>NC_058085.1:182681633-184028175 GCF_014858855.1 Bufo gargarizans
AGTGTGAGATACAAGCTTGAAATACTGCAATAATATTCTGGGTTTAAAAAAAAACACCAATTTTTGCAATACCCTACACCTGGGGCCTATGATGCATTTGTTAGTGTGACATACTAGCTAGAAATACTGCAATAATTTTCTGGGCTTAAAAAAACACATTTTTGTAAATGTTTTGCAAGACCCTACATCTAGTGCCTTTGCAGCATTTGTCAGTGTGAAAGATAAGATTAAAATACTTCACTAATTTTCTAGGTTTAAAAAACAACCCATTTTTGTCAATATCCTACATCTGGGGCCTATGCTGCACTTGTTAGTGTGAGATACAAGCTTGAAATACTGCAATAATATTCTGGGTTTAAAAAAAACACCCATTTTGGGCCGAATACTAAATTTACAGCCTGGGCTGCATCTGTCAGTGTGAGATACATGCTTGAAATACTTCAATAATTTTCTGGGTTTAAGAAAAACACACATTTTTGGCAATATCCTACAACTTGGCCCTATGCTGCATTTGTTAGTGTGACATACAAGCTTGAAATACTGCAATAATATTCTCGGTAAAAAAAATAAAAAAATAAAAACATTTTAGGCAATACCCTACATCTGGGGCCTATGCTGCATTTGTTAGTGTGACATACAAGCTAGAAATACTGCAATAATATTCTGGGTTTAAAAAAACTCCAAGATCCAAAATTTGCTGAGAATGAGGAGAGCCTGGAATAAGGGACGTGGCCCCGATTGTGGTGCTGCTGGTGGAGCTCCTGTTGCAGGGAGAGGATTTGGTCGATCTGTGTCAGCTTCACACACAAGTGAAACACCTTCCTCAGGTGAGAGTAGGCGACAGAACCTGCAGCGTTATTTGGTCAGGCCTAATGCGGCTCTACAAAAGGTGAGGCCAGAACAAGTACAGGCAATAGTAGATTGGGTTGCTGAAAGTGCCTCCAGTTCCATCACATTGTCTCCCACCCAGTCTCCTGCTGAAAGATCAGAGTTAGTACCTGCAGCCTATGTCCATCAGTCTTTCACCTCACCCCCTTGCAAATCAGCCAAGCAGTCATGCAGCAGTCTCTTCTGCTTTTTGATGACTCTGCTAGCAGGGTTTCCCAGGGCCATCCACATAGCCCTGCCCCAGAAGTGGAAGAGATTGAGTGCACCGATGCCCAACTACTTATTTTCAAAATGAGTACATGGGAGGACAACCGCAGCACGTCTCGGATGATGATGAAACACAGGTGCCAACTGCTGTGGCTTTCTGCAGTGTGCATACTGTGGGGGTTTGCTCTGGTAGGCAGATGGTAGAGGTAGCAGTATAGAGGCTCAGGAGACAGGCTTTGTGTCCAAACCGTGCTATTTTATTCACTCCAGTGCATCACATCAAAACTGTGCAATTCACACAACAGCAATGTCCATAAACCCCACCTCCCACAAAGGATCCCCAAACACTGCAGGTGTCTTGGTGCCTGTTCACACAGTCTCTCACATCCGTGGTCAGTACTACACCTTGTCATGGGGCGGGTTTGTCTAAGTTCATGCAAGTTAGACAGGCCACGTGTCGGCCTGGACAAGGGATTGGCTCCGGCCACAGGATCCCTTCTTTTGGTCCTTCGCTGAGCCTGCAGCAATTGGGCAGTCCTTGGTAGACGAGCGGACTACAGCGACCGAGCGATCAGCCTCCCATACAGCTTCCTGAAGTGAGACAGGAGACCACACTTCATCAGCAGCCCCACAGTCAGTGAGCATCAAACCTATATTCACAGCCCTGGGTGTAGCAGGCAGACCACACCCAGCAAGCATAGTGAAGGATTAACTCCTTCCCTACCCAACTAAGGCCAGAGATAACCAACCTGCCAGGATCACTGTAGACTGACACCAACAACTGAAACCCGTCCACCCGTGGTGGTCCGTGGGGAACAGACACCCACCCTGCTCTTACTACACCAGGGCCACGACCCTGTGGTACGTATCTTCCATCCACTACCACTCCAGACATTCTCTTACATATCCCCCCCCCCTTTGTTCACCCCTGAAGGCTTGACGACCCTGTTCAATCCTATCAGGGTGAACACACATATAGCAGTGTACCCGGGACAGTGCATCAGTGTTCCCTTGCAGACGACCTGCCCTGTGCTCAACCCTGAATTTAAAATTCTGAAGGGATAAGAACCATCTGGTAACCCGAGCGCTCCCCTCCTTAACCTGGCTCATCCACCGGAGAGGGGAGTGGTCAGTCACCAGACGGAACCTTCTCCCCAACAGGTAATACCTGAGAGATTCAAGTGCCCACTTGATGGCGAGGCATTCTCTTTCTACCACGCTGTACCGGGTTTCCGCTGGGGTGAGCTTGCGGCTCAGGAAACCAACGGGGTGTTCTTCACCATTGATTTCCTCGGAGAGTACCGCCCCGAGGCCTACTCCAGAGGCGTCCGTCTGGACTATAAACTCCAATCCGAAGTCGGGCGTCACCAGAACTGGGGATCCACATAGGGCCGACTTCAAACGGGAGAACGCCTCTTCCGCCTGCTCATCCCAGCGAACCATTACCGACTTCCTACCTTTCAGAAGTCCTGTCAACGGGGCAGCTATAGTGGCGAAATGTGGGATGAACCGCATATAATACCCTACCATCCCTAAAAATGACAGCAGTTGCCTGGTCGTAAGGGGTGTAGGCCAATTTCGGATCGCCTCGATCTTATTTATCTGGGGCTTAACGACTCCGCGTCCAATGACATAACCCAAATACCACGCTTCCTCCAGGCCCACTGAGCACTTTTTTGGGTTGGTGGTCAATCCTGCCTTCCTGAGCGAGTCTATCACTGCTTGAACCTTCGACAAGTGACTTTCCGAGTCTTGGCTAAATATGATTATACCATCTAAATATGCTGAGGCATACCGGAGATGTGGTCTGATGACGATATCCATCAGCCGTTGAAACGTGGCTGGAGCACCGTGCAACCCGAAGGGCAACACTCTATAATGGAACAGCCCCTCCGGCGTGACAAAGGCGGTCTTCTCTTTTGCTGTCTCTGTTAAAGGTACCTGCCAGTACCCTTTTGTGAGATCTATCACCGAGAAATACCTGGCTTTACCCATTCGCTCTATTAACTCATCTACTCGTGGCATGGGATAGGCGTCAAACTTTGAAATCTCGTTTAGTTTCCGGAAATCATTACAAAAACGTAATGATCCGTCGGGCTTTGGGATAAGAACGATCAGGCTAGCCCACTCGCTTCTAGACTCCTCAATGACCCCTAACTTCAGCATAAACTTTACTTCCTCTGAAATGGCTTGTCGCCGAGCCTCCGGTACCCGGTACGGTCGTAAACAGACCTTTTCTTGGGGCTCGGTGACAATGTCATGTTGGACGAGATTGGTACGTCCCGGAAGGTCAGAGAACACGTCTTTATTCCTGCTAATGAACGCCTTCACTTCTTGAGTCTGCTTAGTCGACAAACCGCTACCTATCTTTACTGCAGGGGTGAACTCTGATACTACTGTAGGGCCGGGGACGTTCTCTGCAGCCAAGACAAAGCGCGGGTCATCCCCAAGGAGACTTTCTCTATCTTTCCATGCTTTAAGTAAATTAATGTGGTACACCTGCTCGGGCTTCCGCCTTCCTGGCTGGTATACCCTGTAATTCACGGGGCCTAACTTCTCTCTTATCTCATATGGTCCTTGCCACCTGGCCAGGAATTTGCTGTCTACGGTGGGCACTAGTACTAACACTCGGTCGCCCGGGTTAAACGTCCTTACCTGGGTGGCCCGGTTGTACACGCGGCTCTGGGCCAGCTGTGCCGCTTCCATATGTTCACGGACTATGGGCAGAACTGTTCCTATCCGGTCCTGCATCTTCTCGATGTGCTCGACTATGCTTTTGTGAGGGGTAGGCTGTTGCTCCCATGCCTCTTTAGTGATATCCAACAGGCCTCGGGGATGCCTACCATATAACAGCTCAAACGGTGAGAACCCCGTGGACGCCTGGGGACTTCTCGCACCGCAAATAACACATAGGGCAGCAAGAGGTCCCAGTCCTTTCCACCTTTTGCCACCGCTCTCTTGAGCATGGACTTTAGGGTCTTATTAAAGTGTTCCACCAGCCCGTCAGTTTGGGGGTGATAGACAGAAGTTCGCAAGTGCTTAATATTTAATATTTTGCAGAGCTCCCTCATCACTTTGGACATGAAAGGGGTCCCTTGGTCCGTCAATATCTCCTTTGGGATCCCCACCCGGGAGAACATCCCCATCAGCTCCTTGGCTATCAGCTTGGCTGACATGTGGCGCAGGGGTATCGCCTCAGGGTAGCGAGTAGCATAGTCTACTATGACCAGGATATGTTGGTGGCCTCTGGCTGACTTGTTAATGGGGCCTACCAGGTCCATTGCGACCCTTTCGAAAGGTACTTCAATAATGGGCATGGGCACCAGGGGACTACGATAATGAGGCTGGGGGCTGGTCCTCTGACACTCTGGACAGGACTGGCAAAACCTCCTGACTTCCTCATATATCCCTGGCCAATAGAAACGCTGCAGTATACGTTCCTGAGTTTTCTGGACCCCCAGATGTCCTCCTAACACATGAGTATGCGCTAGGTCTAATACCATGCGGCGGTATGGCTGGGGTACCACCAACTGTTCTATTACCTCTTGCCGGACTTTGTCGACCCGGTACAGTAGGTCCTGGTTACAGGCCAGGTGGGGAAATTCCGAGTCGGCTCCCGGGTGCTGAGCCACTCCATTGAGGACAGTCACCCCTTCTCTGGCCCGTGACAATGTAGGATCCTGGAGCTGGGCGGTCCCGAATGTGTCTCTGGATACTTCTAGTTCTGGAACAGATGGGGCTGCCACCGGCTCACCAGCCAACCCTTCTAGGTACAAGCTATCGGGTTGACACTCTTCCTCCTTATTGGTGACCCCTACAGCTGGTAGCCCCTCTTCAGGATCAACGGGCACCGGCTCTGCACACCGTCCCTCCCAGAGAGACCAAAACAGGGGACAATCCCTACCTAGGATGGCAGCGTAAGGGATTTGTTGCCCCACCCAAACCACCTGCTGTATCTCCCTTCCGAGGGTAGACAAGGTCACACAGGTTGTAGGATATTCTCGCTGGTCCCCATGAATGCACACAATCCTGATGGTTTGCGCACCTGGGCCGCGACTGGCCACCAGGGACTCGTGCACGAGGGTCACTAAGCTCCCCGAGTCTAGCAATGCCTTAACTGGGTGTCCATTAATAGAGATAGCACACAACAGAGGTGTATCAGTGGATAGCAGCGAAGCAGCAACATACACCGGCTGGCCGAAAAAGGAGGACCGGCGTGCGAACCCGCAGTCCATAGGCTCTGCCGCCCTCGGCAGTTGGCAGCAATGTGTCCCAGGCCCTGACAGTGCCAACATCTAATCCCCGGGGCCTCTCGTCTCCCCAGGTTTGGCCTCCCAGGAGTGGAAATCACCTCCCCCCCCTTAAGCGGTTGAGCCACCTTCTCAGGTCCCCTTTGTGGCAGGGAGAGTGAACGCGGCTTTTGCAGGAAGGCAGACTCTCGGACCAAGTCCTGGGTTGCCATGTATCTCTCGACTAGGCCAACAACTTGATCCAGGGTGCCTGGATCACCTTGTCCCACCCAGCGCTGTATTGCTCTTGGGAGGGTACGCACCAAACGATCCACCACCACACGTTCCACCATCTGCGAGGGGCTCAATGTCTCAGGCTGCAGCCATTTTTTTACGAGGTGTAACAGGTCATAGGCCTGGGACCGAGCAGGCCGGGACTCTGAGAAAGCCCACTGGTAGACTCGATGTGCACGCACATAGGTATTAACCCCAAGACGAGCCAACACCTCCCCCTTCAGCCTCTCATAGCTCTTGGCTTCCTCCTGACTGAGGTCGAAGTAGGCCTTTTATGCGTCACCCACTAAAAATGGCGCCACTACTTCGGCCCACTGTTCTGCTGGTAACCTTTCCTGTTCCGCAGTGCGTTCGAAGACCATCAGGAACGCCTCGATATCATCCTCGGGGCCCATCTTTCTTAACGCTGAGCGCACCTTATCCCGGGCAGCAGGTAGGATTGCGGTCCCCCCCGGGACGGCTTGTTGTTGTAACACCCGCATAGACTCCTGCATAGTCGCCAGTTGCTGGGCCAGTAGACTATTCAACTGCCGCTGGTCTCTCAGGGCTTCCTCATGTCTCCGAGTAGCCTCCTCATTACTTTGCACCAAGTGTCTAATAGCCTCCTCCATCTTATCTGGAGCCACAAAACTTGCTGGCTTAATATATGACATACAGTCCAAACAGCAGAATTTTCAGCCTCACTGCCGTTTGCCCGCTGAAGCCACCAATTGTGGGGGTTTGCTCTGGTAGGCAGATGGTAGCGGTAGCAGTATAGAGGCTCAGGAGACAGGCTTTGTGTCCAAACCGTGCTCTTTTATTCACTCCAGTGCATCACATCAAAACTGCAATTCACACAACAGCAATGTCCATAAACCCCACCTCCCACAAAGGATCCCCAAACACTGCAGGTGTCTTGGTGCCTGTTCACACAGTCTCTCACATCCGTGGTCAGTACTACACCTTGTCATGGGGCGGGTTTGTCTAAGTTCATGCAAGTTAGACAGGCCACGTGTCGGCCTGGACAAGGGATTGGCTCCAGCCACAGGATCCCTTCTTTTGGTCCTTCGCTGAGCCTGCAGCAATTGGGCAGTCCTTGGTAGACGAGCAGACTACAGCGCTCAGCCCGACCGAGCGATCAGCCTCCCATACAGCTTCCTGCAGTGAGTCAGGAGACCACACTTCATCAGCAGCCCCACAGTCAGTGAGCATCAAACCTATATTCACAGCCCTGGGTGTAGCAGGCAGACCACACCCAGCAAGCATAGTGAAGGATTAACTCCTTCCCTACCCAACTAAGGCCAGAGATAACCAACCTGCCAGGATCACTGTAGACTGACACCAACAACTGAAACCCGTCCACCCGTGGTGGTCCGTGGGGAGCAGACACCCACCCTGCTCTTACTCCACCAGGGCCACAACCCCCGGTGGTATGTATCTTCCATCCACTACCACTCCAGACATTCTCTTACAATACTGACAAGGAGGGCAGGGGTGAAGACTGGGTGGAAGATGATGTGGAGTACGATAAGTTCCTCGACCCTACATGGATTTAAGGTCATGCGAGTGACCTGTGTAGTACGAAGGAAGAGGCGGTGGTCGCACAGAGCCACCAACACAGCAGAAGAGGGAGCAGGGTGCAAAAGCGGAGAGGCCGTCCCATAGACAGTATGCCTGCTACTGCCCACCGTAGAAAGGGATTGAGCACACCATAGCCAGCTCCAAGGAGTTCCCTGGCATGGCAGTTCTTCAGACAATGTGCTGACGACAAGTGGTTTGCACGCTCTGCAATCAGAGCCTGAAGTGAGGCATACACATTCTCAACCTGAGCATGACCTGCATGACCAGGCATCTAATTGCAAACCAAAATTGCTGCAGTGGCGTAGACACCTCAAAAACAAAGAGAGGTCTCTGGTTACTGCTTACTCTTCTGCTTCAGTCTCGGCCTCTTCATCCACCCTGGAGTGAGAGTGGCACCTGCCACCCCGCAAGCAGAGGATCTGCCAGCAACACCACCAACTGGGTCACCAAGCATCTGCATAATGTCCCACGGAAGCGTTAAGCTCTCCATCTCCCAAACACTGGAGCGGAAGAGGAAGTGCCTCCCTACCCACCTGTGATCCCTGTCCCTGAATGCCAGCATTTCAAAATTACTGGCCTTTGAACTGCTGTCATTCCGTCTGGTGGAGAGTTTTAAAAGCCTTAAGGTGGTGAGTGTCCCACAGTATGTTGTGCACAGTCAACACTACTTTTCCAGGCGAGCCATCCCTTCCCTGCACAACCAAGTGGGGGACAAAATCAGGTGTGCACTGTGCAATGCCATCTGCGGCAAGGTCCACCTAACTATGGATATGTGGACCAGTAAGCACGGTCAGGGACGTTATATCTCCCTAACAGCACACTGGGTAAATGCAGTGGCGGCTAGGCCTGAGGCGGATAGCAGTTTGGCGCATGTCCTTCCACCACCTGGGATTGCAGGGTGCTTTGGTTTGCCTCCTGTTGCTTCCTCCTCCAACTCTGCTTCCTCATCCTCTACCACCTCCTCATCCGGTCAGCGTAGCAGCTTCACCACCAACTTCAGCACAGCTAGAGGTAAACGACAGCAGGCAGTTTTAAAACGTATCTGTTTGGTGGACAAACCCCACACCGTGCAGGAGCTGTGGACGAGCCTTGAACAACAGACCGATGGGTGGTTGGTGCCAGTGAGCCTCAAGCCCGGCCTGGTTTTGTGCGATAACGGGCAAAATCTCGTAGCAGCTCTGGGACTTGCCGGTTTGACGCACATCTCTTGCCTGGCGCATGTGCTGAATTTGGTGGTGCAGAGCTGCTGCAGAAAGTGTGGGCCTGTTTGTGCGCACTTTCAGCGTTCTCAACCTGCTGCTGCTCGCCTGTCAGCGCTGCAGCGTAACTTCGGCCTTCCCGCTCACCGCCTCATATGTGACGTGCCTACAAGGTGGAACTCCACCTTGCACATGCTGGCCAGACTGTGTGAGCAGCAGCAGGCGATAGTGGAGTTTCAGCTGCAGCACGCACAGGTTAGTCGCTCTGCGGAACAGCACCACTTCACTACCTATGACTGGGCTTCCATGCGAGACCTGTGTTCCATGTTGCGCTGTTTCGACTACTCCCCAAACATGGGCAGTGTCAGTAACACCGTTCTCAGTGTTACTATCCCACTTCTATGCCTTCTTGAAAAAACACTTCTGATGGAAGAGGATGTGGCACAGGAGAAGGAGGAAGAGGGATCATTTCATAGGGTTTCCGGCTAGTCATTCACAAGTGGCTCAGAGGGTGGGTTCCTGCACCCACAAACGCCAGGTACACAATTGTCCAGCCAGGAGGATGATAAGGTAGAGGATGAGGAGGAAGAGGAACCGTGTTCACAGCAGGGTGGCACTCAAACCAGCTCATGGCCATCACTGGTGTGTGGCTGGGGGGATACAGAGGACACAGACGATACACCTCCACAGAGGACAGCTTGTTGTTACCTCTGGGCAGCCTGGCACACATGAGCAATTAAATGCTGCAGTGTTTTTCGCAACGAGTTGCCCACATTCTACCTTGTGCTGATTACTGGGTGGCCACGCTGCTGGATCCCCATTACAAGGACAACGTACCGTCCTTAATTCCGTCATTGGAGCGTGATCGTAAGATGCACGAGTACAAGCGCATACTGTTAGATGTGCTGTTGGTGGCATTCCCACCTGACAGCGGGGGGCACAGTGGAAGCACAAGGCGAAGGCAGAGGAGAAGGAAGAGGTCGCCAACACAGCTGGGTCACCACCAGCACCTCACAAGGCATGGTTAGCATGGCCGAAATGTGGAGAAGCTTTGTCAGCGCGCTACAACAACCAGCACCACCAGCTGATATAGAACGTCTTAGCAGGAGGCAGCATTTCTCCAACATGGTGGAGCAGTATGTGTGCACATGCCTACACGTACTGAATGACGGGTCTGCCCCCTTCAACTTCTGGGTCTCCAAATTGGGCACATGGCCTAAGCTTGCCCTTTACGCCTTGGAGGTGCTGGCCTGCCCGGCAGCCAGTGTATTGTCTGAACGTGTGTTTAGCATGGCAGGGGGCATTATCACAGAGAAGCACAGCTGCCTGTCCACAGCCAATGTGGACAAGCTCACGTTCATTTAAATGAACCAGGCATGGATCCCACAGGACTTGTCCGTTCCTTGTGCAGAATAGACATGTATATCGGCCTTACCCAGCCATTGTTATACTACAGTGCAATTGCTCATTGTTGTATTTTTTATATTTCCCACTCTTTTGGAGTGTACCCTAATTTAAAAAATAAATAAATAATTAAAACCCAAAAACTGTGTAGGCTACCTCCTCCTCCCCCACCGCCGCTTCCACCTACACCGCCACATCCACTGCCTCCTCAACCTCCTACTCCATATGGACCTTGTCCTCCTAGATCAAGTTTAAATAAAATAAAATATATAAAAAAATAATAATAAAGTCATTTCCCTATCCACATTTGTTTGCAGAGCATTTGCCATGCTCTTAACCACATTTTGCTGGCATTTGCATGACATTTTTAGAGCCATTTTAGTGCTCCAAAGTTCAGGTCCCCATTAACTTCAATGAGGTTCAGGTTCGGGGTCAAGTTCGGGTCGACTTTTTTGTGAAGTTCGGCTGAACCCGTCGAACCCGAACATCCAGGTGTTCGCTCAACTCTACTAAGAGTGCCATTGGGTCCCCGTGCTGCTGCGCCGATCCCTGCCCGACATCACACGTGCCGCGGTCAGCGTTGACCGCGATACATGAAAGGTTAATGCGCCGTTATCGGTGATTTCACCGATGCCGGCGCATGCAGCAGGGGTCCTGCTATCAGTGACGTCATGTATGTCATGGGTCCTTAAGGGGTTAATAAGTATAATGAAAAATAAAACTAAATGCTGGTAAAAACAAAGAAAAATAAAACATTTAGTTAACATGCTTGTCATTTTGAAGTTAATAATACATTTTTTTAAACATTTACTTTCATTACTTCCACTTACAGACATTTGATCCCTCACAACAGTTCTACAGTACTCGTAGTAGATAATGAGTTCATAAGGAAAATGGAATGGTCCTGTCTTTTTATTTTCATTTCTATAAAATGCTTCTAGATAAGGAGTTCATTTACAGAATGTCACAGCAGATATTATCTTGAATAAGTGAACAGTTGACGGCATGGAAATAAATCATCTATACTTCAGTGGCTTTCAAGGATTTATTAACAAAATACAGATGCAAACAGTTTTTGTGACACTTGTGCTAGCTTACTACTTAGGAGTTATTACAAGTGATATATGGTTAAAACCCTCATGGTAAATGCATAATCTCTCTTTTTTTTATTCCAGTTTCCTACCATTTTCCAAAAACATACAGGTTGTTTAGTTTTAAGGATCCTTCAATGTTTCTCTGATGCTTTGCTGACTGTAAATACAGTAAGTCTGCTTCTTTCACAAATCACTAGGTAGGTTCCTTCACTCCAGATTCCTTCACTCCTAGGCAGTATGGGGGATTCCATGAAACCAGAAGAATACCCTGTTCAGGGCAGACTCTTCTGTTGGATGTATACATTGGGAGTTTTTACCAATATATGCCTATAACTGAAGTTCCAAAATATAAAAAGATATAGGCTTCCAGTGACAAACAGTTTTCATAGGCTCCTATGTATAATATAGGTTATATAGTTTTTTGCAAGATTCCCAGTGTATGGGTGAGAACAACAGACTATGCTTTATACAGTTCAATAAAAAGGTATACTGGCTTTCCTTAGATAAAAAAGGGATCATCGATATGTTTGGCATATCCACTGACAGCTTTTCCAGTAAAATAGGGAAAACCAGTGATATAAACATAACCATGTGGGGAATGGGATTTATTTAAGTTATTTTGAAGAACAAGAAATTATCTGTTTTCCCAAAGCAACAACTCAATAAGAACTAGTACTAACTGTCTATACTTGTGGTTATTGGTAAACTTCCTTTCATATGGCCTGGGATACAATAGATTAAATTTCATGTTAAAAGAGAGATATATACAATACCTATCTAAGGCTAATTCCATATTTTATCTCTCAGTAAATGTTTGTATACCACTTTAGAAATGATTGACACACAATAAAGAACTGTGTCATATCCTTCACAGTTTAAACCTGCTGATCACATTGGCACAACTAGTGAACAATAAAGGACGGGCTCTAAAAGTAATAATGTATAAAAGTTTATTGGAGGACATACAATTCCTTATACATACAGATGCTATGTATGCGTATAATGACTATATTTATCCAATTATTCATACAAATAGGACAATATGGTTAGTCACACATACTACAGTTAGGTTGGGTCAAAATATTGCTATCATAGAGCAAAAACATTGAAAACAGCAAAATACAATACAATAAATATAACAATAAATTCTAAAAAAATATAAATAAGTGAGAATGTGTAACTATTGGCAACTAATAGCAAACACTATATGCAGCAGCACACTGCTCCAAGGGCTTACTATATGAAGATTAGAAGCTCTTTGCTCACATTTGTAATCAAGATTGTGTCAGGCCCTTCTACCAGCAACAAACTGGCCTTCCACAGGTGGGACCTACACTGACAGACTTGCCTCTCTTGGGCCTGAGCCTTAAAAATTAGGGCAATGTAGAATCCAACTATTTTATACACAGGCCCATCTACCAGCAACAAACTGGCTTCCACAGATGGGATCTACACTAACAGACTTGCCTCTCATGGGCCTAAGCCTTCAAAATTAGGACAATGTAGAATCCACCTATATTGTACTCTGGGGGACTGCCTCCATTTGGAGTGGGTACTCCTGCCCATTTACCCAGGGCTTATACTCAGAGCATAATATAGCTGGATTCCACATTGCCCTGAATTTTGAAGGCTTAGTCCCAGGACATTCAAGTCTGTTAGTTAGCTACAATCTGTGGAAGAAACCTTGTCTCTGGTAAATTGTCCCGACACAATTTTGTTAGCCAGCAACAACTTGTATTTTTTTTATCTACATATACTGTATACATATCAGGAACTAGAATTATATGTAGCACATACAGTGACTTGCAAAAGTATTCACCCCCCTTGACTTTTTCCGTATTTTAGTGCCTCACAACCTGGAATTAACATGGATTGTTTGAGGATTTGCATCATTTAATTTTCAGAACATGCCCACAACTTTGGGAATGTTTTTTTAATTTATTTTTTATTGTGAAGTAAACATCAAGCTCCAAGTCACTTTGGATAAGTCTCTATGAGCTTGCTACATCTTACCACTGGGGAATTTGCCCTTTTCTCCTTGCAAAACTGATCCAGCTCCTTCAAGTTGGGGAGGGTTTGCACTTGTAAACAGCAATCTTTAAGTCTAACCACGGATTGGATTGAGATCTGGGCTTTGACTAGACTATTCCAACACTTTTACATGTATCCCCTTAAACCACTAAAGTGCTGCTTTAGCAGTGTGTTTGGGGTAATTGTCCTGCTGGAAGGTGAACCTCCATACTTGCCTCAAATCACGCACATAGTGGTACAGGTTTTTTTCTCAATAATATCCCTGTATTTAGCACTATCCATCTTTGCCTCAACTCTGACCAGTTTCCCATTCCTGGATGCTGAAAAACATCCCCACAACATGATGCCACCACCATGTTTCATGGTGTTCTTTGGGTAATGTAATGGGTTTGCGCCAGACATAGCGTTTTCTTTGATGGCCGAAAAGTTCAATTTTAGTCTCATCAGACCAGAGCACCTTTCTTCATCATACATTTTGGGAGTCTCCCACATGCATTTTTCGCAAAGTCACAACATTCCTTTTTGTTTTTAGCTGAAAGTAATGGCTTTCTTCTGGCCACTCTGCCATAAAGCCCAACTTTATGGGGCGTACGGCTTATTGTCGTCCTATGTACAGATACTCCAGTCTCTGCTGTGGAACTCTGCAGCTCCTCCAGGATTACCTTATGTCTCTGTGCTGCCTCTCGGATTAATGCCCTTTGCCCGTACCGGGAGTTTTGGTGGGCTGCCGTCTCTTGGCAGGTTTGCTTTTGTGCCATGTTCTTTCCATTTAGTTATGGTAGATTTGATGGTGCTCCTGGGGATCATCAAAGATTTGGATTTTTTTTTTTATAACCTAACCCTGACTTGTACTTCTCAAGAACATTGTCCCTGACTTGTTTGGAGAGTTCCTTGGTCTTTTTGGCAGTGTTTGGTTAGTGATGCCTCTTGCTTATGTGTTGCAGCCTCCGGGGCCTTTAAAAAAAGGTGTGTATATGTAATGACAGATCATGTGACACTTAGATTGCACACAGGTGGACATCATTTCACTAATTATGTGACTTCTGAAGGTAATTGATTACACCAGAGCTTTTTATGGGCTTCCTAACAAAGAGGTGAATGCATACGCACATGCCAATTTTCTGTTTTCTATTTCTAAACAATAGTTTTTTATATATATATATATATATATATATATATATTATTTCACTTCACCAACTTACACTATTGTGTTCTGATCCATCACATACAATTCAGAATAACAAAACATTGAACTTAAGGCTGTAATGTAACAAAATGCAAAAAAAGTCAAGGGGTGTGAATTCTTTTGCAAGGCACTGTATCTGTTGAAAATCCTTATATTTTGTGTAAAAGTAGAAATAACAGGGGCCCAATTGCTGTTCAGCGGTGCATATACTCTAAAGCCCAGTTTGCCGTGCATTAGCGGTGAAATTAAAATATATTCGCCATCCAGCGTTCCACTTAACTGTTGAAAAGCCTTTTGTGTAGTGTAAAAATAGAAAAAAAATTAGGCCCTTATTGTCATTCAGCAGTGCAGTGATATACTCTAAAGCCCAGTTTGCCATGTATTAATGGCAAAATACTAATATAGTTGGCGTCCACCGTTGCACTTATCTGTTGAAAAGCCTTTTGTGTAGTGTAAAAATAGAAACAAATTAGAGCCTAATTGCCATTCAGCGGTATAGTGATATACTCTAAAGCACTGTTTGCCGTTTTTTTAGTGGCAAAATAAAAATATATTTGCCGTCCAGCGTTATCCTTATCTGATGAAAAGCCTTTTGTATTATATAAAAGTAAAAAAAAAGAATTAGGGCCTAATTTCCCTTGTGTAATTCAGTGATGTACTCTAAAGCCTAGTTTGCAGTGTATTAGTAGCGAAATGAAAATATATTTGCCGTCCAGCGTTGCACTTATCTGTTGTAAAACCTTTTGCGTAGTGTAATAATAGAAAAAAATTAGGGCCTAATTGCCATTTAGCGATGCAGCAATATACTCTATAGCCCAGTTTGCCGTGTATTAGTGGCAAAATTTTTATATATCCGTCGTCCAGGGTTGCACTTATCTGTTAAAATGCCTTTTCTGTAGTGTAAAAATAGAAAACAATTAGGGCTTAAGAAGAGGGTTGTATTGACAATCCAACACAATGGGCAGCACATTGAACACATTTTATAAGTGGTCAGAAAATTGTAAATAACTCATGAAAGAATAAAGTTACGTTAAAACCAAGCACACCATTGTTTTTCTTGTGAAATTCCCAATAAGTTTGATGTCATATGACCCTCTTCCTATTGAAAAAACAAAAGTTGGATTCAAAATGTCCAACATCAAAATGGCTGCCATGGTCACCACCCATCTTGAAAAGTTTCCCCCCTCACATATACTAATTTGCCACAAACAGGAAGTTAATATCACCAACCATTCCCATTTTATTAAGGTGTATCCATATAAATGGGCAACCCTGTAGAAAACAATTAGGGCCAAATTGTCATTCAGTGGAGCAGTGGTATACTCTAAAGCCTAGTTTGCCATTTATTAGTGGCAAAATTAAAATATATTTGTGGTCCAGCGTTGCACTTGTTGACAAGCCTTTTGTGTAGTGTAAAAGTAGAAAAAAAAATTAGGGCCTAATTGCCATTCATCGGTGCAGTGATTTATTCTATAGCCCAGTTTGCCGTGTATTAGTGGTAAAATAAAAATATATTCGCCGTCCAGCGTTGCACTTATCTGTTGAAAAGCCTTTTGTGTAAAAGTAGAAAAAAATTAGGGCCTAATTGCCATTCAGCGGAGCAGCAATATATTTTATAGCCCTGTTTGCCGTGTATTAGTGGCAAAATAGAAATATATTTGTCGTCTAGCGTTGCACTTACCTGTTGAAAAGCCTTTTGTGTTGTGTAAAAGTAGAGAAAAAATAGGGCCTAATTGCCCTTGTGGGGTGCAGTGATATACTCTAAACCCCAGTTTGCTGTGTATTAGTGGCAAAATAAAAAATATATTTGCCATCCAGTGTTGCATCTGTTGAAAAGCCTTTTGTGTTGTAAAAATAAATAAAAAATTGGGTCTAATTGCCATTCAGTGGTCCAATTGTATTTGCTGAAGCCCTTTTAGCGGTATGGACCTAATTGCATAGTGGTGAAACTGGCTTTTTTGGGGAAAATTGATTGGTGATTGTAGACTTTCCTCTGTATGAACCAAATTCCATGATCCTTTCATTGGCGAAATTTTTTATTCCAAACATGTTTTCTTCTGAAAAATTGATGGGTGATTGTAGACCTCCTTTTGCGGTATGGACCGAATTACGTAGTGGTGAAATATTTTATGTGAAACAGGCTTTTTGGGGAAAATTGATGGGTGACTGTACACCTCCTTTTGCTGTATGGGCCAAATTATGCAGTGGTGAAATTTTTTATTTCAAAGCAAACCCTGCTGCACTGTATCTCTTGTGAAGTCAATGTCTCAAACTATGCCCCTCGTGCGATTTACAACAAATACATTATTTTCATGTAGAGATTCAAGAATTATGTTGGAGGCATGTAGTGTATGCAAGCCATGTGCGACCCCTCTCTTCACTCTCACGCTGTTCTGCACCTTGTTTGCCTTGGTGAACCGAGTCACACAGGGGAGAAGCTGCTCCATGTCCTTCAGCAAGAAATTGAATCCTGTCTTTCTCCGCAACAACTGAAAATCGGAACCATGGTGATAGACAACGGGAAGAACAGTGTGTTGGCGCTGCATCAAAGAGGGCTGAGCCATGTGCCCTGCATGGCACACGTATTAAGTCTGGTTGTCAAGCGGTTTCTGAAGTCTTCCACCCATCTGCAAGACAACCTAACAATGGCCAGGAAACTTTGCATGCACTTCAGCCACTCGTACACCACAAAACACACCCTCCTTGAGCTGCAGCGGCAAAATTGCATCCCCAAACATTGGCTGATCTGCGACGTTTCAACCCGTTAGACTTCCACCCTCCATATGTTGGAACGACTATAGGAACAGAGAAAGGCCATTAACGATTTCTTGATGATTCAGGCGAACAGGAGTAGACCCCTGTATAACTTTGATGCCAGCCAGTTGCAGCTCATGCGTGACACCTGCCGTTTGCTCAGGCCCTTTGAGGAGACCACGTTATTTGTCAGTTGCCATGACTATGGGATAAACTATGTCATTTCACTGCTTCATGTCCTGGAACAGATGCTCGTAAATCTGGCTGGTCAGGGGACTGGAGACATGGTGCCTAGAAATAAGAGTTTTATACATTTGTCTGTCAAGATCTCTGTTTACAGTGAACGGGAACATGATTTAACGCAAGGATATGCAAACACCAACCGGAATCTTGACTTCTGCACGTTGACAGTTTGCATTGCAAAGCTTGTCTAAAAGAAAAATCCCACAATGCATCCCCTTGTAGGGAACTTTTGATCCGGCACAGGCTGTTTTGCTCATTGAAAAACAATGGACTCTGTACCGCGTGACGCAGAACTATAATTTCTCATACACCAGACTGAAAGAGTATTCCAAGCACCTGTCTGCCCACATAGCTGCCAAGAAGCAGAAGCGTCTTGCCATTAAAGTGGGCTCAGAGCTGAACCTAAAAGCCAAATTGTCCTGTTTACCTGGACTCAAAGGAAAGGACAGAGATCCACTGGCTGTACTCATACAGATTTCATCCAAGCCTCCACTCACCAAGGCAAGCACAGAGGACCGGATTGTGTGGACAGGTTGGTTCTGCGATACGTACACAGAGGATGATCTATTGGAGGTGTTATCAAAGACATTTACTTTCCTCCCGCTCTTACTGTATAATGGCTTTGAGGCGCTCACGGCTATCGTAGGGACGTGGTTCCAAAGAAACTTTGACTGTTGTTTCAGTGATCAGTTCTCAGGACCTTACGTGGCTAGCAGCAATGTGGACCGGGTATGACGTGTCTGGACCAGTGTTGACATTTCTTATGCCAGCCACACAGAGGACTTCAAGACTTTATGGAATGATATTCATAAATCAAAGGACGAGGTCACGTTGGAGTAAGTGGGCAATTTATTCCAATGTCTTTACTCGCAGTTCTTCAGACACTATAGAATCCACTTATCAGCAACCCAGCTCGTCAAGGTGACGGCATCTGTGGCATTAGCGCATTGTGAAGGAAAAGTTCCTCAGTAAGGACTACCTAATCCTAGTGCTGGGATTCATCATGGAGCTGGCCATCAATAAAATCCAGTATTGAACACATGGACGACTCTCATCTCGGACCTTGTCCATAATGTTCGGGACCCCCGAGACATCTTACATGTCTTAGACATGATCTCTGCAGTGCTTACTACATGTTATACTGCTTCCTACCGTTCTGTTGCAGGGGCTGTGAGACCTGCACATACTAAGGCTTATTTATGAAAATGTTGGGGTGGTGCCTGTACCGACCAGTTACCTTCCAGCTGTGATTGTGTAGCCTGCACTGCTGGAATGAGGTGGAGTCGGCGTGTTTGCTGGACTGTCCTCCAGTTATCAGCCATAACTCCATACATTTCATGATCAATATGCATTACCATGGTGGTCACCCCGACACTGGTCGTTAATCTATTCTTGTTGATGAAGCACTTTTTTTTTCCAGTTTCTCTTTTAAATCTTGTGGTGTTGCCCCTTCTGTGTTGTATTTTATGTGTGTTAAATTAATGTCCTGTTAAAAAAAATCAAAATGCAAATAAAGAATTGTCTTGTGATTTGGTAGCCAAAAGCAGGAGTGGGTACAAAACACGAAAGACATGCAAATATTCGGTTCACGTGTCATCTCTGTTTTGGGTCCACTCCTGGGGCCAGATTTATCTTTACTCTGACAGCTCACTCCACTTTCACATATGGCTAAAGTCAGTTTTAGCTAAGTTAGATTTATGATCGGCCCTTTAAGACTGTGATAAATGTGGTTTGACGGTATCAGTTTATCCATCAGTAAGCAGCTTTACAAAAGTTGCACGTCTTTACGAAAAGTTGCATGTTCTTGTAAAAAGTCGCATAAGATAAGCATGGTCTGCACTGGAGTGATTTAGCTAATTTGTTTGCGACTTTTTAGTGACTTTTTAAATGGCCACAATAATAAATCTGTCTAGAGATTCATTAACATAAGAAAACACGCCCACTTTCAGAAAACTGGCAAGCATAGTGCAGAGCCAATAAAAGTTGCAAATTTTTGCGCAGTGTAAGCGATTGCACAAAAATTTGCGACTTTTTCACTCCATTATTCTGACTTGAGCTAATGATAAATCTGTCCCCTGGTGTTTTGGGCATTAGCAATACTGATGTATTACTGACCAAATGCTGACCGACTGAAGGCAGGTGCTCCACAGAAAGGATCTGTTTTTTGTGGGATTTTGTTCTGACAGATCAGAGACGGATCAACACAAACTTACTGCTGAGACCCTCTCCACTCTGTCGGAGGGGGCTCTTCTTATATAAGCATTTAATAGTTCTGTAGACATCTATGTGGAATCAGCTGATGATGGTTTAAAAGGAGTGTGCTTTTTCTTGGCGCTAACATCGACCTATAAGGCTGAGTTCATACTTGAGTTATTTGGTCAGTTTTGGCCTTGTGACTGCCCAAATAAGTGAAGTGTGCCGTGATTCTAAGGCCCCTTTCACATGGGCGAGTATTCCTCGCGGGTGCGATGCGTGAGTTGAACGCATTGCACCCGCACTGAATCCTGACCCATTCATTTCTATGGGGCTGTTCACATGAGCGGTGATTTTCACGCATCACTTATGCGTTGCGTGAAAATCGCAGCATGTTCTATATTCTGCGTTTTTCTCGTAACGCAGGCCCCATAGAAATGAATGGGGTTGCGTGAAAATCGCAAGCATCCGCAAGCAAGTGCGGATGTGGCGCGATTTTCACGCATGGTTTCTAGGTGACAGTCTATTCACTGTATTATTTTCCCTTATAACATGGTTATAAGGGAAAATAATAGCATTCTGAATACAGAATGCATAGTATAGTAGTGCTGGAGGGGTTAAAAAATAAATAAATAACAAAAATAAATAAAAAATAACTCACCTTCTCCTCTTGATCGTGTAGTTCCCGGTCTCTTCTTTACTAGCTGTGGGCTAAAGGACCTGTGGTGACGTCAGATCACATGCTCCATCACCACGGTGATGGACCATGTGATTGGAGCATGTGATCTGACGTCACCACAGGTTATTTAGCCCACAGCTAGTAAAGAAGAGACCGGGAACAACGCGATCAAGAGGAGAAGGTTAGATATTTTTTTAATTTATTTTTTTAACCCCTCCAGCACTATTATACTATGCATTCTGTATTCAGAATGCTATTATTTTCCCTTATAACCATGTTATAAGGGAAAATAATACAATCTTCAGAACATCAATCCCAAGCCCGAACTTCTGTGAAGAAGTCCGGGTTTGGGTACCAAACATGCACGATATTTCTCATGCGAGTGCAAAACGCATTACAATGTTTTGCACTCGCGCGGAAAAATCGTGGGTGTTCCCGCAACGCACCCGCCTCTTATCCGGGCCAAAAATATGAAGCCTATGTGAAAGAGGCCTAAGAGTGACACCTGTCATCTGCATGTCATACTGACTTACTACCAAAGCAGACTTCCTATGCGTATTACTGCAAGGCACAGTGTTCTACACCACTATAAAGGCTCTCTACAGACATGAAATAGCATTTTTTTTACATAATTTGCCGCAAATAAATTCAGATCAAACCAAATTTTTCCAAAACAATTTGGTGAACCGGTGTCTACTACCTTAGGTTCTCTATGGGCACTATAGCTTTTCCATATCCACAGATCTGTCTTAATGGTGGTGAGGTAAATAAATATCATCTAATTATGTAAGTTCTGACTTTCATATAATTTTTGAGCTCTTGACAAAAAATTGCTTTATTAAACATGGATATGTATTAAAGTTTGCATTAGCCTGACCCTTGAACTATGTTTATTTACTGTATAAATTCAGATGCATAGTACTATCAATTGTGCGACCTGAAGAAAAGGATACAAATATTATTGGAACTATTCGACCATGGTAATGTATATGGGAGACAAGCCAGTGGCAATTGAGAATGCAGTTTATTGACTCTGATTCACCACCAGCCTGACATGTCTGATGAATGGTAAGATGTCAAGCTAGCTGTGAATCAAAGTAAATGAACCTCTATGTACAGTGAGAAAGTATTGCTGCAGGAAGAGAGCTCATTTAGGTGGGGAAGGCAGATGAGGAGAAAATGTGTCATGGCAAGGGAAAGTGGTAGAACATGTTTACACATATAGCAGCAAATGCACATGGCAGTGTAAAGAAAGTCCCTACAGATGTAGATAAAGAACTTGTAGGCAGTTTGTGTGTTGACACATGGCACCTCATTCTTTCTTAAAGGAGTATTCCAATTATAACAAGTTGTCCCCAGCCGCAGTGCAGACAAACAGCTGGTGCATTTCTATGGCACTGCTGGAGATAACCGAGGGCTGTTATCAGCATTTCTGTCACTAATTTATGCTGCCCTCAGTGAGGTCAGCATACAGTTGATGACAGGTTCCCTTTGATCTGTTAATACACAGTAAATATATATATCAGACTCAGTGTTTACAGGTGATCTAATATATCACTGTGTTTATTTTGTTCACCTGCTCCAGAATTAATCGGTGGGTTCCACTCACACCACGCTTAGTTGGCATGGCTCATGAACTTCCTCTGTGCCCTCACCTGTTCTGAGCCTGGCTCTTGTTTTTGCTGCTCCTTCTGCTAGCCAAGTAAGGTACGCATCCAACTCTGCTCCTCTTTTCAGCAAGGATGAGCTTTTTGAGTAAAGCCAGCAGTCACAGGCCAGCACAGACTTGGAAAAGAGGCCTGCTGCGGACTCCTCTAGTAGTGCGAATACCGATGAGAACAGTCGGATGAGAACACATGTTGCAAGAGGTCAGAGACGTATGCAAGAGATAGGTGAGGAACAAACCGAGGGAGATGATGTAGTCTATCACACGTGGGAATTGAGTGAAGAGGGGGCATCGTCATCATCAGGGGGTGAGGGTGGCAGCCTGCCCGTGAGACATTAAGGTGGAAGCAGTGGGAGATCTGTAGCCAAACGCAGGACGGGTACACCATCTGCTACTTAGGAGACTACCTAGGAGGAACCCTCTAGTAGTGCATAGGTTCATAAAAGCAGCGGCAGGCAGACATCACACAGTGGTGTAGGGAAAATTCCATAGTCGGCATTGTGGAAATTTTTCAGCGAGTCGCTGGGGTACTTTAGCGTGGCGGTATGTTGAATATGTGGGCAGAAGTTAAGGCGCGGCCAGGTGTGCTAATGTTGGCCCCTGCGTCAACATATGGAGCATTACTATAAAGTGGCGTTGGAAAACCGTGCCACTCATTTAGTGGTAGAGCCTGATGGAGCAACCATTGCATCTCTCATCGGCCCGCATACCTCTACAGCATTCAGGTCTTGCCAACGTCTGCGGAAAGAAGCTATCATTCCTTCCCATCAATTTCAATGTCGTCTATAGTTTCTGATGGTCTTCCTTTTCCTCGTCACTTGTTTCGACAGCAATCAATCACTGAGGCGATTGCTAAAAGACAACAATATGAGTGCACTCATCCAATGATGCAGAAGTTGAATGTGCACCTGGCCAAGTTCCTGGTACTACAGTCCCTCCCTTTCCATGTAGTTGACTCTGCACATATCACAGAACTGATGGCTTGTGCCTAGCCAAGGTGGAGAGTCCGAAGCTGACATTACTTACTAAAAAAGCTGTACCAGCCCTGCGCATGTACAATGAGCAGAAGGTGGGCCAGTATTTGGGCCTCTCAGGGTCTGGTAGAGCTCATGGTCAAAAACAATACATATCGTTCACAGTCCACTGCCTAAATGTGGTTACGGACAATGCACACAAGCAATTTGGCCTGGTGATGGCAGTGCAGCCTCTGCGTTATAATCCTGGAATTTCTGAGCCAATGTCTCCTATGCCAGTGATGATGAACCTATGGCACACATGCCAACAGGGGCACTCAGACCCCTATTGTGGGCATGTGGGGGACTCATTAGTACAGCTTTTGCCCCCCCCCCCTTTTGCTTGTGTTAAAATATAAAATAAAAATAAACCTCATCAATTTGATCACACCACAGGGAACACTCGCTGCTCACTGGATGAACAGGACATGCGCTCCAGCGTGATTACATTCTGCAGCATTGACTGAAGCAGCGGAACCTTCAAAACGTCATCATGCTGGGGCGCAGGTCTTGTCCTGTGCATCCAGTGAGCAGCGTGATCAAATGGATGAGGTGAGTTTTATTTTAATTTTTTGTACAAGAAGAGTAGGGAAGGGGGCATTAATTTTACTGGAGGACACTAATGGGGCATTATAAATACTGGGGGGCACAAATGGGGGCCTTATTAATACTGGGTGCCACTAATGGGGCATTATTAATACTGGGGGACACTAATGGAACATTTGTAAGACTAGGCATCAACAGGAGAATTAATTTTAATGAGGCCTGTGTTCAGCCATGCCCCCACAGCTGAACTTGGCAGTATTTTTCAGTATTCAAGTTAAATTGCCAGGTTGGCACTTTATGATAAAAAAGTGGCTTTTGGATTGCAGTTTAGGCACTTGGTCTCTAAAAGGTTCACCACTACTAACCTATGCAAAACAAGACATTGTCATGCTGTTCTGTACCTTGTCAGCCTGGAAAAACAAAGCCACACCAGGGAGGAACTGCGAGGAACGAGAAGAACATTTTGTCTGCGCTGTGTCACGGATGGCTGACCCATATTAACCTGGTTCCTCAAGTCTAACATTGATCTGCAAGAGCTGTTAAAAATGTACAGTGAACCCTACATGCACTTCAGCCACTCTTACGGTATAAAACACGCCCTGCTTGATCTGCAAGGGCAAAAAGCTAACATCCCCAACATAGCCTGATATGGGACGTTTCCACCCATTGAAACCCCACACTCCATATGTTAGACTGTCTGTATGAGCAGAGGAAGGCGGTCAATGATTTCTTAATGTTGCAGATGGACAGGTCTGCTTGCCGTTGTAACTTCCACATTAACCAGTGGCAACTCATGTGTGACTTGTGCCATTTGCTCAGGCCCTTTGAGAAGGCTACTTTATTAGTAAGTCGGCAGAACTGATACCGACAAATCTGACTGGCGAGGGGACAGAAGACGTGGAACCCACATTTCATGGCTAACGGAGTCCTGACGAGGATGAGGACAAGGAGAAGGACATTAACGCAAATTAATTCTATACACAATTTGGTAGTTTAGATGCCCAGCAACAGGAAAGGAGCAGAAGGAGCTGGAGGGCTACAACGAAGACGCCACAAATGCCCCGGACAGACCATGGCAGTATGCAGTTGAGATGGAGGCAGAGAGGCCTTCTGAGTCCCTTGCACGAATGGCAAGATGCATGCTTTCTTGTTTGTGTAGTGACAGCCACATTGTCAGGATTTGGGAGAGTGATGACAACTGGCTATCTACAATATTAGACCCTTGCTACCGGTCAAAAATAGTGGCTTTTTTAAACCTTCTCAGAGAGATGCAAAAATTGAGTACTATAGAGACTTGCTGTGTAGTCGGTTAGTCACTGCCTACTAGCACCATTGCCCATCCTCAGTAAAGCCTGACTGGGTGGACCCTCTACACTCATGCTCCACTGCCATGACAGATGGGGTAGGAGCAGCACCATCTACATATGTAGCAACTTCAGTATGGAGTCTATGATGAGCAGTTTTCTTCAGCCGCCTACTGAAGAAACCACCCAGCAGCAGCACATGCAGAAAAACATCAACTAGTAGGGGGTGACATACTTAGATTGCACCCTGTCACTAGAGGTGGCCTTGCGGTTCACCCGGCGGTCGTTTTGCGGCAAAATTTGCTCAAAGCGGTTTGGCGAACAAGCGAACATATGGCGATGTCCACCGGCGCCATATTCCTTTGCATTTTGCCGAACTTTGACCCATGACTAGGGATGAGCGAACTCGAACTGTATAGTTCGGGTTCGTACCGAATTTTGGGGTGTCCGTGACACGGACCCGAACCCGGACATTTTCGTAAAAGTCCGGGTTCGGGTTCGGTGTTCGTCGCTTTCTTCGCGCTTTTGTGACGCTTTCTTGGCGCTTTTTGAAAGGCTGCAAAGCAGCCAATCAACAAGCGTCATACTACTTGCCCCAAGAGGCCATCACAGCCATGCCTACTATTGGCATGGCTGTGATTGGCCAGAGCACCATGTGACCCAGCCTCTATTTAAGCTGGAGTCACATAGCGCCGCCCGTCACTCTGCTCTGATTAGCGTAGGGAGAGGTTGCGGCTGCGACAGTAGGGCGAGATTAGGCAGATTAACTCCTCCAAAGGACTTGATTAACTGATCGATCTGCAGCTGTGGATCATTGAGCTGCTGATCCTCAATTGCTCACTGTTTTTAGGCTGCCCAGACCGTTTGTCAGTCACATTTTTCTGGGGTGATCGGCGGCCATTTTGTGTCTTGTGGTGCGCCAGCACAAGCTGCGACCAAGTGCATTTAACCCTCAATGGTGTGGTTGTTTTTTGGCTAAAGCCTACATCAGGGTGAAGCTGTCACACCAAGTGCATTTAACCAGCAATAGTCTGTTTATTTTTTGGCCATATACTACATCAGGGGCAAGCTGCGCCTGTCACCAAGTGCATTTAACCCTCAATGGTGCGTTTGTTTTTTGGCTAAAGCCTACATCAGGGTGAAGCTGTCACACCAAGTGCATTTAACCAGCAATAGTCTGTTTATTTTTTGGCCATATACTACATCAGGGGCAAGCTGCGCCCGTCACCAAGTGCATTTAACCCTCAGTAGTGTGGTTGGTCAAGCTATCACACCAAGTGCATTTAACCAGCAATAGTCTGTTCATTTTTTGGCCATATACTAAATCAGGGGCAAGCTGCGCCCGTCACCAAGTGCATTTAACCAGCAATAGTCTGTTCATTTTTTGGCCATATACTACATCAGGGGCAAGCTGCGCCCGTCACCAAGTGCATTTAACCCTCAGTAGTGTGGTTGGTCAAGCTGTGACACCAAGTGCATTTAACCAGCAATAGTCTGTTCATTTTTTGGCCATATACTACATCAGGGGCAAGCTGCGCCCATCACCAAGTGCATTTAACCAGCAATAGTGTGGTTATTTTTTGGCCATATCCCAGTCTAATTCTGTCACTAAATCCATACCGGTCACCCAGCGCCTAAATACTAGGCCTCAAATTTATATCCCGCTAAATCTCTCGTTACCGCTGTCCTGTTGTGGCTGGGAAAGTTATTTAGTGTCCGTCAAAGCACATTTTTTGTTCTGGGTTGAAATACAATTCCCAATTTAGCAATTTAAAAATTTAGTGGTTTCTGCTGTATCAGAGCTATTTGAAATCTATCCCTAAAAGGGTATATAATATTCAAGGTGCACATAGGGTCATTCAGAATAACTTCACACACCCGCTACTGTGCATTTCCAAGTCTAATTCTGTCACTAAACCCATACCTGTCACCCAGCGCCTAAATACTAGGCCTCAAATTCATATCCAGCTAAATCTGTCGTTAGTGCTGTAGCTGGGCGAGTTATTTAGTGTCTGTTCAAGCACATTTCTTGTTCTGGGTTGAAATACAATTCCCAATTTAGCAATTTCATAATTTAGTGGTTTCTGCTATATCAGAGCTATTTGAAATCTATCCCTAAAAGGGTAGATCATATTGAAGGTGCACATAGGGACATTCAGAATAACTTCACACACCCGCTACTGTGCATTTCCAAGTCTAATTCTGTCACTAAACCCATACCTGTCACCCAGCGCCTAAATACTAGGCCTCAAATTTATATCCAGCTAAATCTGTTCTTAGTGCTGTAGCTGGGCGAGTTATTTAGTGTCCGTTCAAGCACATTTCTTGTTCTGGGTTGAAATACAATTCCCAATTTAGCAATTTCATAATTTAGTGGTTTCTGCTATATCAGAGCTATTTGAAATCTATCCCTAAAAGGGTAGATCATATTGAAGGTGCACATAGGGACATTCAGAATAACTTCACACACCCGCTACTGTGCATTTCCAAGTCTAATTCTGTCACTAAACCCATACCTGTCACCCAGCGCCTAAATACTAGGCCTCAAATTTATATCCAGCTAAATCTGTCCTTAGTGCTGTAGCTGGGCGAGTTATTTAGTGTCCGTTCAAGCACATTTCTTGTTCTGGGTTGAAATACAATTCCCAATTTAGCAATTTCATAATTTAGTGGTTTCTGCTATATCAGAGCTATTTGAAATCTATCCCTAAAAGGGTATATAATATTCAAGGTGCACATTGGGTCATTCAGAATAACTTCACACACACCCGCTACTGTGTATTTCCAAGTCTAATTCTGTCACTAAACCCATACCTGTCACCCAGCGCCTAAATACTAGGCCTCAAATTCATATCCAGCTAAATCTGTCGTTAGTGCTGTAGCTGGGCGAGTTATTTAGTGTCCGTTCAAGCACATTTCTTGTTCTGGGTTGAAATACAATTCCCAATTTAGCAATTTCATAATTTAGTGGTTTCTGCTATATCAGAGCTATTTGAAATCTATCCCTAAAAGGGTAGATCATATTGAAGGTGCACATAGGGACATTCAGAATAACTTCACACACCTGCTACTGTGCATTTCCAAGTCTAATTCTGTCACTAAACTCATACCTGTCACCCAGCGCCTAAATACTAGGCCTCAAATTTATATCCAGCTAAATCTGTCCTTAGTGCTGTAGCTGGGCGAGTTATTTAGTGTCCGTTCAAGCACATTTCTTGTTCTGGGTTGAAATACAATTCCCAATTTAGCAATTTCATAATTTAGTGGTTTCTGCTATATCAGAGCTATTTGAAATCTATCCCTAAAAGGGTATATAATATTCAAGGTGCACATTGGGTCATTCAGAATAACTTCACACACACCCGCTACTGTGTATTTCCAAGTCTAATTCTGTCACTAAACCCATACCTGTCACCCAGCGCCTAAATACTAGGCCTCAAATTCATATCCAGCTAAATCTGTCGTTAGTGCTGTAGCTGGGCGAGTTATTTAGTGTCCGTTCAAGCACATTTCTTGTTCTGGGTTGAAATACAATTCCCAATTTAGCAATTTCATAATTTAGTGGTTTCTGCTATATCAGAGCTATTTGAAATCTATCCCTAAAAGGGTAGATCATATTGAAGGTGCACATAGGGACATTCAGAATAACTTCACACACCCGCTACTGTGCATTTCCAAGTCTAATTCTGTCACTAAACCCATACCTGTCACCCAGCGCCTAAATACTAGGCCTCAAATTTATATCCAGCTAAATCTGTCCTTAGTGCTGTAGCTGGGCGAGTTATTTAGTGTCCGTTCAAGCACATTTCTTGTTCTGGGTTGAAATACAATTCCCAATTTAGCAATTTCATAATTTAGTGGTTTCTGCTATATCAGAGCTATTTGAAATCTATCCCTAAAAGGGTATATAATATTCAAGGTGCACATTGGGTCATTCAGAATAACTTCACACACACCCGCTACTGTGTATTTCCAAGTCTAATTCTGTCACTAAACCCATACCTGTCACCCAGCGCCTAAATACTAGGCCTCAAATTCATATCCAGCTAAATATGTCGTTAGTGCTGTAGCTGGGCGAGTTATTTAGTGTCCGTTCAAGCACATTTCTTGTTCTGGGTTGAAATACAATTCCCAATTTAGCAATTTCATAATTTAGTGGTTTCTGCTATATCAGAGCTATTTGAAATCTATCCCTAAAAGGGTAGATCATATTGAAGGTGCACATAGGGACATTCAGAATAACTTCACACACCCGCTACTGTGCATTTCCAAGTCTAATTCTGTCACTAAACCCATACCTGTCACCCAGCGCCTAAATACTAGGCCTCAAATTTATATCCAGCTAAATCTGTCCTTAGTGCTGTAGCTGGGCGAGTTATTTAGTGTCCGTTCAAGCACATTTCTTGTTCTGGGTTGAAATACAATTCCCAATTTAGCAATTTCATAATTTAGTGGTTTCTGCTATATCAGAGCTATTTGAAATCTATCCCTAAAAGGGTATATAATATTCAAGGTGCACATTGGGTCATTCAGAATAACTTCACACACACCCGCTACTGTGTATTTCCAAGTCTAATTCTGTCACTAAACCCATACCTGTCACCCAGCGCCTAAATACTAGGCCTCAAATTCATATCCAGCTAAATCTGTCGTTAGTGCTGTAGCTGGGCGAGTTATTTAGTGTCCGTTCAAGCACATTTCTTGTTCTGGGTTGAAATACAATTCCCAATTTAGCAATTTCATAATTTAGTGGTTTCTGCTATATCAGAGCTATTTGAAATCTATCCCTAAAAGGGTAGATCATATTGAAGGTGCACATAGGGACATTCAGAATAACTTCACACACCCGCTACTGTGCATTTCCAAGTCTAATTCTGTCACTAAACCCATACCTGTCACCCAGCGCCTAAATACTAGGCCTCAAATTTATATCCAGCTAAATCTGTCCTTAGTGCTGTAGCTGGGCGAGTTATTTAGTGTCCGTTCAAGCACATTTCTTGTTCTGGGTTGAAATACAATTCCCAATTTAGCAATTTCATAATTTAGTGGTTTCTGCTATATCAGAGCTATTTGAAATCTATCCCTAAAAGGGTATATAATATTCAAGGTACACATTGGGTCATTCAGAATAACTTCACACACACCCGCTACTGTGTATTTCCAAGTCTAATTCTGTCACTAAACCCATACCTGTCACCCAGCGCCTAAATACTAGGCCTCAAATTCATATCCAGCTAAATCTGTCGTTAGTGCTGTAGCTGGGCGAGTTATTTAGTGTCCGTTCAAGCACATTTCTTGTTCTGGGTTGAAATACAATTCCCAATTTAGCAATTTCATAATTTAGTGGTTTCTGCTATATCAGAGCTATTTGAAATCTATCCCTAAAAGGGTAGATCATATTGAAGGTGCACATAGGGACATTCAGAATAACTTCACACACCCGCTACTGTGCATTTCCAAGTCTAATTCTGTCACTAAACCCATACCTGTCACCCAGCGCCTAAATACTAGGCCTCAAATTTATATCCAGCTAAATCTGTCCTTAGTGCTGTAGCTGGGCGAGTTATTTAGTGTCCGTTCAAGCACATTTCTTGTTCTGGGTTGAAATACAATTCCCAATTTAGCAATTTCATAATTTAGTGGTTTCTGCTATATCAGAGCTATTTGAAATCTATCCCTAAAAGGGTATATAATATTCAAGGTGCACATTGGGTCATTCAGAATAACTTCACACACACCCGCTACTGTGTATTTCCAAGTCTAATTCTGTCACTAAACCCATACCTGTCACCCAGCGCCTAAATACTAGGCCTCAAATTTATATCCTGCTAAATCTCTCGTTAACGCTGTCCTGTTGTGGCTGGGAAAGTTATTTAGTGTCCGTCAAAGCACATTTTTTGTTCTGGGTTGAAATACAATTCCCAATTTAGCAATTTCATAATTTAGTGGTTTCTGCTATATCAGAGCTATTTGAAATCTATCCCTAAAAGGGTATATAATATTCAAGGTGCACATTGGGTCATTCAGAATAACTTCACACACACCCGCTACTGTGTATTTCTAAGTCTAATTCTGTCACTAAACCCATACCTGTCACCCAGCGCCTAAATACTAGGCCTCAAATTTATATCCTGCTAAATCTCTCGTTAACGCTGTCCTGTTGTGGCTGGGAAAGTTATTTAGTGTCCGTCAAAGCACATTTTTTGTTCTGGGTTGAAATACAATTCCCAATTTAGCAATTTCATAATTTAGTGGTTTCTGCTATATCAGAGCTATTTGAAATCTATCCCTAAAAGGGTATATAATATTCAAGGTGCACATTGGGTCATTCAGAATAACTTCACACACACACGCTTCTGTGCATTTCCAAGTCTAATTCTGTCACTAAATCCATACCGGTCACCCAGCGCCTAAATACTAGGCCTCAAATTTATATCCCGCTGAATTTGAATACAATACATTGGGCCAAATAATATATTTGTTGTTGTGGTGAACCATAACAATGAGAAAAACATCTAGTAAGGGACGCGGACGTGGACATGGTCGTGGTGGTGTTAGTGGACCCTCTGGTGCTGGGAGAGGACGTGGCCGTTCTGCCACATCCACACGTCCTAGTGTACCAACTACCTCAGGTCCCAGTAGCCGCCAGAATTTACAGCGATATATGGTGGGGCCCAATGCCGTTCTAAGGATGGTAAGGCCTGAGCAGGTACAGGCATTAGTCAATTGGGTGGCCGACAGTGGATCCAGCACGTTCACATTATCTCCCACCCAGTCTTCTGCAGAAAGCGCACAGATGGCGCCTGAAAACCAAGCCCATCAGTCTGTCACATCACCCCCATGCATACCAGGGAAACTGTCTCAGCCTCAAGTTATGCAGCAGTCTCTTATGCTGTTTGAAGACTCCGCTGGCAGGGTTTCCCAAGGGCATCCACCTAGCCCTTCCCCAGCGGTGAAAGACATAGAATGCACTGACGCACAACCACTTATGTTTCCTGATGATGAGGACATGGGAATACCACCTCAGCATGTCTCTGATGATGACGAAACACAGGTGCCAACTGCTGCGTCTTTCTGCAGTGTGCAGACTGAACAGGAGGTCAGGGATCAAGACTGGGTGGAAGACGATGCAGGGGACGATGAGGTCACAGTTCGGAGGAAGAGGCAGTGGTGAGACCGAGCCAACAGCGTAGCAAAAGAGGGAGCAGTGGGCAAAAGCAGAACACCCGCCGCCAAGAGACTCCGCCTGCTACTGACCGCCGCCATCTGGGACCGAGCACCCCAAAGGCAGCTTCAAGGAGTTCCCTGGCATGGCACTTCTTCAAACAATGTGCTGACGACAAGACCCGAGTGGTTTGCACGCTGTGCCATCAGAGCCTGAAGCGAGGCATTAACGTTCTGAACCTGAGCACAACCTGCATGACCAGGCACCTGCATGCAAAGCATGAACTGCAGTGGAGTAAACACCTTAAAACCAAGGAAGTCACTCAGGCTCCCCCTGCTACCTCTTCTGCTGCTGCCGCCTCGGCCTATTCTGCTGCTGCCGCCTCGGCCTCTTCCTCCGCCTCTGGAGGAACGTTGGCACCTGCCGCCCAGCAAACAGGGGATGTACCACCAACACCACCACCACCACCTCCGTCACCAAGCGTCTCAACCATGTCACACGCCAGCGTTCAGCTCTCCATCTCACAAACATTTGATAGAAAGCGTAAATTCCCACCTAGCCACCCTCGATCCCTGGCCCTGAATGCCAGCATTTCTAAACTACTGGCCTATGAAATGCTGTCATTTAGGCTGGTGGACACAGACAGCTTCAAACAGCTCATGTCGCTTGCTGTCCCACAGTATGTTGTTCCCAGCCGGCACTACTTCTCCAAGAGAGCCGTGCCTTCCCTGCACAACCAAGTATCCGATAAAATCAAGTGTGCACTGCGCAACGCCATCTGTAGCAAGGTCCACCTAACCACAGATACGTGGACCAGTAAGCACGGCCAGGGACGCTATATCTCCCTAACTGCACACTGGGTAAATGTAGTGGCAGCTGGGCCCCAGGCGGAGAGCTGTTTGGCGCACGTCCTTCCGCCGCCAAGGATCGCAGGGCAACATTCTTTGCCTCCTGTTGCCACCTCCTCCTTCTCGGCTTCCTCCTCCTCTTCTTCCACCTGCTCATCCAGTCAGCCACACACCTTCACCACCAACTTCAGCACAGCCCGGGGTAAACGTCAGCAGGCCATTCTGAAACTCATATGTTTGGGGGACAGGCCCCACACCGCACAGGAGTTGTGGCGGGGTATTGAACAACAGACCGACGAGTGGTTGCTGCCGGTGAGCCTCAAGCCCGGCCTGGTGGTGTGTGATAATGGGCGAAATCTCGTTGCAGCTCTGGGACTAGCCAATTTGACGCACATCCCTTGCTTGGCGCATGTGCTGAATTTGGTGGTGCAGAAGTTCATTCACAACTACCCCGACATGTCAGAGCTGCTGCATAAAGTGCGGGCCGTCTGTTCGCGCTTCCGGCGTTCACATCCTGCTGCTGCTTGCCTGTCTGCGCTACAGCGTAACTTCGGCCTTCCCGCTCACCGCCTCATATGCGACGTGCCCACCAGGTGGAACTCCACCTTGCACATGCTGGACAGACTGTGCGAGCAGCAGCAGGCCATAGTGGAGTTTCAGCTGCAGCACGCACGGGTCAGTCGCACTACAGAACAGCACCACTTCACCACCAATGACTGGGCCTCCATGCGAGACCTGTGTGCCCTGTTGCGCTGTTTCGAGTACTCCACCAACATGGCCAGTGGCGATGACACCGTTATCAGCGTTACAATACCACTTCTATGTCTCCTTGAGAAAACACTTAGGGCGATGATGGAAGAGGAGGTGGCCCAGGAGGAGGAGGAGGAGGAGGAAGAGGGGTCATTTTTAGCACTTTCAGGCCAGTCTCTTCGAAGTGACTCAGAGGGAGGTTTTTGGCAACAGCAGAGGCCAGGTACAAATGTGGCCAGCCAGGGCCCACTACTGGAGGACGAGGAGGACGAGGATGAGGAGGAGGTGGAGGAGGATGAGGATGAAGCATGGTCACAGCGGGGTGGCACCCAACGCAGCTCGGGTCCATCACTGGTGCGTGGCTGGGGGGAAAGGCAGGACGATGACGATACGCCTCCCACAGAGGACAGCTTGTCCTTACCCCTGGGCAGCCTGGCACACATGAGCGACTACATGCTGCAGTGCCTGCGCAACGACAGCAGAGTTGCCCACATTTTAACCTGTGCGGACTACTGGGTTGCCACCCTGCTGGATCCACGCTACAAAGACAATGTGCCCACCTTACTTCCTGCACTGGAGCGTGATAGGAAGATGCGCGAGTACAAGCGCACGTTGGTAGACGCGCTACTGAGAGCATTCCCAAATGTCACAGGGGAACAAGTGGAAGCCCAAGGCCAAGGCAGAGGAGGAGCAAGAGGTCGCCAAGGCAGCTGTGTCACGGCCAGCTCCTCTGAGGGCAGGGTTAGCATGGCAGAGATGTGGAAAACTTTTGTCAACACGCCACAGCTAACTGCACCACCACCTGATACGCAACGTGTTAGCAGGAGGCAACATTTCACTAACATGGTGGAACAGTACGTGTGCACACCCCTCCACGTACTGACTGATGGTTCGGCCCCATTCAACTTCTGGGTCTCTAAATTGTCCACGTGGCCAGAGCTAGCCTTTTATGCCTTGGAGGTGCTGGCCTGCCCGGCAGCCAGCGTTTTGTCTGAACGTGTATTCAGCACGGCAGGGGGCGTCATTACAGACAAACGCAGCCGCCTGTCTACAGCCAATGTGGACAAGCTGACGTTCATAAAAATGAACCAGGCATGGATCCCACAGGACCTGTCCGTCCCTTGTCCAGATTAGACATTAACTACCTCCCCATAACCATATATTATTGGACTCCAGGGCACTTCCTCATTCAATCCTATTTTTATTTTCATTTTACCATTATATTGCGAGGCTACCCAAAGTTGAATGAACCTCTCCTCTGCCTGTGTGCTAGGCCTAAATATATGCCAATGGACTGTTGCAGTGGTGGCTGACATGAAGCCTGATTCTCTGCTATGACATGCAGACTAATTCTCTGCTGACATGAAGCCAGATTGTCTGTTACGGGACCTCTCTCCTCTGCCTGGGTGCTGGGCCTAAATTTATGACAATGGACTGTTGCAGTGGTGGCTGACGTGAAGCCTGATTCTCTGCTATGACATGCAGACTGATTCTCTGCTGACATGAAGCCAGATTGTCTGTTACGGGACCTCTCTGCTCTGCCTGTGTGCTAGGCCTAAATATATGCCAATGGACTGTTGCAGTGGTGGGTGACGTGAAGCCTCATTCTCTGCTATGACATGCAGACTGATTCTCTGCTGACATGAAGCCAGATTGTCTGTTACGGGACCTCTCTCCTCTGCCTGTGTGCTAGGCCTAAATATATGCCAATGGACTGTTGCAGTGGTGGCTGACGTGAAGCCTCATTCTCTGCTATGACATGCAGACTGATTCTCTGCTGAAATGAAGCCAGATCGTCTGTTACGGGACCTCTCTGCTCTGCCTGTGTGCTAGGCCTAAATATATGCCAATGGACTGTTGCAGTGGTGGCTGACGTGAAGCCTCATTCTCTGCTATGACATGCAGACTAATTCTCTGCTGACATGAAGACAGATTCTCTGTTACGGGACCTCCCTCCTCTGCCTGGGTGCTGGGCCTAAATATATGCCAATGGACTGTTGCAGTGGTGGCTGACGTGAAGCCTCATTCTCTGCTATGACATGCAGACTAATTCTCTGCTGACATGAAGACAGATTCTCTGTTACGGGACCTCCCTCCTCTGCCTGGGTGCTGGGCCTAAATATATGCCAATGGACTGTTGCAGTGGTGGCTGACGTGAAGCCTCATTCTCTGCTATGACATGCAGACTGATTCTCTGCTGACATGAAGACAGATTCTCTGTTACGGGACCTCTCTCCTCTGCCTGTGTGTGTGCTGGGCCTAAATATATGCCAATGGACTGTTGCAGTGGTGGCTGACGTGAAGCCTCATTCTCTGCTATGACATGCAGACTGATTCTCTGCTGACATGAAGCCAGATTCTCTGTTACGGGACCTCTCTCCTCTGCCTGTGTGTGTGCTGGGCCTAAATATATGCCAATGGACTGTTGCAGTGGTGGCTGACGTGAAGCCTCATTCTCTGCTATGACATGCAGACTGATTCTCTGCTGACATGAAGCCAGATTCTCTGTTACGGGACCTCTCTCCTCTGCCTGTGTGTGTGCTGGGCCTAAATATATGCCAATGGACTGTTGCAGTGGTGGCTGACGTGAAGCCTCATTCTCTGCTATGACATGCAGACTAATTCTCTGCTGACATGAAGACAGATTCTCTGTTACGGGACCTCCCTCCTCTGCCTGGGTGCTGGGCCTAAATATATGCCAATGGACTGTTGCAGTGGTGGCTGACGTGAAGCCTCATTCTCTGCTATGACATGCAGACTAATTCTCTGCTGACATGAAGACAGATTCTCTGTTACGGGACCTCCCTCCTCTGCCTGGGTGCTGGGCCTAAATATATGCCAATGGACTGTTGCAGTGGTGGCTGACGTGAAGCCTCATTCTCTGCTATGACATGCAGACTAATTCTCTGCTGACATGAAGACAGATTCTCTGTTTCGGGACCTCTCTCCTCTGCCTGGGTGCCGGGGCCTAAATATCTGAGAATGGACTGTTCCAGTGGTGGGTGACGGGAAGCCAGATTCTCTGCTATGGAACCTCTCTCCAATTGATTTTGGTTAATTTTTATTTATTTAATTTTTATTTTAATTCATTTCCCTATCCACATTTGTTTGCAGGGGATTTACCTACATGTTGCTGCCTTTTGCAGCCCTCTAGCTCTTTCCTGGGCTGTTTTACAGCCTTTTTAGTGCCGAAAAGTTCGGGTCCCCATTGACTTCAATGGGGTTCGGGTTCGGGACGAAGTTCGGATCGGGTTCGGATCCCGAACCCGAACATTTCCGGGATGTTCGGCCGAACTTCTCGAACCCGAACATCCAGGTGTTCGCTCAACTCTACCCATGACACATCCATCAGGTGGTACAGGACAGCCAATTGAGACATTTCAGCACATGGACACATCCCCTACCTTATACATAGACCTGATCTGGCTGCCATTTTACATTCTGTTATTTGCCAGTGTAGGAAGAGGTTGCAGTGTGAAGCAGTGACAGACTGTTAGGGACTCCAAACGCTACCTAATAGGGCCACAAAGGTCCTTTTAGGGACTGGTATAGGTGTTCTATCGATAGGTGTGACATACCTATAATATACCTTCTAATATAGAAAGTATATTATAGTGCATTTTTATTGTGCAGCAGTTGTGTGCGGTTCTGCTGAGATATCACAGCTAGAAAGAGGGACAAAGGCTATTTGAAGTAATTAATTGAAATTGGTGTGATATACCTGTTGCCCCCCCAAAAAATGATTGAGGGGTGTAATATACCTATATTATTCCTTCTAACATAGAAAGTATATTATAGTGCATTTGTATTGTGCAGCAGTTGTGTGCGGTTCTGCTATGATACTGCAGCTAGATAGAGGGATAAACACTATTGGAATAACTAATTGCAACTGGTGTTATATACATGTGGCCCCCCAAAAAACTGATTAAAGAGTGCAATATGCCTTCTTCCACAAATACTGATTGAGGGGTGTGTTAAACCGGCTCCCACAAAATATTGATTGAGGGGTGTGATACACCAGCTTTCGCCAAATATAGTTGGAAGCCTGCGATACACCAGCTTCCACCAAATATTGATTAATACTCATCTTTGGGTTCTTTATAACTTTTTCCACAAAATAACAATAGAAAGTATTGATATACTGGCTTCCACCTGATATTGATTAAAGGCCTGCGATACACGGCTTCCACTAAATATTGATTAAGGGGTTTGATTTACCAGCTTCCAGCAAATACTTATTATTGGGCTCTATACAGGGAGTGCAGAATTATTAGGCAAGTTGTATTTTTGAGGATTAATTTTATTATTGAACAACAACCATGTTCTCAATGAACCCAAAAAACGCATTAATATCAAAGCTGAATATTTTTGGAAGTAATTTTTTGTTTGTTTTTAGTTTTAGCTATTTTAGGGGGATATATGTGTGTGCAGGTGACTATTACTGTGCATAATTATTAGGCAAATTAAAAAAAACTTATATATACCCATTTCACTTATTTATTTTTACCAGTGAAACCAATATAACATCTCAACATTCACAAATATACATTTCTGACATTCAAAAACAAAACAAAAACAAATCAGTGACCAATATAGCCACCTTTCTTTGCAAGGACACTCAAAAGCCTGCCATCCATGGATTCTGTCAGTGTTTTGATCTGTTCACCATCAACATTGCGTGCAGCAGCAACCACAGCCTCCCAGACACTGTTCAGAGAGGTGTACTGTTTTCCCTCCTTGTAAATCTCACATTTGATGATGGACCACAGGTTCTCAATGGGGTTCAGATCAGGTGAACTAGGAGGCCATGTCATTAGATTTTCTTCTTTTATACCCTTTCTTGCCAGCCACGCTGTGGAGTACTTGGACGCGTGTGATGGAGCATTGTCCTGCATGAAAATCATGTTTTTCTTGAAGGATGCAGACTTCTTCCTGTACCACTGCTTGAAGAAGGTGTCTTCCAGAAACTGGCAGTAGGACTGGGAGTTGAGCTTGGCTCCATCCTCAACCCGAAAAAGCCCCACAAGCTCATCTTTGATGATACCAGCCCAAACCAGTACTCCACCTCCACCTAGCTGGCGTCTGAGTCGGACTGGAGCTCTCTGCCCTTTACCAATCCAGCCACGGGCCCATCCATCTGGCCCATCAAGACTCACTCTCATTTCATCAGTCCATAAAACCTTAGAAAAATCAGTCTTGAGATATTTCTTGGCCCAGTCTTGACGTTTCAGCTTGTGTGTCTTGTTCAGTGGTGGTCGTCTTTCAGCCTTTCTTACCTTGGCCATGTCTCTGAGTATTGCACACCTTGTGCTTTTGGGCACTCCAGTGATGTTGCAGCTCTGAAATATGGCCAAACTGGTGGCAAGTGGCATCTTGGCAGCTGCACGCTTGATTTTTCTCAGTTCATGGGCAGTTATTTTGCGCCTTGGTTTTTCCACACGCTTCTTACGACCCTGTTGACTATTTTGAATGAAACGCTTGATTGTTCGATGATCACGCTTCAGAAGCTTTGCAATTTTAAGAGTGCTGCATCCCTCTGCAAGATATCTCACTATTTTTGACTTTTCTGAGCCTGTCAAGTCCTTCTTTTGACCCATTTTGCCAAAGGAAAGGAAGTTGCCTAATAATTATGCACACCTGATATAGGGTGTTGATGTCATTAGACCAGACCCCTTCTCATTACAGAGATGCACATCACCTAATATGCTTAATTGGTAGTAGGCTTTCAAGCCTATACAGCTTGGAGTAAGACAACATGCATAAAGGGGATGATGTGGTCAAAATACTCATTTGCCTAATAATTCTGCACTCCCTGTATACCTGTTTCCGCAAAATACTGATAGAGGGGATTGATATACCTTTTTCCACAAAATTTTGATTGAGGTCTGTGATACACCATTTTTCCCACAAATATTGATTAAGGGGTTTGATTTACCAGCTTCCAGCAAATACTCATTATTGGGTTCTATATACCTGTTTCCACAAAACACTGATAGAGGGTATTGATATACCGCCTTCCACCAAATATTGATTGAGGACTGTGATACACCGGCTATCAACAAATATAGATTTAGGGGTTTGATTTAACCGGCTTCCAGCAAATACTCATTAAGGGGTTCTATATACCTGTTTTAACAAAATACCGATAAAGAAGATTGATATACTGGCTTCTACCAAATATTGATTGAGGCCTGCGATACCACAGCTTCCCATAAATATTGATTAAGGGGTTTGATTTACCAGCTTCCAGCAAATACTTATTATTGGGTTCTATATACCTGTTTCCACAAAATACTAATAGAGGGTATTGATATACCGGCTTCCACCAAATATTGATTAAGGGGTTTTATTTACCGACTTCCAGCCAATACTCATTATTGGGGTTGATATACCTGTTTCCACAAAATACTGATAGAGGGTATTGATATACCGGCTTCCACCAAATATTGATTGAGGCCTGTGATACCCCAGCTTCCACAGAATATTGATTAAGTGGTTTGATTTACTGGCTTCCAGCAAATACTCATTATTGGGTTTTATATACCTGTTTCCACAAAATACTGATAGAGGGGATTGATATTCCGGCTTTCACATAATATTGATTGAGGCCTGTGATATACTTGCTTCCTCAAATACTGCTCTTCTATAGGGACTTTTTCACAGGGTCATTTTGAGCATGATAGGCAGAGGAAGAGGCAGGCCATTCCACAGGGGTGGTAGGGGTCGGGCAGGTGCACCAGGCCAGAACCTAAGTGGGAAGTTGGAGAAGGTGTGTGCAATTACGTCAAAGGACGCACCAGAGTTGGTTGAGTGGCTCACTCAGCCTTCCGCTTCTGCACCCTCCTTATCCTTTGTATCAACACCCTCCTTACTCTCTGTTGTGTACAGTTGTGGCCAAAAGTTTTGAGAATTACATAAATATTGAAAATTGGAAAAGTTGATGCATAAGTTTTTATAATAGCAATACTCCAGAATGTTATGAAGAGTGATCAGATGAATTGCATAGTCCTTCTTTGCTATGAAAATTAACTTAATCCCAAAAAACCTTTCCACTGCATTTTATTGCTGTCATTAAAGGACCTGCTGAGATCATTTCAGTAATCGTCCTGTTAACTCAGGTGAGAAGGATGACGAGCACAAGGCTGGAGATCATTATGTCAGGCTGATTGGGTTAAAATGGCAGACTTGACCTGTTAAAAGGAGGGTGATGCTTGAAATCATTGTTCTTCCATTGTTAACCATGGTGACCTGCAAATAAACACGAGCAGCCATCATTGCGTTGCATAAAAATGGCTTCACAGGCAAGGATATTGTGGCTACTAAGATTGCACCTCAATAAACAATTTATAGGATCATTAAGAACTTCAAGGAAAGAGGTTCAATTCTTGTTAAGAAGGCTTCAGGGCGTCCAAGAAAGTCCAGCAAGCGCCAGGATCGCCTCCTAAAGAGGATTCAGCTACGGGATCAGAGTGCCACCAGTGCAGAGCTTGCTCAGGTAAGGCAGCAGGCAGGTGTGAGAGCATCTGAACGCACAGTGAGGCGAAGACTTTTGGAAGATGGTCTGGTGTCAAGAAGGGCAGCAAAGAAGCCACCTCTCAAAAAAAACATCAGGGACAGATTGATCTTCTGCAGAAAATATGGTGAATGGACTGCTGAGGACTTGGGCAAAGTCATATTCTCCGATAAAGCCTCTTTCCGATTGTTTGGGGCATCAGGAAAAAGGCTTGTCCGGAGAAGAAAAGGTGAGCGCTACCATCAGTCCTGTGTCATGCCAACAGTAAAGCATCCTGAGACCATTCATGTGTGGGGTTGCTTCTCATCCAAGGGAGTGGGCTCACTCACAATTTTGCCCCAAAACACAGCTATGAATAAAGAATGGTACCAAAACACCCTCCAACAGCAACTTCTTCCAACAATCCAACACAACAGTTTGGTGAAGAACAATGCATTTTCCAGCACGATGGAGCACCGTGCCATAAGGCAAAAGTGATAACTAAGTGGCTTGGGGACCAAAACGTTTGCATTTTAGGTCCATGGCCTGGAAACTCCCCAGATCTTAATCCCATTGAGAACTTGTGGTCAATCCTCAAGAGGCGGGTGGACAAACAAAAACCAACTAATTCTGACAAACTCCAAGAAGTGATTATGAAAGAATGGGTTGCTATCAGTCAGGAATTGGCCCAGAAGTTGATTAAGAGCATGCCCAGTCGAATTGCAGAGGTCCTAAAAAAGAAGGGCCAACACTGCAAATACTGACTCTTTGCATAAATGTCATGTAATTGTTGATAAAAGCCTCTGAAACGTATGAAGTGCGTGCAATTAGATTTCACTACATCACAGAAACAACTGAAACAAAGATCTAAAAGCAGTTTAGCAGCAAGCTTTGTGAAAACTAATATTTGTGTCATTCTCAAAACTTTTGGCCACGACTGTACACCCCCAAAAACATATAAACTGGTTGACTCAGATGCCTTTAGAAATGTTGTGTCCATTGGCACACCGCAATGGAAGGTCCCCGGAAGAAAATATTTCTCCCGGAAGGGTATCCCAGAGCTATATGGCCATGGTCAGTGGCAAGTGAATGTGTCTCTGGCACACAGTGTCAGTGCCGAGATACAGCCGACCACGAACACGTAGTCTAGCAAACATGGGCAGTGAAGATACATAACTTTTACGGCACACTGGGTGAACCTTCTGACATCTGTCAAGCATGCAACCCGTGGCACCCATGTGGATTTGGTGTTAGTGCCACAGATTGCATGCAGGCCTCTTCTTCTCCTCCTCCTGGTCCATCCTCCATCTCCTCCTCGGCTAACTCCTCCTTTTCCACTGCTACCGCCTCTTCCGCTGCACCCACCCGACTCCCCAGAACCTATTTGATGTTCCAGGTGAGACGTTGCCATGCTGTTATGCTGATGATGTGCCTGGAAGCCAAGAGCCACACCGGTCCTGCACTCCTTTCAGCTCTGCGGTCACAGGCCAATCAGTGGCTAAACCTGCTCAATTTGACAGTTGGTAAAGTGACGTGTGACAACGGTGCCAATCTGCTGAGCACGGTGGAACAGGGCAAAATGACACTCGTGCAGTGCATGGCACACATCCTGAACTTAGTCGTGTAGCGATTTGTTGCCAAATACCCCGGAGTCCAGGAAGTCTTGCGGCAGGCCAGGAAAATCTCTGGCCATTTTAGAAGATTTTACATGGCCATGGCTCGCCTTGCTGACGTTCAGAGGCGACAACACTTGCCCGTCAGACGTCTGATTAGTGGCTGCCCGATGTGCTGGAACTCCACCATCATATGCTTTATAGGCTGCTCCAGCAAAAACGTGCTATTAATGACTACCTGTACGAACTATGCAACAGGACAGGTTCTGGGTAGCTTAGTTTTTTTCACTGCGCCAGTTGCTGCTCAAGCACGAAGAATGCAGACTTCTGCGGCTATTTGATGAGATCACCATACTGGTCAGTCGCAGCCAGGGCACCATCAGTGACATTGTACCTTACGCCTTCTTTCTGGAGCGTGCATTGCGTTGTGCCATTGATCAATTCGTCAAGGAGCAGGAAGATGAGGAAGTCGCAATGCTGAATAAATTTCCAGGGGGGCTACTGCATCTTAGACAAGTCAGCAGGAGTCTGAAGAGGAGTCAGATAAGGATGGTGCCTGGGGGGAGGAGGAGGAGCAAGAAGAGCAGGCTTTTGGGATCACTGGTGTTGTCAGTGGATGGGGAGAGGAGACTGAGGACGACATTCTCCTGGTAGATGAGCAGGAGCCAGGCCGCTCCACTGCCTTCCAATTTAGTGCAAATGGGGGCCTCCATGCTCCAATTTTGAAGAGGGACCCCTGTATAATAGCATAAAGGGCAAGGAACAGTACTGTGTGGCAACATACTTAGACCCCCGGTACAAACACAAAATGACCAGCATCACAGAGGGCTGTCAGAATGCAGCATTTCCAGTCCTTGCTTTGAGAGATGCTGCATTCTGCTATTTAGGGCACTGGCAGAGGAATTTCCACTAACAGATAAACGGTTGTGGGTACCAATCCTACAGCGCATGCAAGAAGAGGGCTCGAAGATGTGAAGGCCTCAGACTCCACCAGCTGGTATGGTAAAAGTTGGCGGGGTAAGAGTTCCGTCAGGCCAGCTGTCAGACGCCGGGCAATGGGTGACTCTGTGACATTGGCTTCTTATGCTCAAACATTTCCTTTACAGTCACCTGACTGTGGGCAGATGAGATGGAACTGCTGAAGGTGAGAGGCGGAGTGGTGGGTGGTTGAGAGGGGGCAAGGAGGACAGCAGTGGTTGACGTGACTGAAGATGCTGGACCAGGAGGAGGATGGTGGCCTTGAGTTTGTGTGCTGCTTGTACTCATGTGTTGATCCCATTGGCGTTTGTGATGTGAGATCATGTGCCTTCGCAAAGCAGTTGTACCTAGCTGGGTATTGGACTTCCCACGACTCCGTTTCTTTTGGCACAGGTTGCAAATGGCATGGCTGTTATCAGAGGCAGACACACAAAAAAAATGCTACACTGCTGCAATGACGGCATTCTGGTGGTGGCAACAGCATGCGTTGATTGGCGTACTGTCTGGCTGACCCCGGGTGCCGATACATGCTGTCTGACTGTGCCATTAGCTCCTTGCGACGACCTCCCCCTGTTTCCAACTCATCTCGTCCTTCTCTCTGTCTCCCCTTCAGAACTTTCCCTCTCTTCTTCTTCTCTTCGAGCAGGGCACCCACGTGGCATCCACGGACACATTGTTATTATCAACCACTTCACTTGTATCTGACACCTCAGCAAAGGAAGCAGCAGCGGGTAGTACAACATCATCATCACACTGTACGTCCATGTGTGTAATGCTGCCTGACTGAGACATATCCCTGTTATCTACATCCTCTGGCAATAATGGTTGCGCATCACTAATTTCATCCAACTGATGTGTAAATAATTCCTCTGAGGGATCAAGTGAAGCGGCTGTGGTGGCTGTGGTGGTAGTGGTGGTGGTGGCAGCGGGCGTGAGAGTGGTAACTTTAGAGCAGGTGACCAAAGCTGAGCTGGAGGAGGATGGTGCGTCAAGGTTCTTAGCGGAAGCTGTTGAAGATTGGGCGTCCTGTGTAAGCCAGTCAACTATTTTCTCCAAATTTTTTGGGTTCAGGGTACGTGGCCTCTGAACACTGGGCATTATTCCAGGGCCAGTGGAAATCACAGCACCACGACCACGACGGCCCCTGCGCGCAGTACAGTCTGTGTAGGACTGACACACACTAGCTTGCAAATGCGATTATATCACAGAGAAATAATATAAATTGATATATTTTTATCTGCAAGGTATTGTCTGTGACACCCCATATGGATGGTGTGCACACAGTACTGTCTGTGGGCCACACAGTCACTCACTGGCTTGCAAATGCGATTATATCACAGAGAATTAATATAAATTGAATTTTTTTGTCTGCAAGGTATTGTCTGTAACACCGTGTATGGATGGTGTGCACACAGTACAGTCTGTGGGCCACACAGTCACTCACTGGCTGGCAAATGTGATTATATCACAGATAAATAATATAAATTGAATTTTTTTTTATCTGCAAGGTATTGTCTGTGACACCCTGTATGAATGGTGTGCACACAGTACTGTCTGTGACTGAGCCTGCAGCCTCTCACACACGGGCAGGCAACTGCAAAGGGCTTTTTGGGGTGCTGTCCTTACAGCAGATGAGTCTGTATACACAGAACACTGCCCTAGCTAACGCTTTCCCTATTGAATCAGCAGCAGCTACACTCTCCCTCCTCTCACTGAGAATGCAGCTTCCGAATGAATCTAAAATGGATGCTGTCCAGGAGGTGAGAGGGTCTGCTGCTGATTGGCTGGAATTTGTCTGCTGACTGTGAGGTACAGGGTAAAAGTTTGCTCAATGATGATGTATAGGGGGCGGACCGAACATCGCATATGTTCGCCCGCCGCGGCGAACAAGCTATGTTCGCCGGAAACTGTTCGCCAGTGAATAGTTCGGGACATCACTATTGGTGGCTGCAAATATGATCTGAAGGTTCTTCAGGTACTCCTGCCATTAAAGTGAATGGGGCCAGCTGATGTTCGTCCATCACTACCTGTCACCCATGATCCAAGATCCTCAGGACTACTGGGCATGCAAACTTGAATTGTAGATGCAACTGGCCGAGTTTGCCATGGGCATCCTTTCCTGCCTAGCCAGTAGTGTGGCATCAGAGAGGGTGTTTAGTGCTGCGGGGAGCATAGTTACCCCCTTGAGAACTAGTCTTTCCTCCCAAAATGTTGAGATTCTAACTTCATAAAGATGAATCATGCATGAATCAACCAGGATTTCCAGACACCGGTGCCTGATGCAACAGAATAGATCATTCTGCCTCTAATGATCATACTGTAGTGTGCTGACACACTGGAATATTGTGCAAAATGGGCCGTTACTTCTGGCTGCTGCCACCATTCTGATGCTGCCACCCGCCCGATGCCACCCATCTGCTGCCTCTACTGACATTCCTACAAAGGGGCTTGTTGACCTAATGATATGTACATGTAACTTTTTTTTAAAAAGGATATGCATGCCACTGGGCCTTGCTATTACACTGCCGTTGTAGGGTCATTCTTCTACTGTGATCTGCCACCATCCTGTGCTGTATGTCACTGCTGTTACCCCCACTCCCCACTCTGTCATGAGTCCACTAGGACAATATTGTCTCTGTTTGTCTGTATTGACATAATAGTTTATTTTTCCCTTCTTCTAAACCATCAGAAGAAAAAAAAAAAAAAAAACATCCTGTATTTTGAGCATCTTTATGGCCTCTTTCACACTGTCAGTATTTAGTCAGTATTTGGTTAGAATTTGTAAGCTAAAAGCAGGAGTGGGTCCAAAAACACAAATGAGATGCAAATAATTGCATTACATTTTATCTCTGTTTTGGACCCAATCCTGTTTTAGGCTTACACATACTGATCAAATACTGATACAAAACAGTGACCTTCTGTAAGAGGCCTTTAAAGTCCTGCAAGCAGGACTTTTTTCCTTGTTCAATTATTTATTTATTTATTTTCAGACTGTAAATTGACAAAACTGATGCAAATTAACCCCTTAAGGACCAGGCTCATTTTCACCTTAAGGACCAGGCCATTTTTTGCAAATCTGACCAGTGTCACTTTAAGTGCTGATAACTTTAAAACGCTTTTACTTATACAGGCCATTCTGAGATTGTTTTTTCGTCACATATTGTACTTCATGACACTGGTAAAATAAAGTCAAAAAAATTAATATTTTTGCATAATAAAATACCTAATTTACCAAAAATTTGGAAAAAATTGCAAATTTCAAAGTTTCAGTTTCTCTACTTCTGTAATACATAGTAATACCCCCAAAAATTGTGTTGACTTAACATTCCCCATATGTCTACTTCATGTTTGAATTATTTTGGGAATGATATTTTATTTTTTGGGGATGTTACAAGGCTTAGAAGTTTAGAAGCAAATCTTGACATTTTTCAGAAATTTACAAAAACCCAATTTTTAGGGACCACTACAGCTCTGAAGTCACTTTGCGAGGCTTACATAATAGAAACCGCCCAAAAATGACCCCATTCTATAAACTACACCCCTCAAGGTATTCAAAACTGATTTTACAAACTCCGTTAACCCTTTAGGTGTTGCACAAGAGTTATTGGCAAATGGGGATGAAATTTGAGAATTTCATTTTTTTGCCTAATTTTCCATTTTAACCCATTTTTTCCACTAACAAAGCAAGGGTTAACAGCCAAACAAGACTGTATCTTTATTGCCCTGACTCTGCCGTTTACAGAAACACCCAATATGTGGCCGTAAACTACTGTACGGCCACACAGCGGGGCGTAGAGTGAAAGGTGCGCCGTATGGTTTTTGGAAGCCAGATTTTGCTGGACAGTTTTTTTGACACCATGTCCCATTTGAAGCCCCCTGATGCACCCCTAGAGTAGAAACTCCATAAAAGTGACCCCATCTAAGAAACTACACCCCTCAAGGTATTCAAAACTGATTTTACAAACTTCGTTAACCCTTTAGGTGTTGCACAAGAGTTATTGGCAAATGGGATGAAATTTGAGAATTTCATTTTTTTGCCTAATTTTCCATTTTAACCCATTTTTTCCACTAACAAAGCAAGGGTTAACAGCCAAACAAGACTGTATCTTTATTGCCCTGACTCTGCCGTTTACAGAAACACCCAATATGTGGCCGTAAACTACTGTACGGCCACACAGCGGGGCGTAGAGTGAAAGGTGCGCCGTATGGTTTTTGGAAGCCAGATTTTGCTGGACAGTTTTTTTGACACCATGTCCCATTTGAAGCCCCCTGATGCACCCCTAGAGTAGAAACTCCATAAAAGTGACCCCATCTAAGAAACTACACCCCTCAAGGTATTCAAAACTGATTTTACAAACTTTGTTAACCCTTTAGGTGTTGCACAAGATTTAATGGAAAATAGAGATACAATTTCAAAATTTCACTTTTTTGGCAGATTTTCCATTTTAATATTTTTTTTTCCAGTTACAAAGCAAGGGTTAACAGCCAAACAAAACTCATTATTTATGGCCCTGATTCTGTAGTTTACAGAAACACCCCATATGTGGTCGTAAACCACTGTACGGGCACACGGCAGGGCGCAGAAGGAAAGGAATGCCATACGGTTTTTGGAAGGCAGATTTTGCTGGACTGGTTTTTTGACGCCATGTCCCATTTGAAGCCCCCCTGATGCACCCCTAGAGTAGAAACTCCATAAAAGTGACCCCATCTAAGAAACTACACCCCTCAAGGTATTCAAAACTGATTTTACAAACTTTGTTAACCCTTTAGGTGTTGCACAAGATTTAATGGAAAATAGAGATACAATTTCAAAATTTCACTTTTTTGGCAGATTTTCCATTTTAATATTTTTTTTCCAGTTACAAAGCAAGGGTTAACAGCCAAACAAAACTCATTATTTATGGCCCTGATTCTGTAATTTACAGAAACACCCCATATGTGGTCGTAAACCACTGTACGGGCACACGGCAGGGCGCAGAAGGAAAGGAATGCCATACGGTTTTTGAAAGGCAGATTTTGCTGGACTGGTTTTTTGACACCATGTCCCATTTGAAGCCCCCCTGATGCACCCCTAGAGTAGAAACTCCAAAAAAGTGACCCCATTTTAGAAAGTACGGAATAGGATGGCAGTATTGTTGGTACTAGTTCAGGGTAGATATGATTTTTGGTTGCTCTATATTACACTTTTTGTGCGGCAAGGTAACAAGAAATAGCTTTTTTGGCACGTTTTTTTTTTTTGTTATTTACAACATTCATCTGACAGGTTAGATCATGTGGTAATTTTATAGAGCAGGTTGTCACGGACGCAGCGATACCTAATATGTATACAATTTTTTTTTATTTATGTAAGTTTTATACAATAACTTCATTTTTAAAACCAAAAAATTGTTTAGTGTCTCTATAGTCTGAGAGCCATAGTTTTTTTCAGTTTTTGGGCGATTATCTTGAGTAGGGTCTAATTTTTTGCGGGATGAGATGACAGTTTGATTGGCACTATTTTGGGGTGCATATGACTTTTTGATCGCTTGCTATTACACTTTTTGTGACGTAAGATGGCAAAAAATAGTTTAAAAATAATTTTTTACACCGTTTTTTTTTTTTTTTTTTTTACGGTGGTCACCTGAGGGGTTAGGTCATGTGATATTTATATAGAGCCGGTCGATACGGACGCGGCAATACCTAATATGTATACTTTATTTTTATTTATGTAGGTTTTACACAATGATTTTATTTTTGAAACAAAAAAAATGATGTTTTAGTGTTTCCATAGTCTAAGAGCCATAGTTTTTTCAGTTTTTGGGCGATTATCTTGAGTAGGGTCTCATTTTTTGCAGGATGAGATGACGGTTTGATTGGTACTATTTTGGCGTGCATGCGACTTTTTTGATCACTTTTATTACCTTTTTTGGGAAGTAAGGTGGGCAAAATTTCAATTTTCTCATAGTTTTTATTTTTTTATTTTTATGGCGTTCACCGTGCGGGGAAAGTAACATGGCCGTTTTATAGATCAGGTCGTTACGGACGCGGCGATACCTAATATGTGTAGTTTATTTTATTTTTTTACTTTTTTTTCAGTGATAAATGTTTTTTTTTTTTTATCTTAACTTTTTTCACTTATTCTTTTTATTTTTTGACCCAGACCCACTTGGTTCTTGAAGATCCAGTGGGTCTGATGTCTGTAAAATACAGTACAGAACCCCTATAGGTTTCTGTACTGTATTTTACTTACACTGAACAGATCTATGCTTTCAGCACAGATCTGTTCAGCACCATGGACAGCAGGACGCCTGAGCAGGCGTCCTGTTGCCATGGGAACCTTCCCCGTCTGCTCAGTTATGGTCAGAACTTCGCAGACGGGGAAGGGTGAGGACAGGGCTTCGGGGGGCTCTCTGGGGGCTCTCTCCCTCTCCATCGGGGGGCTGCAAAGGCACAGCAGCCCCCCGATCGGAGAGGGAGGGAGCTCCCTCTTACTGTTAACCTTTTCCATACAGCGGTCCGTACGGACCGCTGTATGGAAAGGGTTAAACGGCTGACATCGCATCAACGATGTCAGCCATTTATACCAGGGTGCCAGCAATGTGCTGGCACCCTGGTATACCCACTGTACACCAACGATTACGCAATAGGAGGCGGGCGGGGGATCACGATCCCGCCTGCCGCACCGCCCGCCTCCCGCAACGCCCCCACCGCCTGCGACACCCCCCCTGCACCACCCGCCGCCATCAAATCATGCAGGGGTGCAGGGGGGGGTGTACTATATTGATTTTAGGCACTCTAAAGTTTCTGATCCCCGCGGTCAGGGACCGCGGGGATCAGAAACTGCAGAAAGCGCAGCAAACCGCAGGTCTGAATTGACCTGCGGTTTTCTGCGATCGTCGATGCGGGGGGGTCAAATGACCCCCCCCCTGCATTGTTACAGGATGCCGGCTGAATGATTTCAGCCGGCATCCCGTTCCGATTAACCCCCGCGGCGCCGGCATCGCTATTTAAAGCCATGACGTACCGGTACGTCATGTGTCCTTAAGGACTCGGGAAACATGCCGTACCGGTACGTCATATGTCCTTAAGGGGTTAAGCATAAGGCTTCTTTTCAAACGGTCAGTATTTAGTCAGTGTTTTACATTAATATTTGATCAGAATTGGTAAGCCAAAAGCAGAAGTAGGTCCAAAACACAGATGAGATGCCAATAATTCTGTTACATTTTATCTCTGTTTTGGACCTGCTCCTGTTTTTGGCTAACACATACTGATCAAATACTGATGAAAAACACTAACCAAAGACTGACCATCTGAAAGAGGCAGATCAGAAGAACATAATAATAAACAATGATGTTATCACAACATTACTGACACAGCTGCTTCCATCCCCCCACTCAGTCATGAGGCCACTACTGTCACTGTCTCTCTCACCTTCCCCACTCTGTCATGGGGTAACTATTGTCACTGATGCTGCCACCTCCATTCCCACTATGTCATGGGGCCACTACTGCTGCTGCCACCCTCCCAACTTAGTCATGAGGCCACTACTGTCACTGTCTCTGGCACCTTCCCTACTCTGTCATGGGGTAACTATCGTCACTGATGCTGCCACCTCCATTCCCACTATGTCATGGGGCCACTACTGCTGCTGCCACCCTCCCAACTTAGTCATGAGGCCACTTCTGTCATGGTTTCTGCCATTTCTGCTGCTGCCACCATCCCCACTCTGTCATGGGGCCACTACTTGAATCTTGGGGCACTGTACCGTTAAGTCCAAGGCAGTAAATTACACCTGATGCTAACATTGAAATATACACACAGTGATCCGCCAGCTAACAAAAAGATTTAAAAAACATATGTTAGACTGCCACAAAATGCATTAAAAGAACAATTTTTTTTCTCCACCACCTTATTGGTGCTGCATCCATTTGTTTATTTTGTTCCACTATGGAGCCTTTTGGACACAGCTCTTGCAGAGTCACACACTTTTTTTTTTTTTCTCTTTAGGCCTCTTGCACACGAACGTGCCGTGTTTTGCGGTCCGAACATTGTGGACACAGAACGGAACAGGCAGCCCATTATAGAAATGCCTATTCTTGTCCGCAAAATGGACAAGAATAGGACATGATTCATCAATTTTGCGGGGCCATGGAATGGAGCAACGGATGCGGACAGCACATGGGGTGCTGTCCACATCTCTTGTGGCCCCATTGAAGTGAATGGGTCCGCAACCAAGCCACAAAAAATACGGCTCAAATGCGGAACCAAACCATGGTCGCGTGCAAGAAGCCTTACTGAAGAGTTCTGTGTGCTTTTCATTTTAACAGATGGGATTAGCTAAGAATCTTGGTGCCCTAAAGATTGATGTAGATGGCGATAAATTATAAGTGTTTGTGATACCTACAAAATGGATTAAGTATGAATGTGGGTGCACTGGAATGTAATGCATACTGTGATACTCTCCCCCTGCACTCTCCTTGCACTCTCTCTGTAGTCTCCCTGTACTCTCCCTGCAGTTTATGTCCGGCTGCCTCTCGTCGTGCGCTGCCATCGGAACACTGCCCCCGCCCCCATTATAGTCAAGTGGCAGTCCGGGGGCACACGTGATCTAGCGGCAGGGCGAATCCGACAGGCTGTTTACCCACTGGAACAGCCTGCCAGAGTCCCTTGCCACTAGTGTAAAAGTACCCTAAGAATGGGCCACAATGTGGGATGAATATGATTAGGCAGAGTGGCCTGGGTATACCAGATTTATCGTGATTTTTGACAAATTTATTTGTAACTTGTTGAAGTTCGGTTGCTGATAATTACTCTGGTATTTATGTAACTATTTATTCATTATTATGTCTATTTACACTGCCATCTTTCTGTATTTTGCACGTTGCACTTTATATAGTTATATGTACTTGGTTTAGTGTATTGTCCTATTGGTCTGAGGTCAGGATTGTTTCACTTTATACCTGTTTGGGTATTGGTTACTTGTATTGGTCTTTGTGTCCTCTATGACCCATTTATTTACTACATGTTCTATTATGTAATCCAGATTGTGGTTTTGTATATATCCTATGTGGTTTTTTTTTATCCGCTGCTGTATTGTATGTATTTGTATTTTTATCTATTCTATTGTTGAAATAAAGTGGATTCATTATTAGCTGTTCTATGCTTGTTTAATGTTGTTGCTAATCTAGTATGTTGGTGTAGCACACATACTTATTTTGAGCCTTTTGGAAAAATTGTTAGGAAACATTCTTTACTGTATATTCAATTGTATATAAAGTGCAAGTGCTGCAATAAAATTACATGCAAGAGGCACTCTGAAACAGCCTGTATATCACATAACGGAGGGCCTCATTCACATTGTGATACAATTATTCAGGTAGTGGTACTCCTACACTCATAAAGCTTATGCACTTAGTGAAAGAGCTGCCACAAATGACAAGGAACCGGCACTCGAAAACACCCTTTGTTACACATAAACTGCTGCTGAGCTGACCCTGTAAAACAATATATATGTGATGGCCTGCTGCCAAGCTGACCCTCTAAAACATTAGGGGCGAGGGGCTGCTGCTGAACTGGCCCGCTAAAACATTAGGGTCCAGGACCTGCTGCTGAACTGACCCTCTAAAACATTATTGGTAAGGGGCCTGCTGGTGAGCTGACCCTATAAAAAATAGAGTGAAAGGAATATATGCAATCTGGATGAGGAGGAGGAAGAGGAGAAAACAAGATTCAACCATATACTCATTTTTTTTGTGGTGGAAAAGGTGCATGGGAATGCACTACAGTAGATTTTGTACATTATAAATGATAGATTGAAATTGCCTTTATGTTCATCATCAACTCAGCTCTCAGGTGGAGTTGAGAAGTCAGGGGCAATCCAGGCCTTGTTCATTTTTATCTGAGTCAACCTGTCAGCATTGCCAGTGGACAAGCGGATACGCTTATCTGTTATAATGCCACCAGCAGCATTAAATACATGCTCAGACTAAATGCTGGCAGCAGGGCAGGCCAGCACCTCCAAGACATAGAGCGCAAATTTGTGCCACGTGTCCAGCTTGGACACATAGTAGTTGTAAGGCACTGAGGGATCATTTAGGACGCTGACACTGTCTGCTATGTATTCCTTCACCATCTTCCAAAACGTTTCCCTCCTTGTACCACTAGGCTGCTCTTCAGGGTGAAGTTGCTGGTGGGGTGTCATCAAAATGTCCAATGCCTTAGAGGGTGTTGCCCTGCCTTTGTTGGAACTGCTGTGTGTTCCCTTTGTCTCCTTTCCTCTGATGCCTAAGGAAGTACGGACTCTGCCGCTAGCGTTGTCAGATGGAAAATTTTTGAGCAATTTTCCAACAAGGATCTTCTGGTATTGCACCATTTTGCTCGTCCTCTCCACCAGAGGAATGAGAGATGAGAAGTTATCTTTGTAGTGGGGGTCAAGAAGGGTGAACACCCAGTAATCCGTGTTATATAAAATGTGTATAATGTGAGGGTCGCTGGAAAGGCAGCCTAACATGAAGTCTGCCATGTGTGCCAGAGTACCAACAGGCAAGACGTCAATGTCGACACCAGGATGACTCTCCATCTCCTAATCCTCCCCCTCCTCTTTTGCCCATCCATGCTGAACAGATGGAATTAAAGTTCCATTGGTACTACCCTCTGTAGCAGAGGCAACTGTCTCCAGCTCCTCCTCCTCCTCCTCTTCATGGTCCAATTCACTCTGAGGAGATGATCTGAGGGTGGGCTGGCTATCACCCTGTATAATGTACTCCCCTTTTTACTCGTCTGCCGCATTCAGAGCGTCATCCTTAATTGTGAGCAGCAATCATTTGAGTAGACACAGAAGTGGGATGGTTACGCTGATAATAGCGTTATCACACTAACCATCTGTGTGGATTCATCAAAGTTTTTTAAAACCTCACAGAGGTCTGCCATCAATGCCCACTCCTCGCTTGTGAATAGTGGCAGTTGACTCGAAAGGCGATGATCATGTTGCAGATGGTATTCCACAACTGCCCTTATGCTGCTCACAATGCCAGGCCAACATGTGGAACGTAGATTTCCAGCGCATGCTGACGTCGCACAACAGTCGGTGAGCTGGAAGCCGCAAGTGCTGCTGCATTGTTGACAGACCGGCTAAAGCTGTGGGCGACTTGCGGCAATGGGCACACACACGGCTCACCTTCACTAGTAGTAATTTTGAAAGTTGCGCATTTAGTGCTAAGGCCTGTAAGTGGGTGGGTATTTGCGATTGCGTTCAAATGACTGTGTTATGGACATTTGGACGCTGCGCTGGGACAGGGAAGTGGATGTTGTGGCTGATAGTTCATGCGAAGGTCCAGGTGCAGGGCGAGGGGCATCGGGGCCTGCACCTTCAGCAGGGAATTGGCTAGCCGTCCGTAATACAGGGGAAGAAGAGGCAGTGGTGTGACCCGCAGACCCAGATTGTGGACCCAGGCATTCGGTCCACTTGTTAGGGTGCTTGGATGCCATGTGGTGGATCATGCTGGTGTGGTGAGGTTGCTAGTGTTCACACCCCAGTTCATTTTAGTATGGCACAAATTGCAAACTACCACTCTTTTGTCATCTGCACTTTCCTCAAAAAAGCGCCATACTGCAGAACACCTACCCCTTTTGCAAGGTAGATTTACTCGGTGTAACAGTTGCGGGACTTCTCCCTTTTGCAACCCCACTGACTCTTCCAGCCTGTTGCGGTGCTGCGGATCCCTCCCCCTCTGTACTGCTGTCCTCGCTCGGCTTTTCACCTTCCCATGTTGGTTCAGTGACCTCATCATCAACCACCTCCTCTTTCACTTCCTCACTCTGCTCATCCTCCTGACTTCACCTAACCACAACCTCAGTGATTGCTAACTGTGTCTCATCATCATCCACCTCGTGAACGAATGACTGCCGTTCACCACCATCATCTTCTTGAGATTGTGAAGGCTCAAGAGGTTGGGAATCAGGGCACAATATCTCAGTTCTATCTTCATGCATGCTGGGCGCGAGGGCCAAATATAATAGTGGCCCTGGAAAGAGCTCCTCGGAATATCCGAGTGTGGAATCACTTGTTTGGCAAGCCTCTTCATGGTAGGAGGAAGGATGATCAGAGAGAGGATTTGGTTGACCAGATTCTTGGCTACCGAGACTGGACTTGGTGGAAGAGAGGGTGGTGCTTAACTGACTGGAAGCATTATCTTCAGCAATCCAAACAACCAACTGTTCGCACTGGTTCGACTTGGACAGTGTTGTGCTGTGCCGCACAGCTAAGTTGGACATAAGGCTGGGTATGGTGGATTATAATTCTTTTTATTTTGCATTGGCAGCAGGCACAGATTCATTGCGCACAGGGCCACGGCCTCTGTGTGCACCATCAGCATCACGCCCACTTCCCTGTCCCTTAGTGCTTGCCTTCTTCATATTACTGGTTTTGTCACTAGATGTGGCACAGATTTTTTTACAGTCCGCTAAAGACACTGTTTTCTGATGCAGGATAGTATATGTCACAGAAACACACAGAATATGGACATTATATTAGGCCCAGATTTTGGAATTGTACCTAAATAAACAGTTTTCGGGTGGCATACTGTATATGTCACAGAACACCACAGAATATGGACACTATGTTAAGCCCAGATTATTGGAACCTGCGGTACAGACACTGTTTTCTTATGTAGTTTGTATTTATATATTTTCCCTATGTCTAGGCCTGACAACCACACAATGTATTGAAGCACAGATCACACAATTCACGGATTACACCGTTGACAGCAAAAATGTGGACAGATTATGAGAGAAAAATAGTTTTCTGTATTTTCATTTTTTGCCCTAGACAACCACACAATGTATTAAAGCGCAGATCACATAATTCACGGATTACACCGTTGACAGCAAAAATGTGAATAGATTATGGGGAAAAAAATAGTGTTTTCTGTATTATCATTTTTTTCCCTGTATCTGGGCCTGACAACCACACAAGGCATTCAAGCACAGATCACACAATTTGCAGATTACACCGTTGACAGCAAAAATGTGGATAGATTATGGGAAAAAAATAGTTTTCTGTATTACATTTTTTTTCCTATAACTAGGCCTGACAACCACACAATGTATTGAAGCGCAGATCACTTAATTCACAGATTACATCGTTGCCAGCAAAAATGTGGACAGATTAAGGGAGAAAAATTGTTTTCTGTATTTAAAATGTATTACCTATATCTGTGCCTGACAACCACACAATGTATTGAAGCACAGATCACACATTTCAGGGATTACACCGTTGACAGCAAAAATGTGGATTATGGGAAAATAATTATTATTTTCACTAATATTCTTCCTATCTCTGCCCCTGACACACAGAAGGTATTGCTGCACAGATGTCACAAGTCACTGCAGACACCTTCTATATAGCAAAATAATTGCTATTTTGAAAAGTATAAAAAAATAAGTTTGAATACAACTTTGCACAATTAAATTTCTGCCACCACACACAGTAGTCCTTAAAAGGACTTTTGGGTCTTTGAAACATTTTAAAATTGAATAAATTGCAATCACAAACTCCCTACACTCTCTGTCCCTTCCTGACTACAAATGAGCCGAACCCGCGTCATCGGGTGCTATATAGCACCCGATGACGCTTTCCGGCCAGACAATAACTGTTATGCCAGCAGCCAACATGGCTACTGGCATTACAGTGATGGCAGTGCTTACTTGCATGTTTATTGACTGTTTAGCAGCTGCAAAACATGCGGAGAGGAGACCCGAGCATGGCACTCGAGCACATGTAGTACTCAGCCGAGTACCACCATGTGCCTAGCATAGCAATGCTCGAGCCGAACGAATATTCGGCCGAGCACGCTCGCTCATCTCTAATATATATATATATATATATATATATATATATATATATATATATATATATATATATATATATTTAGATATTAGTATATACAATGTTAATTATGACAATTTTATTGGATTCTTAAGACTGTTTCATATAAAAAGCCATGAGGACAAATTTGATAAATTTAAGAGTGTTAGCAATCATTCCATTAACTTTTTACATTTTCCTCAAAATGATACCATCATCTTTGTAAATGAATTATTATTCAAACACTCATCTACTCCTAAATCCTTTGAATTTAAAAATGTATTAATCTGTTTCTGAGAACATTAAAAAGTGGCAAATATATCATACCTAATTATTCTCCACTGGAGCAGGTTTAATTTAATATTAAGATTGGCTTGCCATCTATCTTACGGTAAACTTGCAACCTCTCATTACTCTCTTTGTGATTTAATTTACTGTATGCTCCTGTAGAAAATTTCCATTCTCCAAGGAGCAAGGTATGCTTTTTAATAATACGCTGGTAAGAATTCAAACTCTCAGATATGGACTTACTATGCTATGTTATTGATACCTCTATTAAAGGGGTTGTCTGGGCCTCAGATATTGATAACATCCTTGGGATAGGTCATTAATATCAGATAGGTGGGTGTCTACTCGCCCTTTCCCGCATAGATGTTTTTGGCAGCTGCAGTGCCCGAAACCTTACAATGTGTAAAGCAGAAGCTGAAGAGTCTGTATACTGTTTCATTTCTAGAGCTAGTTTACTACAGCCCAGCACCCCACTTGAAAGGGAGCTATACAGTGTACATAGGTGTCTGCTTCCAGCTCTATACACTGTATAGTTTTCAGGGCTGCCGGAAACTACTGATCAGTGGAGGTGGGGGTGTGAATGCAATTATAATATATGTAAAAGAGTACAATATTAGAATAAAAGGATAAGTGTATTGGGTAAAACACATCTTTAGAATTTTTGACAGAGGCCACGAGCGAAGACTTTTACCCAAATATGATGAGAGTTTAAGATAAAATAAAAAAACAAAAAAACATACTAGTAATTGTCAAGTGTAAAATCTGTAACAGGGACCTCAATAATTATCTATTTATATTTAGATATTCATAGTTAGAGATGAGCAATACGGTTCCAAATTAATTAAATTTGACCAGATTTTTCCAGAAAGTCTAGTTAAATCCAAATCCAAATTCTGGACCGTTTGATTTGGGTGAATTTCTCCATGGCATCAGCTATTTTTCAGATCAGAAGACCGAAAAGATGAAGAAAGAGGATCACCTGATGCCAGGTGTTGTGTGTGCGTGTATGTATATATACACATCAACAGCTATTGGATTTGACCTTTGATAAAACATAATTAATCATACAGTGCAAAAAAACTATTCACTACCACCAGCAGCCAAGCATATTGATGTCAATATAAGACTGCTACTGCTGGCTTGGCATTAAAGAGCACAAAATGAGTTGCATACAGTCCTATAAGACCCCCACATTGTCATTCACAGCTTTTCAAGGCTGTCAGAGCACTTTTGATTCATGTCAAATTTATTTGGACCCAAATTATATTGCCCAACCGATTTGGCCAAATCGAAGCTGAATCAAATTTCAAGAAGTTCCTCGGATCCTTTTTGGTCCTTTATTACCTTTGTATACCCCATAATTATGGGCTTGGTTATCATTCTTTGCTTTGTCCTTTATATATTGGAAAATATTTGTAATTTCCACTCAACTTGGGCACATTAACTTATATTTGCATAACAGAATTTATTTAGATATTATGCATCATGGATAGAAAAAGCTTCTAGTCAACAGTGACTTTTCCCAGAATATAATAATTCAAAGTACCAATATGTTTTGTCATTTGCAATATACCAAAATATTCTTACGAGCGCTATGTTCTGTTCAAACAGCTTATCAGTAGGGGTGCCGGAAGTTGGACAGGTATTTTGGGTTTTGATGTTAGAGCATTCACTGTGTGTTAAGAATGACATGATATTCTTATTTTGTGGGCCAGTATGCTTACAATCATACCAAATTTGTTTATTTTTTGAAAAAAATAAAAATGTTTGTTGAAGTGCCATTTTCTGAAACCCATAACTTTTTTTTTTTAGAGCTCTATGAGGTGACCTGTAGTTTTTTTTGGGCTACATACAACTTTTTGATCATTTTTCTTCAAATCCTTTAAATCAAATGAGGCACTTGTGTGTCACTGTAGTGTTCCTCTGTGAGGCTGCATATTTTTCACCCCGAAGCCAGGGGTGGATTGGTAATGGCCATTTGCCTTTACTATTCAGTGGGCTGCTGGGTAAGCGATATAACCACACATGGGTCGTCACTCGTTAGTGTGATGAATGCCACACCTCGTGCCCGCTTGACATCCACCACGTGGAGCTCACAAGACCTGGTATGATCACAGGGTTTACCAAAAACGTGAAGTTACTCCCTCCAGTGGAGCACGTAAGGTCAGGCTGGTATAGTTTACACACACACCTCCTGTCCACGTGGGCACAGGGAGGCAACAAGCTGAGAGAGCCTTTTCACTGCCGCAGTGAAAACAGCACGCCCTCAGCCCGGGTAACTGCCACCAGTTCTCGTTTGATATATGCCCGGTCCGCTAACGGGATTATATAGGGTCAGAAACCAACCTGCGGTAGCTTATAACTAGGCCAAAACACGGACGTGGGGATTCGTGATCGAGATACAAGATAGCACAAGATTAAATTATAGATTTAATTGCTGTATGGGCACACTAGATTTAACACAATATACACAGACAATATATACAGTGGTCTGAGGTTACAGATACAGGTTATATGGTTACAACGGGGTTAAGCAGTGTAAAAGTCAGTTACCGAGTATGATGAAAGTTCCTTTGAGATGTTCTTTGCTGGACTCCACATGAAGGGTCGTGAGCTCAGCTATTTCCTGGGTCCCTCTAAACACATGTGTAGGATGTGACCCCTCTTCAGAAAAAGACCCGCCTACTTGCTGGCACCAGACTTTTAACCTATAGCCAGCCACTCCCCTCCCAGCCTCAGGGAGGGGTCCACTCCCCCTCTTCTGGGCTGGCAGCAAATGACCCACAAAACCCTTTAGGGTTCATAGCTCCAGACCAGAGGGTCACAGGGAGATGGTTCTGGGACCAATGGACCTGCCTGGGTTCCGGCTACAAGTAGAGCCCAAACCTGGTACCGTTATGTGGTTTCTATGGGGAGATATGTATATCTCCCTACCCCGACCTCGTCCCAGTAAACAAAGACCATGGGAACGTACTTTGTGGCCACCGGGACACAAATATGTATCCGGTTTGCGCCTGCGATGGCCAGGCGATTCATAATTCCTTATGAAAGGTAGGTGCCAACATGTCTGGGAGGTCTCATTGATCCTGGGCAAGGGCAGATACCCCATGCTGAGGGTTTTACTGCAGGATTCAGTTGGCTCCAAACTGGTGCACAGAGGTGGGATCTTCTCCTTGAAGCCTGGACCCCCTGGGGGCTTTGAAACAGGGCCCTCCTATGGAGTTCCCTACCTCCGCTATCTGTCAGCTAATGGGAGTGTGAGGACATGGCTGACAGTAAATATTAATCCATATTCCTCACAGTCAGCATTAAAATTATAATGACAATGCAACTCTCTGCAATACACATCTCAAACAAGCGGCCCTGCTGTGCGGTCATTATCATACTCATCATAATGACAGTACAGCAGGGCTGCTATAGGAGGGTGTAAGGGGACAGCACCAAAAAGTTACTGCGCCAACATCTCTAAATAAAGAAGTCTGCATATGTATCTGTGTTCCCAATGCTCCTTGCACTGCCCAGACACTAAGAGAAGGGATTACATTAACGTCATCGGTGTAGTTTAGAGGTTGAGAATTATTTTAGCCAGTAGTTGGCAGCATCCTTCACATAGTCATGCTGTATGCTATGGATAATGAAATGACTCCAGGGTTGGGAACTGCAGTTCATGGTGCTAGAAAGTGAAGAAAGACAAATGAGTGACCCTTCCCCATATTCCATCCCTCCCTGCAAGGAGAGGGATGCTATAATGAGGAACTCGTGAAAATGGATATGAATAATTTACAGGTTAGTGGCTACATGATTGGTGACTGTATTGAGAGTCATGGAGCTCCTGAAGTTCTTCCCTGTCTATATTCTGTACAGGCAGAAGCTTCAGTGGAATTATGTTTTCAGTGCCTCTTTATTCCACCATAGATCCTCTGCCATGCATTGCCCCCACCCTTTCCCTAGGCCACCTACTGCCTCCTTTACCATCAAATGGTAATTTCTCCTTTACCCCCTTTGAGGTTGTGTATCCCATTGTGCATTATGCGCCCTGTCACAGATATCTGACCCTTTGTACCCCATTAGAGATGAGCGAATCAAAGCTGACGAAGTGGAATTCATTCCGAATTTCAGGAAAAAATTTATTCACACCAAATGCAAATTTCCTCGCGCTTCGTGGTAATGAATATTTTTTTTTTTCTAAAATGGCTACTGCACGTGTGAGGACATGGAGAAAGAAACTATGGAAAGGCAGGATCACGCATAATGCCATGCATGCAGCCAATCAGCAGCCAGCCAGCCCTGTGATGTCACAGCCCTATAAATAGTGGCAGCCATCTTAAATTCTGCCATTTACCAGTGTACTTAGTGCAGGGAGAGACGTCTACAGGCACTAGGGACAGTGATAGAAAAAACGTCATTGTGCTAAAAGAAATGATTTACAAGTGCAGGGAGGAATCATTCCTCAGCATTTCTGTTGAACAGGGGTCAGTCGGGGAGGTGACAGCCTGGGTAATAGGAACATTCCTATTACACCTTGCAGCACTGACTGGGGATCCAAATTGCCATTATACAGCTCTGTAATTCCAGCAAACCGTTCTTATAACTTTTTTGTGTGAATTAGAGGAAAAAGGAAAAGGATATTTGCTGCCTAGCGGTGCAGTTATCTGTTTTAAAGCACTTTTTTGCATGTATCAGTGGAAAAAGAAATAATATCAGCGGTGCAGTGATATATTCTAAAGCCCATTTTGCTGTGTATTACTAAGGAAATAAAAATATATTCGCTGTTCATCGTTGCACTTATCTGTTGAAAAGTCTTTTGTGTAAAAATAGAATAAAATTAGGGCGTAATTGCCGTTCAGTCGTGCAGTGAGATATTTTACAGCCCAGTTTGCCGTGTATTACTGGCAAAATAAAAATATTTTCGCCGTCCTGCTTTGCACTTATATGTTGAAAAGCCTGTTGTGGTCTGTAAAAGTGTAAAAAAAACTAGGGCCTAATTGTCATTGTGCGGTGCAGTGCTATACTCTAAAGCCCAGTTTGACGTGTATTAGTGGCGAAATAAAAATATATTTGCCATCCAGCATTGCACTTATCTGTTGAAAAGCATTTTGTGTAAAACTAATTGCCGTTGTGCGGTGCGGCCTAATTGCCGTTGTGCGGTGCAGTGATATATTCTAAAGCCCAGTTTGACGTGTATGACTAGAAATAAAAATATATTTGCCGTCCTGCTTTGCACTTATCTGTTGAAAAGCCTGTTGTGGTCTGTAAAAGTGTAAAAAAAACTAGGGCCTAATTGTCATTGTGCGGTGCAGTGCTATACTCTAAAGCCCAGTTTGACGTGTATTAGTGGCGAAATAAAAATATATTTGCCATCCAGCATTGCACTTATCTGTTGAAAAGCATTTTGTGTAAAACTAATTGCCGTTGTGCGGTGCGGCCTAATTGCCGTTGTGCGGTGCAGTGATATATTCTAAAGCCCAGTTTGACGTGTATGACTAGAAATAAAAATATATTTGCCGTCCTGCTTTGCACTTATCTGTTGAAAAGCCTGTTGTGTTCTGTAAAAGTGTAAAAAAAAAACTAGGGCCTAATTGCCCTTGCGCAGTGCAGTGCTATACTCTAAAGCCCAGTTTGCTGTGTAGTAGTGGCAAAATAAAAATATATTTGCCGTACAGCATTGCACTTATCTGTTGAAAAGCCTGTTGTGGTCTGTAAAGTGTAAAAAAACTAGGGCCTAATTGCCGTTGTGCAGTGCAGTGCTATACTCTAAAGCCCAGTTTGACGTGTATTAGAGGCGAAATAAAAATATATTTGCCATCCAGCATTGAAATTTCTGTTGAAAAGCATTTTGTGTAAAACTAGAAAAAAATAGGGCCTAATTGCCGTTGTGCGGTGCAGTGATATATTCTAAAGCCCAGTTTGTCGTGTATAACTGGAAATAAAAATATATTTGCCGTCCTGCTTTGCACTTATCTGTTGAAAAGCCTGTTGTGTTCTGTAAAAGTGAAAAAAAAAAATAAATAGGGCCTAATTGCCCTTGCGCAGTGCAGTGCTATACTCTAAATCCCAGTTTGCCGTGTAGTCGTGGCAAAATAAAAATATATTTGCCGTACAGCATTGCACTTATCTGTTGAAAATAATTTTGTGTAGTGTAAAAATAGAAAAAAAAATGTGTGTAATTGCCGTTCAGAGGTGCAGTGATATATTCTAAAGGCCTGTTTTCCATGTATTACTGGCAAAATAAAAATATATTCGCCGTCCTGCAGTTGCACTTATCTGTTGAAAAGGCTATTGTGTAAAACTAGAAATAAAATTAGGGCCTAATTGCCGTTCTGCGGTAAACTGATATATTCTAAAGCGCAGATTTCTGTGTATTAATGGTGAAATAATTTATTTATTTTTTGCTGTCCTGCTTTGCACTTATCTGTTGAAAAGCCTGTTGTGTTCTTTAAAAGTGTAAAAAAAACTAGGGCCAAACTTCCCTTGTGCGGTGCAGTGCTATACTCTAATGTCCAGTTTGCCGTATATTAGTGGCAAAAGAAAAATATATTCGCCATCCAGCGTTGCACTTACCGTATTTTTGGCGCTATAAGACGCAATGGCCCATAAGACGCACCTAGGTTTTTGAGGAGGAAAATAAGAACAAATATTTTTAACCAAAAGGTGTACTTTTGGTGGGTTTTGAACTAATGGTGGTCGCTGCATGATACTAATATGGGGGATCTGTGGATGGCACTGTTATGGGGGGATCTGTGGGTGGCATTGTTATGGGGGGATCTGTGGATGGCACTGTTATGAGGGCATGATCTGTTGATGGCACTGTTATGGAAGGGGATCTGTGGCTGGTACTGTTATGGGGGGTGGATCTGTGGCTGGCACTGTTATAGAGGTGGATCTGTGGATGGCACTGTTATGGGGGGTGGATCTGTGGATGGCACTGCTATATATGTGTCACCCACAGATCCGCCACCCCATAACAGTGTCATCCACATATCCCCTACCCCATAATAGTGGCATCCACAGATGCCCTAATATACTGGAGCTAAACCTGTGGGAGGGGGAGGGAGGAGGGGCTGATGGCATGCAAATGCGGCAGGGCCGGTGCGGTCACTGTTCTCCGGCCCCGCCGCTCACTCACTGCTTTATTGCCTAAACCTTTTATAATAATAACCATAATTGATGTTCTGATCCTCAGCCCCATTCGTACGACTTACTAAATGTCCTGTAGCAGGCAGAGCAGGGCGGGCGGCCGGGCGTAACTCACTGTTGTCACGTGCCTGCGCCACCTACGTCATTCATAAAGTATGCAGCGCAGGCACGTGACATCAGTGAGTTACGGCCGGCTGCCCGCCCTGCTCTGCTGCTAAAGAACATTTAGTAAGTAGTACAGATGGGGCTGGGGATCGGAACTTCAATTAAAGTTATTATTATAAAAGGTTTAGGCAATAAAGCAGTGAGTAAATGGCGGGGCCAGAGTACAGTGACCACACCGGCATGACACTGGCCCCTCCTCCCTCCCCCTCCAGCTAAAACATTGCAGTCTGTGATGCTGCAGCATCGCAGACTGCGATGTAAAATGACAGCATTCACCCCATAAGATGCAGGGGCATTTCCCCCCACTTTTTGCGGGGGGGGGGGAGTGCGTCTTATGGGGGCGAAAATGCAGTATCTGTTGAAAAGGCTTGCTCTACTAACTGGGCTTCTTATTAAGTGGAGTTAAAAAAAAGGCGTTCTAGTGCTGAGTGTGATTTTGTGGAAGTGATTGCAGGTGGCTGAGTGTGGTTTGAAGCAGAGATCCTTGAAAGTTAAGTTTTTGCATTTTTGTACTGCCATTTAAAACTTTATTTTTTTTTTCTCTGCTGGGTGTTGCCATTTAAACCCATTTTTTTTTCTCTGCTGGGTGTTGCCATTTAAACCCATGTATTTTTTTCTCTGCTTGATTAAGGGGAGTGGCCTGAGCAACTACAACTCCCATGATGCCTGGGCATACTGCAGCTATCAGGGAATGATGGGAGTTGTAGTTTTGCAACAGCTGGAGTGCCATGAGTTTGACATCCATGCACTAGACTCTCTAGAGCAGGCATCCTCAAACTGCGGCCCTCCAGCCGTTGCAAAACTACAACTCCCACAATGCCCTGCTGTAGGCTGATACCTGTAGTCTGTTCGGGCATGCTGAGAGTTGTAGTTTTGCAACAGCTGGAGGGCCGCAGTTTGAGGATGCCTGCTCTAGAGCTTGCTCTTCCTGAGGCCTGCTCTACTAAGTGGGCTCCTTATTAAGTGGAGTAAAAAAAAAGGAGTTTAAGAAAAGGAGTTGGAAACTAAGGTTGGATATGATTTCCTTGTGTGTTGTTGGCTTAAAGGGAACTTGTCACCAGTTTTATGGTGTCCTAACTAAGGGCAACATAAATAAGTGACTGATTTGCTTAGCAAAATGCTGGGTCACTTTCTTTAATTGACCCAGTCAATCTGCCAACATCTTGTATTGAAAAGCTCCAGCTGATAATGATTACTCATGAATATTTATGAGCTCCTGACTCTCCCCGCCCACCTGCTGCTGATTGACATTTGGTTTCCATATGAATCAGCAGCAGGTGAGCAGGGAAGTGGCTATAGCTCTGAATTAAATATACGCTGGACTCAATGACATCACACCAGACTTGAATCAGCTCATTAGCATGCGGCATGCGGCATCTTTGTGTGTATATTATGAGGTAACCATATGTCACACCAGTAAGTGAATACATCTAAGGAACTTTTTGGTAGTTAATGATTGTATATAATTAGATTATAATCAAATATCCACATGACAGGTTCCCTTTAATTTTAGGTAGTCCTTAGACTACAGCAGACAGGGTCTAATTCTAAATCGTATTTACTGTTTTACTTTTTTACTGTTGTAATCCCCATTTAGTATGTGTTGCACAATTTAGGCTACTTTCACACTTGCGTTCGGAGCGGATCCCTCTGGTGTCTGCACAGACGGATCCGCTCCTATAATGCAGACGATAGGATCCGTCTGCATTATATTTCAGAAAAAAGTTAGTCAGACGGATCTGTCTAGACTTTACATTGAAAGTCAACTGATCAGTTTGAAATTGAGCCATATTGTGTCAACTTTAAACTACATTGTAAGTCTGGACGGATCCGTTTGGCTCCGCGCGGCCAGACGGACACCCGAACACTGCAAGCTGCGTTCGGGTGTCCACCTGCTGAGCGGGACGGAGGTCAAATGGTGCCAGACTGAGGCATTCTGAGCGGATCTGCATCCACTCAGAATGCATTGGGGCCGTATGGATGAGTTCGGGGCCGCTTGTGAGAGCCTTCGAATGGAACTCACAAGCGGAACCCCGAACGCAAGTGTGAAAGTAGCCTTACAACGCAGTCCAGTGCACATTTTGCATGATGTATGCAGTCCTGGAACTGCCGTTCGAGGGTGTATATCTTTGTTCAAGATGTGAGCAAATAACCCGTTTGGAATCGCAAATCGAGTCTCTAAAAGGGCAAGTTGCAACAATGAGAGGCATTGACAATTTGCAAAAGAGTTTGCTTCTCACCGAGCATGCACTCTATGGAGTAGATGAGGGGGAGGGTGACAGAGAGAAGGCTGAGGAAAGTGACGTAGCTAGCTGGGTAACAGTTAGAAAGCGGAGTAGAGGGAAGAGTGTCAGGGAGGCTAGCCCTGATCTGACACACCCCAACATATTTGCACGTTTGGCAGATGAGGGGGGTGTCAGTCCAGGGACGGCACTGTCAGGGGAATGTCAGCTCCAGTAAGCAGGGGACCAGGAGAGCAGGGCAGGCCAGACAGGTGCTGGCAGTGGGAGACTCCATTATTAGGGGAACAGATAGGGAAATCTGTCCATGATCGCCAAAAAGTGTGCTGTCTTCCTGGTGCTAGAGATCAACACATTGCAGATCGGGTTGACAGATTACTGGGAGGGGCTGGAGAAGATCCAGCGGTCATGGTCCATATCCAATGACAAAGTTAGAGGTAGGTGGAGAATGATTTCAGGGAGGCGGAGCCTGGACACCGAGGTGGATGGCAGCATGAAGCTTTAGCTCCTCCACACTTAGGCAATTATACGCCAGAAAAGAAGCAACAGCCGACTAAAAATGGTTAAATATGGCAGAGATAGGGGTACAGACCCCTCAGACACCCCGAGATCGCATAAAGGGCAACAAGAAATGCAGAGATTCATTAAGAAGAAAGCGGCTCACTTACCAGGCTTAAGCGCTAAGATGGCGGCGGCTGCAGCGTGGGCTGAAGAGGAATCGGAGGCAGACAGCGCAAGAGATGAGGATACAGAGACCCAAGACAGATCCCCTGTCTCTAAGGCCTTCCTTACTAAGGTACAAAGCTAAGGCTTAGAAAGAGCTATAAAGCCTGTTCTTACAGAGCTGTCCGATATAAAAACGGAGCTCAAACAAATAGGCCACAGAGTAGAGGCCCTTGAAACAATGGTCCAAGAAGTAGTGGCACACTCTGCGGGAATGGCGGAGCATGTAGAGCTCCACACAGCGGAGTTAAACAGGGTCATGGTCTTAATCGAAGACCAAGAAAATCGTAGTAGGAGACGAAATGTGCGCATAAAGGGCTTACCAGAATCCTGGGTGAATGAATCGCTGCACAAGGTGGCAATGGAGATATTTGCAAACCTAATTGGCCAGGAAGCTGCCTCATCCATCACAATAGAACGCATTCATAGGGCCGTGAATCCGGCCCCAAAGCCCTCAGAGAGGCCTAGAGACGTTATCTGTGGCATTTTATCATTTGTCGACACAGCAGTATGAAGGAGCAAAAATAACATTCTTTCAAGATATTGCGCCGTCCACACTGGCAAAAAGACGCATCTTGAAGCCCTTGCTAGACAAACTGCGGAGCCTAAAGATACCCTACACCTGGATCCTCTCGATCCTTAAGAATGGGAAGAGAATAATAATCCACACACCGGAGGACGTAAATAAAGCGTGGTCAGTTCTGGGACTTCAACCTGTCGAAATTCCAACATGGATGCCTGTCATCCCGTCATCATTACGAAGCCTACCAGCAATTGAACCTTGGAAGAAGGTATCCATGAGCAAGGCGGGCAAAGCAATGAGAAGCATCAGCAGATCATCTACTCCTCCACAGTGATTCCCTGAAGAAACAGACAACCCTTCATTTTTTACTTAAATGTGAACATTCTAGATTGGCCTATTCCCTCTGTCTTTAGTAAGATGGGGGACAGTGTTATGGGCCTGAGACCTAATGTTACAATATAATGCACTAACCCAGTTCTTCCTCCCTAGGGTGCAATACCAATTTGCAGTGAGGTATGAAATAAACAAAAAGGGGATAAATTCCTTATCCTCTCAGGTTACTATATTTTATGAGGTGACTAAACATAGCTTAAGCAAAGCAAACCAGCTACATACCTCTACCATAGTTAAGACTTGCAGCCACATGATGACTAGCTAATCCCCCACAGAAAGATCTTATATCCTGACACGGGGGGCCTTAAGGAAGCTAAGAAGGTATGAATGCAATGTTAGGGTGACCTTTTTGTTATTTTTATTCTAGAAATGTTCTTGAATGTTTTGGGTGTATACATAAGGATTGAGGATAGTTCTGGTTTTCAGCCTGAGGTCGGCTGAAAGGATTAAGTAAAGTACAAAACCCTTACCTACCCCCCCCCCCAATAATAATAATTATTGTTATTATTTGTACTAGTATATCTGGGCTCACACACGGGGTCACACCCTTGTCTGAGCTGTAGATAGTTAAGGGAATAGCTGTCTATTGACAAGCTCTCCCCGTAACACCTAACACATATAGGGGTCCTTTTTCTCTTCTTAAGATAGACATGGCTGTGTCTATAGAGGTTGACGACATAGAATCTCTAATTAGAGCCTAGCAAAATAACATAGAGTTGACCTACTGTTAAAGTTCTATTGCCAATATTTCTGCAATTTATACAAATATCAGTTTTGTAACACTTCCTAATCCCTAACCCCTAATCCTTTACACCCAGCCTGATTCCTCTTAACACCTGACGCTCCAGAAATACTAGAGGAAAACCTCTCAGTGGACTACCACGACTCATATCGACAATTTAGCTGAAGAGGTCAAGTATGAGTGACCTGAAAAACACAACGTTTAATGTTTAAGGGTTAAACTCACCTGCCAAACGCAGCCAATTAATGCTCACACTTAAGAAACTCCATTCCCATATTATATTTCTCCAAGAAACACACTTTTGCCAGAATAAAATACCAAAAATACAGACTCATCCATATAGACAATGGTTTCATAGCACGCACCGTACCTCTGCCTCCAAAGGAGTTTCGATCGCCATTCATCATACCATTCAGTTTGCCATTAAGCAACAACTTGCGGACGCAGAAGGCAGAATGCTCCTACTAAAGGGGGACATAGGCAGTCGCAGATTCACATTTGTGAATCTATATGCTCCTAATGCAGCTACAGTACCATGGCTAATAAAAAGCTTGGGCACAATTAAAATATTTGCAGAAGGCCACATAATCCTTGGAGCTGATCTTAACTTGACTCAACTCCCTGATAGATTCGTCCACAGCGAAAACTCACATCTCACAAAATCATATAAGTAAGCTACATAAAAAACTGCATGAACTACACTTAGTGGACGTATGGAGATGTTTTAATCCCACAGTCAAGAACTTTTCCTTCTACTCCAACCCACATAAGTCCTATCAGAGACTTGACTACTTACTAACCTCTGCTTCTCTCTTGCCTCTCTTTAGCGCTGCTGAGATAGGAAATATCACGATTTCTGATCATGCTCCCTGCATGGCGAATTTCACCCTGGCCTCCCTCCCCAGGAGAGACTGGAACTGGAGGCTAAATGAATCACTCCTAAACAACGAGCAGAATCTGAAACAGGTTAGATCTCATTTGGAGACCTTCTTCGCTGTAAACTCTCCTACACACAGTAAACGCACAGTTATCTGGGAAACGCACAAAGCATACATAGGTACCAAGGTTAAAAAAGACCAACATAAAGAAGTAGACTCACTCCTTGCCCAAATAGCCGCACTAGAGAAACTAAATAAACAATCTGAAAGTAGGGCCTCCCAGGAAGATCTGAAGATTCTCAGAATTAAACTACACAACCTTCTAGCCCAAAAAAACTCAAAACAGTTATTGTATTTTCAACATAAAATATATGCACATGGTAACAAAGGAGGAAAAATGATGACAGGTGACACACATACCCAAAATAAAAAGCGCAAATGGAAACACTCTCGCAGATACCCCGGCTATAGCAAAAGCTTTCCAAGAGTTCTATGCAGAGTTATATAACCTTAACAAAAATGAAAGCAAAGATAGCTCAAACATGAGACAGGAGAACATCTCCAAATTCCTGAGTTCTCTAAATCTCCCTTTCCTTTCACCTGAAGGTGCTTCCCACCTAATAAGCCCAATCTCACCTGATGAGATTAAACAAATAATAAACAGTTTCCCTCCGGGAAAAAGCCCTGACCCGGATGGGTTACCCCTGGCCTATTACAAAAAGTTTGAAGATATTTTAATTCCCAGGTTCACAGAGGTTTGCAATGCACTTATTCAGGGTGAATCGCTGACGAGACAAACTCAGGAATCCTTTGATACTTTGATACACAAAGAGGGTAAAGATCCGGAACATTGTGGCAGCTATAGGCCCATCTCTTTACTAAACCTTGATCTTAAAATATGGGCAAAAATACTGGCTACTCGACTGAGCGATTTCCTTACAGACTGGATAGAACCTGAACAGGCAGGGTTTGTGAGGGGGAGAGAGGGGAGGGACAACTCTCATCGTGTCTTTCATGCGATACATATAGCAAGAACGAGAAAGTTTCCACTAGAATTACTAGGAATAGATGCCAAAAAGGCATTTGACAGAGTAAACTGGAAGTACATGAGAGCAACCATCAGTAAATTTGCCCTTTCTTGAGGCTTTTGCTCTATACGAGCAACCAAATGCTAGGTTGAGAGTTAATGGCACACTCTCACTGACATTTGATATCACAAATGGCACCAGACAGGGCTTCCCTCTCTCCCCTCATTATTTATACTAGTGGACAAAACGCTTCTACAAGTGATTAGACAGGACCCAAATATTACAGGGATCAGGTTTAGAGAGAAGGAGCTTAAATGCACAGCATTTGCTGATGACCTCTTATTCCTTATAACAAATCCAAAAGTAGGATTAAACAACTTGGAAAGAAAATTAGAGGAATACGGTAAACTCTCAGACTTCAAGGTGAATACTACAAAGTCGGAGATTCTCAACATAACACTCCCTGAAGACACAGTCATACAACTTAAAAAAAAAAAACTCCCCCTTCTGCTGGTCAAAAGGACCTATAAAATACCTGGGAATTAAAATCCCACAGAACTTAGAAGATCTGTTTAAATATAATTTCCTTCCACTAAATGAGGACATTGAGCAATTGCTCCAAAAATACAATATACCTTTTCTGACATGGATGGGTAGGAAAAATGTCTTAAAGGCCTACGTAATGCTCGAGATTCTCTACACTATGCAGATGGTTCCCATTGACATTATCAAGCAATTTATTTTAGTCCTGAAGCAGCTGTTCTCCAACTTCCTATGGTCAGGAAAGAGACCTCGCATATCACATAAAATTCTAGTAAAAAGCAGAGAGAGGGGAGGCCTCGGATTACCAGATGTAGGCACATACTATAAGTTAATTCAGCTTAACAGATGGCAAGAATTAGCAGACCCAAATAGACAGAAAGATGTTAGAGAATTGTGTGAATACAGTGTTTGGGATCACTTTAAAAAAAACTCTGGCTCCCGAATAAAAAAACAGATATAACAGACAACATGGACCCTCTATTTAAGGGGGTATATGAGATGTGCTTAGAAAGGAGCTCTTTAGTTCCTACTCCATCTCCACTGATGCCAACAAATCTCCTTTCAGACCTCTTAGAAATTCCAATAAAAATATTCCCAGAATTGTGGTCTTCTTTGGCACAGGTAAAAGTGGGCGACTTTATGAGACACAGAATATTATTTAAAAGAAATGATCACAGAATCAACAAAAAGGTTCCCAACCGTTTTCCTAGCAGACTCACATATAAAAGCTGTGTGCAGGAGAGCAGCAAGGAAGTACCAGTTTCTGAGGCCCCTTATGGACCTAGAGTCATTACTGGAAACAACCCAGGTGAAACAAAGGGGGGTTTCTGGGGTCTCTTTGATGCTGGGGGGCCAGGATGAGATCATAAAACCGCCATACCTAGTGGCATGAGAGAAAGAACTAGATATTGTACTTTCAGACCAGGAAACTAAACAAATATTAGCAACATCACATGGATTCACACAATGTGTTCATATGCAAGAGAATCATTTTAAATTGCTCATGAGGTGGTATAGAACGCCTGAGTTCCTGTTCAAGAGAGGCCTTTCCGATTCCCAGCAGTGCTGGAGATGTGAGGGAGGAGAAGGTTCTCTATCACATATTTGGTGGTCATGCCCCCTGATTAGAAAATACTGAGATGAGGTAAATAAGGCAGTTAAAAAAAAAGCAGCTGCCGGACTTTGAAATCACCGTCGAGATGATAGTCTTGTCAAAACCTTTCTCCCTCTACACTCCTTCAAAGAAAAACTTAATAACACATTTATTAACAATAGCTAAAGCACTAATACCACTATAACTGGTTGGACACAAAACCTCCCACGATTCAGGAGTGGAAAGCCAAAGTAGATCAAATCAACAATTTTGAAGAAATGACTAGCTGGATAAACAGGAGTCATAACAGGTTCCTCAAGATATGGAAATTATGGGAGCTGGTGAAAGCAGATGTATAGGGCATTGATAAAAATATGATAACAGGAGTACTTTGATAATAACTGATAGTCAAGATTGTCAAACCAATCTAAAGCTCACTGAAGTCTAGACAAAAGCTCTCTGGAGTTGCAAGGAGGTTTCGAATATATCACCCCCCCCCCCCCAATCTCCTCTAACCCTTCCCTTTCATAACCCCCCCCCCCCTTCATGTACCCCTCACCCCCCGTTAATTATTTTTTTTCTGTTCAGATTATTACAATCACCACTGGACAAGTTACTTTATAAGTCTAGAATGTTATGTATAGGAGACTGGCACTAAGAAGACACACTATAAATGTGCTTCGAAGATTTTCTCTCATGCGTACTGATACAGATGCTCTTTCCTATAACAAATGTTTTTTTTCTGATTGTCATTTGTGCTGTCAATTGAATAGTATTATTTTGATTGTCTTTGAAATTGACAATGTCTTGGTTATAAAAATCAAAAAGAAAGTATATATATAAAAAAACTGATTTCAGAGATTTAGGTCAAAAGCTTAGGGCAAGGACCTCAAAGGTAGTATTTTCCGAAATACTGCCTGTACCATGAACCACACAAGAAAGGCAGCGGGAGATTAGGGAGATTAACACATGGCTCAAGAACTGGTGTAGGAAGGAGGGGTTTGAGTTCCTCGAGAACTGGGCCGACTTTTCTATCAGCTACAGGCTCTATCGTAGGGACGAGCTGCACTTCAATGGGGAAGGGGCAGCTGTGCTGGGGAGAAAGATGGCTAGAAGGTTGGAGGAGTGTTTACACTAGGGACTGGGGGAGGGAAATAACTTTTTTAGGAGGGGAAGATAGGGCAGATAGAGACCGGGGGCAGTGTATTGGGACTAGGGGAGGAATGTAATGAGGAACTAGAACAGTTCAGATGGAAAGGTGTAGGGTAAAAAAATATACATAAACCTCTCAAATTTATGCATACTAATGCCAGAAGCCTGACTAATAAAACTGGGGAGCTGGAATTAGTGATGTGTGAGGAGAACTATGACACAGTGGCAATAACTGAGACATGGCTGGATGATAGCTATGACTGGGCAGTTAATGTACAAGGTTACAGTCTGTTTAGAAAGGATCGTCAAAACCGGAGAGGGGTTTGCCTTTATGTAAAGTCTTGTCTAAAGCCCACACTCCGTGAAGATATAAGTGAGGGACATGAACATGTGGAGTCACTGTGGATAGAGATACATGGAGCTAAAAAAAACATTAAATTACTAATAGGAGTTTACTATAAACCACCTAATATAGCAGAGTCCACCGAAAATCTACTACTAAACGAGATAGACGAGGCGGCAAGTCATAATGAGGTGGTTATTATGAGGGACTTCAACGACCCAGATATAGACCGGGAAACTGAAACTTGTATATCTCATAAGGGAAACAGGTTCTTGGCAATAACCAAAGACAATTACCTCTCCCAACTAGTTCAGGACCTGACTAGAGGGACGGCCATACTGGACTTAGTATTAACCAATAGGCCTGACAGAACAACAGACGTGCAGGTTGGGGGACACCTGGGAAATAGTGACCATAAAGTATTAACCTTCCAATTATCATTCAAAAGAGTGTTTCTACAGGGAGGAACAAAAATACCAAACTTCAAAAAAGCTAAATTTAGCCAACTAAGAGAGGCCATATGCCTAACTAACTGGGACAATGTCCTCAAAAATAAAAATACAGCCACAAAATGGGATATCTTAAAAAACATCCTAAAATCTCATTTGTGAGAGGTACATACCGTATGGGAATAAAAGTTTAAGGAACAAAAAGAAACCAATGTGGATAAAAAGAACTGTAAAGAAAGCAATAAATGACAAAAAGAAAGCATATAAAACACTAAAACAGGAGTTTAGCACGGAAGCACTGAAAAACTATAAGGAAAAAATAGAACATGTAAAAAAACAAATAAAAGCGGCCAAACTAGAGACCGAGAGATTAATTGCCAAAGAGAGTAAAACTAAACCTAAAATGTTATTCAATTATATAAATGTTAAAAAGTATAAATCTGAAGAGTAATGACACGGCCCTTTAAAGAATAATGAGGGGGGAGTCGCAGAGAGCGACGAGGAGAAAGCAAAGCTGTTCAATATTTTTTTCTCCAATGTATTCACTGAGGAAAATAAACTGTCAGATGACAAGCAGAATGTAAAAATAAATTCCCCATTAAAAGTGTCCTGTCTGACCCAGGAAGAAGTACAATCAGCGACTTAAAAAGATTAAAATAGACAAATCGCCAGGACCAGATGGCATACACCCCTGTATCCTAAGGAAATTAAGTAATGGTCATACTAAACCAATTTAATCAGTTTCTATGAGGAGGTAAGTTCTAGACTTGACAGCGGCGAATCAATGGATGTCGTATACCTGGACTTCTCCAAAGCATTTGACACTGTACCACATAAAAGGTTAGTATATAAAATGAGAATGCTCGGACTGGGAGAAAACGTCTGTATGTGGGTAAGTAACTGGCTCAATGATAGAAAACAGAGGGTGATTATTAACGGTACACACTCAGATTGGGTCACTGTCACTAGTGGGGTACCTCAGGGGTCAGTATTGGGCCCTATTCTCTTCTATATATATATATATATATATATATATATATATATATTAATGATCTTGTAGAAGGCTTGCATAGTAAAGTATTAATTTTCGCAGATGACACTAAACTGTGTAAAGTAATTTATACTGATGAGGACAGTATACTACTACAGAGGGATCTGGATAGATTGGAGGCTTGGACAGATAAGTGGCAGATGAGGTTTGACACTGAAAAATGTAAAGTTATGCACATGGGAAGGAATAATGCAAGTCACCCGTACATACTAAATGGTAAAACACTTGGTAACACTGACATGGAAAAGGATCTAGGAATTTTAATAAACAGCAAACTAAGAAGCAAAAACCAGTGTCGGGCAGCTGCTGCCAAGGCCAATAAGATAATGGGTTGCATCAGAAGGGGCATAGATGCCCGTGATAAGATCATAGTCCTACCACTTTTCAAATCGCTATTCAGACCACACATGGAGTACTGTGTACAGTTCTGGGCTCCTGTAAACAAGGCAGACATAGCAGAGCTAGAGAAGGTCCAGACGAGGGCAACTAAAGTAATAACTGGAATGGGGCAACTACAGTACCCTGAAAGATTATCAAAATTAGAGCTATTCACTTTAGAAAAAAGACGACTGAGGGGAGATCTAATTAATATGTATAAATTAATATGTATAATTAATATGTATCCCCAGGACTGTGACTGTGATGAGGGGACATCCTCTGCATCTGGAGTAAAGAAGGTTTGTACACAAACATAGAAAAGGATTCTTTACGGTAAAAGCAGTGAGACTATGGTACTCTCTGCCTGTGGAGGTGGTGATGGTGAGTTCACTAAAAGAGTTCAAGAGGGGCCTGGATGTATTTCTGGAGTGTAATTACAGGTTATAGCTACTATAGAGGGGTCGTTGATCCAGGGAGTTTAGCTCAATAATATGTCACCTTGCCACTCTGCTGCTGCCACCTCCACACTATGTCAACTTGCCACTCTATGGTCTATTGCAGTGATTGAATTTAAAAGCTTAGGAAGTGGGGGAGAGAAAAATATATTTTTTTTTAAACAAAAAGATAAGCTGAACAAATCTGAACCCAAAGAAACTAGAGGGTGCTGTATACCAGTTTTCAGGGAAATTGGAACAACTTTGGTTCGGGTAGTATCAATTTGGATCTCAACAAAACTTTTTGAAAAAATTGTCAAACCTGAAACAAACCAAAGCTCAAAAGGTTCACTTATTTGTAATCTCTGATAACTATTTGTTTCTGAAATTTCACAATGTGCTTAATGCCAATTGTCTACTTCTAGGTTAGAATATCTGTATACTATGGTGCTATATAAAGGCGCTCAAAGTCCTTATTCTATGATTACTTGATTTCTGTTTGAAACTACATACAGTAAATCATTTAAATAAGCTTTGCAAAATTTTGTTTTTTGTGGTTATGTGTAATGTAGATTTAATAGGAGCATCAATATAGTTTTTTTTTAAGTAAAAAAAAAATAGTAACTTTTTCTGACAAAATAGGCTGGAATGCACTCATAGAAGAAACACTAGCATGATTTAAAACTGTGCATTTGTAAACACATATGTCAGTTATTGCACCTTCGAGTACTGAAAAATTGGAACCAGTTTTGAGTTTTAACATACAATTGAAACAGAAGGAAAACAACAGTTGTGCTACAACTTATGCAAAAGATAAGTAGAATGAATCACATTTTGAAGACACGATGAAGAACATTTTTTGTTCAGCGATGATATAATCAATGGAACAGTTTATATTAGAGTTACTTGACTTTGATTAGCAAAGAGAAAAATGTTTAAGACTCATTTTTTTACAATTATGTTTATAGATGAGAAAATTTTTAAAAAATTTGATTCAGCAGTTCGCCCAATTTTTGGGAAGAATTTGGTTTGACTTGAATAAATTTGTGGCAAATTATGCACAAAGCCTTTATAGCGGTGTAGAACAATGTGCCTTGCAATAACACGCATAGGGAGTCAGCTTTGGAAGTAAAATACTGTAATACTGTGAGTCCGTATGACATGCTGATGACAGGCATCGCACTTAGAATCACTGCACATTTCACTTATTTGGGCAGTCACGGGACCAAAACTGACCACATAGCTCAGCATTACAGGTCAATGTTAGCGCCAAGATGAAGCACACTCCTTTTAAACCATCGTCAGCTGATTCCACATAGATGTCTACAGAACTTGTTCTATTAAACGCTTATACAAGTAGCGCACCCTGACAGAGTGGAGAGGGTTTCATCAGTGTGTGTGGACGTCACTGATTATTTTGCTCTTTTTCTGATCCATTAGAACAATAACCCACCAAAAAACTAATCCTGTCTGTGGAGCATCTGCCTTCACTCGGTCAGCATTTGGTCAGTAATCCACCAGTATTGCTAATGCAAAAAAAAAAACTGCGGATCCAAAACAGAGATAACACGCAAACAGAATATTTGCAATTTGTTTGTGTTTTTTACTCACTCCTGCTTTTGGCTACCAAGGTGACATAGTGTGGAGGTGGTAGCAGCATGCGGAGACCACAGAGTGGCACAATGATAGTGTATGGAAATGGTGCAGCATCAGGAGGCCACAGAGTGGCAAGGTGACATAGAGTGGAGGAACAAAAAGCATGATGAGACCACAGAGTGGCAAGGTGACAGAGTGCCAAAGTGGGTGGAAATATCAGTACCAGCTGAAGATGGTGGGTGAAAGAAGGAGATTTGGCATCAGATGTGTGGCATCAGGCTGGTGGCAGCATCAGAATAGTAGCTGAGGCAGGTAGCCAGAAGAAACCAGTCTCTTTTGTCAAAGTGTTGGTGTGGCACCATGGATGATCTAGTCTGATGCATCAGGAATTGGTGGATGGAAATCCTGGCTGATCCACTCCTGATTCATCTTGACAAATGTCAGTCTCTCCACATTTTAGGTGAGTTCTTCTTGGGGTAACTATGGTGCCCGCCGCACTAAACACCAGCTCTGATGCCACACTACTGGCCGGCAGGATAGCTTTTCCAGGGCAAACTTGGCCAATTGTGGCCACAAATCCAGTTTGGCGGCCCAGTAGTCCAGCGGATCTTCAAGGTCGCCTGGCAGGGTGCACTACAAGTATGCCACCACTTGCTGGTTCAGGTTCTTCTCTACGTCTAACTGCTGGTGAGTAGTTTCTTTACTATGCAGGTGAAGAAAGGTGCTCATCAGCGACTGTAGACTCAGGCTGCTTCTGACAGATCTGGTACTGCTATTTCCACCCCAACCCTCCCTAGCAGCCATGGCAGTGGAACGTGAACGCAGAAGCCCCCCCCCCCCCAATCAGGTGGTAGATGGCACAGATAGGCAGCGGTCAACTGACTACATAGGATGTCTCTATAGTAGTTCAGTTTGTCCTCCTCAGCGGGTGTAAAAAAGGCCCCAATTTTGGACAAGGTGGAGAGCCAGCAGTCCAGAAAGGTGACAATTCAGCTGTCACTGCCTAAGCAAGCGTGCATGCAGCGGGCCATTTGCACAAGTCAGAGGTACTCCCTGCCTCCATCTCCACTGCATACTGCCACAGTGTGTTTGGGTCCTCTGCCTCATCTTCCTCATCGCCCTGTAGCTCCTCTGGCTGATTTTGCTCCTCCTCTCCTGTGAAGCAAAACCTCCCATTTTGCTACACATTGCTTGTGCTCCAATGTCATCCTCCTCCAGTTCAGCCCCCAGAGGGCTCATTTCTCCATTCCTCTGACCACTTCTCCAGTCCCCTGATCAGCCATATGTAGCAGCATCTGTTCCAGGACATGAAAAAGTGGAATGGTGTTGTTTATCACGTAGTCCCGACGACTGAAAAATAATGTGGCATCCTCAAAAGGCCTATGCAAACAACAGGTGTCACGTATGAGCTGCCACTGCCTGACATCGAAGTTACATAGGGGAGTACTCCTGTTTACTTGGATCATCAGATAATCATTGATGGCCTTTCTCTGTTCATACAGTCGGTCCAACATATGGAGAGTGGAATTCCAACAGTTAAAAAAGTTTGCATATCAGCCTATGTTTGGGATGTCGTTCTGCCGCTGCAGCTCAAGCAGAGTGTGATTTGCGGTGCACTAATACCGGCTCTACCCGCCGGGGCTGTAAAATATCTCACCGCACCGTTGAACGGCAATTAGCCCCAAGTTTTTTTTCTATTTTTAAACAAAAGGCTTTTCCACAGATATGTAAAACTATGAACAGTGAATATATTTTAATTTTCACCAGTATTACACGGCAAAGTGGGCTGTGAAATATCTCACTGCTCCGTTGAACAGCAATTAGGCCCAAATTTTTCAATATTTTTACACAGAAGGCTTTTTAACAGATAAGTACAACTATGAATGACAAACACATTTGTATTTTACAACTAATACAGGGCAGAGTGTGCTGTAAAATATCTCACCGCACCGCTGAATGCCAATTAGGCCCAAGTTTTTCGTTTGTTTTTTTTTACGCAAAAGGCTTTTCAACAGATAAGTACAACTATGAATGGCAAATATATTTGTATTTCGCCACTAAAACACGGCAAAGTAGGCTGTAAAATATCTCACTGAACCGCTGAATGGCAATTAGGCCCAAGTTTTTTTCTGTTTTTACATGAAAGGCTTTTCAACAGATAAGTACAACTATGAACGGTGAATATATTTGTATTTTGCAACTAATACATGGCAGAGTGGGCTGTAATATATCTCATCACACCTCTGAAAGGCTATTAGAACCAATTTATTGTATATTTTTGCACAAAAGGCATTTCAACAGATAAATACAACAATGAAAGGCGTATATATTTGTATTTTGCCAGTAATACACGGAAAACTGGGCTGTAAAATATCTCACTGCAATGCTGAACGGCAATTAGGCCCTATTTTTTTTTCTATTTTTACACAAAAGGCTTTTCAACAGAAAAGTACAAATATGAATGGTGAACATATTTGTATTTCACAACTAATACACGGCAAAGTGGGCTGTAAAATATATCACCGCACCGCTAAGCGGTAATTAGGCCCAAGTGTTTTTCTATTTTTACACAAAAGGCTTTTCTACAGATAAGTAGTGTTAATCGCAAATATTTTATTCGTGAATTTGTATCGCAAATATTGGCATTTTGAGAATTTGCGTATATCTAGAATATAGTTCTATATCTTTATAATAGCGAATGTTCGAGATTTTTTTTCAGCAGTACCCATGATTAGGGATGAGCGAACTCGAACTGTATAGTTCGGGTTCGTACCGAATTTTGGGGTGTCCGTGACACGGACCCGAACCCGGACATTTTCGTAAAAGTCCGGGTTCGGGTTCGGTGTTCGTCGCTTTCTTGGCGCTTTTGTGACGCTTTCTTGGCGCTTTTTGAAAGGCTGCAAAGCAGCCAATCAACAAGCGTCATACTACTTGCCCCAAGAGGCCATCACAGCCATGCCTACTATTGGCATGGCTGTGATTGGCCAGAGCACCATGTGACCCAGCCTCTATTTAAGCTGGAGTCACATAGCGCCGCCCGTCACTCTGCTCTGATTAGCGTAGGGAGAGGTTGCGGCTGCGACAGTAGGGCGAGATTAGGCAGATTAACTCCTCCAAAGGACTTGATTAACTGATCGATCTGCAGCTGTGGATCATTGAGCTGCTGATCCTCAATTGCTCACTGTTTTTAGGCTGCACAGACCGTTTGTCAGTCTCATTTTTCTGGGGTGATCGGCGGCCATTTTGTGTCTTGTGGTGCGCCAGCACAAGCTGCGACCAAGTGCATTTAACCCTCAATGGTGTGGTTGTTTTTTGGCTAAAGCCTACATCAGGGTGAAGCTGTCACACCAAGTGCATTTAACCAGCAATAGTCTGTTCATTTTTTGGCCATATACAAAATCAGGGGCAAGCTGCGCCTGTCACCAAGTGCATTTAACCCTCAATGGTGTGGTTGTTTTTTGGCTAAAGCCTACATCAGGGTGAAGCTGTGACACCAAGTGCATTTAACCAGCAATAGTCTGTTCATTTTTTGGCCATATACAAAATCAGGGGCAAGCTGCGCCTGTCACCAAGTGCATTTAACCCTCAATGGTGTGGTTGTTTTTTGGCTAAAGCCTACATCAGGGTGAAGCTGTCACACCAAGTGCATTTAACCAGCAATAGTCTGTTCATTTTTTGGCCATATACAAAATCAGGGGCAAGCTGCGCCTGTCACCAAGTGCATTTAACCCTCAATGGTGTGGTTGTTTTTTGGCTAAAGCCTACATCAGGGTGAAGCTGTCACACCAAGTGCATTTAACCAGCAATAGTCTGTTTATTTTTTGGCCATATCCCAGTCTAATTCTGTCACTAAATCCATACCGGTCACCCAGCGCCTAAATACTAGGCCTCAAATTTATATCCAGCTAAATCTGTCCCTAGTGCTGTAGCTGGGCGAGTTATTTAGTGTCCGTTCAAGCACATTTCTTGTTCTGGGTTGAAATACAATTCCCAATTTAGCAATTTCATAATTTAGTGGTTCCTGCTATATCAGAGCTATTTGAAATCTATCCCAAAAAGGGTATATAATATTGAAGGTGCACATTGGGTCATTCAGAATAACTTCACACACACCCGCTACTGTGTATTTCCAAGTCTAATTCTGTCACTAAACCCATACCTGTCACCCAGCGCCTAAATACTAGGCCTCAAATTTAAATCCCTCTAAATCTCTCGTTACCGCTGTACTGTTGTTGCTGGGCAAGATATTTAGTGTCCGTCAAAGCACATTTTTTGTTCTGGGTTGAAGTACAATTCCCAATTTAGCAATTTCATAATTTAGTGGTTTCTGCTATATCAGAGCTATTTGAAATCTATCCCTAAAAGGGTATATAATATTGAAGGTGCACATAGGGTCATTCAGAATAACTTCACACACACCGCTTCTGTGCATTTCCAAGTCTAATTCTGTCACTAAATCCATACCGGTGACCCAGCGCCTAAATACTAGGCCTCAAATTTAAATCCCTCTAAATCTCTCGTTACCCACCGCTGTACTGTTGTTGCTGGGCAAGATATTTAGTGTCCGTCAAAGCACATTTTTTGTTCTGGGTTGAAGTACAATTCCCAATTTAGCAATTTCATAATTTAGTGGTTTCTGCTATATCAGAGCTATTTGAAATCTATCCCTAAAAGGGTATATAATATTGAAGGTGCACATAGGGTCATTCAGAATAACTTCACACACACGCTTCTGTGCATTTCCAAGTCTAATTCTGTCACTAAATCCATACCGGTGACCCAGCGCCTAAATACTAGGCCTCAAATTTAAATCCCTCTAAATCTCTCGTTACCCACCGCTGTACTGTTGTTGCTGGGCAAGATATTTAGTGTCCGTCAAAGCACATTTTTTGTTCTGGGTTGAAGTACAATTCCCAATTTAGCAATTTCATAATTTAGTGGTTTCTGCTATATCAGAGCTATTTGAAATCTATCCCTAAAAGGGTATATAATATTGAAGGTGCACATAGGGTCATTCAGAATAACTTCACACACACGCTTCTGTGCATTTCCAAGTCTAATTCTGTCACTAAATCCATACCGGTGACCCAGCGCCTAAATACTAGGCCTCAAATTTAATCCCTCTAAATCTCTCGTTACCCCGCTGTACTGTTGTTGCTGGGCAAGATATTTAGTGTCCGTCAAAGCACATTTTTTGTTCTGGGTTGAAGTACAATTCCCAATTTAGCAATTTCATAATTTAGTGGTTCTGCTATATCAGAGCTATTTGAAATCTATCCCTAAAAGGGTATATAATATTGAAGGTGCACATTGGGTCATTCAGAATAACTTCACACACACCCGCTACTGTGTATTTCCAAGTCTAATTCTGTCACTAAACCCATACCTGTCACCCAGCGCCTAAATACTAGGCCTCAAATTTAAATCCCTCTAAATCTCTCGTTACCCGCTGTACTGTTGTTGCTGGGCAAGATATTTAGTGTCCGTCAAAGCACATTTTTTGTTCTGGGTTGAAGTACAATTCCCAATTTAGCAATTTCATAATTTAGTGGTTTCTGCTATATCAGAGCTATTTGAAATCTATCCCTAAAAGGGTATATAATATTGAAGGTGCACATAGGGTCATTCAGAATAACTTCACACACACGCTTCTGTGCATTTCCAAGTCTAATTCTGTCACTAAATCCATACCGGTGACCCAGCGCCTAAATACTAGGCCTCAAATTTAAATCCCTCTAAATCTCTCGTTACCCACCGCTGTACTGTTGTTGCTGGGCAAGATATTTAGTGTCCGTCAAAGCACATTTTTTGTTCTGGGTTGAAGTACAATTCCCAATTTAGCAATTTCATAATTTAGTGGTTTCTGCTATATCAGAGCTATTTGAAATCTATCCCTAAAAGGGTATATAATATTGAAGGTGCACATAGGGTCATTCAGAATAACTTCACACACACGCTTCTGTGCATTTCCAAGTCTAATTCTGTCACTAAATCCATACCGGTGACCCAGCGCCTAAATACTAGGCCTCAAATTTAAATCCCTCTAAATCTCTCGTTACCACCGCTGTACTGTTGTTGCTGGGCAAGATATTTAGTGTCCGTCAAAGCACATTTTTTGTTCTGGGTTGAAGTACAATTCCCAATTTAGCAATTTCATAATTTAGTGGTTTCTGCTATATCAGAGCTATTTGAAATCTATCCCTAAAAGGGTATATAATATTGAAGGTGCACATAGGGTCATTCAGAATAACTTCACACACACGCTTCTGTGCATTTCCAAGTCTAATTCTGTCACTAAATCCATACCGGTGACCCAGCGCCTAAATACTAGGCCTCAAATTTAAATCCCTCTAAATCTCTCGTTACCCACCGCTGTACTGTTGTTGCTGGGCAAGATATTTAGTGTCCGTCAAAGCACATTTTTTGTTCTGGGTTGAAGTACAATTCCCAATTTAGCAATTTCATAATTTAGTGGTTTCTGCTATATCAGAGCTATTTGAAATCTATCCCTAAAAGGGTATATAATATTGAAGGTGCACATAGGGTCATTCAGAATAACTTCACACACACGCTTCTGTGCATTTCCAAGTCTAATTCTGTCACTAAATCCATACCGGTGACCCAGCGCCTAAATACTAGGCCTCAAATTTAAATCCCTCTAAATCTCTCGTTACCCACCGCTGTACTGTTGTAGCTGGGCAAGATATTTAGTGTCCGTCAAAGCACATTTTTTGTTCTGGGTTGAAGTACAATTCCCAATTTAGCAATTTCATAATTTAGTGGTTCCTGCTATATCAGAGCTATTTGAAATCTATCCCAAAAAGGGTATATAATATTGAAGGTGCACATTGGGTCATTCAGAATAACTTCACACACACGCTTCTGTGCATTTCCAAGTCTAATTCTGTCACTAAATCCATACCGGTGACCCAGCGCCTAAATACTAGGCCTCAAATTTAAATCCCTCTAAATCTCTCGTTACCCACCGCTGTACTGTTGTTGCTGGGCAAGATATTTAGTGTCCGTCAAAGCACATTTTTTGTTCTGGGTTGAAGTACAATTCCCAATTTAGCAATTTCATAATTTAGTGGTTTCTGCTATATCAGAGCTATTTGAAATCTATCCCTAAAAGGGTATATAATATTGAAGGTGCACATAGGGTCATTCAGAATAACTTCACACACACCGCTTACTGTGTATTTCCAAGTCTAATTCTGTCACTAAATCCATACCGGTGACCCAGCGCCTAAATACTAGGCCTCAAATTTAAATCCCTCTAAATCTCTCGTTACCGCTGTCCTGTTGTAGCTGGGAAAGTTATTTAGTGCCCGTCAAAGCACATTTTTTGTTCTGGGTTGAAGTACAATTCCCAATTTAGCAATTTCATAATTTAGTGGTTCCTGCTATATCAGAGCTATTTGAAATCTATCCCAAAAAGGGTATATAATATTCAAGGTGCACATTGGGTCATTCAGAATAACTTCACACACACGCTTCTGTGCATTTCCAAGTCTAATTCTGTCACTAAATCCATACCGGTCACCCAGCGCCTAAATACTAGGCCTCAAATTTATATCCCGCTGAATTTGAATACAATACATTGGGCCAAATAATATATTTGTTGTTGTGGTGAACCATAACAATGAGAAAAACATCTAGTAAGGGACGCGGACGTGGACATGGTCGTGGTGGTGTTAGTGGACCCTCTGGTGCTGGGAGAGGACGTGGCCGTTCTGCCACATCCACACGTCCTAGTGTACCAACTACCTCAGGTCCCAGTAGCCGCCAGAATTTACAGCGATATATGGTGGGGCCCAATGCCGTTCTAAGGATGGTAAGGCCTGAGCAGGTACAGGCATTAGTCAATTGGGTGGCCGACAGTGGATCCAGCACGTTCACATTATCTCCCACCCAGTCTTCTGCAGAAAGCGCACAGATGGCGCCTGAAAACCAACCCCATCAGTCTGTCACATCACCCCCATGCATACCAGGGAAACTGTCTCAGCCTCAAGTTATGCAGCAGTCTCTTATGCTGTTTGAAGACTCCGCTGGCAGGGTTTCCCAAGGGCATCCACCTAGCCCTTCCCCAGCGGTGAAAGACATAGAATGCACTGACGCACAACCACTTATGTTTCCTGATGATGAGGACATGGGAATACCACCTCAGCATGTCTCTGATGATGACGAAACACAGGTGCCAACTGCTGCGTCTTTCTGCAGTGTGCAGACTGAACAGGAGGTCAGGGATCAAGACTGGGTGGAAGACGATGCAGGGGACGATGAGGTCCTAGACCCCACATGGAATGAAGGTCGTGCCACTGACTTTCACAGTTCGGAGGAAGAGGCAGTGGTGAGACCGAGCCAACAGCGTAGCAAAAGAGGGAGCAGTGGGCAAAAGCAGAACACCCGCCGCCAAGAGACTCCGCCTGCTACTGACCGCCGCCATCTGGGACCGAGCACCCCAAAGGCAGCTTCAAGGAGTTCCCTGGCATGGCACTTCTTCAAACAATGTGCTGACGACAAGACCCGAGTGGTTTGCACGCTGTGCCATCAGAGCCTGAAGCGAGGCATTAACGTTCTGAACCTGAGCACAACCTGCATGACCAGGCACCTGCATGCAAAGCATGAACTGCAGTGGAGTAAACACCTTAAAACCAAGGAAGTCACTCAGGCTCCCCCTGCTACCTCTTCTGCTGCTGCCGCCTCGGCCTATTCTGCTGCTGCCGCCTCGGCCTCTTCCTCCGCCTCTGGAGGAACGTTGGCACCTGCCGCCCAGCAAACAGGGGATGTACCACCAACACCACCACCACCACCTCCGTCACCAAGCGTCTCAACCATGTCACACGCCAGCGTTCAGCTCTCCATCTCACAAACATTTGATAGAAAGCGTAAATTCCCACCTAGCCACCCTCGATCCCTGGCCCTGAATGCCAGCATTTCTAAACTACTGGCCTATGAAATGCTGTCATTTAGGCTGGTGGACACAGACAGCTTCAAACAGCTCATGTCGCTTGCTGTCCCACAGTATGTTGTTCCCAGCCGGCACTACTTCTCCAAGAGAGCCGTGCCTTCCCTGCACAACCAAGTATCCGATAAAATCAAGTGTGCACTGCGCAACGCCATCTGTAGCAAGGTCCACCTAACCACAGATACGTGGACCAGTAAGCACGGCCAGGGACGCTATATCTCCCTAACTGCACACTGGGTAAATGTAGTGGCAGCTGGGCCCCAGGCGGAGAGCTGTTTGGCGCACGTCCTGCCGCCGCCAAGGATCGCAGGGCAACATTCTTTGCCTCCTGTTGCCACCTCCTCCTTCTCGGCTTCCTCCTCCTCTTCTTCCACCTGCTCATCCAGTCAGCCACACACCTTCACCACCAACTTCAGCACAGCCCGGGGTAAACGTCAGCAGGCCATTCTGAAACTCATATGTTTGGGGGACAGGCCCCACACCGCACAGGAGTTGTGGCGGGGTATTGAACAACAGACCGACGAGTGGTTGCTGCCGGTGAGCCTCAAGCCCGGCCTGGTGGTGTGTGATAATGGGCGAAATCTCGTTGCAGCTCTGGGACTAGCCAATTTGACGCACATCCCTTGCTTGGCGCATGTGCTGAATTTGGTGGTGCAGAAGTTCATTCACAACTACCCCGACATGTCAGAGCTGCTGCATAAAGTGCGGGCCGTCTGTTCGCGCTTCCGGCGTTCACATCCTGCCGCTGCTCGCCTGTCTGCGCTACAGCGTAACTTCGGCCTTCCCGCTCACCGCCTCATATGCGACGTGCCCACCAGGTGGAACTCCACCTTGCACATGCTGGACAGACTGTGCGAGCAGCAGCAGGCCATAGTGGAGTTTCAGCTGCAGCACGCACGGGTCAGTCGCACTACAGAACAGCACCACTTCACCACCAATGACTGGGCCTCCATGCGAGACCTGTGTGCCCTGTTGCGCTGTTTCGAGTACTCCACCAACATGGCCAGTGGCGATGACACCGTTATCAGCGTTACAATACCACTTCTATGTCTCCTTGAGAAAACACTTAGGGCGATGATGGAACAGGAGGTGGCCCAGGAGGAGGAGGAGGAGGATGAGGAAGAGGGGTCATTTTTAGCACTTTCAGGCCAGTCTCTTCGAAGTGACTCAGAGGGAGGTTTTTTGGCAACAGCAGAGGCCAGGTACAAATGTGGCCAGCCAGGGCCCACTACTGGAGGACGAGGAGGACGAGGATGAGGAGGAGGTGGAGGAGGATGAGGATGAAGCATGGTCACAGCGGGGTGGCACCCAACGCAGCTCGGGTCCATCACTGGTGCGTGGCTGGGGGGAAAGGCAGGACGATGACGATACGCCTCCCACAGAGGACAGCTTGTCCTTACCCCTGGGCAGCCTGGCACACATGAGCGACTACATGCTGCAGTGCCTGCGCAACGACAGCAGAGTTGCCCACATTTTAACCTGTGCGGACTACTGGGTTGCCACCCTGCTGGATCCACGCTACAAAGACAATGTGCCCACCTTACTTCCTGCACTGGAGCGTGATAGGAAGATGCGCGAGTACAAGCGCACGTTGGTAGACGCGCTACTGAGAGCATTCCCAAATGTCACAGGGGAACAAGTGGAAGCCCAAGGCCAAGGCAGAGGAGGAGCAAGAGGTCGCCAAGGCAGCTGTGTCACGGCCAGCTCCTCTGAGGGCAGGGTTAGCATGGCAGAGATGTGGAAAACTTTTGTCAACACGCCACAGCTAACTGCACCACCACCTGATACGCAACGTGTTAGCAGGAGGCAACATTTCACTAACATGGTGGAACAGTACGTGTGCACACCCCTCCACGTACTGACTGATGGTTCGGCCCCATTCAACTTCTGGGTCTCTAAATTGTCCACGTGGCCAGAGCTAGCCTTTTATGCCTTGGAGGTGCTGGCCTGCCCGGCAGCCAGCGTTTTGTCTGAACGTGTATTCAGCACGGCAGGGGGCGTCATTACAGACAAACGCAGCCGCCTGTCTACAGCCAATGTGGACAAGCTGACGTTCATAAAAATGAACCAGGCATGGATCCCACAGGACCTGTCCGTCCCTTGTCCAGATTAGACATTAACTACCTCCCCATAACCATATATTATTGGACTCCAGGGCACTTCCTCATTCAATCCTATTTTTATTTTCATTTTACCATTATATTGCAAGGCTACCCAAAGTTGAATGAACCTCTCCTCTGCCTGTGTGCTAGGCCTAAATATATGCCAATGGACTGTTGCAGTGGTGGCTGACGTGAAGCCTCATTCTCTGCTATGACATGCAGACTGATTCTCTGGCTGACATGAAGCCAGATCCTCTGTTACGGGACCTCTCTCCTCTGCCTGGGTGCTGGGCCTAAATTTATGAAAATGGACTGTTGCAGTGGTGGGCTGACGTGAAGCCTGATTCTCTGCTATGACATGCAGACTGATTCTCTGGTGACATGAAGCCAGATCCTCTGTTACGGGACCTCTCTCCTCTGCCTGGGTGCTGGGCCTAAATTTATGAAAATGGACTGTTGCAGTGGTGGGTGACGTGAAGCCTCATTCTCTGCTATGACATGCAGACTGATTCTCTGCTGACATGAAGCCAGATTGTCTGTTACGGGACCTCTCTCCTCTGCCTGGGTGCTGGGCCTGAATTTATGACAATGGACTGTTGCAGTGGTGGCTGACGTGAAGCCTGATTCTCTGCTATGATATGAAGACTGATTCTCTGCTGACATGAAGCCAGATTGTCTGTTACGGGACCTCTCTCCTCTGCCTGGGTGCCGGGGCCTAAATATCTGAGAATGGACTGTTCCAGTGGTGGGTAACGGGAAGCCAGATTCTCTGCTATGATATGAAGACTGATTCTCTGCTGACATGAAGCCAGATTGTCTGTTACGGGACCTCTCTCCTCTGCCTGGGTGCTGGGCCTAAATTTATGAAAATGGACTATTACAGTGGTGGGTGACGTGAAGCCTGATTCTCTGCTATGACATGAAGACTGATTCTCTGCTGACATGAAGCCAGATTGTCTGTTACGGGACCTCTCTCCTCTGCCTGGGTGCCGGGGCCTAAATATCTGAGAATGGACTGTTCCAGTGGTGGGTGACGGGAAGCCAGATTCTCTGCTATGGAACCTCTCTCCAATTGATTTTGGTTAATTTTTATTTATTTAATTTTTATTTTAATTAATTTCCCTATCCACATTTGTTTGCAGGGGATTTACCTACATGTTGCTGCCTTTTGCAGCCCTCTAGCCCTTTCCTGGGCTGTTTTACAGCCGTTTTAGTGCCGAAAAGTTCGGGTCCCCATTGACTTCAATGGGGTTCGGGTTCGGGACGAAGTTCGGATCGGGTTCGGATCCCGAACCCGAACATTTCCGGGATGTTCGGCCGAACTTCTCGAACCCGAACATCCAGGTGTTCGCTCAACTCTACCATGATCCCTCACTGCTTCTTCCTTGTGGGCTGTAACGCATCTACTAGCATCCCGACCGGGTACCTCCATTGATGAATGCTCCCAGTGCTTCCCGAGGACTCCAAGCACTCCGCTCTACACCAAAACCACCACAGGAGCCAGGAACAGCTCTTACAAGAGCTAGAAGTAATAGCCAGGGGAGTATACACGTATAGCAATCCCCACACACATGAGACAAGGTTCTATGTTGAATGTAAAACAGCAACTCTTTAATGGGTTATTTTTCAGCCTTTTATGCAGGTCTCCTAGCAAGGGACACTCCCCCTGGGGCCCTTGTAGAAGACTGTGACAGTTTATATTTTAGCCAATCACATTCATTTACAGTATTGAAACCTTCCCAGCAATTGTGCACAAAATCCCCTTGCCTCTGTCTGTAATGCAATCAACAAAATACAATGAGTATTGTCTTTGACACAATTAACTAACACACTGGCATTGTCTGAGACGCAAATACAATTACCAAGCATAATGAGCTAACTTAATCACTCACAGACAGAACACACATTTTTCCCAACACACAGAAAATACCTCAAAACTCCACACATCCCTATAATGTATACATCCATGGATAGCTCTAATCTGGGTGAACAACATATCCAAAAATCACCCAGATCCGGGCAGGGGTTCCCGATTTACATGGAAGTCATATTTGGCCGGCCGCAAGCATGGCTTTCCTGCCCAAAACAGTTCCACAGATTTAAGCTGTGCGGATGGTCTGTCTTCTCCTTCAAAGTTAGTATGGGCCATAATCCTGGTGTCACGGATGGTGTTAAAGAAAAGGCCCAAAACTGAGCGTTATCCCTGAGCAGCGAGATGATGATCCCCACCCTCTGCTCCTCATCACCATAGGAATGGGGAAGTAGACAAAATGGAGTTTGCAGGCCTCTCTAAAACAAACAAAATTCTCACTACCCCCGGAGAACGTATCCGGGAGTGAGATCTTAGGCTCAGAACAAACTCCATGAACGCAAGCTGAACCGGTCACCTGAAACTGATATACAGTTTTACGGAGATCTGCTACCTCCAATTAAAGACCCTGCATGCGTTCAGTCAAAAGTGAAAACGGATCAATGTTTGAGACGGTTTTGGCGGTTTATAATGTCACGGATGGTGTTACAGAAAACTAGAAGACACAAATGAAGATCTGACTGACTTGATCCAAAACTAAGGAACAAAAGGGTAAGCCCTGTAACAGCCCTAGCTCTCTCCCTTACTGCTCAGCCTATTCAAAAATCTCAATGGTAGAAAATTGCATACCCTCGTTCCTCGACTGTATGGCACCTGAACACCCTATAATAGTGAGGGGACACGACCACCGGCTCCCTACACTTAATACGGAGGGAGTCAGGGTCACCTAGGATCAAGCCCACAGGAAAACAGAAATAAAGAAACAGACGTATCTTGTGGATGCAGCAGTAACAGCTTCTAGCATCAGCACACTCCAGGAAGTTGTATAAACCGCAAGGTAAGGCAGTATGGGGAGGAGATATATAGGGAGGCAATCACTGCTAATAGATGACAGCTAGGAGAGGGAGTAGAGATGTCAAAACAAAAGAAGATCATGCAGATGGTACTGAAGAACGTCTAACAGAACTTCTCAAAGATCTGGTGGTGACAGTACCCCTCCCTCTACGAGTGGACTCCGGACACTCAGAGCCCACCTTCTCAGGATGGGACCTCTGGAATGCCCTGAGAAGACGAGTGTCCTTAATGTCCGCCACTGGAAACTACATCCTCTCCTCAGGACCATAACCCACCCAATGACAACCGAACCCCTAAGTGAGAACAGAAGGCCTTCCAGAACTGAAAACAAACTGCGTGCCCCTATCAGAGACTATGTCTGAAGGGATACCATGCAGTTTGACAATGTGATCAATAAATGCCTGTGCCAGAGTTTTAGCATTGGGCAAACCAGGAAAAGGAACAAAATGTGCAATTTTGCTAAAACGGTCCACCACCACCAGAATCACAGTCTTCCTCCGAGGAACGAGGCAGGTCTGTAATGAAATCCATGGACAGATGTGTCCAAGGACGGGAAGGAATGGGTAACAGAAGGAGAGTACCCAATGGCTGTGAATGAGGGACTTTGGCACGAGCGCAGGTCTCGCAGGCTGCCATAAAACCCTTAACCGACTTACGAAGAGCCGGCCACCAGAATTTCCGAGCAATGAGATCCACTGTGGCTCTACCCCCGGGTGCCCAGCAAGGACAGTATCATGGTGCTCCTTAAAAACCTTGTGTCGCAAAGTGAGAGGCACAAACAACCTCCCAGGAGGACAAAGATCAGGAGCCTCTGCCTGGGCTGCCTGAACCTCGGCCTCCAATTCAGGATAAAGAGCAGACACAACCACCCCTTCAGCCAAAATGGGACCCGGGTCTTCAAAGTTCCCCCCTCCCGGAAAACAACGTGACAGGGCATCCACCTTCACATTCTTAACCCCAGGGCGGAACGTGACAACAAAATTAAACCTTGAAAAGAACAAAGACCATCTAGCCTGTCTCGGGTTCAGACGCTTGGCTGACTCCAAGTAGGCCAGATTCTTATGGTCGGTAAACACGGTAATAGGGTGTCTGGCTCCCTCTAGCCAATGGCGCCATTCCTCAAAAGCTAACTTGATGGCCAACAACTCCCTATCTTCCACATTGTAATTTCTCTCTGCGGAGGAGACTTTCTTCGAGAAAAAGGCACACTGTCGCCATTTGGCAGGAGATGAACCCTGAGACAAGACCGCACCCACACCCACCTCAGAAGCGTCCACCTAAATTATGAAGGGCAGAGAGATATCAGGTTGTACCAAGATGGGAGCGGAAGCAAAACTCTCCTTGATACTAGAAAAGGCCTTACGCGCCTCTACCGACCAGGAGGAAAAATCAAACCCCTTTGTAGTCATATCAGTGAGTGGTTTAACAACAGAGGAACAATTCAAAATAAACTTCCTGTAATAATTGGCAAAACCCAAAAAACGCATCAGCGCCTTCTGATTCTCAGGAAGCTCCCACTCAAGCACAGCGCGGACCTTCTCGGGGTCCATGCGAAAACCAGAAACGGAGAGAAGAAACCCCAGAAATTGAATTTCTGGAACCACAAACACACATTTTTCCAGTTTAGCGTACAATTTATTCTCCCGCAGGATGAGCAAGACCTGATGTAGGTGGTCCTTATGAGTTTTGAAATCAGGAGAAAAAATCTAAATGTCATCTAGATACACTAGTACGAACTTCCCCATTAAATGATAAAAAATGTTGTTCACAAAATGCTGAAAGACGGCTGGAGCATTCAACAAACCAAAAGGCATAACCAAATTCTCAAAATGGCCCTCAGGGGTATTGAAGGCCGTCTTCCATTCGTCTCTTTCTCTGACCCTGACCAGGTTGTATGCCCCTCTTAAATCCAACTTGGAAAAAACTGTAGCCCCAACAATCTGGTTAAACAGGTCCGGGATCAGAGGAAGCGGATAAGGGTCACAAATTGTAAAACTGTTCAGCTCCCTGAAATCCAGACATGGTCTTAAAGAACCATCTTTTTTCTTAAAAAAAAAAAAAAAAAAACAGCAGCAACAGGTGACTTTGAGGGTCGTATGTGTCCCTTTCTCAGGCTCTCAGAGATATAAGTGTCATGGTCTTACCTTCTTGCTGTTCTCCTTCGTTTGACATGTGCTGGCGGCCATCTTGGTTTCTGGGTTTCTTGTAGCCTCCCACCCTGCGGCTTCTCCTTCCCACTGGGAGGAGCTGGATGCCTAGCTCATATATATAGGAGGTCTGTGGCTTCAGTTCCTTGCTTGGTCCTCCTGTGTTTACATGCTTCTAAGACTGCTGCTGCTTCTGGTTCCTGATCCTGGCTTCATCTGACTACCCTGCTGGTTCCTGATCCAGGCTTCGTCTGACTACCCTTCTGGTTCCTGACCTCTGGCTTCGCAAGACCCTGCTTCGATTTAGCCATCCGTTTGGACTTTCGCCTTACAGCTTGATTTTCAATAAAGCCTTCTTATTTCCACTTATCTCTTGTTGTACGTCCGGTTCATGGTTCCATGACATTAGGACCAAGCCATGAATTCTGACGGTACAGGGCCATCCTCGCTACCTACGCTGGTTGCCAGACTTGATCAGCAGGATCACCTGTTGGGTCGGTTCGCTGTGGCGTTGCAAACCCTGCTTGAACGCACGGCTCATTTAGCTTCCGTTGCCGATGGGTCGGTTGTCGCTCCTGGGCCCGCTCCTACTGCCGCTCCGGTTGTTGCGCCAGAGTCTACCCCGACACCTGTTGCTGCGCCTGCGGTGTTTCGGGGTATGACCGGTTCTGCCCCCCTTCCACAGCGCTTTGGGGGAGAGCCAACTCAGTGCCGAGGTTTCCTTAACCAGGTGGGCATTTATTTCGAGTTGCTGCCACATGCCTTTCCTACTGAGAGATCAAAGGTGGGCTTCTTGATCTCGCTGCTCTCGGACAAGGCCTTGGCCTGGGCCAGCCCTTTATGGGAGAACAACAATCCGGTGGTTGCCGAGTTTTCCGGTTTTGTTGCTTCTCTTCGGAAGGTATTCGATGTGCCGGCTCGTGCTGCCTCTGCTGCGAAGCTCCTTATGTCCATCAGACAGGGTTCACGATCCGTAGCTGAATACGCCATTGAGTTTCGTACCCTGGCAGCAGAGGTGGGCTGGAATAATGAGGCTCTGGTCGCTGCTTTCTCTCATGGTCTCTCGGATGCCTTGAAGGATGAGGTTGCAGCTAACGACCTACCAGTGGAGCTCGAGTCTCTTATTTCTTTCCTGATTTTGATTGACACCAGACTCAGGGAGAGACCTTCCTTTAAGGAGAGCCTGCGGAGGTCTTCTAACAGATTGGCGCCTACGTTTGCTGTCCCACCCGTGCCTCCCTCTCCTCCCACGCCTCCTGGGGATGACTTGTCTGGGGGTGAACCCATGCAGCTGGGGTTTGCTCGCCTGTCCGAGGGGGAGAGGGTACTCCGGAGACGCGAGGGCCGATGCATGTACTGTGGTCTCGGTGGGCATTTTCGGTTGGCATGCCCGAACCGTCCGGGAAACGCTCGCACCTGAGATCCTGTCGGGGGCAGATCTTGGGTGGAGTCTCCTCGTCCCCGGTTTCCCGTGTTGACAAACCACTGATTACTGTTGTCCTCTCCTGGGTCGGGGACTCGGTGACGAACCAGGCGTTGGTGGACTCTGGTGCTGGTGGTTTGTTCATTGATAGTGTGTTCGCTGCCGCCAATTCCATTCCTCTGCAGCCTCGAGGTTCCCCACTGGCTCTTGAGGCGATAGACGGCAGACCCCTTCTGCCGCCACACGTGACTCATGAGACCCTTCCAGTGGGGATGGCCATTGGTGCCGTTCACAGAGAGTCGGTCTGTCTCCAGGTTATTTCGTCTCCACACTACTCGGTGGTCTTGGGGTACCCCTGGCTCCAGAAGCATAATCCGACTTTCGATTGGAGATCGGCCGAGATCCTCTCGTGGTCACCGCAGTGTGGGGCTAGTTGCATCCATGGGCCTGTCAAGTTGCTGTGTACTTCCTCGGACTCTCTGTTGCCTCCTGAATACGAGGAGTACCGGGATGTATTCTATAAGGTGCGTGCGGTTGCCCTACCTCCGCACCGCCCATACGATTGTGCCATAGAGTTACAATCTGGTGCCGTTCCTCCTCGTGGCAAAGTCTATCCACTGTCGGTAGCGGAGAATGAGGCCATGGAGGAGTACGTGAGGGAGGCTCTTTCACGCGGACACATTCGCAAATCCTCGTCCCCGGCAGGGGCTGGATTTTTCTTTGTGAAAAAGAAGGGCGGTGAGTTGAGGCCTTGCATCGATTACAGGGGTCTCAATCGCATCACGATCAAGAACGCTTACCCGATACCCTTGATTTCCGAGCTGTTCGATCGCCTCAAAGGGGCCACGGTCTTTACCAAACTCGACCTGAGGGCGGCATATAACCTGGTAAGGATCAAGGCGGGCGATGAGTGGAAGACCGCGTTTAACACCAGGACCGGTCATTATGAATCCTTGGTTATGCCCTTTGGGTTGTGCAATGCGCCCGCAGTCTTCCAGGAATTCATCAATGATGTTTTCCGTGACCTGTTGCAGCAGTGTGTGGTGGTCTATTTGGATGACATCTTGGTATATTCTGAATCCATGGAGGCCCACATTCTGGATGTCAGACGAGTGTTGCAACGGTTACGAGAGAACAAGCTGTTCGGTAAGCTTGAGAAATGCGAATTTCACCGATCCCAGGTAACCTTCTTAGGTTACATCATTTCCGCTGAGGGGTTCTCCATGGATCCTGAGAAGGTTTCGGCTGTCTTACAGTGGCCCCAGCCCAGTGGTCTTCGTGCCCTGCAGCGCTTTTTGGGCTTCGCCAATTATTATCGGAAGTTCATCAGGGACTTTTCCATGCTAGCCAAGCCTCTCACGGATCTGACCAGGAAGGGCAGTAATCCCCAGGTCTGGCCGCTCGAGGCCATCCGAGCTTTTGAGGCTCTAAAGTCCGCCTTTGTGTCAGCTCCGATTCTGTCGCATCCCAACCCTGGGTTGCCTTTTGTCCTCGAGGTGGACGCGTCTGAGACGGGAGTAGGCGCCCTTCTGTCTCAGCGTAGAACACCAGAGGGTCCTCTGCTTCCTTGTGGGTTTTACTCCCGGAAACTGTCTTCCGCGGAGTGCAACTATCAGATTGGTGACAGGGAGTTATTGGCCATCGTGCAGGCCCTTAAAAAATGGAGGCACTTGCTCGAGGGCTCGGTGGTTCCGGTTCTCATCCTGATGGACCACAAGAATCTGACCTACCTCTCTGAGGCCAAGAGATTGACACCACGTCAGGCCAGATGGGCTCTGTTCTTGTCACGTTTTAATTACGTGGTCTTTTACCTACCCGGTTCCAAGAACATCAGAGCGGATGCCTTATCACGGCAGTACTCCGAGCTGTCCGGGGAGGAGTCGATTCCGACTTCGGTCATACCTCCGAATCAGATCCTGGCCGCCATTCGCACCAGCCTGACCTCTCCCCTGGGTGAGCAGATTTTGGCGGCTCAATCTGGTGCTCCCTCTGGGAGACCCAACGGCAGATGTTTTGTGCCTGAGGAGTTGCGCACTCGGTTGTTGCGAACCTACCATAACTCCAAGGCTGCGGGGCATCCTGGAAAGAATCAGCTGTCCTGGGCTGTTTCACGTCTGTTCTGGTGGCCTTCTCTACGTTCCGACATCGCCGCATATGTAGCGGCATGCTCCGTTTGTGCCCAGAGTAAGTCCCCTCGGCACCTTCCGTTGGGCCTTTTGCAACCCATAGCCACCGGGGAGCGTCCATGGTCACACCTGGGGATGGATTTCATTGTGGACCTCCCTGCATCCCGAGGCCATACGGTCATTCTCATGATTGTGGATCGGTTTTCCAAAATGTGCCACTGTGTTCCTCTCAAGAAGTTACCCTCTGCACAAGAGTTGGCCACGATTTTTGCCAGGGATGTCTTCCGGTTGCACGGGTTGCCCAAGGAGATTGTGTCGGATCGGGGGAGTCAGTTTGTGTCCAGGTTCTGGCGCGCCTTTTGCTCCCAGTTGGGGATTCACCTCTCTTTCTCCTCGGCCTACCACCCTCAGTCCAATGGGGCCGCAGAACGATCCAATCAGGCCTTGGAGCAATTCCTTCGTTGCTATGTCTCCGATCACCAAGACAATTGGGTTGACCTCCTGCCTTGGGCTGAGTTTGCCAGGAACACGGCGGTGAACTCTTCCTCTGGGACGTCTCTCTTCATGGCCAATTATGGGTTCCAATCTGCCGTGTTACCGGAGGTATTCTCTCCACAGGATATTCCGGCTGTGGAGGATCACCTTTCCGTCCTACGTGCTTCTTGGGTACAGATCCAGAGGTCCCTTGAGGCCTCTGCGCAGCGCCAGAGACTCCAGGCTGATCGCAGACGAGCGCCCGCTCCTTCCTACCAGGTCGGAGACCGCGTATGGTTGTCCACCCGCAACCTCAACCTTCGAGTGCCCACTCCCAAGCTGGCGCCTCGCTTTGTTGGTCCCTTCCGAGTGCTTCGCAGGGTAAACCCGGTAGCCTTTGCCCTTGCGCTTCCTCCTGGCATGCGGATCTCCAACGTGTTTCATGTCTCCCTGTTGAAGCCACTGGTGTGTAATCGTTTCCTTCCTCGGTTCCTCGGCCTCGTCCGGTCCAAGTGGGCAATCGTGAGGAGTATGAGGTGAGCAATATCCTGGACTCACGCCTAGTCCGCGGTCGGGTGCAGTTTTTGGTCCATTGGCGTGGTTATGGTCCAGAGGAGCGTTCCTGGGTTCCCTCCGCAGATGTCCATGCTCCTGCCTTGCTCCGAGCCTTCCACGCACGCTTCCCTCAGAAACCGTTCTTTACTCCGCGGAGGAGGGGCCCTTGAGGGGGAGGTACTGTCATGGTCTTACCTTCTTGCTGTTCTCCTTCGTTTGACATGTGCTGGCGGCCATCTTGGTTTCTGGGTTTCTTGTAGCCTCCCACCCTGCGGCTTCTCCTTCCCACTGGGAGGAGCTGGATGCCTAGCTCATATATATAGGAGGTCTGTGGCTTCAGTTCCTTGCTTGGTCCTCCTGTGTTCACATGCTTCTAAGACTGCTGCTGCTTCTGGTTCCTGATCCTGGCTTCGTCTGACTACCCTGCTGGTTCCTGATCCAGGCTTCGTCTGACTACCCTTCTGGTTCCTGACCTCTGGCTTCGCAAGACCCTGCTTCGATTTAGCCATCCGTTTGGACTTTCGCCTTACAGCTTGATTTTCAATAAAGCCTTCTTATTTCCACTTATCTCTTGTTGTACGTCCGGTTCATGGTTCCATGACAATAAGCACGCATAGCGACCCTTTCAGGTTGGGAAAGATTGTATAAACGAGATTTAGGCAGCTTGGCGCCTGGAATGAGATTAATAGAGCAATTGTACTCCCTGTGAGGGGGCAGCTCCTGAACACCACTCTCAGAAAACACATCCGAAAATTCAGAAAGAAAGGATGGTACAGTCTTAGTAGAAACCTCTGAAACAGATGTTGTGAGGCAATTCTCTCTGCAAAAGTCACTCCAACCATTTATTTGCCTCGCTTGCCAATGGTGGGGTTATGTTTAGTGAGCCAGGGTAGCCCCAACACTAGAGGAGTAGGCAACCCGCTTAGGACGAAACATGACACATCCTCAACAAGAGTATCACTCATAATCAAACTGATATTGTGAACTATGCCCTTTAACGATTTCTGAGAAAGTGGAGCGGAATCAATAGCAAAAACAGGTATATCCTTTCCCAAAGTGCATACCTGGAAACCATGTGTTATAGCAAATTGATTATCAATGAGATTGACATCTGCTCCACTACAAAAATCTCACAAAAAATGTTATTGCTCTCTAGCGCTACCCTGGCAGGTAGGACAAAACGGGAACTACAAGCAAACGGAAAACCTTCAATTTCCGCCTCAACCCTGCCAATAGTAAAAGATGGAAGATTTTTAAAAGATTTTATCCTTTTTGTTTCTTTATTACTCCCAGAAAACTGCCTGAATCTCCTAGAGGGACAAACATTTGCCAAATGATTTATACCTCCACAACAGAAACAAACCCATCTCTGAGAGCTGAATCTTCTATTGTCAGAGACAAGCAAACCCAGCTGCATGGGCTCCTGCTCAGAAGGGATTGAGAGAGACCGAGACCCCTGCACACTGAATGAGACCGCCACACTGTCCTTGGACTGAGTATGACAGGAAGGAGTGATCTATCCTCTCTCTCTAAGACGCCTGTCAATACGAACGGCCCGAGACATGGCAGACTCCAAAGAGATAGGTCTCTCATGAAAGGCAAATGCATCTTTCAATCCCTCTGAAAGACCATGGCAAAATTGACTTCGGAGTGCAGCATCATTCCAACCAGTATCAGCTGCCCATCTCCGAAATTCTGAACAGTATATCTCTGCGGACTGTTTACCCTGTTATAAAAGACGTAGTCTAGACTCAGCCTGAGCAATACGATCCAGATCATCATATATCTGACCCAGGGCTAAAAAAAACTCATCCACTGAACGGAGGGGGGATGCCCCCACCGGCAGCGAAAAGGCCCAAAACTGAGCGTTATCCCTGAGCAGCGAGATGATGATCCCCACCCTCTGCTCCTCATCACCATAGGAATGGGGAAGTAGACAAAAATGGAGTTTGCAGGCCTCTCTAAAACAAACAAAATTCTCACTACCCCCGGAGAACGTATCCGGGAGTGAGATCTTAAGCTCAGAACAAACTCCATGAACGCAAGCTGAACCGGTCACCTGAAACTGATATACAGTTTTACGGAGATCTGCTACCTCCAATTAAAGACCCTGCATGCGTTCAGTCAAAAGTGAAACCGGATCAATGCTTGAGACGGTTTTGGCGGTTTATAATGTCACGGATGGTGTTACAGAAAACTAGAAGACACAAATGAAAATCCGACTGACTTGATCCAAAACTAAGGAACAAAAGGGTAAGCCCTGTAACAGCCCTAGCTCTCTCCCTTACTGCTCAGTCTATGCAAAAATCTCACTTGTAGAAAATTGCATACCCTCGTTCCTCGACTGTATGACACCTGAACGCCCTATAATAGTGAGGGGACACGACCAGAAATAAAGAAACAGACTTATCTTGTGAATGCAGCAGTAACAGCTTCTAGCATCAGCATACTCCAGGAAGTTGTATAAACCGCAAGGTAAGGCAGTATGGGGAGGAGATATATAGGGAGGCAATCACTGCTAATAGATGACAGCTGGGAGAGGGAGGAGAGATGTCAAAACAAAAGAAGATCATGCAGAAGGTACTGAAGAATGTCTAACAGACCTTCTCAAAGATCTGGTGGTGACACCTGGGGCAAGAGGCTGGCAACCAGGCCCCTCCAAAACCCAGTGGCGGGGTTGGTTTCACCACATGGGCCAATAAGAATTCTGCAATATCTTTGACTTTATGAAAAGTGTTGATCGCAAATTTTTATAGCGAATTTTCTGATTGCTGATTATCACAATCAAGAAAATAATGACTGGAGATCACAAATTCTCAAATTCACGAATATATGATGACTATTGGCCCAAATATTCGTGAAATATCGCAAATTTGAATATTGCCCCTGCCGCTTATCGATGATAAGTACAACAATGAATATTTGTATTTCGCAACTAATACACGGCAAAGTGGGCTGTAAAATATCTCACTGCACCAGTGAATGACAATTATGCCCAAGTTTTTTTCTATTTTTACACAACAGGCTTTTCAGCAGATAAGTATTAGTGTTGATCGAGCACCAAAGTGTTTGGCTGATCGATTAGAACACCTCGGGATGCTTGGGTGCTCTACCCAGCACCCGAGCATAAAGGAAGTCAATGGGGGAACCCTAGCATTAAACCAGGCACCCCCTGCTCTGAAGAGGGGATGGTGTCTGGTTCACATAAAAAGGTCAGAAATTAGTGGAAACACCAATTAAATGGTTCGGGAACAGCAAAGGGAGGATGTCTGGATGCATCTTGGACTCCCAGGTCTCTGCCGGGAACGATGTTGTCCGAATAGTACGCTTCTTTTACAGACTCACAATAATACGCACCAAACCGAAGATAAAATCAATGGTAGAGGAATAATTGTTGGGAAACATTCTTTCCTGTATATTTACTTGTATATAAAGTGCAAGTGCTGCTAAAAATTATAAGGAAGAGGCACTCCGATACAACCTGTATATCATATAAAGGAGGGCCTCATTCACATTGTGGTACAATTGTTCAGGTAGTGGGATTCCACACATAAAGCCTATACCCTTTTGGCAGTTCTTTGCCACAAATTACAAAGAACTGCCAAAAGGGCTGCCAAAAATTAGACATAAAGGAGGGCATCATACACACCCTCAAAAACATTAGGAGCAAGGGCCTGCTGGTGACCATCTAAAACATTAGGGGTGATGGTCTGCTGCTGAGATGACCATCTAAAACTTTAGGGGTGAGGGTGTGCTGCTGAACTGACTCTAAAACATTAGGGGCGAGGGCCTGCTTCTGATCTGGCCATGGAAAAAATTATGGGTGAGGGCCGGCTGCTGAGCTGACCATCTAAAACATTATGGGCGTGGGTCTGCTGCTGAGCTGACTATCTAAAACATTAGGGTGAGGTTCTGCTGCTGAGCTGACCATCTAAAACATTAGGGGTGAGGGTCTGCTGCTGAGCTGATTCTCTGAAACATTAGGGGTGAGTGCCTGCTGCTGATCTGACCATCTAAAACATTATGGGCGAGGGCCTGCTGCTGAGCTGACTATGAAAAAAAATATGGTTGAGGGCCTGCTGCTGAGCTGACCCTTGAAAAAATTATAGTTGAGAGTCTGCTGGTGTGTTGACTCTCTAAAACATTAGGGGTTAGGGCCTGCTGCTGATCTGACCATGGAAAAAATTATGGGCAAAGGGGTATTGCTGAGCTGACATGGAAAAAATTATGGGCAAGGTCCTGTTGCTGAGCTAACCAGCAACAAAAATTATGGTTGAGGGCCTGCTGCTGAGCTGACCCTCTAAAACATTAGGAGCGAGGGCAGCCAAATAAGCATGTTGATATAATGGAGGAGGACGACGAGAAAAGGAAGATTGAACCATATACCCTTTTTTGTGGTGGAAGGGGTGCATGGGAATACAGTGTATTCACTGCAGTACACCATAAAAGCCACATTTAAAGTGCCTTTATGTTCAGCCGCTTTCCTCTAGTGGAGTAGAGAAATCAGGCTCAATCCAGGCCTTGTTAATTTTTATAAGAGTCAACCGGTCAGCATTTTTAGTTGACAAGCGGATGCGTTTATCAGTTATTATGCCCCCAGCAGCACTAAATACCGCTCTGATAAAACGCTGGAGGTAGGGCAGGCGCGCAACTCCAAGGCAGAGAGCGGCAGTTCGTGCCACATGTCCAGCTTGGACACCCGATAGTTGCAAGGCACAGAGAGATCATTGAGAATGCAGAAAAGGTCTGCTACGTACTCCTTCAACATCTTCCAAAATTTGTCCCTACTAGTGACAGTAGGCCACGCATCAGGGTGAGGGTGCTGGCAGGGTGTCATGGAACTGTCCCAGGCCTTGGAGAGTGTTGCCCTGCCTATGTTGGAACTGCTGTGTGTTCCCCTTGTCTACACTCCTCGGTTGCCCAAGGAACTACGTACTCTGCCTCCAGCATTGTCAGCTTGAAGGTTTTGGAGCAATTTTTCCACAAGGACCTTCTGGTACTGCACCCAGGGGTGTGGAATTCCTATCGCCCGACGCCCGGGACATGCAGTTCCAGTCGCCGGGCAGGTAGTTTGTGCAGGCAGCTTAGCCCTGCTGGCAAGTAGCAGGGCTAGGGTTGCGCCATGTTTTCCTCTAATACACAGCCCGGTGCAGCAAGTCCAGGCTGCTTACCGCAGTGTTTTGTAGTGATGTCCGGTTCATGAATTACTTGACTGATCCGATCCGTTTGAAACAGCTCAGTCACACAGCACACAGACAATGCAGACAGAGACGCTCACCTCACGCTGGCAGCAGGGAGCCTGAGGGAGGGACGGGGAGGAGCGTAATATGATCTTAGACTGGCATGTACATCAAGGGGATTCACTGCCCCAGTATGGCATATACATTAAAGGGATTCACTGGCCGTAAACTACTGTACGGCCACACAGCGGGGCGTAGAGTGAAAGGTGCGCCGTTTGGTTTTTGGAGGGCAGATTTTTATGGACCGGTTTATTTACACCGCGTCCTGTTTCAAGCCCCCTGATGCACCCCTTGAGTAGAAACTCCCTAAAAGTGCCCCCATCTAAGAAAGTACACCCCTCAAGGTATTCAAAACTGATTTTACATACGTCGTTAACCCTTTAGGTGTTGCGCAAGAGTTATTGGCAAATGGGGATGAAATTTGCGAATTTCATTTTTTTGTCTAATTTTCCATTTTAACCAATTTTTTCCACTAACAAAGCAAGGGTTAACAGCTAAATAAGACTGTATCTTAATTGCCCTGACTCTGCCGTTTACAGAAACACCCAATATGTGGCTGTAAACTACTGTACGGCCACACAGCGGGGCGTAGAGTGAAAGGTGCGCCTTTTGGTTTTTGGAGGGCTGATTTTTATGGACCGGTTTATTTACACCGTGTCCTGTTTCAACCCCCCTGATGCACCCCTGGAGTAGAAACTCCCTAAAAGTGACCCCATTTTGGAAACTATGTGATAAGGTGGCATTTTTTGGGGGACTATTTTTAGGGAACATATGATTTTTGGTTGCTCTATATTACATTTTTGTGAGGCAAGGTTACCAAAAATTGAAAAACTGAAATTTCATCTCCATTGGCCATTAACCGTTGAGGAACATCTAAAGCGTTAATAAAGTTTGTATAATCAGTTTTGAATACCTTGAGGGGTGTAGTTTCTTAAATGGGGTCACTTTTAGACATCCCTCTTGTCCTTATACCTGACCAGCAACAGGTTTCCAGTGGTAAGGGCACGGGTCTCACCCCTGGGGATAGGTACCTGGAGGGGGAGGGCAGGGAGGCCGCGTTGATTTTTCCGCACGGTCCCACAAGCGATCGTGGATCTGGCGGCAAGGGACTGGAACAAGGGGATACTGGTATAAAAGTTATCCACGTACAGGTGGTAACCCTTATCCAGCAGTGGGTACATAAGGTCCCACACAAGTTTCCCGGTAACACCCAGAGTGGGGGGACATTCTGGGGGTTGAATCCGGGAATCTCGCCCCTCGTATATACGAAAGCACCCCTGGGGGGTCTAGGGTCACACAGCTGTGCTGTGGACCCCAGACACCCTAACTAGGGTGATGCAATGAAAAGTAAAAAAAAAACTAACTTTCCCTTTTTTTCCCTGCCTAACCCAAACTTTCCCTAGCTGTCCCTATGTACCTGATGGGGGGGTGCTGGTGGCAGAGATCGGGTCCTGGGGGCACAGATCGGGTGCAGGCAGCGGTGCAGCGGTGGCAGCAGACACGTGCAGGCAGCTCCTCTCTCCTCCGGCTCCGGAACACAAAAGGAGGAGGAGAGGAGCGCCTGCCTCTTTTGAATCTGCCGACCGCCCACTGACCACCATCACCACTCAGGATCGCTGGATGGTGATTGGTGGAGTGAAATAACACCACCATCACCATCCTGTTCCGGGTTATCGGGTCAATACTCCTTAAGTACCAGGACATCATGACGTACCGGTACGTCATGTGTCCTTAAGAGGTTAAAGGGTTCACTGGCCCAGTATGGCATGTATATTAAAGGGATTCACTGGCTCAGTATGGCATGTATATTAAAGGGATTCACTGGCCCAGTATGGCATGTACATTAAAGGGATTCACTGGCCCAGTATGGCATGTACATTAAAGGGATTCACTGCCCCAGTATGGCATGTACATTAAAGGGATTCACTTAAATATGGTTTTGATTTAAAATTACTTTTTGTATCAGGACAAGTAGATTGTCATGAGGGACAAGTAGATTGAGACCCCGCTTTAGTCCTTCGACAAGTATTTTTTTTTTTAAATTTTCTCACCCCTGTGCACCATTCTGCTAGTCCTCTCCACCGCAGGAATGAGAGATGAGAAGTTCTCTTTGTAGCGGGGGTCGAGAAGGGTGAACAACCAGTAACTGGTGTTGGGCAACTGTCTCCTGCTCCTCCTCTTCATCGTCCAATTCACGCTGAGAAGATGAAATGAGGGTGGTCTGGCTATCACCCTATGTAATGTTTTCCCCCATTTCCACCTCTTCCACATGCAAAGCATCCGCTTTCATTGTGAGCAGCGAGCGTTTCAGTAGACACAGATCGCTGATTACCATCTGTGTTGATTCCTCAAAGTTTCTTAAAACCTCACAGAGGTCAAACATCCATGCCCACTTGTCGCTTGTGAAGAGCGGAAGCTGACTAGAAAGGTGACAACCATGCTGCAGCTGGTATTCCACTACTGCCCTCTGCTTCTCACAAAGCCTGACCAACATGTAGAACGTGGAGCTCCAGCACGTGCTCACGTCACGCAACAGTCGGTGAGCTGGCAATTGCAGCAGCTGTAGATGACTGGCGGAAATGGGCACACACTAGGCACACCTTCGCCAGTTGCTCAGGCAAATTGGGGTAGGTTTTGAGAAACCGCTGAACCACTAAGTTGAACACATGGGCTAGACATGGTATATGTGTGAGCTTGCCGAACTCCAAAGCCGCCACCAAGTTACGGCCATTATCAGACACAACCATACCTGGTTATAGGTTGTATGGCGAGAGCCACAGTTCAGTCTGGTCCCTTATACCCTGCCACATTTCTGCGGCGGTGTGCTGTTTGTCGCCTAAGCAAATTAGTTTCAGCTCTGCCTGTTGCCGCTTCCCCACTGCAGTGCTACACTGCTTCCAGCTACTAACTGATGGCTGACTGGTGCTGCAAGATGAGAATTCAGAGGTGAAAGTGGAGGAGAAGGTGCAGGAGGAGAAGGGGGGGGGTTGCAGACACTAATGTAGGTGGTGGCAGAAATCCTGATGGAAGTAGGGCCCACAATCCTTGGAGTCGGTAGCACCTGTGCCATCCCAGGGTACGACACACTCCCGACCTCCGCAACATTCACCCAGTGTGCCGTCAGGGAAATGTAGCGTCTCTAGCCACCAGCACTTGTCCATGTGTCAGTCGTTAAGTGGACCTTCCCAATAACTGCGTTGGTCAGGACACGGTTGATGTTACAGGACACATACTGGTGTAAGGCAGGGACGGCACACAGGGAACTGTATAACAAAGGACAGCCGCCACCATTAGGCTGCGGAAAGCCTCAGTGTCCACAAGCCTAAATGGCAACATTTCCAGGGCCAGAAATTTGGAAAGATGAGCATTTAGTGCTATGGCATGTGGGTGGGTGGATGTGTATTTGGGGTATAGATATCTGTACGCTGTGCTTGGACACAGAAGTGAATGTGCTAGCTGATGGTGCTTGTGAAAGTCCATGTGCTGGGCGGGAGGCATCCGGACCTGCATCTTGTACAGGGCATTGGCCAGCACGTATCACAGGGGAAGAGGAGGCAGTGGTTTGACCCGCAGACACTGATTGTGGACCCAGGTGTTTTTCCAACCTATTAGGGTGTTTTGATGCCATGTGGCGGATCAAGCTGGTGGTGGTGAGGTTGCTAGTTTTCACACCCATGCTCATTTTTGTATGGCACAGGTTGCAAATGACAATTCTTTTGTCGTCCGCACTTTCTTCAAAAAAGCGCCAGACTGCGGAACACCTACCCCTTGACAAGGGAGATTGCTGCAAGGGAGGAACAGTTGCGGGCCTGTTTGGTGTGGACTACTTTCTCCCTTCTGCCACTCCACTGCCTCTTCCAGCCTGTTGCGGTGCTGCAGATCTCTCCCCCTCTGTACTGCTGTCCTCCTTCGGCTTGCCACCTTCCCAGTTTGGGTCAGTGATTTAATTGTCCACCACCTCCTATTCCACTTCCTCACTCTGGTCATCCTCCTGACTTGTTGACCTAACAACAACCTCACTTGTTGACATCTGTGTCTCATTCTCATCATTACCAACTTCTTGAGACACTAATTGCAATTGACTTATTGGCAACTGTGTCTCATCATCATCATCCACCTCGTGAAACACTAACTGCCATCTTTTTCTGACTGTGGATGCTCAAGAATTTGGGAATCAGCGCATAAGATCTCCTCATGTCCCTCTTCAAGCGGGATTGGCGAGAGGCCCAAATTAAGGAATGGCAATAAAAAGAGCTCCTCGGAATATCCAAGTGTGGGATTACATGTTTGCAAAGGCTCTCCATGGTGGAAGGAAGGAGGATCAGGGCAAGGATTCTGTTCACCAGACTCTTGGCTACTGAGACTGGACTTTGTGGAAGACAGGGTGGCGCTTAACCGACTGGAAGCATTATCTGCTGCAATCTAACCAACCACCTGCTCGCACTGGTCTGACTTCGAGAGTGGTGTCCTGCGCTGCCCTGCAAACTGGGACATGAAGCTAGGCATCGTGGATGAGTGTGTTTCTGTGCTCTGCCAGCAATCACAGTTTCACCGCGCACAGGGCATGCTCCCTCAGCAGAACAGCCACTTTCCTATCCCTTACTGCTCACCTTCATCATATTAAATGGTATATATGCTTGCAAGTATGTCACATATACACTAGTGCAGTTTTTATAGTGTATGCGCAAATAAATTACAGTCAATGTCACAGATATTTGGGATGCGGAAATGTTATATAGGAGACTACCACAGGTAATGTTGCTCCTGTCAACAGCGGCTAAAAAAAATGACACTGGATGTCACAGATGTAGAAACCAACAATAGAAGAGAGACCAATAACCCCATTGAAAAATGAGAGAACACTCATATAAAATATATGTAGTTTATTAGGATGGAAAATAATAAATATACAATAACACAAAAGCACAAGGTAAAAGGGGATGGAATGCCCCGTATAGCGGGACCGTGAACCCCCACCCTCACATATACCCAACTAACAAGGAAGAAGTGTCAAAAAACACTAAGTGTAAAACCGCATATTAATGGTAAAACTGTAGATTCACCCAGAATAACATATAAGCATGTGTATTGCACACATGTAAAAGATCAATAAGGTCATATATAACAGACTTGCCCACCACTAGTAACTATAGTGGCCATCACGTAAGATACAGGCAGCCAAATCACATAATTGAATATGGGTGAAACAAGAGTGGTATGTGTAAGAAAATCACACTAGAATAACATACTAGACATGTATAAAGCAAGACATAAACTACCCATGATATGCGGGAACACAAGTTGTATGACCAGAGCTGCACCTCAACGCGCGTTTCGCCAAGAAAGGCTTCGTCAGGAGGTCACAGATGTAGCTCAGGTAATGTCACTGTCCGCAGCGTCTACGGAAAAAGTACACTGGATGTTACAGATATTTTTAGGATGTGCAAATGTTATACAGGAGATGTAGTGCAGGTAATGTAACTGTCCACAGCGGACACCGTCTACAGAAAAAGTACACTGGATGTCTCAGATATTTTTTGTATGTGCACATATCAAACAGGAGATGTAGCGCAGATAATGTCACTGTCCACAGCATCTACAGAAAAAGTACACTGGATATCACAGATATTTTTAGGATGTGCACACTTTATACAGGAGATATAGCGCAGGTAATGTCACTGTTTGCAGCATCTACAGAAAAAGTACACTAGATGTCACAGATATTTTTAGGATGGGCAAACATTATACAGGAGCTGTTGCACAGGTAATGTAACTGTCTACAGTGGACACCGTCTACGGAAAAAGTACACTGGATGTCACAGAAATCTTTAGGCTGCACGCACGTTACACAGGAGGTGTAGCACAGATTATGTCGGTGTCTGCAGCAGCCAAACAATTGCACGCAATTTAGCACAGGTTGTTCTAATAATATATATTGCTGCCAGACACAACAATAGTCCTTTGAAGGACTTTTGGGTCTCTAACACCAACCCTGCCTAACAAAAAAATTCAATTCAATTCCTAACATTATCTGTCCCTTCTACAGCACAGCTCTCCCTGATTAAGACTGAGCCGAACCACGTGTCATCGGGTGCTTTATATGTGTTACGGTCAGCCAATCACTGTAATACCAGTAACCAAGATGGCTACGACATTACAGCGAGTAGAAGTACTTACCTGCACTTTTACGTAATAAACACCAAAGTGGGCTGTAAAATATATCACCGCTGAATGGCAATTAGGTCCAAGATTTTTTTTTACACAAAAGACTTTTGAACAGATAAGTGCAACTATGAACGGCTAATATATGAATATTTTGCCAGTAATACACTGCAAAGTGGGCTATAAAATATCTCACCACACTGCTGAACGGCAATTAGGCCCAAGTTTTTTTTCTATTTTTACACAACAGGCTTTTCTACAGATAAGTACAACAATAAAAGGCGTATACATTTGTATTTCGCCAGTAATACACGGCAAACTGGGCTGTAAGATATCTCACTGCACCGCTTGATGGCAATTAAGCCAATTTTTTTTCTATTTTTACACAAAAAGCTTTTCAACAGATAAGAGCAACTAAGAACGGCATATAGATTTGTATTTCACCAGTAATGCACAGCAAACTAGGCTATAAAATATCTTGCTCGACCGCTAAACAGCAATTCAGTCCTAATTTTTATTTTTTATTTTTTTATATTTACACAAAAGGCTTTTCAACAGATAAGTATAAGTACAGCAAATATATTTGTATTTCGCCACTAATACACGGCAAAGTGGGCTTTAAAATATCTCACTACTAGAGTTGAGCGAACACCTGGATGTTCGGGTTCGAGAAGTTCGGCCGAACATCCCGGAAATGTTCGGGTTCGGGATCCGAACCCGATCCGAACTTCGTCCCGAACCCGAACCCCATTGAAGTCAATGGGGACCCGAACTTTTCGGCACTAAAACGGCTGTAAAACAGCCCAGGAAAGGGCTAGAGGGCTGCAAAAGGCAGCAACATGTAGGTAAATCCCCTGCAAACAAATGTGGATAGGGAAATTAATTAAAATAAAAATTAAATAAATAAAAATTAACCAAAATCAATTGGAGAGAGGTTCCATAGCAGAGAATCTGGCTTCCCGTCACCCACCACTGGAACAGTCCATTCTCAGATATTTAGGCCCCGGCACCCAGGCAGAGGAGAGAGGTCCCGTAACAGAGAATCTGTCTTCATGTCAGCAGAGAATTAGTCTGCATGTCATAGCAGAGAATGAGGCTTCACGTCAGCCACCACTGCAACAGTCCATTGGCATATATTTAGGCCTAGCACACAGGCAGAGGAGAGAGGTCCCGTAACAGAGAATCTGGCTTCATGTCAGCAGAGAATCAGTCTTCATGTCATAGCAGAGAATGAGGCTTCACGTCAGCCACCACTGCAACAGTCCATTGGCATATATTTAGGCCCAGCACACACACAGGCAGAGGAGAGAGGTCCCGTAACAGAGAATCTGGCTTCATGTCAGCAGAGAATCAGTCTGCATGTCATAGCAGAGAATGAGGCTTCACGTCAGCCACCACTGCAACAGTCCATTGGCATATATTTAGGCCCAGCACACACACAGGCAGAGGAGAGAGGTCCCGTAACAGAGAATCTGGCTTCATGTCAGCAGAGAATCAGTCTGCATGTCATAGCAGAGAATGAGGCTTCACGTCAGCCACCACTGCAACAGTCCATTGGCATATATTTAGGCCCAGCACACACACAGGCAGAGGAGAGAGGTCCCGTAACAGAGAATCTGGCTTCATGTCAGCAGAGAATCAGTCTGCATGTCATAGCAGAGAATGAGGCTTCACGTCAGCCACCACTGCAACAGTCCATTGGCATATATTTAGGCCCAGCACACACACAGGCAGAGGAGAGAGGTCCCGTAACAGAGAATCTGTCTTCATGTCAGCAGAGAATTAGTCTGCATGTCATAGCAGAGAATGAGGCTTCACGTCACCCACCACTGCAACAGTCCATTGGCATATATTTAGGCCTAGCACACAGGCAGAGCAGAGAGGTCCCGTAACAGACAATCTGGCTTCATGACAGCAGAGAATCAGTCTGCATGTCATAGCAGAGAATGAGGCTTCACGTCACCCACCACTGCAACAGTCCATTGGCATATATTTAGGCCTAGCACACAGGCAGAGCAGAGAGGTCCCGTAACAGACAATCTGGCTTCATGTCAGCAGAGAATCAGTCTGCATGTCATAGCAGAGAATGAGGCTTCACGTCACCCACCACTGCAACAGTCCATTGGCATATATTTAGGCCTAGCACACAGGCAGAGCAGAGAGGTCCCGTAACAGACAATCTGGCTTCATGACAGCAGAGAATCAGTCTGCATGTCATAGCAGAGAATGAGGCTTCACGTCACCCACCACTGCAACAGTCCATTGGCATATATTTAGGCCTAGCACACAGGCAGAGCAGAGAGGTCCCGTAACAGACAATCTGGCTTCATGTCAGCAGAGAATCAGTCTGCATGTCATAGCAGAGAATGAGGCTTCACGTCACCCACCACTGCAACAGTCCATTGGCATATATTTAGGCCTAGCACACAGGCAGAGCAGAGAGGTCCCGTAACAGACGATCTGGCTTCATGTCAGCAGAGAATCAGTCTGCATGTCATAGCAGAGAATCAGGCTTCACGTCAGCCACCACTGCAACAGTCCATTGTCATAAATTTAGGCCCAGCACCCAGGCAGAGGAGAGAGGTCCCGTAACAGACAATCTGGCTTCATGTCAGCAGAGAATTAGTCTGCATGTCATAGCAGAGAATCAGGCTTCATGTCAGCCACCACTGCAACAGTCCATTGGCATATATTTAGGCCTAGCACACAGGCAGAGGAGAGGTTCATTCAACTTTGGGTAGCATCGCAATATAATGGTAAAATGAAAATAAAAATAGGATTGAATGAGGAAGTGCCCTGGAGTCCAATAATATATGGTTATGGGGAGGTAGTTAATGTCTAATCTGGACAAGGGACGGACAGGTCCTGTGGGATCCATGCCTGGTTCATTTTTATGAACGTCAGCTTGTCCACATTGGCTGTAGACAGGCGGCTGCGTTTGTCTGTAATGACGCCCCCTGCCGTGCTGAATACACGTTCAGACAAAACGCTGGCTGCCGGGCAGGCCAGCACCTCCAAGGCATAAAAGGCTAGCTCTGGCCACGTGGACAATTTAGAGACCCAGAAGTTGAATGGGGCCGAACCATCAGTCAGTACGTGGAGGGGTGTGCACACGTACTGTTCCACCATGTTAGTGAAATGTTGCCTCCTGCTAACACGTTGCGTATCAGGTGGTGGTGCAGTTAGCTGTGGCGTGTTGACAAAAGTTTTCCACATCTCTGCCATGCTAACCCTGCCCTCAGAGGAGCTGGCCGTGACACAGCTGCCTTGGCGACCTCTTGCTCCTCCTCTGCCTTGGCCTTGGGCTTCCACTTGTTCCCCTGTGACATTTGGGAATGCTCTCAGTAGCGCGTCTACCAACGTGCGCTTGTACTCGCGCATCTTCCTATCACGCTCCAGTGCAGGAAGTAAGGTGGGCACATTGTCTTTGTAGCGTGGATCCAGCAGGGTGGCAACCCAGTAGTCCGCACAGGTTAAAATGTGGGCAACTCTGCTGTCGTTGCGCAGGCACTGCAGCATGTAGTCGCTCATGTGTGCCAGGCTGCCCAGGGGTAAGGACAAGCTGTCCTCTGTGGGAGGCGTATCGTCATCGTCCTGCCTTTCCCCCCAGCCACGCACCAGTGATGGACCCGAGCTGCGTTGGGTGCCACCCCGCTGTGACCATGCTTCATCCTCATCCTCCTCCACCTCCTCCTCATCCTCGTCCTCCTCGTCCTCCAGTAGTGGGCCCTGGCTGGCCACATTTGTACCTGGCCTCTGCTGTTGCAAAAAACCTCCCTCTGAGTCACTTCGAAGAGACTGGCCTGAAAGTGCTAAAAATGACCCCTCTTCCTCATCCTCCTCCTCCTCCTCCTGGGCCACCTCCTGTTCCATCATCGCCCTAAGTGTTTTCTCAAGGAGACATAGAAGTGGTATTGTAACGCTGATAACGGTGTCATCGCCACTGGCCATGTTGGTGGAGTACTCGAAACAGCGCAACAGGGCACACAGGTCTCGCATGGAGGCCCAGTCATTGGTGGTGAAGTGGTGCTGTTCTGTAGTGCGACTGACCCGTGCGTGCTGCAGCTGAAACTCCACTATGGCCTGCTGCTGCTCGCACAGTCTGTCCAGCATGTGCAAGGTGGAGTTCCACCTGGTGGGCACGTCGCATATGAGGCGGTGAGCGGGAAGGCCGAAGTTACGCTGTAGCGCAGACAGGCGAGCAGCGGCAGGATGTGAACGCCGGAAGCGCGAACAGACGGCCCGCACTTTATGCAGCAGCTCTGACATGTCGGGGTAGTTGTGAATGAACTTCTGCACCACCAAATTCAGCACATGCGCCAAGCAAGGGATGTGCGTCAAATTGGCTAGTCCCAGAGCTGCAACGAGATTTCGCCCATTATCACACACCACCAGGCCGGGCTTGAGGCTCACCGGCAGCAACCACTCGTCGGTCTGTTGTTCAATACCCCGCCACAACTCCTGTGCGGTGTGGGGCCTGTCCCCCAAACATATGAGTTTCAGAATGGCCTGCTGACGTTTACCCCGGGCTGTGCTGAAGTTGGTGGTGAAGGTGTGTGGCTGACTGGATGAGCAGGTGGAAGAAGAGGAGGAGGAAGCCGAGAAGGAGGAGGTGGCAACAGGAGGCAAAGAATGTTGCCCTGCGATCCTTGGCGGCGGCAGGACGTGCGCCAAACAGCTCTCCGCCTGGGGCCCAGCTGCCACTACATTTACCCAGTGTGCAGTTAGGGAGATATAGCGTCCCTGGCCGTGCTTACTGGTCCACGTATCTGTGGTTAGGTGGACCTTGCTACAGATGGCGTTGCGCAGTGCACACTTGATTTTATCGGATACTTGGTTGTGCAGGGAAGGCACGGCTCTCTTGGAGAAGTAGTGCCGGCTGGGAACAACATACTGTGGGACAGCAAGCGACATGAGCTGTTTGAAGCTGTCTGTGTCCACCAGCCTAAATGACAGCATTTCATAGGCCAGTAGTTTAGAAATGCTGGCATTCAGGGCCAGGGATCGAGGGTGGCTAGGTGGGAATTTACGCTTTCTATCAAATGTTTGTGAGATGGAGAGCTGAACGCTGGCGTGTGACATGGTTGAGACGCTTGGTGACGGAGGTGGTGGTGGTGGTGTTGGTGGTACATCCCCTGTTTGCTGGGCGGCAGGTGCCAACGTTCCTCCAGAGGCGGAGGAAGAGGCCGAGGCGGCAGCAGCAGAATAGGCCGAGGCGGCAGCAGCAGAAGAGGTAGCAGGGGGAGCCTGAGTGACTTCCTTGGTTTTAAGGTGTTTACTCCACTGCAGTTCATGCTTTGCATGCAGGTGCCTGGTCATGCAGGTTGTGCTCAGGTTCAGAACGTTAATGCCTCGCTTCAGGCTCTGATGGCACAGCGTGCAAACCACTCGGGTCTTGTCGTCAGCACATTGTTTGAAGAAGTGCCATGCCAGGGAACTCCTTGAAGCTGCCTTTGGGGTGCTCGGTCCCAGATGGCGGCGGTCAGTAGCAGGCGGAGTCTCTTGGCGGCGGGTGTTCTGCTTTTGCCCACTGCTCCCTCTTTTGCTACGCTGTTGGCTCGGTCTCACCACTGCCTCTTCCTCCGAACTGTGAAAGTCAGTGGCACGACCTTCATTCCATGTGGGGTCTAGGACCTCATCGTCCCCTGCATCGTCTTCCACCCAGTCTTGATCCCTGACCTCCTGTTCAGTCTGCACACTGCAGAAAGACGCAGCAGTTGGCACCTGTGTTTCGTCATCATCAGAGACATGCTGAGGTGGTATTCCCATGTCCTCATCATCAGGAAACATAAGTGGTTGTGCGTCAGTGCATTCTATGTCTTTCACCGCTGGGGAAGGGCTAGGTGGATGCCCTTGGGAAACCCTGCCAGCGGAGTCTTCAAACAGCATAAGAGACTGCTGCATAACTTGAGGCTGAGACAGTTTCCCTGGTATGCATGGGGGTGATGTGACAGACTGATGGGGTTGGTTTTCAGGCGCCATCTGTGCGCTTTCTGCAGAAGACTGGGTGGGAGATAATGTGAACGTGCTGGATCCACTGTCGGCCACCCAATTGACTAATGCCTGTACCTGCTCAGGCCTTACCATCCTTAGAACGGCATTGGGCCCCACCATATATCGCTGTAAATTCTGGCGGCTACTGGGACCTGAGGTAGTTGGTACACTAGGACGTGTGGATGTGGCAGAACGGCCACGTCCTCTCCCAGCACCAGAGGGTCCACTAACACCACCACGACCATGTCCACGTCCGCGTCCCTTACTAGATGTTTTTCTCATTGTTATGGTTCACCACAACAACAAATATATTATTTGGCCCAATGTATTGTATTCAAATTCAGCGGGATATAAATTTGAGGCCTAGTATTTAGGCGCTGGGTGACCGGTATGGATTTAGTGACAGAATTAGACTTGGAAATGCACAGAAGCGTGTGTGTGAAGTTATTCTGAATGACCCAATGTGCACCTTGAATATTATATACCCTTTTTGGGATAGATTTCAAATAGCTCTGATATAGCAGGAACCACTAAATTATGAAATTGCTAAATTGGGAATTGTACTTCAACCCAGAACAAAAAATGTGCTTTGACGGGCACTAAATAACTTTCCCAGCTACAACAGTACAGCGGTAACGAGAGATTTAGAGGGATTTAAATTTGAGGCCTAGTATTTAGGCGCTGGGTGACAGGTATGGGTTTAGTGACAGAATTAGACTTGGAAATACACAGTAGCGGGTGTGTGTGAAGTTATTCTGAATGACCCAATGTGCACCTTCAATATTATATACCCTTTTTGGGATAGATTTCAAATAGCTCTGATATAGCAGGAACCACTAAATTATGAAATTGCTAAATTGGGAATTGTACTTCAACCCAGAACAAAAAATGTGCTTTGACGGACACTAAATATCTTGCCCAGCAACAACAGTACAGCGGTGGGTAACGAGAGATTTAGAGGGATTTAAATTTGAGGCCTAGTATTTAGGCGCTGGGTCACCGGTATGGATTTAGTGACAGAATTAGACTTGGAAATGCACAGAAGCGTGTGTGTGAAGTTATTCTGAATGACCCTATGTGCACCTTCAATATTATATACCCTTTTAGGGATAGATTTCAAATAGCTCTGATATAGCAGAAACCACTAAATTATGAAATTGCTAAATTGGGAATTGTACTTCAACCCAGAACAAAAAATGTGCTTTGACGGACACTAAATATCTTGCCCAGCAACAACAGTACAGCGGTGGGTAACGAGAGATTTAGAGGGATTTAAATTTGAGGCCTAGTATTTAGGCGCTGGGTGCACCGGTATGGATTTAGTGACAGAATTAGACTTGGAAATACACAGTAGCGGTGTGTGTGAAGTTATTCTGAATGACCCAATGTGCACCTTCAATATTATATACCCTTTTAGGGATAGATTTCAAATAGCTCTGATATAGCAGGAACCACTAAATTATGAAATTGCTAAATTGGGAATTGTACTTCAACCCAGAACAAAAAATGTGCTTTGACGGACACTAAATATCTTGCCCAGCAACAACAGTACAGCGGTGGGTAACGAGAGATTTAGAGGGATTTAAATTTGAGGCCTAGTATTTAGGCGCTGGGTCACCGGTATGGATTTAGTGACAGAATTAGACTTGGAAATGCACAGAAGCGTGTGTGTGAAGTTATTCTGAATGACCCTATGTGCACCTTCAATATTATATACCCTTTTAGGGATAGATTTCAAATAGCTCTGATATAGCAGAAACCACTAAATTATGAAATTGCTAAATTGGGAATTGTACTTCAACCCAGAACAAAAAATGTGCTTTGACGGACACTAAATATCTTGCCCAGCAACAACAGTACAGCGGTGGGTAACGAGAGATTTAGAGGGATTTAAATTTGAGGCCTAGTATTTAGGCGCTGGGTCACCGGTATGGATTTAGTGACAGAATTAGACTTGGAAATGCACAGAAGCGTGTGTGTGAAGTTATTCTGAATGACCCTATGTGCACCTTCAATATTATATACCCTTTTAGGGATAGATTTCAAATAGCTCTGATATAGCAGAAACCACTAAATTATGAAATTGCTAAATTGGGAATTGTACTTCAACCCAGAACAAAAAATGTGCTTTGACGGACACTAAATATCTTGCCCAGCAACAACAGTACAGCGGTGGGTAACGAGAGATTTAGAGGGATTTAAATTTGAGGCCTAGTATTTAGGCGCTGGGTCACCGGTATGGATTTAGTGACAGAATTAGACTTGGAAATGCACAGAAGCGTGTGTGTGAAGTTATTCTGAATGACCCTATGTGCACCTTCAATATTATATACCCTTTTAGGGATAGATTTCAAATAGCTCTGATATAGCAGAAACCACTAAATTATGAAATTGCTAAATTGGGAATTGTACTTCAACCCAGAACAAAAAATGTGCTTTGACGGACACTAAATATCTTGCCCAGCAACAACAGTACAGCGGTGGGTAACGAGAGATTTAGAGGGATTTAAATTTGAGGCCTAGTATTTAGGCGCTGGGTCACCGGTATGGATTTAGTGACAGAATTAGACTTGGAAATACACAGTAGCGGTGTGTGTGAAGTTATTCTGAATGACCCTATGTGCACCTTCAATATTATATACCCTTTTAGGGATAGATTTCAAATAGCTCTGATATAGCAGAAACCACTAAATTATGAAATTGCTAAATTGGGAATTGTACTTCAACCCAGAACAAAAAATGTGCTTTGACGGACACTAAATATCTTGCCCAGCAACAACAGTACAGCGGTGGGTAACGAGAGATTTAGAGGGATTTAAATTTGAGGCCTAGTATTTAGGCGCTGGGTCACCGGTATGGATTTAGTGACAGAATTAGACTTGGAAATGCACAGAAGCGTGTGTGTGAAGTTATTCTGAATGACCCTATGTGCACCTTCAATATTATATACCCTTTTAGGGATAGATTTCAAATAGCTCTGATATAGCAGAAACCACTAAATTATGAAATTGCTAAATTGGGAATTGTACTTCAACCCAGAACAAAAAATGTGCTTTGACGGACACTAAATATCTTGCCCAGCAACAACAGTACAGTGGTGGGTAACGAGAGATTTAGAGGGATTTAAATTTGAGGCCTAGTATTTAGGCGCTGGGTCACCGGTATGGATTTAGTGACAGAATTAGACTTGGAAATGCACAGAAGCGTGTGTGTGAAGTTATTCTGAATGACCCTATGTGCACCTTCAATATTATATACCCTTTTAGGGATAGATTTCAAATAGCTCTGATATAGCAGAAACCACTAAATTATGAAATTGCTAAATTGGGAATTGTACTTCAACCCAGAACAAAAAATGTGCTTTGACGGACACTAAATATCTTGCCCAGCAACAACAGTACAGCGGTGGGTAACGAGAGATTTAGAGGGATTTAAATTTGAGGCCTAGTATTTAGGCGCTGGGTGACAGGTATGGGTTTAGTGACAGAATTAGACTTGGAAATACACAGTAGCGGGTGTGTGTGAAGTTATTCTGAATGACCCAATGTGCACCTTCAATATTATATACCCTTTTTGGGATAGATTTCAAATAGCTCTGATATAGCAGGAACCACTAAATTATGAAATTGCTAAATTGGGAATTGTATTTCAACCCAGAACAAGAAATGTGCTTGAACGGACACTAAATAACTCGCCCAGCTACAGCACTAGGGACAGATTTAGCTGGATATAAATTTGAGGCCTAGTATTTAGGCGCTGGGTGACCGGTATGGATTTAGTGACAGAATTAGACTGGGATATGGCCAAAAAATGAACAGACTATTGCTGGTTAAATGCACTTGGTGTGACAGCTTCACCCTGATGTAGGCTTTAGCCAAAAAACAACCACACCATTGAGGGTTAAATGCACTTGGTGACAGGCGCAGCTTGCCCCTGATTTTGTATATGGCCAAAAAATGAACAGACTATTGCTGGTTAAATGCACTTGGTGTGACAGCTTCACCCTGATGTAGGCTTTAGCCAAAAAACAACCACACCATTGAGGGTTAAATGCACTTGGTGACAGGCGCAGCTTGCCCCTGATTTTGTATATGGCCAAAAAATGAACAGACTATTGCTGGTTAAATGCACTTGGTGTGACAGCTTCACCCTGATGTAGGCTTTAGCCAAAAAACAACCACACCATTGAGGGTTAAATGCACTTGGTGACAGGCGCAGCTTGCCCCTGATTTTGTATATGGCCAAAAAATGAACAGACTATTGCTGGTTAAATGCACTTGGTGTGACAGCTTCACCCTGATGTAGGCTTTAGCCAAAAAACAACCACACCATTGAGGGTTAAATGCACTTGGTCGCAGCTTGTGCTGGCGCACCACAAGACACAAAATGGCCGCCGATCACCCCAGAAAAATGAGACTGACAAACGGTCTGTGCAGCCTAAAAACAGTGAGCAATTGAGGATCAGCAGCTCAATGATCCACAGCTGCAGATCGATCAGTTAATCAAGTCCTTTGGAGGAGTTAATCTGCCTAATCTCGCCCTACTGTCGCAGCCGCAACCTCTCCCTACGCTAATCAGAGCAGAGTGACGGGCGGCGCTATGTGACTCCAGCTTAAATAGAGGCTGGGTCACATGGTGCTCTGGCCAATCACAGCCATGCCAATAGTAGGCATGGCTGTGATGGCCTCTTGGGGCAAGTAGTATGACGCTTGTTGATTGGCTGCTTTGCAGCCTTTCAAAAAGCGCCAAGAAAGCGTCACAAAAGCGCGAAGAAAGCGACGAACACCGAACCCGAACCCGGACTTTTACGAAAATGTCCGGGTTCGGGTCCGTGTCACGGACACCCCAAAATTCGGTACGAACCCGAACTATACAGTTCGAGTTCGCTCATCCCTACTCACTACATCTTTGAACAGCAGTTAGGCCCAAGTTTTTCTATTTATACACAAAAGGCTTTCCTACAGATAAGTGCAATTATGAAAGGCAAATATAATTGCATTTTGCCACTAATACACGGCAAAGTGGACTGTAAAATATCTCACTGCACCGCTGAATGGCAATTAGGCCCACGTTTTTTTCTATTTTTACACAAAAGGCTTTTCTACAGATAAGTACAACTATGAACGGCAAATATATTTGTATTTTGCCAGTATTACACAGCAAACTGGGCTATAAAATATCTCACTCAACCGCTGAACAGCAATTCGGCCTAATTTTTTTTATATTTTTACACAAAAGGCTTTTCAACACATAAGTAAGTACAACTATGAACGCTAAATATATTTCTATTTTGCAAGTAATACAAGGCAAAGTGGGCTGTAAATTATCTCACTGCGCCTCTGAACGGCAAATAGGCTCAAGTTTGTTTCTATTTTTACACGACAGGCTTTTCTTCAGATAATTACAACTATGAACGGCAAATATATTCGGATTTCGCCAGCAATACACGGCAAACTGGGCTATAAAATATCTCACGTCAATTATGTTTAAGTTTTTTTTCAACAGATAAGTACAACTATGAATGGCAAATATATTTGTATTTTGCCAGTAATACACGGCAATCTGGGCTGTAAAATATCTCACTCGACCGCTGAACAGCAATTCTTTTCTATTTTTACACAAAATGCTTTTTAACAGATAAGTAACACTATGAATGCAGAATATATTTATATTTCTCCAGTAATACACTGCAAATTGGGCTGTAAAATATCTCACTGCACCGTTGAACTGCAATTATGCACAATTTTATTAAATATTTTTACACAAAAGGATTTTAAACAGATAGTACAATTATGAACAGCGAATATATTTATATTTTGCCACTAATACATGGCAAAGTGGGCTGTAAAATATCTGCACCGCTAGGCGGCAAAGATATTTTACTTTTGCCACTAATAAACAACAGAAAGGGCTGTAATTTTCACAACACAACGGCTTTTAAGCCCTTTTTTCCCACTATTAAAAGCCAAAAAATGCTTTAGAACATATAACTGCACTGCGCTAGGGCAAATAAAATTTAGAAACATTTCCTTGTAATGAACCCTGTTAATGCCCGTATCAAACAGCACTTGCATCCTAATAAGAACGGCTTGCTGTAATTACAGAGCTGTATAATTGTTTCTATATCCCACTTGTAAAATGTTTTTTTTTAGCACAATGATGATTTTTCTATCACTGTCCCTAGTGCCTGCAGCCAGGGTTGGCCTCAGGTGTTCAGGCGCCTTGTGCAAGCTAATCCCGTCTCTCCCTGCACTAAGTATGCTGGTGAATGGCAAAATCTAAGATGGATGCTGTATATATACGGCTGTTATATCACAGGGCTGGCTGGCTGCTGATTGGCTGCATGTATGTCAGTATGGGTGATCCCGCCTTCCCAGACTTCCTTTCTCCATGTCCTCACACATGCAGCCGCCATTTTAGTAAAAAATTTGATTTGTAAAAGCACTAGGAAATTCACATTAGGTGAGAATCAAATTTTTCCTGAAATTCTATTCAGTATATATAATACTGTATCAGTTGAGCAAGTATAATACTTCATCAGTGGAGCAAGTTTAACAAAGCTCCGAAACGCGTCTGGTTAGCATTGGAAAATACCTCATCATCTATAAGAAGATTGACTACAATATGCCGGCATAGATAATCCTTTTCATCAATCTTTGAAGCGATTATAACAACAAAACCAACAAGAGCTTTCCACACTATAATAGTGGAGAAAACAGAGGAAATTTGATGTGATGATGCTGTGATTGTGAAACGTTCAATCAAGCCATACACCTGCGGTAATCTCACGAGACATACTGGGATCTCAGAGGTATGCGTACCCGGGTGCTTTACATATAGGACGTCACACAGCACGGATAAACACCCGGAGAAACCCATCTACCAGTGAGTACCATATATATATACGAAAGTTTAAAGTGGTAAAATCAAAATCCGCAGAGATCCTGAAAACACATGTTGGGATAATCCACGAAAAATATCACGAAAATTGTAGATTTAGTAATGCTTAATTTGTGTGATAATTAATCGGATGTGACTTTTGTCGAGTAACCATCGTCTAAGTCCAATATAGGATTCAAGTCCATCCTCAATACAGGAATAGGTTGCATCGATAAAAATATGTATTGAGAAAAAAATCGCAAACATCAATCGCAAAATAATTGCAACTAAATTGGATGAACAGCAATACCACCCTAGTGCAATTTTCATACATTATCTGCACTGACATTCGAATCAGTTCTATACAGGACTTTGGTGTTTATACAAGCACATACTAGGTCAACCTTACACATTCTTTGGATTTTTGTGTATTTTGCTTTTAGAGTGTACAATTGTTTTTAGTGTGAAGAATTGGCAATTTAATTTTTATTGTTTTATTGTTTATTAAAGTGCTAACAGCTTGGAACAGATATTGCGTGTCGATCAACCTTTTTTAATATATAATTTTTACACGTGATTGGAGGTATCATATCGATCAGAGCACCTACCATTACCTCTGGCTCAGTTGTGCAACTGTGCAGTTCAAAAAGCTATTTGATGGTTTAGTTAACATTTAAAGAGTTACATATAAGTGGTTAAATACCTGAGTCCATGCTATTAAGCTTATGTTGATAAACTTTAGTTTCCTTGTCCTAAATTAATTTTAGGCAGTAACTGAGACACAAATAATAGAAATGGGCAACATTACTTTGCTGTCCCGACTAAGATATTTGTAAACTGTAACATTATATACACAACCTCACCCAATCAAAATAGCATTGATCTCCTGGAAACAGAGCTATATGTTCTCTCCCGCATCAGTTCACATTCAGTGGATATAGCACATGTTCTACCAGCTCAGTACATATAGCAAATAGCTATAGTTAATAAAGTCTAGCTCTAAACACAAAAAACCCTAACCCAGGGAGGTGCTTTGGGTAGTGTCTCTAATTGGTGACTAGTGATATCATGCATAGCTAATTAGAGACACTATCCATACAAATTGGGGACAATAACAGAGCTAATCAGTGACAACATTCATTCCAACTAGTGACAAAATCCCCACCAATTAGGGACACCTTCAATGGCATCTCTCTGCATTAGGATTAGGGTTTTTGTGTGGACAGTTAAAGTTTATTGTGTACATAGTTAGCTCGTAGAAGACATGCTGTGAGCCAGTAGCAGCCAGAGATTATGCTGATATGACTACCTCCTCCACCATCCTACCTTCCCTACTAGACTAAAATACATTTTCAATTTATTCTTTGTCAAGCTTCTACCTGAGAGGGGATAGTGTCACCAACCCGACGCGTGTTTCCCCTCGCTTCTTCAGGGTGGTGTGTAAGAAGCGAGGCAAAACGCATGTCGGGTGGGATGTCACTATCCCTTTTCCATTCTGGGTCCGTACTTGCTTGGATGATGCCTACCATCTTCCATTAGCCTTTTTTGCACCTAGGATTGTACATATATGGTTGCACTTGGAGTATGCCATTTGAGGGGTTAAATATCTGTGATCGGTGTAATTTCTGATTGCAGATATTAGCCCCAGGTCTTTACTATTTGAAATAGCAGAAACCCAGCGGCTGTGGTGCCCATTGCTCTCACAAGTGGGCATCATATTTGAAGTGAATACTTCCGCCATACATATTCGGCACTGGTTGTCAAAGAGTTAAGTGTCCTAAGAGAAGCCCCTGGTGATTCTTTGATTTAAATCAATGTTTGCAGAACCAGATGGCGCCCACCACTCTTTAAATTGATCAATTAAACTAGATCAGTGGTACTTAATTAGATCTGGTACACCAAAACCACCAATTCTGATTAACTGGAACAATGTGCCTCTAGCCATAGTGTAAAACCAAATAAAATGAAGCATATCACTTTTAGGCCCGGGCCTATGCTGCATCCACCTGCATCTCTGTATGCGATGATGCTGGCGGATTAACCTTTGCACATGCTGCGGTCAGCGCTGACCAAGGCACGTGCAGGATTTACAGAGGTAGGGGGCTCCCTCTGACTCATTTGGCCCACGTGCTGCGCTGGCAGGGGGCCGATTGTTGTCATGGCAGCCCTGATGCCTTACACAGAGCCTGCCAACCAGTGGCGTAACTACCGGGGAAGCAGCTGCTTCGGGGGCCGGCGCCCCAGCAGCATGTGTGACAGTTTATTTTCAAGTTAGTTAAATATCGTGTTCAGGACCCCTTCACAGCCGCTAGTGTGATCTAATTTTACTGTCTGCTAAAGTCTCCTGGTCTGGGATTTGAACCCACAACCACAACAATGTATCAGTGAATCAGTGGCAAAGCATTTACCCTCACAGCCATAAAGTCTGCATTACAACTGACTGGAAAAAAATAAATAAAATACATCTATACACACGACAGCTGCCCAAACACACCTAGCACTGCTATATCTGTATATGACAGCTGTCCCTGCACACTCAGCTCTGCTATATCTCTATATATGACAGCTGCCCCAACAAACCCAGCTCTACTTCATCTATACACATGACAGCTGCCAAAACACAGCCAGCTCTGCTACATCTATACACATGACAGCTGCCAAAACACAGCCAGCTCTGCTACATCTATACACATGACAGCTGCCCCCAACACACCAGGCACTGCTATATCTCTATAGACAGCTGTCCCAGCACACTCAGCTCTGCTATATCTCTATATATGACAGCTGCCCCAGCAAACCCAGCTCTACTACATCTATACACATGACAGTTGCCTAAACACACCCAGCTCTGCTACATCTATACACATGACAGCTGCACCAGCACACTCAGCTTTGCTATATCTCTATATATGACAGCTGCCCCAGCAAACCCAGCTCTACTACATCCATACATGACAGATGCCCAAACACACCCAGCTCTGCTACATCTATACACATGACAGCTGCACCAGCAAACCCAGCTCTACTACATCTATACACATGACAGCTGCCGAAACACAGCCAGCACTGCTACATCTATACACATGACAGCTGCCCCAGCACACTCAGCTCTGCTATATCTCTATATATCTATCTACTGTATAGCAATACTTAGAGATATATAGATGTAGCAGGGCTGGTTATGCTGGAGCAGCTATCATATATAGAGATATAGCAGGGCTGAGTGTGCTGGGACAGCTGTCATATAGAGATATAGCAGTGCTGGGTGTGTTTGGGCAGCTGTCATATGCATAGATGTAGCAGAGCTGGGTTTGCTGGGGCAGCTATCATATATAGAGATATAGCAGAGCTGAGCTGGAACAGCTGTCATATAGAGATATATCTGAGATACTGCTATATCTGTATATGACAGCTGTCTCAGCACATTCAGCTCTGCTACATCTCTATATATGAACAGCTGCCATGTGTATAGATGTACACTTAGCCAGCTATAACAGTAGAAGTCTCATATTTTTTCAGTCAGCCTCAAGGCAGCTCGTATGGTCTAGTGGTTAGCTGCTCTGCCTCTGAAGCAGAAGGTTGTGGGTTCGAATCCCAGCAGACTCTTTTCTGAAATACAAGCACTGAGTCCATATAAGGACATACAGGGCGGGACACAGGAAGAGGCTGCATCGCATCACTGACATGGAGGTAAGTAGAAGTGTTTATTATTTTTTTTTTAATACCCGACTGTTACTGCCATGGGGGAGCGGAAGGCACCTGATACTGGCACATGGGGGGAGGGGGGTTGGCACCTGATACTGGCACCTGGGGGGGGGAGGGGGGTTGGCACCTGATACTGGCACCTGGGGGGGGGGAGAGGCACCTGATACTGGCACATGGGGGGGAGTGGGGTTGGCACCTGATACTGGCATGGGGGGGGAGGGAGAGAGGCACCTGATACTGGCATTGGGGGGGGGAGGGAGAGAGGCACTTGATACTGGCACTTTTTTTGTGGTGGTGGGGGGGGGGGGAGATGGCACTATGATACTGGGACATAGGGGGGGGAGGCACCTGATACTGGCACCTGGAGGGGAGAGGGGGGGTTGGCACTTGATACTGGCACATGGGGGGGGGAGGCACCTGATACTGGCACATGGGGAGGGGGGAGGGAGAGAGGCACTTGATATTGACACTTTTTAGTGGGGGGGGAGATGGCACTATGATACTGGGACATGGGGAGGAGAGAGGCACTTGATACTGGCATGTGGGGGGGGGGGGTTGGCACTATGCTACTGGCACATGGGGGGGAGAGGCACTTAATACTGGCACTTTTTTGCGGGGGAGATGGCACTATGATACTGGCACATGGGGGGAAGAGAGAGGCACTTGATACTGGCACATGGGGGGTGGGAAGGAGAGAGGCACTTGATACTGGCACATGGGGGGAGATGGCACTATGATACTGGGACATGTGGGGGGGGGGAGAGGCACTTGATACTGGCACATGATGGGGGGCACTTACTGGCACATTATTGGGGGGCATTATGGGGGACACTAGGCCGGCAGCCTATCAGAGGCCGGACACTGAGCGGCATCTACTGGGGCACTATATATGGGGCATTTTATACTGGTACATTTTGGGGGGCACTAGCAGGAAGGGGGGAGAGGAGCACTATGGGGGAATTTACTGGGGGCACTATATAGGGGTATTTTATACTGGCACATTATGGGGGCACTATGGGGACATTAGCTCAACTGGGGGCATTACAAGGGGGTATTTTTTGCACTGTCACATCATAAGGAGAATTATTACTACTGGGGGGGGGGCATTATGGTGGGTTTTATTACTGCCCCATGGTATGACCCCCTAGTAGCAGCACCAGCCTCTCCCTGCTCTGCTATCCCTCTGCCCCTTCTCCAAATCCTTATTATAAAATCTTTCTCATTAGGATAAAACACAACATCAGCTCCGCCGAACCCCCGGCCAAAGTGTGGAAGTGGCGTCCGAGATCCCCAAGGGCCAAGCCATGTAACTGTAAGTGTTCATGTGGAGTATGTTTATGTTATGCACATATAGCCTACACTGTGCCCCACAATATACAGTATACCGCTACACTGTGCCACACAATATACAGTATACCTCTATACTGTGCCTCACAATGTACAGTATACCTCTATACTGTGCCCCACAATGTACAGTATACCTCTACACTGTGCCTCACAATATACAGTATACTGCTACACTGTGCCCCACAATATACAGTATACCTCTACACTGTGCCTCACAATATACAGTATACTGCTACTGTGCCACACAATATACAGTATACCGCTACACTGTGCCCCACAATATACAGTATACCTCTACACTGTGCCCCACAATATACAGTATACCGCTACACTGTGCCTCACAATATACAGTATACTGCTACTGTGCCACACAATATACAGTATACCTCTACACTGTGCCCCACAATATACTGTATACCGCTACACTGTGCCCCACAATATACATTATACCTCTACACTGTGCCCCACAATATACAGTATACCTCTACACTGTGCCTCACAATATACAGTATACTGCTACTGTGCCACACAATATACAGTATACCTCTACACTGTGCCCCACAATATACAGTATACCGCTACACTGTGCCACACAATATACAGTATACCTCTACACTATGCCTCACAATATACCGCTACACTGTGCCACACAATATACAGTATACCGCTACACTGTGCCTCACAATATACCTCAACACTGTGCCACACAATATACAGTATACCGCTATACTGTGCCTCACAATATACCTCTACACTGTGCCACACAATATACAGTATACCGCTACACTGTGCCACACAATATACAGTATACCTCTATACTGTGCCACACAATATACAGTATACCTCTATACTGTGCCACACAATATACAATATACCGCTACACTGTGCCAAAGGAGTGGGGTTTACACAGGAGGAGGGAGGTGCGAAGCGCGCTGAGGGGGGCCCTTACAAATATTTGCTGTGGGGCCCAATCACTTCTAGTTACGCCCCTGCTGCCAACTATGGAAGCCCAGAAGATCCAGCCTTCAGGCTAAGTCTCCTAGGCAACTATCAGCCGTCAACTATCTTACTGTGTAAGATGCTGACAGTTCAATTCAGTACAATACATAATGTATTGTACTAAATTTAAACAGGGATCAAACCCTGAAAACGTCCACAGTGGGACAAATATAAAAAGTAAAAAAAAAAATATGTTTTCTTTTTGTAATAAAAAAATTAAAGCTTCAAGTATAAAAAAAAGGTTCCTTTTACCAAAATAAAGTAAAAAAAAAAAAAAAAATAGGGAAAATAAGAAAAGTAGACATAAGGTATTGCTGCGTCCGTATCAACCGTCTCTATAAAAATAATCACATGACCTAACCTCTCAGGTAAACACTGTACAAAAAATTAAAACTGTGCTAATAATAACATTTTTTTGTCACCTTACATAACTAAAAGTGCAACACCAAGCAATCAAAAAGGTGTATGCCCCCCAGAATAGCACCAATCTAACTGTAACCTCATACCACAAAAAATTGACATATTAGGTATTGCCGCATCCGTATCGACCTGTTTTATAAAAATACCAGATGACCTAACCCCTCAGGTGAAAAAAAATATAAAATAAAAACAGTGTCAAAAAAGATATTTTTGTCACCTTACATCACTAAAAGTGCAACACCAAGCGATCAAATAGGTGTATGCCCCCCAGAATAGTACCAATCAAACTATCATCTCATCCCGCAAAAATGAGCGTGAGATTACGTCAAAAGACGCACCAGACTTGGTTGAGTGGCTTACTCAGCCTTCCGCTTTTGCACCCTCCTCATCCTCTCTATCTGCACCCTCTTTACTCTCTGCTGTGTGCACCCCAAAAGACACCACCACAACCATATCCCCTCCGCTCGAGTCCGTGGAATCATTTTTCTATCCATTCCAAGACCTTACCGATAAGCAGAAATTCTTGGCATCGGATTAGGAAGAGGAGGTATCAACGGTCGCCACCCAGCAGTCTGACGACAGTACCCAGATTAGCCCAGGGAGGGTGGTCCCCGCTGTTGTTGTCGACTCTGAGATCTCTAATGTCAGTGGTGGTGAAGGTGATGATGAGGATGTGTCGATGGAAGTCACGTGTGTGCCCACAAGAAAGAAAGAGGAGGGTAGTTTAGAGGGAGAGACGGAGCAGCAGATAAATAAGAGAAGGAGGAGAAGCAGGCAGAACTTACAGTGCACAGAAAGCAAAAAGCAGACTGATAATGTATCTGGAATGAGCCATCCACCATGCATGGTCACATATGGCGCTCCCAGGACGCCGGAACATGGCTCCACAGTGTGGGCTTTTTTCAACGCTGCTTACAATAGAGTTGAAATCTGCAGCCTGTACTGTCAACGCATAAGTCACGATAAGCCCAACACTCGATAAGCCCAGTGGGAGCAACACCATCATAACCCACAATGCCACTCTCCGGCGCTAATAAATAAAATCGAAAATTGCGGCACACGGCTCTTCATTTGCAATTTAAGGCATTTTATTCATATTGCATCACATAGAATTCATGAGCCAATAAAATCTCTGAAGCGCAATAGATTCTGGGTATTAGATTATGTGACTGGATGTTTCAGCCTGTCAAGGCCTTCCTCGGCGATCTAATGCAGTGGGATGCAAAAGTTTGGGCAACCTTGTTAATTGTCATGATTTTCCTGTATAAATCGTTGGTTGTTACGATAAAAAATGTCAGTTAAATATATCATATAAGAGACACACACCGTCATATTTGAGAAGTGAAATGAAGTGTATTGGATTTACAGAAAGTGTGCTATAATTGTTTAAACAAAATTAGGCAGGTGCATACATTTGGGCACTGCTGTCATTTTATTGATTCCAAAACCTTTAGAACAAATTATTGGAACTCAAATTGGCTTGGTAAGCTCAGTGACCCCAGACCTACATACACAGGTGAATCCAATTATGAAAAAGAGTATTTAAGGGGGTCAATTGTAAGTTTCCCTCCTCTTTTAATTTTCTCTGAAGAGTAGCAACATGGGGGTCTCAAAACAACTCTGACCTGAAGACAAAGATTGTTCACCATCATGGTTTAGGGGAAGGATACAGAAAGCTGTCTCAGAGATTTCAGCTGTCTGTTTCCACAGTTAGGAACATATTGAGGAAATGGAAGACCACAGGCTCAGTTCAAGTTAAGGCTCAAAGTGGCAGACCAAGAAAAATCTCGGATAGACAGAAGCGACGAATGGTGAGAACAGTCAGAGTCAACCCACAGACCAGCACCAAAGACCTACAACATCATCTTGCTGCAGATGGAGTCACTGTGCATCGTTCAACTATTCGGCGCACTTTACACAAGGAGATGCTGTATGCGAGAGTGATGAAGAGGAAGCCTTTTCTCCGCCCACAGCACAAAAAGTGCAGCTTGAGGTGGGCTAAAGCACATTTGACAAGCCAGCTTAATTTTGGAATAAGGTGCTGTGGACCGATGAAACTAAAATTGAGTTATTTGGCCATAACAAGGGGCGCTCCATCATGCTGTGGGGCTGTGTGGTCAGTGCAGGGACTGGGAATCTTCTCAAAGACACCACCACAACCATATCCCCTCCGCTCGAGTCCGTGGAATCATTTTTCTATCCATTCCAAGACCTTACCGATAAGCAGAAATTCTTGGCATCGGATTAGGAAGAGGAGGTATCAACGGTCGCCACCCAGCAGTCTGACGACAGTACCCAGATTAGCCCAGGGAGGGTGGTCCCCGCTGTTGTTGTCGACTCTGAGATCTCTAATGTCAGTGGTGGTGAAGGTGATGATGAGGATGTGTCGATGGAAGTCACGTGTGTGCCCACAAGAAAGAAAGAGGAGGGTAGTTTAGAGGGAGAGACGGAGCAGCAGATAAATAAGAGAAGGAGGAGAAGCAGGCAGAACTTACAGTGCACAGAAAGCAAAAAGCAGACTGATAATGTATCTGGAATGAGCCATCCACCATGCATGGTCACATCTGGCGCTCCCAGGACGCCGGAACTTGGCTCCACAGTGTGGGCTTTTTTCAACGCTGCTTACAATAGAGTTGAAATCTGCAGCCTGTACTGTCAACGCATAAGTCACGATAAGCCCAACACTCGATAAGCCCAGTGGGAGCAACACCATCATAACCCACAATGCCACTCTCCGGCGCTAATAAATAAAATAGAAAATTGCGGCACACGGCTCTACATTTGCAATTTAAGGCATTTTATTCATATTGCATCACATAGAATTCATGAGCCAATAAAATCTCTGAAGCGCAATAGATTCTGGGTATTAGATTATGTGACCGGATGTTTCAAATTGGCTTGGTAAGCTCAGCTGAAACATCCGGTCACATAATCTAATACCCAGAATCTATTGCGCTTCAGAGATTTTATTGGCTCATGAATTCTATGTGATGCAATATGAATAAAATGCCTTAAATTGCAAATGTGCCGCAATTTTCTATTTTATTTATTAGCACCGGATTTATACAGGAAAATCATGACCACTAGACCAATCCTCTGCTTCCAGTTTAGTGCCAATAGGGGCCTTCATGCTCCAGTGTTTGGAGAGGGACCCCCATATAAAAAGCATAAAGGGCAAGGACCAGTACTGGGTGGCAACATACTTAGACCCCCGGTAAAAACACAAAATGGCTGACATGTTACCAGCATCACAGAGGACTGTCAGAATGCAGCACCTCCAGGCCTTGCTTCGAGAAATGCTGCATTATGCTTTTGCGGGCACTGGCAGGGGAATTTCCACTCACCGAAAAACAGTTGAGGGTACCAATCCAACAGTGCATGCAAGTAGATGGCGGTTTGAAGATGTGTTGGTCACTTCGGATATGAGATAATTCTTGCAGCTAACCCATCGACAGCCACCCTCCGGAACCAGCCTCAGTGTACACCTAGACCGACAGGTGTCTGACTAAATCGGGTTAATGGCCGATGTGGATGCTCTGAGAAGCAAGGAACCCCTGTACTACTGGGTGTGCAGTATTGACCTGTGGCCAGAGCTGGCACAATTTGTCATGGAACTCTTGGCTTGCCCCTCGTCCAGTGTCCTGTCCAAAAGGACGTTCAGCGCAGCAGGGGGATATTATGACTGATAAGCGCATGTGCCTAGCTCACAACAGTGTGGACATTTCTAAAAATGAATGAGGCATGGATCTCAGAGGAATTTAACATGTGACGAGTTGACCACCTTTAATTGAATTTCCTCATGACAGATTACATTACAAATATCCTCCTCCACTTAGAACAAATGTCTTAGGCAAATGCAGTGGCATAAAAGGCCTTTTCTGTCCAGCGAATGCCTGATGTTTTGGGCCTTGGATCTCAGAGGAATTCAACACCTGTGATGACCACATGTTTCAACTATTATCATTAGTTTAGTTTTTTTTTAAGAGGGGGGATTTTGTTAGTCATATTTTTTATCCAATTTTATATTTTTAGTTATTTTAAACATATGTGTTTGACCTGTATTTGTACTGGCCTGCAGTAAAATTGAGATCCATTGACCATATAATTTACCTCTGGCAAAATAATCACTTGATCTTATCTGTCCAGTGAATGCCTAATGTTTGGGGCTTGTAGTCCAGTGGCCTACAGTAAATTTTTTATCCATTGACGGCATAATGTACCTCGAGCCACATAATCAGAATTTCTTTTATTTCAGGTGAATGCCACTCCCGTGGCCTAAAATAAAATTTTTCTAGGCTCCAACAGGGCACATTTAAGAGAATTTCCCTTTAAGATGCATAAAAATGTCCCCTGATTAAGACACACATTTTTTGTGGGAATTTTTGTTATTGATCCCCCTCTAGTATGTCACTGTCCATGTTGCGGGACTATTTTTGCACTTCTACTAAGTATTTGGTGGCTGCAAATATGAGCTGAAGGTTTTTCAGGTTCGCCTGCCATTAAAGTGAATGGGGCCCGCCGCAAACTTGTGGTTTGCGAACATTTAATTGCGTTTGTGCAGCGTCCCGGCTGATGTGCATCCATCACTATTGATGAACATTGTAAATAACAAAAAATAAAAACTGTTAAAAAACAGCTATTTTTGTTACCTTGTCTCACAAAAAGTGTAATATAGAGCAACCAAAAATCTTATGTACCCTAAAATAGTACCAACAAAACTGTCACCTTATCCTGTAGTTTTCAAAATGGGGGCATTTTTTTTTTTAGTTTCTATTTAAGGGGTGCATCAGGGGGCCTACAAATGTGACACGGCAGCTTAATATTATCCCAGTGAAATCTGCCTTCCAAAAACCATATGGCGTTCCTTTCCTTTTGCACAATGTCGTGTGCCAGTACAGCAGTTTACGACCACATATGGGATGTTTCTGTAAACGACAGAATCAGGGCAATAATTATTGAGTTTTGTTTGGCTGTTAACCCTTGCTTTGTTACTAGAAAAAATGGATTAAAATGGAAACTCTGCCATTAAAGTGAAATTCTGAAATTTCATCTACATTTTCCTTTAATTCTTGTGGAACACGTTAAGGGTTAACAAAGTTTGTAAAATCAGTTTTGAATATTTTTAGTGGTGTAGTTTCTAAAATGGGGTGATTTATGGGTGGTTTATAATATGTAAGTCCCACAAAGTGACTTCAGAACTGAACTGGTCCTGAAAAAATTGAGTTTTAGAAATTTTCTTAAAATTTTAAGATTTGCTTATAAACTTCTACGCTTTCTAACGTCCCAAAAAAATAAAATATCATTTTTAAAATGATCCAATCATGAAGAAGACATATGGGTAATGAAAAGTAATAACTATTTTTGGAGGTATTACTATCTATTATAAAAGTAGAGAAATTGAAAATTGGAAATTAGCAAATTTTTTACATTTTTGGGTAAATTTCAAAATTAGGCTGCGTCCTGAAGGTGAAAAATTGCTGTGTCCTGAAGGGGTTAATAGCTTGGATATCTTCAGATTAGAAATAGGAACCTTATGGTGGTATAGCTCATCTTGGGAAAATGTTTGGAGTGATGTGGAACTTAAACAAAACAATGTCATAGGATTATCATAAGGCTTTTGTTGTTACATGGAAAAAGGTTTTCTCAGGACAGTATAAAAAAAATATTAATCTGTGAAAGTGTCCCAAAAAGAGTGCATTTCTAGAGAGGAAAATAAAAAAAAAAACATAGGGGGAGATTTATTATCTCTCTAGTGCCAAAAAGTTGCAAGCTATGCGTCTGTAACTTTTTAAATGTGACTGTAAAAAAAAGATAGAAGTCCCTCTTCTTATTCCACCCTCTCCACTTTTTCAAAAGAGGTCATGGAAGGGACGGGAAAGGAGTATGGCCAATACCAGAGACAATTTTATCTTGATTTACACTAGTTTTCTGGCGCAAAAGAATTTCTGTCTGGAATTGCTGTTTTGCATTTAGAAGTATCGGAGGGTACACCGCCATGTATAAGGGTTATTAAGAATGGTGTCTAAAATGCCGGTCTTAATAAATGTGCCCCCAAATCTCCTATATTTGGGTCAATTTGTATCAAATAACAGTTCTTTTTCAAAATCCTTTTAGCCTTTAAAGAGTCTTTGGAATATTTTGTTTTATTTAAATTAGAGTGATTTCCCCTATTCTGCTTTTTAGTATCTAGTTTCTGTCCATTACATATACTGATACTTTGGAGAGAGTTCAGAGAAGAGCTACTAAACTAGTACATGGATTGCAGGATAAAACTTACCAGGAAAGATTAAAGGACCTTAACATGTATAGCTTGGAAGAAAGACAAAACAGAGGATATGATAGAAAGTTTTAAATAAATAAAGGTAATCAACAAGGTAAAAGAGGATAGAATATTTAAAAGAAGAAAAACTGCTACAAGAGGACATAGTTTTAAATTAGAGGGGCAAAGGTTTAAAAGTAATATCAGGAAGTATTACTTTACTGAGAGAGTAGTAGATGCGTGGAATAGCCTTCCTGCAGAAGTGGTAGCTGCAAATACAGTGAAGGAGTTTAAGCATGCATGGGATAGGCATAAGGCTATCCTTCATATAAGATAGGGCCAGGGACTATCCATAGTATTTAGTATATTGGGCAGACTAGATGGGCCAAATGGTTCTTATCTGCCGACACATTCTATGTTTCTATGTTTCTATATCTTTTGTACAGATTCTTCTATTATGCCATGGTCATAACCCCTCTCCATAAATCTATTCCTTATCAATTGCAATTGTGCCATGAAGTCAGATTTGCTGCTACAATTTTTTTTATTTTTTTATTTCTCTTTTGTTAATTTACTTTGCATTTTGTTAATTGATAAAAAATAAACTAACACCTATTTTTGAAAGCATATTTATTTTGCATAATTTTGAATTTTCATACACCTGCCTAAAACATTTGCATAGTACAGTACAGTATCTATCTATCTATCTATTTATCCACACACATAGATATTTGCATATATCTTAGTGCCCTTAGAGTGCTATTGCATATTTATATTTCTTGAATGAGAATATATACTGTACTTTATTTGGGACAGTACTGTATATTTCACATGGCAGTATATTGGCAGTATATTGTACAGTAAGAAGTAAGTATTTGCTCTTACATTTGGATGTTATAGTGGTTGCGCTACTCTTGAACCAATTCTAATAGAAGTTGGTTATACTGAAGAAATGTCAATGATTATTATAGGACAGACTGCACATTTTGTGACAGGACTATGCACTTTATTGGGTCTACATTGCAGAAAACATAAGCACCAGTTCATATAATGCAAAAGTACAGCCACATCTCAGGTGTTTGCGGGTAGGGACTAGGTAAGAAGTTAGAAACTTCTTACCAAGTCTCATCACACCAACCCCTGACCTATCAGTCAGAGGTTAGTGAGGGGTATGCTATGTAAAGTACCTAGAACCACTATCAATGCTAGTCTTTGATTCTGTATCTACTACAACAAACACATTTCCATTATGAAAGGCTGGTTAAAGTCTTGGTACCGAATGGTAAAATAATACAGTACTCCTGAAACCATCATTCTGATGTAATTTAAGCATACTTTTGAATGTGTTGACGCAGTTTGTCAACTCAGACCTGATTCAACAGATAACTAGACGGCTACAGTATAAATCCTGACATTTACTGCACCTTGTTTTGCTTTCTTGAGATCCTGGCTTTAAACTATATATGTGCATATTTAGAATGACAAGGGCAGGCACATCAAGGAAAACACAAGTATGGTTTTCTTCTTGCATCTAATATGTGCTTCTTGTTGCCTGGCAACTTCATTGTCTCATTACTTCCTATTGGGATGGTGTCTAGACTTACCCCTTCAAGTATCACATACATCTTCCATATATCTTCCTGCCGATGCTTGTTCATCTTTCTAATGCAAATATATTTTTTTAACTAGTAGGAGGTTATTTGTCCAAGAATCCAATGAGACTAGTAAATTATTTTTGTCACAAGAAAATGTAAATGATTATACAATAAACTTTTTCACAACGATGCCACAGAGCCATAGGCATATTTGATCCAATGTATTTGATTTTTTTCACTCAAGACAAGGTGCCATTTTATCATAATGGCACAGTATACAGTCTATGTCATATTTTGTTTTGTTATACAAGCTGGTAATTGAATATGTGTAAATTATTTATGCAGCAGGTATTCTTTATAAGCATATATTTCATGCCATGAAAATTAATTAGCAAAAGTAATATTACTCCATAAATTATAGTGTACCTGCCTCCTTCAGCACCGGAATGAAATCTACACCAGCTAGGAGCTGCAGTAGATTCATTATTTCTGCCAGTTTCTGGTGTAAATAATTATGACTTAGCTGGGGCCAATGGCCCTTCCCTAGCAATTACCCGAGCTACACCCTCTCCATACCACCTTTTTGTAGACTTGCTTGGTGAGGGCAGCGTAAAATGCAAATTGTAACTGCAGAAGTTACAAATGCACTTAAAAGTTGCAAATTAGTAAAAAAGATACATAGGGGAATGATGAATTTTCCCTTTTGTGGGCTTTTTCTGCACAGAAAGTACTTCTCATGTGCAATGTCAATAAGTTTAACAGTCATCCAGTCTAATTGTACTAAATTGCAGTGATCAGTTTAAAGATAGCTCTAGGCTCTGGTTTCTGTAATGTTGAAGAGGACTCATCTACATACCTGTCATAGTATTTATTTGCATGCCTATATAACAACTGTGGAATATTATTCTCTGTTGCCCTTTTCCGCATTCTTTCTATTAGATGTTTGTAAATGAACTGCCAGCAGTCTGCATTAAAGGTCCCTCTGGGTATTACCAGGTAGGGGTGTGTCCCAGCTGCCATTTTAAGAAAAATACATTGTTAGCATGAAGCAAGAAGAAATTTGGCTTCAATTAGAATTACATTTTCCCCAAAATTCAGACCAAATTCCACTTTGGATTATTCACAACACTAGTGAGAATGAGTGGATGAAATGTGATAGCTCTTGATCATTAGCCGAATGAGGAGAACAAGTGGGTTAGTATACAGATATGAGAGCAGAATTGTAAATCAAGGATGAGAACTTTGTTTCTTTGTGGGTTAGTAATTTCCAGAGAAGTCAAAGATCAGACTGACAGTTATATTTATGATAGTTTGTCTAGTGAAATTTCATTTGAGATTGGATTACTACTGTCAAATCAAGAAAATATTAGGGCCCAAATTAAGTGTTCAGCAGTATCATCAGGTAGAGATGACTGTGTGATACTTTCTTTCTGTAAGCATAGCAGGATTCTGCAATAGACTGAACCTGTTGGAGAAAGAAAGGAGCCTTCCATTACAGAAGAATATTAGTATTTTAGTATGCTTGTGTACAAAGGTATTAATGCACATGAAACTGCAGAGCTCTGTACTGTAGAGCTGTGTACCACCATATGGTGCCTCCATACAATACTATACAGTCATGTGAAAAAATTAGGACACCCTTTGAAAGCATGTGTTTTTTTGTAACATTTTTAATAAAAGGTTATTTCATCTCCGTTTCAACAATACAGAGAGATTAAAGTAATCCAACTAAACAAAGAAAACTGAAGAAAAGTCTTTTCAAGATCTTCTGTAAATGTCATTCTACAAAAATGCCTATTCTAACTGAGGAAAAAGATAGGACACCCTCACATGTATTCCCTCTTAAATTGGCTCAGATCTCACACAGGTATATCACACCAGGTGCACATAATTAGTAGATCGTTACTCTGCATGTTGAATGAGGCTTGCCCTATTTAAACCTCAGACATTTAGTTTGGTGTGCTCCTGACTGTTGAAGTGAGAGTGAGCACCATGGTGAGAGCAAAAGAGCTGTCAGAGGACTTCAGAAAAAAGATTGTAGCAGCCTATGAGTCTGGGAAGGGATTTAAAAAGATCTCAAAAGATTTTGAAATCAGCCATTCCACTGTCCGGAAGATAGTCTACAAGTGGAGGGCTTTCAAAACAACTGCCAACATGCCCAGGACTGGTCGCCCCAGCAAGTTCACCCCAAGAGCAGACCGCAAGATGCTAAAAGAGGTCTCCAAAAACCCTAAAGTGTCATCTCGAGAACTACAGCAGGCTCTGGCTACTGTTGATGTAGAAGTACATGCCTCTACAATCAGAAAGAGACTGTACAAGTTTAACTTGCATGGGAGGTGTGCAAGGAGGAAACCTTTGCTTTCCAAGAGAAACATCGAGGCCAGACTGACATTTGCCAGAGATAAAGTTGACAAAGACCAGGACTTCTGGAATAATGTTCTTTGGACAGATGAGTCCAAAATTGAATTATTTGGACACAACAGCAGAGGACATGTTTGGCGTAAACCAAACACAGCATTCCAAGAAAAGAACCTCATACCAACTGTGAAGCATGGAGGTGGAAGTGTCATGGTTTGGGGCTGCTTTGCTGCAGCAGGACCTGGTCAGCTCACCATCATAGAATCCACGATGAATTCTACTGTGTATCAGAAGGTGCTTGAAGAACATGTGAGACCATCAGTTAGAAAATTAAAGCTGAAGCGGAACTGGACCATGCAACATGACAATGACCCAAAACATACTAGTAAATCAACCAAAGATTGGCTGAAAAAGAAGAAATGGAGAGTCCTGGAATGGCCAAGTCAAAGTCCAGATTTGAATCCCATTGAGATGCTGTGGGGTGACTTGAAAAGGGCTGTACGTGCAAGAAACCCCTCAAACATCTCACAGCTGAAAAAGTTCTGCATTGAGGAGTGGGGTAAAATTTCCTCAGACCGATGTCGAAGACTGGTAGATGGCTACAAGAACCGTCTCACTGCAGTTATTTCAGCCAAAGGAGGTAACACTCGCTATTAGGGGCAAGGGTGTCCTATCTTTTTCCTCAGTTAGAATAGGCATTTTTGTAGAATGACATTTACAGAAGATCTTGAAAAGACTTTTCTTCAGTTTTCTTTGTTTAGTTGGATTACTTTAATCTCTCTGTATTGTTGAAACGGAGATGAAATAACCTTTTATTAAAAATGTTACAAAAAACCACATGCTTTCAAAGGGTGTCCTAATTTTTTCACATGACTGTAGTTTGGAAATATAGGGTAAATTTAGCCTTATTTCAGGTGCACATTGTGGCATAACAGCTAGTTGTGCCACAATCTGCAACCCCCCACCTCAGGTCTAAAATTGTGGACGTGGTGTGGGCAGTGAAAAGGATCTGCCAACAGGCCCGTCTCATTTACCATTTTCTACACCTGTTTTAGGCGTAGAAAAAAGGTATAAGTGTAAGACAGCTAGGAAGTTGTCTTATATTTAGAACTGGCAGAGGATCCAGTGCCTCTTCATAACTTCAGCATTGCTCTGCCAGCTATAGGGCTTTATTAAGACCGGCGTCTAAAACGTTGGTCTTAATAGATATGCCCCACAATTCAAATAAGCATGAAATTTGGCGTGCCATAATTATTTCTCTAATATTTTTATGAAATCTGAATGGAAAAAAAAAAATCTCTGCATGCCTGAGTATGAAATCAGATTTTAATGTCATAGAAGAAGCATATGCAGAGCATAAAAAGTAGTTTTTGTGTGAGACCTTAGCTGTATAGCTACAAGTTTGTTAGAATTCATGAATACTGTATGTTTCAGAAACAGGCAGATACACTCAATAACAGACATTTCTGTAACAAATCTGCAATGGATGCATTTCCACAAAGAAAATTTGTGTACAAAAAAATGCAAATTGTAGAATATACTGAAACTTATAAACGATATCATGATTTTATCAGACGCATCCATAAGAAATCAAATGCAATATAATAAGTTGGTTACTCTACAAACTAAACTCAATTTTCCCAATTATATTCTAGTCAATTTAAGACAAATAAGAAAATCCATTTCAACAGTATTATTTGCTTATGTTATATATATATATATATATATATATATATATATATATATATATATATATATATCAGACTCCCGGAACAATAAATAAATTGAAATGTATTTAATACATTTTAAATAACATGACTTTTACTGGATTTATACTGTAAGTCAAAACAGTTAAAAATGCATGTTGTACAAGATGAATACAGTATGTGAATAGTATCTTCCTTTGGCATATGTAATTTTTGTTAACAGTGAACAAGGAGGGTAGGAAGTTGACCCACTGTCTTTTGTTTTGAGTTATCATCAGAGAAAGATGTAAAGATGCAAGATGCCTAGAACTATTAGTAAATGTTTTCTCTCTTGTGTTTAAAAACGAAATCTATGCCCTCAGTTTTTTAGAGGTGTAAGCATGTTTGTGTTGTTTTTTAATCGCCTAATTTTATACTTCCTTTTTATGCATTTTAATAAAATAAAAAAAATACCAATTGAATTATGCATTTTATACAAAATACTTATGGCCCATAAATATCAACCATTCCAAACTAGGGTCCAAATATATTAAAGGGGTTGTCTCACTTCAGCAAGTAGCATTTATCGTGTAGAGAAAGTTAATATAAGCCACCTACTAATCTATTAGAAATATGACTATTGGTACCCCCACCGATCAGCTCTTTGAAGATGCCATAATTCAGACAAATGAATTAGCCATTTCATTGTTGCCACACCAAGACTCTTACTTAGTAGCCGCTTTGCAGGTGATTACAGCTTTGTGCAATTTGTGTGAATAGAACAAAGCTGTAATACTCAACATGGCCTTTACTAGGTAGATGACAGGCAATGTAAACCATCAAGAAGTTATAGCACTGAATCCCCTTCAAATAGTTGATAAGTGGGAGTGGCAAGAGTCAGACCCCCGCTGATCAAATATTGATAGTCTGTCTTAAGGGTAGTCCATCATCAGTGGTATAACTAGAAATAACTGGGCCGCACACCAAATTTTTTAACAGAACCCCCCCCCCCCCTCCAGCGACTTCTTTACAGCCCTCTCCTTCTGTGCAACCCCCACCCCTGTGGCTAGTCAAGATTGATGTCTCATACAAGGCTCAGAAGCCGCTCTGGCCATTTACTACAGTATCATTATATATACAAACCGGATTCCCAAAAAGTTGGGACACTAAACAAATTGTGAATAAAAACTGAATGCAAGGATGTGGAGATGGCAAATGTCAATATTTTATTTGTAATAGAGCATAGATGACAGATCAAACGTTTAATCCGAGTAAATGTATCATTTTAAAGGAAAAATACGTTGGTTCAAATTTCCACGGTTTCAACAAATCCCCAAAAAGTTGGGACAAGTAGCAATAAGAGGATGGAAAAAGTACATTTGAGCATAACGAAGAGCTGGAAGACCAATTAACACTAATTAGGTCAATTGGCAACATGATTGGGTATAAAAAGAGCTTCTCAGAGTGGCAGTGTCTCTCAGAAGCCAAGATGGGTAGAGGATCACCAATTCCCACAATGTTGCGCAGAAAGATAGTGGAGCAATATCCGAAGATTCAGAGAATCTGGAACAATCTCTGTGTGTAAGGGTCAAGGCCGTAAAACCATACTGGATGCCCGTGATCTCCGGGCCCTTAAACGACACTGCACCACAAACAGGAATGCTACTGTAAAGGAAATCACAGAATGGGCTCAGGAATACTTCCAGAAACCATTCTCAGTGAACACAATCCACCGTGCCATCCGCCGTTGCCAGCTGAAACTCTACAGTGCAAAGAAGAAGCCATTTCTAAGCAAGATCCACAAGCTCAGGCGTTTTCACTGGGCCAGGGATCATTTAAAATGTAGTGTGGCAAAATGAAAGACTGTTCTGTGGTCAGACGAGTCACGATTCAAAGTTCTTTTTGGAAATATGGGACGCCATGTCATCCGGACCAAAGAGGACAAGGACAACCCAAGTTGTTATCAATGCTCAGTTCAGAAGCCTGCATCTCTGATGGTATGGGGTTGCATGAGTGCGTGTGGCATGGGCAGCTTGCATGTCTGGAAAGGCACCATCAATGCAGAAAAATATATTCAGGTTCTAGAACAACATATGCTCCCATCCAGACGTCATCTCTTTCAGGGAAGACCCTGCATTTTTCAACAAGATAATGCCAGACCACATTCTGCATCAATCGCAACATCATGGCTGCGTAGGAGAAGGATCCGGGTACTGAAATGGCCAGTCTGCAGTCCAGATCTTTCACCTATAGAGAACATTTGGCGCATCATAAAGAGGAAGGTATAAGATATATCGGAATGGCTCACCCTCCAAGTTGCAATAAAAAAGGGTGCACCCCCTAAAAGGTTTACACCAAACCTTAGAAGGAGATAATATGTACAATAGGATAAGAGGGGCACACCTACATCTAATTCACATCGACCACTAGACAGTAATATATTATTGAATTAAAATTTATTAAATATACATACGGTACCTAATAAGTCTAAAATACATAAAGAAATACCAATACAGATAAAATGCGGTCGTGCTAAGGGTTAATAACGTCATGCACTAAGTTCTTGGTGGTAAATGTCTCTAGTGGAAATGCTGAGAATCAATATAGTGGATAAGAATGTAGTCACTATATTGGTCCGTGGTATGTGATTCATCCAAGAGAGAAAAAATAAAATAAAAGTGGATGCGTTAATCTTTCGATATAGGAAAAAATGTATTATCCTTTGCGCATGATTGCATACATTCCTTTTCGTAATAGTAACTTTGTTTCACAGTTGTAGCTCCGCTAGTACACTGTGATACAGTATAGCAAGTACTCACTGTTTGTAGAGGCGGTGAAGTGTTCGGATCGTTGCGCTTAGTGTGGCGTCCCACGTGTTGTCAGCGCAGATGATTGTACCTCCAATCTACTTTATCGTGAGTTGTAAGCTTGCACTGAATGAACTTGCACAAAAAAGAAACAGTCCGTTTGATAAGCTAGGGTCAGTATGAATTCGGCCCTACTTGAAATTTGCCATTGCTTTGGATCTTTTTTACATGGCGGGACTTTTGTTTCTTTACGGATTAGCTGCAAATTCGGTTAAGATGCGCAAATGATGTTGCGGTTTCCTTCTTTCTGTTGAGACTTGTCTACACCATACGCGTTTCGGAGTTAACACGACTCCTTCCTCAGTGGTCAAGTCTCATCTGTTGTTTGCCTCTTTATATAGGACTACATCCATTACCCATTTAGAGCTATTGCATCATTTAATGAAACACCTGAGAGCTGACGTCCAGCATAGCTGATCATTTAACCTCTTAGTCACGGTATTGCAAAAATATATGTGCATAGTATAAAACTAGACAATAATAGTACTGGTTCCTAAATATACCATTTTTGCAGAACCTTTATGAACATAAGATAAAAATAACCAAATAGTAATTTTGTATATATAATATTACCTCTTATATATTTAAACAACTATAATTTTAAACCATTATGTTTTAAAACCACTCTAATCATACATTTATATTATAAAATCCTCAATATATATATAAAATATATCTAAAAGCAAAAAGTATATATCTAAGTGTTCAACTGCTGTTTGTTCATTAACATTTATTTTGTTGCAATTTTCAAATGCGGTTCTTACTGCGATTTTCAGATGCCATAATTTTTATAATCGCCATTTCCACATTATTTAAATGAAATAAAATATGCTCCTAAAATATTTATACATCCTTCCCATAGCATTTTATATATCTGGCAAGGTAATACCGTATATTATAGCCATGTATATATATGTGGAGGCTTATAATTAAAAAGCTGGACCTGTCTAATTGGAACGTAGGGTTAATAGTATTTTGTTCTTCCTAGGTAAGTTGTGTGTTGGCTGGTTGATAATTGGTTGTTTCCACGAAGTGGAAATAATTAGAGACACATGGGTCTCTATAATTATGCGTATGTCTGCTTCCAGACCATGCATTCTTGAGACGATTTAAAAGTACAGGTCCTTCAAAAAATTTTAGCATATTGTGATAAAGTTCATTATTTTCTGTAATGTACTGATAAACATCAGACTTTCATATATTTTAGATTCATTACACACCAACTGAATTAGTTCAAGCATTTTATTGTTTTAATATTGATGATTTTGGCATACAGCTCATGAAAACCCAAAATTTCTATCTAAAAAAATTAGCATATTTCATCCGACCAATAAAAGAAAAGTGTTTTTAATACAAAAAAAGTCAACCTTCAAATAATTATTTTCAGCTATGCACTCAATACTTGGTCGGGAATCCTTTTGCAGAAATGACTGCTTCTATGCGGCGTGGCATGGAGGCAGTCAGCCTGTGGCACTGCTGAGGTGTTATGGAGGCCCAGGATGCTTCGATAGCGGCCTTAAACTCATCCAGAGTGTTGGGTCTTGCGTCTCTCAACTTTCTCTTCCCAATATCCCACAGATTCTCTATGGGGTTCAGGTCAGGAGAGTTGGCAGGCCAATTAAGCACAGTAATACCATGGTCAGTAAACCATTTACCAGTGGTTTTGGCACTGTGAGCAGGTGCCAGGTCGTGCTGAAAAATGAAATCTTCATCTCCATAAAGCTTTTCAGCAGATGGAAGCATGAAGTGCTCCAAAATCTCCTGATAGCTAGCGACATTGACCCTGCCCTTGATAAAACACAGTGGACCAACACCAGCAGCTGACATGGCACCCCAGACCATCACTGACTGTGGGTACTTGACACTGGACTTCAGGCAATTTGGCATTTCCCTCTTCCCAATCTTCCTCCAGACTCTGGCACCTTGATTTCCGATTGACATGCAAAATTTGCTTTCATCCGAAAAAAGTACTTTGGACCACTGAGCAACAGTCCAGTGCTGCTTCTCTGTAGCCCAGGTCAGGCGCTTCTGCCGCTGTTTCTGGTTCAAAAGTGGCTTGACCTGGGGAATGCGGCACCTGTAGCCCATTTCCTGCACACGCCTGTACACGGTGGCTCTGGATGTTTCTACTCCAGACTCAGTCCACTGCTTCCGCAGGTCCCCCAAGGTCTGGAATCGGTCCTTCTCCACAATCTTCCTCAGGGTCTGGTCACCTTTTATCGTTGTGCAGCGTTTTCTGCCACACTTTTTCCTTCCCACAGACTTCCCACTGAGGTGCCTTGATACAGCACTCTGGGAACAGCCTATTCGTTCAGAAATTTCTTTCTGTGTCTTACCCTCTTGCTTGAGGGTGTCAATGATGGCCTTCTGGACAGCAGTCAGGTCGGCAGTCTTACCCATGATTGCGGTTTTGAGTAATGAACCAGGATGGGAGTTTTTAAAAGCCTCAGGAATCTTTTGCAGGTGTTTAGAGTTAATTAGTTGATTCAGATGATTAGGTTAATAGCTCGTTTAGAGGACCTTTTCATGATATGCTAATTTTTTTAGATATGAATTTCGGGTTTTCATGAGCTGTATGCCAAAATCATTAATATTAAAACAATAAAAGGCTTGAATAATTCAGTTGTGTGTAATGAATCTAAAATATATGAAAGTCTAATGTTTATCAGTACATTACAGAAAATAATGAACTTTATCACAATATGCTAATTTTTTTAGAAGGACCTGTATATACACCAACCAGTCAAATCAATTTGTTTAAATCATACTTTACTATATACATAGATGTTTTAAAATTCTAATATCAACAGATATATCTGTTCTCCTGCAATTTTTATTTAGTTTAGAAAGATCTTGATCCATATTATATAGGGAGCCTTTAAATAATAAAGATGTGTGAGCACATAATTAGTGCATAACCGACAGATAGTTTTTTTATACTTCCATAAATAATCATTAGTAAAAGGCTTTTTTTTAAATATATTTTTAGTTTTATTTAAAACATATAAATACATAAAAAATATAAATGTATAAAAAATGATAAAAATAAATTATTTATTTTCTTTCTTTTAGGAGATGTTTCGTCTACAGCAATTTAAGGTGTACTTTTGGTGAATATTATATAGGGCCCACTCGATCTTTTGAGTTATAGCAGCGAGAGACAAAAATTGTTCTCAATTGTCCTCTTTTTACAAAAACACCGAATACCTCCATCTCTGCATTTAATCCTTGTGGGAGGAGGGAATTGAACTCAAAAATATTTCTAGATTCCATCCTAGACATTTTTCCTATATGGTCCCCTCCTCTCCACTGTACGTTTACCTTTTCTATGGCCACAAAGCTCATTCCTCTTGGGTCCTGATTATGTACTGTTTTAAAGTGGAGTGACAGGGCATGCTTGTCATATCCTTTTTTTATGTTTGTGATATGCTCAGCTATACGTTTTTTCAAGGTTCTTTTAGTTCTGCCCACATATTGTTTTCTGCATGGGCACTGTATAATGTATATTACGCTTTCTGTGTTGCATGTCAAGAATTCCCTAATTTTATGTATATGATTATTGCTGGTTGATTTCACTTCACTTGTTTTTTTAGGGAATGTAGTAAATTTGCATCCCATTCAGGACCCACATCTATAAAAACCTGACATACCTATCCATTTTTGGATAGTTGGTATTTTTAAGGTTTTGTTGTTGATTGTAGTAGCAACTAATAGGCCCAAATTTGGTGCCTTAGTGAATATGATGTGAGGTTTATTGGGCAATATGTGTCCTATTGTTCTATCTTTAATGATGTGGTGCCAATGTTTATTGATTATATGTTTAATCTTTTTGTATTGTGAATTGAATGGCAATATTATTCTGACAATTTCTTGTGTTGTAGACTTTGGAATTTCTATTTTTTCTGAGAAAAAGGTGTTTCGATCCAATTTACGTACTGTTTCTAACGAGGATTCTAATAGATCTAATGGATATTTTTTCTCTAAAAATTGATCCTTTAAAATGGCTGCTGCTTCTTCAAATGTGTCTTGTTTTGAACAATTTCTTTTAATACGTCTGAATTGTCCTGACGGTATGTTTAAAAGCCATTGCGGCAGATGGCAACTACTATATAATATGTGACTGTTCTTTGATGTCGGTTTATGATAAGTGCTGCATACCAATTTTTGATCTTCTATATTAATTTGTAGATCTAAGAATTCAATAGAGGACATGCTTGTGGTCGCTGAGAACCGTAAGTTCAATAAATTATCATTGGAAGGCACCGGACGGGGTTAAAAGCAGAGTGTGCTTGGCGTGCATGCTGTAGCTGCGCTCCCTGGACTTTGTGTGGCGTTCATGGCCCATAAAAGGTAGGAACTAATGTTAGGGACCACTCATTAAGGCGACCTTGACGTGGTGAGTGGCTTATTACGCTTTGGCCAAAATGTACACCAATGCCTCATTCAACATCCAGCATTAAGGCAGGGCAGAGTGCTGGTTGCAGTGTGCGATTGCATTTTGTGTTTTTACATTTATATCTCTATTTCGCCATAGCAATCTGCACCTGCTAGGGGTTGTGCGGGCTGAATCCCCCATATTTTTTCTTTGTAGTATATATTGGAGGCGTGGCGATCTCCATGCAGTCATGCACACCTGACCAGTTAATCTGCCCCCTGGAGGCTGGTTTTAAAGTCAGTATAAAACTGAGTCTGCTTATATAGCACCTACCAGTAGCCATTAGGCTCCAGGAGAAGTATATAGTGGGCTCAGGATGCATGTTTGTACTTGCATCCCTGGATCCGATGAAAGCTGTAATGGCACCGGACGGGGTTAAAAGCAGAGTGTGCTTGGCGTGCATGCTGTACCTGCGCTCCCTGGACTTTGTGTGGCTGTCATGGCCCATAAAAGGTAGGAACTAGTGTTAGGGACCACTCATTAAGGCGACCTTGACGTGGTGAGTGGCTTATTAAGCTTTGGCCAAAATGTACACCAATGCCTTATTCAACATCCAGCATTAAGGCAGGGCAGAGTGCTAGTTGCAGAGTGCATGTTGTGTTTTTGCGTTAATATCCGTGCAATGCGCATGCACATTATGGGCGTGGCTCAGCGTGGCTACGTTTTTTCAAACTGCACAAAGTTTCCTATGACTGGTTAAAATGACTGGCAGCAAATTTCATGATGAAGAAAACAAAGTCATGATCACTGTAAGTATTTTTACATTAACACTTTGATTAGATTTCTGATGCATGTCACAACAATAGCTTTATATTCAGATATATTATTGCAAAATTAGGTCAAATAATTAATGTCTTATTCTTATTGTGGTAAGGCGAACAGAAAAGTTTATGGTAAAGTCCTGGAACGGGTGTATATCCCAATACCGGCAAAAATAGTTATTACTTTACATTCCCCATATGCCTAATTCATGTTTGGATCATTTGGAAAATTACATTAATTTTTGGGGACATTAGAAGGCTTAGAAGTTGAGAAGCAAATCATAAAATAATTAAGAACTTTTCCACACCCCAATTTTTTCTAGAGCAGTTCAGTTACAAATTTACTTTTTTGTGGCTTAGATAGTGGAAACCACAAATAAATCACACTATTTTAGAAACTACACACCCTCAAGCTAATCAAAATTGATTCTACAAACTTTGTTAACCCTGTAGGTGCCCCACGAGAATCTAATGAAAATGGGAATAATATTACAAAATCAAAATTATTTTAGCAAATTTTAAATTTTTTGCTATTTTTTCTTAAACAAGTCAAGTGTTAACATCCCCCCCAAAATCAAAATCTATTACCCTGAATCTGGAGTTTACAAAAACAACACATTTTTGCTCAAAAACTGATGTATGGGTGCACAGCAGGCTTCGGGGTGGAAGGAGCACCATATGGCGTTAGGAGAGAGTAATAGAAAACAACAGCACTGCACAATAGCTCTGTAATATACATAAAATAATATTAACTAACCCAAAAAATACCATTAAACTCTACTAAACTCTCAATAAATAACCAACTATATAATTATTGTAAATATCCTTAATAGTGTTGATCGAGCACCATAGTGCTCGTGGGCTCGGGCCGAACACATTGTGATCTAATGGAAGTCAATGGGAGAACCCGAGCATTAAACCAGGTACCCCCTGCTCTGAAGAGGGGAGGGTGCCTAGTTCATAAGAAAATGTCTGAAATTGTTGGCAACACCACCAAAATGGTTCTGTAACAGCATGGGTAGGATGTATGGATGCATCTTGGACTCACTGGTCGCTGCTTAGAACTATGTTGTCCGAATAGTATGCCACTTTTACATAATGACAATAATACACACAAAACCAAGGGGGGGGGGGGAAACTATTTTAGAGGAAAAATTTGATAGAAAACATTCTTTCCTGAATATTTACTTGTATATAAAGTGTAAGTGCTGCCAAAAATTGCAAGGAAGAGGCACTCTGATACACCCTTAGTTACACATAAAGGAGAGCATCATACACACCCTTTAAAAATTATGATTGATGGCCTGCTGGTGACCCTCAAAAACATTAGGAGCAAGTGCCTGCTGATCTAAACAGCTAAAACATTATGGACAGTGGCCTGCTGCCGGTTTGGTGACTCTAGTTAACCTGAGGCCGATGGCACGTCCCCGATCCATTCGGATGTCTGGTCTATCAACTTTCGATGTAATTGTCTTCTCAAAAACATTGTAAACTATGCATAACGGGGAATCAGTGGTTGATTCCGGAGAGGGAGCCTGAGAAATGGCTAACACATCCAAGGAAGGCAAGCGGGTGGCGCAAAAATCACACACTCCCGACTCGTGGAGGTAGTGATGATAAATAACAATACAGGACTCTTAAGAGGCCCTGTTATTGGAATTAGCAATAAAAAATTACAGGGAATGTCACTGTGGTATTTTAGATGAGGAAACGTTATACAGGCCCTGCTGCCGCTTTGTTGACTCTAGATAACTTCTGACTCTAGATAACGTCCCTGTGACGTCCACGGTCCATTTGGATATCTTCCCTATCAACTATCAATGTAACAGTCAGCTCAAAACCATAGTGACTATGGGGAAATGGAAATCAGTGTATGTTTCCGAAGAGGGAGCCGGAGATAAAGTATAATCAGCTGAGGGCCTGCAGGTGAGCTGACCCTTTAACCACCTCCCAACCGCCTAACGCGCCGATGCGTCCGGGAGGTGGTTGAATTGTTCCTCCTGGACGCATCGGCGCGTCATCTCGCGAGACGCGAGATTACGTCACAGCCGGCCCGCGCATGCGCATCGCGGGCCGGCATTTCGCAGCAAAGTATTTCGTCAGCAACCTGCCGGCCACGATCATTGGCTGGCAGGTTGCTGATTTTTACAAAAAACCAATCAGCAGCCATTTAACCCATCATATTAGTAAATATGATGGGGTTATATGGCTGCTGTGCTCCTCTGCTCCTTCTTTTGGTCGGTTGGTTCCAGCAGAGGAGCAGAAGAGCACACATCACTGTGAGTACCCACTACACCACACTTAGCCCCCAGATCACCCCTATTAACCCTTTGATCACCCCTTCTTGCCCCTGTCAATCACTAGTGAAAGGAAAAAAGTGATCAGTGCAAACTGTCACTTTTTTTTTTCACTGGTATTGACCGTTAGGTTTTAGGCATAGTTTAGGCCCCTTGGTTAGGTAGTTTAGGGATCAGTTAGCGCCCAGCCCACCGCACCGCAGTCCGTTATTCGCTGATTAGCGTATCGCTAATCAGCATTTGTACTTTTATAGTATCTGGAAGTGATCAAAACTGATCACGGTCAGATCTATAATTGTATTAGTGTCACTTTAGTTCTCCCTCCACCCAAAACTCAGTGTTTGCCCGATCAGGCCTGATCGGTCACCCACACGTGCGTTCGCCCACGCCCGCCCCACCACAGTGACCAAAAAATTTTTTTTTGATCGCTGCACATTTACTTTACACGCACTGCGGCGATAAAAAAATCAGTTTTGATATTTTTTATCAACCGCAGCGGCCTCCGGTACTTCGCTAGCCTCCCATTTGTAAGACAGGCTTGCTTTTTTTTACTTGGGTAGTCTCAGGGAATACCCCTAAATTTAGTTGCCCACATGTCAAACAGGGAATATTCCTCTGAAGAGGCCTACAGGCTTCTGACCCAGTCGGATGAGGAGTGGGAACCCTCATCTGATGAATCCAGCGGGTCAGAATACGAACCTGTAGAAAGCAGTGGCTCTCTGACCCAAAGTTCGGACGAGGAGGCTGAGGTCCCTGATAGCAGCAGGCGTACCCGGCCCCGTGTCGCTAGACCGCAGGTTGCGCAGGATCCGCTTCAAGAGCAGCAGAGTGGGGCTGGTGCTGTCGGATTACGTGGTGAGGCATACACCAGCAGCCCAGCCCTTCCTGGACCTAGTACCAGCACTGCCGTAGAACATGGTGAAGTAGCGAGCACCAGAAGGGCAGTTGAAGCTGGTACGGTGGCACGTGCAGTAGTGACCCCGTCGCAGCCACCGCAAAGACGTGCCCGTAGAGCCCCTAGAATCCCAGAGGTGCTGGCAAACCCTGATTGGCAGTACCCAACTTCAGCCGCACCTGTAGTTCCCCCTTTCACCGCCCAGTCTGGAGTTCGGGTTGAGACAGCTCAGATCGGTTCGGCCCTGGGATTTTTTGAGCTGTTCTTGACTGCGGAGCTCTTAGACTTAGTTGTGGCAGAGACAAACCGGTATGCCACACAATTTATAACCGCTAACCCGGGAAGCTTTTATGCCCAGCCTTTCCGGTGGAAACCAGTCCAAGTTTCCGAAATTAAAACTTTTTTGGGCCTCCTCCTCAACATGGGTCTAACTAAAAAGCATGAATTGCGGTCATATTGGTCTACGAACCCGATTCATCACATGCCCATGTTCTCTGCTGCTATGTCCAGGACACGATTTGAGACCATCCTGCGTTTCCTGCACTTTAGTGATAACAGCACCTCCCGTCCCAGAGGCCACCCTGCTTTTGACCGGCTCCACAAAATTCGGCCCCTCATAGACCATTTCAACCTGAAATTTGCAGATATGTATACCCCAGAGCAATCTGCGTAGACGAGTCCCTTATACATTTTACCGGGCGCCTTGGCTTCAAACAATACATCCCAAGCAAGCGCGCCCGGTATGGGGTCAAATTGTATAAGCTCTGTGAAAGGGCCACAGGCTATACACACAAATTTCGTGTCTATGAGGGAAAAGATCAGACCCTGGAGCCGGTCGGTTGCCCTGACTACCTGGGGAGCAGTGGGAAGATAGTCTGGGATTTGGTGTCACCCTTATTCGGCAAGGGGTACCATCTTTATGTGGACAATTTTTACACAAGTGTGGCCCTCTTTAGGCATTTGTTTCTAGAACGGATTGGCGCCTGTGGTACCGCGCGAACTAGTCACGCGGGCTTCCCCCAACGGCTCGTTAGCACCCGTCTTGCAAGGGGGAAGAGGCCCGCACTGTGTAACGAAAAACTGCTTGCGGTGAAATGGAGAGACAAGCGTGACGTTTACATGCTCTCCTCTATTCACGCAGACACGACAATACAAATTGAGCGAGCAACCCGTGTCATTGAAAAGCCCCTCTCAGTCCACGACTATAACCTTCACATGGGAGGGGTGGACTTCAATGACCAGATGTTGTCTCCGTATTTAGTTTCCCGCAGAACCAGACGCTGGTATAAGAAGGTGTCTGTATATTTAATTCAATTGGCTCTGTATAATAGTTTTGTTCTCTACAGTAAGGCTGGGAGAACTGGATCCTTCCTCAAATTTCAGGAAGAGATCATCGAGAACCTCCTGTATCCAGGAGGTTCCGTGGCCCCATCCACCAGTGTAGTTAGCCGTCTACACGAGCGACATTTCCCCAATGTCGTTGCTGGTACCTCAACCCACCCGTCACCCCGAAAAAGATGTTGTGTCTGTAGCAGGAGTGGAATAAGGCGTGACACCCGCTATTTCTGTCCTGACTGTCCTGACCACCCTGCCCTATGCTTAGGGGAGTGTTTCCGGAAGTACCACACACAGGTACACCTAGCATAGGGATCATCTCACCAGGACAGGCACACAGGGCTATTAGGGCCCATTCACTCACAGCTGCTGCAAACGTCTCCTTTCACATGGGACAAAGTGCATAACGCACTTCGCCACATCTTTGGGCGATTTGCGCTTTGCACATTGACCCATGGGGAAGGAGAGGTTTGTTCTATAAAGGTAAAAAAACAAACAAAAAAAAAAACACCAGTAAGCAAACACGTTAATGTTTAGTTCAAAAAGTTAAAGTTTACATGTTCTGTTCCAAAGTTAATAAAATTATTGCGTTGTGGCCTGGTTTTTTCTTTTTTTTTCTTTCTTTTTTTACCTTCCAGGTGGACCAACCGATCTACTAGCTGCAGCACCGATGTGCATTCTGACAGAAGCATTGTGCTGCTGTCAGATTACACGCAAGTCGTGTATGCGGCTCTGCAAGACGAGATTTTCTCCTCTGCAGTGAGAGATACGTTTGCCAAGGCATACGAGCTGAGGAGGAGGCGGCGTTCCTATGCTTTGGCAAACACTTTGTATATATATATAAAAAAATAAAATAAAAAAATCCCGGCAATGATTTATTCATCCACATCGATTGATGCGAATGGAGAAATCTGGTTTGCCAGGGCATACGAGCTAAGTGGGTATGGATGTTGGGCGGAGCTCCTATGTCCTGGCAGACGCCTTTCCCCTCCTTTTTTTTTTTTTGGCAGAGATTTTTTCATCCACATTGATCGATGCGAATGAAGAAATCTGTGCCGTTCATTTTTTTCTTTCAGCCCAGAGGCTGAACGGAAAAAGAAATCTCATTACCTGTATGCTCAATATAAGGAGAATAGCAGAAACTCCTAATGCTGGCCATACATGTAACGATTGCGGAGACCCTCAAATGCCAGGGCAGTACAAACACCCCACAACTGACCCCATTTTGGAAAGAAGACACCCCAAGGTATTTGCTGAGGGGCATATTGAGTCCATGAAAGATTTAAATTTTTGTCCTAAGTTAGCGGAAAGTGAGACTTTGTGAGAAAAAAAAAAAAAAAAGATTTCCGCTAACTTATGCGGAAAAAAAAAAATTCTATGAACTTGCCAGGCCCCTCATTGGATACCTTGGGGTGTCTTCTTTCCAAAGTGGGGTCACATGTGGGGTATTTATACTGCCCTGGCTTTTTAGGGGCCCTAAAGCGTGAGAAGAAGTCTGGGATCCAAATGTCTAAAAATGCCCTCCTAAAAGGAATTTGGGCACCTTTGCGCATCTAGGCTGCAAAAAAGTGTCACACATCTGGTATCACCGTACTCAGGAGAAGTTGGGGAATGTGTTTTGGGTTGTCATTTTACATATACCCATGCTGGGTGAGATAAATATCTTGGTCAAATGCCAACTTTGTATAAAAAAATGTGAAAAGTTGTCTTTTGCCAAGATATTTCTCTCACCCAGCATGGGTATATGTAAAATGACACCCCAAAACACATTCCCCAACTTCTCCTGAGTACGGCGATACCAGATGTGTGACACTTTTTTGATGCCAAGGTGGGCAAAGGGGCACATATTCCAAAGTGCACCTTTCGGATTTCACCGGTCATTTTTTTACAGATTTTGATTGCAAAGTACTTCTCACACATATGGGCCCCTAAATTGCCAGGGCAGTATAACTACCCCACAAGTGACCCCATTTTGGAAAGAAGACACCCCAAGGTATTCTGTGAGGGGCATGGTGAGTTCCTAGAATTTTTTTTTTTTGTCGCAAGTTAGTGGAATATGAGACTTTGTAAGAAAAATAAAAATAAAAAAAATCATCATCATTTTCCGCTAACTTGTGACAAAAAATAAAAAGTTCGATGAACTCACTATGCCCATCAGCAAATACCTTAGGGTGTCTACTTTCCGAAATGGATCTACTGTTTGGGTATTGTAGAACCTCAGGAATCATGACAGGTGCTCAGAAAATCAGAGCTGTTTCAAAAAGCGGAAATTCACATTTTTGTACCATAGTTTGTAAACGCTATAACTTTTACCCAAACCATTTTTTTTTGCCCAAATTTTTTTTTTTATCAAAGACATGTAGAACAATAAATTTCGCAAAAAATGTATATATGGATGTCGTTTTTTTCGCAAAATTTTACAGCTGAAAGTGAAAAATGTCATTTTTTTGCAAAAAAATCGTTACATTTTGATTAATAACAAAAAAAGTAAAAATGTCAGCAGCAATAAAATACCACCAAATGAAAGCTCTATTAGTGAGAAGAAAAGGAGGTAAAATTCATTTGGGTGGTAAGTTGCATGACCGAGCGATAAACGGTGAAAGGAGTGTAGTGCCGAAGTGTAAAAAGTGCTCTGGTCATGAAGGGGGTTTCAGCTAGCGGGGCTGAAGTGGTTAAAAGATTTGAGTTGTGGGCCTGCTGGTGAGCTGAGGTGGAATCGACAAACCCAACTTGATTTTGATGGCTGCATTAATCTGCAAGTGACCGTCATACAGTTCTACAGTTTTGTTTCCATCTACATCTTTCTAAACAATCTGTGTCCTGAGACTTTTATCCAGACTCCGTCATTGTGCCACTATGTGGCCTCCTCATGCTGCCATCTCCACACCATATCACCTTGCCACTCATTTTTATCACTATGCTGCTGCTGATGCTGCTTAAAAGGCCTTAATGTGATCACCAGGCCCACAATTTAATTAAGGTTTTGGAATCGATAAACCCAACTTGCTTTTGTGGGCTGCATTAGTGGTTTAGCTAGAATTGACTGGGCCCCACAGAAATTTTTTAAATCGGGAAGAAACATGAAACTGTCCCAGGCTTTGGAGATTCTTGCCATGCCTCTGTTGGAACTGCTGTGTGTTACCCTTGTCTCCACTTCTCGGTTGGCCACGGAAGTATGGACTCTGCCGCCAGTGTTGTCAGATGGAAAATTTAGGAGCTATTTTTCAATAAGTATCTTCTGGTATTGCACAATGTTGCTTATCCTCTCCACCAGAGGAATGAGAGATGAGAAGTTATCTTTGTAGCGGGGGGTCAAGAAGGGTGAACAACCAGTAATCTGTGTTGTTTAAAATGCGTATAAAGCGTCGGTCGCTGGAAATGCAGCCTAACATGAAGTGTGCCAAAGTACCAACAGGCGAGACTTCTTTGTCGTCATCAGGAGGATCACTCCCAATCTCCTCGTCCTCTTCCTCCTCTTCTGCCCACCCATGCTGAACAGATGGAATTCAACTTCCATGGGTACTACCCTCTGTAGCTGAGGCAACCGTCACCTGCTCCTCCTCCTATTCAGCCTCCAATTCGCTCTGAGAAGACGAACTGAGGGTGGTCCCGATATCATCAACCTGTGTAATGTCTTCCCCAATTTCCACCTCTTCCATATGCAAAGCGTTGTCCTTAAATGTGAACAGCAAGCATTTGGGAAGACACATAAGTGAGATGGTGACGCTGATAATAGCGTTATCACTGCTCACCATCTGTGTTGATTCCTCAAAGTTGCATAAAACCTCACATAGGTCAGACATCCATGCCCACTCCTCGCTTGTGAATAGCAGAAGCTGACTGGAAAGGTGACGACCATGTTGCAGCTGGTATTCCACAACTGCCCTCTGTTGCTCACAAAGCCTGGCCAACATGTGGAACGTGGAGTTCCAGTGCGTGCTCACGTTGCACAACAGCCAGTGAGCTGGCAATTTCAAGCGCTGCTGCAGCACTGACAGACCTGCTGAAGCTGTCGATCACTTGCGGAAATATGCACACAAACAGTGCACCTTTACCAGTAGCTCAGGCAAATTGGGGTATTTTTTTTAGAAACCACTGAACCACAAGGTTGAATATGTGGGCAAGGCATGAGATGTGTCTAAGGTTGCCCAGCTCCAAAGCCGCCACTAAGTTATGGCTATTATCAGACACAACCATGCCTGGTTCTAGGTAGAGAGGTGAGAGCTACAGCTCAGACTGGTCCCTTATCCCCTGCCACAGCTCTGCAGTGGTGTGCTGTTTGTCACCTAGGCAGATCAGCTTCAGTTAAACCTGTTGCTGCTTCCCCAGTGCACTTCTACACTGCTTCCAGCTACCCACTGATGACTGACTGGTGCTGCATGTGGATAATTCACAAGTTGATGTGGAGGAGAGGTGGAAGTTGGAGCCACTAATGTAGGTGGTGGGGGAAACCCTGATGAAATTCGGGCCTGCAATCCTTGATGTTGGTAGCACCTGTGCCATCCCAGGGTACGAGTCGCTCCTGGCCTCCACAACATTTACCTAGTGTGCCATCAGGGAAATGTAGCATCCCTGGCCAAAAGCACTTGTCCATGTATCAGTGGTTAAGTGGACCTTCCCAGTAACTGCATTGGTCAGGGCACATGTGATGTTAAGGGACACATATTGTGTATGGCTGGCACGGCACACCTCGAACAATAGTAGCGGACTGCGTAACGAGAGACAGCTGCTTACATCAGGCTGCGGAAGGCCTCAGTGTTCACAAGCCTAAATGGCAACATTTCATGGGCCAGTAGTTTGGAAAGCTGCACATTTAGTGCTATGGCCTGTGGGTGGCTGGGTATTTGCGATTGCGTTCAAATACCTGGGGTAATGACATTTGGACACTGCACTGGGAGAGGGAAGTGGATGATGGTGCTTGCGAAGGTCCAGTTGCAGTGCGGGAGGCATCCGGGCCTGCGTCTTGGACAGGGCATTGGCCAGCATGTAACACAGAAGAAGAGGAGGCAGTGGTGTGACCGGCAGACACAGATTGTGGACCCAGGCGTTCGGCCCACCTATTAGGGCACTTTGATGCCATGTGGCGGATCATGCTGGTGGTGGTGAGGTTGCTAGTGTTCACGCCCCACTTCCTCACTCTGATCATCCTCCTGATTTGTTGACCGAACTACAACCTCAGTGATTGTCAACTGTGTTTTATCCTCTTCCTCAACCTCCTGAGACAGTAATTGCGGTTGAGTCATTGGCAACTGTTTCTCATTATCATCCACCTCATTAAACACTAATTGCCGTTCCCCAGCGTCATTTTCTTGTGACTCTGGATGCTCAAAAGTTTGGGAATCGGATGCAAGATCTCAAGTCCCTCTTCAAGCATGCTCGGCGATAGGGCCAAATTAATTAATGACGATGAAAAGAGGTCCTCGGAATATCCGGGTGTGGGATGACTTGTTTGGACAGACTGTAAATGGTGGGAGGAAGGAGGATCAGGTTGAGGATTGTGTGGACCAGACTCCTGGCTACTGAGACTGGACTTGGTGGAAGGAAGGTGTTGCTTAACTGACTGGAAGCACTATCTGCTGCAATCCAACTGACCACCTGCTCGCACTGGGCTGACTTCAAGAGTGGTGTCCTGCACCCCCCTGCAAACTGGAACATGAAGCTAGGTATCCCTGCAAATTGGGACATGAAGCTAGGTATCTTGGATTGTTTTTCTTGTGCTCTGGCAGCAGGCACAGTTTCTCCACGCCCATAGCCACGGCCTTTGCGTGCACCATAAGCACCACTTCCCAGTCTCTTAATGCTCGCCTTCTTCATATTAAATGTTATATGAACGCTTGACACACAAGATGGCACAGATGTCACGGTTCTCAGCAAGCACAGTATATGTAAAAAGTGCATAATAATATATTGTCACTAATATTTTTCCCAATATCTGGGCCTGACACACAAACGCTATTGCAGCACAGATGTGACAATTCACTGCAGGGACCGTTTATAGGAAAAATGTGGATAAATTATGGAAAAAATATAATTGTTTTCAATAATATTTTTCCTATCTCTGCCCCTGACACACAGAAGGTATTGCTGAACAGATGTCACAAGTCACAGCAGACACCCTCTATAGAAAATGAATCGTAGAGTATGGAAAATAAAATAAAAGACTACTTTGCAAGATTAAATTGCTGCCACCACACACAATAGTCCTTTAAAGGACTTTTGTGTCTTTGAAATACTTTGAAATGGAATAAATTTGGGGCGGAGCCTGCATCTGAGCTGAATGGCTGTGTGAAGCAAGAGCTCAGTTTGTAAAGGTGTCCTTTCAGCTTGTAAATCCTCCTGTCTGGTCTAAATATGGTGAAGATTGGAGGCCCTAAAACGGGTGAACAAGCGAGTCAATCCAAATTGTCCACCAACAGTGCAGAAATGGACAAATTTATCAAAAAAAGCCGCCACCACTTATGTGAGCAGAGAGGCCAAGATGGTTCCGGCATCTCCACACTCAGCCAGCCGAAAGCAAGCAGAGTCTCATGGCGCACAGGGAGGTGAGGATGAACCCGACACCCTCCCGATATCCCGCTCCTACCTGAGAGACACCCTGACCTCCTAACTAGCTTCTGCCCTGGAACCGCTCAGTGCTGATATTTGCACTATAAAACAAGATGTCCGCCCCTATAGGGCGCAGAGTGGAGATGTTGGAGGACTCACAAATAGCCCTGATAGAACATCAAACTGCAGTCACACAAAAGTTACAGGCAGTGCAAACAAACCTGAACTCTATATAAAACACAATTGAAGATCAGGAAAACCGTGGACGATGCTACAACCTGCGCTTCAGAGGTATACCTGAAATGGTTGCTCAGGGAGATATCCCTAACACAATTGTGCAAATCTGCATGAAGTGCTGCCTGAAAGAGCCAACAGAGCCCTGAAACCCAAGCCGGCTCCCACAGCACCACCGAGAGATATCATCTGCAAATTCCTCATTTTCACAGTTAAAGAAGCCGTCCTTACTAAAGCAAGAGACATACAAGTTGTCAATTGGGATGGTCATGATATTCTGGTTTTCCAGGACCTAGCTCAAACCACTCTTGAGAAAAGGAGAGCCCTCAAGCCCCTAACAGATTTGCTCAGGGGAAGGAACATTCCCTACAGATGGACATTCCCATTTGGCCTCACCTTTGTATTTGATGGCTGCATGATGTCCATTACATCTAACCTGGATCTGGACGCAGTCTATGATCATCTGAACATTGGCCCACTTGACATCCAGGACTGGGACTCAGTTCAAGACCCGATGGGACTGCCAGCCCTTCCTCCATCTGAATCTTGGGACAAACAGCTCACCCCTAAGCAACTAAGAGGAAGAAGAGGAACACAGAAATCCACTCCAAGAAGGCTGCCGCTAGGAGAATAAGAACTTAGCATATAGGTAATCAATCAGCCTTGTCCTAATTCAAGCACTCTCAAATGTTGTTTTCCTCTTCTCCTCCCCCTCCCATGTCCTATTATATTTCTTCTCTCCCTGGGGACAGCCTCAGTCCACAGCCCCCTCTGGTCTCACCTGACCAATAACTCAAACAAAATAAGGGCACTGAAACATGTTTTTCTTTCTCTCTCCCCCTACTTACTTACCATCTATCTTACCTATCTAATCACCTAGTGATCTTCACATTATCACTACAACCTCGATACTATTCACCATAACCTATTATTGCTAATATTAATGCAAGTAATAATGCGGTGCTGTTATTTCAAGTTAAAACTGTTTTATACTGTTTGTATTACAGGCAGATGTTTTGCTGATAGCAATATTGAGATATACAGTGGGATGCGAAAGTTTGGGCAACCTTGTAATTAATCGACATGATTTTCCTGTGTAAATCGTTGGTTGTTATGCTAAAAAATGTCAGTTAAATATATCATATAGGAGACACACACCGTGATATTTGAGAAGTGAAATGAAGTTTATTGGATTTACAGAAAGTGCGCTATAATTGTTTAAACAAAATTAGGCAGGTGCATAAATTTAGGCACCACAAAAAAAAAATATGAAATCAATATTTATTAGATCCTCCTTTTGCAGAAATTACAGCCTCTAAACGCTTCCTGTAGGTTCCAATGAGAGTCTGAATTCTGGTTGAAGGTATTTTGGACCATTACTCTTTACAAAACATCTTTAGTTCATTCAGGTTTGATTGCTTCCGAGCATGGACAGCTCTCTTTAAGTCACACCACTGATTTTCAATTATATTCAGGTCTGGGGACTGAGATGGCCATTCCAGAATGTTGTACTTGTTCCTCTGCATAAATGCCTTAGTGGATTTTGAGCAGTGTTTAGGGTTGTTGTCTTGTTGAAAGATCCAGCCCCGGCACAGCTTCAGCTTTGTCACTGATTCCTGGACATTGGTATCCAGAATCTGCTGATACTGAGTGGAATCCATGTGTCCCTCAACTTTGACAAGATTCCCAGTCCCTGCATTGACCACACAGCCCCACAGCATGATGGAACCACCACCATATTTTACTGTAGGTAGCAGGTGTTTTTCTTGGAATGCTGTGTTCTTTTTCCTCCATGCATAACGCCCCTTGTTATGGCCAAATAACTCAATTTTAGTTTCATCCATCCACAGCACCTTATTCCAAAATGAAGCTGGTTTGTCCAAATGTTCTTTAGCCCACCTCAAGTGGCACTTTTTGTGCTGTGGGCAGAGAAAAGGCTTTCTCTGCATCACTCTCGTATACAGCATCTTCTTGTGTAAAGTGTGCCGAATGGTTGAACGATGCACAGTGACTCCATCTGCAGCAAGATGATGTTGTAGGTCTTTGGTGCTGGTCTATGGGTTGACTCTGACTGTTCTCACCATTCGTTGCTTCTGTCTATCCGAGATTTTTCTTGGTCTGGCACTTTGAGCCTTAACTTGAACTGAGCTTGTGGTCTTCCATTTCCTCAATATGTTCCTAACTGTGGAAAAAGACAGCTGAAATCTCTGAGACAGCTTTCGGTATCCTTTCCCTAAACCATGATGGTGAACAATCTTTGTCTTCAGGTCATTTAAGAGTTGTTTTGAGACCCCCATGTTGCTACTCTTCAGAGAAAATTAAAAGAGGATGGAAACTTACAATTGACCCCCTTAAATAATCTTTCTCATAATTGGATTTACCTGTTTATGTAGGTCAGGGGTCACTGAGCTTACCAAGCCAATTTGAGTTCCAATAATTAGGTCTAAAGGTTTTGGAATCAATAAGGCTACTTTCACACTAGCGTTCATAGGTCCGTTCGTGAGCTCCGTTTGAAGGAGCTCACGAGCGGACCCGAACGCCTCCGTCCAGCCCTGATGCAGTCTGAATGGAGTGGATCCGCTCAGACTGCATCAGTCTGGCGGCGTTCAGCCTCCGCTCCGCTCGCCTCCGCACAGACAGGCGGACAGCTGAACGCTGCTTGCAGTGTTCAGCTGTCCGCCTGGCCGTGCGGAGGCGAGCGGATCCGTTCAGACTTACAATGTAAGTCAATGGGAACGGATCCGCTTGAAGATGTCACCATATGGCTCAATCTTCAAGCTCAGGCTACTATCACACTTAGAATTTTTTCTAAGTTATTAATGCAGACGGATCCGTACTGAACGGAGCCTCCGTCTGCATTAATATGATCGGATCCGATCGAACGCTAGTGTGAAAGTAGCCTAAAATGACAACAGTGCCCAAATTTATGCACCTGCCTAATTTTGTTTAAACAATTATAGCACACTTTCTGTAAATCCAATAAACTTCATTTCACTTCTCAAATATCACTGTGTGTGTCTCCTATATGATATATTTCACTGACATTTTTTATCGTAACAACCAACGATTTATACAGGAAAATCATGATGATTAACAAGGTTGCCCAAACTTTTGCATCCCACTTTATCAGACTGAAATTGCTGATGTTGGTGATGAGAGCAGCTTCTGGAAGGCTAGCCCCTTCCCATTTACCAGATTATGATGGCAGACAACCTTAGCTTCATATAATGTCAAGGGTTTTAATGCCTCGTCCAAAAGATGCCAAGTCCTCTCATTCCTGAAAAAAAAATAACTGTTCTATCCTGTTATTACAGGAAACACACTTCAAATTTAACCACTACCCAAACCTATCCCATTCCAAATATTCACTGTGGTTTCACTGTGGTTCAAATTCTTCAGCCTCAAGAGGCGTAAGTGTGGGTTTTAGAGGGGATGTGCCTTTCCAGTACTGCTCTCATACACAGGGCCAGCGCCACCACCCGGCAAACCCGGACAAGTGCCGGGGCCCCCTGCTCCTGGCGGGGCCCACTGTGCCCACTCACTCCTGCAGCTGTGTCCTGCCCTTTTTGAATTCTAGGGCAGCTTACCCCAGCAATGCAGACAATTTTCGCCATGTGCACTTCTGGGGTAAGCGGCCCCAGAACTTAGAACAGGGTAGATGGAATTTTGGTAGATCGATCCTATGCTAGAATGTAGTTGTTAGAAGGAGGTCTGTGACATCACTGGTCACATGCTACTTCATGATCACATGACAAACCCTAAGCAGCAGCAGCCTGTGGAAGGAGGAGGGGCTGAGTGTGTGTGCCTACAAGATGCAGAGTGAGGTAGGATGTGCTGCTGGAGAACCAGAACTTCATGAGGGGAAGCAGATGGAGCTCATATATGAGTGGGCAGGTGGAGCACAAATATGAGGGGGCAGTGGGGTTCAAGTGTAATGGAATTTGGTGCAATTAAGGGGGTTTATCATACAGATCCGGGTGTATTCTGAGGGCCATGATGTGTGTGTCAGTTTGTCTGTCCCTGTTCGTGTGTCAGTCTGTCTGTCTGTCCCTGTGTGTGAGCCCCTTTCTGTGTCTATGGCCTCATGCACACCGGCCGTGGGCATCACAGATGCAGACCTATTCACTTGAATGGGTCCGCTATCGCTCAATGGGAAGCACTATGGAGTGCTTTCGTGGTGTTTCCATCCATGCCTCCGCACTGCAAATTATTATTATTTTTTTGTGCGGCGCGGACGGATCATGGACCCATTCAGGTTGAATGGGTCTCAATCTGTCCCGGCCACCGCACGGACGTTGCCAGTGCATTGGGGACCACAAATTGTGGTCCCCAATGCACGGAACGGACGCATAATGGCAGTGTGCATGAGGCCTGAGGCATTGCTTAGACTCCCACAGTCTAGCCAGTGCCTAATGGGTTACGGTTTAGACCACCTTTTTGTACATGTTGATAATTCCCTTTTAAACCCCAGTCCATGTCCCCTCAGTACTGGGAATCAGTGGGAGTCATATTATAAAGGTAACAAAAGGTTGGAGCATAACTAAAGGTGGAATTCCCTTTTAATGCCCCCTTAAGGTGGCCACACATTAGATAGAAGTTGATTGATGATCGCACAGGTGTCTGTCCCCGTGTGTGTGTCTGTCCCCGTGTGTGTTTGTCTCTACCCGTGTGTGTGTGTCTGTCCCTATGTGTGTGTCTGTCCCCGTGAGTGAGTGTGTGTGTCTGTCCCTATGTGTGTGTCTGTCCCCGTGAGTGAGTGTGTGTGTGTGTCTGTCCCCATGTGTTTGTGTCTGTCCCCGTGTGTGTGTCTGTGTCTGTCCCCGTGTGTGTGTCTGTGTCTGTCCCCGTGTGTGTGTGTGTCTGTCCCCGTGTGTGTGTCTGTCCCTATGTGTGTGTCTGTCCCCGTGAGTGTGTGTGTGTGTGTCTGTCCCCGTGAGTGTGTGTCTGTCCCCATGTGTGTGTGTCTGTCCCTATGTGTGTGTGTGTCCCCGTGAGTGTGTGTGTCTGTCCCCGTGAGTGTGTGTGTCTGTCCCCGTGAGTGTGTGTGTCTGTCCCCGTGAGTGTGTGTGCCTGTCCCCATGTGTGTGTGTCTGTCCCCATGTGTGTGTGTCCGTCCCAGTGTGTGTGTGTCTGTCCCAGTGTGTGTGTGCCTGTCCCAGTGTGTGTGTGTGTGTCTGTCCCAGTGTGTGTGTGTGTGTCTGTCCCAGTGTGTGTGTGTGTGTGTGTGTGTGTGTCCCCGTGTGTGTGTGTGTCCCCGTGTGTGTGTCACCATCACCATGCCCACAGTGTTCCCTTTGTCTTGACACAGCTGCATCAGGACATTCTGTGCGGGGCAAGATGAAGAAGGAAGAGGAGGCAGCACCGCCAGCATGGAGTCCATGGTAGAGGTACTGGGAGGCACACTAAGGACACAGGTAACACTACTACATGATCTAAACTAGTGTTATCTGTGGTTTACATAGGACTACAGGTAACACTATCACATTATCAGCACTAGTGTTATCTGTGGTTTTACATAGGACTGCAGGTAACACTACTACATTTTCTGTACTCAGATAGCCATGACTGTGTTATCTATGCTGTTACATAGGACTGCAGGTGATATCTACTGTATTATCTGTACTCAAGAGAGTTACCACTGTGTAAGGTGGCCCACTGAGACTTTATCGCCCAAGGGCCCACATGATCCTGGAGCCGGCCCTGCTCATACACAATATCCAGATGGACACTATATTTTACTCAAGGAAAATATATCCAACCAGAGCTATACACTAATTAATATTTATGCCCCTAACACCAACCAACGAAACTGGTTTGAGAGTATCACCCCAATTATAGACACCTTTAAAGAGGGAATAGTTATTATGGGAGGAGACTTTAATGTGACCCCCAGATTGATTCAACTTCTCACAAATCAGCCCTTTCTCACAAGGCATTAAATGCAATAAAAAAACTGCTACACAGCCAGCACCTTATAGATATTTGGAGAGCCCTTAATCCAGAGTCCAGAGACTACACATTCTTCTCGCATGTCCATGGCTCCTACCACAGACTGGACCATATTATGATATCTAAAGAACACCTCTATCTCTGCAACAAAGCCTGGATTGATTCAATCAATCTACAGACGTGGACAAAATTGTTGGTACCCTTTGGTCAATGAAAGAAAAAGTCACAATGGTCACAGAAATAACTTTAATCTGACAAAAGTAATAATAAATTAAAATTCTATAAATGTTAACCAATGAAAGTCAGACATTGTTTTTCAACCATGCTTCAACAGAATTATGTAAAAAAATAAACTCATGAAACAGGCATGGACAAAAATGATGGTACCCCTAACTTAATATTTTGTTGCGCAACCTTTTGAGGCAATCACTGCAATCAAACGCTTCCTGTAACTGTCAATGAGACATCTGCACCTCTCAGCAGGTATTTTGGCCCACTCCTCATGAGCAAACTGCTCCAGTTGTGTCCGGTTTGAAGGGTGCCTTTTCCAGACTGCATGTTTCAGCTCCTTCCAAAGATGCTCAATAGGATTGAGGTCAGGGCTCATAGAAGGCCACTTTAGAATAGTCCAATTTTTTCCTCTTAGCCATTCTTGGGTGTTTTTAGCGGTGTGTTTTGGGTCATTGTCCTGTTGCAAGACCCATGACCTGCGACTGAGACCAAGCTTTCTGACACTGGCTAGTACATTTCTCTCTAGAATTCCTTGATAGTCTTGAGATTTCATTGTACCCTGCACAGATTCAAGACACCCTGTGCCAGACGCAGCAAAGCAGCCCCAGAACATAACAGAGCCTCCTCCATGTTTCACAGTAGGGACAGTGTTCTTTTCTTGATATGCTTCATTTTTTCGTCTGTGAACATACAGCTGATGTGCCTTGGCAAAAACTTCGATTTTTGTCTCATCTGTCCACAGGACATTCTCCCAGAAGCTTTGTGGCTTGTCAACATGTAGTTTGGCATATTCCAGTCTTGCTTTTTTATGATTCGTTTTCAACAATGGTGTCCTCCTTGGTCGTCTCCCATGTAGTCCACTTTGGCTCAAACAACGACGGATGGTGCGATCTGACACTGATGTTCCTTGAGCATGAAGTTCACCTTGAATCTCTTTAGAAGTCTTTCTAGGCTCTTTTGTTACCATTCGGATTATCCGTCTCTTAGATTTGTCATCAATTTTCCTCCTGCGGCCACGTCCAGGGAGGTTGGCTACAGTCCCATGGATCTTAAACTTATGAATAATATGTGCAACTGTACTCACAGGAACATCTAGTTGCTTGGAGATGGTCTTATAGCCTTTACCTTTAACATGCTTGTCTATAATTTTCTTTCTGATCTCTTGAGACAGCTCTTTCCTTTGCTTCCTCTGGTCCATGTCGAGTGTGGTACACACCATATCACCAAACAACACAGTGATTACCTGGAGCCATATATATAGGCCCAATGGCTGATTACAAGGTTGTAGACACCTGTGATGCTAATTAGTGGACACACCTTGAATTAACATGTCCCTTTGGTCACATTATGTTCTGTGTTTTCTAGGGGTACCATCATTTTTGTCCATGCCTGTTTCATGAGTTTATTTTTTTACATAATTCTGTTGAAGCATGGTTGAAAAACAATGTCTGACTTTCATTGGTTAACATTTATAGAATTTTAATTTATTATTACTTTTGTCAGATTAAAGTTATTTCTGTGACCATTGTGACTTTTTCTTTCATTGACCAAAGGGTACCAACAATTTTGTCCACGTCTGTATATGACCATTCTTCAGTCATGACATTAATCTCTACCCCTCAAATGTCCCCGAGAACTCTTAGTTGGAGACTAAATGAACAGTGATTAATTTTTCACCATGAATGCCCTCCCAGATACCTCCCACAATGTGGTTTGGGATAGCCATAAAGCCTACATGAGAGGTCAGTTTATCAGCACAGGCTCATTACTTAAAAGGAAAGCACATGTAGACTTCCTGTTATCAGATCTCCCCAAAAATAGAAAACCTCCACAAAAAAATTGCACACTGAGACAAGGCCTCCAAATTAATGATGAATAGGATGAAAAAGAGAAGAACACATAACTATATCAACAAACTAGCCAGACCAGACGGTAACCGTGCCCTAACAACAAAAGAAATAGCTCAGCTATTCCAATAGTATTGTCAGGCCCTTTACAACATCCCCCAGAAAGAAAGGGACGCAGATTCTTCTTTCACCTGCCACCCAATTAAACAGTTCCTCCAAAATATCCTTCTTCCTAAGCTAGAAGAATCCCAAAAGAAGGCACTAAGTTCCCCATTCACACCCGAATAATTGACCTTAGCTATAAAAAACCTTCCTAAAAACAAAGCCCCTGGCCCGGATGGTCTACCAGCCCTATATTATTGTATATTCAGTGGATCTCTGGTCCCTCACCTCCTAAAAAATAGCAATTTATCACTACAAGGCCCTCCCCTATCCCCAGACATGGCTAAGGCACATATTACCATCATCCCCAATGATGGTAATGGTTAGCATTCCCGCTGTTAACTCAAATTTATTGACTCATTTCATTATCTTGAGACAAAAGCCATTGAAAAGCAATTGAAGGTGTTTGCTTACATTAGATAACCAAACTAACATCCTATACATCGGTATAGGAATTTTAAATAGAAATGCTGCTCAACATTAACATTAATTGCAAGGTCTCAACATCAAGTGTAATGTCTGAACATTAATTGTATTGTCTAAACATTGTCTATCTATTGTCAATCTGATGAAACATCTACTACCCGTCTTACTTGTACGGCCTCTTTTGATATTTATGCCGTACAACATATTGTAATTTTTGTAACTTTTTATTGTCTTAATAAAAAATAAAAAAATAAAAAAAATTATGGAATAAATTGAGATCACAAACTCCCTACACTATCTGTTTATTGCGTACATCAAGAATGACCTCGCTTGCATAAAAATTTCCAAATTTGCAATAAACATATTAAAATATACACTTAATTATTATTATAAAGGCCACAATAAATTGATCCACTATATTTGTATATGTGTGTGTGTATATATATATATATATATATATATATATATATACACATATATATACAGAGAGAGAGAGAGAGAGAGTGAGATAACAAAATGCAACATCATTCCCTCAAGTTATTTTGTGTTTATCGCTAAAAAAGTGACTTTTCGATACACACAATGTTACCTTTCTCAAGCAGTGCCAAAACCGAATAGTGCCAATTAGCGATGGCCTTGCGGTTCACCCGGCGGTCGGTTTGCAGCGAACTTTGCTCGTTCGCGATTTGCCGAACATGCAAACATATGGCTATATTCGCACCCGTCATATTCTTTTACATTGTGAATAACTTTTTTTACCCATGACACTCATCAGGTGGTACAGGACAGCCAATTGAAAAGTTTCACCTGATGGACATACCCCCTACCTTATAAATAGACCCGATCCATTTTACATTCAGTCTTTTGTCAGTGTATAGGGAAAGGTTGCTGTGTGGAGCAGGGACAGACTGTTACTGACAAAAACGCTATCAAATAGGTCCACAAAAGTCGATTTAAGGACTGGTATAGGTGTACTATTGATAGGTGTGCAGTTCAAAGGGGTGTAAAACACCTATAATATACTTTCTAGCATAGAAAGAAAAGTATAGTGGATTTGTATTGTGCAGCAGTGGTGAGCAGTTCTGCAGCGATACTGCAGCTACACAGAGTGACAAACGGTATTGGAAAAATAATTATAACTGGTGCGATATACCAGTGCCTCCCCAAAAACACTGATAGAAGCGAGGTGTTATATATCAATAATATACTTTCTATATAGTGCATCTGGGTACTGCAGCATTTGTTTGTGGTTTTTCTGCGTTCCGTCTGCTACACAGAGTGACAAACGGTATTGGAAAAAAAATAAATAATAATAACTAGTGTGATACACCAGTTGCCGCCTACATTTTTTAATTAAAGCAGGGGTGTTATATACCTTCTTCCACAAATACTGCTCTTCTATAGAGACTTTTGTCACAGGGTCATTTAAAAAAATGACATGCAGAGGAAGAGGCAGGCCCTTCCACAGGGGTGGTAGGGGTCGGGCAGGTGCACCAGGCTGGAGCCTAAGTGGGAAGTTGCAGAAGGTGCGTGCAACCACCATCATATCCTCTCCGCTCGAGCCAGAGGAATTATTTTCACATCCATTCCAAGACCTTTCCAATGCGCAGCGCAGCTACTAAAGCGCTTGTCAGTAAAGGCATTATTCCCACAGTAAGAATGGCAGATTTGACATCAGGGCCGCTGTACGCAGCCACGGCATTGTGATCACATCGAAACCCAGAAGTGTGAAATACACGTCATCTAGACATGCGCAGTTGCGCTTTAGACACGCCGGATCGCACGAGTCATGGCAGGCATTCACGCTCCGTCTCCTCCTTCACCCTCCGTCTGCATTACCATGTAGTAAGCACTTAGCACTTTATTATTAATCACAGCTGGCACTGTTAATGTTATGATTGATAATTATGAAATTGTGTAAGAATTTTTATACACTACAGAATTATGTATACATTTTGTCATTTGGACATTTATTATATGATCATAAAATTTGTGATTATTGGTGTTACACTGTATTTTTTTGTATATGCATTGCACTTCTTATCAAATTGTTTAATTTATAATGAATTGATCACACCTGTTTGGCAAATTGATATGACTCAGTATAATGATATATAAACTCAGTATGTTGTCTGTACACACTGCTTAAGAAAGGTTTCTGCATAGAGCCGAAACGTGGCATGTTCCATTTGGGTAAATAAAGTATTTTTTTGCATTTTTTACCTTCTGGAGTGCTGCCCTTTTTTACAATTTTAATATGTGTATATATATATATATATATATATATATAATATTTTGCAGTTGCCTGCCCGTGTGTGAGAGGCTGCAGGCTCAGAGACAGTATTGATACCGCTCAATACTACCGTTACAGGGTGTCACTCTCAAATCCAAATACCTTGCAGATAAAAAAAAATTATATTTATTATTTATCTGTGATATAATCGCAGTTGCAAGCCAGTGAGTGACTGTCTGGCCCACAGACTGTACTGTGTTCACACCATTCATACAGGGGTGTCACAGACAATACCTTGCAGATAAAAAAAAAATGCAATTTATTATTTATCTGTGAAATAATCGCAGTTGCAAGCCAGTGAGTGTCTGGCCCACAGACTGTACTGTGGCCACTGGCTAGGCCACCACTCATACCGTTACAGGGTGTCACTCTCAAATCCCAATACCTTGCAGATAAAAAAAAGTTAAATTTATTATTTATCTGTGATATAATCACAGTTGCAAGCCAGTGAGTGTCTGGCCCACAAACTGTACTGTGGCCACTGGCTAGTCCATCACTTATACCGTTACAGGGTGTCACTCACAAATCTCAATACCTTGCAGATAAAAAAATATATATATTTATTATTTATCTGTGATATAATCGCAGTTGCAAGCCAGTGAGTGTCTGGCCCATAGACTGTACTGTGGCCACTGGCTAGGCCACCACTCATACCGTTACAGGGTGTCACTCACAAATCCCAATACCTTGCAGATAAAAAAAAGTTCAATTTATCGCAGTTGCAAACCAGTGAGTGACTTTCTGGCCCACAGACTGCACTGTGTGCACACCATTCATACAGGGTGTCACAGACAATACCTTGCAGATAAAAAAATTCAATGTATTATTTATCTGTGATATAATCGCAGTTGCAAGCCAGTGAGTTACTGTCTGGCCCACAGACTGTACTGTGTGCACACCATTCATATAGGGTGTCACAGACAATACCTTGCAGATCAAATAAAATAAATGTATTATTTATCTGTGATATAATCACAGTTGCAAGCCAGTGAGTGACTGTCTGGCCCACAGATTGCAATGTGTGCACACCATTCATACAGGGTGTCACAGACAATACCTTGCAGATAAAAAAAAATGCAATTTATTATTTATCTGTTATATAATCGCAGTTGCAAGCCAGTGAGTGTCTGGCCCACAGACTGTACTGTGGCCACTAGTGAGGCCACCATTCATATCATTACAGGGTGTCACTCACAATACATTGCAGATAAAAAAACGTCCAATTATATTTTTTTCACTGTGATATAATCACGGTTGCAAGCCAGTGTGTGTCAGGCCCACACAGACTGTACTGTGACCACTGCCCACCACTTATATAGGGTGGCACAGTACCTTGCTCGCATAGTACCACTTATCAAAAAAAAAACGACCGTCATGGCCGTGGTGCTGTGATTTCCACTGGCCCTGGAATAATGCCCATAGTATGAGTATGAGAACATAGTTGACTGGCTTACACAGGACACCCAATCTTCAACAGCTTCCGCTAAGAACCTTGACGCACCATCCTCCTCCAGCTCAGCTTTGGTCACCTGCTCTCATGTTACCACTCTCCCGCCCGCCGCCAGCATCACCACTACCACCACAGCCAGCACAGCCTCTTCACTTGATCCGTCAGAGGAGTTATTTATACATCAGTTGGATGAAATTAGTGATGCACAACCATTATTGCCAGAGGATAGATGACAGGGATATGTCTCAGTCAGGCAGCATTACACACATGGACGTACAGTGTGATGATGATGATGATGATGATGTTGTACCCGCTGCTGCTTCCTTTGCTGAGGTGTCAGATACAAGTGACGCTTTTGATGATGACCATGTGTCCGTGGATGCCACGTTGGTGCCTGCTCGAAGAGAAAAGAAGAGGGGGAAAGTTCAGAAGGGGAGACAGAGAGAAGGAGGAGACGAGTTGGAAGCAGGGGGAGGTTGTCGCAAGGAGCTAGTGGCACAGTCAGACAGCATGTATCGGCACCTGGGGTCAGCCAGACATCACCCAATTAACGCATACTGTTGCTACCACCAGAATGCTGTCATTGCAAAGCTCAGCAGTGTAGCATTTTTTTTGTGTGTGTGTTTGCCTCTGATAACAGCAATGCCATTTGCAACCTGTGCCAAAAGAAACTGAGTCGTGGGAAGTCCAACACCCACCTCTGTACAACTGCTTTGTGAAGGCACATGATCTCACATCACAAACACCAATGGGATCAACACATGAGTACAAGCAGCACACAAACTCAAAGCCACCATCCTCCCCCTGGTCCAGCATCTTCAGCCACATCAACCACTGCTGTCCTCCTTGCCTCCTCTCAACCACCCGCCACTCCGCCTCTCACCTTCAGCAGTTCCATCTCATCTGCCCACAGTCAGGTGTCTGTCAAGGAAATGTTTCAGCGTAAGAAGCCAATGTTACAGAGTCACCCCCTTGCCCAGCGTCTGACAGCTGGCTTGACAGAACTCTTAGCCCGCCAGCTTTTACCATACCAGCTGGTGGAGTCTGAGGCTTCAAAAAATTTGTCGCTATTGGGACACCACAGTGGAAGGTTCCCGGACAAAATATTTTTTTCAAAAAAGGCAATCCCAAACCTCTACTCTGTTATTGAAAAGGAAGTCATGGCATCTCTGGCATACAGTGTTGGGGCAAGGGTCCATCTGACCACTGATACCTGGTCTTCAAAGCACGGTCAGGGCAGGTATATCACGTACACTGTGCATTGGGTCAACCTGCTGACGGCTGCCAAGCATGGAATGCGTGGCTCTGCAGCAGAGTTGGTGACATCGCCACGACTTGCAGGCAGTCCTACTGCCACCTCCTCTACTCCATCCTCTTTGATAACCTCCTCGGCTGAGTCCTCTTCTGCTGCGGCGTCTGGCTGCAAATCAACTGAATCCCCCCAGATCCCCAGGGGCTATTCCACATCCCGGATACAACAGTGTCATGCTGTCTTGGGGTTGACTTGCCTGAAAGCAGAGAGCCACACCGGACCAGCACTCCTGTCTGCCCTGAACGCACAGGTGGATCAGTGGCTGACCCCGCACCAACTGGAGATCAGCAACGCGGTGTGTGACAATGGAAGCAATTTGTTGGCGGCATTGAATTTGGGCAAGTTGTCACATGTGCCGTGCATGGCACATGTGTTGAATCTCATCGTACAATGCTTTGTGTCTAAGTACCCAGGCTTACCGGACGTCCTCAAGCAGGCCAGGAAGGTGTGTGGCCATTTCAGGCGTTCCTACACGATCATGACACACTTTTCAGACATTCAGCGCCGAAACAACATGCCAGTGAGGTGCTTTATTTGCGACAGCCCGACACGTTGGAATTCAACACACCTTATGCTCGACCGCCTGCTCCAACAAGAAAAAGCCATCAACAAGTATTTGTATGACCGGGGTGCTAGGACAGCCTCTCCTCTGCGGAGCTGGGAATTTACTTGCCACGTTACTGGACGCTCATGTGCAATGCCTGTAGGCTCATGCGTCCTTTTGAGGAGGTGACAAACCTAGTCACACCGAAGGCACCATCAGCGACCTCATCCCATTTGTTTTCTTCCTGGAGCGTGCCCTGTGAAGAGTGCTGTAGATGAGCGTGAAGAGAAAGAGGAAAACAGCCTTGTCATCATCGATTTCCGGACCTGCGGCAACGCTGCAAGAGGAGTATGAGGAAGAGGAGTCAGAGGAGGAATGTGGCTTTGAGGAGGAGGAAGACTAACCACAGCAGGCATCCCAGGGTGCTCGTTGTTGTCACCTATCTGGGACTCATGGTGTTGTAAGTGGCTGGGGGAAGAACAGACCTTCAATGACATCAGTGAGGACGAGGAACGGGAAATGAGTAGCTCGGCATCCAACCTTGTGCAAATGGGGTCTTTCATGCTGTCATGTCTGTTGAGGGACCCTCGTATAAAAAGGATGAAGGAGAAAGACCTGTACTGGGTGGCCCCGCTACTAGACCCCTGGTATAAGTAGAAAGTGGCAGAAATGTTACCGAATTACTGAAAGTCAGAAAGGATGCAGCAGTTCAGAACCAACCCAAAAAATATGCTTTGCACAGCTTATAAGGGGGATGTCACAGCACAACGGGAATCTAACTGGGGAAGAGGTGAAAGTAATCCTCCTCCTACCACGACCACGGCGGCAAGGACAGGACGCTTTACAGATGTGTTGTTGATGGAGGACATGCAGAGCTTTTTCAGTCCTACACATCGCCACAGCCCTTCGGGATCCAGCCTTAGAGAACGACTCGACCGACAGGTAGCAGACTACCTCGCCTTAACTGCAGATATTGACACTCTGAGGAGCGATGAACCCCTTGACTACTGGGTGTGCAGGCTTGATCTGTGGCCTGAGCTATCCCAGTTTGCGATAGAACTTCTGGCCTGCCCAGCTTCAAGTGTCCTGTCAGAAAGGACCTTCAGTGCAGCAGGAGGCATTGTCACTGACATAAGAAGTCGCCTTGGTCAAAAAAGTGTTGATTACCTTACCTTCATTAAGATGAATGAGGCATGGATCCCGAAGGGACTGACAGTGTGGGATACGTTTGACTAACAAAAGGCCTGATGACAGGCCTTGGCCTCAAAATGGTCCCTATGCTGCTGTTTTTAATGTCTGCATACCGGATGACTTTCGTGAATTCTCCGCCACCAACTAGGGTTCAAGCCGCAATGTTTTAGTCACCTTTCTACCTGGAAAACATCAATTTTTCCGGCCGCTTCTACAACAGCGGCTGCAACAATACCATTATTTTTCAGGCATGTGTACATGCCTAATTTTTGTGGCCTCTGGTGCTGCACTGTGGCTGCAAAAACAAAACAAAACAAAAATTTGTACATACAAGTGTCAATTCCCCTTCGTGATCGTTACCTTGTTGTGGTGAAGGGGCTTGCGTATCACAATGAAGCGATCATAACCTCTATGAGTGTGTTGGCAATGTTGCCACACCCCAGATGATAAGGCCGTTGCTTCATTATGATCAGACCAAAAACAATCAGCTGGATAATTTTTCATAGAAAAAGACATTATTTTTTTTTATTTTATTTTTTATTTTTTAAGTTGTATGGGTTTTTAATATATAAAATAAAATAAAATCATAATAAAGTCTCTTAATAGTTTATTAGAAATAATGCAGGACAATTTAAAAAATCCCCATCAATTCCAATACAAAGCAAGTACAGAGCTCAGAACTAAATTATTTCAGGATGTCGTAATGGTTCATTAATTCGACAATGGTTAATCAATTCGACACACGTCTCCGTATAGGGGACGTAACAGGGATTAAACTGATAGGAATAGTACTAGTTAAGACATCACTCATATAGGGTGTCACAGCACATTGCTCCGTACACGCGCAGTGCCCCAACTTGGGCGTAAGAGGACCGACCAAGCTGCTTTTTTAATCTCCCTGTTCCTAAAATCAATTCAGTTTGATGTATCAGAGTTTGATCTGTCACTGTGAAGGCAGTTGAAGGTACCCGGCCTAAATATTTTTTTTTCACAAAGGCAATCCCTGATATGGGACATAACAGGGATTAAACTGATGTGAATAGTACTACAGAAAATAGCACTCATATCGGGTGTGACAGTAAATTGCACGGCACAGACGCAGTGACCGTGGATTAAAACAAAGGGGAGGAAGCCAGTTTTTTTTTAACCATCTCACCGTTCGAAAAATCAATTCAATAAATGGACCCCAGATTGGGGACGTAACAGGGATTAAACTAATGAGAATAGTACTACAGAAAATACCACTTATATCGGGTGTGACAGTAATTTGCACGGCGCAGACGCAGTGACAGTGGATTAAAACAAAGGGGAGGGAGCCAGCGTTTTTTTTTTAACCATCTCCCCGTTCGAAAAATAAATTCAATAAATGGACCCCAGATTGGGGACGTAACAGGGATTAAACTGATGAGAATAGTACTACAGAAAATACCACTCATAACTGGTGTGACAGTAAATTGCACGGCGCAGACACAGTGACCGTGGATTAAAACAAAGGGGAGGGAGCCAGCATTTTTTAACCATCGCCCTGTACGAAAAATCTATTCAATTTACCTTTCGGGGACCCTTGGTGTTGTACGTGGCTGGGTGGAGAAAGAAACCTTCATTGACATCAACACGACATGGCTAGCTTGGTATCCAACCTTGTGCAAATGGGGAGTTTGCGGTTGGGCAAATGGACTGTTTGCGGTTGTTTGCGGTGCATTTAAAGGGGAGTTTGGTCTGTCAATGTCTGTGAAGCGGGCGTAACCCTTACACTACCTGATCGATACAACATCATACTTGATCGTATACACACACTGGATGTTTTAAACCACATTGTTCAAGAAAATTTTGGATTGTTAGGTGATTTATGCCCTTTATGGATTTAAAACCCAACTCTGAGTCAACTATGTAATTTTCCATGGGAGTTTTGCCATGGATCCCCCTCCGGTATGCCACAGTCCAGGTGTTAGTCCCCTTGAAACAACTTTTTCATCACTACTGTGGCTAGAAAGAGTCCCTGTGGGTTTTAAAATTCGCCTGCCTATTGAAGTCAATGGTGGTTCGCCCGGTTCGCCCGTTCGCGAATATTTGAATAAACTTGCGTTCGCCGTTCGCGAACGGAAAATTTTATGTCTGCGACATCTCTACTTCAGAACAGCCTGAACAGCCTGTCGGATCCATCCTGCCGCTAGTGTATGTGTGGACCAGGACTTCCGCTCCAGCCCCATTGACTATCATGGGAGCAGGACAGAGTTTCAGGGCCGGAACGATAAACCATGCCTAGATGCTGCCAGAATAAAACTACGACATGTCGGCATGGTTTGCGGAGTGTCGGCCCTGGAACTCCACCCCCCTCCCATGATAGTCAATAGGGCAGGAGGGAAGTTCAGGGCAAAAGGTACACTAGTGTCAGGACGGATAAGCCAGGCTGTTTACCCGCCGCAAACAGCCTGGCTGAGATCAATGCCACTAGTGTGAAACTAGACTAAGTGGGGGATGTATGTAATGTAATAATGGACAGGGCCTTTTACTGTAATACAGAATGATGATTGATGTTTATGTATATATATATATATATATACACACACACACACACACATGTATATTTATTATTATGTGTGTTTGCAAAGTATGAAATCAGCCTCCCCGTGGTGCACCCTGGGTAATGCTAAATGAATCAGCAATTACTGGCGGTCAGACAAAAAAAAGTTCTCCAGACCAACAAGACAAGAACAGTAATCTATAGACTATGTGTGTCTGTGTCTGTAGTGTGTGGCAGGAAAACAAATGTGCATGTGCTTGATATTTCTTAGCTGTGTTTACATACATACATACATACATACATACATACATGCTACAGGCAAAGTACTGTGATGTCAAAACTATACTAATTTCAACAATCATGAATATCTAATCAGACTTGATAAAAGATGAAGTTATATGCATTGCGCAAATATATTTGCATATTAGTTAAGATTTGCGCACTTGCGAACATTTTATAACACTCTTGATTATCAAACAGATATTGTTCAAACATGCATAAAAAATGTAATCAAATACGGTGGTGTACTTACAGGTATCCGCTTTTTCACTGAATTTGTTGGCCACCATTTTCCAATCTTCCAACTTTTGCAATGTTTGAAAAACGTCATCACGCACGCTAAGTCCCGCCCATAATGCATACGCAAATGCACATAACGCAAATATCACAATAGTGATAGCAAATATGCAAATTCACAAATATTTGACGAATATATGTCGAATATTATATCAAATATTCGCGAAATATTGCAAATTAGAATATTACCCCTGGTCATCTCTTCCTCAGCGTCACGAAAATTGTTGGCAACCATCTTTGGAAAACTGCCTTTAACACTCCTGAGGGGCACTTTGAGTATTTAGTAATGCCATTTGGACTCAGCAATGCCCAGTCAGTTTTTCAGAATTTAATAAACAATATCTTCAGGGAGTTTATCGGCAGATTTATGATAGTTTATCGGGTCGATATTCTGATTTTCTCTTCTGATTGGGAGTCTCTCATCTCAGACTGGTTCTCGCGATCCTCATGGAAAATCAATTATCGGTCAAATTAGAGAAATGCTTGTTTGGAGTACAGGAGATTTTATATCTAGGGTATATCCTTACTCCACACTCATTTAAAAATGGATCCTAAGAAGATTCAGGCGATTTAAGACTGGGTCAGAACATCCTTACAACACTTTTTAGGATTCTCTAATTACTATCGAAAGTTTATCAAAAAAAATTCTGTTATCACCAAACCTTTGACCGACCTAATCAGGAAGGGGCGGATCTTGTTAACTGGCCGCCTGAGGCTCTAAGGGCTTATGAGACTCTTAAAATGTGTTTTCAGAATGCCCCAGTCTTGATTCAGCCGGATCCAGAGGAACCCTTTGTTGTAAAAGTTGACACATCTGAAGATGGGGTGGGGGCTATTATCTCTCAGGGGTCTCCCAACCTCACTAATTTAAGACCCTGCACATTCTTTTCACATAAATTCTCTCCCATGAAGAGGAATTATGACATTGTGAACTTCAAACTACTGGCCATCAAATGGGCATTTGAGGAGTGGAGAAATTTTTTAGAAGGCGCTAAACACTGTGTCACGGTTCTTACGGACTATAAGAATTTAGTTTTCTTTGAAGCCACTAAACGCCTTAATCCTAGGCAAGCCAGGTGGGCCCTGTTTTTCACACGTTTTTATTTTTCTATTACTTTCAGGCCAGGAAGTAAGAATGTCAAGGCGGACGCCTTGTCCTGAAGCTTTTGTGCCTTCCAGCCTCCTGACACCCCTCCTGAACCCATTCTACTGACTAATATCATTTTGGCATCAACATCTGCAGACCTTTCTTTTGAAATTGCTTCAGCACAACATCTTGCCCCTGCACGGACTCCCTCAGATAAGTTATTCGTTCCTGGGCACTTCCATCTCCGGCTTTTGGGTGAGTGCCATGACTCTGTTTTATGCAGCCATCCTGGTATTGATGCCACAAAAGAACTTGTGTTGAGGTCTTTCTGGTGGCCCACGTTATCTAGAGATGTCCGTTCTTATGTGTCTGCTTTTGATGTATGTGCCAGATCTAAAACTCAGAGAATGCATCCTGCTGGTGAATTACAACCCCTACCCATTCCATGCAGATCATGGTCACATATTTCCATGGATTTTATTACAGACTTGCCAAACTCCGAGGGGAAGTCAGTGGTTTGGGTAGTGGTTGACCAATTTAGTAAACAGGTGCATTTTGGGCCTCTGATTAAGCTCCCTAATGCCAAGACTCTAGCATCCTTGTTTATTGACCACATTGTACATTTGCATGGAGTTCCCGAAAATATTGTCTCTGACAGGGATGTGCAGTTGGTTTCTAAGTTTTGGAAAGCTTTTTGTCTAAGGTGCAAAATGTATTTTTCCTTTTCGTCAGCCTTCCATCCTGAGACCAATGAGCAGACGGAATGGTTGAATACGGCAGTTGAACAATTTCTGAGATGTTATGTGTCTGACAATCAGCATCAGTGGCGGAGTTTGCCATCAACAATCGGGTGAACTCGTCCACAGGGGTGTCCCCATTTTTCTGTAACCTGGGCTTCCATCCTTGTTTTAGTTTGAGTCCTTCAGTGTCCTCACTCAACCCGGAGGCAGATAATTTTACTTCAGAACTGTGCACAGTCTGGCCCTAGGTTTAAACGAACCTGGAAAAGGCCCAGGCGGTTCAGATGGAGCAAGCTAAAAAAAGACCCTCCAAGGGAGTTAATTTTGAGGTCAGTGACAAAGTGTGGCTGTCCAAGAATCTCTCCTTGAAAGGGGTTCCCAGAAAGTTTGTGCCGCGTTTTGTTGGACCCTATGAGATTACTGATATTATTAATCCTGTGTCTTTTAGATTGAAACTACCTGACTCCCTTTGCATCCACAATGTATTTCACAAATCACTGCTAAAGAGATAACTTTCACCCGTGGTACCTTTGCAACCAATTACCTTCAGAAGTCACATAATTAGTGAAATGATTTCTACCTGTGTGCAATCTAAGTGTCACATAATCTGTCATTACATATACAGACCTTTTTAGAAAGGCCCAAAGGCTGCAACACCTAAGCAAAAGGCATCGCAAACCAAACACTGTCATGAAGACCAAGAAACTCTCCAAACAAGTAAGGGACAATGTTGTTGAGAAATACAAGTCAGGATTAGGTTATAAAAAATAGCTAAATCTTTGATGATCCCCAAGAACACCATCAAATCTATCATAACCAAATGTAAAGAGCATGGCACAACAGCAAACCTGCTAAGAGACAGCTGGCCACCAAAACTCACAAACCCGGCAAGGAGGGTATTAATCAGAGAGGCAGCACAGAGACCTAAGGTAATGCAAAATGAAGAACTATTGCGGCCAATAGTATCAGGAATAGGGTCTCTGACAGAGCGCCTGGGCAATTGGCTTGATAATATTCTGCAACCAATGGTCAGGCGTGTACCAGGGTTCCTAAGGGATATAGCAGATGTCCTGAGGGCTATGTACAATGTAGTATGGCAGACAGAATACAAATAGGTTACGGTAGGTGTCGTAGCGTTATATCCATCCATCCCCCACAGAGTCGCATTACTGGCCATGGAGTTTCATCTCCATAAATACACAGGACATAATGATGACTTTATTGATTATGTATGCAAAATCACAGAATTTTTGTTGGTACGCAACTACTTAATGTTTGATGGAGTGTATTATCTCCAGACATGTGGAGTGTCAATGGGGGTGAAATTTTCGCCCTCATTGGCAAATTTAACTATGGCCTATTGGGAAGAAAAATATATTTACAATCTAAATAATCCATTTGGCTCTGGATTAGTCTGGTATGGCAGATACATTGATGACCTTCTCCTTATATGGGTGGGCGATGTGTCTGCTGTACCGGACCTCCAGGGCTACTTAAATGATAATGGATATAATCTGCGCTTCACGTGTACTGTAGAGAATACAAGTATTTTCTGGATTTGACATTAACTGGCTATCCAGGAAATAGCTGGTAATTCCATCCTTAATGCAAAGAGTCATCACCCATTGCATGTCATTAAAGCGATCCCTGTGGGAGAATCTATTCGGGCTCTGAGAAACTGCAGCTCCACATCTTCTTTTGAGGAAGAATGTTCATTGATTGATAACAGATTAAAAAATAGGAATTATCCAGATTGGATGCTCCAGAGAGGCAAAAATATAGCATTACAGAGAACTAGATTTAATATGCTCTTTGGTCGCCTTCTCTATTTTCATCCAAAAAGAATATTAAAAATATGGGAAGTAGCTGGTTGAGTTACAGGGGTTTCAACAATTGTGGTAGCAGCCCTTGTAAAACGTGCAACTATGTTATTTCAACTAAAAATGTCCAGAATTTTGACCATTCTTCCACATTTTCTATTAAAAGCTATATTAATTGTAATACTACTGGTCTGGTGTAAATCATCCGTTGAGTAGAATGTGACCTAATGTATGTGGGAAGCACTATATGTAAACTTAAAAACAGGATATTAGAAAATCTTAATTATATTACAAATCCCACTGCTTTAAATATTTCTAATGTAGCTAGACATTTCATTCAGGTTCACGCCCGTAGGACAAAGGCTTTCTGTGCCTTTGTGGTGGAAAAGGTTTCTGCACCATTGCGAGGTGGAGACCACCGTAAAAAACTCATCCTTCGTGAGGCGTACTGGATTTTTAGGCTTAATACCAGGGTTCCTATGGGCTTGAACTTAAAAAAAGAACTCATGTATGTATACCAATGATTTGAAATAAATGCAAGAGAATTTGTTCCAAATTGGTTATATGGATCCACATGTGATTTTATATGGCCATTGAAGGGTTAGTTACTATGTTTTTTATTATAGTGTTATATGTTGCTGTTCACACAATGCAATTGTTTTCCAGCCAAGGTCATGTCTCAGAGATTAAATTGAAGGCAAGAGTTAACCTGGCAGGAAACCTGAGCTAAGTGTGAAGAGCACCTGAAATCTAATGTGTACATAGGTAACAGGTGTTAACATGATGGAGTGACCAATGGAGTAGTTTCTTCCCTCCATTCGGTTTCTGAGAGGAAGGGTTAGCACACATTTAAATACAGCTTTCCAACATGATACATTGTTAAGACTAACAGAAAGAGAAAATCCAGCTTCCTGTGGAGTAAAAAAATCTTCTTTATTGGCTCATCATATAAAATCCACCAAAATCACCGGAAAAAGGTGTAGTAACTAGGGATGAGCGAACCCGAACTGTATAGTTCGGGTTCGTACCGAATTTTGGGGTGTCCGTGACACGGACCCGAACCCGAACATTTTAGTAAAAGTCTGGGTTCGGGTTCGGTGTTCGTCGCTTTCTTGGCGCTTTTTGAAAGGCTGCAAAGCAGCCAATCAACAAGTGTCATACTACTTGCCCCAAGAGGCCGTCACAGCCATGCCTACTATTGGCATGGCTGTGATTGGCCAGTGCAGCATGTGACCCAGCCTCTATTTAAGCTGGAGTCACGTAGCGCCGCACGTCACTCTGCTCTGATCAGTGTAGGGAGAGGTTGCAGCTGCGACGTTAGGGCGAGATTAGGCAGTGATTAACTCCTCTACAAGGCTTAATTCAGTGATCGATCTACAGCTGTGGATCATTGAAATGCTGCTATTCATTTGCTCACTGTTTTTAGGCTGCCCAGAGCGTTTTTCATTCACTTTTTTCTGGGGTGATCGGCGGCCATTTTGTGTCTTATGGTGCGCCAGCACAAGCTGCCACCAAGTACATTTAATTCACAGAATGAACACAACCCTGTTCACGGGATTATAGTAGAATTAGGTCAATAAATGCAGGAGTATCACAGAAAAACCATTAATTCTAAAACTTGACTTTTAATATATTCAATTAAAATATTTTGACCCTTTTGATACAGAAATAAACAATAAACAAAAAGTAAAGCAAAAGCTACAAATCACCTGTTTCCTAAGTAGCAGGATGACAAGTGAATGATCTACAGGGATAATCACCCTAGTGTTGCCCTTATTATTTTGGCCCTGCCTATGAACGGAATGGCCGCCCTGATAAGGGCGATCCCGTATCTCGTGCCTCCTATAAGACCCTAGAAGGCCCTGATGTGGATGGCGGGTTGTACTAGTCCTAAAAGGAGGCTGTTGCTGATCTACAGGTCTACCAAAAACAAAAAAGGGGTTAATTATATGAGAAGAACACCCAAAACCCATATCATGGGAATAAGAATAGGAAAAAACCGTGTATAGTTATAGTATGAAAAACGTCCCTACGCGTTTCGCCCGGTTGATATTGGGCTCCTCAGGGGACCAAAACCAGAGAGATACAGAGTGTCCAACACCACAGATAGATAATAGATCAAAGACAATACACAGATGTGACCACAATAAATGTAGCTTAAAGATTTGGTCACCAATTTTGTTTAGATGTATATATATATATATGAGACCCCTAGTCCTAAGTATAGGATACTATTTTAATCTTGGTATATCGGGCTCCAGCTATAAGAAGAAAAAGCATTATAACAGTGGCAATACTGATCCAATCATCAAGTTAATACCAACTGGTCATAGCACACCCTCCCACTTAGGGGGTGTATAGAGATCCAGAAGCTATACAATAGAATATCGGCACGCAATAGCCGCAACAGTCTCTGTGGAAAAAATATATATATGGTGTAATGGAGCTAGAAGTATGCAATGTCTAGTCTCTGATGGTACAGAGGAACTTGCGTGTCCAGATAGGTATGGTTGCCAATGCTGTTGAGTCGCTCTGGAGAATGTCCACACAGGTAAGAGACTGAAGGTGCTTCGGCTCAGAGGTCCCGGCGTGACCGCTGTCTGGATGGAGATGGCCGCGTACTTCTTGTTTTTGTAGACCTGTAGATCAGCAACAGCCTCCTTTTAGGACTAGTACAACCCGCCATCCACATCAGGGCCTTCTAGGGTCTTATAGGAGGCACGAGATACGGGATCGCCCTTATCAGGGCGGCCATTCCGTTCATAGGCAGGGCCAAAAAAATAAGGGCAACACTAGGGTGATTATCCCTGTAGATCATTCACTTGTCATCCTGCTACTTAGGAAACAGGTGATTTGTAGCTTTTGCTTTACTTTTTGTTTATTGTTTATTTCTGTATCAAAAGGGTCAAAATATTTTAATTGAATAGATTAAAAGTCAAGTTTTAGAATTAATGGTTTTTCTGTGATACACCAAGTACATTTAACCATCAATAGTGTGGTTATTTTTTTGGCTATATCCTACATATGGGGCAAGCTGTCACCAAGTGCATTTAACCATCAATAGTGTCATTATTTTTTGGCTATATCCTACATATGGGGCAAGCTGTCACCAAGTGCATTTAACCCTCAATAGTGTGGTTATTTTTTGGCTATATCCTACATCAGGGTCAAGCTGTCACCAAGTGCATTTAACCATCAATAGTGTGGTTATTTTTTGGCTATATCCTACATATGGGGCAAGCTGTCACCAAGTGCATTTAACCATCAATAGTGTGGTTATTTTTTGGCTATATCCTACATATGGGACAAGCTGTCATCAAGTGCATTTAACCCTCAATAATGTGGTTATTTTTTGGCTATATCCTACATCAGGTTCATGCTGTCACCAAATGCATTTAACCATCAATAGTGTGGTTATTTTTTGGCTATATCCTACATCAGGGTCAAGCTGTCACCAAGTGCATTTAACCATTAATAGTGTGGTTATTTGTTGGCTATATCCTACATCAGGGTCAAGCTGTCACCAAGTGCATTTAACCATCAATAGTGTGGTTATTTTTTGGCTATATACTACATATGGGGCAAGCTGTCACCAAGTGCATTTAACCCTCAATAGTGTGGTTGTTTTTTGGCTATATCCTACATATGGGGCAAGCTGTCACCAAGTGCATTTAACCATCAATAGTGTGGTTATTTTTTGGCTATATCCCACATCAGGGGCAAGCTGTCACCAAGTGCATTTAACCATCAATAGTGTGGTTATTTTTTGGCTATATCCTACATCAGGAGCTTGGCTGTGCTTGCTATTTTTTTGAGGGGTGAAATACAATTGCCAAAATAGCAGTACCCTAAATCTAGTGTTTCAGCTGTGGCCAACCAATTGTAATACTGTCTGCTGTCTGGCAAAGAATATATTTTTGTTCAGGGTTGAAATACAATTCCCAACTTAGCAATTTCCTAAATTAGTGGTTTCTGCTGTATCAGGGCTACTTTAAATCTATTCATCAAAAGGGTATATAAGATTCAAGGTGCAGATAGGGTCATTCTCAATAACTTCACACACACGCTACTGTGCATTTCCAAGTCTAATTCTGTCTGTAAACGTATACCTTTCACCCAGCGCCTAAATACTAGGCCTCAAATTTACATTCATCTAAATCTGTGTTTATTGCTGTGGCTGGTCAAGTTATTTAGTGTCCGTCAAAGCACAGTTTTTGTTCTGGGTTGAAATACAATTCCCAATTTAGCAATTTCCTAATTTAGTGGTTTCTGCTGTATCAGACCTACTTTAAATATATCCCTAAAAGGGTATATTAGATTCAAGGTGCAGATAGGGTCATTCTAAATAACTTCACACACACGCTACTGTGCATTTTCTAGTCTAACACTGTCTGTAAACGTATACTTTTCACCCAGCGCCTAAATACTAGGCCTCAAATTTACATTCATCTAAATCTGTAGTTATTGTTGTGGCTGGTCAAGTTATTTAGTGTCCGTCAAAGCACAGTTTTTGTTCTTAGTTGAAATACAATTCCCAATTTAGCAATTTCCTAATTTAGTGGTTTCTGCTGTATCAGACCTACTTTAAATCTATTCCTAAAAGGGTATATTAGATTCAAGGTGCAGATAGGGTCATTCTCAATAACTTCACACACACACGCTACTGTGCATTTCCAAGTCTAATTCTGTCTGTAAACGTATACCTTTCACCCAGCGCCTAAATACTACGCCTCAAATTTACATTCATCTAAATCTGTGGTTATTGCTGTGGCTGGTCAAGTTATTTAGTGTCCGTCAAAGCACAATTTTTGTTCTGAGTTGAAATACAATTCCCAATTTAGCAATTTTCTAATTTAGTGGTTTCTGCTGTATCAGACCTACTTTAAATCTATCCCTAAAAGGGTATATTAGATTCAATGTGCAGATAGGGTCATTCTCAATAACTTCACACACACGCTACTGTGCATTTCCAAGTCTAATTCTGTCTGTAAACGTATACCTGTCACCCAGCGCCTAAATACTAGGCCTCAAATTTACATTCATCTAAATCTGTGTTTATTGCAGTGGCTGGTCAAGTTATTTAGTGTCCGTCAAAGCACAGTTTTTGTTCTGGGTTGAAATACAATCCCCAATTTAGCAATTTCCTAATTTAGTGGTTTCTGCTGTATCAGACCTATTTTAAATCTATCCGTAAAAGGGTATATTAGATTCAAGGTGCAGATAGGGTCATTCTTAATAACTTCACACACACACGCTACTGTGCATTTCCAAGTCTAATTTTGTCTGTAAACATATACCTTTCACCCAGCGCCTGAATAATAGGCCTCAAATTTACATTCATCTAAATATGTGTTTATTGCTGTGGCTGGTCAAGTTATTTAGTGTCCGTCAAAGCAAAGTTTTTATTCTGGGTTGAAATACAATTCCCAATTTAGCAATTTCCTAAATTAGTGTTTTCTGCTGTATCAGACCTACTTTAAAACTATCCATAAAAGGGTATATAAGATTCAAGGTGCTGATAGGGTCATCCACAATAACTTCACACGCTACCGTGCATTTCCAAGTCTAATTATGTTCGTAAACGTATACCTGTCATCCAGCGCCTAAATACTAGGCCTCAAATTCATATTCAGCTAAATCTGTGGTTACTGCTGTGCCTTTATTAGTGTAATACGGTACCTAAATAGATAGCCAGATAGTGTTAGGTGTCTGTAAAAAAAGGCCTGAATTTGAATTCAAATTCATTTTTCTTATTGTGGTGAACGGTAACAATGAGGAAAACATCTAGTAAGGGACGCGGACGCGGACATGCTCGTGGTGGTGTTAGTGGACCCTCTGGTGCTGGGAGAGGACGTGGCCATTCTGCCACAGCTACACGTCCTAGTGTACCAACTACCTCAGGTCCCAGTAGCCGCCATAATTTACAGCGATATTTGGTGGGGCCCAATGCCGTTCTAAGGATGGTAAGGCCTGAGCAGGTACAGGCATTAGTCAATTGGGTGGCCGACAGTGGATCCAGCACGTTCACATTATCTCCCACCCAGTCTTCTGCAGAAAGCGCACAGATGGCGCCTGAAAACCAAGCCCATCAGTCTGTCACATCACCCCCATGCATACCAGGGAAACTGTCTGAGCTTCAAGTTATGCAGCAGTCTCTTATGCTGTTTGAAGACTCCGCTGGCAGGGTTTCCCAAGGGCATCCACCTAGCCCTTCCTCAGCGGTGGAAGACATAGAATGCACTGACGCACAACCACTTATGTTTCCTGATGATGAGGACATGATGGGAATACCACCTCAGCACGTCTCTGATGATGACGAAACACAGGTGCCAACTGCTGCGTCTTTCTGCAGTGTGCAGACTGAACAGGAGGTCAGGGATCAAGACTGGGTGGAAGACGATGCAGGGGACGATGAGGTCCTAGACCCCACATGGAATGAAGGTCGTGCCACTGACTTTCACAGTTCCGAGGAAGAGGCAGTGGTGAGACCGAGCCAACAGCGTAGCAAAAGAGGGAGCAGTGGGCAAAAGCAGAACACCCGCCGCAAAGAGACTCCGTCTGCTACTGACCGACGCAATCTGGGACCGAGCACCCCAAAGGCAGCTTCAAGGAGTTCCCTGGCATGGCACTTCTTCAAACAATGTGCTGACGACAAGACTCGAGTGGTTTGCACGCTGTGCCATCAGAGCCTGAAGCGAGGCATTAACGTTCTAAACCTTAGCACAACCTGCATGACCAGGCACCTGCATACAAAGCATGAACTGCAGTGGAGTAAACACCTTAAAAACAAGGAAAACACTCAAGCTCCCCCTGCTACCTCCTCTGCTGCTGCCGCCTCGGCCTCTTCTGCTGCTGCCGCCTCGGCCTCTTCCTCCGTCTCTGGAGGAACGTTGGCACCTGCCGCCCAGCAAACAGGGGATGTACCACCAACACCACCACCTCCGTCACCAAGCATCTCAACCATGTAACACAGCAGCGTTCAGCTCTGCATCTCACAAACATTTGAGAGAAAGTGTAAATTCCCACCTAGCCACCCTCGATCCCTGGCCCTGAATGCCAGCATTTCTAAACTACTGACCTATGAAATGCTGTCATTTAGGCTGGTGGACACAGAATGCTTCAAACAGCTCATGTCGCTTGCTGTCCCACAGTATGTTGTTCCCAGCCGCCACTACTTCTCCAAGAGAGCCGTGCCTTCCCTGCACAACCAAGTATCCGATAAAATCAAGTGTGCACTGCGCAACGCCATCTGTGGCAAGGTCCACCTAACCACAGATACGTGGACCAGTACGCACGGCCAGGGACGCTATATCTCCCTAACTGCACACTGGGTAAATGTAGTGGCGGCTGTGCCCCAGGGGGAGAGCTGTTTGGCGCACGTCCTTCCGCCGCCAAGGATCGCAGGGCAACATTCTTTGCCTCCTGTTGCCACCTCCTCCTACTCAGCTTCCTCCTCCTCTTCTTCCACCTGCTCATCCAGTCAGCCACACACCTTCACCACCAACTTCAGCACAGCCCGGGGTAAACGTCAGCAGGCCATTCTGAAACTCATATGTTTAGGGGACAGGCCCCACACCGCAGAGGAGTTGTGGCGGGGTATAGAACAACAGACCGACGAGTGGTTGCTGCCGGTGAGCCTCAAGCCCGGCCTGGTGGTGTGCGATAATGGGCGAAGTCTCGTTGCAGCTCTGGGACTAGCCGGTTTGATGCACATCCCTTGCCTGGCGCATGTGCTGAATTTGGTGGTGCAGAAGTTCATTCACAACTACCCCGACATGTCAGAGCTGCTGCATAAAGTGCGGGCCGTCTGTTCACGCTTCCGGCGTTCACATCCTGCCGCTGCTCGCCTGTCTGCGCTACAGCGTAACTTCGGCCTTCCCGCTCACCGCCTCATATGCGACGTGCCCACCAGGTGGAACTCCACCTTGCACATGCTAGGCAGACTGTGCGAGCAGCAGCAGGCCATAGTGGAGTTTCAGCTGCAGCACGCACGGGTCAGACGCACTGCGGAACAGCACCACTTCACCACCAATGACTGGGCCTCCATGCGAGACCTGTGTGCCCTGTTGCGCTGTTTCGAGTACTCCACCAACATGGCCAGTGGCGATGACGCCGTTATCAGCGTTACAATACCACTTCTATGTCTCCTTGAGAAAACACTTAGGGCGATGATGGAAGAGGAGGTGGCCCAGGAGGAGCAGGAGGAGGAGGAAGAGGGGTCATTTTTAGCACTTTCAGGCCAGTCTCTTGGAAGTGACTCAGAGGGAGGTTTTTTGCAACAGCAGAGGCCAGGTACAAATGAGGCCAGCCAGGGCCCACTACTGGAGGACGAGGAGGATGAGGAGGAGGTGGAGGAGGATGAGGATGAAGCATGGTCACAGCGGGGTGGCACCCAACGCAGCTCGGGCCCATCACTGGTGCGTGGCTGGGGGGAAACGCAGATGATGACTATACGCCTCCCACAGAGGACAGCTTGTCCTTACCTCTGGGCAGCCTGGCACACATGAGCGACTACATGCTGCAGTGCCTGTGCAACGACAGCAGAGTTGCCCACATTTTAACGTGTGCAGACTACTGGGTTGCCACCCTGCTGGATCCACGGTACAAAGACAATGTGCCCACCTTACTTCCGGCACTGGAGCGTGATAGGAAGATGCGCGAGTACAAGCGCACGTTGGTAGACGTGCTACTGAGAGCATTCCCAAATGTCACAGGGGAACAAGTGGAAGCCCAAGGCCAAGGCAGAGGAGGAGCAAGAGGTCGCCAAGGCAGCTGTGTCTTGGCAATTTTTGTCAACACGCCACAGCTAACTGCACCACCACCTGATGCGCAACATGTTAGCAGGAGGCAAAATTTCAATAACATGGTGGAACAGTACGTGTGCACACCCCTCCACGTACTGACTGATGGTTTGGCCCCATTCAACTTCTGGGTCTCTAAATTGTCTACGTGGCCAGAGCTAGCCTTTTATGCCTTGGAGGTGCTGGCCTGCCGGGCGGCCAGCATTTTGTCTGAACGTGTATTCAGCATGGCAGGGGGCGTCATTACAGACAAACGCAGCTGTCTGTCTACAGCCAATGTGGACAAGCTGACGTTCATAAAAATGAACCAGGCATGGATCCCACAGGACCTGTCCTTCCCTTGTGCAGATTAGACATTAACTACCTCTCCTTAACCATATATTATTGTACTCCAGGGCACTTCCTCATTCAATCCTATTTTTATTTTCATTTTACCATTATATTGCGGGGCAACCCTAAGATGAATGAACCTCTCCTCTGTCTGGGTGACGGGGCCTAAATATATGACAATGGACTGTTCCAGTGTTGGGTGACATGAAGCATGATTCTCTGGTATGATATGAAGACTGATTCTCTGCTGAGATGAATCCTGATTCTCTGTTACGGGACCTCTCTCCTCTGCCTGGGTGCCAGGGCCTAAATTTATGACAATGGACTGTTACAGTGGTGGGTGACGTGAAGCATAATTCTCTGCTATGATATGAAGACTGATTCTCTGCTGACATGAAGCCAGATTCTCTGTTACGGGACCTCTCTCCTCTGCCTGGGTTCCGGGGCCTAAATTTATGACAATGGACTGTTGCAGTGGTGGCTGACGTGAAGCCTCATTCTCTGCTATGACATGCAGACTGATTCTCTGCTGACATGAAGCCAGATTCTCTGTTACGGGACCTCTCTCCTCTGCCTGGGTGCCTGGGCCTAAATATCTGACAATGGACTGTTACAGTGGTGGGTGACGTGAAGCATAATTCTCTGCTATGACATGCAGCCTGATTCTCTGCTGACATGAAGCCAGATTCTCTGTTACAGCACCTCTCTCCTCTGCCTGGGTGCCTGGGCCTAAATATCTGACAATGGACTGTTCCAGTGTTGGGTGATGTGAAGCATGATACTCTGCTATGACATGAAGACTGATTCTCTGCTGACATGAAGCCAGATTCTCTGTTACGGGACCTCTCTCCTCTGCCTGGGTTCCGGGGCCTAAATTTATGACAATGGACTGTTACAGTGGTGGGTGACGTGAAGCCTGATTCTCTGCTATGACATGAAGACTGATTCTCTGCTGACATGAAGCCAGATTCTCTGTTACGGGACCTCTCTCCTCTGCCTGGGTGCCTGGGCCTAAATATCTGAAAATGGACTGTTCCAGTGTTGGGTGATGTGAAGCATGATTCTCTGCTATGACATGAAGACTAATTCTCTGCTGACATGAAGCCAGATTCTCTGTTACGGGACCTCTCTCCTCTGCCTGGGTGCCGGGGCCTAAATTTATGACAATGGACTGTTACAGTGGTGGGTGACGTGAAGCCTGATTCTCTGCTATGACATGAAGACTGATTCTCTGCTGACATGAAGCCAGATTCTCTGTTACGGGACCTCTCTCCTCTGCCTGGGTGCCTGGGCCTAAATATCTGACAATGGACTGTTTCAGTGTTGGGTGACGTGAAGCATGATTCTCTGCTATGACATGAAGACTGATTCTCTGCTGACATGAAGCCAGATTCTCTGTTACGGGACCTCTCTCCTCTGCCTGGGTGCCTGGGCCTAAATATCTGAAAATGGACTGTTCCAGTGTTGGGTGACGTGAAGCATGATTCTCTGCTATGACAAGAAGACTCATTCTCTGCTGACATGAAGCCAGATTCTCTGTTATGGGACCTCTCTCCTCTGCCTGGGTGCCGGGGCCTAAATATATGACAATGGACTGTTCCAATGTTGGGTGACGTGAAGCATGATTCTCTGCTATGACAAGAAGACTCATTCTCTGCTGACGTGAAGCCTGATTCTCTGCTATGGGACCTCTCTCCAATTGATACTGGTTAATTTTTATTTATTTTATTTTTATTTGAATTCATTTCCCTATCCACATTTGTTTGCAGGGGATTTACCTACATGTTGCTGCCTTTTGCAGCCCTCTAGCCCTTTCCTGGGCTGTTTTACAGCCTATTTAGTGCCGAAAAGTTCGGGTCCCCATTGACTTCAATGGGGTTCGGGACGAAGTTCGGGTCGGGTTCGGAGCCCGAACCCGAACATTTCCGGTAAGTTCGGCTGAACTTCTCGAACCCGAACATCCAGGTGTTCGCTCAACTCTAGTATTAACATGTTTCGGGCTACAGAATCCAGCCTTTCATCAAGACATAACACACATATTAAAACCAATTCTTTTCATGTAGCACAGGGTCCAACCCCCTCGAATCAGCAAAGTGTCCGCACCTGGAGCCTGGAATGGGAACCATTCAGTGGTCCAGGGGAGGAGATCCAGTATCATAAGTGAAACATACATACACATAATGAACATATCTTAGGCCACTTTCACACCTGCATTAGGTTCGGATCCGTCTGCCATCCACACAGACGGATCCGCACCTATAAATGCAAATGATGGCATCCGTTCAGAACGGATCCGTCTGCATTCTATGTAAAAAAGTTTAAGTCTAATAGTTAGTCAGACGGATCTGTCCCGATCCCACACTGAAAGTCAACAGGGGACGGATCCGCCCGCAATGGCACCATATTTTGTCAACGGATCCGTCTGTGCGGATGGCAGACGGATCCGCACCTAACGCAGGTGTGAAAGTGGCCTGAGATATGTTCATTATGTGTATGTATGTATCACCTATGATACTGGATCTCCAGTAAAACATGGTCGTGGCAGGATCATGCTGTGGGGATGTTTTTCAGCAGCCGTGACTGGGAAACTGGTCAGAGTTGAAGGAAAGATGAATGGTGCTAAATACAGGGATATTCTTGAGCAAAACCTGTACCACTCTATACGTGATTTGAGGTTCACCTTCCAGCAGGACAATTACCACAAACACACTGCTAAAGCAACACTTTAGTGGTTTAAGGGGAAACATGTAAATGTGTTGGAATGGCCTAGTCAAAGCCCAGATCTCAATCCAATATAAATCTGTGGTCAGACTTAAGAATTGCTGTTCACAAGCGCAAACTATCCAACTTGAAGGAGCTGGAGCAGTTTTGGAAGGAGGACTGGGCAAAAATCCCAGTGGTAAGATATGGCAAGCTCATAGAGACTTATCCAAAGCGACTTGAAACTGTGATTGCCATAAAAGGTGGCTCTACAAAGTATTGACTTTAGGGGGGTGAATAATTACTTTTTTTTGTTATTTTGTTGTTTGCTTTAAAATAAAATAAAAATATATTCTAATTTGCAATATTTTACTAATATTTGGGTGAATATTCGTCATATATTCACGAATTTGAGAATTCAAGATTATTTTCTTGATAGCGAAAAATCGGCAATTAAATATTCATGTAATGCAGGTGAAATACAGGTTAGGGTCACATTTGCTACATTTTCTAAGGTGCTAGAAGTTTCCTGAGACCAGATAAAATGGTTGGCACGGCAGAACATAAAAAAATGGCTTTATATGCAGTTAGAGTGCTCCAATATATTAGCGATAGCACTAGTCGGAACTAATGATGCAAATATTTTGGCACAATACGGGAAAACATTACATTTTTAGCAGGTCTGCATGTTTGTATGGGCAGTAGAAGCTATCACACTACCTAACACACTGCACTGCAACAGCTACACTATATCAGGATCTAACCTACGCTGACTATCTCCCACTAACTACCTGTATTATATATATATATATATATATATATATATAAAAAAAGAAAACAATGGCGGCACCGGAATACAAAAAGGGTGCTATGTCCAGGGATGTAGCAGCTTACCCCATCAATAGGAAACGAAAAAAGGACAGCACTCCAAGTAAAAGTGATGATGATTTAATCACCCATGTGCAGGCAACGTTTCAGCTCATACAAGAGCCTTTGTCAAGCCTAAGGCTTGACAAAGGCTCTTGTATGAGCTGAAACGTTGCCTGCACATGGGTGATTAAATCATCATCACTTTTACTTGGAGTGCTGTCCTTTTTTCGTTTCCTATATATATATATATATATATATATATATAAGCTATCTAAATATCTATTTAATGTATTGTGGAAAGCACAGAGGACAGCAATGACACTGCTGTCCCTCTCAGAATTTTAAAGGGGTTCTACAGTTTGTTTTAACTGATGATCTATACCTAGGACCCCCGCCGATCAGCTGCTTGAGAAGGCAGCGGCGCTCCAGCAGCGCCACAGCCTTCTTACTGTTTACTGCTGGCCCAGTGAAGTCACGACTAGTATCAACTGGCCTGGGCGGGCTAAGCTCCATTCAAGTGAACAGAACTTAGTCCCGCCCCAGGCCAGTTGATACTAGTCGTGACATCACTGGGCCTGCGGTAAACAGTGAGAAGGCTGTGGTGCTGCTGGAGTGCCGCTGCCTTCTCAAACAGCAGATCGACGGGGGTCCCGGGTGTTGGACCCCCGCCGATCAGATGCTGATAATCTATCCAAAGGATAGATCATCAGTTAAAACAAACTGCAACCGCTTGTTAGCCAGATCTCACATATTCTGCTGTATTAGCTCTGCCTTAATGTGTCAATATCTGTGCTCTGTACAAAGTATGGTCTTGTATTCCATGTTTGTAATACTTACTTTACTTGTTTTTGAAATCAATAAAAAGATTTTAAAAAGAAAACAAACTGCAGATCCCCTTTAAAAAAAAAAACAAAAAAAAAAACTGTAGAAAATGGCTGCTGGGGAGGTTCTTATATGGTAAGGAGTAGGCAACTTTCTTTTTGGTTGCTAGGGATGTTGCTAAGCTCTGACAAATACATTGCAGCCTTCTCATTGGCCCACAAGCAAGAAGGGAGTTTACTGATTAAAAAAAATATATATATATAGAATATTCGAAATTCAAAATATTCGCAAATTCTCAAAGTGCAGATATTCGCGATTCGAATATTCATGCCCAACACTAGTAGTTATATTTCCTATTAATACACCCCAAAAATGGCTGTATCACAATAGTTTTACCACAGAACCGTGAGTGGATGTAATTTTAGTTCCTATTAATACACATAAAAACTGTCTGTATCACAATATACTTTTACCACAAAAGGGCGAGCAGACATACTTATATTTCCTATTAATACACACAAAAACTGACGGTATCACAATGTAATTTCACCGCAGAACTGCGAGTGGATGTACCTATATTTCCTATTAATACACACAAAAACTGGGTGTATCACATTGTACTTTCACCATAGAACGGCAAATGGACGTACTTATATTTCCTGTTAATACACCCCAAAAAATGGCTGTATGACAATGTAATTTAACTGCAGAACTGCGAGTGGATGTACCTATATTTCCTATTAATACACACAAAAACTGGGTGTATCATATTGTACATTCACCGCAGAACGGTAAATGGACGTACTTATATTTCCTGTTAATACACCTAAAAAAATGGCTGTGTAACAATGTAATTTAACTGCAGAATTGCGAGTGGATGTACTTATATTTCCTATTAATACACCCCAAAACTGGCTGTATCAAACCGCACTTTCCTTAAAGAAGCAATGGTGAATGGAAATAGTTATTTTTCACCTAAATATACAGCAAAACTGGTTGTATAAAACAGCACTTTTACCCCAATAACAAGCAAGGATTGCTGGAGTTACTGAGCTATCATATAGTACAAACAACCTAAAAGCAGTAGTATTAGAGCAATTTGGATATCCAATTAGTGCAGCAAGGTGTAATAGAAATCGCTCCTATTACCCAGGCTTTACACTCCCCTATTGGTCCCTGCTATAGTGTGGATAGTGCCTCCCTATCCTTTCCTTACAATATGAATGATCTTTCCCTTAACTGCTCAATCATTTATTTATTTTCAGAATAAAGTCTTTCCTAAACACTGTCCCTAGCACCTGTCACAACTCTCCCTGCACTAAGTGCACTGGAAAATGATAGAAACTAAGATGGCTGAGACTATTTATAGGACTGTGACAGGGGCTGACTGGCTGCTGATTGTCTGCATGCATGGCATTGTGGGTGATCCCTTTTTCCCAGAGTTCTTAGGTTCATGTTCTTACATGTGCAGAAGCAATTTTAGGAAAAAGTGTGATTAGTTAGCACAAAGCGCGAGGAAATTCGTACAAGGACTTTGGTCCAAATAACATTTTTCCTGAAATTTGGATCGAATTACACATCGTCAACTTCCATTTGTTCATCTCTACCTATAGCTATGCCCCTTTCCATCATTATTTTGGAAAACCCTTGTAAGAAGTAGATTGAGACTGTAATAACAGTCTACACATTTTAAATGAATCCTGTGGGGGCAATTTCTTAATGCAATGTAACTGGATAGTTACCTAAAATACTGTATATTGCATAATATTGCATCACATACATTTGAAAGAAACAGTAGTTTCTTCTTATGTATCTATCTTGTTGCTGCTATTATCATATTTCTGCTAGATAGAAGTTGTTTAAATTTTAGTTCATGCAATTTTAAAATAAGAGGCCATATGCCAAGGTCTTTCCCTGCCATCCCACCTCCCTGGTTACTATGACACTGCAGTAAATGTGCTGAAACATCTTGAACCATCATTTTTAAAATAGGTCATTTAGCAATCAGTAAAAAGGCTTATACCGAGATGGATGACGTGATGACGTAGCATGCTGCGTTGCGCCTCCTCCTCCCTTCTACCCCATGTGATCCACCGCCCCATGTGATCCACACCGAGACAGGTCCTGCCATGTTGATCCAATGCATCCTTAGAGGCCGAAGCTGAGGCAGAACCCCTAGAACGCTCTCCCACCCGGGTAAAGTTTTCTTCTCGGTCAGCACTCCCTGGACATTTCCCACGCTACTGGCGTCTACACATCTACTGGACCTCCATGTTCTCTGCCCCTTCATTCTGGCCTTCCCCTTGGATGTTGCTTGGACAGAGGTTTGCAGAAATTTCTCTCCATGCTGTGTTTGAAATCCTGGTGTGATTTGCCTCCCCTACTGTCTTTGGAACCTACCGCCTGACCCATTGTGAATGTGTTGTTCCCCTGCATCTGTTGTCTGCCCCTCATTTTTCAGCGTTCCCCTGCCCTGTTGTCTGCCCTTGGAAAGTCCTGCATATCCCTGCCTCACCCATCTGGCTCTCCGTAGTTGTGGGCATCTGACTGCAGGCTGGAAGCTGGGGACCTGTGTTCCTCCCTATACTCCTTGGTGTATGTTTGAGTCATCCTTTCCCCCCCTCACTTTGTAATCAGCTCCTCCACCACTAATTTTCAGTAATTACTGCTGAGTTATTACCCCCATCTAACAAACCCCTCTGCTTCACTTATATATTGTCCTCCTCTGTTGATTTGCAGTTGTATGTCAATTCCAAGCTGGCCCTGATCTAGCTGTGGGACTGGCTTCAATTAATGTAAGAGGATGAGTACTCTAAAAAAAAAAAAAAAAAAGTTATAAAAGTTACAAAAAAAACCAAGTTTGAATAATAGGACAAACAGAGAGAAAAGGGGAAAAAGACAAGGGGAGAGGAAGAAGAATGGCCCCTAAACAAAATAGGTGCTCCGCTGAACACACAACTACTAAAACAACCCAGAAAGTCTCTGATTTTGCAAAAATCTAACAATTTTAAAATCTTCAAAAGTCCTAAGTACAAGGGTTGGGCAAAAAGGATCCCATAATCTTGATTTTGAAAAAAGTGCGGGTATAGAACGGAGGGCACAGAGGAGGACAATGTTCAGCAGGCAGGGGAGGAGAGAGATAATGAATTTACTTAGACTAAAGATGAACCCTCTCCATTAAAAGAAATCTTAGCCGCTGTGAAAAAAAATGGAGAATTAATTAAAGATATCTCAACCCAACTTGGGGTAATACAAATTGATGTGGTCTTGTTAAGAGACTACCTTTCTAAATTCCGGGACAGAGTGACCACTGTGGAAAAAACGGTGGAAATTTTGGAGAAAGATGCTAAAATCTTTAAAACCGAAATTCCCAAGCAGAGATCAGAGGGTAACCACTTTAAATCAAAGATGGTGGACTTGGAAGATAGGTCCAGGCGAAATAATGTGAAAATCTTGGGCTTACCAGAGGGCATGGAAGGGGACAATTATGGAAATATGTTACAGACTTTAATTTTGGAGAAGTTCGGGAAGGAGTATTTGTTGCCTTTTTATTGAATTTTTTTTTTTTAAATGGTAAAGTAAGAATCAATGTACGTACATTGTAAATACAATATAGAGAGAATAGACAGCCATTATCATTACAACAATGTACAGCATAAAGACATAATATTCAGGTCATTACAAGCTGATCAGGATGAGGGGGGGTAAACCGTAGAACAATGTTGTTGACGGAAGAGAATTGAGCTTGTAACTCTGGTGATATGTGCTTGTTTTCCCGTCGGAGGAAGGGGTGGAGAGGGGTTGGGGAAGGTGGAGAGGGAGAGGAGGGGGGGAGGGGGGAGGGGAGAGGACCTCTAGCGTGTGATGATGAATATGATTACCCAGGATGAGATTAGTTTGATTCGGATAGAAGTCGTATAGTTGAGGTAGAAGATCGGTATTTGACCCAACCATCCCAAATTTTAAGAAACCTATCATGAGTTCTCAGTTCCCAGGCTGATAACTCTTCCATGTGATAAATGTGATTAACTTTGTGAAGCCATTGCGTGAGGGTGGGGGAACTTGGCTGATTCCAGTGTTGAGGAATTAATGATTTAGCTGCAGCGGTAAGGTGTTGAAAGAGGATTCTTTTCTCAGGTGGGATAATATCTAAACGGATATTGAGAAAAATAGAAGCTAGAGTTGGATCTTGTGTAAGGGTGCAGATTTCTTTGATTGAACTGAGTACCTGGGTCCAATATGGATCGATCACTGGGCATTCCCGCCACATGTGGATATATGTGCCCCTTGAACATTTACATTTCCAGCAGGTGTCAGAATTCAGACAGGTCATCTGTTTTAGTCTCACTGGTGTACGATACCATCTAGTTACAATTTTATACGAATTCTCTTGAAGTCGAATACACCTAGAGATACCATGAGATTTAAGGTAAATTTGTTTGGTTTCTGCGGTAGACCAAGTGGTGTCAAGATCTTCCTCCCAATATTTTAGTAATTTTAATAATTCACTAATGTTTGGATGTTTTAATTGCTGTAAGATATTATAAATCTGGGAGAGTAAATGTTTAGGAGGGGTGGCAGAGGATGCTAATTTTTCGAATTGAGTTAGCTCTCTAGGGCTAGTGGTCTGGGAAAGGTATGGTTTTACTAGCGAGTGTATGTGGGCTTTATGTATTGAGTGTATCGGGATGAGGCTCAGTGGGTCTTCCACTCGTTCTTGGTCTAGAAAAGAGTACAGAGTGATGGAGCTGATGTCTTTAAGCTTGAGGCCTGTATCTTTGTATCTCTCATGATATAAATCTGAGATGTCTGTTAACGTCATTAAGGGGGATAGAGCGGGGCTTAAAGCGTCCATATATTGATGCCATAAAGATAGAGAGGATTGTGTAATAGCGTTTGATGTGAGTTGGGAGATGGGCATGTCTTTTTTCCTCCAAAGCAATGATCTGAGGGGAGAAATAGCTAATAGATTTTCGAGTGGGAGCCAGAGTTTATTTTTATCTGATCTTATCCATTGTACTATTCTGGCAATGTGGGTGGCTTCGTAGTATAATCTAAAGTCAGGTACCGCCATGCCTCCTCTTGATTTGTGTTGGGTTAGCAGGTTCCATTTTAGTCTGGGTTTTTTGTCATCCCAGAGATATTTGCTTATAATTTTACGTAGATTGTTAAAAAAAGATACTGGGAGTGGGATTGGGAGAGTTTGGAACAAGTAAGTTAATTTGGGAAGAAGTATTGCTTTAATTAGGTTCTTGCGACCCATCCAAGACAGGAAGGGTAAGGACCACGAGGATAATATCTGTCTAAAATTGTTTGGGATTTGAGCATAATTGAGAGAGAAAAGATCCCTCCAGTTGGAGCTAATTTTTATACCCAGGTATGTGATATGTGATTTTGGCCAATGGAAGGGGTGTCGAGAGCGTAAAGTATCTGTTTCTTCTTTGCTAATATTAAGGCCAAGTGCCTCTGACTTGGAGGTATTTATTTTAAAATTTGAGAATTTGCCGTACTCTTCTAATATATTTTGTAATGCGGGTAAAGCAGAAAAAGGGTTCGACAATGTCAACAAGATATCATCCGCATATGCGGCTGTGGTGTGTACATAACTACCATCATTGAAACCTTTGATGTCAGGATGTAATCTGATGGAGGCTAATAGTGGTTCGAGTGACAGTATAAAAAGGATTGGCGAAAGTGGGCAGCCTTGCCTCGTCCCGTTGTATATATGAAAAGGCGCCGAGAGATTCTGGTTAATGCGTAATCTTGCTGTAGGGCAATCGTACATCAAGAGTATGGCGTCCACGAACTCCTGTGGTAGTCCAAAGTGCAGGAGTACCTGTTCCATATAGATCCAGTCCACCCTGTCGAACGCCTTTTCTGCGTCTGTTCCTAGTAAAACCAAGGGAGTTTTCTTATGGTTGGCTAATTGTAAAATGGAGAGGATTCTCAGAGTGTTGTCCTTCCCCTCCCTTCCGGACTCGAACCCCACCTGCTCTGGGGAGATCAAAGAAGGGATTAAAGGTTTGAGTCTGTTGGCCAACAAGCTAGCATATAATTTCAGATCTGTATTTAACAAAGATATTGGCCTATAGCTTCCACACTGGGTGGGATCCTTCCCCTCTTTATGAATTAAAGTGATGTAAGCTTCAAGAGCTTGTTTTGGCATGTTCAAGCCCGAGAGGTAGGCGTTGAACGTATCCGTCAGGTGAGGGAGAAGTACATCCGAGAAGGAACTATAATAAGAACAGGGGAGGCCATCTGGTCCAGGCGCTTTTTGTTTAGGGCATTTTCGCAGGATGGACTGGATTTCAAATTGAGTGAAGGGTTTTATCAGGTCTGCATGAGTGTTGGGGTCTAGCTTGGGAAGGGAGGCACGGGAAAGGAAGTTCGATATCGCTGCCAGAGAATTTTGCTCGTTCATTTGTTTCCCTGGGGGGCGTAATTGGTATAGTGAGGAGTAAAAGTTGATAAATTCTCTCTCAATTTTCCCAGGATCGTTAGTGATATCTCCCCTATTGTCTCTGATTTCTCTTATAAAGGTGCGGGCTTTCTTCCTTTTTATAAGGGACATCATTAATTTTGATGCTCTATCTCCGTGGGCATAGAATGAATGTTTGACAGACATGTAAAGTTTGGCCGAGTTTTTGTTCAGTAGGTCTCTAAGCTGTAATCTGAGATCTGTAAGTTTTTGGAGAAGAGGCGCAATAAGAGATTGTTTGTGAAGCTTTTCCAAACTGGAGATCTCCGACTGTAGGGATTTAATTTTTTGTTCCCTCTGTCTTTTACAGTATGTGCCAATTGAGATGAATTCACCTCTGATGGTCGCTTTGTGTGCCTCCCATTCTACCGGCAAAGAGACCTCTGAATTATTGTTAATCATGAAGTATGAGTTGAGACGGTCCGCAATTCTTTTATGGAGATCCGCAGAGGTGAGGAGAGTTTCATTAAGTCTCCATGGTGGTCGTGTGCTCGGTCGATCAGACATTGTTATTTGAATACTTAATGGTGAGTGATCTGAGTGAATTCCCGAGCCTATTGTAGATGATTGCACTATATTGAGGGAAGACTGTTGAAGAAAGAAGTAATCTATCCTATGGTAAGTGTTATGTGGTGTTGAGTACAGCGTGTAGTCTCTCGCCGAAGGATGGAGAAAGCGCCACACATCAGTCAGGGAAAGTATCTGCAGTGATTTCTTAATATGTCTGAGTGCCTTGTAAGAAAGAGAGGAACGTCTAGAGGATGTATCGAGGAGAGGATCAAGTGCAACGTTGAGATCGCCACCAACTATTAGAATTCCTTTTGACATACTATGTATCAATGTCGTGTTGTCTCTTATCCATTGTGGTTGATGTGTGTTAGGGGCATATAGATTTGCTAATGTAACTTGTTTACCATTTAACAAACCAATGAGTACGAGCAGTCTACCCTCATTATCCTTGTACGTGCTCTCTAATTCAAATGTGGTGTGTTTGGAGAAAGTGATGGCTACCCCACTTGAATTCTTTGTATGGGAATGTGAGTGATACCACTGGTTATAAAAGTGATTTTGAAATGAGGGGAACTTTGCTGCGAGGAAGTGGGTTTCCTGTAAGAATAGGATATCAGCTCGGTATTTTTTCATAGTTTGGAGGAGTTGGCTGCGCTTTATCGGGGAGTTTAGGCCTCTAACATTATACGAGGTTAAGTGTATGGTGGCCATGGAGGAGGATGATGGGATATTCGAAGGTCGAAGTCATACCTGGGGGTTGTAATGTGTAAGGGCAAGAGGTCCGGGAGTTGTAAGTCAGAGGGAGGTTGAGAGGAGGTGGAGGTCAAACATTGGGGATTTGACTGTGAAAACCACAGACGTAACATATTAGAAAGAGTATACATCAGAAAGTGAGAATAAAATAGAACATGCGCATGCAACATCATGACGATACTATAGCCGTGAGGGTTCTATCGTATAAAACATTGTTTTGACTATAACAAGAGGACTAACAGGTCAGGGATATCTATCTGACCATAAGAAAATAGCCGATCTGAACCTCTAGGCATGTGGGATAGTAGCAGGGGGCGAGAGAGAGGCCAAGACAAACCCCCAATGAACACAGAAGTGCCGAATAAGCAAGATAATGGGTTTCCAAGGGTGTGATATCACGGTTCTCTCTCCCGACCCCTATGAGCAAAGTGACACATAGCTAGAGGTGGATCTACCAAAGAAGGAAGCTACTTTAAACTGTAATTGCGAACAAAAGAGCTACTGAACATATTCAGATGTGCACCGACGAGGTCAGTGAACTAATATCACCTATGTTAGGACAGTTCTTAGGTGGGATCAATATCCAGTCGTCTTGGAGTCAGTTTCCCTTGTCTTTTCCTGCTGCGGCTCTTCCTTTCTGCTCCGGTCGTCTCCCATGGCGTGGGTGGTGGGATTGTCGGCAATCCGGTGAGGTCTGATATTGGAGACCAGTCTGGAATGTCCATATCAGTTATTTGAAGCGATGATAAGATTTCTGCCAACTCGGAATGATCTCTCAGGATGTATCTTTTCCCTTCAACTGTAAAGGAGAGGCCAAATGGAAATAACCATCTGTAAGGAATGTCTCTGCGACGTAGGGCTTCTGTTAAAGGGCGGAGCATGTTTCTCTTGGAAAGTGTGACCCTTGCCAGGTCTTGATAAATTGATATCTCAGATCCTTCGAATTTGACCATAGGTTTGGTGCGGGCGAATTTTAGAATGTCGTCTCTCACTCTGGAATTGAAGAGGCGGCAAATTACATCTCTTGGTGGATCCGACCCTTGTGGTTTAGCACGTAACGCCCTATGTGCTCTTTCGATGGAGATTTCTAATAGGTAGTTGTCACCTAGTATTGCAGAAAATATTTGTTTGACTGTATCGAGTAAGGCCTCTGAAGAGATGGATTCCGGCACTCCCTTGAGTCTTAGGTTATTGCGTCTCGCTCTATTCTCTTGGTCCTCCATCCAATTGACTATTTTGTTCATATGTGTTTGACATGATGAAAAGTTCGCAGAGGTCGCTTCAGTATAAGAGATTATTTGTGCTTGCGTAGATTCCAGTTGCTCCACTCTTCCCCCTATGGATTTCATTTCTTGTTTTATGTCTTGCAATTCTTTTACAACAGGTTCGAGCGCTCTTGAAAGAGCCTGTCCCAGAAAGGCTCTGGAGATAGGTAAACACGTGTCGTCTTCTTGGTCGCTTTCCATCCTTGAGGTGTTATTAGATATAGTATCTTTAGTAGAGGAGCTCGAGGGTGTGTTTCTTTGTGAATGTGGAGATTTTGTAGGTGGAGCAGGGGGACGTTTCTGCATATAGGAATCCAAAGAGCCTGTGAGACACTTGTTGGAGGCGGGCCTGGGTTTACCTGGGCCGATCTTTACCATCACTACTTAGCCAGGGGAAAGAGGTGTACAATCCTCTCAGGTGCGAACGTCAAGGAGCAATAGGGGGATATGGAAGAGGTTGTAAGTCCTTCTTGTAATTTGTCCTTAAAGCCCTCGATGTCTACAGTTGCTGTTTACATAGGCTTCTGCATTCTGTTGCCTCTAAAAATCTTTTTTAAGAGAGGCTAGAAAAATTGGGCCAAAGACCCTAGAAACTTATCACTGGGGCCTTTGCTGGGAGTTATTCCCGATGAGGCTTCTTTGTTAGTGTAGTTGTTCTGTGAAAAAACCGTGTGACAGAGAGACGGTAGCTTGTGTGTGCCTTCACAGCGGCTTTAGGTGCGGAACTCTGGCTATGCGTGGAGCACTGGTAAGGGGCAAATGTGCGCCCAGATGTAAGAACGGCTACACTCCGACAGTGCAGTAGATTGTGGTTCTCCGTAGACTCCTGTTGTCTTGTTATATATATTCTTAAATAATCGCAGCAGGAGTTGCGGGCTGACGCCGTAGGCAGTTACAGGTAGGCCCACACGGTACACCCGTTCCACAGACTTGTTGTAATCTAGTCGTTGGTGTTCAGGCGATCTGGGTCTCCATTGGTCTCGGCTGTGACGGGGGGTCCAGTCGTTCTCAAAGCCGTTCTGTTAGAGGCGGCCCCTCAGCTAAATCCAGTCCGTGGCTCTGGGCCGTATGGTAGGCCGCGCGAGCAATTCCCGCCGAAAGTCCAGATTCAGGCACCGGAACGTTCCGGATCGTGTGCTGGACACAATGGGATAAGTTCGGTGAGTTACCGAGCGCCGCTGGTAAGCTGCTATGTAGATAGCCGAGTAGGTAGTGCTGCAGAAATGGATCCGAGGCTCCGGCTCTGTAGCAAGGCCACAGATAGTAATCAGCTGTTATCAGTCCTATTCGTCCGCGAGAGGGCTTAAAATGATTCTCCCGAAGATTGTAGTCCAACAGGGTGGATCTCGGGCAGTTTCCAGCTATTAAATCTGCAGGATGTCTCTGGATAAAGAATCAAGCTCAGGAGCTCTGTGAAGATGCTTCCTCCCTGTTCGGCAGTTAGCCACGCCCCCCCATCGCCACTATTGCAAAACCTTTTCATCCGTTTTTTGGCTTCCCCATAAAACTTCTCATTCTCTGAGCAATTCCTCCTAACCCGGAGGTATTGCCCTTTAGGTATGTCCCTTTTCTGTGGTGTGGGATGGTGACTATTCCAATGAAGAATAGAGTTGGTAGCTGTAGCTTTACGGTAAATGGTTGATTTTAACCTGTCACCACACTTGTATATCCTCACATTCAAAAAAGTAATGACCTCCTGTTGTAGCTCAAAGGTAAATTTCATGCCTATTATGTTGTTATTAAGTACCTGGACAAACTCTTCTTTACTTCCTTTCTAGATGAAGAACACGTCATCTATGTAGCGTGTCCAGAACATTATTTTATCTTCCCACCACACAGGATGGTCCGGAAACCAGCCCAGGAAGAGGTTGTCATAGGTGGGGGCAGAAGGGCTCCCCATAGCCATCCCCTGAGCTGGTGGTAGAATTGTGCATTAAATAGGAAGTCGTTGTGGGTCAACGTGAACTTCAGTAGATTAAGAATGAAAGTATTATGTTTTCCACACTGTATTCCTCTAGACTTAAGCTAATATGAAATTGTCATGAGTCCTTGGGGGATCGAACTACATAATGATTCTACGTCGATACTAGCCAGTAGACAGTGAGAATCTATGCTGATGGTCTCTATTTTATTGAGTAAGTCCATGGTGTCTCTCGTATAGGATTGTAATGATGTCACAAATGCTTGGAGAACTCTATCAAGATATATACCACAGTTTTGAATGAGGGAACCCACCCCTGAAACAATTGGGTGCCATTTCAAAGGGGACATCCTCTTATGGAGTTTGGGGAGTCCATAAAAGGTTGCTATACAGGTATTTTTTGTCCATAAGAAATTATACTCGCCTGAGCTAATTACTCGATTATTCAATCCATCAATCAGTATGCTCTTAAGATCTTGGAGAAAGTTGTCCGCGGGGTCTGAAATTAAAATCCCATAGCCATCTTTATCTTTCAACAATTCTAGACACATATGTTGATATTGTGCATGCCTCAATACAACAAAATTGCTGCCCTTATCCGCGGGTTTGATTATTATGGAGTTGTCTGTCTCTAGTTTTTTTTACGGCATCCATTTCATTCTTGGAAAGATTAAAATTCCCAGGACAAATTTTTTCCTAGGCATTCCAGTTCCCTTGTTACCAATTGAAGGAAAATGTCAATGTGCTCATAATCAAACATGATGGGTCACATGATTCCGACGTATGGCCGACACAGAGATGGTGTGGGCCTTGCAGTCCATAGAGAGGAAGTTCCCTTGCATCATATGTGGCATGCACCATATGACTGGAGCAGGGATGTCATCCCCTGATGAGCGTATCACTTTCCATGCTCAGTGGGGGGGGGGGGGAGGCGGAACTTCCTCAGATTTCGGGAATTGAGCATCCTGCTTAAATTGATAGCAGGCATCAGACTAGTCGGTCCATTGTGACAGCGGCAGCGTGGACACACATGACGTGACGTCTTCCATTATAAGTAATTGACTTTTTCTTCTATGTGACACTTATGTTTACATGTCCAGTGAATCTTTGCTTCATACGTGGTTAATTTTAGGACCGCAGGTTCCTTATTGGGATCATCACAACTCATTTCTCATCTGACATTGCATAGAAGTCTGTATTTTCTGTGTAAATTCTGGAAGAAGTGTATAAGAGTTATGACTGCCACCGCTGCAGTTAACATAATTTTTTATATCAACTTTTTTATCTGAATTATACAATAGTGACTCATAAGAAAAACCTCCTGAGGAACCCGTATTATTGGGAGAAACAGGTTGAGGTGTTACTTATGTGCACTGGATAGCCCCCGTCACAGATAATATCTAGCAGGGACACTAGGAACACAGTAAGGTTATTATTGGGTTAAGGAAAAGCTAATTGTGTAATATAGGGACAACCAGGGCATACTCAGCCTAGGTACGAGGACAAGGAGTCCCTACCACACAGGGTCGTCCCTGGGTAAAGGGTTAGACAGTGTCATTGAAGGGCTGGATAGGTTTCCCCCTCCTGGCCCTCCCCCTGTCTGTTCCTGGTAGATCCCATGATATTTGTCTGGTCTTTAGAATTATCACATTATTGGCCAATCTGAATATAAATCTGGATTATATCCCGTTTTAAATAGATCAAATAAACTTTATGATTTTAAGAGTTTGCTTATTCTGCTGGACCACATGTTTTATTTCAAGTAACTTTATTATTTATATATAATATTGCTGGATTTGTTATAATGGAAATAAACTGTATTTTTCCTAGATTTCTCTAAAGACATGATCCCTCTTCCTCCTCCTGTGCCACATCCTCTTCCATCATCGCCAGCAGCGTTTTTTCAAGGAGGCATAGAAGTGGGATAGTAACACTGAGAACGGCGTTATCGCCACTGGCCATGTCGGTGGAGTCCTCGAAACAGCGCAACAAGGAACACAGGTCTTGCATGGCGGCCTAGTCATTGTTGGTGAAGTGGTGCTGTTCTGCAGAGCGACTCACCCGTGCGTGCTGCAGCTGAAACTCCACTATCGCCTGCTGCTGCTCGCACAGTCTAGATAGCATGTGCAAGGTGGAGTTCAACCTTGTGGGCACGTCACATATAAGGCGGTGAGCGGGAAGGCCAAAATTACGCTGCAGCGCTGACAGGCGAGCAGCAGTAGGTTGAGAACGTCGAAAGCACGCACAGACAGCCCGCACTTTATGCAGCAGCTCTGACATATTGGGGCAATTTTTAAGGAATCTCTGCACCACCAAATTCAGCACATGCACCAGGCAAGGGATGTGCATCAAACTCGCTAGTCCCAGAGCTGCTACGAGATTTTGCCCATTATCACACACCACCAGGCTGGGCTTGAGGCTCACTGGCACCAACCACTCATCGGTTTGTTGTTCAAGGCCTGTCCACAGGTCCTGCGTGGTGTGGGGTTTGTCCCCCAAACAGATACGTTTTTAAACTGCCTGCTGTCGTTTACCCCTGGCTGTGCTGAAGTTGGTGGTGAAGGTGTTACGCTGACCGGATGAGGAGCCGGTAGAGGATGAGGAAGCAGAGTAGGAGGAGGAAGCAACAGGAGGCAAACTGAAGTGCCCTGCAATCCTCGGTGGTGGAAGGATATGCACCAAACTGCTATCTGCCTCAGGCCCAGATGCCACTCCATTTATCCAGTGTGCTGTTATGGAGATATAATGGCCTTGACCGTGCTTATTGGTCCACGTATCCGTAGTGAGGTGCACTTTGCCACAGATGGTGTTGCGTAGTGCACACCTGAATTTGTCCCCCACCTGGTTGTGCAGAGAAGGGATGGCACGCCTGGAATAGTAGTGTCGGCTGGGCACGATGTACTGTGAGACAGCCACCACCATAAGGCTATTAAAACTCTCTGTCTCCACCTTTCAAAGGCCAGTCATTTTGAAATGCTTGCATTCAGGGTTCGGGATCGCGGATTGGTAGGGGTGTACTTCCTCTTCCGCTCAAGTGTTTGGGAGATAGAGAGCTGAACGCTTCCATGGGACATTGTGGAGATGATTGGTGACCCAGATGGTGGTGTTGCTGGCAAATTCTGTCCTATTCTCTCCCTCACAGCAGCATCCTCTCCCTACACTAAGCACAGCAGAGTGACGTGCAGCGCTGCATGACTCCAGCTTATATAGAGGCTGGGTCACATGCTGCACTGGCCAATCACAGCCATGCCTTTAGTAGGCATGTGATGGCTTCTAAGGTCACACAGTTAAACGCTTGTTAATTGGCTGCTCTGCAGCCTTTCAAAAAGCGCCAAGAAAGCACCGAACCGGAACCCAAACTTTTAAACAAATGTTCGGGTTTGGGTCCGGGGTCCAAAAATCCTTAAGTTTGGTACAAATCAAACTTTACAGTTCGGGTTCGCTCAACCCTCCATATGGTATAAAAGAGAGGTATCTTAAGGATGCAGTGGCAGCTGCTACGATTGAATTCTACAGAAATCATACAGTAGAAAATAGAGAAAGTATGGAGAAGGCAAGTCAGAAATACTCTAATTTTATTTTGGACAAGGCCCAGCAAAGGCTCTTTTTTAGGGTAAAAAATATTTATTTGAATCAGGATGTCAAGGGAAACTACTAGCCAGGGTGATTATTAATCAGGAGAATAAGAAAAATAGAAATACTGTACTAAGCATTCGGGCACCTTAGGGAATAGTCGAAGATCAGAAGTATATAAAACAAACTTTTGTTAACCATTTTGCCTAGCTATATAAATCAAATAAAATACTTCAGACAAACTTCTCGATGTCTATTTAAATTCCATTGCCTTACCTGTTCTTACAGATAGTCAAAGATAATACCTTGATCTTGACTTTTCCCCACACAAGTTAGAGGCAGCTTTAAAACCCAATTCGGGTAATTCTGCCCCTGGCTTAGATGTCGTCCCATACAAATTTTATTACAAATACAGTAGGGTTCTTCTCCCTTGGCTATTAAAGGTGGTTAATCAGTCAGTGAAGGATGGTACGCTTTCTGATTCAATGCTAGAAGCAATGATAGTATTAATACCAAAAAAAGGTAAATATTCTCTGGTCACGGAGTCCTACAGGCCTATTTCCCTACTAAACACTGACGTGAAGCTTTTTGCAAGGATTTTGGCCGCGAGATTAGCTAAGGTTATTATATCAATTATTCATCCTGATCAGAATGGCTTCATTCCTGGTAAAGGTACACATTATAATCTTCATCGTATGTATGCAAATCTATAGTCCACTGGGAGGGTCGCCCACTTCATCCTGTCTATTGATGCCTCTAAGGCCTTTGTCAGGTTGGAGTGGAGATTCCTCTGGAGAGTCTGTGGTGGAGATTCCTCTGGAGAGTCTTAGGCAAAATGGTATTTGGGCCCAGATTTATATATATGATTAACCCCTTCCCGACCGCAATCTGTATATATACGTGATAGCTGCACATACCCCGTGCAGCTACCACGTATATATACGTTCTGGCAGCTCTTTAATCCAAGCGCTGCAAAGCGCTTGGATTAAAGCTTCTGCCCCTGCCCTGTATGGTGTCACGGACAGCATACAGTGCAGTAATGCCGGCAAGGGACCAATCAGAGTGGCCCCTTGCCGGCAATCGATCCGATTGGTTAGTCTTTGCAGACTAACCAATCGGATCGCGGCAGTGTCAAAATGCCGGTTTCAGGCTCTGATCTGCGCTCTGCAGATCAGAGCCTGAAATCAATATCCTCGTGGCCCCACCGATCCATGCAGCCCCCCTCCACCTCCATCTGTGCAGCCCCCGCCCCCGATCGGTGCGTGCAGATATCTCTCTCCCCCCCCCCCCGATCTGTGCAGCTCATCTGCATTCTGTTCTCACTGCTGCCCCCTCCTTGAGTCCGCCCCCTGCTGGCATCAGATACCTCCCTCCCCCCCCTTCCAGCGCTGCCCCCCTCTGCCCCCTGCTGTTTGATGGCGGCGGCTCGATTCCTGAGCCGCCGCCATCATCAGAGTGTCAGCTCTATGCTGACACTCTGCTGTAACCCCACAGAGGCCGCGGCAGCGGCTTCTATGGGGTTAATGGAGGGAGGGGGCTCCCTCTCTCCACCATCGGGGCTGCTGCGCTGCGATGGCAGCCCCGATGGTTGCCCTGGCAACCGGACGCTTTGCAAAAGCGTCCGCTGTTGCCACCTACAGGGCATCTGAATGTATTACACTTTGCAATGCAAGAGCATTGCAAAGTATAGTACAGCCATCAGCCCCAATGGATCTTCATGATCCAAGAGGAACTTGATAAAAAAAATGTGAAAAAAATAAAAGTAAAAATAAATAAATAAAAATGTAAAATTAAAAAAATAATTGCCTTTTCCTATAAAAAATGTAAAATAAAAAAACTACACATATTAGGTATCACCGCGTCCGTAACGACCGTCTCTATAAAGATATCACATGATAGACCCCGTCCGATAAACACCATAAAAAAATTAAAATAAAAACTGTGTAAAAAAAAGCAATTTTTGTCACCTTACATCACAAAAAGTGCAACAGCAAGCGATCAAAAAGGCATATGACCCCCAAAATAGTACCAATCAAACCGTCACCTCGTCCCGCAAAAAATGATACCCTATTTAAGACAATCGCCTAAAAAATAAAAAAGCTATGGCTCTCAAACTATAGAGACACTAAAACATAATTTTTTTGGTTTCAGAAATGCTATTATTGGGTAAAACTTAAATAAATAAGAAAAAGTATACATATTAGGTATTGCCACGTCCGTAACGATCTTCTCTATAAAACTATCACATGACCTAACTCCTCAGATGAACGTTGTAAAAATAAATAAATGAAAACTGTTCCAATACAGCCAATTTTTGGGTCTCCTTGCCCCATAAAGTGTAATAATGAATGATCAAAAAATCCTATGTACCCAAAAATGGTACCAATAAAAACCTCAACACTCTCTGCAAAAAACAAGCCCCTGCACAAGACGATCAGCAGAAAAATAAAAAACATATGGCGTTCAGAAAACTAATCCAGCACAATCTGCCTTCCAAAAACCGTATGGCATTCCTTTCCTTTTGCACCCTGCCGTGTGCCCGTACAGCAGTTTACGACCACATGTGGGGTGTTTATGTAAACCGCGGAATCAGGGTAATAAATATTGAGTTTTGTTTGGATGTTAACCCTCAATGTGTTAAAGAATTTTTTTTTAGAAAATGGAAAATCTGCCAAAAATTTGAAATTTAGAAAGTTCATCTCCATTTTCCTTTAATTCTTGTGGAACGCCTAAAGGGTTAACAAAGTTTGTAAAATCAGTTTTGAGTAACTTGAGGGGTGTAGTTTCTACAATGGGGTCATTTATGGGGGGTTTCCACTATGTAAGCCCCACAAAGTGACTTCAGACCTGAACTGGTCCTTAAAAAGTGGGTTTTGGAAATTCTCTTAAAAATTTTAAGAATTGCTTCTAAACTTCTAAGCCTTCTAACATCCTAAAAAAATAAAATGACATTTCCAAAATGATGCCAACATAAAGTAGACATATGGGGAATGTTAAGTAATAAATATTTTATTAGGTATGACTTTCTGTTTTAGAAGCAGAGAAATTGAAATTTGGAAAATTGAGAATTTTTCCCAATTTTTGGTAAATTTGGGATTTTTTCATAAATAAAGGTGAAATATATTGACTCAAATATATGACTATCATGAAGTACAATGTGTCACGAGAAAACAATCTCAGAATGGCATGGAAAAGTAAAAGTGTTCCAAAGCTATTACCACATAAAGTGATGCATGTCAGATTTGTAAATTTTGACCTGGACACTGGGGCATCAATGACCCTTGGTCATGAAAGGGTTAAGCTTCTATACAAGTCCCCTAGAGCTAGTCTGAATATTAATGGGAGTTTTACAGAGAGTTTCCCCATTACTGTTTGACATCTATAATGAGCTCTTGGCAGTAATGGTGAGGCAAAATTCCATGATTGAAGGATTTGGGACATTAGGAATAGAAGATAAAATCTCGCTATATGCCAAAGACGTACTATTTTTTATAAATAATGCTCCCAAGAATTATTCAATTAGTTAATTCCTTTGGGGAAGTATCAGGACTAGATCTCAATTGGTCAAAAAACACTTATGCCTATAGATAGATTTGAACTTTCCAGAGAGGGGCCCCATAATATGTTGAAGATCTCTGAATCCTTTAAATATTTGGGTAGTATAATTTCCCCCAAGATTGAAGATTTTTTTGCATCTGAATTTAAATCCATTGATAACCAAATTGAGATCCAAAGTATCAATATGGCTTCGACTCCCCCTATCTAGAGCCAACAGAATATCCTTAACTAAGGCCTCCTGCACACGACAGTATTTTTTAACGGGCCGCAAAAAGTGGTTCCGTTGTTCCGTGATCCGTGCCCGTTTTTGCTTCCGTTGTGCTTCCATGTGTCCGTGTGGCCGTTTTTTTTGCGGTCCGTTTGAAAACTTGGCATTTTGAAAAAAAAAAGGATTTTTAATAACTCCACCCAGGATACTGGTATAAATCAAGGGCACCTGAGTATGCATTTGTGGCCATTTTCTGTAGTCTTTGCAGAGTACAGAGGTTATTTTGGCTGCTTCTCTTTGCTGTTTCATCATGTCTGATACAGAGGAAGAGTTCGTTGTGGATTGGCTCATTGGTCGGCAATGTGGTCCGCGCCCTCCTTTGTTGACTGAGGAACCGCGTAGAAGGCGACGATTTTGGGTCCATCCGATAGTTTCCCAACGGTCCCGGAAAGGACACTTCCATACCCTCTATGAAGATCTGCGCCTGCATCCTGCGAAGTTCTATTCCTTCTGTCGGATGTCAGTGGGTACATTTGATCGCTTGCTGTCGTCTCTACGTACTGTCCTTACCTTTATGGACACCAATATGAGGCGCAGCATTACTCCAGAGGAAAGGCTCATCGTCACGTTGAGGTAAGCAGTATAGTACTTGTAAAGTTTCACCAGTAATGTGCACTGCTTGTGTCAGGGGGACCATGTGCTCCAAAATGGCTGCTGTTAGACATGTGCTAATGTTTGCCAAACCTATGTTTCTTTCTCCATTTTTTTTTCCTTTCATTTGTTTGTGGCTGTTTTGTTATCCCGTTAATCCCTGGCACCTAACATGCCAATATTTTGGCCGTTGGTTAGCGTTTGTGCTCGTTTCAAACGTGTGTTTAGCTATCGGCCTCCAGACAATCCATGAATCCTCTGCACTCGCCAGTAGTTTGTTTTAAATGTCGTTTGATTCAGTCAGTCAGCCATGTTACAGCAAGCTGTGACCTGCCTGTCTGAGTGATTATTGTCAACTTTATCTTGAATTACGGGCATTTTTTTAATAAGGCTTTTTCAACTTAAAGAATTCGGTCCCTCAGTCAGGATCTCTATCTGCGTGTCCCACCCGGAGCAAAGTCTATATACCGATCAGTTCCCTTATTTCGTAGGATTGTGCTGCTGTGAACCCCTGAGATGTCCAGCTAACCTTTTCAGCATGCCTAATGTTCCCAATATTTGGACGCGCCACTACACTCTCTGCAATTAGAAAGGGGCAAAACACAGTTTATGTTACTTAGTTCTGGTAGTACTGGCCACAGACCAATAGCTGTTAGTGTTTTGCTCAGATACTCCTTTTCCGGCTTCCAATCACTGCTGCCGGCAATAAGCATAGTGTGCCCTGTTCTGATGAATGGTTTGTAAAATCAAGGGGGGATCTTTGAAAACCATATAGTCTTTACAATGGGTGTGGGTGCCCACACAGTGGGCCTTGAGTACCGCCTCTGGCACCCGTCCCATAGGTTCCCCACCACTAGACATAGGGTGTTTACAATCCTGGTGTGTATACAACATTATGCTTGAATCTTGTATCTGTTTTCACTTATATTCGCAGTTTACTGGGTTTTTTTTTTTTTGTCTCCACAGATTCCTTGCAACTGGGAACTCATTTGCATCACTGCATTTTGAGTTTCTGTTAGGAGCCTCGACAATCTCGAGTATTGTACGACACACTTGCCATGTCATGTGGCAGCAACTCCGAGAGACGGTGATGCCGCAGCCCAAGGTGGAGGATTGGCTTCGGATCGCAGAGGGTTTCCAAGATTCCGCGCAGTTTCCTAACTGCATCGGGGCAATGGATGGCAAGCACATCCGTGTGAAGAAGCCGCCACACTCAGGGAGCCGTTTCTTCAATTATAAACAGTTTTTCTCGGTAGTGCTGATGGCTGTTGCTGACAGTAACTACCGGTTTATAATGGTAGATATCGGGGCCTATGGAAGTACTGCGGATGCTCGCATCTTTAGTGCTTCTAGAATGGGTGAGCGGCTTCGTGCCAACCAGCTTGCCCTGCCCGAGTCCAGAAGACTGCCCGGATATGCAGGTCCGCCGGCGCCATTTGTCATCGTGGCGGATGAAGGGTTTGCATTGACTCCACATGTTATGCGGCCCTTTCCAAAGCGTGGTTTGGATGTCAGGAGGCGTATCTTCAACTACCGGTTGACTCGTGCCCGTCGGTATGTGGAGTGCGCTTTCGGAATACTCTCTAGCAAGTGGAGGGTGTTTTTGTCATCCATACAGATGGCTCCGGAGAATGCTACCCTGGTGATTCAAGCTTGTGTTGTTCTCCACAATTTCACCAGGATTCACGAGGCTTCCTCTTCTGTTGACATGGAAGATCTTCCTACGACTTCAGATTTGGATTTGGAAAGGACCCTGCATAGACGACCTGGGACTGCAGGCATTGCAGTTCGGGAACTCTATGCAGACTACTTTTCAAGTCCAGAGGGGTCCGTGCCGTGGCAGAGGGATGCTATTCGTGGCAGTTTTTGAAATCTTCTGGGCTCTTTAGTTTTTTGTTATTTTCTAGATAGATTCCTGAAATTTAGGATTGTAGTTGAGTGTAGGGACTCGCAAGATAATGAGGACCCTTGACGTGGGCTTGAGATTTTTTGGACCGCACACATTTAAATATGCATCTAACGTGATAGAATTGATGTTTTGGTCTAAATCTAAATAGACTTTAACATCTTTTCCTTTTTTTTTAGTGTAGTCCAAAAATTTTTCTAATACCTCATCATGACCATATCCCCAAATAAAGATGTTGCTCACCCAAATAAAGTGTTGCTTAGTGCGGAAAAGTGTGTGGTGTTTCTTTTTTCAATTGAAATGGGTCAAAGTAAATGTTTTATGTAGCGTGCACACTAAAAAAACTGTCGACTACTTTTTGGCTCAAACAACATTTATGTTTTAGATTGAGCCAAACTTAATAAACAGGAAGCCAATGGCCCCAACATTTTAAGGACAAACATATAAAGTTCTTGAAAACAAAACATTAAACTGTCTTACAAATTCAGAAGGTCCTGAGTAAAAGATCCTGTTGGAAACGTGGACCGTGGCCTGATATTGGCCTGTTGAGGTAACCCAGATGCGAAACTGCCCGGGTAAAGGGGCTGACCCACTTGATGCATTGGGCCCTGGGGGAGTCCATAGTGGGGTTGTGGGTGGTATCCTGGACCTTGTGCTGCTTGTGGCGCACCTTCAAATGGCCCGGCACTTTGCTGCTGTTGCGCATTCTCCAGGTCCACTTTCATGGCATTAAGCTTTCCTAGAAGGTCCCCATGGTTAGGAAGCGCAAACATTTTTAGAACTACAGCTAAGGAGGCAAGGCACTCATGGTGCTCTAAAGGAGTGACATGCCTCAATAGCTGTCCTAAGCCCCGTAATGTCTTCTCCTCAACTCCTTCACTCCTCCTCTGAGCCAGAAATTCTATGAGGCGGGCATCAATAGCCTCCCGACTCTCTGGCACGTCTGGGCTGGGTCTGGACCACCCGTGGTGGACTGCAAGGTGGTACGGGTTCCTCGGCCAGCGTGGAGTCCTCAGGGTCCTCAGCCGGTGTTGGCGACGGAGTTCCCTGGGGAGAAAATCTTGCAGGGGGTTCACTGGCCGACGTGTCGGAATCTTGTGAGGGATCCAGACTGTCCACAGTACTGTATTTAAAAAAAAAACAAAAAAAAACACATTAGGTCATTTGATTTCAACATTACAAAAGCACATAGATTTCATTCTGTGCAAAGCAACCGTGCAAATACAATATATATATACGGAGTGGCAGCATACCATCAGAGATTTGAAATTACACAACGACTAACTGCTTCAATGTGAAATGTGGAAATCCCTTTTGAATGGCATTTGGATCTATTAATGGGATAAGTCTTGTAAAGGCCTATTGTTTCGGAAAATGGGCAAACATTGTTTGCTGCTTGGAGCTGTCCAGCCTCTGAAGAGGAGTCCTCATTCAAGGACCAAAACCAGTGCTGAAAATGAGGCCAAATCATCTGTATGTGCCCCGCTACCAACATGTAAAGATACAAATTGTCATTTGAACCTAGTAGAACCTCATTTTCAGAGAAACAACATGTACCAGGCCACACTTGACCATGGTGAGAGTACTAGTTGTAATCGTGCTGCTCTTGCGTAGTTGCAACCTCAGCTTCACACTTTAGCCTAGGATGTGGTGATTGACAGTTCAGAGGAGCAATGTAAGGAAACCATGTGGGGTTTGGTGCAAAACCATTTCAGCTATATAAATTACTATCCCAGTACATAAAGGGTACACATTTCCCTAACCTTCCAAAATGTGAGAATATGTCGTTATGGGACAAATCTCATGCCGCCCAAAAAGTTTGGAAAAAAAAACCCTACTCCGGGCTCCCATTAAAACGGGTGGGTTTTGGAAAGCTTTTTTAACCATTGGGGTGTGACTAGGAGCCGACATACACGATGAACTACTGTATGAGGAAATAATTCGTGCAGTGCGCAAGTGTCATCTGTATTTGCTTTTCTGGTTCAAAGTGGAATCATCTATGTTCCAGGAGGGAACAAAAATTGCTTCAACACAAACAAAACAGAGAAAGGAGCCGCCATCTGCACACTTCACGTGTCGTCTCATCATTCATCTCATAAGCGGTTGCCCCTGGTTTGACTACACCACTAAAATGATGTAGGCAACCAACACAAGGCATGGACAAACTGTTGCCCTCCAGCTGATGCCCAACTACAACTCCAAGCAGGACCGAGTAGCTTTCAGCTATTCTATCATGCTGGGAGTTTCAGTTGTTAAAGAGCTGGATGTAGTCAGTTTTGACATGGCTGCCCTACAGAAAGTATAGGTCTTCAATAGAACAACAAAACTGTATCCATTAGTTTCAGAAACACTTTAGCTTGCCTTAAAAAAACGTAAGTGTGAAAATATGACACCGTTTGAAAAGAACGTAAAAAATACTTACGGCCTCAGTTCCATTACTGGCCGCAGAAACTGTAACTGGGCCGTATAAATATAGGCCCGTTTGGTCGATGAGCCCTCCCCACTCCGGCCTTTGCTGGTCAGCTCCCGGCGGAACTGGTCCCGGCAGCTCGCCCAGCGGGTTTTCGTTTGTTTCACTGTTTAAAAATGACATAGAAGACAATTGTGAGGTAAAAAATTAAGAAAGGGGAAAAATAGACGCCACATTAAAAAACCATGTACAGGCCTTTAGGCAAAAGGAGGCTGGACCACCCTGAAAACACTATTGTCACCTCTGGGACATTCAAACTATATATTAGGGCCACACAGAGGGCAAGGACAGCACAACTACAGTGATAACACTTACCTAATGCGGCCCGGCCTCGGCTATCAGCCTTGGCCCATTCACTTCGCCGCATGCTCCGTGCCACTTTCTCCCACGAAGCGTCTTTTTTCAGTCGGTCACTGTAGGCATTTTGCCGGGTATCCCACAGCTCGGGCCTCTCCTGGATGAGACTAATCAATTTTTCTACATCCCAGCGAGGCATGGTGGATGAGATTATTAATCCTCCTGAAATGGCTGCTTCTCCTCACACAAGCTGTTTACCACAGATGTCTAGAAATTTGCATATCCTGTCACCTAAAACTTCCTGTCTTTTTTTTTTTCAATTTATTGCCACAAGTTTGGCTAGACAATTTGCCCATGCCATAAGAAGAAATAAAACGGGCGCGGAGCGGGCGCGGACGCGGATGACAAACGGGTGTGCAACCGCGTTTTTCACGGCCCCATTCACTTGAATGGGGCCGCGACCCGTTAGCCGTGAAAAAAATAGGACAGGTTATATTTTTTGACGGGCAAGAAACACGGGTGCACGGACGCGGGTGACAAAACGGTGCAGTAGCCGAGTTTTCAACGGACCCATTGAAAGTCAATGGGGCCGCAGAAAAAAACGTTACACGGGCCAACGGCCACGGGTGCACACAACGGTCGTGTGCAGGAGGCCTAAGATGGTGATTTTACCTCAGTTCCTTTATGTCCACAGGAACTCCCCAATATGGATTGATGATACATTTTTTAAGTTGGTCGATAGAATCATCAATGACCTAATCTGGGGAACAAAGCAAGTAAGACTTAAACTGCAACATCTATATACGCCAATAGAAAAAGCAGGGGTGAACCTTCTTTACTTTAAGGGCTATTTTATATCTGCACAGCTATGGCTTTTTTTTTTTGTCATTGGAAAAAGAGCCCTCTATGTAGGTCATTGGTGAACAGATCGGACTATGATAATATCTTCACCCTTCTTGAATACGGGCAGTTATCTAGTAAGCGCCAGGATTATGTTGAAACAAGGAAACTTGTCCTGGTGCACTGTTAGATGATGGTTGGGAATAAAGTTTTTTTTTATCTTGTACACCCCTTTGGCCTAATGTTCAACTGCAAGTTTTAGACCAACTAGGAGGGGATCAATACTGACAAAAAATAAAAAATAAATTATCTTTCACAAGTGGTGAGGCAGTGAGAAGTACTTTCATTTTTGAAGATAACACAAAGAGAGAATTTCATTGATCCACTATGGTTTAGATATCTGCAGCTTCGTTTGGCACTTTTTAGACTCAAAGATAAATCTTTAATAGATATCAACACTTTTACACCGTTAAATAAATTAATAGGGAATATAGGTCACAATATTAAAGATTTAAAAAAAATTATAAATTATTGTTAAAATCATTATTTAACAATATTACCTTCCCTGGTCCAAAATCATGGAGAGCTGATTGCCTAATGTTAAAAGGAGACAATTGGGGAAAAAATTGGGGTAATTTGAAATTAGTGTCTTATAATTTTAATCATGTTTTGGTTAGAGTTGAGCGAACACCTGGATGTTCGGGTTCGAGAAGTTCGGCCGAACATCCCGGAAATGTTCGGGTTCGGGATCCGAACCCGATCCGAACTTCGTCCCGAACCCGAACCCCATTGAAGTCAATGGGGACCCGAACTTTTCGGCACTAAAACGGCTGTAAAACAGCCCAGGAAAGGGCTAGAGGGCTGCAAAAGGCAGCAACATGTAGGTAAATCCCCTGCAAACAAATGTGGATAGGGAAATTAATTAAAATAAAAATTAAATAAATAAAAATTAACCAAAATCAATTGGAGAGAGGTTCCATAGCAGAGAATCTGGCTTCCCGTCACCCACCACTGGAACAGTCCATTCTCAGATATTTAGGCCCCGGCACCCAGGCAGAGGAGAGAGGTCCCGTAACAGACGATCTGGCTTCATGTCAGCAGAGAATCAGTCTGCATGTCATAGCAGAGAATGAGGCTTCACGTCAGCCACCACTGCAACAGTCCATTGTCATATATTTAGGCCCAGCACACCAGGCAGAGGAGAGAGGTCCCGTAACAGACAATCTGGCTTCATGTCAGCAGAGAATCAGTCTGCATAGTCATAGCAGAGAATCAGGCTTCACGTCACCCACCACTGGAACAGTCCATTGTCATATATTTAGGCCCAGCACCCAGGCAGAGGAGAGAGGTCCCGTAACAGACAATCTGGCTTCATGTCAGCAGAGAATCAGTCTTCATATCATAGCAGAGAATCAGGCTTCACGTCAGCCACCACTGCAACAGTCCATTGTCATAAATTAGGCCCAGCACCCAGGCAGAGGAGAGAGGTCCCGTAACAGACAATCTGGCTTCATGTCAGCAGAGAATCAGTCTGCATGTCATAGCAGAGAATCAGGCTTCACGTCACCCACCACTGTAAGAGTCCATTTTCATAAATTTAGGCCCAGCACCCAGGCAGAGGAGAGAGGTCCCGTAACAGACAATCTGGCTTCATGTCAGCAGAGAATCAGTCTTCATATCATAGCAGAGAATCTGGCTTCACGTCACCCACCACTGGAACAGTCCATTCTCAGATATTTAGGCCCCGGCACCCAGGCAGAGGAGAGAGGTCCCGTAACAGACAATCTGGCTTCATGTCAGCAGAGAATCAGTCTTCATATCATAGCAGAGAATCAGGCTTCACGTCAGCCACCACTGCAACAGTCCATTGTCATAAATTCAGGCCCAGCACCCAGGCAGAGGAGAGAGGTCCCGTAACAGACAATCTGGCTTCATGTCAGCAGAGAATCAGTCTGCATGTCATAGCAGAGAATGAGGCTTCACGTCACCCACCACTGCAACAGTCCATTTTCATAAATTTAGGCCCAGCACCCAGGCAGAGGAGAGAGGTCCCGTAACAGAGGAATCTGGCTTCATGTCAGCAGAGAATCAGTCTGCATGTCATAGCAGAGAATCAGGCTTCACGTCACCCACCACTGCAACAGTCCATTTTCATAAATTTAGGCCCAGCACCCAGGCAGAGGAGAGAGGTCCCGTAACAGAGGATCTGGCTTCATGTCAGCAGAGAATCAGTCTGCATGTCATAGCAGAGAATCAGGCTTCACGTCAGCCACCACTGCAACAGTCCATTGGCATATATTTAGGCCTAGCACACAGGCAGAGGAGAGAGGTCCCGTAACAGACAATCTGGCTTCATGTCAGCAGAGAATCAGTCTTCATATCATAGCAGAGAATCAGGCTTCACGTCAGCCACCACTGCAACAGTCCATTGTCATATATTTAGGCCCAGCACCCAGGCAGAGGAGAGAGGTCCCGTAACAGAGGATCTGGCTTCATGTCAGCAGAGAATCAGTCTGCATGTCATAGCAGAGAATCAGGCTTCACGTCACCCACCACTGTAACAGTCCATTTTCATAAATTTAGGCCCAGCACCCAGGCAGAGGAGAGAGGTCCCGTAACAGACGATCTGGCTTCATGTCAGCAGAGAATCAGTCTGCATGTCATAGCAGAGAATGAGGCTTCACGTCACCCACCACTGCAACAGTCCATTTTCATAAATTTAGGCCCAGCACCCAGGCAGAGGAGAGAGGTCCCGCAACAGAGGATCTGGCTTCATGTCAGCAGAGAATCAGTCTGCATGTCATAGCAGAGAATCAGGCTTCACGTCAGCCACCACTGCAACAGTCCATTGTCATAAATTCAGGCCCAGCACCCAGGCAGAGGAGAGAGGTCCCGTAACAGACAATCTGGCTTCATGTCAGCCAGAGAATCAGTCTGCATGTCATAGCAGAGAATGAGGCTTCACGTCAGCCACCACTGCAACAAGTCCATTGGCATATATTTAGGCCTAGCACACAGGCAGAGGAGAGGTTCATTCAACTTTGGGTAGCCTTGCAATATAATGGTAAAATGAAAATAAAAATAGGATTGAATGAGGAAGTGCCCTGGAGTCCAATAATATATGGTTATGGGGAGGTAGTTAATGTCTAATCTGGACAAGGGACGGACAGGTCCTGTGGGATCCATGCCTGGTTCATTTTTATGAACGTCAGCTTGTCCACATTGGCTGTAGACAGGCGGCTGCGTTTGTCTGTAATGACGCCCCCTGCCGTGCTGAATACACGTTCAGACAAAACGCTGGCTGCCGGGCAGGCCAGCACCTCCAAGGCATAAAAGGCTAGCTCTGGCCACGTGGACAATTTAGAGACCCAGAAGTTGAATGGGGCCGAACCATCAGTCAGTACGTGGAGGGGTGTGCACACGTACTGTTCCACCATGTTAGTGAAATGTTGCCTCCTGCTAACACGTTGCGTATCAGGTGGTGGTGCAGTTAGCTGTGGCGTGTTGACAAAAGTTTTCCACATCTCTGCCATGCTAACCCTGCCCTCAGAGGAGCTGGCCGTGACACAGCTGCCTTGGCGACCTCTTGCTCCTCCTCTGCCTTGGCCTTGGGCTTCCACTTGTTCCCCTGTGACATTTGGGAATGCTCTCAGTAGCGCGTCTACCAACGTGCGCTTGTACTCGCGCATCTTCCTATCACGCTCCAGTGCAGGAAGTAAGGTGGGCACATTGTCTTTGTAGCGTGGATCCAGCAGGGTGGCAACCCAGTAGTCCGCACAGGTTAAAATGTGGGCAACTCTGCTGTCGTTGCGCAGGCACTGCAGCATGTAGTCGCTCATGTGTGCCAGGCTGCCCAGGGGTAAGGACAAGCTGTCCTCTGTGGGAGGCGTATCGTCATCGTCCTGCCTTTCCCCCCAGCCACGCACCAGTGATGGACCCGAGCTGCGTTGGGTGCCACCCCGCTGTGACCATGCTTCATCCTCATCCTCCTCCACCTCCTCCTCATCCTCGTCCTCCTCGTCCTCCAGTAGTGGGCCCTGGCTGGCCACATTTGTACCTGGCCTCTGCTGTTGCCAAAAACCTCCCTCTGAGTCACTTCGAAGAGACTGGCCTGAAAGTGCTAAAAATGACCCCTCTTCCTCCTCCTCCTCCTCCTCCTCCTGGGCCACCTCCTCTTCCATCATCGCCCTAAGTGTTTTCTCAAGGAGACATAGAAGTGGTATTGTAACGCTGATAACGGTGTCATCGCCACTGGCCATGTTGGTGGAGTACTCGAAACAGCGCAACAGGGCACACAGGTCTCGCATGGAGGCCCAGTCATTGGTGGTGAAGTGGTGCTGTTCTGTAGTGCGACTGACCCGTGCGTGCTGCAGCTGAAACTCCACTATGGCCTGCTGCTGCTCGCACAGTCTGTCCAGCATGTGCAAGGTGGAGTTCCACCTGGTGGGCACGTCGCATATGAGGCGGTGAGCGGGAAGGCCGAAGTTACGCTGTAGCGCAGACAGGCGAGCAGCGGCAGGATGTGAACGCCGGAAGCGCGAACAGACGGCCCGCACTTTATGCAGCAGCTCTGACATGTCGGGGTAGTTGTGAATGAACTTCTGCACCACCAAATTCAGCACATGCGCCAAGCAAGGGATGTGCGTCAAATTGGCTAGTCCCAGAGCTGCAACGAGATTTCGCCCATTATCACACACCACCAGGCCGGGCTTGAGGCTCACCGGCAGCAACCACTCGTCGGTCTGTTGTTCAATACCCCGCCACAACTCCTGTGCGGTGTGGGGCCTGTCCCCCAAACATATGAGTTTCAGAATGGCCTGCTGACGTTTACCCCGGGCTGTGCTGAAGTTGGTGGTGAAGGTGTGTGGCTGACTGGATGAGCAGGTGGAAGAAGAGGAGGAGGAAGCCGAGAAGGAGGAGGTGGCAACAGGAGGCAAAGAATGTTGCCCTGCGATCCTTGGCGGCGGAAGGACGTGCGCCAAACAGCTCTCCGCCTGGGGCCCAGCTGCCACTACATTTACCCAGTGTGCAGTTAGGGAGATATAGCGTCCCTGGCCGTGCTTACTGGTCCACGTATCTGTGGTTAGGTGGACCTTGCTACAGATGGCGTTGCGCAGTGCACACTTGATTTTATCGGATACTTGGTTGTGCAGGGAAGGCACGGCTCTCTTGGAGAAGTAGTGCCGGCTGGGAACAACATACTGTGGGACAGCAAGCGACATGAGCTGTTTGAAGCTGTCTGTGTCCACCAGCCTAAATGACAGCATTTCATAGGCCAGTAGTTTAGAAATGCTGGCATTCAGGGCCAGGGATCGAGGGTGGCTAGGTGGGAATTTACGCTTTCTATCAAATGTTTGTGAGATGGAGAGCTGAACGCTGGCGTGTGACATGGTTGAGACGCTTGGTGACGGAGGTGGTGGTGGTGGTGTTGGTGGTACATCCCCTGTTTGCTGGGCGGCAGGTGCCAACGTTCCTCCAGAGGCGGAGGAAGAGGCCGAGGCGGCAGCAGCAGAATAGGCCGAGGCGGCAGCAGCAGAAGAGGTAGCAGGGGGAGCCTGAGTGACTTCCTTGGTTTTAAGGTGTTTACTCCACTGCAGTTCATGCTTTGCATGCAGGTGCCTGGTCATGCAGGTTGTGCTCAGGTTCAGAACGTTAATGCCTCGCTTCAGGCTCTGATGGCACAGCGTGCAAACCACTCGGGTCTTGTCGTCAGCACATTGTTTGAAGAAGTGCCATGCCAGGGAACTCCTTGAAGCTGCCTTTGGGGTGCTCGGTCCCAGATGGCGGCGGTCAGTAGCAGGCGGAGTCTCTTGGCGGCGGGTGTTCTGCTTTTGCCCACTGCTCCCTCTTTTGCTACGCTGTTGGCTCGGTCTCACCACTGCCTCTTCCTCCGAACTGTGAAAGTCAGTGGCACGACCTTCATTCCATGTGGGGTCTAGGACCTCATCGTCCCCTGCATCGTCTTCCACCCAGTCTTGATCCCTGACCTCCTGTTCAGTCTGCACACTGCAGAAAGACGCAGCAGTTGGCACCTGTGTTTCGTCATCATCAGAGACATGCTGAGGTGGTATTCCCATGTCCTCATCATCAGGAAACATAAGTGGTTGTGCGTCAGTGCATTCTATGTCTTTCACCGCTGGGGAAGGGCTAGGTGGATGCCCTTGGGAAACCCTGCCAGCGGAGTCTTCAAACAGCATAAGAGACTGCTGCATAACTTGAGGCTGAGACAGTTTCCCTGGTATGCATGGGGGTGATGTGACAGACTGATGGGGTTGGTTTTCAGGCGCCATCTGTGCGCTTTCTGCAGAAGACTGGGTGGGAGATAATGTGAACGTGCTGGATCCACTGTCGGCCACCCAATTGACTAATGCCTGTACCTGCTCAGGCCTTACCATCCTTAGAACGGCATTGGGCCCCACCATATATCGCTGTAAATTCTGGCGGCTACTGGGACCTGAGGTAGTTGGTACACTAGGACGTGTGGATGTGGCAGAACGGCCACGTCCTCTCCCAGCACCAGAGGGTCCACTAACACCACCACGACCATGTCCACGTCCGCGTCCCTTACTAGATGTTTTTCTCATTGTTATGGTTCACCACAACAACAAATATATTATTTGGCCCAATGTATTGTATTCAAATTCAGCGGGATATAAATTTGAGGCCTAGTATTTAGGCGCTGGGTGACCGGTATGGATTTAGTGACAGAATTAGACTTGGAAATGCACAGAAGCGTGTGTGTGAAGTTATTCTGAATGACCCAATGTGCACCTTGAATATTATATACCCTTTTAGGGATAGATTTCAAATAGCTCTGATATAGCAGAAACCACTAAATTATGAAATTGCTAAATTGGGAATTGTATTTCAACCCAGAACAAAAAATGTGCTTTGACGGACACTAAATATCTTGCCCAGCAACAACAGTACAGCGGTAACGAGAGATTTAGCAGGATATAAATTTGAGGCCTAGTATTTAGGCGCTGGGTGACAGGTATGGGTTTAGTGACAGAATTAGACTTGGAAATACACAGTAGCGGGTGTGTGTGAAGTTATTCTGAATGACCCAATGTGCACCTTGAATATTATATACCCTTTTAGGGATAGATTTCAAATAGCTCTGATATAGCAGAAACCACTAAATTATGAAATTGCTAAATTGGGAATTGTATTTCAACCCAGAACAAAAAATGTGCTTTGACGGACACTAAATATCTTGCCCAGCAACAACAGTACAGCGGTAACGAGAGATTTAGCAGGATATAAATTTGAGGCCTAGTATTTAGGCGCTGGGTGACAGGTATGGGTTTAGTGACAGAATTAGACTTGAAATACACAGTAGCGGGTGTGTGTGAAGTTATTCTGAATGACCCAATGTGCACCTTGAATATTATATACCCTTTTAGGGATAGATTTCAAATAGCTCTGATATAGCAGAAACCACTAAATTATGAAATTGCTAAATTGGGAATTGTACTTCAACCCAGAACAAAAAATGTGCTTTGACGGACACTAAATATCTTTCCAAGCAACAACAGTACAGCGGTAACGAGAGATTTAGCAGGATATAAATTTGAGGCCTAGTATTTAGGCGCTGGGTGACAGGTATGGGTTTAGTGACAGAATTAGACTTGGAAATACACAGTAGCGGGTGTGTGTGAAGTTATTCTGAATGACCCAATGTGCACCTTGAATATTATATACCCTTTTAGGGATAGATTTCAAATAGCTCTGATATAGCAGAAACCACTAAATTATGAAATTGCTAAATTGGGAATTGTATTTCAACCCAGAACAAACAATGTGCTTTGACGGACACTAAATATCTTGCCCAGCAACAACAGTACAGCGGTAACGAGAGATTTAGCAGGATATAAATTTGAGGCCTAGTATTTAGGCGCTGGGTGACAGGTATGGGTTTAGTGACAGAATTAGACTTGGAAATACACAGTAGCGGGTGTGTGTGAAGTTATTCTGAATGACCCAATGTGCACCTTGAATATTATATACCCTTTTAGGGATAGATTTCAAATAGCTCTGATATAGCAGAAACCACTAAATTATGAAATTGCTAAATTGGGAATTGTATTTCAACCCAGAACAAAAAATGTGCTTTGACGGACACTAAATATCTTGCCCAGCAACAACAGTACAGCGGTAACGAGAGATTTAGCAGGATATAAATTTGAGGCCTAGTATTTAGGCGCTGGGTGACAGGTATGGGTTTAGTGACAGAATTAGACTTGAAAATACACAGTAGCGGGTGTGTGTGAAGTTATTCTGAATGACCCAATGTGCACCTTGAATATTATATACCCTTTTAGGGATAGATTTCAAATAGCTCTGATATAGCAGAAACCACTAAATTATGAAATTGCTAAATTGGGAATTGTACTTCAACCCAGAACAAAAAATGTGCTTTGACGGACACTAAATATCTTTCCAAGCAACAACAGTACAGCGGTAACGAGAGATTTAGCAGGATATAAATTTGAGGCCTAGTATTTAGGCGCTGGGTGACAGGTATGGGTTTAGTGACAGAATTAGACTTGGAAATACACAGTAGCGGGTGTGTGTGAAGTTATTCTGAATGACCCAATGTGCACCTTGAATATTATATACCCTTTTAGGGATAGATTTCAAATAGCTCTGATATAGCAGAAACCACTAAATTATGAAATTGCTAAATTGGGAATTGTACTTCAACCCAGAACAAAAAATGTGCTTTGACGGACACTAAATATCTTGCCCAGCAACAACAGTACAGCGGTAACGAGAGATTTAGCAGGATATAAATTTGAGGCCTAGTATTTAGGCGCTGGGTGACAGGTATGGGTTTAGTGACAGAATTAGACTTGGAAATACACAGTAGCGGGTGTGTGTGAAGTTATTCTGAATGACCCTATGTGCACCTTCAATATGATCTACCCTTTTAGGGATAGATTTCAAATAGCTCTGATATAGCAGAAACCACTAAATTATGAAATTGCTAAATTGGGAATTGTATTTCAACCCAGAAGAAAAAATGTGCTTTGACGGACACTAAATAACTTTCCCAGCTACAACAGGACAGCGGTAACGAGAGATTTAGCAGGATATAAATTTGAGGCCTAGTATTTAGGCGCTGGGTGACAGGTATGGGTTTAGTGACAGAATTAGACTTGAAAATACACAGTAGCGGGTGTGTGTGAAGTTATTCTGAATGACCCAATGTGCACCTTGAATATTATATACCCTTTTAGGGATAGATTTCAAATAGCTCTGATATAGCAGAAACCACTAAATTATGAAATTGCTAAATTGGGAATTGTACTTCAACCCAGAACAAAAAATGTGCTTTGACGGACACTAAATAACTTTCCCAGCTACAACAGGACAGCGGTAACGAGAGATTTAGCAGGATATAAATTTGAGGCCTAGTATTTAGGCGCTGGGTGACAGGTATGGGTTTAGTGACAGAATTAGACTTGAAAATACACAGTAGCGGGTGTGTGTGAAGTTATTCTGAATGACCCAATGTGCACCTTGAATATTATATACCCTTTTAGGGATAGATTTCAAATAGCTCTGATATAGCAGAAACCACAAAATTATGAAATTGCTAAATTGGGAATTGTACTTCAACCCAGAACAAAAAATGTGCTTTGACGGACACTAAATAACTTTCCCAGCTACAACAGGACAGCGGTAACGAGAGATTTAGCGGGATATAAATTTGAGGCCTAGTATTTAGGCGCTGGGTGACCGGTATGGATTTAGTGACAGAATTAGACTGGGATATGGCCAAAAAATAACCACACTATTGCTGGTTAAATGCACTTGGTGACGGGCGCAGCTTGCCCCTGATGTAGTATATGGCCAAAAAATGAACAGACTATTGCTGGTTAAATGCACTTGGTGTCACAGCTTGACCAACCACACTACTGAGGGTTAAATGCAATTGGTGACGGGCGCAGCTTGCCCCTGATGTAGTATATGGCCAAAAAATAAACAGACTATTGCTGGTTAAATGCACTTGGTGTGACAGCTTCACCCTGATGTAGGCTTTAGCCAGAAAACAACCACACCATTGAGGGTTAAATGCACTTGGTGACAGGCGCAGCTTGCCCCTGATTTTGTATATGGCCAAAAAATGAACAGACTATTGCTGGTTAAATGCACTTGGTGTGACAGCTTCACCCTGATGTAGGCTTTAGCCAAAAAACAACCACACCATTGAGGGTTAAATGCACTTGGTGACAGGCGCAGCTTGCCCCTGATTTTGTATATGGCCAAAAAATGAACAGACTATTGCTGGTTAAATGCACTTGGTGTGACAGCTTCACCCTGATGTAGGCTTTAGCCAAAAAACAACCACACCATTGAGGGTTAAATGCACTTGGTGACAGGCGCAGCTTGCCCCTGATTTTGTATATGGCCAAAAAATGAACAGACTATTGCTGGTTAAATGCACTTGGTGTGACAGCTTCACCCTGATGTAGGCTTTAGCCAAAAAACAACCACACCATTGAGGGTTAAATGCACTTGGTGACAGGCGCAGCTTGCCCCTGATTTTGTATATGGCCAAAAAATGAACAGACTATTGCTGGTTAAATGCACTTGGTGTGACAGCTTCACCCTGATGTAGGCTTTAGCCAAAAAACAACCACACCATTGAGGGTTAAATGCACTTGGTCGCAGCTTGTGCTGGCGCACCACAAGACACAAAATGGCCGCCGATCACCCCAGAAAAATGTGACTGACAAACGGTCTGGGCAGCCTAAAAACAGTGAGCAATTGAGGATCAGCAGCTCAATGATCCACAGCTGCAGATCGATCAGTTAATCAAGTCCTTTGGAGGAGTTAATCTGCCTAATCTCGCCCTACTGTCGCAGCCGCAACCTCTCCCTACGCTAATCAGAGCAGAGTGACGGGCGGCGCTATGTGACTCCAGCTTAAATAGAGGCTGGGTCACATGGTGCTCTGGCCAATCACAGCCATGCCAATAGTAGGCATGGCTGTGATGGCCTCTTGGGGCAAGTAGTATGACGCTTGTTGATTGGCTGCTTTGCAGCCTTTCAAAAAGCGCCAAGAAAGCGTCACAAAAGCGCCAAGAAAGCGACGAACACCGAACCCGAACCCGGACTTTTACGAAAATGTCCGGGTTCGGGTCCGTGTCACGGAGACCCCAAAATTCGGTACGAACCCGAACTATACAGTTCGAGTTCGCTCATCCCTAGTTTTGGTACAATTTAATATTTTGCACATAATTTATGTTACGCCTATATAGCTTAACAAATGTGGTCTTAGAAACACATCTAATTGCCCACAGTGTGATTCACTGGGGAGTGATTTTGTGCACATGTTTTGGTCCTGTATAGAATTAAAACTTTTTTGGTGAGCAATTGATAGGGTTATCAATGAAAAATGGAAAATAGCGATCTCCTTCATGTTAGAATGCTGGAGATTGGGTGACCTCTCTAAGGTAAACTGTCATAAATATAAAAAGGTGCTTCTTTTAAGAATCATGTTTTTGGCAAGACTTCTGATTACTAGAGTCTGGTTCTCAAGGGATATGCCAAATGTAGTTTTATGGTTAAATTTGTTGAATAATATCAAGAGACATGAGAGGGTTCTTTACAAACAGAGAAACATAGAAGAAAAATGGACAAGGATATGGGATTTCAGGAAATAATACCTCTTTTTACTTTTAGTTTTCCGCCTCTGGAGATGTGGTTGGGGAAGCTGTTTGGGCGGGTAAAAAAAATGGAAAAAATGTATTATTTGTGTTATATGATTTATATTGAAAATTATTGTTTGACTTTCAATAAAATATATATAAAAAAGGCTTATATCAATTACAACTACTAAAAGTGCCCAGAAATGGGAAAAAGCATAGCATTTAAACATAAAAAGAATAACATAGAGGCTATTTACATGGAGCATGAAAAATGCACTCAACCTTAACTTGTCATAATTAGTTGTGCCGTTTCATCAAGCCAGACCATTTCCGCATGTCAAAGTTGGTGAGGGTTTGTGAAACATTTCACGTTATTATGGGGATGACAAGGGGGGATTTTTTATTTTTTTTTATCTAATGGGTATTTGCTTAAATGTTGTGTTTAAAATTGCATTATGTATCAGCAGATCAAAGGCAATACAAATATAATAAAAACATGTTGGCTCTTTTAATATAGTCACATTTATTGCAAGCTATAAACTGCTGGAATTTCTTTGATGCTATAAAACTAGCAGCACAATTATTTTTTTTAAACGCCTTCTTGAATCTCTTGGGGGTCAGTAGTCTGAGCGGGTAGAGATTGAGCTAGGTAATACTTTTGTTACTGAAATTATTTCTTCAATTTGGTAGCCATTTTTAGATACCATATTATTAGCAATATGTGGGAAACAAATAATAATATGTTACTATGGTATCTCCAAACATTAAAGTGGTTCTCCAAGCTTTTAATAAAATCTTGGCATCTTCTATAATGTGTAGGAAACAGGTTGGTAAGTACATACAAGTCTGTTGCACTGCAGATGCCACTGTCTCTAATTACAAGCTAAAGATATAGCATATAGATGAGAAAACTGATAAAAAGTCATATCATGGGCAAAATTGTGCTATTCCTTGTGTATTGTACACACACAAAATCTGTTAAAGGGCTAGATACTAGAGGTGAGCAAATTGATTCTACAAGAATTGGATTCATCACAAATTTCACAAAAAGTCTACTGCCAAACAAATCTTAAGTTTAGGTAATTAGCTTCAGAATAATCGTGCAAAGTTTTGCCTGCCTTTTTATTTTTTAAATTCAGTGCATTTGTGAGGGTAACATGGCAGGGAGGATCACATGACCCGAGGAAGGGCCCCCGGTCAGTGGGCTTGTTCACAATGCTTTGCAGGCAGACTGACAGCTTATCAGGGGGTCATATCGTTATACTTAATGGAGCTGGTAAATTCCCGGAGGGCACACTGCGTGTGCACGGCCACCCTCCATTCACTCCTATTGGATCGTCAGCCCCATAGAAGTGAATATAGTGGTAGCCGTGCATGTGCAGTGTGCCTCCCATTCATTTCAATAGGACTTCCAAAAATAGCCTAGTGTGCCACTCAACTATTTTTGACGTTCCCATAGGAATGAATGTAGGGAGGCTGTGCGTGCATGGTGCACCCTCTGAGACTATTCTGGCATGGTATAAGTATAGGTGCAGGTCCCAGATGTGCAACCCAGACCTGTCAGACATTGGTCATATCCTAGTGCTATGCCCTCAATTTTTGAGTTGGGACAACCCCTTTAAGCACAGACCGCATTGTGAGCTCAGACACTGATGTGAGAGGATGAGTCTACTGCAATATATAAGCCAGGCATCTTGGAGTTTTGCATGGATAGTATAGGGATATATTTATTTAAGAAAAAGTAAAACAAACAACAGCACTCTACAGGTATGCCAGGTGCAAATCCCACAACAATTCAAGCTTGACAAAGGCTCCATTGAGAGGGTTGAAATGTCACATTGTTTTTGGGTGTATGAAATTCCACCCTTTTTTCATCACAAGACCGGAGGGTTGCCCTCTTTTCATCGTTTCTGATATATTTATTTAAGTAGATTGAATTACTAGATAGAAAGTCAGGTTCTATCAGTAGGGAGAGCTTGCGTGCAGTTTGTGTACTAATATTGAGTGTCTTACAGTAAAGGCAGCTCTGAAGCTGTTCATGTCTTACATTTTGGGCATAAAGATCCTGTACAAAGAACTTTTATTTTCTGTATGTGAACCAGACTTTTTTTTTTATACTATTACAAAGCTTCTACAGTTCATAAGTGGGCATATTCCCAAGACTACCAGGAGCATATATTTTTCTACATACGCTGTGCAAGTGTGTCTTTTTCATTCCTAAAATAAGTTTCAATTTTGGTACCAATAATAAGTGTAATTCAGCTAATTTTAGTGTGTCAGTACCAGTGTACAGTGTGGTTGTAGGAGGGGGCATTTACTTAAGCCTATGTTCATTACCAAAAAATAAAACAGTTAACATTTTGCTACCATTTATACTTATGCAACCTGGCTTGGCAACTTTTTAAATGCCATTGCAACTAAACAAATTGACAAATGTAATTGGCCCACAAGCAACTTAAGCAGGGAGGAATCATGACTTCAGATGGAAAAAAATGACAAATGTTCAATATAGTGATTTTAGAATATATTTGTATATATTTGTTTTTTAGACTATTCGTCATTTTTTTATCCATCTGAAGACATTAAGTTGCTTGTGGGCCATTGACTCATTGGCCCACAAGCAAAAAGCAGAAATGAATTATGTGTTCATATTGAAAAAAAGACAAATATTTGATCTAACGAATATATAGCACTATATTCTAAATATTAGCAAATTCTCAAAGTGGGAATATTTGTGATAAAAAATAGTTTTTTTTTAATATTCGTGCTCAACACTAGTGATAACTCTCTGAGGGCAGATAATGTATGTAGAAGTTGCTCCAACATGGCTTGTTTTTGCGGCCCAGTGCTGGGTTTTGCGGCCCAGTGCTGGGTAAAGTAGCCAGGAGGACATTATTTGCAGAGCTCATGGCTAGAGGCATCTCCTTCTTCTTGCTGCATTGATGCTGTGATCACAGCCAGAAGCGGACACAGAAGCAGAGTGGTTTGACCCATGTACAGAACATCCTGATGGGTGTTATATGATGTGTGGGCAGTTGGGCCTGCAAAGGTGAGAGAAGGGCACTAGCGAAGCTGCTGATGAGGCTGTGCATTCTATAATGTGGGCTTTGGAGGACAAGATGTGCACCGCAGAAATGTCAGGCCCGAACCTGCCTTTTCAAACATCCCTATTATGATCTGCCATTGATTAAATATGCTTCTCTAAACAAAAAATAATCAGTCATGCTGTGCAGCTTCCATAGCTTATACACAAGCTAGGCAAATGGCATGCTCTAGCTCAAAGTTCTAGAAAGTTAAATTCATAGCTGAGGAATAGAGTTGAGCGAACACCTGGATGTTCGGGTTCGAGAAGTTCGGCCGAACATCCCGGAAATGTTCGGGTTCGGGATCCGAACCCGATCCGAACTTCGTCCCGAACCCCATTGAAGTCAATGGGGACCCGAACTTTTCGGCACTAAAAAGGCTGTAAAACAGCCCAGGAAAGAGCTAGAGGGCTGCAAAAGGCAGCAACATGTAGGTAAATCCCCTGCAAACAAATGTGGATAGGGAAATGAATTAAAATAAAAATTAAATAAATAAAAATTAACCAAAATCAATTGGAGAGAGGTTCCATAGCAGAGAATCTGGCTTCCCGTCACCCACCACTGGAACAGTCCATTCTCAGATATTTAGGCCCCGGCACCCAGGCAGAGGAGAGAGGTCCCGTAACAGAGAATCTGTCTTCATGTCAGCAGAGAATTAGTCTGCATGTCATAGCAGAGAATGAGGCTTCACGTCAGCCACCACTGCAACAGTCCATTGGCATATATTTAGGCCCAGCACACACACAGGCAGAGGAGAGAGGTCCCGTAACAGACAATCTGGCTTCATGTCAGCAGAGAATCAGTCTGCATGTCATAGCAGAGAATCAGGCTTCACGTCAGCCACCACTGCAACAGTCCATTGGCATATATTTAGGCCCAGCACACACACAGGCAGAGGAGAGAGGTCCCGTAACAGAGAATCTGGCTTCATGTCAGCAGAGAATCAGTCTGCATGTCATAGCAGAGAATGAGGCTTCACGTCACCCACCACTGCAACAGTCCATTGGCATATATTTAGGCCTAGCACACAGGCAGAGCAGAGAGGTCCCGTAACAGACAATCTGGCTTCATGTCAGCAGAGAATCAGTCTGCATGTCATAGCAGAGAATCAGGCTTCACGTCAGCCACCACTGCAACAGTCCATTGTCAAAAATTTAGGCCCAGCACCCAGGCAGAGGAGAGAGGTCCCGTAACAGACAATCTGGCTTCATGTCAGCAGAGAATTAGTCTGCATGTCATAGCAGAGAATCAGGCTTCATGTCAGCCACCACTGCAACAGTCCATTGGCATATATTTAGGCCCAGCACCCAGGCAGAGGAGGGAGGTCCCGTAACAGAGAATCTGTCTTCATGTCAGCAGAGAATCAGTCTGCATGTCATAGCAGAGAATGAGGCTTCACGTCACCCACCACTGCAACAGTCCATTGGCATATATTTAGGCCTAGCACACAGGCAGAGCAGAGAGGTCCCGTAACAGACAATCTGGCTTCATGTCAGCAGAGAATCAGTCTGCATGTCATAGCAGAGAATCAGGCTTCACGTCAGCCACCACTGCAACAGTCCATTGGCATATATTTAGGCCTAGCACACAGGCAGAGCAGAGAGGTCCCGTAACAGACAATCTGGCTTCATGTCAGCAGAGAATCAGTCTGCATGTCATAGCAGAGAATGAGGCTTCACGTCAGCCACCACTGCAACAGTCCATTGGCATATATTTAGGCCTAGCACACAGGCAGAGCAGAGAGGTCCCGTAACAGAGAATCTGTCTTCATGTCAGCAGAGAATCAGTCTGCATGTCATAGCAGAGAATGAGGCTTCACGTCAGCCACCACTGCAACAGTCCATTGGCATATATTTAGGCCTAGCACACAGGCAGAGGAGAGGTTCATTCAACTTTGGGTAGCCTCGCAATATAATGGTAAAATGAAAATAAAAATAGGATTGAATGAGGAAGTGCCCTGGAGTCCAATAATATATGGTTATGGGGAGGTAGTTAATGTCTAATCTGGACAAGGGACGGACAGGTCCTGTGGGATCCATGCCTGGTTCATTTTTATGAACGTCAGCTTGTCCACATTGGCTGTAGACAGGCGGCTGCGTTTGTCTGTAATGACGCCCCCTGCCGTGCTGAATACACGTTCAGACAAAACGCTGGCTGCCGGGCAGGCCAGCACCTCCAAGGCATAAAAGGCTAGCTCTGGCCACGTGGACAATTTAGAGACCCAGAAGTTGAATGGGGCCGAACCATCAGTCAGTACGTGGAGGGGTGTGCACACGTACTGTTCCACCATGTTAGTGAAATGTTGCCTCCTGCTAACACGTTGCGTATCAGGTGGTGGTGCAGTTAGCTGTGGCGTGTTGACAAAAGTTTTCCACATCTCTGCCATGCTAACCCTGCCCTCAGAGGAGCTGGCCGTGACACAGCTGCCTTGGCGACCTCTTGCTCCTCCTCTGCCTTGGCCTTGGGCTTCCACTTGTTCCCCTGTGACATTTGGGAATGCTCTCAGTAGCGCGTCTACCAACGTGCGCTTGTACTCGCGCATCTTCCTATCACGCTCCAGTGCAGGAAGTAAGGTGGGCACATTGTCTTTGTAGCGTGGATCCAGCAGGGTGGCAACCCAGTAGTCCGCACAGGTTAAAATGTGGGCAACTCTGCTGTCGTTGCGCAGGCACTGCAGCATGTAGTCGCTCATGTGTGCCAGGCTGCCCAGGGGTAAGGACAAGCTGTCCTCTGTGGGAGGCGTATCGTCATCGTCCTGCCTTTCCCCCCAGCCACGCACCAGTGATGGACCCGAGCTGCGTTGGGTGCCACCCCGCTGTGACCATGCTTCATCCTCATCCTCCTCCACCTCCTCCTCATCCTCGTCCTCCTCGTCCTCCAGTAGTGGGCCCTGGCTGGCCACATTTGTACCTGGCCTCTGCTGTTGCCAAAAACCTCCCTCTGAGTCACTTCGAAGAGACTGGCCTGAAAGTGCTAAAAATGACCCCTCTTCCTCCTCCTCCTCCTCCTGGGCCACCTCCTCTTCCATCATCGCCCTAAGTGTTTTCTCAAGGAGACATAGAAGTGGTATTGTAACGCTGATAACGGTGTCATCGCCACTGGCCATGTTGGTGGAGTACTCGAAACAGCGCAACAGGGCACACAGGTCTCGCATGGAGGCCCAGTCATTGGTGGTGAAGTGGTGCTGTTCTGTAGTGCGACTGACCCGTGCGTGCTGCAGCTGAAACTCCACTATGGCCTGCTGCTGCTCGCACAGTCTGTCCAGCATGTGCAAGGTGGAGTTCCACCTGGTGGGCACGTCGCATATGAGGCGGTGAGCGGGAAGGCCGAAGTTACGCTGTAGCGCAGACAGGCGAGCAGCAGCAGGATGTGAACGCCGGAAGCGCGAACAGACGGCCCGCACTTTATGCAGCAGCTCTGACATGTCGGGGTAGTTGTGAATGAACTTCTGCACCACCAAATTCAGCACATGCGCCAAGCAAGGGATGTGCGTCAAATTGGCTAGTCCCAGAGCTGCAACGAGATTTCGCCCATTATCACACACCACCAGGCCGGGCTTGAGGCTCACCGGCAGCAACCACTCGTCGGTCTGTTGTTCTATACCCCGCCACAACTCCTGTGCGGTGTGGGGCCTGTCCCCCAAACATATGAGTTTCAGAATGGCCTGCTGACGTTTACCCCGGGCTGTGCTGAAGTTGGTGGTGAAGGTGTGTGGCTGACTGGATGAGCAGGTGGAAGAAGAGGAGGAGGAAGCCGAGAAGGAGGAGGTGGCAACAGGAGGCAAAGAATGTTGCCCTGCGATCCTTGGCGGCGGAAGGACGTGCGCCAAACAGCTCTCCGCCTGGGGCCCAGCTGCCACTACATTTACCCAGTGTGCAGTTAGGGAGATATAGCGTCCCTGGCCGTGCTTACTGGTCCACGTATCTGTGGTTAGGTGGACCTTGCCACAGATGGCGTTGCGCAGTGCACACTTGATTTTATCGGATACTTGGTTGTGCAGGGAAGGCACGGCTCTCTTGGAGAAGTAGTGCCGGCTGGGAACAACATACTGTGGGACAGCAAGCGACATGAGCTGTTTGAAGCTGTCTGTGTCCACCAGCCTAAATGACAGCATTTCATAGGCCAGTAGTTTAGAAATGCTGGCATTCAGGGCCAGGGATCGAGGGTGGCTAGGTGGGAATTTACGCTTTCTATCAAATGTTTGTGAGATGGAGAGCTGAACGCTGGCGTGTGACATGGTTGAGACGCTTGGTGACGGAGGTGGTGGTGGTGGTGTTGGTGGTACATCCCCTGTTTGCTGGGCGGCAGGTGCCAACGTTCCTCCAGAGGCGGAGGAAGAGGCCGAGGCGGCAGCAGCAGAATAGGCCGAGGCGGCAGCAGCAGAAGAGGTAGCAGGGGGAGCCTGAGTGACTTCCTTGGTTTTAAGGTGTTTACTCCACTGCAGTTCATGCTTTGCATGCAGGTGCCTGGTCATGCAGGTTGTGCTCAGGTTCAGAACGTTAATGCCTCGCTTCAGGCTCTGATGGCACAGCGTGCAAACCACTCGGGTCTTGTCGTCAGCACATTGTTTGAAGAAGTGCCATGCCAGGGAACTCCTTGAAGCTGCCTTTGGGGTGCTCGGTCCCAGATGGCGGCGGTCAGTAGCAGGCGGAGTCTCTTGGCGGCGGGTGTTCTGCTTTTGCCCACTGCTCCCTCTTTTGCTACGCTGTTGGCTCGGTCTCACCACTGCCTCTTCCTCCGAACTGTGAAAGTCAGTGGCACGACCTTCATTCCATGTGGGGTCTAGGACCTCATCGTCCCCTGCATCGTCTTCCACCCAGTCTTGATCCCTGACCTCCTGTTCAGTCTGCACACTGCAGAAAGACGCAGCAGTTGGCACCTGTGTTTCGTCATCATCAGAGACATGCTGAGGTGGTATTCCCATGTCCTCATCATCAGGAAACATAAGTGGTTGTGCGTCAGTGCATTCTATGTCTTTCACCGCTGGGGAAGGGCTAGGTGGATGCCCTTGGGAAACCCTGCCAGCGGAGTCTTCAAACAGCATAAGAGACTGCTGCATAACTTGAGGCTGAGACAGTTTCCCTGGTATGCATGGGGGTGATGTGACAGACTGATGGGGTTGGTTTTCAGGCGCCATCTGTGCGCTTTCTGCAGAAGACTGGGTGGGAGATAATGTGAACGTGCTGGATCCACTGTCGGCCACCCAATTGACTAATGCCTGTACCTGCTCAGGCCTTACCATCCTTAGAACGGCATTGGGCCCCACCATATATCGCTGTAAATTCTGGCGGCTACTGGGACCTGAGGTAGTTGGTACACTAGGACGTGTGGATGTGGCAGAACGGCCACGTCCTCTCCCAGCACCAGAGGGTCCACTAACACCACCACGACCATGTCCACGTCCGCGTCCCTTACTAGATGTTTTTCTCATTGTTATGGTTCACCACAACAACAAATATATTATTTGGCCCAATGTATTGTATTCAAATTCAGCGGGATATAAATTTGAGGCCTAGTATTTAGGCGCTGGGTGACCGGTATGGATTTAGTGACAGAATTAGACTTGGAAATGCACAGAAGCGTGTGTGTGAAGTTATTCTGAATGACCCTATGTGCACCTTCAATATGATCTACCCTTTTAGGGATAGATTTCAAATAGCTCTGATATAGCAGAAACGACTAAATTATGAAATTGCTAAATTGGGAATTGTATTTCAACCCAGAACAAAAAATGTGCTTTGACGGACACTAAATAACTTTCCCAGCCACAACAGGACAGCGGTAACGAGAGATTTAGCGGGATATAAATTTGAGGCCTAGTATTTAGGCGCTGGGTGACAGGTATGGGTTTAGTGACAGAATTAGATTTGGAAATGCACAGTAGCGGGTGTGTGAAGTTATTCTGAATGACCCTATGTGCACCTTGAATATTATATACCCTTTTAGGGATAGATTTCAAATAGCTCTGATATAGCAGAAACCACTAAATTATGAAATTGCTAAATTGGGAATTGTATTTCAACCCAGAACAAGAAATGTGCTTGAACGGACACTAAATAACTCGCCCAGCTACAGCACTAGGGACAGATTTAGCTGGATATAAATTTGAGGCCTAGTATTTAGGCGCTGGGTGACAGGTATGGGTTTAGTGCCAGAATTAGACTTGGAAATACACAGTAGCGGGTGTGTGTGAAGTTATTCTGAATGACCCAATGTGCACCTTGAATATTATATACCCTTTTAGGGATAGATTTCAAATAGCTCTGATATAGCAGAAACCACTAAATTATGAAATTGCTAAATTGGGAATTGTATTTCAACCCAGAACAAGAAATGTGCTTGAACGGACACTAAATAACTCGCCCAGCTACAGCACTAAGGACAGATTTAGCGGGATATAAATTTGAGGCCTAGTATTTAGGCGCTGGGTGACAGGTATGGGTTTAGTGCCAGAATTAGACTTGGAAATACACAGTAGCGGGTGTGTGTGAAGTTATTCTGAATGACCCAATGTGCACCTTGAATATTATATACCCTTTTAGGGATAGATTTCAAATAGCTCTGATATAGCAGAAACCACTAAATTATGAAATTGCTAAATTGGGAATTGTATTTCAACCCAGAACAAGAAATGTGCTTGAACGGACACTAAATAACTCGCCCAGCTACAGCACTAGGGACAGATTTAGCTGGATATAAATTTGAGGCCTAGTATTTAGGCGCTGGGTGACAGGTATGGGTTTAGTGCCAGAATTAGACTTGGAAATACACAGTAGCGGGTGTGTGTGAAGTTATTCTGAATGACCCAATGTGCACCTTGAATATTATATACCCTTTTAGGGATAGATTTCAAATAGCTCTGATATAGCAGAAACCACTAAATTATGAAATTGCTAAATTGGGAATTGTATTTCAACCCAGAACAAGAAATGTGCTTGAACGGACACTAAATAACTCGCCCAGCTACAGCACTAAGGACAGATTTAGCGGGATATAAATTTGAGGCCTAGTATTTAGGCGCTGGGTGACCGGTATGGATTTAGTGACAGAATTAGACTGGGATATGGCCAAAAAATAAACAGACTATTGCTGGTTAAATGCACTTGGTGTGACAGCTTCACCCTGATGTAGGCTTTAGCCAAAAAACAACCACACCATTGAGGGTTAAATGCACTTGGTGACAGGCGCAGCTTGCCCCTGATTTAGTATATGGCCAAAAAATGAACAGACTATTGCTGGTTAAATGCACTTGGTGTGACAGCTTCACCCTGATGTAGGCTTTAGCCAAAAAACAACCACACCATTGAGGGTTAAATGCACTTGGTGACAGGCGCAGCTTGCCCCTGATTTTGTATATGGCCAAAAAATGAACAGACTATTGCTGGTTAAATGCACTTGGTGTGACAGCTTCACCCTGATGTAGGCTTTAGCCAAAAAACAACCACACCATTGAGGGTTAAATGCACTTGGTCGCAGCTTGTGCTGGCGCACCACAAGACACAAAATGGCCGCCGATCACCCCAGAAAAATGTGACTGACAAACGGTCTGGGCAGCCTAAAAACAGTGAGCAATTGAGGATCAGCAGCTCAATGATCCACAGCTGCAGATCGATCAGTTAATCAAGTCCTTTGGAGGAGTTAATCTGCCTAATCTCGCCCTACTGTCGCAGCCGCAACCTCTCCCTACGCTAATCAGAGCAGAGTGACGGGCGGCGCTATGTGACTCCAGCTTAAATAGAGGCTGGGTCACATGGTGCTCTGGCCAATCACAGCCATGCCAATAGTAGGCATGGCTGTGATGGCCTCTTGGGGCAAGTAGTATGACGCTTGTTGATTGGCTGCTTTGCAGCCTTTCAAAAAGCGCCAAGAAAGCGTCACAAAAGCGCGAAGAAAGCGACGAACACCGAACCCGAACCCGGACTTTTACGAAAATGTCCGGGTTCGGGTCCGTGTCACGGACACCCCAAAATTCGGTACGAACCCGAACTATACAGTTCGAGTTCGCTCATCCCTACTGAGGAACTATCAAATCCTGCACTCCAGAATTCTGGCTTCAAAAAGTCGCAAAAGAGGGAGTGTTATTCTGATATGGATAACAATGTTAATGAGTAGTGTTGCTCAAGTAGAACACCTCAGAATGCTAGGGTGCTCTACCAAGCAACTGAGTACAATGGAAGTTAATTCGAGACCCTGAGCATTAAACCAGGCACCCCCTGCTCTGAAGAGGGGGGATGTCTGATTCATAGGAAAATGTCACAGAAATTGATGGAAACACCACTGAAATGGTTCGGGAACAGCATGGGGAGGCTGTCTGGATGCATCTTGGACTCCCAGGTCCCTGCTGGGAATGATGTTGTCCGAGTAGTATGCCACTTTTACAGACTGACAATAATACACACAAAAAAAGATAAAATACATTTTAGAGGAAAAATTGTTAGGAAACATTCTTTCCTGTATATTTACTTGTATATAAAATGCAAGTGCTGCCAAAAATTACAAGGAACTGGCACTCCAATACACCCTTTATTACACATAAAGGAGGGCATCATACACACCCTTGATAAATTATTGATTGATGGTCTGTTGGTGACCCTGCCGAGCTGACCATTTAAAAAATGTTCTGGCCGAGGGCCTGCTGCCGAGCTGACCATCGAAAAAAAAATTGTGGACGAGGGCCTGCTGCCGAGCTGACCATCTAAAACATTATGGGTGAGGGCCTGCTGCCATGCTGACCGTCTAAAAAATGTTGTGGGCAAGGGCCTGCTGCAAAGCTGTTCAGCTAAATAAATTTGTAGGTGAGGTCCTGCTGTCAAGCTCGCCATCTAAAATATTTTGTGGGCAAGGGCCTGCTGCAGACCTGACCATCTAAAAAATGTTGTATGCGAGGGCTTGCTGCCAAGCTGACCATCTAAAAATGTAGTGGTGAGGGTCTGCTGCTGAGCTGACCCTCTAAAATATTATGGTTGAGGGCCTGCTGGTGACCCTCAAAAACATTATGTATGAGAATTTGTGAATATTTAGAATATAGTGCTATATATTTGTATTCACGAATAGCGGTGAATATTCTAATCACAAATTTACTGCAAATTTATCGCAAATAAATTACATTGCCGATTTTTTTATTCAATTAAATAATGACTGGAAATCACAAATTCTCAAATTTGCTAATTTATGGCGAAATTTGAACATTGCCTATGCCGCTCATCACTAGACGAGAAAAGGGAGATTAAACTATATACCCTTTTTAGTGGTGGAAAGGGTGCATGGAAATACAGTGTATTCAATATACCATAAAAGCCACATTTAGAGTGCCTTTATGTTCAGCTGCTTTCCTCTGGTGGAGTAGAGATGTCAGGGGCAATCCAGGCCTTGTTCATTTTTATAGGAGTCAACCTGTCAGCAATTTCAGTTGACAGGCTGATGCGCTTATCAGTTATTATGCCCCCAGCAGCACTAAATACACGCTCTGACAACACTCTGGCGGCGGGGCAGAACAGCACCTCCAAGGCGTAGAGCGACAGTTCATGCCATGTGTCCAGCTTGGACACCCAGTAGTTGTAAGGCACACAGGGATCACTGAGGACGCTGACAAGGTCTCCTATGTACTCCTTCACCATCTTCCAAAAGTTTTCCCTCCTTCTGACACTAGGCCGCGCATCAGGTTGAGGGTGCTGGCAGGGTGTCATAAAACTGTCCCAGGCTTTGGAGAGTGTTACCCTGTTGGAACTGCTGTGTGTTCCCCCCGTCTTGTCTCCTCGGTTGGCCAAGGGACTATGTACTCTGCAGCCAGGGTTGTCAGCTGGAAATTTGGGGAGCAATTGTTCCACAAGGACCTTCTAGGATTGCACCATTTTGCTAGACCTCTCCACCACAGGAAAGAGGGATGAGAAGTTCTCTTTGTAGTGGGGGTCGAGAAGGGTGAGCAACCTGTAATCGGCATTGGCCAAAATGTGTTTAATGCAAGGGTCACGGGAAAGGCAGCCTAACATAAAGTTAGCCATGTGTGCAAGAGTCCCAACAGACAAGACTTCCCAGTCTTCATCAGGAGGATCACTCTCAATCTCCTTATTCTCTTCCTCCACTTCTACCCATCCACGCTGAACAGATGGAATAAAACTTCCATGGGTACTACCCTGTAGTACATAGAATATATATGTATGTAGTGCAGTAAGTCTGCTGTGTTATGTGCCACTTGTGCATGGGGTGGGAGACTAGGGGCCCACCTTGCTCTGGGGCCCACTGGGGGATTCCCCTGTACCCCTGTGGGCCAGTCCGAGCCTGTGCACATGTTAAACAGGAGGTATAGTGCAAGTAGTGTCGCTGTCGCCACCACCTAATAAAAGATTACACTGAATGAATGTCACAGATATTTAGGATGCGCACATGTTAAACAGGAGGTATAGCGCAAGTAATGTCGCTGTCACCACCGCCTAATAAAAAAATTACACAGAATTAATGTCACTGATATTAAGGATGGGCAAATGTTTTACAGGAGATGTAGCGCAGGTAATGTCACTGCCACCAGCTGCAAAAAAATTTGACTGAATGTCACTGATATTTCGGATATGCAAACGTTATACAGGAGATGTAGCGCAGGTAATGTAACTGTCCGCAGGGGACACAGTTTACAGAAAAAGTACACTGGATGTCACAGATATTTTTAGGCTGCGCGCACGTTTACACAGGAGATGTAGCGCAGATAATTTTGCTGTCACAAGCAGCGAAAAAAAATTGACTGAATTCATGTCACTGATATTTAGGATGTGCACACGATAAGCAGGAGGTATAGTGCAAAATATGTCACTGTCACCACCGCCTAATAAAATATTGCACTGAATTAATGTCACTGATATTTAGGATGGGGAAACATTATTCAGGAGATGTAGCGCAGGTAATGTAACTGTCCGCAGCTGACACCATCTATAGTAAAAGTACACTGGATGTCACAGATATTTTTAGGCTGCGTGCACGTTACACAGGAGATGTAGCGCAGAAAATGTTGCTGTCACCAGCGGCAATTTTTTTTTGACTCAATCTCACTGATATTTCGGATGCGCTAAAGTTATACTGGAGATGTAGCACAAGTAATGTTGCTGCCACCAGCAGCAAAAAAGTTAGACTGAATGTCACTGTTATTTTGGATATGCAAACGTTATACAGGAGATGTAGCGCAGGTAATGTAACTGTCCGCAGCGGACACAGTTTATGGCAAAAGTACACTAGATGTCACAGATATTTTTAGGCTATGCACACGTTACACGGGAGATGTAGAGCAGATAATGTCACTGTCACCAGCGGCAAAAAAAATTGCACTGAATGTCAGTGATATTCTGGATATATGCTAACGCTCTACTGGAGATGTAGCGCAGGTAATGTAACTGTCCACAGCGGACACCGTCTACGGGAAAAGTACACTGGATGTCACAGATATTTTTAGGCTGTGCACACTTTAGACAGGAGATGTAGCGCAGATAATGTCGCTGTCTGCAGTGGCCGAACAATTGCAAGCTATTTATTTTTACAACTATAGTCCTTAAATGGACTTTTGGGTCTCTAACAAGTTTTAGAAATTTAGCTCAGGTTGCGCTAAAAATATATATTGCTGCCACACACAATAGTCCTTAAAAGGACTTTGGGTCTATAACAAGTATAAAAACTAAAATATTCCTATTTCACTCCCTACACTATCTCTCCCTTCTGCTTTCCAGCTCTCCTTTACTAAGACTGAGCCAAACACGTGTCATCGGGTGCGATGACGCGTTTCCGGCTAGCCAATCACTGCAATGCCAGTAGCCAAAATGGCTACGGCATTGCGGTGAATGGCAGTACTTACCTGCACGTTTATTGGCTGAACACCGCGATGTGCCGAGAATTGCGATGCTCGAGTAAAATTAGTGTTCGGCCGAGCATGCTCGCCCAACACTATTAATGAGTTGTAGAAGAAGCTAAAAGTAAGAGTATTATTTAAGATGTGCCAAACCTATCGAACAACTTGTGAAGGTTGATACATTTGATGTAGTTAATAGCAGTGCAGGCTCCTGCAAAACAGATTTAAAAAAAAAAAGTCCTCATGATAAATTCCCCCAGAGGTGTAATAACTTCAAAAGTAGACTTATCTGTATTAATAGACAGGGGTGCTGTTCCGCACATTCTTTAAATGGAATGTGTCATAAAAAAATTACAAATTGGTTAAATCTAAGTCCCTGTCTATATTTGAACAAATTAGCCTAAAATAATGCAGTCTCAACATTGGCCACTAGGCCTAAAATATGTCATCCTTCCTGTCCTGGCTTCCTGTTCTTTGAGAGCAGCCACATGGGCCATGTACACAATAGGCCGGAGAGGACCCCATTGACTTCTTTGGGAGATTATTCTAGACATGCTCCGTGACTGTGGAAGGAGCAGATAAGCTGTGCTATACCTATTGTGAATGGTGGATCCCGTGTTATCTATACAAAGTTGATATTTGTCATTGTAATTCTACCTGTGATAATAATGTGTTAGCTACTGCAAAGTTACCTGAAAAGAATAAAAAGTCTCAAAATTTTTAGGCCCAGTGACCAGTGTGAAAACTGCATGATTTTAGATTTTTAAAAAATGTAAATTATTACATGGAAAACTAAAAGAAAAATCACCAAAAACTCTAAAAACACCTGTTTAATATAAAAACACAATTTTAATAATAGGTAGTGTTAAGTGTTGAGTTCACAAAGTGGACTTCAATCCGAATTTCAGGGAAAATTCAATTGGCTACAAGGCCAAATTTCATTGTGCTTTGTGGTAACAAAATGGCGTTATTTTTTATTTTTTTTAATACTTACTCACCTCATTTATTTGTGAGCAAAAAGTCCACCACGCCGGATAGTGTGATGACATCATAACTCACAGTGCGAGATTTTGAGATTCATCTTCAATTACCCTGGAGGACTTGTCACGATCAAATGGATAAGGTGAATATATATATATATATATATATATATATGTATATTATTATTTTTTTTTAACAGATTAACCCGACAGACCTCAATGGTCATCTCCATCAGCAATGAAGGAGGCATTTGAAGGGTTCAATGAGGGGGGCAACGCAAACGCCATTACCCATCATTGCACCAGCTACTCACAAAGAAATGTGCTTTGTGACAAAGTAATTCATCACAAAGTAAATGACTTACTAGTGAAATTTGGCAAAGCACCTGAATCAAATTTAAAGGGGTTGCCCGGACTTTTACTTTTGATGACCTGTCCTCAGGATAGGTCATCAGAATCATATCTGCGGGGGTCTGACACATTGCACCCTCGCTGAGTAGAGTTGAGTGGACACCTGGATGTTCGGGTTCGACGGGTTCCCGAACCTCATTGAACCCGAACCTCATTGAAGTCAATGGGGACCCGAACTTTTGAGCACTAAAATGGCTGTAAAAATGTCATGGAAAGGGCTAGAGGGCTGCAAATGGCATCAAAATGTGTTTAAGAGCATGGAAGTGCTCTGTAAACAAATGTGGATAGGGAAATGACTTAAAATAACATAAAATAAGTAACAATAAAAAATAATAATCTTGATCTAGGAGGACCAGGTCCATATGGATAAGGAGGTTGAGAAGGAGGTTGAGGAGGCGGTGGATGTGGCGGTGTAGGTGGAAGTGGCGGTGGAGGAGGAGGTAGCCTACACTGCTTTTTGGTTTTAAATTTATTTATATTTTTTTAAATTAGGGTACACCCCAAAACATTGGGAAATATAACCCTCCAGTCATGCTAAACACACGTTCAGACAATACACCGGCTGCAGGGCAGGCCAGTACCTCCAAGGCGTAAAGGGCAAAATCGGGCCATGCACACAATTTGGAAACCCAGAAGTTGCAGGGGCTGACCCCTGTCAGTTTGTGTAGGCGTGTGCATACTTACTGCCCCACCCACCATGTCACACATCCCCATGATGTTCACGATCCAATTTGATATCTGCTCTATCAACCTTTGATGTTCTTTTATTCGCCTACCATGGTGATTATGGGTGGCTGGGAATCAGGGTTCCAGGCCGGAGAGGGAGTGTGAGAAAAAGAAACCACATTTAAGGGAGATACATTTATTTTAAAAAAATGGGATCAAGAAGAAATGTGGGAAAAGTTATTGAGGCGCAAATGTGGGACAATTTACAGAAGCCCAAATGTGGGCCAAAAGAGTCAAGCGGAATTGTGGAAAAAGCTATTGAGGCGCAAATGTTGGCCCAAAGAGTATAGCGGAAATGTGGGACAAAGTATTGAAGCTTAAATGTGGTACATCTTGCTTAAGTTTAAGCATTGAATGAAAGGAGGTGGCACGCATCAATTAAAGAAGCATTTCAGAAATTTTATTCCCTGTTACCTATGCAGAGCAGGGGTTTATTCACGTCTAAAATTGTATAATGTCAACCCAAGAATGTAACAGAAAAATTACAGAAATTAATTAACCTGTCTGCTTGGTAGAGCAGGGGTCTAAGACAGAAAACAATTATTTAGTGTTACCCGAAAATGTAAAATAAAAATTATGTCAACTAGGTAGAGGAGAATTTGACCCTAAAATGTAACTGACAAATGTTTATTTACCGGTCTAATAGGTACAGTATAGCAGTGGTACATCACACCAAAAAATTTCTGAATTTCACTATAAAATGCAACTGCCATTTTATTTTATTTTTTACCGGTCTACTAGGTATAGCAGTGGCACTTCACACCCAAAAATTTTTGAATTTCACCATAAAATGTAAGAGACAAATTTTGTTATTGTTTAACCCATCTACTAGGTATAGCAGTGGTACTTCACACCCCAAAAATTGTGAATTTCAACTGAAAATGTAACTGACAAATATATTTTTGGGGGGTTAACCGGTCTACTAGGTATACCAGTGATACTATACACCCAAAAATTGGTGAATTTCACCATAAAATGTTAATGACAATTTTTTTATTTATTTTTTAACCGTCATACTGTGTATAGCAGTGGCACTATACACCCAAAAATTGGTGAATTTCACCCCAAAAAAAATTCAGACCAATTTTTGTATTGTTTAACCTGTCTTTAATCTTATTAAAATCCAACGGGTTTCTGAGTGCTATACTAAAAATCCAGCAGGAGTTGACGAGATTTGGAATAAATGGCCATATTAAGTTGAGGTTGGAAAAAAAAAAAAAAATTTTTTTTTTCTCGTTCCTCTCTCTCCCCCTCTTCCCCCAGGGGTGGTGGGTGGGTTTCCGGGTGATAACTAATAAGATTTGTTATAGTAGTAATATTGAATATGCTATATTATGTTATTGATATGATCAAAGATTATATGTTGTAAGAAAGAAAAGAATAAAGTTTAAAAAAACAAACAAAAAAAAACTGTCTACTAGGTATAGCAGTGGTACAAACCTGATTCCAAAAAAGTTGGGACACTATACAAATCGTGAATAAAAACTGAATGCAATGATGTGGAGGTGCCAACTTCTAATATTTTATTCAGAATAGAACATAAATCAACAAAAGTTTAAACTGAGAAAATGTACCATTTTAAGGGAAAAATATGTTGAATCAGAATTTCATGGTGTCAACAAATCCCCAAAAGTTGGGACAAGGCCATTTTCACCACTGTGTGGCATCTCCCCTTCTTCTTACAACACTCAACAGACGTCTGGGGACCGAGGAGACCAGTTTCTCAAGTTTAGAAATAGGAATACTCTCCCATTCTTGTCTAATACAGGCCTCTAACTGTTCAATCGTCTTGGGCCTTCTTTGTTGCACCTCTTTATGATGCGCCAAATGTTCTCTATAGGTGAAAGATCTGGACTGCAGACTAGCCATTTCAGTACCCGGATCCTTCTCCTACGCAGCCATGATGTTGTGATTGATGCAGAATGTGGTATTGCATTATCTTGTTGAAAAATGCAGGGTCTTCCCTGAAAGAGATGACGTCTGGATGGGAGCATATGTTGTTCTAGAACCTGAATATATTTTTCTGCATTGATGGTGCCTTTCCAGACATGCAAGCTGCCCATGCCACACGCACTCATGCAACCCCATACCATCATAGATGCAGGCTTCTGAACTGAGCGTTGATAACAACTTGGGTTGTCCTTGTCCTCTTTGGTCCGGATGACATGGCGTCCCAGATTTCCAAAAAGAACTTTGAATCGTGACTCGTCTGACCACAGAACTGTCTTCCATTTTGCCACACTCCATTTTAAATGATCCCTGGCCCAGTGAAAACGCCTGAGCTTGTGGATCTTGCTTAGAAATGGCTTCTTCTTTGCACTGTAGAGTTTCAGCTGGCAACGGCGGATGGCACGGTGGATTGTGTTCACTGACAATGGTTTCTGGAAGTATTCCTGAGCCCATTCTGTGATTTCCTTTACAGTAGCATTCCTACAGTAGCATTCATGTTTGTGGTGCAGTGTCGTTTAAGGGCCTGGAGATCACAGGCATCCAGTATGGTTTTACGGCCTTGACCCTTACGCACAGAGATTGTTCCAGATTCTCTGAATCTTCGGATGATGTTATGCACAGTTGATGATGATAGATGCAAAGTCTTTGCAATTTTTCGCTGGGTAACACCTTTCTGATATTGCTCCACTATTGTGGGAATTGGTGATCCTCTACCCATCTTGGCTTCTGAGAGACACTGCCACTCTGAGAAGCTCTTTTTATACCCAATCATGTTGCCAAATGACCTAATTAGTGTTAATTGGTCTTCCAGCTCTTCGTTATGCTCAAATTTATTTTTTCCAGCCTCTTATTGCTACTTGTCCCAACTTTTTGGGGATTTGCTGACACCGTGAAAATTTGAATCAACGTATTTTTCCTTTAAAATGATACATTTACTCGGATTAAACGTTTGATCTGTCATCTACGTTCTATTACAAATAAAATATTGACATTTGCCACCTCCACATCATTGCATTCAGTTTTTATTCACGATTTGTATAGTGTCCCAACTTTTTGGGAATCCGGTTTGTACATCATACCCAAAAATTGTTTAATTTCAACTGCAAATGTGACTGACAAATATATTTTGTCTGTTAACTGGCCTACTAGGTATAGCAGTGGTAGTATACACCCAACAATTGGTTAATTTCACCAGAAAATGCTAATGACAATTTTTTTTATTTTTTTTAACCATCATACTAGATATAGCAGTGGTACTATACACCCAAAAATTGGTGAATTTCCACCTGAAAATGTTAATGACAATAAAAAATAAAAAAAAATAACCGGGAGTTTGAGGAGGCGGTTGACGTAGCGGTGTAGGTGGAAGCGCCGGTGGAGGAGGACGAGATAGCCAACACAGGTTTTTGGTTTTATTTTTTATTATTTCAAATTAAGGTACACTCCAAAAGAGTGCAAAATATCCAAAATACAAACATGAGCAATTGTGCTGCAGTATAACAATGGCTGGTTAGTGCTGGTATACATTCTGAACAAGGTACGGACACGTCCTGAGGGATCCATGCCTGGTTCACTTTAATGAGTGATAATACTCTGGCTACAGGGCAGGCCAGCACCTCCAAGGCTGCAAAGGGCAAGCTCAGGCCAGGTGCCCAATTTGGAGACCCAGAAGTTGAAGGGGGCAGACCCGTCATTCAGTACGTGTAGGCGTGTGCACACATACTGCTCCACCATGTTGGTGAAATGCTGCCTCCTGCTAAGATGTCCCATATCAGCTGGTGGTGCTGACAAACCTTTTCCACATTTCGGCCATGCTAACCCTGCCTTCTGGCGACCTCTTCCTCGTCCTCTGCCTTCGCCTTGTGCTTTCACTGTGCCCCCGCTGTCAGGTGGGAATGCAGCACATCTACCAGCGTGCACTTGTACTTGTGCATCTTACAATCACACTCCAGTGAGGGAATTCAGGACGGTACATTGTCCTTGTAAAGGGGATCCAGCAGCGTGGTTCCTCCTCCTCCTCATCCTCCACCTCCTCCTCATCCTCCAGAACTGTGCCCTGGCTGGACAATTGTGTACCTTGGGTTTGTGGGTGCTTAAACCCACCCTCGGAGCCACTTGGGAATGACTGGCCGGAAACGCTATGAAATGATCCCTCTTCCTCCTCCTGTGCCATATCCTCTTCCATCATCGCCTGCAACGTTTTTTCAAGGAGGCATAGAAGTGGGATAGTAACGCTGAGAACGGTGTTATCCAGCTCTTCGTTATGCTCAAATTTATTTTTTCCAGCCTCTTATTGATACTTGTCCCAACTTTTTGGGGATTTGCTGACACCGTGAAAATTTGAATCAACGTATTTTTCCTTTAAAATGATACATTTACTCGGATTAAACGTTTGATCTGTCATCTACGTTCTATTACAAATAAAATATTGACATTTGCCACCTCCATAAAAACTATGAATTAACACATGTGGAATTAAATACATAACAAAAAAGTGTGAAACAACTGAAAATATGTCATATTCTAGGCTATTCAATGTAGCCACCTTTTGCTTTGATTACAGCTTTGCACACTCTTGGCATTCTCTTGTTGAGCTTCAAGAGGTAGTCACCTGAAATGGTTTTCACTTCACAGGTGTGCCCTGTCAGGTTTAATAAGTGAGATTTATTGCCTTGTAAATGGGGTTGGGACCATCAGTTGACTTGTGGAGAAGTCAGGTGGATACACAGCTGATAGTCCTACTGAATAGACTGTTAGAATTTGTATTATGGCAAGAAAAAAGCAGATAAGTAAAGAAAAATGAGTGGCCATCATTAATTTAAGAAATGAAGGAGAGTCAGTCTGAAAAATTGGGAAAACTTTGAAAGTGTCCCCAAGTGCAGTCACAAAAACCATCAAGCGATACAAAGAAACTGGCTCACATGCGGACCGCCCCAGGAAGGGAAGACCAAGAGTCACTTCTGCTGCGGAAGATAAGTTCATCCGAGTCACCAGCCTCAGAAATAGCAGGTTAACAGCAGCTCAGATTAGAGACCAGGTCAATGCCACACAGAGTTCTAGCAGCAGACACATCTCTAGAACAACTGTTAAGAGGAGACTGTGTGAATCAGGCCTTCATGGTAGAATATCTGCTAGGAAACCCCTGCTAAGGACAGGCAACAAGCAGAAGAGACTTGTTTGGGCTAAAGAACACAAGGAATGGACATTAGACCAGTGGAAATCTGTGCTTTGGTCTGATGAGTCCAAATTTGAGATCTTTGGTTCCAACCACCATGTCTTTGTGCGACGCAGAAAAGGTGAACGGATGGACTCTACATGCCTGGTTCCCACTGTGAAGCATGGAGGAGGAGGTGTGATGGTGTGGGGGTGCTTTGCTGGTGACACTGTTGGGGATTTATTCAAAATTGAAGGCATACTGAACCAGCATGGCTACCACAGCATCTTGCAGCGGCATGCTATTCCATCCGGTTTGCGTTTAATAGGACCATCATTTATTTTTCAACAGGACAATGACCCCAAACACTCCTCCAGGCTATGTAAGGGCTATTTGACCATGAAGGAGAGTGATGGGGTGCTGCGCCAGATGACCTGGCCTCCACAGTCACCGGACCTGAACCCAATCGAGATGGTTTGGGGTGAGCTGGACCGCAGAGTGAAGGCAAAAGGGCCAACAAGTGCTAAGCATCTCTGGGAACTCCTTCAAGACTGTTGGAAGACCATTTCAGGTGACTACCTCTTGAAGCTCATCAAGAGAATGCCAAGAGTGTGCAAAGCAGTAATCAAAGCAAAAGGTGGCTACTTTGAAGAACCTAGAATATGACATATTTTCAGTTGTTTCACACTTTTTTGTTATGTATATAATTCCACATGTGTTAATTCATAGTTTTGATGCCTTCCGTGTGAATCTACAATTGTCATAGTCATGAAAATAAAGAAAACTCTTTGAATGAGAAGGTGTGTTCAAACTTTTGGTCTGTACTGTATATTTTTTTATATATTACATTTTGTTAATATTTTTTGTGATCATTATGTGCCTCATATTTAAACTTATTACTTTTTTAATTTTTAATTATAGTTCATCAGGAATTTTTTCATTAGCTTATTTTGCTCACTTTTGCTCATTTCTTGACCTGGCATGCCATCTAGTGGCCAAAATAAGAATTGCAGTTTAAATACTGTTAGCCTACTCAGTAAGGGTTACAGTATTTAGTTCAACTGCCTATGCCCAGATTGGACACACATTTTTGTGCATTTAGGTGAGATCACGGCATGTAAAGCATTTAATTATCGCAATCGGCATTATTGTCAGTCACAGTTATTAGCTGCAGGTCTCTGCTGTATGAAACAGCAGAGATCTGCCAGCCATGACGCCCGCTGCACGTGCGAGCGGGCGTCATGTTTACACATCGCACCAGCACCATACATGTACAACACTGGTAGCCTAAGGGTTAAAACACATTTTAATTTGATAGTTTCCAATATAAAATCATGTGGAGTATATACAAGTGAAACTCGAAAAATTTGAATATTGTGCAAAGTTCATTTATTTCAGTAATGCAACTTAAAAGGTGAAACTAATATATGAGATAGACTCATTACATGCAAAGAGAGATATTTCAAGCCTTTATTTGTTATACTTTGGTTGATTATGGCTTAAAACTTATGAAACCCCAAAGTCACAATTTTAAGGTACCCTTTGCTCAGGGGGTATGGACAAATTAGCTGACTAGAGTGTGGCACTTTGAGCCTAGAATATTGAACCTTTTCCCTAAATTACAATTTTAAGCTGCATTAATGCCATTCCTTTTAATTTGCATTGCTGAAATAAATTGACTTTTGCATGATATTCTAATTTTTTGAGTTTCACCTATATGTAAAGTGGCATGCAAAAGTTTGGGCACCCATGGTCAACATTACTGTTACTATGAACAGTTAATAAAATTGAAGATTAAAAGGTCTCCGAAAGGCATGAAGTTAAAGATCACACATTCCCTTTCTATTTTAAGCAATAACATTGCAACATTATTCTCATCCTTTATAGTTTAAAAATAACACAAAAAGGAAAATGGACTTGAAGCAAAAATTGGACACCCTGCATAATTAGTGCTTATTAGCACTCCCTTTGGCAAGTATCACAGTTTGTAAATGCTTTTTCTAGCTAGACAAGGGTATTTTAATTCTTGTTTGAGAGATTTTCAACCATTCCCTTGTAAAAGTCTTCCAGTTCTTTGACATCCATGGGCCGTCTTGTATGCACTGCTCTTTTGAGGTCTATCCACAGATTTTCAATGATGTTCAGATCAGGAGACTGTGAAGGCCTATGATAAAGCCTTCATCTTGCACCATTTGAGGTAGTCTATTGTGGATTTTGAGTTGTTTAGGATGATTATCTATTTGTAAACTTCAGCTTTTCTAAAGTTGGTGTAATATTCGCCTCCAGAATCTGCTGAAATTTTATTGAATATATTCCTTCCTCTACCAGTGAAATGTTTGATGTGCCATTGGCTGCAACACAACCCCAAAGCCTGATTGATTGTCACCCATGCTTAATGGTTAGAGAGGTGTTCTTTTCATGAAATGATGTGCCCTTTTTTTCTGTAAACATACCTTTCCTCATTGTGGCCAAAGAGTTATATTTTAACCTCCTTGGTCCATAGGACTTGTTTCCTAGATGCATCAGGCTTGTCTAGCTGTTGCTTTGCAAACTTTTTGTGATGAGGACACATGAGAGGTTTTCTTCAGATGACTCTTTTATGAATGCCATATTTGTGTAGGTGTCGCTGAACAATAGAACAATGCACCACATCTCCAGAGTCTGCTAAATCTCCCCGAAGGTCTTTTACAGTCAAGCAGTGATTCTGATGTGCCTTTCTAGCAATCCTATAAGCAGCTGTCTGAATATTTTGGGGTCTTCCATAACTTATCTTGACCTCCACTATTCCTATTAACTGCCATTTCTTAATTATATTTCAAACTGAGAAAATGGCAACCTGAAACTGCTTTGATTTCTTCTTATAGCCTTCTCCTGCATTGTGGGCCTCAACCATTTTCAGTATTAGGTAGCTGCTTAGGAGACCCCATGAATACTATTTTTTAGAGAAAGTTAGAGGAGTCTGGGTATTTATAAAGCTTTGAAATTTTCATCACCTGGCCTTTCATAATCATGATTGTGAACAAGCCTTAACGCTAACAGGTTATTAAAGGTCTGAGACCTCACTCAAAGTTATTTGAGCACTCAAATATCCTTTCCCTTTAAATTTGTCTAAAATATATTGCTGGAAATGTTGAAAAGTGTGTTTGATAACTAACTTTATGCCTTTTGGAGATCATTTCATCTTTAACTTGTTTAACTGTTTTCTTACAAGCTTACTTAAAGATTTCTAAAATGCCAATGTGAACCTTTTGTACTTTTAATACAGTATTTCCAACTAGTTTTTAACATGGCCTAATAAAGGTTTTATCAAATGGATTTTTTTTTATGAAAACATCTTCACATCATTCATTTATACTATGTTGAAATTACATGGAAAAAAATTTAGTAGTAATATAGAAAAGAGTGCAGTAGCATTCTCATTTGTGTGTGAATTATGGTTTGACATAACGTGTATCACAATGAACATCCATTTTCCTAATCGTTCTCTTTTCTTTCTGACCATGTAGTAATTTAAAAAGTTAGTTCTGGTGTATCTGACCAATACATTAGCAGAAGTAGAAGGAGACAAAATTGCTGATTATTGTAGCAGGCAAAAGCTTAAGAGGGTAAAATACCATATAATAAGCCTTGTATTTGTATTATAATCACTGAATTAACTAGATGGTTTGTTCAGCACAATAAAGTAGCTAAGTGCATTTGATCTCTCAGAAACCACTATAGAGTGTGTTCCAGCAATTGGAAAATTGCACTAGACTTTTGTATGTTCAGGAGACAAAAATGTCAGGCTTAAAAGCACCAGCTCTGATTTAGGGTATTCATTTTCTTTCCTGAAAAGAAATATGTTGAATTCTGTAGCAATAATGAAATTAATTCAGTTCCACAGAGACATCTAATATCCAATGAAGTCATGTCATCTACATGGGATATTTTATTTTCATTCATGTAAATAGAGACATTTGAGAATGGGACATTTTTATGTATCTTCATATGACATTATACTTTGAACTTCTGTAAGTACTGACTATATGAAAAACTAAGAAACAATTTATCATATGAAAAATTTCAACAGACACTTGCTGAGCCTACTTATCCAAGTAGGATACCAACCTATAAACATGCATTGATGTCCCATAGTTAGACTTTATTTGTGGGTTTGAAAACTATCCTGAAACTCCTTTTTAAAATTGATAATGCCAGACCATGTATGTGAATGAAAATAAAGATAGCTTACAGAAGTTTGATAAGAAGAGTACCTTTCCTAGAGATGAAAACATGAAATTTGTTTCGGGTCCAATTCTATTGAGATGGTTGGAAGATTCAATATGAATACATTTTGTTATGGATCAGCGAGTGTGAACCCACTGTGCCAGCCAACTGGTTTGACTTAGGGCTAACTCTAAGGCCGCTCTCTCAGTATTCACTCTTTAAACCCTGTACAGGGATTTGGATTTTGCTGCAAGGGAAAACAACAGGGTCGCTACCTCCTGGCATAGTTCCAGTGTGATTTGAAGCTTACCCATTGGGGTAATAGATTCCTATGCAAGCACCGGGAGCTCAGGATGCAGAAAACAGCAGATAAATATGAAAAGGAACTTAAATTGTTTTTTGTTAACTTGGAGACCTGGCACAAAGAAACACAAAGACACAGGGAGAAGCTTGAAAGCAATGTGGTGAGCAGACTCAGGCAGGGCAAACACGCTGAATACTGGGTAGGAGCACAGACAATACAGATGAACTAGGTAAACAGAACGTGTCACTAAAACACACAAGTGGAACAGGTAAACACTGGAGAACTGTCAGGAACACATGTGGGGGATAATGCAAAGATAATACAGATAAGATACAAAAGAATAGAAGCATCACCAAGGGATAAAACAGACTAGTGTGACCACAGTCAAAGGTCAGGGCAGGCTGAGTATGTGTGTAATCCAGGTAGTAGTTCCAAGATTGGGTCAGGCGAGCAGAATTGGTAGACAGGCAAGGAACAGTGCACAGGTAGTCAGACAAACAATCACACCTTGGCTGGTAACTAGATACTAGAAAACCTCAGGCATCCTCCCCTTGGTAAGGAGCTTCAGCCATTGGCTAGGGAAGGATTTGCGGATGCATGTCTTTAAAAGGCCACCGGTGAACACGGTGGTGCTCTAAGGAAACAGAGGCTGAAGCAATAAAGACAGCAGTTATTTAGAGGTTGCCCAGTTTTATGCTAAGTAGTTGGGAAGCGGTGGGCATAGACTGATCACCTATCAAATTTGACCTGAATTGAAAGTGTTTAGATTGCCCTGAAAAGTTGGGAATGACACTTTAAGGTCTCCTAAAACTCATATTTTTCTCTAGTTTCCTTTTTTATTATTATGTTTTTCTCACTCTGTCTCTCCCCTTTCAAACTCTTTAATGCAAAGGCGACAATAGTTTATAATGTCAGAATGACGCTAACATATACAACGATGGGTAAAAATATGGTGGACGGTGTTAAACAGCCTGTTTGAAAAAACATTGCACCATCAGATTTATCCTTTTTAAAATAATTTAAAAAAAGCCAAAAATTGTGCTTTTTTGGGGCAGATTCCTGTCAGTATTTAAACACACACGGTATTATTTAAAAACAAAAACAAAACAGTAGCTTGTTCTGAACAAGCAGTCTAAAAATGTTGCCTATGTGGGGATCAATCTGTAGCATTATACTGTCATCTTCCGTGTCAATTATTTTACACAGTTTAGTGTCATTTGCAATTGATATTTTGCTGTGCAAGCCTTCTACAAGATCATTAATAAATATATTGAAGAGAATAGGGCCCAATACTGACCCCTGAGGTACTCCGAAAGTAACAGTGACCCAATCTGAGTGTGTACAGTTAATAACCATCTTCTGTTTTCTATCACTAAGCCAGTTACTTACCCAGATACAAACATTTTCTCCCAGTCCAAGCATTCTCATTTTATATACTATCCTTTTATGTGGTACAGTCTCAAATGCTTTGGAGAACTCCAGATATACAACATCAATGAATTTGCGGCTGTCAAGTCTAGAACTTACCTCCTCATAGAAACTGATTAAATTAGTTTGACATGACTGATCCCTCATGAAGCCATGCTGATGTGGTGTTATTTGCCTATTTCAATTAGGTACTCCAAGATAGTATCTCTTAGAGAACCTTCAAACAGTTTACCCACGACAGATGTTAAACTTACTGGCCTATAGTTTCCGGGCTTTGTTTTTGGACCCTTTTTTTATATTGACAATTTTTATTGTTTTTCTTGTTACATATACATATGTATAACAATGGTCAGATAAATTGTACAGATAATCAAAAGTGATCAATATTGCTAGACTAGGTATCTAGACAGCACAATCTTCATAAAAATAAAAGTGGAACAACAAAATACACAAAGGAAAATAAAAATAAACAAAGAAGGGGACCGATTTGGTCCTATAAGGATAGGTAAAACAACACTCAAGATACATCTCTATGTATGTGTCACGATTATACCTGAAGCATACACGATGACGTATACCTCTGTGAAGTAGGGTAGTGATATGCAAACAATTTTGAGTCAGACCACTATAAGTGTATAGTTGGACAAAACTATTACTTATCTGGAGTTTATAAAGTAGGGGTTAACTCAAGGCGTCTAAGAAAATTTTCTATATTCCCTCCACGGGGTCCAAATCTGAAGAAAAATATGTCTGGTTCGTTGTTCCCAGTGGGAGATTTCTTATAGCCGATATATTTGGTCGAGCCTATTAATCCAGTGATCCAGATAAGGGGTAGCCGATGACAACCAGAGTTTAGGAATTAGCAGTCTAGCTGCTACCATCATAAAAGAGAAAAGTGTTGATTTGAGGGACTTGGTTCCTCCTAGCCCAAGGCTGAGTAATGAAATCTCAGGAGTGCAAGGGAAAGAGGTCTGGCAAATCTGATTGCTGGGTTTGACAATATTGGACCACCATGGCTTAATCAGGTCACAGGACCACCAAATATGGAAAAAAGAGCCCTTTTCTTTACCACATCTCCAGCAAATATTGGTGTAGTTGGGATTATAGAGACATGTCTTATCTGGGGTTTTGTACCAGCGCATCAAGATTTTATAGCTATTTTCTTGGATGAGAATACATCTAGAAATCTTATGCGGGGTGATCAGTATGTTTATGGTTATTTCGGAGGGTGTCAATTTCCGCTGTAAATCAGTTTCCTAGAGCCCAATCGCAGCTGGTTTGACAGAAGAGGGGGGAGATTTAAGCTGTTTATATATATTTGTATATGGGTTTAGAGGGGTATAAAGAAGCTCCAATCATCTTGTCAAACCACAGAAGGTCTTGTGCCGGTGAGGTTTTTTTGGCAATAAGGAGCGATTTCTTTCTAATAAAGGGAAAGGAGGAAAGGGTTTTTAATAGTAACCTTAAAAAGGCCACAAATTTCTTGATCAGAAAGGATACCTCCATTACCATTGAATAGTTTTGAAACCTCAAGTTCCAGTTTTACAAGGGAAGGGGGACAACTATCTCTCAGTTCCTTGGGAGCTAGTGCCAACACATCTTTTATAGAGATGAAAGGAGAAGGGAGAGTCAAAGCCCCCATGCTGGCCGAGAACCACCTCCAGACCTTTAAGGTATTCCGGATGAAGGGATTTGGTATAGAGCTGGGGACTAGAGGGGATTTATCAGCCAGGATCAGGGCCCGAATAGGGGAAGGTAGGAAAGCATTTTCTAAAACTAACCACAATTTGTGAGGGGGGTTCCTAATCCAATCTACTACCCTTGTGAGTTGAATGGCCTTCATATATGTCTCTGAGTCAGGAAGTCTAATTCCTCCTTTGGACCTTGGCTTGGTTAGAGTTTCAAAAGAGATACAGGGTTTTTTCCCCTTCCATATAAATTTACGGATATACTTGTTAAGAGAAGAGAAGTAGGATTTGGGGATTTCAATGGGAAGTACTTGCATCAGGTATGTGAGTCTAGGTATTACCAGGGACATAAGAATATTTTTCCTCCCAAGCCAAGACAAGTAGGGAAAATTTAGAGAGTCTAATTGGGTTATTAAAGATGATAAAAGAGGTTTGTAGTTGAGTTTAAATAGTTCTCCAAGATTTGGGGATAATTTCACTCCTAGATAAGTCAGTTGCTGGGTTTGCCAATTGAAGGGGGATTTACTTTGAAGAGATAGGAGACTTTGTGAGGAAAGGCCCCTGTGAATTATCTGGGATTTAGATGCATTAACTTTAAAGTTAGACAAGGAGCCGAAATGGTTGAGATTAGATAAAATTACAGGTATAGATATGAGAGGGTTAGTTGTAATAATCAATAGATCATCTGCAAATGCAGCCAATTTAAAATCGTAGCCACTAACCTGCAGGCCTTTAATATCCGAGTCTTGTCTAAGGGACTATAATAAAGTTTCCATCACTAGGACAAACAGAAGGGGGGAGAGTGGGCAGCCCTGTCTTGTTCCATTTCTAATGGGGAAACTAGGTGATAGTGTATCATTGACTGACACAGACGCCAAAGAATGGGTGTACATGGAAAAAATAGCATTGATAAATGGTACAGGTATTTGGAATTTGGATAAATTCAGAGAGATGTAGGTCCAATCTACTCTGTCAAATGCTTTTTCGGCGTCTGTGCCAAGCAAAACTAGGGGAGTGGATCTGTGAGAGGCATAGTATAATGCATTTAACACTTTGGTGGTATTGTCCTTGCCTTCTCTTCCCTTTACAAAACCCACTTGGTCTGGGTGAATGAATTGTGGTAGAAGGCTCTGCAGTCTAGTGGCTAACACCTTTGAGAGTAATTTAAGATCCACATTTAATAGGGAAATGGGGCGATAATTCGAACATGAGGTGGGATCTTTGCCCTGTTTAGGGATCACTGTAATGATGGCTTTTGTCATATCTGCGGAAAGTGGATGTTTGTCTAAGGCCAGATTGTAGATTGGGAGCAAAAAGGGGAGGAGAGTTTCTTTAAATGTCGAGTAATAAGTTATGGGAAGCCCGTCTGGACCCGGGCATTTTCCTTTGGGAGTCGATTTGATGGCAGTTACTAATTCCGGAATGGTAAATGGTTTGGACAGTGATTCTTTTTGGGATATAGATAGTGATGGCATTCTGAGAGAAGATAAGAAGATATTGATGATAGAATTTCTATCTAATGAGGGATCCGGGAGTATAGTAGGGGGGAGATTATATAGAGACTCATAGAACTTCCTGAATTGATCAGCTATTTCTGTAGCTTTAAACAATAGGGTATTTTAAGGGGATCTAATGCTTTGGATGTAGCGAGAAGTTTGTCTCTGTTTAATTCTTTGAATTGCAAATTTAGAGGCCTTATTTCCATGGGCGAAGACTTTCTGCTGTGCAGATAGATAATACTTAGCAGATTTCTCATTAAGAAGGTTTTTTAATTCCGTCCTGAGGGAGGTGAGTTCTGAGAGGTGTTGGGCTAATAGAGATTGTTTATGTGCTTTTTCCAGTGCATGGATTTTAGATAGTAAAGTGGAAAGTTTTTTTCTCAGACTGTTTTTTAAGAAAATTGCATAGGCCTCTTATAAAGGCCTTGTGAGCATCCCAAAGTGTTTGGGGGGAGATATCATTGGTGTTATTAATTGAGAAATATTCTTCAAGGAAGGAGGAAATGCGGGTTATGTGTTTCTCATTCCCTAGTAAGGATTCATTGAGTCTCCAATTGGATTTTTTATTTGATCTAATGGGTGGGTGTATGTCACAAAATAGGAGAATGGACTGATAATGTTATATCTCCAATCTTGGCGAGTGAGCATAGTTGTAGAAATAAGGATATAGTCAATCCTACTATAGGATCTGTTAGAGGGAGAATAGAAGGAGTAGTCTAGTCCCTGGGGGTTAAGACAACACCATATGTCCGTGACACCAAGGTCTAGAAGTTTAGTCTGGAAGGAAACTGAGGGCTTTTTGGGAGATGGCTGATTTCTTGGAGGTAGTGTCTAATAGCGGGTTAAAGGCTAGATTAAAGTCTCCGGCCATAATTAGTATGCCTTCCCTATGGGTTTCTATTAGTGTTATTAATGTGGTGAGCCAGCTGATCTGTTCCGTATTAGGAGCATATATATTCACAAGTGTATATAGTAAACAGCCTATCATGCCTTTGAGTATTAGAAACCTGCCTTCAGGATCTTGTATATGAGAGTTGTAATGAAAGGGTAAGCTCCTATGGAAGCCAATACTAACTCCCCTCGAGGCGGCACCCCCAGCTCCACAGTGGTGCCAAGTAGTAAATTTAGAGAAGGAGAGGTTTGGGTAATTTCCGTGCTTAAAGTGGGTTTCCTGTAGGAAAACTATAGAACATCTCTCCTTGTTTAAGAGGGATAAAATCTGACACCTCTTAGATGGGGACCTCAACCCCTTAACATTATAAGTTACAACTCTTAAATCGGACATATTTGTAAGAGACTGACTACATATAATCCAGTTAAGGCAACCTTTTCCCAAGTGAGGATTGGGAGGACTGGCACGGGGTAGATCAATCGTCTGTGAGTGACAGTCTCTTGGAAGAGGATGATTGGCGATTTCTTCTTATCTTTTGAGACCTTTGAGTGCGGGGGGTCTCCCACGGTCCGTCTGAGGTCAGGGTGGGTAATTCAGAGACATCTCGGACTAATTCCCAGTTTTCAATTGGGAGCGTCAGAATTTGCAGGATGTCGTATGCTTTATCCAAATCTGCGTATGATTGGATGGAGATTCTGAGTCCGCTATGAAAGAAGGACAGCCCGAACGGAAACAACCATCTATATATGATTTTTTTGTTTCTCATAGGTCGGTGAGCGGCTTCAAGGATTTGCGTTTTTTAAGCGTGGATTGGGCTAAGTCCTGAAATATGGAGATTGGGTTGTCGTCCCATGACAATTGAGGGGTGTTTCTTGCACCATTTAAGATTGCCTCTTTAACAGGAAAATGCAAAAAATTGCAGATTATGTCCCTGCGAGGCTCTGTGGACTGAGGCTTGGGGCGCAATGCTCTGTGGGCTCGTTCAATAATTACTTTGTGTGTGGAGTCAGGGCCCAGGAGCTTCAGGCATATCTGCATCACCGTCTCAGGAATTTCCTCAGGGCCCACCGATTCAGGTACTCCTCTGAAGTGGAGGTTGTTTCTCCTGCTTCTGTTTTCTTGGTCCTCTAATTGCATATAGAGGGTGTTTAGATTATCAGAGATCGCATTCTGTTGTAGGGTAAGGGCAGTGTTCACTTCCTCTAGCGCCTCCACTCTTCTCCCTATATGCCTCACATCTTCCTTAATGGAGTTAAGGTCGGTCTTAAGCGGCTCTAGGGCTTCCGATAGGGCACTCTTTAGGAAGGATCTAGAGAGCGTAAGTGTATCGGCCTCAGAGGATTCTTCTCTCACCTTCTCAGCAGCGCATTCAGCTTGCTGCTTGCTCCTCGGTGTGTGCGGTGGTTCCGGCGCCATTTTGGAGTCTCTGGCCGCGTAAGACTGTGCCGCTTTCTTTATAAATTTCTCCATGCCGCCCGCTTGGGAAGTCGATCTGGGCAGTTCTGGGGCATCAGCAGACCTAGGGCCCCCGATCTTGACCATTTTGGGCTTAAATGGCTAAAGAATAGAGCTTCTGAGGGAATCGTTCTCTGCAGAGCTTCACATCACACAGCCATCCGACTCTGGCGTTAGCTCCGCCCCCTTTTGGACCCTTTTTTAATATTGGCACTACATTTACTATGTGCCAATCCTGTGGAATATTCCCTGTCAGTATAGAGTCCTTAAATATCAGAAATAAGGGTCTGGCTATGACATTACTAAATTCTCCTAGGATACGGGGGTGTATGCTATCTGGTCCTGGCGATTTGTCTATTTTAATCTTCTTAAGACGTTACTGTACTTCTTCCTGGGTCAGACAGGGCACTTTTAATGGGGAATTAACTTTTACATTCTGCATTTCATCTGATAGTTTATTTTCCTCAGTGAATACAGTGGATAAAAAAATATTTAATACCTTTGCTTTCTCCTCATCGCTATTTGAAACTCCCCCCTCATTACTCTGTAGAGGGCCAACACCTTCAAATTTATACTTTTTACCATTTCTATAATTGAAAAACATTTTAGGGTTAGTTTTGCTCTCTTTAGCAATTAATATCTCTGTCTCTAGTTTGGCTACTTTTATTTGTTTTTTATATATTCTATTTTTCTCCTTATAGTTTTTCAGTCCTTCCTCACTACCCTCCTGTTTTAATGATTTTTTACGTTTATTGCTTTCTTCACAGTTTTATTTATCCCCGTAGTTTTTTTTTTCTTCTTCCTTAACCTTTTATTCTCATAAGGTATGTACCTCTCACACTTAGATTTTAGGAGGCTTTTAAAAATATCGCATTTTGTGGCTGTATTTTTATTTTTGAGGACTTTGTCCCAGTTAGTTAGGCCTATTGCCTCTCTTGATTTGGCTAAATTTAACTTTTTTGAAGTTAGGTATTTTTGTTCCTCCCTTAAGAAACAGAATGATAATTGGAAGGTTATTACTTTATGGTCACTATTTTCCAGGTGTCCCACAACCTGCACATCTGTTGTTCTGTCAGGTCTATTGGTTAATACTAAGTCCAATATGGCCATCTCTCTAGGTGGGTCCTGAACCAGTTGGGAACGGTAATTGTTATTGCCAATAACGTGTTTCCTTTATGAGATATACAAGTTTCGGTTTACCAGTCTATATCTGGGTAGTTGAAGTCCCCCATAGTAACCACCTCATAATGATTTGCCGCCTCATCCATTTCGTTTAGTAGTAGATTTTCTGTGGACTCTGGTATATTAGGTGGTTTGTAATAAACTCCTATTAGTAATTTATTGTTGTTTTTCCCTCCATGTATTTCTACCCACAGTGACTCCACCTGTTCATGTCCCTCACTTATATCTTCCCAGAGTGTGAACTTTAGACAAGACTTTACATAAAGCCAGACCCCTCCCCCTCTCTGGTTTTGGCGATCCTTTCTAAACAGACTGTAAACCTGTACATTAACTGCCCAGTCATAGCTATCATCCAGCCATGTCTCAGTTATTCCCACTATATCATAGTCCTCCTCACACATCACTAAGACAAGTTCCCCAGTTTTATTAGTCAGGCTTCTGGCATTAGTATACATACATTTAAGAAGATTATATATATTTTTTACCCTACACTTTTCCTTCTGAGCTGTTCTAGTTCCTCCTTCCATTCCTCCCCCAGTCCCATTACCTTCCCCCCGGTATCTATCTGCACTATCTTCCCATCCTTTAACGTAATTACCCTTCCCCCAGTCCCTAGTTTAAGCTCTCCTCTAACATTCTAGACATCTTTTCCCCCAACACAGCTACCCCTTCCCCATTGAGGTGCAGCCCATCCCTATGATAGAGCCTGTAGCCGAAAGAGAAGTTATTCAGGAACCCAAACCCCTCCTTCCTACACCAGTTTTTGAGCCACTTGTTAACCTCTCTAATCTCCCGCTGCCTTTCTTGTGTGGCTCGTGGTACCGGTAGTATTTTGGAAAATACTACCTTTGAGGTCCTTGCCCTAAGCTTTTGACCTAAATCCCTAAAATCATTTTTAAGGACACTCCACCTACCTCTAACTTTTTCATTAGTTCCAATATGGACCATGACCGATGGATCTTCTCCAGCCCCTCCCAGCAACCCGATCTGCGATGTGTCAAACACACCGTTTGACGGTCCCCATTTTGTGTGATAGATCATCCTATCTATACCCCTAATAATGGAGTCTCCCACTACCAGCACCTGTCTGGCCTGCCCTGCTCTCCTAGTCCCCTGCTTACTGGAGCTGACATTCCCCTGACTGGCAGAGGAAGTGTCTGGCTGCAGCAGAGCTCTCCCTGAACTGACATCCCCCTCATATGCCAACTGTGCAATCTTTTAGGGGTGTGTCAGATCAGGGCTAGCCTCCCTGCCACTCTTCCCTCTACCCTTCTTTCTAACTGATATCCAGCTAGCTACCTCAATTTCCTGAGCCTTCTCGCTACCACCCTCTCCCACATCTACTCCATAGAGTGCTTGTTCAGTGAGCAGCAAACTCTTTTCCAAATTGTCAACACTCAGTGTTGAAATTCGCTGATTTAGAAACTCGATGTGCGATTGTAAACGGGCAATTTGCTCACAAAGATATTTCAAGAGTGCATACATTATACAAGATGTGCACTGGACTGTGTTGTCAATAATGGAACACATACTAAATTAGGATTATGCAAGAAAAGAGAAAAAATGCAATATATTGCAGTGATAAGGATGCCTGTAGTCCCATCCTAAAGTCCCTGAATCTCAAGTCACGTAATCTAAAGTCACACACTTAATACAAACACACACTTGAACTCAAACACGTGAACACTCACAAACTCACGTTATTTGCCTGCTTGTATAAATGCAGCTCTCAAACCTGCTTTTTTTCCCTCTGGATTCAAAGGACTGAGCTGCCCTCAAGACTGGCTATTTAACTTATCCTAATTAGACAGCCTCACCCTAATTACTCACCTGTTCAACACTGTTATTTGCCTGCTTGTATAAATGTAGCTCCCAAACCAGCCTGCTTTTTTTTATTCTGGATTCAAATCACAGGAATATTCGTCCTATTCTAAACCAAATAATTTCGGTTTTAATATTCGAGTTCACGAATATTACAACAGAAAAATCTTAAAGGTTAATATGAGTGTGCCCGACCACATGACATCAATAACGTCACCTATTTATTGCGACGATAAATAGTTTTCCAAGTATTTCCAGTCTCCACTGGACTCTCCACTCCAAACACTTCGCAGACACTCAGTACAATGTGCTCGGCAAAGATCATCAGACACCGCTTTATAAAAGCCGAGGATGAAATCATCATAGCCGTAAGTAATATTATATTACAGTACTTTCACATGCATGTCAGAACAATTATTAAAAGTAGATCAAGTCTAGCGAAATATTTGTAAATCTGAATATTTTCAATATGAATACAATTTTTTTCTAATGAAAATGTTATTTTATTTTTTATGGTAAAAATAGATAATACAGATTTGTGCACTAAGTATTCTTGTTACTTCACAGCACTATGTTTGTAGCCTGTATATATGGACAACAGATACATTTATATCACATGCACATGAAGCAGTTGCTTCAATGCATGTAGGGTTGTAGTCCCTGGTCAAGACAATCTCCTGAACTCCACACTGAATGTCAGAATGGGAAAGAAAGGTGGGTTACAACAGCAGAAGACTCCACCGCATACCACTCATCTCCACTACAAATAGGAAAAAGAGGCTACAATTTGCACAAGCTCACCAAAATTGGACTGTTGAAGACTGGAAAAATGTTGCCTGGTCTGATGAGTCTCGATTTCTGTTGAAACATTCAAATGGTAGAGTCCGAATTTGGCGTAAACAGAATGAGAACATTTATCCATCATGCCTTGTTACCATTGTGCAGGCTGGTGGTGGTGGTGTAGGCACACTTTAGGACCCTTAATGCCAATTGGCCATCGTTTAAATGCCACGGGCTACCTGAGCATTGTTTCTGACCATGTCCATCCCTTCATGACCACCATGTACCCATCCTCTGATGGCTACTTCCAGCAGGATAATGCACCATGTCACAAAGCTTGAATCATTTCAAATTGGTTTCTTTAACATGACAATGAGTTCACTGTACTAAAATGGCCCCCACAGCCACCAGATCTCAACCCAATAGTACATCTTTGGGATGTGGTGGGACGGGAGCTTCGTGCCCTGGATGTGCATCCCTCAAATCTCCATCAACTGCAAGATGCTATCCTATTAATATGGGCCAATATTTCAAAAGAATGCTCTCAGCACCTTGTTGAATCAATGCCACATAGAATTAAGGCAGTTCTGAAGGCAAAAGGGGGTCCAAGTAGTATGGTGTTCCTAATAATTCTTTAGATGAGTGTATATATAGATTATATTTTATGTCCATGAGCTTTCTTTGTCTTACCGTATTTGCTGTTTCATTTAGCGTTACCCAGGGTGCACCACGGTGATGCAAACCAGCAGTACAACCGATACCGTACCGTCACTTCACCAGACAAGTACATCGCAGCTTAGCCAACCAATATCCGATTGCTCCCTCAGACCCCACACAAATAGAATCGCAATACAATACGATCTTATAATGGTAACATTCAATGTAATATTTCCCCTTTAAAGACGTAAATACTTTTTGCAGGTTTGTTGAGGACATATGTTTTAAAATTTTGAATGTAAAAAATTGGAATTATATGCTTGCATCTTTATCTTGCAGCGTTTGTTGGTGCGGGGATACGACCATACCAGGGAGAGAGAGGAGAAGCGGGCCATCATGAGGTCTCTCCGTGCTGAGTTGTACATGAAATTCTCCTTGTGGCACAAATACAGAGAACTACAAAAGAAGTGGTGCAATATAAAGAGGTTTAAGCCCAATCTTTTAAAGGAGATGAGCGAACGATTATGTCCAGGTACAATATTTACATGACTTTTGTATCTCTCTCTACAACACTATGTAATGTATATATTCAGTTATGCTGCTAATCTGTACAGATGTAGTTGGGATAACACACAACCACTTAACTCATTGCGTTATCTAGAAACAAAAGCCATTGTTAAAAAATTGTGTAATGCATTTAATAGCATTTTGTTTACATAACACGTTTAATAAAGCATCTGTGTTAAATCTACTGCATCCGTATTTCTTCCCTTTAAAAATGATTACTTAACCTCCTGCCGTCACACTAACACCGATAGGCGTCAGTGCGGCGGCACTCTCAGGCCTCAGCGATGCCTATTGGCGTCATCTCGCGAGACCCGAGATTTTGCGTGAACACAGCGCACAGCTGAGAAGTTAAACTACAGCCTGCCAGCGATGATCATTTGCTGGCAGGCTGTAGATGTTAAAAAAATTGCATCAGAAATGTATATTAGACGCTGTTTTGTTAACAGCGTCTGATATACCTGCTACCTGGTCCTCTGGTTGTCCCTTTTGCTTGGATCGACCACCAGAGGACACAGGCAGCTCTGTAAATAGCACCAAGCACCACACTACACACACACCCCCTGTCAGTTATTAACCCCTTTTTAACCCATGATCCCCCCATATAGACTCCCTGATCACCCCCCTGTCATCCGCTGTCATTGATTACCCCCCTGTAAGGCTCCATTCAGACGTCCGTATGTGTTTTGTGGATCCACGGATCCGCGGATCCACAAAACACGGACACCGGCAATGTGCTTTCTGCATTTTGCGGATCCGCACATTGCCAGAACTATATAGAAAATACCTTTTCCTATCTGCAATTGCGGATAAGAATAGGACATGTTCTATATTTTGAGGAACGGAAGTGCGGACCCGGAAATGCAGATCAGCAATTTCGGATCCGAGCGGGACAAAGTCTGTCCCCATAGAAATGAATGGGTACGCAATTCCGTTCCACAAAATGCGGAACAGAATTGCAGACATGTGAATGGGGCCTAAGGGTCCCTTATCACCGCCAGTTAGTTAGCTACTTGTTAGGTAGTTAGCGCCCAGCCCACCGCACCGCAGTCACTGATTAGTCGCTGATTAGCGTCATCGCTGTCGCTAATCAGCACTAGTACTATATAGTATCTGCAAGTGATCTGCAAGCCAATCAACAAGCGTCATACTACTTGCCCCAAGAGGCCATCACAGTCATGCCTACTAATGGCATGGCTGTGATTGGCCAATGCAGCATGTGACCCAGCCTCTATTTAAGCTGGAGTCACGTAGTGCCGCACGTCACTCTGCTCTGATCAGTGTAGGGATAGGATGTAGCTGCTGCTGTTAGGGCGAGATTAGGCAGTGATTAACTCCTCCAAAACACTTAATGAAGTGATCGATCTACAGCTGTGAATCATTCAACCTCTGCTATTTAAATGCTCACTGTTTTTAGGCTGCCCAGAGCGTTTTTCTGTCACTTTTTTCTGGGGTGATCGGCGGCCATTTTGTGTCTTGTGGTGCGCCAGCACAAGCTGCCACCAAGTACATTTAACCAATAGTGTTTTTTTTTTTTTTTTTGCTATATCCTACATCAGGGGCTTGCTGTGCTTGCTATTTTATTGAGGGGTGAAATACAATTGCCAAAATAGCAGTACCCTAAATCTGGTGTTTCAGCTGTGGCTAGCCAATTGTAATACTGTCTGCTGTCTGGCAAAGGATATTTTTTTTTCTGGGTTGAAATACAATTCCCAAATTAGCAATTCCCTAAATCAGTGGTTTCCCGCTGTAGCAGGCCAAGTTTAAAACTATCCATAAAAGGGTATATTACATAGAAGGTGCTGATAGGGTCATCCTCAATAACTTCACACGCTACCGTGCATTTCCAAGTCTAATTCTGTCCGAAAAAGGGATACCTGTCATCCAGGGTCTAAATACTAGGCCTACAATTTATATTCAGCTAAATCTGTGGTTATTGCTACGGCTGGTCAAGTTATTTGGTGTCCGCCAAAGCACAGTCTTTTTTCTGGGTTGAAATACAATTCCCAACTTAGCAACTGCTGCGTCTTTCTGCAGTGTGCAGACTGAACAGGAGGTCAGGGAGGAAGACTGGGTGGAAGACGATGCAGGGGACGATGAAGTCCTAGACCCCACATGAAATGAAGGTCGTGCCACTGACTTTCACAGTTCGGAGGAAGAGGCAGTGGTGAGACCGAGCCAACAGCGTAGCAAAAGAGGGAGCAGTGGGCAAAAACAGAACACCCACCGCCAAGAGACTCTGCCTGCTACTGACCTGCCACCATCTGGGACCGAGCACCCCAAAGGCAGCTTCAAGGAGATCCCTGGCATGGCAGTTCTTCAAACAATGTGCTGATGACAAGACCCGAGTGGTTTGCACGCTGTGCCATCAGAGCCTGAAGCGAGGCATTAACAGTTCTGAACCTTAGCACAACCTGCATGACCAGGCACCTGCATGCAAAGCATGAACTGCAGTGGAGTAAACCCCTTAAAAACAAGGAACTCACTCAGACACCCCCTGCTACCTCTTCTGCTGCCGCCTCGGCCTCTTCCTCTGCCTCTGGAGGAACGTTGGCACCTGCCGCCCAGCAAACAGAGGATGTACCACCAACACCACCACCTTTGTCACCAAGTATCTCAACCATGTCACACGGCAGCGTTCAGCTCTCCATATCACAAACATTTGGGAGAAAGCGTAAATTCCCACCTAGCCACCCTCGATCCCTGGCCCTGAATGCCAGCATTTCTAAACTACTGGCCTATGAAATGCTGTCATTCAGGCTGGTGGACACAAACAGCTTCAAACAGCTCATGTCGCTTGCTGTCCCACAGTATGTTGTTCCCAGCCGCTACTACTTCTCCAAGAGAGCTGTGCCTTCACTGCACAACCAAGTATCCGATAAAATCAAGTGTGCACTGTGCAACGCCATCTGTGGCAAGGTCCACCTAACCACAGATACGTGGACCAGTAAGCACGGCCAGGGACGCTATATCTCCCTAACTGCACACTGGGTAAATGTAGTGGCGGCTGGGACCCAGGCGGAGAGCTGTTTGGTGCACGTCCTTCCGCCGCCAAGGATCGCAGGGCAACATTCTTTGACTCCTGTTGCCTCCTCCTCCTACTCGGCTTCCTCCTCCTCTTCTTCCACCTGTTCATCCAGTCAGCCACACACCTTCACCTCCAACTTCAGCACAGCCCGGGATGAACGTCAGCAGGCCATTCTGAAACTCATATGTTTGGGGAACAGGTCCCACACCGCACAGGAGTTGTGGCGGGGTATTGAACAACAGACCGACGAGTGGTTTCTGCCGGTGAGCCTCAAGCCCGGCCTGGTGGTGTGCGATAATGGGCGAAATATCGTTGCAGCTCTGGGACTAGCCGGTTTGACGCACATCCCTTGTCTGGCGCATGTGCTGAATTTGGTGGTGCAGAAGTTCATTCACAACTACCCCGACAGGTCAGAGCTGCTGCATGAAATGTGGGCCGTCTGTACACGCTTCCGGCATTCACATCCTGCCGCTGCTCGCCTGTCTGCGCTACAGCGTAACTTCGGCCTTCCCGCTCACCGCCTCATATGCAACGTGCCCACCAGGTGGAACTCCACCTTGCACATGCTGGACAGACTGTGCGAGCAGCAGCAGGCCATAGTGGAGTTTCAGCTGCAGCACGCACGGGTCAGTCGCACTGCGGAACAGCACCACTTCACCACCAATGACTGGGCCTCCATGCGAGATCTGTGTGCCCTGTTGCGCTGTTTCGAGTACTCCACCAACATGGCCAGTGGCGATGACGCCGTTATCAGCGTTACAATACCACTTCTATGTCTCTTTGAGAAAACACTTAGGGCGATGATGGAAAGGGCCATTCTGAAACTCGCCCAGGAGGAGGAGAAGGAGGAAGAGGGGTCATTTTTAGTACTTTCAGGCCAGTCTCTTAGAAGTGACTCAGAGGAAGGTTTTTTGCAACAGCAGAGGCCAGGTACAAATGTGGCCAGACAGGGCCCACTACTGGAGGACGAGGAGGACGAGAATGAGGAGGAGGTGGAGGAGGTGGAGGAGGATGAGGATGAAGCATGTTCACAGCGGGGTGGCACCCAACACAGCTCGGGCCCATCACTGGTGCGTGGCTGGGGGTAAACGCAGGACGATGACGATACGCCTCCCACAGAGGACAGCTTGTCCTTACCTCTGGGCAGCCTGGCACACATGAGCGACTACATGCTGCAGTGCCTGCGCAACGACAGCAGAGTTGCCCACATTTTAACGTGTGCGGACTACTGGGTTGCCACCCTGCTGGATCCCCGGTACAAAGACAATGTGCCCACCTTACTTCCTGCACTGAAGCGTGATAGGAAGATGCGCGAGTACAAGCGCACATTGGTAGACGCGCTACTGAGAGCATTCCCAAATGTCACAGGGGTACAAGTGGAAGCCCAAGGCGAAGGCAGAGGAGAAGCAAGAGGTCGCCAACGCAGCTGTGTCACGGCCAGCTCCTCTGAGGGCAGGGTTAGCATGGCAGAGATGTGGAAAAGTTTTGTCAACGCACCACAGCTAACTGCACCACCACCTGAAACGGAACATGTTAGCAGAAGGCAACATTTCACTAACATGGTGGAACAGTACGCGTGCACACCCCTCCACGTACTGACTGATGGTTTGGCCCCATTCAACTTATGGGTCTCCAAATTGTCCACGTGGCCAGAGCTAGCCTTTTAAGCCTTGGAGGTGCTGGCCTGCCCGGCGGCCAGCGTTTTGTCTGAACGTGTATTCAGCACGGCAGGGGGCGTCATTACAGACAAACGCAGCCGTCTGTCTACAGCCAATGTGGACAAGCTGACGTTCATAAAAATGAACCAAGCATGGATCCCACAGGACCTGTCCATTCCTTGTGCAGATTAGACATTAACTACCTCCCCTTAACCATATATTATTGTACTCCAGGGCACTTCCTCATTCAATCCTATTTTTATTTTCATTTTACCATTATATTGTGGGGCAACCCAAAGTTGAATGAACGTCTCCTCTGTCTGGGTGTCGGGGCCTAAAAATATCTGACAGTGGCCTTTTCCAGTGTTGGGTGACGTGAAGCATGATTCTCTGCTATGGGACCTCTCTCCTCTGTCTGGGTGCCGGGGCCTAAATATATGACAATGGACTGTTCCAGTGTTGGGTGACGTGAAGCCTGATTCTCTGCTATGACATGAAGACTTATTCTCTGCTGACATGAAGCCAGATTCTCTGCTATGGGACCTCTCTCCAATTGATATTGGTTAATTTTTATTTATTTTATTTTTATTTTTATTCATTTCCCTATCCACATTTGTTTGCAGGGGATTTAACAACATTTTGCTGCCTTTTGCAGCCCTTTCCTGGGCTGTTTTACAGCCTTTTTAGTGCCGAAAAGTTTGGGTCCCTATTGACTTCAATGGGGTAGGGGTTCGGGACGAAGTTCGGGTCGGGTTTGGATCCCGAACCCGAACATTTCCGGGAAGTTCGGCCGAACTTCTCGAACCCGCACATCCAGGTGTTCGTTCAACTCTAGTCACAGGTGTTTAATTCCTCCGAGATCCATGCTTCATTCATTTAAAAAAATGTGAGGTAATCCACAGCGAGTGCGCTTATCGGTCACAATCCCCCCTGCTGAGCTGAACGTCATTTTGGACAGGACACTTGACAAGGGGCAAGCCAAGAGTTCCATGACAAATTGTGTTAGCTTTGTCCACAGGTCAAGCCTGTACACCCTGTAGTCAAGGGGTTCATCGCTTCTCAGAGCGTCCACATCTGTTGCTAACCCAATGTAGTTGGATATCTGTCGGTCTAGGCATTCTTTGTGGCTGGAACCAAAGGGTGGCTGTCGATGGGGTGGTTGCAAAAATGATCTCATATCCCAAGTGACCAACACATCTTCAAACCGCCCTCTTCTTGCATGTGCTGTAGGATTGGTACCCGCAACTGTTTCTCTGTGGGTGGAAATTCCTCTGCCAGCGCCCACAACAGCAGAATGCAGCATCTCTCGAAGCATGGCCTGGAAATGCCGCATTCTGACAGCCCTCTGTGATGCTGGTAACATGTTCGCCATTTTGTGTTTGTACCAGGGGACTAAGTACGTTGCCACCCAGTACTGGTCCTTGACCTTTATGCTTTTTATACGTGGGTCCCTCTTAAAACACTGGAGCATAAAGGCCCCCATTTGCACTAAATTGGAAGTGGTGGAGCGGCCTGGCTCCTGCTCATCGCCCAGAAGAATGTCATCCTCAGTCTCCTTCCTCCAGCCACAGACAACACAAGGGATAAATGAAAAGTTTAAAGTCCCCTTCAAACCCTGCTCTTCTTGCTCCTCCTCCTCCAGGCACCATATTCCTCTGACTCCTCTTTAGACTCCAGCTGACTTGTCTCCCCCGAGAATTCATTCAGCATTGCGACTTCCTCATCTTCCAGCTCCTGCTCCTCGACGGCTTGATCAATGACACACTCCAGAAAGAAGACGTAAGGTACAATGCTACTAATGGAGCTCTGGCTGCGACTGACCAGTTTGGTGATCTCATCAAATGGCCGCAGAAGTCTGCATGCGCCGCTCATGAGCAGCCACTGGCAAAGTGAAAAAAAACAAACTCCCCAGAACCTGTCCTGGTGCAGAGTTCCTACAGGTAGTCGTTAATGGCGCGTTGCTACTGGAGCAGCCTATCAAGCATATACAAGGTGGAGTTCCAGTGCGTCGGGCTGTCACAAACCAGACGTCTGACGGGCAAGTGGTGTCGCCGCTGAACGTCAGCATGGCGAGCTATGGCCATGTTAGAGCAAATATACAGCATAGCACTAGTGATGAGCGGCAAGGGCAATATTTGAATTCGCGATATTTCGCGAATATTTGGGCGAATATTCGCCATATATTCGAGAATTCGCAATTTCATGATCTCCAGGCATTATTTTCTTGATTGCGAAAATTCGCATAAAATTCGCATGAACTGGTATTTTCAAAAAAATCGAATATTCGCAATTACGAATATATTTTGAAAAATTTGAAATATTCGCAAATTCTCGAAGTGCTGATATTCGCGTTTAAATTTCGCAATTCGAATATTTGTGATCAACACTACATAGCACTATATCGAATTTATTTGTTTTTCAAATATTTGTAATATTCTAAAACAAGAATATATAGCAATATAGCGAATATTCGGAAAAAAAAATATAGAGCAATGTAGCTAATATAGCACTATATTAGCTAAATTTCTCTACATTTGTTTTTGTTTTTGAATATATTCACTATATTGCTATATATTCTTGTTTTAGAATATTATGAATATTTGAAAAACAAATATATTCGATATAGTGCTATATATTTAGAATATTCGTCATTTTTCCCATCTAAAGTCATGATTCCTCCCTGCTTAAGTTGCTTGTGGGCCAATGACTCATTGACCCACAAGCAAGAAGCAGGGAGGAATCATATTTTTACTTGGCAATTGAAAAATTAGCATTAGAAAAATTCCCATTATGAAAATTTGCATAACGAAAATTAGCATTTTGCATATTACGCGATAATTACCTTGACGATTTTTCAAGTAAATAAATTGTAGAATATAGCAAATATTCAAATTTGCGAATATTCGACAAATATTCTACAAATATTTGCTAAATATTGTGAATTTGAATATGACCCTTGCCGCTCATCACTATTTGAGATATCGAAGTAGAAAGCAACAGTGGGGACCTCCCTCCTTGGGCTGATCTGGGTACTGTCGTGAGACTGCTGGCTGGCAGCCATTGCTACCGCCTTTTCATCATCCAATGTCAATAATGACTGCAAAAGTGCACAGCAGCGCTGACATGTGGAGCCATTACTACAGTCAAGGACAAAATGTCCATTACGGACCACTGGATAAATGAGGTTCCTGCTGAGCTAAATCAGCAACTTGGCCAGGTGACGCAGCTTCCACCTCCACGTTCTCACGCCGTTGGTCTAGCAACAATGTCTACCTCTGCCTCCTCATCCTCCAACGTGTCCTCAGCCTTCACTGCAGGGACAAGTCACAGTGCTCCTCCATCATACCACATGTGCAGGTCACAGTGGTGTCATGCTGTTCTGCACCTCGTTTGGACGAACGGTTTCACACAGGGGATGAACTTCTCCATGTCCTTCATCAAGAAATCAAATCCTGGCTTTCTCCGCGACAACTGAAAATCGGAACCATGGTGACCAATAACGGGAAGAAAATTGTGTCAGCTCTATGTCAAGGGGGGCTGAGGCATGCGCCATGCATGGCGCACATGTTCAATCTGGTTGTCAAGCGGTTCCTGAAGTCTTCCACCCATCTGCAAAACATCCTAAAAATGGGCAGGAAACTTTGCATGCACTTCAGCCACTCATACACCGTAAAGCACACCCTCCTTGAGCTGCAGCAGCAGAACGGGGTCCCCCAACATAGGCTTATATGCAACATTTTCACCCATTGGAATTCCTCCCTCTATATGTTGGACCAACTATACGAACAGAGAAAGGCCATAAACAATTTTTTCATGATCCAAGAGGACAGGAGTACTCCTCTGGAGCTGCCACTGGCTACGATGTCAGCCAGTGGCAGCTCATGCATAATACATGCCATTTGCTCAGGCCCTTTGAGGATGCCACGTTAATGTATTTGTCAGTCACCAGGACTACGGGATGAACAACGTCATTCCACTGCTTCATATCCTGGATCAGATGCTGGTACATCTGGCTGATTAGGGGACTGGAGACACGGAGCCTACATCTCACAGGCACATGAGCTCTGTGGGGGCTGAACTAGTGGAGGAGGAGGAAGAGGAAATTGGAGCACAAGCAATGTGTAGCAAAAATGGGTGTTTTTCTACACAGGTGACAAGAGAGGAGGAGCAGCAGCAGTCGGAGGAGCAGGAGCGAGATGAGGAAGATGAGGCAGATGAACCAGTTATACTGTGGTAGTATGCAGTGGAGATGGAGGCAGGGAGTCCTTCCGAGTCACTTGCACAAATGGCCCACTGCATGCCAACTTGCTTGGGTAGTGAGAGCCAAATTGTCAGGGATGACCTCTGGCTCTCCACCTTGTTGGATCCTCGCTACCGGTATAAAATGGGGGCCTTTTTTACACGCGCTGAGAGCGAGAACAAACTGGACTACTATAGAGAAATCCCATGTAGTCAGTTGGCTGCTGCCTATCTGCACCATCGTCCATCAGGATTAGCTTTCTTAACCCGCCTATTGAAGAAACTGCTCACCAGCAGCAGCAGCTAGACCTGGAGCAGCACCTGAACCAGCAGGTAATGGCATGCTTGGACAGCACCCTGCCACACCACATTAAAGATCTACTAGACTACTAGGCAACCAAACTGGATTTGTGGCCACAACTGGACGAGTTTGCCCTGGAAAAGCTGTCCTGATCAGCCAGTAGTGTGGCATCAGTGCGGGTGTTTAGTGCAGCGGAGGACATAGTTACCCCAAGGAGAACTTTCCTGTCCACCTAAAATGTAGAGAGACTGACCTTTGTCCAGATAAATCAGGTGTGGATCAGCCAGGATTTCCATCCACCAATGCCTGATGCATCAGATTAAATCATCCATGCTGCCACCCGCCTGATGCCACACATCTGATGCAAAGTACTCCTTCTTACACCCACCATCGTCAGCAGGTACTGTTATTGCCACTTACCTCCACACTTCATCACCGGGTCTCTTGATGATGCTGCCACCTCAGCACTGAGGTCTCCTCATGCTGCTGCTGCCACCTCCATACTCTGTCATTGTGCCACTCTGTGGCCCCTCATGCTACTGCCACCTTCACACTATGTCACCTTGCCACTCTGTGGTCTCCTTATTCTGCTGCTAAATCAACACTATGTCACCGGATCACTCTGTGGCCTCATCATGCTGCTGCTGCCACCTCCACATTATGTCACCTTGACACTCTGTGGTCTCCTCATGCTGCTACCATCTCACAACTCTGTCTATGGGCCACTCTGTTGTCTCCTCATTCAGCTGCCACCTCTACACTCTGTCATTATGCCACTCTGTAGCCTCCTCATGCTGCTGCTGCCACCTCCACACTATGTCTACTTGACAATCTGTGGCCTCCTTATGCTGCTGCTGCCACCTCCACACTATGTCACCTTGCCAGTCTGTGGCCTCATCATGCTGCTGCTAGATCTACACTATGTCACTGGGCCACTCTGTGGCATCCTCATGCTGCTGCTGCCACCTTCACACTATGTTACTTTGCCACTCTGTTGCCTCCTCATGCTGCTGCTAAATCAACACTATGTCACTTTACCAGTCTCCGGCCTCCTCATGCTGGTGCTGCCATATCCACATTATGTCACCTTGCAACTCTATGGCCTCCTCACGCTGCTGCTAACTCAACACTATGTTACTGGGCCACTCGGTGGTCTTGTCATGCTTCTGCTGCTGTTACATCCCCACCATGTCACTGAGCCACTCTGTGGTCTCCTCATGCTGTTCTCCCACCCTCCCCACTCCATGACTGGGCCACTATTTTGCCTTTTTTCCCTGGTTGACACAATACTGATGAATTACTGACCAAATACTGACCGAGTAAAGGTGGATGCTCGACAGACAGGATCCATTTTTTGAGGGGTTATTGTCCTGACAGTTGAGGGGAAGGGCAAAATAATCAGTGACTTCAACACAAACTTACTGCTGACACCTTCTCCACTCTGTCAGGGGGCTCTACTTGTATAAGTGTTTAATAGAACAGGTTCTGTGTGGAATCAGCTGATGATGGTGTAAAAAGAGTGCACTCTTTCACACTACAGTATGATCTTGGGCCTCTGCCCGGTTCTTTATACCTGGTGCTAACATCGACCTGTAAGGCTGAGTTCACACTTGAGTTATTTGGTAAGTTTTGGCCCAGTCAGGAAATAGAAGTTTTTTAACGCTATAGATAATACATAAATACATTCAGATCTAATCAAATCTTTTTGGAAAATTTGGCGAACCTGCCGCTTATCTCTAATTATTTATTTACCTTCATTTCCTATCTTCAGTTCACTTATGGATGGTCACTAAGGAATTAAACATTACACGGTTTGTATTAAAAGCATCCAAGGATGGACATGCTGGATGCTCAGAGCATGAAATGCTCTTAGTAGCTGCTCTCTGCTTTGTCTGATGACAAGATTCTTGTTTTAAAGATTCCTTAATAGAATATTAGTGTAATTTGAAGTTGGTAATAGTTATGTTTTGCTGAAAAGTAAATCTTTTAATCTTGACATTACCAAGTAATAAGGTGTAGTTACATTCTTCTTAATAAATGATGTGCCCTCCATGAACCAGAAAGTAAAATTTGTGCAGGCTATGAGCTAGTTTCTAGAGTAAATTATGGAAAATTGTCAAGGGTTGTAGGATATAATTTCCCTCCTTCTATGTCCCACCCATGCCATTCCCAACTTTTTGGGAAAACGGCAAAGGTGGAGCAACAGGCCAAAAGTCAAAATGTATGGCCAATTTGTGGCTGCACAAAATGTAGATGTTTTCACCACACAGTTCTTGTTTTGATAAATTCTACCCATTGCATTGCAGAATGTACACAGGGAACAACAAGGTCGCAACACCAATGGATCACTGTAAATTGAAGAAAATGTGTCATCAGAAAATAACCTACTGTTTAAATAACCCTTTTATGTTCAACATTTTTGCTTTTTTTATGTCTCAATGTTTAAAATAAATAAATTATTGCACAGTTTTACCACTAGCCTCAAAACCAGTTCTGTACTGGTAACTTTTCAATAGCCATTGCATTATGATCACAGACAGAATTACTATAACAGATATCACCTTTCTATTGATAAGACATGATACACCATTCATAATAGATGATATAACAGCATAACTCCTCCCTCCTGACCTATGCACAGGTCTCAGAGCATACCCAGAAAAATCCCCCATAAAAGTCAGTAAGGCCCCTTCCAGTATATAGTGTGTGTCCCCTAAGTGGCTGCTCTCAAAGAAGAGGAAATCTGGACATATTTTAGGCTTAGTGGCCAACATTAAAAGTTTTTAGGATTTTATTTTAATATAGATAGTGGCATGAAAATAACAAACCGCCTAAAGGAACATGTTTGACATAAAAACTTTATTTAAACATTATGTCCTTTTCTGGTATCACATTCCCATCTGATAACACATTTACCCATCTTTGCAATATATCATCCCTTACTTGACCTGGCAGTGTTATCATTATTCAGGTGAAAATTTTTACTTTTCAATTGAAAGTAAGATTATTGAGTAGATCTTAATGTACATACTGAATATCTTTTCTTTAAATTTGATCTATCTTTTATTGATCTTAGTTTTTATGCTGTTAAAATGGTGATTACATTTCCTCCAACCACTTGTGTCAAAATATATCTCATCAGTATGTTCTAGAGATGAATTCCCACTGAGAACATGACACCAAATTACCCCCTGCTTGGCAATCACTTCAGAAAACTACTCCCAGAATGCTTTGTTTTCAAGATAGCATTTTTACTCCTGTTGAGAATTGAGAAGAAACAATCATAACAGCATGGCTATGATTACTGGATTTTAACATTTATCTGCTTTATTACCAGAATATGGCCATCATAAACATGTGCAGTTATTAACAAATGGAACATGTGAGAAGGAAGTTTTCCTTTCTTATTTTTCATTATTTATAAATTAAAATGAATTTATGTAAACACATTCTGTCCCAAAGAATTCACTGATAATCCATAACATTAACACCGCTGTCAGGTATTGACATGCTAATGGCCCCTATCAAGAGGTGATTCATTAAGCATCAAGTGAACAGTCAGTTACTGAAAGTGGGGAAGCCCAATTGCCTGAGCATCTTATAACAAATGTCAAAACGTGAAGAAGACTCAAACATGCCACCCATCAGGGAATTAAGTTGATGTAAATAAAGCTCTTTTTTCCCAGGGGGCATGGAGTGTGATGAAGTAGTTTCTGATCATTTGGACTCCATTTTGTTTCTGTTCATTTAAACACCATGTTGTTTCAGTTATAGCCATTACAACCTGTGGATGGACTAAATATTTGTTTGGAAGTGTATGTGCAGGGGAATGAGGCTTTGTCTACAGATTTTGTCAAGGTTATTTTTGGGATTCTGATTCATTGCGGATCTGGGAATTGGCTGCTACAAGGTAAAAGATGCACATGATGTACACAGTGATCCTTATACTGAGCTGTCCTGGCTGCATTACAATAGGAAGTGAGGTTCTTTGTTTAATTTGCTTAAAAGCTGTTACCCTTCAGGGAAATCTCATCATATGGAGATCGCATGGGGACATATTCAGTGTTTTCCTGATCAAGACTCCTGTCACCGAAAGGGCTTCCCACCTGATGTGTCTGACAGATGAAGTTTACTCAATTGGTAATGTAAGTTCTTTATGCTTTGTACAAAAGAAAGACATACATTTGCCTGCTTATTATTATTGCCTTAATAAACATATATATTTTTCTATCATTAAATAGGAGTGTGTAGTCTCTTTTTAAAGAGGAGGAGTCTGGAGGTGATAAAACTCAGTAAAACAGGGCACTATAGACTATCAAGTATACTACAACCTAAGTGGGGACACTATACCCTAGGAGGGAGCATTATAAACTACAAGGGACTCTATAGGTAAGGGCACTATGAAGTATGAGGGTCACTATTACCTAGGAGGGGTGCTATCACATTAGAGGGAGCACTTTCACCTAAGGGGGCAGTATACCATTTGAAATTAAGATGCATTATAACTTGGGAGGGGAATTATATCGGATAAGGGACGATAAAACCTATGAGACAAAACTGTTAACCATGAGGCAGGACAAGGATGGGAGTTTTTATTGTTTGGGGGGAGGGAGGCGACAAAGGTGACTGTTAGTTTTCTGAGGCAAGAAAAGAATGCTAATAATACTGTCCACTTTTTGCCCAAAACAGTAATGACAGCCAACTTTCCGCCCTGACACATTAAACATGCCTATCTTTATTATTTTTATTTTCTAGGAGACGCAAATGATATTATTTTGAAGGGGCAGACATGAGACATTATTACTGTTATTTTTACTATCTGGTAATATTTTTGGGAGTGCTAACTATCTGATCTAGTGTTTTTAGGAATGCTTTCTGTGTCACTGTACAGGAAAAGAGCAGATAAGCTGCTATAACATCTATAATGTGTGGTGAATTCTGTGTTATCTATATACTATACATAAGTGTTACCTGACATTGTAATCTTTGCAAAGACCTATATCAATTTCCATAGGTTATGGGTCCTTCATTATAATACAAGAAACAATAGAAAACAAAAGGGAAAAGGCCCAAGAGCAATAAGAAAATATATCCTTAAGGGTAACCCCTTCCCACATTTTCACGTACATGTACGTGGGGGAATGTGGTGCCTTACCGCATTCCCACATGCATGTAGGAGCTGCACCCACCCGATCTGCAGCACGGGCCCAGCTGTTACTGATAGCTGGGCCTCTGCTGCATCCGCCGACATTGCTGTCTGTGGTGATGCCGGCGGATTAACCCTTTCACATGCCGCGGTCAGCGCTGACCGCGGCACGTGCAGGGTTTACAGAGGGAGGGGGCTCCCTCTGATTACATTGGCCAATGGTTGCCATGGCAGCCCCGATGCTTTACACAGGCATCAGAGCCTGCCAGCTACGAAAGCCCAGGAGATCGAGCCTGTAGGCTGGGTCTCCTAGGAAACTGTCAGTGTCTTACTGTGTAAGACGCTGACAGTTCAATTCGGTGTAATACATAATGTGCTGAATTGAAACAGGGATCAAACCCTGAAAACGTGACGTCCCACAGTGGGACAAATATAAAAAGGAAAAAAAGGAAAATAAGTGTTTTTTATAATAAAAATAAATAAAAGATTAAATTAAAGTAAAAAAGCGCACTTCCCCCCCCCCCCAAAAAAAAAAATCCCTAAGAAAATAGGGAAAATAAGAAAATTAGACATATTAGGTATCACCACATTCGTAACAACCTGCTATATAAAAAAATCACATGACCTCAGATGAACATCGTAAAAATAAAAACTGTGTCAAAAAACTATGTTTTGTCACCTTACATCACAAAAAGTGTAATACCAAGCTATCAAAAAGTTATACACACCCCAAAATCATACCAATCAAACATCCCGCAAAAAATAAGACCTTACCTAGGCCAATCGCCCCCAAAAAAAAAAAAAAGTATGGCTCTCAGAATATGGAGAAACTAAAACATGATTTTTTTTTGTTTAAAAATTCCTGTTATTGTAAAAAACGTAAATAAATAAGAAAAGTATACATATTAGGTATTTCCACGTCTATAAGGACCAGCTCTACAAAAACATTACATGATCTAACCCCTCAGGTGAACACATTAAAAAAGATATAATAAAAACGGTGTAAAAAAATAAATAAAAATTGTCACCTTACATTACTAAAAGTGCAACACCAAGCAATCAAAAAGGCGTATGCCCCCCAGACCAGTACCAATATAACCGTCACCTCATTCCTCAAAAAATGAGCCCCTTCCTAAGACAATCGCTCATAAAATAAAATAAAACTATGGCTCTCAGAATATGGAGACAATAAATCATGATTTTTTTTGCTTAAAAAATTCTGTAATTATGTAAAACTTAAATAAATAAAAAAAGTATACATATTAGGTATTTCCGCATCCATAAGAACATGCTCTATAAAAATGTCACATGATCTAACCCCTCAGGTAAACACTGTGAAAAAAAAGAAAAGAAAGGTGTGTCAAAAAAGCCATTTTTTGTCGACTTACATAACAAAAAGTGTAATACCAAGCAATAAAAAAGACATATGCACCCTAAAATAGTACCAATCAAACAGTCATCTCACACAAAAAAAAAAGAGCCCCTACATAAGACAGTCACCCAAAAATAAAAAAACTATGGCTTTCAGAATATGGAAACACTATAAACTTTTTTTTTTTTTAAATGCTTTATTATGTAAAACCGAAACAAAAACAAAAAAAGTTGTCATATTTGGTATTGTCACGTCCGTATCCACCTGCTCTATACAAATACCACATGAACTAAACTGTCAGATGAACATTGTAAATAACAAAAAATAAAATTGGTGCCAAAACAGCTATTTTTTTGTTACCTTGCCTGACAAAAAGTGTAATATAGAGCAACCAAAAATCATATGTACCCTAAAATAGTATCAACAAAACTGCCACCTTATCCCTTAGTTTAAAAAAATGAGGTAATTTTTTGGAGTTTCTACTCTAGGGGTGCATTAGGGGTCTTCAAATGTGACATGGCAACTTAAAATTATCCCAGTGAAATCTGCCTTCCAAAAACCATATGGCGTCCCCTTCCTTCTGTGCCCTGCCGTGTGTCCGTACAACAGTTTATAGAAACACCCTATATGTGGTTGTAAACTACAGAATCACGGCAATAAATATTGAGTTTTGTTTGGCTGTTAACCCTTGCTTTGTTACTGGAAAAAAATGCATTAAAATGGAAAATCTGCAAAAAAAGTGAAATTCTAAAATGTAATCTACATTTTGCTTTAATTGTTGCGGAACACATAAAGTGTTAACAACGTTTGCAAAATAAGTTTTAAATACCTTGATCGGTTTAGTTTCTAAAATGGGGTGATTTATGGGTGGTTTCTAATATGTAAGCGCCAGAAAGTGACTTCATAACTGAACTGGTTCTGAAAAAAATTGGGTTTTGGAAATTTTCTTAAAAATTTTAAGATTTGCTTCTAAACTCCTAAGTCTTCTAACGTCCCCAAAAAGTTATATGCCATTTTCAAAATGATTCAAAAGTGAAGTGGACATGTGGGGAATATAAAGAAATTTTGAAAGTTGCACATTTTTCAAAATTATTGGTAAATTTGGTATTTTTTGATAAATAAAAATGAAATATTTTGACTCAATTTTGTCACTGTCATGAAGTACAATATGTGACGAGAAAACAATCTCTAAATGGCGTGGATAAGTAAAAGCGTTTTAAAGTTATTTCCATATAAAGTGACACATTTGCAAAATTTAGCTGCATCCTGAAGGTGAAAAATGGATGTGTCCTGAAGGGGTTAATATTTAACCCCTTAAGGACTCAGCCCTATTTCACCTTAAGGACTTGGCCATTTTTTGCAAATCTGACCAGTGTCACTTTAAGTGCTCATAACTTTAAAACACTTTGACTTATCCAGGCCATTCTGAGAATGTTGTTTCGTCACATATTGTACTTCATGACACTGGTAAAATGAAGTAAAAAAAAGTAATTTGTTTGCATAAAAAATACCTAATTTACCAAAAATTGGGAAAAATTTGAAAAATTCAAAGTTTCAGTTTCTCTACTTCTGTAATACATAGTAATACCCCCAAAAATTGTGATGACTTTACATTCCCCATATGTCTACTTCATGTTTTAATTATTTTGGAAATTATATTTTATTTTTTGGGGATGTTACAAGGCTTAGAAATTTAGAAGCAAATCTTGAAATTTTTCAGAAATTTACAAAAACCCAATTTTTAGGGACCACTACAGGTCTGAAGTCACTTTGCGAGGCTTACATAATAGAAACTGCCCAAAAATGACCCCATTCTATAAACTACACCCCTCAAGGTATTCAAAACTGATTTTACAAACTTTGTTAACCCTTTAGGTGTTGCACAAGAGTTATTGGCAAATGGGGATGAAATTTGAGAATTTTATTTTTTTGCCTAATTTTCCATTTTAACCCATTGTTTCCACTAACAAAGCAAGGGTTAACAGCCAAACAAGACTGTATCATTATTGCCCTGACTCTGCCGTTTACAGAAACAGCCCATATGTGGCCGTAAACTACTGTACGGCTACACAGCGGGCGTAGAGTGAAAGGTGTGCCGTATGGTTTTTGGAAGCCAGATTTTGCTGGACTGGTTTTTTGAAACCATGTCCCATTTGAAGCCCCCCTGATGCACCCCTAGAGTAGAAACTCCATAAAAGTGACCCCATCTAAGAAACTACACCCCTCAAGGTATTCAAAACTGGTTTTACAAACTTTGTTAACCCTTTAGGTGTTGCACAAGATTTAATGGAAAATAGAGATACAATTTCAAAATTTCACTTTTTGGCCAGATTTTCCATTTTAATATTTTTTTCCAGTTACAAAACAAGGGTTAACAGCCAAACAAAACTCATTATTTATGGCCCTAATTCTGCACCCCTAGAGTAGAAACTCCAAAAAAGTGATCCCATTTTAGAAACTACGGGATAGGGTAGCAGTTTTGTTGGTACTAGTTTAGGGTACATATGATTTTTGGTTGCTCTATATTACACTTTTAGTGTGGCAAGGAAACAAGAAATAGCTTTTTTGGCACATTTTTTATTTATTTTTTTTATTTACAACATTCATCTGACAGGTTAGATCATGTGGTAATTTTATAGAGCAGGTTGTCACGGACGTGGTGATACCTAATATGTATACAATTTTTTTTGTTTATGTAAGTTTTATAAAATGTTTTAGTGTCTCCATAGTCTAAGACCCATAGTTTTTTCAGTTTTTGGGTGATTATCTTAAGTAGGGTCTCATTTTTTGCGGGATGAGATGACGGTTTGATTGGCACTATTTTGGGGTGCATGTGACTTTTTGATCGCTTGCTATTACACTTTTTGTGATGCAAGATGACAAAAAATGGCTTTTTTAACACCGTTTTTAATTTTTTTTTACGGTGGTCATCTGAGGGGTTAGGTCATGTGATATTTTTATAGAGCTGGTTGATATGGACGTGGCGATACCTAATATGCATACTTTATTTTTATTTATGTAAGTTTTACTCAATGATTTCATTTTTGAAACAAAAAAAAAATCATGTTTTAGTGATTCCATAGTCTAAGAGCCATGGTTTTTTTCAGTTTTTTGGCGATTATCTTGGGTAGGGTATGATTTTTGCAGGATGAGATGACGGTTTGATTGGTAGTATTTTGGTGTACATGCGACTTTTTTGATCACTTTTATTACCTTTTTTGGGAAGTAAGGTGGGCAAAATTTCAATTTTCTCATAGTTTTTATTTTTTTATTTTTATGGCGTTCACCGTGCAGAGAAAGTAACATGACCGTTTTATAGATCAGGTCGTTACGGACGCGGCAATACCTAATATGTGTAGTGTATTTAATTTTTTTAATTTTTATTAAAAAATAAAAAATAAAAATAAAAAGAAACTGTAGAAATCGCAGCAAACCGCAGGTCTGAATTGACCTGCCGTTTGCGGCGATCGCCGATACGGGGGGGGGGGTCACATGACCCCCCCGGCGTTGTGACAGGATGACGGCTGAATGATTTCAGCTGGCATCCCGTTGCGATTAAGCCCCGTGGCGCCGGAATAGCTAGTTAAAGTTAGGACATACCGGTACGCCCTGAGTCCTTAAGGACTCGGGAAATAGGGCGTACCGGTATGCCCTATGTCCTTAAGGGGTTAATAATTAACAGATATAATTCATTAATACAAAAGAGGAGCTTTATCAAGATTATTGTGTGATATGCCAATCTTGATTTCCCCTGTGCACCCGGATGATGCATATGTTATGGCAAGGCACATGCAGAAAGCTGACAAATTATGTTAAATGCAGGGGCGTTGCTAGGGTCTTAAAAGATTTCGGGGCACAAGCCCCAATAAATATGTCCCGCCCCCGCACTTTGCTGTACTTGCTATACAGCAGCACTTGCCTGTCACATCCAGGGCCTCCAGGTGACGTCTCCTCTCTGTCATCATCTTCTCTGTAGATCTTCTCTCTCATCATCTTCTCCACTCGGTCTGGACAACTTCTTTCTGCTGCCTCGTCTCTGCAGAGTGTGACACACAGAAATCTTAGCTTCCTCACATTCTATCATTATCCCCCAACTGGAGTCCCCACAGTGTTATCCTGCTGCTAGCTGTGCCCCCCCCCCCCCACCCAGGGGTGTAGCTATAGGGGGTGCAGAGGTAGCAGTCACTACCGGGCCCAGGAGCCTGAAGGGGCCCAAAGACACTTGTTCTGCATAAGAAGACACACAAAGCACTGAGGCAAGGGGGGCCCAAGCTGAACTCTTGCACCGGGGCCCATGAGCCTTTAGTTACGCCCCTGCCCCCCCCCAATACCCCCAAATACTATCCTGAAGAAACATTACTGCCCCCCATAGTAATAGTGCTCCTAATAGTCCCACCAATAGTAATTACCTTCTAGAATGCCCTCATTAGTAACACTGCCACAACCGTGATAATGCTCCTCAACAATGCCCCCATTATTAGAAGAGCCCTCCCATATTAATAATACCCTCACAGAGCCCCCAGTAGAAATAAGGCCCCCTATTGTTCCCCCAGTGGAAATAAAGTTCCCTACAGACCCCTCAGTAGTAATAAGGCCCCCATAGTGCGCTTAGTAGAAATAAGGCAAATCTATAAGACCCTTCCAGTAGTAATAAGACCGCCTATAATGTCTCCTGTATCTGCAGTGCCCCCTGCAGTTATAATCCTCCCTCCACCATACAGTCCAATGTAAATAACATCACCTCCTCCCCAGCCGCCTCCAACGCACAATCCCATGTAAACATCACCCCCTAGGGCTACTTTCACACTTGTCTTTGTGCGGATCTGTCCTGTACTTGTAATGCATCCATTCAGGACCGATTAGTTTGTATTAGATTTGAATTTCTAAGTCCCAATACGGATCCGTCCTGACTTACATTGAAAGTCAATGGGGGACGGATCCGTTTAGAATTGCACCATTTTGTGTCAATGCAAAGGGATCCGTCCCTATTGACTTACATTGTAAGTCAGGACGGATCCGTTTGGCTCCGCAAGACCATGCGGACACAAAAACGCTGCTTGCAGCATTTTGGGGTCCGCCTCTAAAACGGAACAAGGGGCCATACGGAGCTGAACGAATGCATTCTGAATGGATCTGCATCCATTCAGAATGCATTGGGGTTAAACAGATGCATTTGGGGCTGCTTGTGAGAGCCTTGAAACGGATCTCACAAGCGAATCCCCAAACGCAAGTGTGAACATAGCCTAAACATTAAGTCCCATGTACATAAACATCATTCCCCCCACCATCCACTTTCATAATACAGTCCCATGTAAATAACATCACTCCCTCCCCCAGCCACCTCAAGCACACATTTCAATGTCAATAACATCCTTCGCTTCAGCCCTAACATACACCCCAGTTAAATAACTATAACTACCAGCATTGCCCTGCCTCTCCCTTCACTTACCTCTCCTCATGTACAGACATCACCATTAGGCTCCCTCTCCTCTTCACTCCGGTCCAATCCTGCACTGGTCACATGATGGTGACATCATCCAGGTTATCCTATCACAGCCTGTTTTGCTGATCACATGACCTGTGATGTCACCACAGGTCCTTCATCTCTTCCCAGTGTATTAGATTCAATTGTATTGCCGTTCTGTGTACGGCAATACAGTTGTATCTGGCAGGCAGGCAGGACAAATGTTTTAACCTAGTGACGCCCCTGGTTAAATGTCCAGAGGCTGATCTGTCCATGCTCCCCTTTTGGTAAAGTTGCAAAGGTAGCATACAAACATCAATTGTGCCTAAGTTTAGCTGCAATTGCATTTAAAAACTCCAAACCTCTAGTACGCAACATTTTTATGCCAGAAAAATGGCATGTGACATAGAAAAATCGAAAAAGGAACTTGGCAATGCAGGCAGCATTTACACATTCAGGTTTTCTAATGCAGCCAAAATGCAGAATCTTTAGTAAAGCAAAAAAAAAAAAAAAAAAAATATTAAGAACACTTCATGCCCCTTCAGGTGTCCCAATAACTCTTCAGTGGACCATAATAAGAAATGAAAGCAGCACCAATAAAGATATGGATAAAACAGGCTTTTTTAATTCCTGTTATGGCAGTATAAACACATGTATTGAATCACTTCTGTTAGATGTAGAATGATTGTGCATCACTATTGAGCTTAGTTCATACTTCACTTATTTGGGGAGTAATTGTCAGCCCAAAACGGTGCGGTGACCAGGAGCAGTGCAGGTAGTGAGAGAAATATATTACCTGTGAGGGGCCTGGCACATGTAGGGGCTGTTTGAGATATTGGATAACCCCTTTAACCATGTAGTGGCCCAAAATTGAGGAAGTAGCATTATGACAGTGGGGAGGGTGTCAGTAGTAAGGCTATGTTAAAACCACTGTTTTAACATAGACCAAACAACTGAACCGATCATCCCCAAATTTGGCACACAGGTACATCAGGTGTCCGGGAAAGTTTTAGACTGGGTCTCATCTCTCTAGGGGCGTACCGTTACTGAGATATTCCGAAGCCTTTCACTTAAATTCGAACTGCCATTTACTCGTTCACATGTCCCTTATCAGCCAATAGAAGCTTGCAGGTCCTACTCCAGGTTGCCATAATAATTAATCACAGGTTTTAGCAGTTTGCGGGTCCTTAAATATTCAGTCATATGACTTATGATGGCACAACTACACTACTACATGCATGGGGGGCAGGGGCCACTATTAAATGGACGGGTGATGTGTTCACTGTTAAAGGGGCGGCATTGTGGAGGTCACTGTTAAATGGGCAGGCACTGCTGAGGTCACTGTTAAAGGGGTGGCCACTATAAAGATCACTGTTAAAGGGGTTGTCAATGTTAAAGGGGCTGGCACTGTTGAGGTCATTGTTAAAGGGGCGGGCACTGTGGAAGTCACTGTTAAAGGGGTAGACACTGTGGAGGTCACAAATAAAGGGATGGGCACTGTGGAGGTTACTGTTAAAGGGGCGGTTACTGTTAAACGGGCAGGTATTGTGGAGGTCACTGTTAAAGGGATGGGCACTGCGAAGGTCACTGTTAAAGGGACAGGCACTGTGGAGGTCCCTGTTAAAGGGACAGGCACTGTGGAAGTCGCTGTTAAAGGGGCGGGCACTGTGAAGGTCACTGTTAAAGGGGTGATCAATGTTAAAGGGGCGGGCACTGTGGAGGTCACTGTTAAAGGGGTGGTCAATGTTAAAGGGGTGGGCACTGTGGAGGTCACTGTTAAAGGGGAAGGTACTGTGGAGGTCACTGTTAAAAGGGCAGGCACTGTGGAGGTCACTGTTAAAGGGGTGGGCACTATTAAAGGGAAGGGCAATGTGGAGGTCACTGTTAAAGGGGCATTCACCGTGGAGGTCACTGTTAAAGTGAAGTGTACTGTGGAAGTCACTGTTAAAGAGGCAGTTACTATGGAAGTCACAGTTAAAGGGGAAGGTACTGTGGAGGTCACTGATAAAGAGGCGGTCAATGTTAAAGCGGCGGGCACTGTGGAGGTAATTTTTAAAGGGGCGAGAACTGTGGAGGTCACTGTTAAAGGGGTGGGCACTGTGGAGGTCTCTGTTAAAGGGGCGGGCACTGTGGAAGTAATTGTTAAATGGGCAGGTACTATGGAGGTCACTGTTAAAGTTGTGGCCACTATGAATGTCACTGTTAAAGGGGTGGTCAATGTTAAAGGGGCTGGCACTGTGGCAGTCACTATTAAAGAGGAGGGCACTGTTAAAGGGACAGTAAATGTGGAGGTCACTGTTAAAGGGGTGGGCACTGTGGAGGTTACTGTTAAAAAGTTGGGCACTGCGTAGGTCACTGTTAAAGGGGCGGGCACTGTCAAGGTCACTGTTAAAGGGGCAGACACTGTGGAGGTTACTGTTTAAGGAGCGGGCACTTGGAGTTCCTTGTTAAAGGGGCAGGCACTGTGGAGATCACTTTTAAAGATGTGGTCATTGTTAAAGGGGCCGGCATTGTGGAGGTCACTGTTAAAGGGGCGGAAACTGTGGAGGTCAATGTTAAAGGGGCAGCCACTGTGGAGGTCAATGTTAAAGGGGCGGCCACGGTGGAAATCACTGTTAAAGGGGCAGCCATTGTGGATGTCATTGTTAAAGGGGCAGGCACTGTGCAGGTCACTGTTTAATGGGCGGGTACTGTAGAGGTCACTGTTATGGGGAATACTGTTGATATCTTTTCATGACACACGGAAACATAAAATTAAATAGATGAAATATACCTGTGCGAAGCCAGGTCCTACTGCTAGTCTGGATATCTGTCTGTCTGTTCTTTAGGCGCAACCAAACAACAGAACCGATGTTCACCAATTTTGGCACATCAGGTGTCTGGGAAGGTTTTAGAGTGGGTCTGAGTTCTCTAGGACGTACCATTTCTGAGATGTTCCCCAAAAATGACTAACATTAGCCTATACAAGCCCCCAACTAGAGATGGCCTATAACATGTATGTATAGACAGCAGAGAAATACAGTCCTGATCAAAAGTATGAGACCACTTGAAAAATGGCAAAAAATCATATTTAGCATGGCTGGATCTTAACAAGGTTCCAAGTAGAGCTTCAACATGCAACAAGAAGAAATGGGAGTGAGACAAAACTTTTTTTGAGCATTCAATTTAATGAAAACAACAAATAAACTGAAACATGCTGTTTTTCAGCTGATCAAAAGTTTAGGACCACACCTCCAAAAAAAAAAAAAAAAAAAAAAAAAAAACCAAAACAGAAATCCAACTTCCAAACATGAACTTAGTAATGAGTAGCTCCGCCGTTATTGTTTATCACTTCAAAAAGTTTTTCGGCATGCTTGATGCAAGCGTTTCCATGAGGTGAGTGGAAACATTTCTCCAAGTGGTGAAGATGGCCGCACGAAGGCCATCTACTGTTTGGAACTGTTGTCCATTTTTGTAAACTTCCCTTGCCATCCATCCCCAAAGGTTCTCAATTGGATTTAGATAGGGGAACACGCAGGATGGGCCAAAAGAGTGATGTTATTCTCCTGGAAGAAGTCCCTTGTCCTGCAGGCATTGTCACTGTAGCGTTGTCCTGTTGAAAAACCCAGTCGTTAGCACACAGACGAGGGCCCTCAGTCATGAGGAATGCTCTCTGCAACATCTGGACATAGCCAGCGGCCATTTGACGCCCCTGCACTTCCTGGCGCTCCATTGTTCCACTGAAGGAAAAAGCACCCCAGACCATTATGACGCCCCCTCCACTGTGGCACGTAGAAAACATCTCAGGTGGGATCTGCTTGTCATGCCAGTAATGTTGGAAACCATCAGGACCATTAAGGTAAAGAAAAAATATCAGCAGAGAATAAAACTTTCTTCCACCTTTGAATGTCCCTTGTTTGGTGCTCTCTTGCAAATTCCAAACGAGCAGTTCTGTGGGGTTCAAGGAGACAAGGTGTTTGAAGATATTTTTTGTTTTTGAAGCCCTTCAGTCTCAGATGCCGTCTGATGGTTATGGGGCTGCAGTCAGCACCAGTAAGGGCCTTAATTTGGGTTGAGGATCATGCAGTGTCATGACGGACAGCCAATTGGATCCTCCGGCTCAGTGCTGATGAAATTTGTTGAGGTCTTCCACTTGAATTTTTTGTTCCATAATCCTCAGGATAATTTAATAAATTCCAAATGACTGTCTTACTGTATCCCACCTCAGCAGCAATGGCGCGCTGTGAGAGACCCAGCTTACTCAGTTCAACAACCCAACCACGTTCAAAAAGGGAGAGTTTTTTTGCCTTTGCCATCACAACGTGTGACTATGTGACAGAAAATGACATTGAATCCACATCTTTGCACAGATTTAGCCTTTTAAAGGCATGTGGTTCTAAAATTTGGATCAGCTGAAAAACAGCCTGTTTTAGTTTAATCGTTATTTTCAATTAATTGAATGGTCAAAAAATGTTTTGTCTCACTCTCATTTCTTCTTGTTGATGTTGAAGCTCTACATAGAACCATGGGCGTAGGAAGCGGGGTGGGGACGGATCCCACCCAAGGAAATAATGCGGTGGGGACAGGTTTGGTCAAATCCCCCTCAGCGGCAGTGTGTGCGGCGGCGGCGGGGCAGGCACTGAGATGAGCGCTTTCATTGTGGAAGCGAAGAGCTCATCTATATAGTGATCTGTTTGTATCGCCGTCCTCAGGACAGCGATACAAACAGAAGGCTGTGCGGAGGAGCAGGACAGGGAGGTGTGTCCCTTTCCTGTTCCTCTGATAGGCTGCCGGCACTGCTAGGCTCAGAGGCCGGTGTAGGCGTTGCGACGACGTCATTGCGCCGCCTGAGCCGTACAGCGCTGGAGTCGGGACACAGGCCGGAAGAGGCCTGCATTGCATCTCTCCAAATAGGTAAGTATAAGTGTTATTATTATTATTTTTTACTATATACAATGCAATACTTAGTTTTTTTTTTACTGGCACATAATGGGGGGGGCTGTTATTACTGGCACATGATTGGGGGGCCCTGGTATCAATGGCACATGATTGGGGGGGCTCTGTTATTACTGGCACATGATTGGGGGGGGGCTGGTATTACTGGCACATGATTGGGGGGGCCCTGGTATTACTGGCACATGATTGGGGGGGCCTGGTATTACTGGCACATGATTGGGGGGTATGTTATTACTGGCACATAATGGGGGGCTCTGTTATTACTGGCACATAATAGGGTGGGCCCTGTTATTACTAGCGCATAATGGGAGGGGGGCCTGTTATTACTGGCACATAATGGGGGGCCCTGGTATTACTGGCACATGATTGGGGGGCCCTGCTATTACTGGCACATTACTGGTATTACTGGTTATTACTGTTGGAAAACTAAGGTCTCCCTCTTCGTGGCCATGAAGACAATGATGGCAATTTTAAACAGTTTCTGCTTTCACGAGCAGATGATGTGTCTTATCAAAAAAATTGGATATCACACAAAGCAGAATACATGAGTCCTGACATTCAAAATGAGATTTTGAAGTTATTGTCTCACACCGTATTACACCTTATTTGGAAACAGATTGGGAATAATGTCTTTGCAATTATTGTGGATGGCACACAAGATATATCTGGTCAAGAACAAGAAAGCTTCTGTATCCGCTATGTTGATGAAGTCTTGTAACCACATGAGGACTTCATAGGCTTATATCAAGTTGATGAAGCAAGTGGATCTGCAATCGCACAGATTGTCAAGGATGCTTTATGCTGTAATGGGCTTTATATGTCAATGTTGCAAGGGCAAACATATGATGGAGCTTCAAATATGGCTGGTAAATATCATGGTGCCCAGGCATTAATTAAGTAGGAACATCCACTTGCCATTTATGTCCATTGCGGTGCACATTGCACAAATTTAGTTATGCAGGCTGCAACACATCAATGTCCAATAATAGAAGATGCACTTATGTGTGTGCAAGATCTTGGCAAACTCTTTGGGCAATCTATGCAGAACCACACTTTCAGAAATTGTGCATCATGAAGCTGAAGGGCCTCTTAAAGTCTTGCATATTAAACCATTGTGCCCAACATGCTGGACTGTTAGAGTGAAGCCTGTGAAAAAAATTCTGGATAATTACCAGCTGATTTTGGAAACACTTGAAGAAATTGCAAACACCAGAAGTAGTGGAGATATAAATCCACGTGCATGTGGCCTACTACAACAATTTAGGCAAGGGAAAACTCTACTAGGTCTTCAAATCTCTCTTACCATCATGGAGATCTTAGAATGCCTGGATGTAGCCTTGCAAGGCAGAGAACAAACCATATCAGGACTTTTAGCAAGTGTACAACGGACCCATGATGCTATACAAAAGTTACGATGTGACACGTCCTTTGAAAGAGTTTTTGCTACCACTATTAATTTATTGGAAAAATACCAGCTAAAAGAGGTTACTGTACCAAGGCAACCTAATATTCCTAAATGTCTTCAACATGGGCCAACTGAACAATTACATGCAAAGACTGTGAAGGAATACTATTGTCCTCAGTATTTCCAAATAATGGATATTATATCGACACAGTTAATGTATATGAAAAACTGGAACATTATCTGTTGACAGGACAAGCTAGTGAAGTTCTTCCCCAGTATCCATAGATTGAATATCATCTTCTCTCTGCCAGATAACCACCTTATCAAGTGTTTACAAGTACACTTCAGTCTCTGAGGTTGTAGATATTTTGAGAAAGATGCCTGCCAGAGAAAGATGCTTTTTCTCTCAAGTAGAAAAAATTGTCAGAATCCTATTAACTATTCCTGCTTCTTCCTGTGAAGCTGAGAGAAGTTTTAGTGCACTGAGTAGATTAAAAACCTGGTTGAGGTCCACAATGACCCAGAAACATTTGAACCATGTTGCTATATGCAACATCCATAGAGACATAATGGATACAGGAGACATCAAAGCCATAGCAAAGGAATTTGCATTGTGTTGTGATCGCAGCAAAAAAGTTTTTGGATTTTAAAAACTTGCGTTCTTTAGATTTGGCTTAAAGGAAACTTTATGGAGGGTACTTATTTGTTCCATTGTGCCTTGTGTGAATGTATGCACACTTACCACACATCTCCTGTAGCTTTAGTGTGTGAGCTGGCAGTGGCAGGCACACATTTACAGGAACAGCTACCTTGCACCTAGTTAGCTGAAGTACGCTGCAGTGGTTGTGGTGCTTGGAGGGTCTCACTCTGTCTGCAGTTAGAAAATTGTTTCTATTTATATAGTTATAGTATTTAATTGTATTTATACAAGATCTTTTGTTTTGTTAAAATCAGGCAAAGTGCATTACTTAAAGTATTATTAGTTTTAAGTGGAATAACTGAAATATATGGCAAACGTTTGGTTAATTTCTGTGACCTGATAAACAAAGAACTGTTCCTTTTTGCATATTTTTTTGTTGTGAGATTTTTCACACACACACACACAATTAAAATGTAACAATATAAACAACTCGCAGTTTACTGAATAAGCATATACCCGGCGAGCAAAAATGCTCCCCCCCCCCCCCCCCCGATTTCTGGGGGTTCCTACACCCATGCTTGGAACCTTGTTCAGATCCAGCCATGCTAAATATGATTTTTGGCCATTTTTCAAGTGGTCTTGACTCTTAAACTTTTGATCAGGACTGTATCTCTAACATGCACATTGCATATCCATTTTTCTGCCACACAGTATATACCATACACACACATACACTAGGGTGGCAGGACAGTCCAGTTTTCAGGCTCCTGGCCCTGATGGCCGGCTGGAAGTTCTTTTTTTTGTGGTTACAACATGGGTGTTGGCAGTTGGCACAGGTCAGTATGACTTTACGTATCCCCATCACTGGGAGCAGGGCCTGGCAGCATGTCCGGACCGCACAGTGCACTGTATGATATGACATCACAACGTCATCAGTGCTGCTGCGTGCATGGCACTTCCGACGTGTACCTTTAGTTCAGGCGAGAGCAGCTGTGGAGCGCGGGTGCCACTCCGATCAATGCTCACTGGCACTGCCTCCCATCTATGAATCCACGCTGGTCCAGGCGTCCAGTGCTTGAAGAGCCAGCAGAATCAGCATTCAACCCACTAGGCACAAGGTTAGCATAGATCCCACTGCCCCAGGTACTTACAGGACTATATATCCGAATATAAATTATATATGGACTAAGCTGGAATAACTTGGGCATCATCTGTATATCGTTATAAATGTATAAAGCTGGTATAAATTATAATTATTTAATTAGATCATTCTGTTATAACCTGGGTATCTCCTGTGTATAATTATATATGTACAGCTGGTATACGTTATACATCTTCTTATATATAGTAATATGGACCATGCTGGTATAACCTGGGTATCTCCTGTGTACAATTATATATGTACAGCTGGTATACGTTATACATCTTCTTATATATAGTAATATGGACCATGCTGGTATACCCTGGGCATCTACTGTGTAGTATTAAACTATTGTGCGCCTCTGTCCTAACTTTTGGGCCTCTGCAAGTGACCACCATAACTCTCTCACACACACAGAGGCTATAGATTTAAGTTTGTGTCCTGTTGGTCAAGAAGCTTTCTTTTTCTGACCGCCAGTATTTGCTGATTCATTTAGCGTTACCCAGGGTGCACCACGGGGAGGCGAACCAGCTGTACACCCCATATCGTACCGTCACTTCACTAGACAGGCACATCTCTGCTTTGCTGGCCAATATCTGATTGCTCAGACCCCACCCACATACAATTGCAATCCAATCCAATCTTATAACGGTAACATTAAATATAATATTTCCCCTTCAAAGACTTACATTTTTTAGTGTACTTTCATATTTGCGGCAGAGTGATCCGGCAAGCAGTTCAGTCGCCGGAACTGCCTGCCGGATCCAGCAATCTGCATGCAAACAGACAACATTTGTAGATGGATCCGGATGTGGATCCATCTCACAAATGCATTGCAAGAATGGATCCGTCTGTCCATTTGTCATATGGACAAACGGATCTGTTTCTATATTTTTTCAAAACTCTGCAGATGGATGGATCCTGCATTGCGGTATTTTTAATGTCGGATCCGGCACTAATACATTCCGTATCCGGCATTCAGGCAAGTGTTCAGTTTTTTTGGCCGGAGATAAAACCACAGAATCCGTCCTGAACAGTCAAAAAGACTGAACTGAAGACATCCTGATGCATCCTGAACAGATTGCTCTCCATTCAGAATGCACGGAGATAAAACTTATCAGTTCTTTTCTGGTATAGAGCCCGTAGGACGGAACTCAATGCCGGAAAAAATTAACACTAGTGTGGAAGTACCCTTAGCTGTGTTGTTGAGGACATTATTTTAAATACTTTTAGTTAAAAAATGTGGGATTATATGCTTGCATCTTTATCCTACAGCACATGTATATATATATATATATATATATATATATATATATATATATATACACACACATATACACATATGGAGATACAGATGTATGATGTAACCGGCTGATTTTGTACGTTTTACACACACACAAATCAATATACATATGTGTGTGTATATTGTGAGGCAGTGACAGACCTCACACAGGTTTGAGGCAAGTAAGGGGTGGATAGTGCAGCCCACACCCCTATTCCACCACAGGTGATGCCAGCTGGAGGTACTCAGGCTGGGATAAAGCACCTCCCAGTGTGTCTGTCTGGTTGAAGTGTTGTCTTGGGTAGTGATGAGCGGGAGGTGCCATATTCGATTTTGCGATATTCGTTTTATATTAGTCGAAATCGAATATTCGTAATTATTCCAATTATTGCGATTAATATGCGATCTTATTAATTGCGTATTGCAATTTTTTTCTTAGGCAACGTTCCTATGACTAATTGACTATGGCTAGGCTAATATGTGTATTTTACAAATATTCTTAATATTGCTCTAACTTTAACTTCGTCTTTTATGCCAAGTTGAAATCGCAATTCGATTAATTCAAGTTATAATAATCGAATTGCGATTTCAACTTTTTACGTATATTTTTAATGCTCTAACTTTGTCTTTTAGACTATTCGTAATATTGCTCTAACTTCGTTTTTTAGACTATTCGTAATATTCTAAAAGACGAAGTTAGAGCAATAAAACAAATATTCTTTTTTTTTTTTTTCACAGTTTTCTCTGCATTTTTTTTTTTTTAACAATTTTTTATTGTTTTGTATTATAATAGTATACATACATGTCGATAGATCACCGTTCAATGACATAAAGTGGCATACGGCATAATGACAGGTAATCTTGCATTACAAATTCCAAATAGAACATTAAAGTTAACAAGGAACTTATGAGGGAGAAGGGGAAGGAGAGAGGGTGAAGGGAAAAAGGGGGGATGGGGAGGAGGAAGGGGGAGGGAGAAAAAGGGAGGGGTAAAGGATATAGGAAGTCAGTCATGTTAACTAAGAGACAGTTATACTACAAATATAGAATACTACAAATGTGGTATCAAGTGAAGTGTCTATATTCTTTCCAACGGGACCAGATCAAGAGAAAGGTGGGTCTAGAATTTAATTCCCAGTGGGATAGTTCCTCCAGCCGATAGATCTGGTCAACTTTATTGAGCCAGTGTTCAACCTTTGGGGTCTCAGTGGAACGCCATAGAGTTGGGATAAGTAGGCGTGCTGCTGACATCAGGGATGAAAATAAGGCTAACGTATGTTTGTCCCTGCCTCGGATGCCAAATGATAACAAAGCGATCTCAGAAGTATATGGGAAGTCGGACCCACAGATCTTGTTGCTAATTTGGAAGATGTCTTTCCACCATCCAGAGATCTTGGAACAATCCCACCAAATGTGGAGGAATGTACCCTTATTATCCCCGCACCTCCAACAACGGTCCGGGACGTTGGGGAAGAATTTTGAGATTTTATCTGGTGTTCTATACCATCATGACAAGACTTTGTATCCATTCTCTTGGACTCGAACACAGCGTGAAAGCTTGGGAGGAATAGTGCAAAGTTTAAGAGCTTCCTTATGTGTGAAGCTTTTCTTTAAGTCACCTTCCCATATGCCAATGAAAGCAGGTTTAACATCCGTGGCTGGGAGATTTATTCGTTTGTATATAGTAGATATGAGCTTAGAAGGATATTTTGATTAGGTTTTCAAACCAATCTGGAGTCTTTTGAATGTCGAGTGTTTTTGCCCATGATAGGAGGTCTTTCTTTATGTAATTAGTGAGTAAACTGTTAGAGGGAGTAAGGTTTAGTGCTTCAAATAGAAGCGGGTCTGATAAAATACAGCCATCTTTATCCAGTAATTCTAGTATAGGCTTGTTGGAGGATCTGAACTCAATAGGGGAGGACTCTCTTAATTCTCTAGGAGCTAGCGACATCATGTCCTTTACTAGTAGCAAAGGAGAAGGTAGGGTTAGTGCCCGATGATTGGCGGAGAACCACTCCCATACCTTGATAGTAGTGGAAATTATCGGGTTAGGTATTGAAGTTCGAGCAGGGAATGATCTGTCCGCCAACAACAAGGCCCTAAGAGTGGACGGAAAATATACATTCTCCAGAGCTAACCATTGTTTCTGCTTATGGGGTCTAAGCCAATCTATTAGTCTACATAGGTGTATTGCTTTCATGTATTTTTCAGGGTCAGGGAGGCCTATTCCTCCCAAATGTTTAGGTTTTGTTAGAGTTGCAAAGGAGATCCTAGGTTTCCTTCCCTGCCAGATAAATTTCCTGATATAGTTATTCAAGGAGCGGAAGTATGAGTTAGGTATCGGTAAAGGGAGGACTTGCATCAGGTAGGTAAGCCTGGGTATCACTAAAGACATGACCATATTTTTTCTTCCAAACCAGGATAGGCAATGGTGATCCAATGAGTCCAGCTGAGCAGCGATGGCAGACAAGAGGGGTGTATAGTTAAGGCGGAACAGATCCGAGAGATGAGAGGTGATCTTAATACCTAAGTAGTTTAGGTGGGGTGAGTTCCAGTCAAAAGGGGAGCTAGTTCTAAGAGTATTGAGCGTTTTAGAGGAGAGACCACTGTGCAAGATTTGTGATTTATGGGGATTAACTTTAAAGTTAGATATGAAACCAAATTTAGCTAGAAGAGAGGTTATTAATGGCATTGAAATTAAGGGGTTGGTGGTAATTATCAGAAGGTCGTCCGCGAAAGCGGCTAACTTAAATTCCAATGTTCCAATTTTTAGGCCAATGATTTTTTTCTCCTGTCTAAGTGCTTGCATCAGAGTTTCCATTACAAGGACAAAAATAAGAGGGGAGAGGGGACATCCCTGGCGGGTACCGTTTTTTATAGAGAATCGGGAGGAAATAAGGTTATTGACAGAAACTGCTGCAGAAGAGTTGGTATACATTGCAAAGATAGCGTGTATGAATGGATCAGGGATTTGGAATTTCTGTAAGGTATGTTTGATAAAGGACCAGTCTATACGGTCGAATGCCTTCTCGGCGTCTGTTCCTAAAAGGACAAGTGGCTTCTTTTTGTGAGAGGCAAAGTATAACACATCCAAGATCTTGGTGGTTTTATCCTTCCCTTCCCGACCCCGCACAAATCCCACTTGGTCTGAGTGTATTAAAGTGGGAAGGAAGGATTGTAATCTGGTAGCCATCATTTTTGCAAGCAGTTTCAAGTCTATATTTAGGAGGGATATGGGGCGGTAGTTCGCACAGGAAGAGGGATCTTTACCTTCCTTTGGGATTATTGTTATTATTGCACTAGTCATTTCAGAGGATAGTGGGGCATTCTGCAGGGCCAGGTTACAAATAGGGAGGAAGTGGGGAAGTAGTGAGTCTTGAAATGTCAGGTAATAGGAAGTAGTGAATCCGTCAGGTCCTGGACTTTTCCCTTTAGGAGAAGTCTTTAAAGCTGCGGTCAGTTCAGCAAGAGTGAAAGGGTTTGACAGAGAGCTTTTTTGAGAGGGGGATAGTGATGGAAGGTTCAAGGATCTTAAGAAGAGGTTCGTTTCAGTCTCTTTATCCAAGAGAGACTGAGCCTGTCCAGGGGGGTCAAGATTATAAAGGGATTCGTAAAAAGTTTTGAATTGCTCAGCAATTCCCGTAGAGGAGAAAATCGGGGTTCCCTGTGGGGCTTTGATGGAGGTTACATGTCTTGTCTGTTGTCTGCGCTTGATACGACTCATCAAAAATTTGGATGCCTTATTGCCATGAGCAAAAAATTTGTGTTGCGAAGATAAGTAGTATTTTGCTGATCTCTCATTTAGTAAATTTTTTAGGTCTGCTCTCAGTGCATTAAGTTCATCCAAATGTTGCTGAGCTAGGGATCTTTTATGTAGGGTTTCAAGGGTATGGATCTGGTCTAAAAGAGTAGACAAACGTTTCTCGGATTGTTTCTTTATGAAGGAGCATTTGCTAATAAAATGGCCCCTGATAAAGACCTTATGGGCATCCCAAAGAACTTGAGGGGATATGTCAGGCGTGTTGTTAATAGAAAAGTATTCATCTAGAAGTGACTTAAAGTAGGTCCTGTGTGCCTCGCTGCTCAGAATGGACTCATTGAGCCTCCAAATAGGGGACCTACCCGTGTCTGATGAAGAACGCAAGGTACAGAATACAGGAGCGTGGTCAGAAATGGATATACTTCCGATCCTTGTATCGGTGCAGAATTGAACCTGATCCTTGGGGATGAAGATATAATCGATTCTGCTATAGGACTGCGCTGGAATGGAATAAAAAGAATAATCAGAGCAATTTGGGTTAAGGCATCTCCAAATGTCAATCAGACCTAAACTATGTAATTTAGTGTTTAACTTTCTCAGGGCCCTGGCAGAGAAGGAAGACCTTTTGGAAGAAGTATCAGTAAGAGGATGCAACGCAACGTTAAGATCTCCTGCTAAAACAAGAGTACCCTCATGATGGTTTTCTATTAAAGAAAGGGTAGATAACAACCACGATATTTGGTCCGAGTTAGGGGCATATAGGTTTACAAATGTATACATTTTCTGAGAAATATGACCCTTCAAAATAATATATCTCCCGTCGGGATCTTGGATGTGGGAAGCATAAATAAAGGGAACACTTTTTTTAAAACCGATGCTTACTCCCCTTGAGGCGGCTCCATCAGCTCCGCAATGGTACCAGTTAGGGAATCTGGAGAAAGATAAATCTGGATATTTATTGTGTTTATAATGGGTTTCTTGAAGAAAGATTATGGAGGACTTCTCCTTTCCCAGAAGGGAGAAGATTTGAGAGCGTTTTGATGGTGATCTAAGACCCTTCACATTGTAGGTAACTATTTTTAGATCCGCCATATTGTTCTGGTCAGGATTGGGGTGGAACAATCATACCGGTACCTTGCGAAGCGAGGGAGCAAGACACTATACCAAGTGGCTCCGGAAAAAGCAAGCATCAGCTCCAAGAACCCAAGATGGCTTGTAAAAGGTCCAGACAAAGTGACATGACTGAGGGAAGGAAAATAAAAGATAAAAGAGAGAGCATATCTATAAACATAACAAATAACCAAATTCTGGTAGAACAAAAAGGTGATGGGGATTTCCATCAAAGTAGTGAAAAAGGGGGTAGTGTGGGTAAACCCAAATATTAGATCTTGCCATTATGTGGGACATGGCGAGCTAAAAGGCAGTTACCTCTAATATTACATAGTAGTACGCAAGTAAAATAACATATTGTATGTTTTGGACAGTCAAGGAGGTAGGGAAAAATATGAAAGTGGAAAAGAGAGGCAAAATATTAGATAAGAAACATAGAGAATGCTGTTAGAGGTCATCTATAGCACCCAAATATTCAGGTAATTTTCCTTGGTGTCAGCAATCCACTCCTGCGTCGGAACCGTTGAAGCTTGGTAGCAGGTGATTTTTCCCATGAGGTGATTCTCGGGATAGCTGGGAGGGATGAGATGTCGGATACTGTATCCCAGTTGGCAATGTCTAATGGATTAATGTCCATGGTGACAAAAGCTGCTTGCAGGTCCTCATATGACGAGACTTTGATGAATTTTCCCGCATGCGAGAACGTGATGCCAAATGGAAAGGTCCATCTGTATGGAATTCGATTGCTGCGAAGGTATTCCGTAAGGGGTTTAAGGATCCTTCTTTTTTGCAGGGTTACAGGCGCCAGGTCTTGGTAAATAGAGATCGGCGCGTCACCTAGTGAGATGTTGTTAGTTGTTCTAGCCGCTGCTAAAATCTTTTCTTTATCCAGGAAGTTCAAAAAGCGGCATATAATATCCCTAGGTGGATCAGAGTCTTTTGGTCTTTGTCGCAGGGCCCTATGCACTCTTTCTATAATCATATTTACAGGATCTTCTCTGCCCAGAAGAGATGAGGCAATATTTTTTATGGTATTCACCAGGTCTTCCGCTGGCACTGTTTCAGGTATGCCCCTGAATCTAAGATTATTTCGCCGACTGCGATTCTTCTGATCTTCCATTGCGGCATAGAGAGTTAATGTGGCGCTGGCATGAGGAGAGAGATTGCCCCACGGCTGAGCTATGCTCCAGAGTTGCCGCTTGTGTGGCCTCTAGCGATTCCACCCTATGGCCTACATGCTGGATTTCTTGCGTGAGGCTGGAGATTTCCTGCTTAAGGGGGGATAAGGCTTCAGCCAGGGCTTGTTTAATAAAGCGTCTTGAGACTGGTAATTGGCGTGAGCTCACAGACTCACCTCCATCGCTATCATCATCGGAGGGGCCTTCCTCAGTCTCGGCGGGAGTGCGTTCATCTGCCTGCGCCATCTTGGATTCTTTCATCACAGCCGAGCTGGCCTGTTTTTTGAGGTATTTTGTCATCCCCGCGCCTTGGTTATGGGATTTGGGCATCGCACCTGTGTCAGTGGTCTTCTGCCCTCCAATCTTGACCATTTCAGAGATTAAATTCGGACGTAGGCGAGTCCCTTGGCAAGGTAATGCACGGAGCTCAGCAGTGCATGTCCTCTCGGCTCAGACGCTGGCTCCGCCCCCCAAAAACAAATATTCTAAAAGACAAAGTTAGAGCATTAAAAATATACGTAAAAAGATAAAATCGCAATTCGATTATTATAACTTGAATTAATCGAATTGCGATTTCAACTTGGCATAAAAGACGAAGTTAAAGTTAGAGCAATATTAAGAATATACATAAAAAGTTGAAATCGCATTTCGATTATTATAACCTGAATGAATCAAATTGCGATTTCAACTTATACAGTCTACCATGTTTGGTTTGTTATCGCGATAATACGTCATTTAAATAATCGTGTTTGTGCGTCCGTACGTGCGTGCGTGCCTGTCTTTGTCTTTGGATCGCAAGGGGAGTGGAGAGAGACAGAGAACTTTATTTGAAAATGGCCAAGAGCAATTTTAATCAAGAAGAGCTGGAAGCTTTGATCACTGTAAGTAATTCTACCGAAAAAAGTATGTCACTGTTAAAGGGGCGGCCACAGTTTTAGTCACTGTTAAAGGGGCGTCCACAGTTCTAGTCACTGTTAAAGGGGCGTCCACAGTTCTAGTCACTGTTAAAGGGGAGGGCACAGTTATAGTCACTGTTAAAGGGGAGGGCACAGTTCTAGTCACTGTTAAAGGGGAAAGCACAGTTCTAGTCACTGTTAAAGGGGCGGCCACAGTTCTAGTCACTGTTAAAGGGGCGGCCACAGTTCTAGTTACTGTTAAAGGGGAGGGCACAGTTCTAGTCACTGTTAAAGGGGAGGGCACAGTTCTAGTCACTGTTAAAGGGGAGGGCGCAGTTCTAGTCACTGTTAAAGGGGCGACCACAGTTCTAGTCACTGTTAAAGGGGCGGCCACAGTTCTAGTCACTGTTAAAGGGGCGTCCACAGTTCTAGTCACTGTTAAAGGGGAGGGCACAGTTATAGTCACTGTTAAAGGGGAGGGCACAGTTCTAGTCACTGTTAAAGGGGAAAGCACAGTTCTAGTCACTGTTAAAGGGGCGGCCACAGTTCTAGTCACTGTTAAAGGGGCGGCCACAGTTCTAGTTACTGTTAAAGGGGAGGGCACAGTTCTAGTCACTGTTAAAGGGGAGGGCACAGTTCTAGTCACTGTTAAAGGGGAGGGCGCAGTTCTAGTCACTGTTAAAGGGGCGGCCACAGTTCTAGTCACTTTTAAAGGGGCAGTCACTATTCAAGTCACTGTTAAAGGGGTGACCACAGTTCTAGTCACTGTTAAAGGGGCGGTCACTATTCAAGTCACTCTTAAAGGGGCGGCCACAGTTCTAGTCACTCTTAAAGGGGCGGCCACAGTTTTAGTCACTGTTAAAGGGGCGGTCACTATTCAAGTCACTGTTAAAGGGCAGCCACAGTTCTAGTTACTGTTAAAGGGGCAGCCACAGTTCTAGTCACTGTTAAAGGGGTGGTCACTATTCAAGTCACTCTTAAAGGGGCGGTCACTGTTCAAGTCACTCTTAAAGGGGCGGCCACAGTTCTAGTCACTTTTAAAGGGGCGGTCACTATTCAAGTCACTGTTTAAGGGGCGGCCACAGTTCTAGTCACTGTTAAAGGGGCGGTCACTATTCAAGTCACTCTTAAAGGGGTGGCCACTATTCAAGTCACTCTTAAAGGGGCGGCCACAGTTCTAGTCACTGTTAAAGGGGCGGTCACTATTCAAGTCACTCATAAAGAGGCGGCCACAGTTCTAGTCACTTTTAAAGGGGCGGTCACTATTCAAGTCACTCTTAAAAGGGCTGCCACAGTTCTAGTCACTGTTAAAGGGGCGGTCACTATTCAAGTCACTCTTAAAGGGGCGGTCACTGTTCAAGTCACTCTTAAAGGGACGGCCACAGTTCTAGTCACTTTTAAAGGGGCGGTCACTATTCAAGTCACTGTTAAAGGGGCGGCCACAGTTCTAGTAACTCTTAAAGGGGCGGCCACAGTTCTAGTCACTGTTAAAGGGGCAGTCACTATTCAAGGCAGGCACACTATTAACAGCACAGTCGGCATATTGAATGTAGGCAGCTGTTACAGCAAAATGATAATTGTGCGGAAGACAGACTATACTAGTATTCTGGGACAATGGGAACGTTGGAAATTTGCAATAAATAATTTAGTTGGGTTTCTCTTCTGCCTAAAAGTTTTCCAGCACGGATTTAGTACATGGTGGGACACGTAGCTGATATGATATGAACCCTTATCCAATGTCAAAACAGTTGACTTGGTCCACCTCATTTGAATAACCCTGCAACAGTACCTTGTGAACCAATACCCCCCGCTACCTCAACCTAGCTATTAACATACTCAACTGTAAACCATCTGAAAGACTACATTCATAGTTTCATCTAACACCAAATCATGTGAAATCAAACATAGGGGTAATCATTATCCCATCCAGATCCCACCATAGATTAATTTTGTGTACCGTTAGTTTTTTTTTTGCTTTTTTTTTGCTTTGCTTGTTTATCTTGTTATTTAAAAAAAAAAAATGTTCATTACCTCTTCCAAAAGTGCGCCCTAAGCGCTCAAATAAGTATCCGATAGAGGCATACTGTTTAATATTGGATGTAACGAGCATCCAAAATATAAAAATTTTCTTAGACTAAAAAATAAAGTGCACAAAACCATATTAATATTTATCTAAAAAATGAAAATGAAACTGTCAACAATGAACGTACAACACACAACAGTAATATAAAACATAAACACTATAAAGTAATTAATCTACATCAAAAGCATTAACTTAACTACTAAGTCCATAACCCTAAAGTCTAAAGAACTATTATTAATCCTAACTAAACCAATATATAATGGATTAACATAGTAACATAGTATAAAAGGCCGAAAAAAGCCCTCTGTCCATCCAGTTCGGCCTGTCATCCTGCAAGTTGATCCAGAGGAAGGCAAAAAAAAAAACTGTGATTTTGAAGCCAATTTTCCTCACTTTAGGGGAATAAAAAATTCCTTCCCGACTCCAATCAGGCTACAGAATAACTCCCTGGATCAACAACCCCTCTCTAGTAGCTATAGCCTGTAATATTATTACACTCCAGAAATATATCCAGGCCCCTCTTGGACTCATTTAGTGAACTCACCATCACCACCTCCTCAGGCAGAGAGTTCCATAGTCTCACTGCTCTTACCGTAAATAATCCTCTTTTATGTTTGTGTACAAACCTTCTTTCCTCCAGACGCAGAGGATGTCCCCTCGTCACAGTCCTGGGGATAAATAGATGATGGGATAGATCTCTGTACTGTCCCCTGATATATTTATACATAGTTAGCTCTGCTATATCTGCCTTGTTCACAGGAGCCCAGAACTGTACACAGTACTCCATGTGTGGTCTGACTAGTGTATTGTAAAGTGGTAGGTCTATGTTCTGATGCAACCCATTATCTTATTGGCCTTGGCAGCAGCTGCCTGACACTGGTTTTTGCAGCTTAGTTTGCTGTTTACCAAAATTCCTAGGTCCTTTTCCATGTCAGTGTTACCCAGTGTTTTACCATTTAGTATGTACGGGTGACTTGCATTATTCCTTCCCATGTGCATAACTTTACATTTGTCAGTGTTAAACCTCATCTGCCACTTATCTGCCCAAGCCTCCAATCTATCCAGGTCCTTCTGTAGTAGTATACAGTATACGGTCCTCTGTAGTATATATACAGTATACTGTCCTCTGTGGTATATATACAGTATACTGTCCTCTGTAGTATATATACAGTATACTGTCCTCTGTGGTATATATACAGTATACGGTCCTCTGTAGTATATATACAGTATACTGTCCTCTGTGGTATATAAACAGTATACGGTCCTCTGTAGTATATATACAGTATACTGTCCTCTGTAGTATATATACAGTATACTGTCCTATGTAGTATATATACAGTATACTGTCCTCTGTAGTATATATATACAGTATACTGTCCTCTTCAGTGTAAATTACATTACACAGTTTAGTGTTATCTGCGAAAATTGATAATTAATAAATATATTGAAGAGAATAGGGCCCAATACTGACCCCTGAGGTACTCCGCTAGTGACAGTGACCCAATGTACCATTAATAACCACCCTCTGTTTTCTATCTCTGAGCCGGTTACTTACCCACTTACAGACGTTTTCTCCCAGTCCGTGCATTCTCATTTTATATACTAACCTTTTATGTGGAACAGTGTCAAACGCTTTGGAGAAGTCCAGATACACGACATCCATTGATTTGCCGCTGTCAAGTCTAGAACTTACCTCCTCATAGAAACTGATTAAATTTAGTTTGACATGACAGATCCCTCACGAAGCCATGCTGATATGGCGTTATTTGCTTATTTCCGTTGAGATGCTCTAAGATAGCATCTCTCAGAAAACCTTCAAACAGTTTACCCACAACAGATGTTAAACTTACCGGCCTATAGTTTCCAGGCTCTGTTTTTGGACCCTTTTTGAATATTGGCACCACATTTGCCATGCACCAATCCTGTGGGACATTCCCTGTCAGTATAGAGTCCTTAAATATCAGAAATAAGGGTCTGGCTATGACATTACTTAATTCCCTTAGGATACAGGGGTGTATGCCATCCTGTCCTGGCGATTTGTCTATTTTAATCTTTTTAAGTCACTGATGTACTTCTTCCTGGGTCAGACAGGGCTTTATCTGCTTTATGCACCAAACACTGATTGTCTTTTAAAGTAGATTTAAAATGTATATTTCCTTTACTTTTGCAGCGATAAACAACTTATTGACAGAAGTAAAAAATGTGCAGCGGGAGCAGTGCGAACGCATGAAAAAATTGAGGGCGCAGCTGCTGAAAAGGGTGAGGGATGAGCTGACCCTAGAAGAGGAGGCCAACAAAAAGGCCATGGATGGACTGCTGCAAAAGATCAAAGAAATAAAAAAATTGCCTTAATTATTATTTTTTTCATTTGTTTTTTGGGGCTGTTTTTTTATTTAAAGATTGTTTTATAAAACTTTATTGTTCTATAAAATTTGTTGTGTTTTGTTTTATTGTAACCAATGGGGTTACAGTACGGACAATTTAGTCTGGGCCAAAGTAATAATTCATTATCATTACATACAGCAGCCACCGTTACATGTAAACAGGTTAATAGACATGGCGCCGCTTATGGTCGGAGCCCCGAACGCTAGTGTGAAAGTAGCCTTACCATGTACCTAATGCTGTCTGTTCTGCTGTCTGTCCTCCTGACCGTGGAATAAAGGGGCCTTACAACAAATGTCTAAAATTACACCGTAACATTACATAAAAATAAAAAAACAACACACGTTATCAAACTGTAAAAAATTTATTTATTAAAACAAAAATAATAAAGAAAGCCTCTATGGCAACTTTTTCAGCTCCAAAACTATTTTGTAAATTTTTCGGAGCTGGTGGAGGTTTATTTCCTCCATTTGCCGCAACTTCCGATTAAAGCGTTGCTGAATTTTTTTTTAGCTCCGCTATATTTTTTCGGGGTTCTTGTTTGGTTGCCTCCAGCTCTCATATGGCCATGTTCATAACTGGAAAAAAAAAAAAATATATATATAATTAAAATTAGGGTTACTTATAAGACAAATAGTGGATTTTTTTTATTTTAATATAACACTAGTTTCTGTTGTCCCCTCATTGTTACCACTTTTAACCACTTCACAACCGGCCATTAAGCGTAGGCCTCAGCGAAACGTGACTTGATGCAGTGGGACAATCTATTATGGATACGGACCAACAAACACCCTGCCCCCAGGCATAATCGTTTGTGAACCGGGGTGCAAATGCAACTCAGCTAAACAGGCAGCCATGTTAACTATGGATACTTTCACACCTGCGTTTAGGTGCGGATCCGTCTGGTATCTGCACAGACGGATCCGCACCTATAATGCAAAGGCTTAGATCCGTTCTGAATGGATCCGTTTTGACTTTACATTGAAAGTCAATGGGGGACGGATCCGTTTGAAAATTTAGCCATATTGTGTCAACTTCAAACAGATCCGTCCCCACTGACTTACATTGTAAGTCTGGACGGATCCGTTTGCATCTGCACGGCAAGCAGTGTTCTGGTGTCCGCCAGCTGAGCGGAGGACAAACGCCACCAGACTGATGCATTCTGAGCGGATCCGCATCCACTCAGAATGCATTAGGGCAGTACGGATCAGTTCGGGGCCGCTTGTGAGAGCCTTCAAACGGAACTCACAAGCGGAACCCCGAACGCTAATGTGAAAGTAGCCTAAGGGCTGCTATTTGTCAGATTCATTACACATGTGCATTACAACTCCGGAGATGCAGGATGTTGTGGGGATCGTGGGATGCTTGTGAATATGTTATGTTTATCAAATTATAGTAATGTGTGCACATATTTACCCTCCCGGTGAGGGATGGAGACCACCTCTTCCTCCTCTTCTGGAGCTGGGGGGGCGGAATCAGGTGGCAGGGAAGGTCCGGCCTCCTCCATAGTGGCCTCTGTCTTGGCAACATCTTGGGGGGAAGTGGCCTCTACATTTTCCCCCTCCTCCTCTATGGCCGCCTCGACATTTGCCCTCTCCTCCTCCATGGGCGCCTCCACATTTTCTCCCTGCTTCTCGTTAACTTTTTTTTTTTTTTTTTTTGTGGTGGCGGATCGAGGGAAGGGGTTGACCTGTAATAATGACACAATGTTAAGAATTTACACAAACAACTCATAAACCATAACCAAGGTAAAGATCAAGAAATTCCTATCTGGTGGAATCTGCTTGGGATTATGAATTATACCAATTGTGGATTTACCTTTAAAAAAATAAAAATAAAAATAGTCTAAGTTACAAGGTAGGATGAGATAACATGGGATTTGTTAGGAAGGTGCCCTATAGGGTATTGTGACTGGGTATTGGATGCTTAGGTAAAGCAAACAACAGTTCGGAAATTAGATGAGGGGTTAGGCCTCATGCACACGACCGTTTTTTTTTTTAAGGTCCGCAAAAACGGGGTCCGTAGGTCCCTGATCCGTGACCGTTTTTTCGTCCGTGGGTCTTCCTTGATTTTTGGAGGATCCACGGACATGAAAAATGAAAAAAAAAGTCAAGTTTGCCATTGAAATGATAGGAAAAAACGGACACGGATCACAGACACGGATCACGGACGCGGATGACAATCTTGTGTACATCCGTGTTTTTTCACAGACCCGTGGACTTGAACCGTGAACCGTTGGCCGTGAAAAAAATAGGACAGGTCCTATTTTTTTCACGGCCAGGAAACACGGATCACGGATGCGGCTGCCAAACGGTGCATTTTCCAATTTTTCCACGGACCCATTGAAAGTCAATGGGTCCGCGAAAAAAAAACGGAAAACGGCAAAACGGCCACGGATGCACACAACGGTCGTGTGCATGAGGCCTTATTGGATGGTGTTATGTTGGGTATATCATTTTTTGTGGCTGCCAGCGTTATACTGTCTGCTAAGCCGCATTTTGAAGAGCTGTTGATTTAGTTGTCACGGTAACTTTATAATTAGAAGGAGGCTTAAAGTCTCCCCTTTAAGTGTCACTTTGACGGTGACCGCCCCTTTAACAGTGACTTTGATGGTGACCGGCCCTAATACACAGTGACTTTCACGGTGAACGCCCCTTTAACTGTGAACTCCACAGCTCCTGTCAATTGGCAGTTAGGATTTTACACTGGGTTCACACCTGAGCTTTTTACAGCGCGTTCAAACGCGCTGTAAAACGCTCAACACATGAAAACCAATGCTTCCCTATGGCCCTGGTTCACACTTGAGCGTTTTAAAGCGCGTTTGAACGCGCTGAAAAACGCCCTACGCTCAAAAAAGTTATTGAGCTTCTTTGGGGCGTTTTGTCGCGCGTTCCCGTACATAGACTTTCGGGAACGCGCGACAATGGGCGTTCGCTTGTCTCTGTATGCGCGATTGTAAACACCCGCTCCTTTCAGAATGCTCAGGTGTGAACCCAGAGTAAGTGAAAGGCTGGCACGCTTGTTTTGGATAATACAGGTCATTTTTGGGGAATCTCGTGTACGTCGTAGAGAGCCGAGACCCTGCAAGATTTATTTCTAGGTAGCATGGGATGTGTATACCAAGTTTCGTTTAAATCGATGGTTGCGTTTAATAGTTTTTGCGGAACATATATATATATATAATCTTGAATCCCATGCAAATTAAGTGGGGGATGCATGTAATGGTCGGGGACGTTGACCGGAATGCTGAATGATGTTTGCAGTTTATGTAGATATAAACGTGTGAAACATATGAAATCATCCGGTGACATCATACATCAGTACCGCGCTGGTATAACAATATATATACCATCTCAGCGAGGTAGAGATGTATGATGTAACTGGAAGATTTTGTACATGTCACAACAGGTAATAAGTAATCATTTGAAAAGGGATGAAACACGGATGTAGCAGAGGTAACACACAAGCTTTATGAGACGTGTTATGTAAACTTCATGCAATTAAATGTGTTAAGATATTTTAAAAATACCTTGTGTTTCAAGATTACCTGATAAGTTAAGAGGTTGTGTGTTAACCCTACTACATCTGTACGGATTAGCAGCATAACTGAATATATACATTACTGAGTGTTGTAGAGAGAGATACAAAAATCATGTAAGCATTGTACCTGGGCATAATCGCCGACTGTACTCATCGACCTTTTCTTTGTGAAGCCGCTTCAGGTCGCAAAACTTTTTTTGTATGGCCTTGTGGTCGTGCCATATGCCGGTTTTTAATTTCAATTTCAACCCGGACAGACTGCACGATGGCCTCTTTTTCTAGCCTCTTGCTTGTCCAAGGATATCGCCGCTCCAGAAAGCGCTGAAGGATAAAGATGAAAGCATATCATCACAATTTTCTTATTATACAAATATTCAAAGAAATATCCACAAAAAAATAATAATAATCAAAAAGTAGTTACACCTTTAACCCCTTCACACATTATGACGTAAAGGTATGTTGTTGCGTGACAGGGGATGTATGGAGTGGGCCTCTGCAGTGAGCCGCTCCATACGCACGATCTGCCGGCTATATGATACAGCCGACATCCGGCCGCACTAACAGGAAGCGGCGATCGCGCCGTCCCTGGTATTCAACCCCTCAAGGCTGATCGCGGCACCTGTGATGTGATGCGGCTCCATCTTCCTTCCAATCGGAGCCCCTGCAGTGAAATTGCGGGGCTCCGATCGGTTGCCATGGCAGCATGGACGCTGCTGAAGCTATTCAGGCCGGCCATGGCTTTCTCCATACTGAGCTATGCACGAGGCACAGCGCAGAATGGAGTGTGTAAGAATCCTATTCACCGTAATAGATTTCTATTATTGTGAATAGGAGACGGGATCAAAAGATCCCATGTACGAGACCCCTATGGGGGCTAATTGCTGTAAAAAAATAACATTAATAAAGTTTAATAAACACCACTATTTTAAAAGTTTGAATCACCACCCTTTCCCAATTTTACATATAAAACAATTTTTTCTAATGCAAAACATGGTAAATTAAATGGTGGCATTAAAAAATGCATCTTGTCCTGCAAAAAAAAAAGGCCTCATGTGAATGGAAAAAATAAAAATAAAAATATTTGCATACACTCAATCTACAATGGGGATGGATCCGTTTGAAGTTGGCACAATATGGTTCAATTTCAAACAGATCCGTCCCCCATTGACTTTCAATGTAAAGTCTGGACGGATCCGTCTGACTACAAATTGGACTTAGACTTTTTTCTGAAATATAATACAGACGGATCTGTTCTGAACGGATCCCACCGTCTGCATTATAGGAGCGGACCCGTCTGTGCAGACACCAGACGGATCCGCTCCGAAAGCAAGTGTGAAAGTAGCCAGCTGTAGGTCAAGTGTTGCTAATGCTAAATATTGTTCTGACATGCATGCAATATGAAATAAAATACAGTGCTGTAATACAATATTACTTACAGTGAGAATAATTTCTTCTTCATCCTTTTGAAATCAAATTTTGCCCATTTTTGATCGCCGATTTTAAGACAGAAAACTCCACGGGAAGCAATGCAAAACCAAAACCAAAACCAGGACACTTGTCACGTGACACGATTACGTCACTCATAAGAAGTTGAAATCGCAATTCGATTATTATAACTTGAATTAATCGAATTGTGATTTCGACTTAGCACTGCTATATTCCATATTAGGCTAGAATTAACTAATATGGAATATAGCAGTGTCCAGTTGAAATCGCAATTCGATTATTAAAACTTGAATTAATCAGATTGCGATTACAACTTATCACTGCTATATTACATATTAGGCTCGAATGAACGAATATGGAATATAGCAGTATTAAGTTGAAATCGCAATTCGATTATTATAACTTGAATTAATCGAATTGCGATTTCAACGTAATTCTCAAATCCGACAGTACATTCTAGTATATGGAGACGTTCCCATGGTGAAGTCGGCAGAAGCGGCAACGGGCACTGACTGGAGCAAAAAAAAAAAAAACGAATATTCGATTTTGCGAATATATAGAACAATATTCTAAATATTCGCAAAATCTCGAAATTGCGATATTTGAGAAAAAATTTGCAATTTGAATATTCGCGCTAAACACTAGAAGCAAGTATATCAAACCCTTTAATCAGTATTTTGCGGAAACAGATATATCGTAGGCCTCAATGAATATTTGGTGGAAGCAGGTATATTAATCCCTTTAATCATTATTTTGTGGAAGCAGATTTATTGTAGGCCTCAATCATTATTTGTTGGAAGCTGGTGCAGTACATATAAAAAGTCTACACACCCCTGTTAAAATGTCAGGTCTCTGTGATGTAAAAAAAAAAAAAAGACAAAAATAAATCATTTCAGAACTTTTTCCACCTTTAATGTGGCCTATAAACTGTGCAACTGAATGATAAACAAACTGAACAAAAACATATTTTAGCTAGAGGGAAGAAAAAAATGACTTGGCTACATTTGCACACTCTTCTTTGCAAAAACACTCCAAATCTGTCAGAGGGCATCTTTTGTGCACAGCCCTCTTCAGATCACCCCACAAATTTTTTATCAGATTCAGGTCTGGGCCCTGGCTGGGCCATTCAAAAACTTTAATCTTCTTCTGGTGAAGCCATTGTATGCTTTGGGTTGTTGTCATGCTGAAAGATGAAGTTCCTCTTCATGTTCTTCTTTCTAGCAGAAGCCTAAAGTTTTGTGCCAATATTGACTGCTATTTGGAACTGTGATAACTATTTACAACGGGTGTGATATACCTGTTGCCCCCAAAAAAATGATTAAAGAGTGCAATTGTCACGGCTGAGGATGGGGAAAACCCTCAGCCATGCGATGCCGGAAGATGGAGTCGCTGCAAGGCCAGGACAGAGATTAGGGAGCAGGTCACCTCCTATCATCTCCCTAACTCTGACCCTAACTCCTAGCTGTATGAGCCGACCCTGATGGTAGGAGGGCTCATACTTCCGGAACCGTGAAGTCCCTACTAGCCCTCAGGGTTGCCCTCAACTAGGAGCAGGGTAAGACGACCTGTTCCTCCTAGGCACGGAGGAACAGGAGTCTCACAGGCCAGGCTACAATAAAGGGGAACATATACAACTTATTGCAATGGCAGGTAAATGCAAAGTATAGCACCTACCTGCCACAGACACAAAGCCTGGAACCCATGCAGACGCGCTGCTGTCTAAAGAACACACGGACACAGCACACGGGAAACCAGGAAACCATAAGGTGCAATAAACAAGCAACCACATACACATCTACATAACATCATGACATAAATCTTATGACCACAAGGGTGGCCCCCACTGGCAGATGGTGAATAACAGGAGGATGTCTCCAGCAAGCATGGCTGAAGAACCCCCTCTGACTACTGCTTAGAGCAGAGACTATATAGGCCCAAGTAGTCACACCCACACAGACACACCCAGTGTTTAGACACACAAGGAAGGAGGTTAACCCTTCCAACACCAGGGAGTGTAGTGGAACAACATAAAGGGGAATACACACAAACTCTCACTGCAGCTGTTACCGTTGACAACGACATGCATGGCAAACGTGTCCTGGGAGCCAGCCAAAAGGCTGAGACACTGCCACCACATGTACAAACACCAAACGTTGCCACAGGCGAAGGGAAAATGTCAGAGTGCACACAAAACATAAAACACAGTGCACACCAGACATTCAGAGTGCATACAAACACCCACCCAAACCAAAGGCAGCCGCACGCATACCTGTTGTCCGCGGCAACCGCACTTGAGGCAAGCAGCAAAGTGCCCCCAGCTGCGGTTGACACAACACCAGACCGCGGGCAACTGCATGCGGCTCCCAAGGAGTCACGACCATAAACATGGTCGTGACAGCAATATACCTGCTTCAACAAAATACTGATTGTGATATACCTGCTTCCACAAAATATTGATTGAGGCCTGAAATATACCTGCTTCCACAAAATGCTGATTGAGGGGTGTGATATACCTTCTTCCGCTAAATATTAAATAAGGAGTTTTTATATACCTGATTCCACAAAATACTGATTGAGGGGTGTGATATACCTACTTCCGCAAAATATTGATTAAGGGGTTTAACATGCCAGCTTCCATAAAAAACAGAATGAGGGGTTTAATATACCTGCTTCCACCAAATTTTGTTTAAGGGGTTCTATATAACTGCTTCTACAAAAATACTGATTGAGGGGTGCAATATAACTGTTTCCACAAAATACTGAATAAGGAGTTTGATATACCTGTGTAATGGACCGTTTCATCAGACAAGGGGTTAAGATCCGTTTAGGCGATATGCCCCTTTCTGAGAGACAGGCACTGCTACTGCAGAACACTAAACTCCCGAACTGGATACAAAATAGCACTCCAAACTGGAACCTCGCGAATAGCTGCCAGCAGACGAACAGGAAAAGCATACAATCAGCTTACACTCCTGGCAATCAGTCTCTAACAGCATACAGGGAATCCCCCCAATAACGAGACAAGGCTCCATGTTGAGGGTCAAGCAGTGGTCTGACTGTACTTCAAGTACAGCCTCTTTTATTCATAAAAAACAAACATGGTACTGCCCACAGGGTTTTGAAATCCAACCAATCAATATCTTACAACACACACAATGCAAGTACAGCAACCAATCGTTCACGCCCCCTAGGGGACCAGAAGGGAGACTGTGACACAGAACAGATACAACACATCCCCACAATGCATCATGGTTTCCTCCTCTCTGCCCCAGAGACAACCAAGGCGTAATCCAATTATCTCTCAGGACAAAGGGAAATCGCCAATACACATGTGGAGACAACAGGACAGACATCTCCATTTAAACACACAATGGGACAATGGCACAATGGGACAATGGAACACACCCAGCATTTTCCTCCCCTCTGTCTATCCACCCAACTGTCTCCCAAGCTGACAAGTTACACAAACATATATACGCTTGGTTCTTTAAAGGGGTATACCCATATGCCCTAACATCATACGTACAGGAATTACCGTATATAGTGGCTGGGTTTGCCACAGGGCCATAATCCGGAGGCAAGAGGCTTTTAAACAGCCCCCTCCAAAACCCAGTGGCGAGGTTGGTTTCGCCACACATCTCCCCCTCCCAGGGAAGACTAACCAGATACCTGACCTCACGGTCAGTACCTGAGTTAGTCTGGCAGTCCAACCACAACCCAATACTGGACCTGTTGAATCTTGGGGCCTGTCTCTGTTCTGTATGTCCCCAGCTGTTGAGTGTGCATCTGCTACTCCTTGCTTTATGGTTCTCCAGCTTGGAGCTGTAGGTACTTGGTGGGCAGAGGCCGACTGTGCTCTGCCCAGATGCCAGCTCTTCCACTGGGGATGCCTGTGGGAAGTCAGTCTCTGGAAAAGAGTATCGGGGAGGGCAGAGGCCGACTGCGCTCTGCCCTGATGCCAGCTCTTCTGCAGGGGTGAGGGGATACAAGCCAGTCCTGTAACAAGGGGGTCGGTGGAGCAGAGGCTAGCGGCTCTCTGCCCTGATGCCAGCTCTTCCACTAGGAAGGGATCAGTGGGTATTGCAGGCTCATCCCCTGCCCCCAGAACTCGGTTGGGAAGTAGCTGGGAAGGGGAGGGCTCGCTTACCTCCTCCTCCTGGTATCCCTGCGGAGATGGCTGGAGATCTGGTTGTTTGAGGGGGAGACCAACTGTCTCCTCTTTGGCTAAATAGCCCTGTTGCTGGGGGACAGGACCGACTGTCCCTACCCCCTGTGCTGTAAGTGCAGAGACCACGGTCCCATCTGCACAGTTGTGGGGCTTACTGTCTCCCCCTGGTAAGTTAAGCTGCCACTGGGGAATGGAGACTAGGCTCCCAGTTCCCAACAAATCCTTCTGTTGCTGTGGGATGGAGACTGGGCTCCCAATTTCCAACAACTCAATCTGCTGCTGGGGGACAGGACCGACTTTCTCTGCCCCCTGTAACTCAGCCTGCCGCTGGGGAATGGAGACTGGGCTCTCAATTCCCAATAAATCACACAGCCGCTGGGGAATGGAGACTGGGCTCCCAATTCCCTGTAAATTACGGATCCGCCGCTGGGGAGAGGGGGTAACTAGCTCCTCTCCCATACATACTTCCATACTCTGTGGAGGGAGACCGACTGTCTCTGCTCCCAATACAGTGTCCTGCTGCTGGGGAAAGGAGACTGGGCTCTCTATTCCCTGCTGGACACTCTGCCGCTGGGGAATGGAGACTGGGCTCCCAATTCCCGACACATCACTCGGCCGCTGGGGAATGGAGACTGGGCTCCCAATTCCCAAAAAATCATGCTGCTGCTGGGGGGCAGGAACAACTACCTCTGCCCCCTGTAACTCAGTCTGCCGCTGGGGGGGGGAGGACACTGCTCTCCTCTCCCTGCATTTCACACTGCCGCTGGGAAATGGAGACTGGGCTCCCAATTTCCGGCACATCACTCGGACACTGGGGAATGGAGATTGGGCTCCCAATTCCCAAAAAATCATGCTGCTGCTGGGGGCAGGAACAACTACCTCTGCCCCCTGTAACTCAGTCTGCCGCTGGGGAGGGAGGACGCTACTCTCCTCTCCCTGCATTTCACACTGCCGCTGGGGAATGGAGACTGGGCTCCCAATTCCCTGCAGGACCGGTGGAGAGACCTCGGTCCCAGCTCTACCAGCCACCTGGGGTCCTTCCCAGTAATGCTCTACAATATCTGCCCAGCTGAATGGGTCTGGATCTGGGTCTGTCACCTTACTGTCCTGCTGAGCCTTCCCAATGGAGTGGAAGAGATCTCGGTAGTCCTGCTCCAGTTCCCACTCCAGGGTTGCTAGGTGAGCCAGGTCTTGCTCTACCTCATGGGGGTCATCCCACTCACGCCTAGCCTCCCTATCATAGAAAATGTCCTGAAGTCTGGACTGTGCAGGGCTCCCAAAGCCAGGCTCTGCAAAGGTCTCCCATAACAAGCCAGGACCATCAAACTCCTCCCCCTCTGGCTTGTCATGCTCAGCTGTCCAGGGTATATACTGTGCCATATACCACCAGAGCGCCTGGTAGGCATCCTCCAGCCATAGCTCCTGCCATACCCGGTGCTCTAGTTCCTTCACTTATTCCTCCAAGGGGCTGCTCTCCCAGGAAGGGCATCCGCAGGGCCACTTGCTTCTGCAACCGCTGCTCTTCACTGGGGAGACTCTCACCCCGCTGGTATTGTACATTATCCAGGGCCTGGTACCAGATGCCTTTCCTTAATGCATCCCGGCCATCCAGGTCCTCCTCCTCGTATAACACTGCTCGTTCCATTTATTAAGGTCTGATTTGAACACAAATCAGAATCGGAACCTGCGCTGATTCCGATACGTTTCCAAGTGTTGGCTCAAGGTACAAGGGGTATTCACAGTAGTAAGGAGAAATGTTCACAGTTTCTAGTATATGGGGAAAGAAATGTTCACAGTAGTCTTTTCCCCATATACTAAAAACTGTGAACATGTCTCCTTACTACTGTGAATACCCCTTGTACCTTGAGCCAACACTTGGAAACGTATCGGAATCAGCGCAGGTTCCGATTCTGATTTGTGTTCAAATCAGACCTTAATAATACTTTTTTATTACGGTCACTGCAGCAGACTGTGGCAGTGAACCTTGCAGCGATTCCCTGCATGATACAAAGAGTTTAGTGAATCGGGGAGCGCGGGTGAGCTTGTATAATATTCTACTGCTCGTTCCATCCTGTTGCTTTTAGGGTCGCTGTACTGGGACATGCGTTGCCCTTAAATTGTAGAATCCACAGAAATGGTGTCTCCTGTAGCTGTCCTTCTGGCTGTAGGAACGATCCCGCCACTTGCCACCAATGTAACGGACCGTTTCAGCAAACAAGGGGTTAAGATCCGTTTAGGCGATAAGCCCCTTTCTGAGAGACAGGCACAGCTACTGCAGAACACTAAACTCCCGAACTGGATACAAAATAGCACTCCAAACTGGAACCTCGCGAATAGCTGCCAGCAGACGAACAGGAAAAGCATACAATCAACTTACACTCCTGGCAATCAGTCTCTAATAGCATACAGGGAATCCCCCCAATAACGAGACAAGGCTCTGTGTTGAGGGTCAAACAGTGGTCTGACTGTACTTCAAGTACAGCCTCTTTTATTCATAAAAAACAAACATAGTACTGCCCAAAGGGTTTTGAAATCCAACCAATCAATATCTTACAACACACACAATGCAAGTACAGCAACCAATCGTTCACACCCCCTAGGGGACCAGAAGGGAGACTGCGACACAGAACAGATACAACACATCCCCACAATGCATCATGGTTTCCTCCTCTCTGCCCCAGAGACAACCAAGGCGTAATCCAATTATCTCTCAGGACAAAGGGAAATCGCCAATACACATGTGGAGACAACAGGACAGACATCACCATTTAAACACACAATGGGACAATGGCACAATGGGACAATGGAACACACCCAGCATTTTCCTCCCCTCTGTCTATCCACCCAACTGTCTCCCAAGCTGACAAGTTACACAAACATATATACACTTGGTTCTTTAAAGGGGTATACCCACATGCCCTAACATCATACGTACAGGAATTACCGTATATAGTGGCTGGGTTTGCCACAGGGCCATAATCCAGAGGAAAGAGGCTTTTAAACAGCCCCCTCCAAAACCCAGTGGGGAGGTTGGTTTCGCCACAACCTGCTTCCACAAAATGCAGATTAAGGGTTGCAATATACAGTGGATATAAAAAGTCTACACACCCCTGTTAAAATGTCAGGTTGCTGTGCTATGAAAAAATGAAACAAAGATAAATTATTTCAAAACTTTTTCCACTTTTAATGTGACCTATAAATTGTACACTCAATTGAAAAACAAATTGAAATCTTTTAGGTGAAGACATACCTGTCCTCGAACACGGCTAAAAATAGGTTAGCATAAGTACATGATACAGGTGTGCCCATGGCAATTCCTACCCTCTGTCTATACCATTGGTCATCAAATGTAAACACGCTATTAGAGAGGATAAAACTGAGTGCCTCCGCTATAAACTGGCAGTATATAGATTTTTTATCAGTTCTTCCCAAAACCTGGTTGATTGCCTGGATCCCCACATCATGCGGTATCCTCGTGTAGAGGCTCTCCACATCCAGTGACACCAGAGCGAGTCTATCTCGCCAATCAAAATGATTGAGGAAATTGCCTGTGTCACTGAGGTATGTGGGGGCCTTTGATAAAAGGGGTCTGAGCAACCAGTCCATGTATTGGGAAAGGAGTCAGTAAGCGACCCTATGCCTGCCACAATGGGGCAGCTCGGTGGGGCTGTGATAGACTTGTGTATATTGGGAACAAAATACCATGCTGGCTTACTGTGGTATTGTAGTACCAATTTCTCAAACATACTCTGTGGCAAAAAATCAGTAGCAATATATTTAGAGACTAATTCCTTTAGCTGAGACAACAGACCTATTGTGAGATTCTTCCTTTTTCTAGGTGATTGTGTCATCAAGCTGTCTATGCGCCTCACTCATGTAGTACTGCTTAGTAAAACCACATTGCCCCCCTTGTCGGCTGGCTTGACTATGACATCCTCTAAACTGCCCAGCCACTTCAAAGCGGCTTTTTTTATGGGAAGTAATAATTTCATACGTATTGGGATAGATGAGAGCCTTTACATCCCTCATCACACGCTTCTGGAAAATGTCGATGCCACAGCCAGCCGGCATGGGGGGAGTAAAAGTGGACCCAACACCTCCTGTAAATATGTCCTTATCAACAGCCCTGTCCTCTGTCTCCTGTAAGTTGATGCTGGTAAGTAATTCTAGACAGCTAACTTCCTCTGCATTAAAGGGATCAGTGATATCGAACCCTAGATGGTCAGTGTGGGCTGGGATCTGTGCCTGTTTAGGGGGTTGCTGATGGAGTGGAGGGTCTTTAAACATTTTCTTTAGATGGAGTTTCCGCATAGCCTTGTACAGATCCACCTCAAAGCCCACCGGATCGGTCAACTGCCGAACAGGGAGGAAGCGCCTTCACAGAGCTCCTGCTCTTGGGTCTCTATCCAGAGACATCCAGTGGCTATAACAGCTGGAAATTGCCTGACTCCCTTCCTGCTAGACTACAAACTTCAGACAGATCATTTTAAGCCCTCTCTTGGGCGTGTAGGACCGACAACAGCCGGTTGCCATTTGCGGCCTTGCTACAGTGCCGGAGCCTCGGATCCATTTTGCAGCGCTTGCCTGCGCGCTGTCCACACAGCGGTTAGCCCGATAGCGGGGACCCCGCAAGAAGCGCCCGAGATCTTTTGCCGCTGATCGGCGCGTAACAGACAAGCGCCCTGCCCGTTGTGAGCGCGACAAGAAACTGACCTGCAAGAGGGATCGAACGTGGTGTAACGGTGTCTGGAGTACTGCACTCCCATTTACATACCCTGAGCGCACCACCGCAGGGTAACAGGACTCAAAGACAGCGTGACCCAGGGCTGAGGGAGAGGCCTAGCAGAGGAGAGCTCCGGGCCGGAGGGTCCCGCTGAACGGTGCGGAACGTGGAGACTCATATAGCCAACCCAGCAGGCTTCTTCTACAGATCCAGCAGGCAAACGTCTACAGAACCTGGTAAGACACAGCCGCGGCGAGACCTGTCATTTACGGCTCCTGCTAGACATATAGCCGACGGGGACGCAGCCTGCAGACAGCTCGGCAGCATCGCTGTACTATAATAGCGCCGGAGCCATGAAATAAGGTACCGCTTTATACCTGGCTTACTCCGGTCGCACGTGCAGCTGCAGGTCCTTCCCGAGTCAGTGTCTCCCCTCATAGTCTCTGGCCACCCTGCGACACGCCGGAGGCTCTCGGTGAGAGTCTTCCCAGCCCACATCTGACCCTCGGTGTCCAGCTGTAACATCCTGTCAGAAGAGTTAATTCCCTAAAGCCCTTGATATGCAAACCCCGGCCTTAGAAGCCGCTCCTCAGTCAATCCGGCTGATTTAAAGAGACAGTGTCCTAATTTTTCTACTCAACACTTAAAAACATACTCATCTTTCATAAGACGACTTCACTCAGTATAAATATGCTGTAAAGGGGGAGTGGAGATTGTGCCTGAAATGTCCGATTGCATGAAGTAGTAGCTCCATTTAATATATCGCCCTACAGCTTGGTCTTACAGCTTGCCGGATCCAGGAAGGTCAAGATAGGAGGTTCAAAAGCTTCTGACTCCTCTGCTCAGCAAAAAAACGCTCCCAGTGAAGGAGAAATGGATAAATTTATAAAGAAAGCAGCCTCTACCTACGTTGCTAAAGAATCCAAGATGGCGCCGACCTCGCCACACGCCGCTGCACGCAAACAGACGGATCCCCCAGGTGTCTCACATAGAGGGGAGGAAGACTTAGACAACTTACCTATATCCAGATCGTATCTTAGAGACGCCCTCACCTCCTCACTGTCAGCGGCACTGGAGCCTCTGAGCTCTGACCTCCTGACTATAAAGCAGGATGTCAAACATATTGGGCGCAGAGTCGAATCTCTAGAGGAGTCGCAGGCTGTGATTATTCAGCACCAAAGCGCTGTGCAACACTCCCTCCTCAGGATCCAGTCCAACATTAACTCTTTATAAGAAGCGGTAGAGGACCAAGAAAACCGGGGGAGGCGAAATAATCTGCGGTTCAGGGGTGTACCTGAGTCTGTCACTCCTGGTGATATCCCTAATACTATAGTCCAGATCTGCCTTTCTCTCCTGGGCCCTGATTCGGCACATGAAGTGCTACTTGAGAGAGCACACAGAGCCTTAAAGCCCAAACCTGCTCCCACTTTAAACAGGGCAATTTTCCTAATATTACCTTTTCCAAATTCCCTGACTGGTATCATTGCGGAGCTGGGGGTGCTGCATCGAGGGGAGTAAGTATTGGCTTTAACAAGGGTCTGGCCTTCCAGTACAATACCCATACTCAGTACCCAGAGGGTAGATTCTTAATTCTTAAAGGACTCATTGGTCAAACACTCTACACTCTGGTTAACATTTATGCTCCAAACTCTAACCAAACCTCCTGGTTATCCTCCATATTTAAACTTATAGAGACACTAAAAGAAGGTATACTAGTAATAGCAGGAGACTTCAATCTACCCCTGAATCCTCTTATAGATACCTCTAAGAAAAAGTCTTCTATCCCTGCTAGCGTCCTTAAAGCACTTCACTCCTCTCTCTATAAACTAGGGGTATTAGACACCTGGCTCTGTATTAACCCTAACTCAATTGACTATTCTTTTTACTCAACTCCAAAAAACTCGTATAGTAGAATAGACTATATTTTCTTCTCAAAAGAACACCTACAATACTGCTCCTTAGCTAGAATTGGGGACATCACCCTCTCAGACCATTCCCCGGTATTCTGTGACATCCACCCCCCGGGAGAAAGGAGAAGGATTGCTAACTGGAGGTTCAATGAGTCCCTGCTGGGTAACCCAAAATATGTTTCCCAAATCAATACTTACCTGGACGAATATTTCTTAACTAATAACACCCCAGACATCTCCCCCCATGCACTATGGGATGCCCATAAGGCTTATATCAGAGGTAGGCTGATTGGTCTTTGCTCCTTCTTGAAAAAGGAGTCTGAGAGAAAATACTCTTCCCTACTAGCTAAGATACATACTCTTGAAAAAGCCCACAAGCAATCCCTTTTGGCTCAACAGCTGGACGAGCTCACTTCTCTCAGAAATGAACTGAAAAATTTCCTAAATGAGCGATCTGCTAAATACTTTCTGTCGGCGCAGCAAAAATTCTACGCTCACGGAAACAAGGCATCCAAGTTCATGATGCAGAGAATTAAACAGAGAAGGAGCTCTAGATATATTCATTCCATTAAAACCTCGAGCGGAGAGTTGGTCTTTAAAGCGGAAGAGATTGCTGAGCAATTTAAACTCTTTTACGCTGAGTTATACAATCTGCCTCCCTCTGATCTACCTGAGCCATCCCTGGAGAGAGAGGCCAACATCAATAAGTTCCTTGACTCACTCCGCCTTCCGAGCCTGACGCGTACCCAACGTGACTCCTTGACAAAACCATTCACTACCTAGGAGCTGATGAGAGCCATTAAATTCACTCCCAAAGGTAAATGCCCAGGCCCTGTTGGCCTCCCCATAACCTACTACTCAACTTTCAAAAATTCCCTTCTCCCTTTTTTGCTCCCTCTTTGCAATTCAGCGTTGCTTAACCAACCTCTTTCAGCAGACATGACAAGGGCCACTATCACGGTGATACCAAAAGAGGGGAAAGATCCTTCAGCATGCTCTAGCTATCGACCAATCTCCCTACTTAACGTAGATCTCAAATTAATAGCCAAAATGCTAGCCTCCAGAATTCAAACATTTCTGCCCCTTTTAATTAATCCTGACCAAGTGGGATTTGTCAAGGGACGTGAGGGAAAGGATAACACCACTAAAGTTCTGGACGCCCTTTTTTATGCTTCCCATAACTCTATCCCCCTGGTCCTGATGGGCACGGATGCCGAGAAGGCGTTTGATAGAGTTGATTGGACTTACATCAGATTAGCCATGACTAAATTTGGGTTCCCTGAGCCCTACATCAACGCAGTATTCTCCATGTACTGCCGGTCCTCGGCATCCGTGTCCGTCAATGGTACCTTATCTTCCCCCTTTCAAATCAGAAATGGTACAAGGCAAGGTTGCCCCCTCTCCCCCCTTTTATTTGTCATAACCATGGAAACCTTATTGCAAACTCTCAGGGAGGAGGGTGACATTAGGGGTCTTCATGTTGGAGACTTAGAAATTAAACTGGCTGCCTTTGCGGATGACTTGCTCATTCTCACGACTAACCCAGGTAAATCTATAGACATCATTTTATCAATCCTAACCCGCTTTGGCTCCCTGTCTAATTTTAAAATTAATCCCTCCAAATCTCATGTTCTTCATGTTGGCCTCTCTCCCCTGACTCTCTCTACGCTCCAGAAAGACTCCCCTTTCGACTGGCTCTCTCAAAAACTAACTTACCTAGGAGTAAGGCTCACTCCCTTCCTATCGGACTTATTCAATCTAAATTACAAACCGCTCCTAACTTCCATAATTGCTCAGATGGACTCATTGGACCTCCCTTACCTATCGTGGTTCGGGCGGAAGAACATACTCATGTCCTTGGTTATCCCGAGGTTAACTTATCTTATGCAGGTCTTACCCATTGAGATCCCCAAAACATTCTTTACTTCCCTAAACAAGACAATCCGTAAGTTTATATGGCAGGGGAAGAGCTCACGTATCGCCTTCCAAACGCTCTCTAAGTCCAGAGCACAAGGGGGAATAGGTCTACAGGACCCTGAAATCTATATGAAGGCCATCCAGCTCTCCAGAGCAGTGGATTGGATAAGGAGCCCACCTCATAAAGTGTGGACCACCCTGGAGAATTCATTCTTACCCTCCCCTGCCCGGGCCCTGCTGTTAGCCAATAAACCGCTTCCACCCTTCAGCTCTATAGCTAACCCCATGATCCGTAACACTATGAAAGTCTGGGGATGGTTCTTGACTATGGGTCGAGCCCTATCGGTACCATTTCCCCTTTTACTTCTAAAAGACATTCTAGATCTAGCTCCCGTGGAACTCAGAGACAGCTGTCCTGTCAGTCTGAGGTTGTCTGGGCTCCCTATCTCTGACATTCTGGACTCTGAGGGTTGTGTTCCCTCTGACCCAGAGCTTTGCATTAAATTGGGTATACCTGCCCAAAATGTTATACTAATACACTTTATAAAGAAGGAAACCCTCAGTCTTATGGGTGGTCCCCCCTACCCTTCAGACGCAGAATGGTTTGAGAAATTGATAGTAAGTTCACCCCCCCCCCAACTAAAGTAATATCATCAATATATAAGTCCCTTAAATCCCCCCTTTCCAGTACCAAACCGGCGATCATTGGCTTATGGGAGAGAGATTTAAAGAGAGACTTGACAAATTCAGAAATTGCGAGGGCACTAATCACCCCTCATAGGATCTCCAGATGTACCCGCTTACAGGAAAATAGCTACAAGGTACTGTCGCGCTGGTATAAGACCCCAGACAAGATTAGCTTATATAACCCTAATTCTCCTGATACATGCTGGAGATGCCAGGAAGAGAAAGGCACTTTCTTCCACGTTTGGTGGTCCTGTAAGGTAATACGTCCATGGTGGGCAGAAATAGTGGAGCTCAGTAACCAAATATGTAAAACATCCTTCCCATGTACCCCAGAACTGGTATTGCTTACTCTGGGTTTGGAGGGTAGCAACAAATTTACATCCTCCCTCTTTTCTCTGCTCTTAGCGGCAGCCAGAACCCTTCTACCATCCTACTGGTTCTCGTCAGAAATCCCAACGACTCAACATTGGATCAACAAGGTTGATCAGATTTACAGATTAGAAGAGATTTCACATTGGGAGTTGAGATCAAGACACACTTTCCTTCTAATTTGGTCTCCCTGGAGAGAATACAGGAAATTCTCTTAACCCTCCCCCCCCCCCTACACTACACTGAATATCTACTCCTGCGAGTCAATGTAACGCCGAATGCTTAGTATCTAAATTACACTTATATGCTGGCACCACCTCATGTCTTATTTCAGTTATCACAGTTGTGTTATTAAACATATCTTAGCAGTAACTCATATCCCCATTGTGAGACGGATAGGGGCGTTTCCTTGCCCTGCCCATTCATGTTTGTAACTCATATGTCTGTATTTTATTTGTCTGAGATATGACTTCATTCTTATGGATATGTGTGATCATTTGATAAAAACAATAAAAATTGTTAATATAAAAAAAAAAAAGCCCACCGGATCGAATTGTTCTACCAGGCTGTATCCCAGCCCCAGGTTAGTGGCTGAGATACAGTCTGGGGACAACTCATTATCCGTGAGGTTAACAACAAGATTCTGTGTTGGTTGTGTGTCATTGGTAGATGGCCGGGCTAGCATTTCCAAGAGACTTGTCTCCTCCTTCTGCTCGATTTCCTTTGTTCTTTTATTTCTCCTTCTTCCCCCTCTTTGGATTTTCTTATTTCTGATGCACTGGAGTAAGAGTCAGTAGTCCAGAAGTCGCTTTTAGTTCTGCGTATAGCGCATCTCTTGCGCTGCCTCCGTTTATTCCATTCAAATATCTACTTGGGTTAAGATTAGCTTTTTATTCATTTTTTTCTCAAAATTGAGATATTGTGTTTCAGTTAATCTCCCTTTGAGTTACTCTTTCATTTTGGTCAAATCTTCATTAACAGCTGCATACTCTGCTTGATCTCGTTGAAGCACCATCTGCAGTATTTGCATGGAGAAATTCATATGCATTTCTTTCCATTTCGCAACAAATATCTCATTGTCCTCATATTGTATGAGTTCCTTATAGATCCTCAGTCCTCTAGGAACTCTTTGGCTCTCCTGGTATGATGTAAGTGAGTTTACCGTCCAAAAAATACGTACTTTTTTATCTGCAAATTGTGTTATTCTGTATTCCAATGACTTAACGCTCATGGACTGGAGCGTATCTTGGCAGTTACAAGCTGTGAAAAACGCAGCAGCTCCTTCTCTGCCCATATTCAGACTAGGTGCTGGTTCATCGGACGCCATGGTTAACAAATGTGTGTGAGTCAAAAAATGGTTAGCGTGCTCTGCCCGTAAAAAGTCCATAAGACATGCGAGGTTTGAAGAAAAGAGAGATAGGCGGCACTGCCAGACATAGAAACATAGAATGTGTCGCCAAATAAGAACCATTTGGCCCATCTAGGGGCAATTTCAAGTGCGGGAATTGCTCCTTCTGCAACTATAATAGTCAAAAAAAAAATGTTTGTCTTTTGGGGGGGTCTTGCACCCTGTTATGCAATTCATTACTTGCAGGAGTAATTATGTGGTCTACTTGATCACTTGCCAATGTGTAGTCTTCTAAATAGGCAAAACTATTCGCCCTCTATTTGAGAGGTTTAGGGAACACCTAAATTTTCTCAAAACAGGCATAGGTTGCACTAGGCTCATTGAACAGGTATGTAATGAACATGGAGGTAATCCACAGTGCCTCTCTTTTGCGGGGATAGAACAGGTGCCAATTAGGTCCCGAGGTGGACCTAATTGCACAGACAGACACCGTGCACTCCTGCAGAGAGAATCCGCATGGATTATAAGAGCCGATGCCATGGGTCCCTTGGGACTCAATGACAGGATTGATCAGAGTGTGTTCATTTAACCTCTAGTTCTGCCGCTGTAAATATGTTATTGTATTCAGCTGGGCTCGATCGTATGGGCAGAAGCAGAGAAGTCTAAGCGTTGTGGTTGCTATGACAACCAGACGCAGTGACGAATATCAGATGCGCCTGGGAGCGTGATTCAGTCACTGGCCTAACGATGCGCAAGTTAGCGCGAAACGGCCATCGCCGCTGACTTCATTTGTGTTTCACCGCACCACATGCTCCAGCCCGAAGTGTTCATCTTTTAATTTTGTAAGAATAAAGAACTGTCTATCAATAGTGATGAGCGGTAGGTGCCATATTCGATTTCGCGAATATTCGTGTTATATTCGTCGAAATCGAATATTCGTAATTATTCCAATGATCGCGAATAATATGCGATTTAATTAATCACTTATTGTGATTTTTCCTTTGATAGTATAAGGCAACGTTCCTATGACTAATTGACTATGGCTAGGCTAATATGTGTATTTTACGAAATTTCGTAATATTGCTCTAACTTTGTCTTTTAGAATATTACAAATATTCTAAAAGACGAAGTTAGAGCAATATTAAGAATATACGTAAAAAGTTGAAATCTCGATGCGATTAATATAACTCGAAGTAATCGCATGGCGATTTCAACTTAGCACTGCTATATTCCATATTAGGCTAGAATTAACGAATATGGAATATAGCAGTGTCCAGTTGAAATCGCAATTCGATTATTATAACTTGAATTAATCGGATTGTGATTTCAACTTGACACTGCTATATTCCATATTAGTTAATTCTAGCCTAATATGGAATATAGCAGTGCTAAGTTGAAATCGCCATGCGATTACTTCGAGTTATATTAATCGCATCGCGATTTCAACTTTTTACGTATATTCTTAATATTGCTCTAACTTCGTCTTTTAGAATATTTGTAATATTCTAAAAGACGAAGTTAGAGCAATATTACGAATATTCTAAAAGACGAAGTTAGAGCAATATTACGAATATTCTAAAAGACGAAGTTAGAGCAATATATTACAAAATTTCGTAAAATACCCATATAGATTGTAATTTAGCTAATATGGAATATAATAGGCTAGAATGAATGAATATGGAATATAGCAGTGTTAAGTTGAAATTGCTAATCGATTATTATAACTTGAATTAATCGAATTGCGATTTCAACGTAATTCTCAAATCCGACAGTACATTCTAGTATATGGAGACATTCCCATGGTGATTGGGACGCTCCATGAGCACGGAAGTCGGCAGAAGCGGCAACGGGCACTGACTGGAGCAGCCAGGAAGCCAGGAATCCATAGGACAGGTAAGAACAACTTTAGGGAAGTGGGAAAGAAAAAAATATAACAATTTAAAAAAAAAAAGAATATTCAATATCGCGAATATATAGAACGATATTCTAAATATTTGCGAAATCTCGAAATTGCGATATTCGAGAAAAAAATTGCAATTCGAATATTCGCGCTCAACACTATCTATCAACACTGGTGAGTGCCGCCTGATCTATCATCCTCCACATTCTAATATCTTTTGGTATTATGGCCAAAAAGTTCAACCTTGGTTTCATCAGACCATAACAACTTTTCCAACATGCTTTTGGGAGACTGGCTTTCGTCTTGTCACTCTACCCCATAGCCCAGACATATGAAGAATACGGGAGATTGTTGTCACATGTACCACACAGCCAGTACTTGCCAGATATTCCTGCAGTTCCTTTAATGTTGCTGTAGGCCTCTTGGTAGCCTCCCAGACCAGTTAATCAGAGCCACTTTAAATGATGGCAGGTGTATGCTGAATCCTATTTAACATGATTTTAAATGTGATCGCTTAATTCTGAACACAGCTACATCCCTAGTTATAAGAGGGTGCACACATATGCAACCACATTATTTTTTTATTTTTTATTTATTTTTTCTTCCCTCCACCTAAAAGATTTCAATTTGTACAATTTATAGGTCACATTAAAAGTGGAAAAAGTTCTGAAATGATTTATCTTTGTCTCATCTGTTCATAGCACAGCAACCTGACATTTTAACAGGGGTGTGTAGACTTTTTATATCCACTGTATATTGCAACCCTTAATCTGCATTTTGTGGAAGCAGGTTGTGGTGAAACCAACCTCGCCACTGGGTTTTGGAGGGGGCTGTTTAAAAGCCTCTTGCCTCTGGATTATGGCCCTGTGGCAAACCCAGCCACTATATACGGTAATTCCTGTACGTATGATGTTAGGGCATATGGGTATACCCCTTTAAAGAACCAAGCGTATATATGTTTGTGTAACTTGTCAGCTTGGGAGACAGTTGGGTGGATAGACAGAGGGGAGGAAAATGCTGGGTGTGTTCCATTGTCCCATTGTGCCATTGTCCCATTGTGTGTTTAACCTCCTCCCGACCGCCTAACGCACTGGATGCGTCCGGAAGGCGGTCGATTCATTCCTCCTGGACGCATCCGTGCGTCATCTCGCGATAGGCGAGATTTCCTGTGAACGTGCGCACACAGGCGCGCGCGTTCACAGGAATCGGAAGGTAAGCGAGTGGATCTCCAGCCTGCCAGCGGCGATCGTTCGCTGGCAGGCTGGAGATGCGATTTTTTTTAACCCCTAACAGGTATATTAGACGCTGTTTTCATAACAGCGTCTAATATACCTGCTACCTGGTCCTCTGGTGGTCCCTTTTGCTTGGATCGACCACCAGAGGACACAGGTAGCTCAGTAAAGTACCACCAAACACCACTACACTACACCCCCCCCTGTCACTTATTAACCCCTTATGAACCCCTGATCACACATGATCACCCCCCTGTCATTGATCACCCCCCTGTAAGGCTCCATTCAGACGTCTGTATGATTTTTACGGATCCACGGAATACATGGATCGGATCCGCAAAACACATACGAACGTCTGAAGAGAGCCTTACAGGGGGGTGATCAATGACAGGGGGGTGATCACCTCATATACACTCCCTGATCACCCCCTGTCATTGATCACCCCTCTGTCATTGATCACCCCCCTGTAAGGCTCCATTCAAAAGTCCTGTATGTGTTTTGCGGATCCGTAAAAATCATACGGACGTCTGAATGGAGCCTTACAGGGGGGTGATCAATGACAGGGGGGTGATCAATAACAGGGGGGTGATCAGGGAGTCTATATGGGTGATCACCCCCCTGTCATTGATCACCCCCCTGTAAGGCTCCATTCAGACATTTTTTTGGCCCAAGTTAGCGGAATTTTTTTATTTATTTTTTTGTTTGTTTTTTCTTACAAAGTCTCATATTCCACTAAGTTGTGTCAAAAAATAAAATCTCACATGAACTCACCATACCCCTCACGGAATCCAAATGCGTAAATTTTTTTAGACATTTATATTCCAGACTTCTTCTCACGCTTTAGGGCCCCTAAAATGCCAGGGAAGTATAAATACCCCACATGTGACTCCATTTCGGAAAGAAGACACCCCAAGGTATTCTGTGAGGGGCATATTGAGTCCATGAAATATTGAAATTTTTGTCCTAAGCTAGCGGAAAGGGAGACTTGTGAGAATTTTTTTTTTATCAATTTCCACTAACTTGTGCCAAAAAAAATAAATTCTATGAATTTGCCATGCCCCTCATTGAATACCTTGATACCTTGGGGTGTCTTCTTTCCAAAATGGGGTCACATGTGGGGTATTTATACTGCCCTGGCATTTTAGGGGCCCGAAAGCGTGAGAAGAAGTCTGGGATCCAAATGTCTAGAAATGCCCTTCTAAAAGGAATTTGGGCCGCTTTGCGCATCTAGGCTGCAAAAAAGTGTCACACATGTGATATTGTTGTACTCAGACGAAGTTGGGGAATGTGTTTTGGGGTGTCATTTTACATATACCCATGCTGGGTGAGTTAAATATCTTGGTCAAATGCCAACTTTGTATAAAAAAAATGGGAAAAGTTGTCTTTTGCCAAGATATTTCTCTCACCCAGCATGGATATATGTAAAATGACACCCCAAAACACATTCCCCAACTTCTCCTGAGTACGGCGATACCACATGTATGACACTTTTTTGCCGCCTAGGTGGGCAAAGGGGCCCAAATTCCAAAGAGCACCTTTTGGATTTCACAGGTCATTTTTTACACATTTTGATTTCAAACTACTTACTACACATTAGGGCCCCTAGAATGCCAGGGCAGTATAACTACCCCACAAGTGACCCCATTTTGGAAAGAAGACACCCCAAGGTATTCCGTGAGGGGCATAGCGAGTTCCTAGAATTTTTTATTTTTTGTCACAAATTTGCGGAAAATGATGATTTTTTTATTTTCTAACACTGTCTCATATTCCACTAACTTGTGACCAAAAAAAAAAATTCTATGAATTCGCCATTCCCCTCATTGAATACCTTGATACCTTGGGGTGTTTTCTTTCCAAAATGGGGTCACATGTGGGGTATTTATACTGCCCTGGCATTTAGGGGCCCGAAAGCGTGAGAAGATGTCTGGGATCCAAATGTCTAAAAATGCCCTCCTAAAAGGAATTTGGGCCGCTTTGCGCATCTAGGCTGCAAAAAAGTGTCAAACATGTGATATTGCTGTACTCAGACGAAGTTGGGGAATGTGTTTTGGGGTGTCATTTTACATATACCCATGCTGGGTGAGTTAAATATCTTGGTCAAATGCCAACTTTGTATAAAAAAAATGGGAAAAGTTGTCTTTTGCCAAGATATTTCTCTCACCCTGCATGGATATATGTAAAATGACACCCCAAAACACATTCCCCAACTTCTCCTGAGTACGGCAATACCACATGTGTGACACTTTTTTGCCGCCTAGGTGGGCAAAGGGGCCCAAATTCCAAAGAGCACCTTTTGGATTTCACAGGTCATTTTTTACACATTTTGATTTCAAACTACTTACTACACATTAGGGCCCCTAGAATGCCAGGGCAGTATAACTACCCCACAAGTGACCCCATTTTGGAAAGAAGACACCCCAAGGTATTCCGTGAGGGGCATAGCGAGTTCCTAGAATTTTTTATTTTTTGTCACAAATTTGCGGAAAATGATGATTTTTTTTTTTTCTAACACTGTCTCATATTCCACTAACTTGTGACAAAAAATAAAAAAATTCTAGGAACTCGCCATGCCCCTCACGGAATACCTTGGGATGTCTTCTTTCCAAAATGGGGTCACTTGTGGGGTAGTTATACTGCCCTGGCAATTTAGGGGCCCTAATGTGTGCGAAGTAGTTTGAAATCAAAATCTGTAAAAAATGGCCGGTGAAATCCTAAAGGTGCTCTTTGGAATGTGGGCCCCTTTGCCCACCTAGGCTGCAAAAAAGTGTCACACATCTGGTATCGCCGTACTCGGGAGAAGTTGGGCAATGTGTGTTGTGGTGTCATTTTACATATACCCATGCTGGGTGAGATAAATATGTCTAATATCCGGAATGAACATATGTCTGATATCCGGAATAAGCGTGACACATCAGTGGCACGTCATGTATGTGAGATGCATGACGGTAACCCTGATGTGTTGAAAATACAGGGGATTGATCAAGTGAAAACATCTGTCCGTGGAGGCGATATTGATATACCTCTTCTACGTAAAGAAGCAATGTGGACCTATAAGTTGCAGACGGTTCAACCACAAGGGCTTAACGAGGCCATATCATATGCCAGCTTTATCTGATGTATCAGCCACACTGTAACTAGGAGGAATGTACTGTATCCTAGTTTTGAGTTGCAAGTTTGTCTTTGTTGTACTGCTCCATGGCATTATTCATCTATTACTTTTTCCATTCTCCAGTGCACTTATGTGTGTACATACCTATATACCATAATGTACACTGTTTGGATATTATTGATTTGTCTAGCTGAGGTTTGAAGTAACAAGGTTACAGCCTGTATTGAGTGGTGCTGCCCCTCCCCGCTGGTGATACACAGCTCAGACGGGGATCGGCACTTGCTATTTCGGCGTACCACCATGATTTGCGGGTCTCGATTACTGGACATGTCTCTGTATCATTGGACAATACATGGGCCGCAATTGTGTTTCCCCCAATAAACTGCGCTAGTGTGCTATACTTGCCGAGAGGGGTAAGTATCAGTACGGCTTCCTCCGGTCAGAGGACGGAACTATTTAGTCCGCCCCTAGTTCTGATTGGCTGTGGAACCGGCACACCCCTCCCGATAGGCGGGGCTTCGGCCATATGATGTCGGCGTTTGTCTGGCCGCGCACGGCCATTACAACGCCGAAGCCAACTGTGCGTAGCATCACGCGACCTATGAACCAAGTGGCGCAACCGCACCTGTATATATATATACACATCTAATAGAATCACCGGCTAGAAACACACTAGCGTCCATTTACACTGAGTCCGTGCTCCAATTTTGGACTTGCATATTAGCAACTACCAGCTAGCAAGCCAGTTTTTTAGTCCAGTCTCTCAATTGTACATAGGATTTATTTATGAACGTCCTCCGTGCATTTGTGAAACTGGTGCCTGATGGTCAGAGACTGTGACATATAGGCTTTTTGCCCCCTTTTAAACAGACTATAATAAAGGTTTGTTGTGTTTATTTTTAAACGTTCATCAGGCTGTGAATTTACAAGTGCCAACTTTGTATAAAAAATGGGAAAAGTTGTCTTTTGCCGAGATATTTATCTCACCCAGCATGGGTATATGTAAAAAGACACCCCAAAACACATTCCCCGACTTCTCCTGAGTACGGCGATACCACATGTGTGACACTTTTTTGCAGCATAGGTGGGCAAAGGGGCCCACATTCCAAAGAGCACCTTTCGGATTTCACCGGCCATTTTTTACACATTTTGATTGCAAACTACTTCACACGCATTTGGGCCCCTAAAATGCCAGGGCAGTATAACTACCCCACAAGTGACCCCATTTTGGAAAGAAGACACCCCAAGGTATTCAATGAGGGGCCTGGCGAGTTCATAGACAAAAAAATTTGGGACATAAGTTAGCGGAAATTGATTATTATTTTTTTTTCTCACAAAGTCTCACTTTCCGCTAACTTGGGATAAAAATTTCAATCTTTCATGGACTCAATATGCCTCAGCGAATACTTGGGGTGTCTTCTTTCCAAAATGGGGTCATTTTTGGGGTGTTTGTACTGCCCTGGCATTTGAGGGTCTCCGCAATCATTACATGTATGGCCAGCATTAGGAGTTTCTGCTATTCTCCTTATATTGAGCATACAGATAATGAGATTTTTTATTTCCGTTCAGCCTCTGGGCTGAAAGAAAAAAATGAACGGCACAGATTTCTTCATTCGCATCGATTAATGTGGATGAAAAAATCTCTGCCAAAAAAAAAGGAGGGGAAAGGCGTCTGCCAGGACATAGGAGCTCCGCCCAACATCCATACCCACTTAGCTCGTATGCCCTGGCAAACCAGATTTCTCCATTCACATCAATTGATGTGGATGAATAAATCATTGCCGGGATTATATATTTTTTATATACAAAGTGTTTGCCAAAGCATATGAACACCGCCACCTCCTCAGCTCATATGCCTCGGCAAACGTATCTTTTACTGCAGAGGAGAAATCTCTACTCATATACGGACTTGTGTGTAATCTGACAGCAGCGCAAAGCTTCTGTCAGAATGCACATCAGTGCTGCAGCTAGTCGATCAGTTGGTCCACCTGGAAGGTAAAAAAAACAAAACAAAAAAGAAATAACCAGGCCGCAATGCAATCATTTTATTAATTTTATAATAACTTTTGAACAGAACATATAAACTTTAACTTTTTGAACTGAACGTTAACCTTTTTGCTTACTGGTGAGTTTTTTTGTTTTTTTTTACCTTTATAGGAGAAACCTCTCCTTCCCCATGGGACAATGTGCAAAGTGCAAATCACCCAAAGATGTGCTAGGTGTACCTGTGTGTCGTACTTCCGGAAACACTCCCCTTAAGCATAGGGCAGGGTGGTCAGGGCAGTCAGGACAGAAATAGAGGGTGTCACGCCTTATTCAACTCTGCTACAGACACGACATATTTTTCGGGGTGACGGTTGGGTTGAGGTACCAGCAACGACATTGGAGAAATGTCGCTCGTGTAGACGGCTAACTACACTGATGGATGGGGCCACGGAACCTCCTGGATACAGGAGGTTCTCGATGATGTCTTCCTGAAATTTGAGGAAGGATCGTGTTCTCCCAGCCTTACTGTAGAGAACAAAACTATTATACAGAGCCAATTGAATGAAATATACAGACACCTTCTTATACCAGCGTCTGGCGCGGCGGGACACTAAATACGGAGACAACATCTGGTCATTGAAGTTCACCCCTCCCATGTGAAGGTTATAGTCGTGGACTGAGAGGGTCTTTTCAATGACACGGGTTGCTCTCTCCATTTGGATTGTTGTGTCTGCGTGAATGGAGGAGAGCATGTAAATGTCACGCTTGTCTCTCCATTTCACAGCAAGCAGTTCTTGGTTACACAAGGCAGCCCTATCCCTCCTTGCAAGACGGGTGGTAACGAGCCGTTGGGGGAAGCCCGCGTGACTAGTTCGCGCAGTGCCACAGCAGCCAATCTGTTCTAGAAACAAATGCCTGAAGAGGGCCACACTTGTGTAGAAATTGTCCACATAAAGATGGTACCCATTGCTAAATAAGGGTGACACCAAGTCCCAGACTGTCTTCCCACTGCTCCCCAGGTAGTCAGGGCAACCGACCGGCTCCAGGGTCTGATCTTTTCCCTCATAGACACAAAATTTGTGAGTATAGCCTGTGGCCCTTTCACAGAGCTTATACAATTTGACCCCGTACTGGGCGCGCTTGCTTGGGATGTATTGTTTGAAGCCAAGGCGCCCGGTAAAATGTATTAGGGACTCGTCTATGCAGATGTTTTGCTCTGGGGTATACAAATCTGCAAATTTCTGGTTGAAGTGGTCTATGAGGGGCCGAATTTTGTGGAGCTGGTCAAAAGCTGGGTGGCCTCTGGGACGGGAGGTGGTGTTGTCGCTAAAGTGCAGGAAACGCAGGATGGTCTCAAATCGTGTCCTGGACATAGCAGCAGAGAACATGGGCATGTGATGAATTGGGTTCGTGGACCAATATGACCACAATTCATGCTTTTTAGTTAGACCCATGTTGAGGAGAAGGCCCAGAAAAATTTTAATTTCGGAAACTTGGACTGGAAAGGCTGGGCATAAAAGCTTCCCGGGTTGGCGGTTATAAATTGTGTGGCATACAGATTTGTTTCTGCCACAACTAAGTCCAAGAGCTCCGCAGTCAAGAACAGCTCAAAAAATCCCAGGGCCGAACCGATCTGAGCTGTCTCAACCCAAACTCCAGACTGGGCGGTGAAAGGGGGAACTACAGGTGCGGCTGAAGTTGGGGACTGCCAATCAGGGTTTGCCAGCACCTCAGGGATTCTAGGGGCTCTACGGGTCTGTCTGTGCGGTGGCTGCGACGGGGTAACTACTGCACATGCCACCGTACCAGCTTCAACTGCCCTTCTGGTGCTCGCCACTTCATCATGTTGTACGGCAGTGCTGGTACTAGGTCCAGGATGGGCTGTGCTGCTGGTGTATGCCTACCACGTAATCCGACAGCGCCAGCCCCACTCTGCTGCCCTTGACGCGGATCCTGCGCAACCTGTGGTCTAGCGACACAGGGCCGGGTACGCCTGGTGCTATCAGGGACCTCAACCTCCTCATCCGAACTTTGAGTCAGACTGCCACTGCTTTCTACAGGTTCATATTCTGACCCACTAGATTCATCAGATGAGGGTTCCCATTCCTCATCCGACTGGGTCAGAAGCCTGTAGGCCTCTTCAGAAGAATACCCCCTGTTTGACATTAGGGCAACTAAATTTAGGGGTATTCCCCGAGAGTACCCAAGGAATAAAGCAAGCCTGTCTTACAAATGGGAGGCTAGCGAAGTACCGGAGGCCGCTGCGGTTGATAAAAAATATCAAAACTGATTTTTTTATCGCCACAGTGCTTGTGAAGTGAATGTGCAGTGATCATAAAAAAATAAATTTTGTCACTGTGGCGGGGCCGGCGTGGGTGAACGCACGTGTGGGCGACCGATCAGGTCTGATCGGGCAAACACTGCGTTTTGGGTGGAGGGCGAACTAAGGTGACACTAGACAATGTAAAATGCTGTGACACACTGGATCAAACAGGATCAAATGAGGTGCTCTCAAAAAATAGATTCACCCAATCTATTCAGCAAAGACAATCTAAAAATCAAAGGTACTGGGCACTCTCGGATATGCAACCAATATTGAATTTATTAATTAAAAGTGTGTGCTAGACAATAAAAATCCAAACAATTGTAAAACAATTTCAATCATAAAAAAATCAAATCAAAACACCATAACATATCATAAAATATCTATTAAAACAATAAATATAGCTAGTGGCTATTCGCATTGAAAATTCCAATCACTAGCAGCATTCAGAGGTGTAAATCCATTTCATTTGAACAACCAATCCGAATTTCCTATATGGAGATAAGGTTTGCAGGAGCAATTGAATCGACAAAATCCGAATTAGATCGACAAAGTCCGATTTAAATTACACCAATATTCGGATAGATAATAATGTCTTTTCCACTAATCGGCTTGCATGAAAGTGCTTGAAGAATATTCGTACAGCGGCGTCCCGCTATAAATGCTTCTCAGTGGCGTCCCACTGAGACTTATCTGTGTATGCCAACACACGATAAATAGTAAATTTAAACAGTCTTACCATTTGGTGTAGCTGAATGCCTGTGTCTTACTCTGGACGTTGGTCTTGGATATATTCGACCGTGGTCTTTCGAGTTGCGACGAATTTTGAGTCTGTTAATTCCACACCGGCTGCTTGTTCGCACCTGAATAATACTCACTATGGGCGATCTTTCTCAAGCTTCCGAACGTTTTTGTGGATGCAGGCACTGATTTTACCAGGCAATATTCTTCATCATTAGTCCATTCGTTATAGTTGGATCCTTTTGGGGGGGTTGGAACCAGACGCGTTTCAGGGTCTTATGTTACCCCTTCCTCAGTGGTTACTTTCCCCCTCCACTACCCCTCTTTTATAGGGGATGTGATGTCATCTCCCCTCCAATTTGACTCCTCCTGCTGTCAAGACATTGGTTCATTTGAATCAAAGTTACTCCTAATGTCATCTCCAGGTGATTCTTATCTCACTCTCCAATTGCGAACCAATCCTTCTTTTAATTGTTTTAAAACATCCTAGCAATATCAACAATCAAACAGTTTCCATATATGATATAAAATTAGTTGGTCTAAAGCACATACATAATCGCAATGGAGTTCCACTGCAATAAAAATGTGCCCTTTATTTTAAAAAAGTCTTATTCAAAAAAGGTCTGCCTTAATACCACTTCCATTTATTGACATACATTTACTTTCTTTTGGGATTAAACATGTCTTAGCAGCATCCGAAAGAAAAAACTTTCCATACACTTATACTGTAATACTTATTCTATCTTCTGCTAAAAAAAAACGCACATGTGTCCCCATGCGGTTTTGATGCGATATTAGTGCGTTTTCTACTAAAATCCACTATAGGAAAAATATGGCTTGATCTAATATAATTGGCAGTCTCATGGGACTCTACTATACTTTATCTTCAATATTAACCAATATTCACGTTGTGCAAATATGTTAGAAAGTATATTAAAAGTAGAGGTGGGACAAATCCAATTTTTTTCAAATCCGAATCCGAAAAGGTTCTCGTGAACGGTGTAAGAAACAAAGTCAGACCGCGTCAGTTTGTCTGAACCTCCGCCTCCACCCCCCAGTCACGATCGCACCCTTTATGACCGCGATCATTACACGCCTGCTCCTATTACTACATAACCAGGAACCTCGAAAAAAGGAAAAACAACATGACCAACTAATCGTAAACACTAATATAACAAAAAAGGGAGGGAGGGCAGGACCAGCTTTCCTTTGCCTTAAAGAGGAAGGGCCAGCAGCAGGGAGAAAGTATTTAACCCTTCCCATTGCCACCTCCCCTTCCTGTTCCTCAACTCCACTACTCTTCCTTAACCCTTTTGATCCCTCTCTAGCTTATCACCCTTTCCACCCCTTTTACAGCCCTACGGGCCAACATTGCGGGTTATATGAGGGGGGTCTTTAATTTATTAACACCCAGGGAAGCGGATAGGGGAACCATCAGTCCCTCATCACCCTCCCTAAACCGTCGGGTGCTGTCCAGACTGCTGGTATTCAGGAACAGAGATTAGGATGAGAGAGCTAACACAGCCCCCCCCCCCATTATCCACCTTTACCATTACAAAGGACACGGACACCGTTTGTTATTTCAACTTGTTTTACTGGGAGATGATCAGCCACAGCTAAACATTACAACGGCTCCTCCTCCGACCATTCCTTCGGTGCGGTGTGCCATCTAAACGGGACTACCACCACCACCCAGAAAACAGAGACCTTGTTCAATGCTGTCCTGTAGGCCAGACAAAAATATGTCCAGACCAATGTCCGTAAGGTGCACCCCATCCGGCCTCATCAGCGCTCTGTTGTCACCTTCCAACTGACGATGCCTAGCCACCACCCCCCCTCGGGAGCACACAAAATGGTAAATCCAGGCATTTAAGGTTCTGCGGCACCTCTCCAATGCCTCCTCATTCTGAGCTCCATGCCACACCACTCGGGGCACCACCTCCGACCACACGATCACCAACTCTTTAAAAAATGCCGGAAGCCTCTCCAAATCGGAACACATCAGCACCATTAACTCCACCAGCCACAGGGCGCAGAGATCATTTCCACCTGCATGTATTACCAATATAACCGGTCCCACCGACCGGAGACCTAAGTCCACAACTTCCGGTAACAATTGAGACCAACGAAGCCCCCGTATCCCCTTCAAAAAAACTTCCAATTCCCTGAATCCAAGGCTCCGACCTCCAGGCCTGCAGTCCGATCTTTGCGCTGCCCAGAAGATGTAAGAGTCGTCTAACAGCCATACCACCGGACGGACAGCCCCTGAAAGAGAAAAACCATGAGACACATACCAGCCATGAACACACATGAAAGTTTATTTTTTGTTGTTTTTTTTTTTTTAAACTCCGCAACTCACAGCAGCAAATCAGGGCAGATATATCTCGCAAAGCAAGCCGATCGCCATCTACCAATGCACATCACCTCCGATTCAGATAAACCAGACCTCGCCGCCTCCGTGGCAGCTCCTATGCGAAAAGAGTGACTACCGAATTCACCAGGATCCACCCCTGAATGTCGCAAGCACTTGTGCAACACAGAAGAAAGCTGATATTTTGTAAAAGGGGACCCATCAGCATGCGCAAAAAAAATTAACACCCCCCCACCCTAACTGACCTATACTCGGATACCAACCAAACTGGACAAGCTACTCCCGGTACCGGTGATATTGGTATCCATACACCGTTCCCAAACTGGTCCGTCTTCAACCTCCTAATAAGGACCCTAAGAGCATTATTACCAAGCACCACATCCATCTCCAACAGTCCACCCGGTCGAGTGCCGGAAGGTGCCACGAGTTTCCCCACCCTCAAAGCTGCAAAGAAGGCAAGGCTGAAACTAGCCGCCGCCATAGGACGCTCAAAAGCCGATGAACAAATCTCCCCGCAATTCACAATCAACTAGCACAGTAGGGTGAAAGAAATAGGTCACCTGCTGTCCCTTACTACATACTCCCTTTGCCAACCCTTCATAGCCACAAAGTCCTTTGTCACATCCATCCACCCACATAACTTAAAGTAGAATGCCACCCCTGCCAACCGCCTCCGCGCAACCGGGGAAGAAACCCCCAGAGACCTCAGCCCTAACAGCCATTCCACAGTAACCTACAAACGAAGATCATCCCTCCTCACAACATCTCTCACCCCACGCACAGTCAACCAGTCTGCCCAGGCCTTACCATGTGCCTGCCACGTCGCAGGTGACACCGACGCACTCACAAGGGACATCAACCGTTGACCACTAGCTGCCACAGGTACCGAGGGCATTCCACTCCATCCAGCTCCGCCTCTGGAAGCAGTTCCCGAAAAACCTGCCAATTGAAGCGAGGAAGAGAATCAGCGATCCGGTTTTCCACCCCAGGAACATGCCTGGTCCTAAAATAGATATTACGCTCCAGACAACAGAGGACCAGGTGCCGCAGCAACTATTAACTGGGAGGGATGAAGAAGACAAACGATTAATACATTGAACAGTCCCCAAATTATCAGACCAAAAACAAACATGACGATTGGCCAGACGCTCCCCCCAAATCTCCACCGCCACCACTATAGGGAACAGCTCCAGCAACATAAGGTTCCGAACAAGCCCTGAGACGCACCAATCCTCAGGCCAAGAAGATGTGCACCACTCCGTGCCTAAGACTGTACCAAAACCACAGGAACCGGCCGCAAGAGACCACAATGCCAGCTCCGGGTTCGAAACTTCTGCAGAAATAAAGCAAGTGTGACCGTTATAGGAACCCAAAAAGGAACGCCATACCTTCAAATCCTCCTTCAGAGATTTCGTAAGCCGAATATGATGCCCAGGAGACCTGACCCCACGCGTGGCCAATGAGAGGTGCTGCAAAAAAACCTGGCCCGTGGGCATAACACAGCAAGCAAAACAAAGCAAACCCAAGAGCGACTGGAGTTGACTCAAGGACACCTTATTCACTACCAAAAATCCATCAATCAAACCAATGAGATTGGTCAATTTTTCCAAAGGGAGACGGAACACCATAGCAACCGTATCTATCTCAATGCCCAGAAAAGAGAGACAAGTCACCAGGACCCTCCATCTTTTCCGCTGAAATGGAGACACCAAATCGCGCCATTAGCTCCAGAAAGGTAGACAGCTGAAAACGACAGCCGTCACCATCTCCCGGTGCTACAAACAGGAAGTCGTCAAGATAATGAATCACTGACGACAGTCCCGATTCGACACGCACCACCCATTCCAAAAATGAGCTGAATATCTCGAAATAATGGCACAAAATGGAGCACCCCATAGGCAAACACATATCATAATAAAACAGGCCCTCAAAACAACCCCCTAGCAAATGGAAACAATCAGGGTGAATGGGCAAAAGTCTAAATGCCGACTCTATATCGGATTTGGCCATGAGAGCCCCCCGACCTGCTGTCCTCACCAGAGCCACCGCCCTATTGAACAAGACATACGTTACTGATGCCTCCTCTTGCAGGATTGCATCATTAACGGACGAACCCCGAGGGTGAGACAGGTGATGTATGCGCCTAAACTTACCAGTCCCCTTTTTAGGAACTACACCCCATGGAGGGGGGGCTACAAACGGGCTGGAAATCCTCCCTGCTGACACCTCCTTCGTCAACTTAGCCTCTAGTACCTCCGGGGTTTCTCTAACTGATTTAAGATTATCAGAAAAAAACGGGAACCTCTGAAGAACAAACGGAATGAAAAAACCCTCCGAAAAAACAGTACTCGAAGTGGAAGCTCCCTCTCTATTGGGATACCTGTCTAGCCACGGCCCCATCTCTACCACGCTGACCGGCGTCCTTTTGCTCGAAAGGGGAGGGAGGTTTCCCAGGCTTAACTTGGGACCTGGAACACTGGCCCGCTGGGTGGGAGCCCCCACATGCCGAGCATTTGTGCTTGTATCTGCACAAACCGGCATACTTGCAGAATCCCTCATTAAACAACCAGCACGCACCGGGTCGTCGGACGGCCACTGGTCCCTGGGCTGCGAAGGCCCCGGCCCCAGTGGCCACCCCTTGAAAGGAAGGCGATCTTTGGGACACCACCAGGCGAAGCCAAACATCCGTAGCCTTAACCCCACCCCCCCCCCCACCCCAGCGTCGGCTGCAGCGTCAAACGTCTCCTAAACTCCTCATCATATCCCCACCACGCACTGCCACCATGGGCCTTATATGCGCTATAAATAGTGTCAGTAAATGAACAACTCCGAACAGCGCTCCGGGTGACGCTGACCCATAACACATCCCAGGACAGAAAATGATCCCAGGACAGAAAACGCCTGTAACCAGTTGTTCATTGACTTCAACACTTTTACCCTCCGGTCATTTGACTTATCCAAAAACATTTCTCCCTATCTACCGTATGTTGGTCCACTGATATCAGGGACCAAATGTCCACTAATTGATTGGACCAAATTTTTTCTTTCACCGCCTCATCCAAGTGAGAACCTAAAGGACTGACACCGCAGAAAAGTGAATCCTTATGCACACCCGCCAATACTGGGGGGACCCCACTGGAGGATGACATAGCCTCCTGTGAATCAGATCCCAGCACTGGAGTGGTTAGGCACAGGAGCCGTTGGGGGCAACAAGGAGGGCAACTTATCCAATAATGATTTCAATAACACCTATAAACCAGAATTGGACCCGCCCTCCCCCCAAGCCCAGGCATATTGGTACTCACCAGAGGAAGGAGGCATCGGCGCCGAAGCTGCAGGTACAGGCACAACTTCCCTGTGTACTGCCGAAGTAGCCAGGCTAGGGGCCCTGGACCCATCCGCAGGACCCGGTCTGCTCCTTCTGGAACGCGCCAATGAGAGGATCTGGACCGCCGACTATATCTGGACGACCGGGAAACATGACGCGAGCGGCGAATACGGCGGCCGCGCTTACTCCTACTCCTGCAGTCCCTGGACGAGGAGGGAGACAAGGACACCTCCCTGCGCCTGCCTGTGCGAACAGGGGAAGCCGCAATGGGTCGAGGGGAAGGTACAGGGGCAATGTGGGCAGGCCCAGCAGCAGGTAAACCCGCCTCAGAAGCCACCAAAACTTGAGCCACCGGCAATGTAAGCCCGACCCCTTCATTAGGGGGAGGGGAAATCTCCCCTAATGTGGATGGTGGCGCTGGCTGGGACTCAGGAGGGGTTAATGGGCGGTCATCCCCCGCCATGGAACAACTATTAGCCCCCATACTAAAATCTCCCGCCGCTTGCCACTCCTGGGACCACAGTGGCTGAAGCGGCGGAAACGGAAGGGGCGGAGCTAACTCCCGGCGGCACTGAACCAGCGCTCCTGCGACTAACAGCAGGAGCCGAAACAGAAACCCTGGAGGAGGCCGGACTATGCCCTAATCTCACTGGAGGGCGGTGAGTGCGAGAGTGCGAGCGGATCGCCACTCACCAAGTATGACAGTGGGGCGGAGGGGGTTATAACATGTGGCGTCCCCACTGCAGCTAAAACGACAGGCGCATGAGGGACAGAGGAAGGGGGAGCGAAGAAGCTGCCCAGAATGGAGAGCAGCCAGCCCTCCCCCTCCTCACTAAATCTCGCCAGGAGCACATTGCACAGCTCAGCATCTCCTGCGACCATCTGTGGGGACAGGCAGCCAGCTACTACTCACCAGCTTGCCTTCACCGTAAAGAGGAAGGGCCAGCAGCAGGGAGGTAGTATTTAACCCTTCCCATTGCCACCTCCCCTTCCTGTTCCTCAACTCCACCACTCTTCTTTAAAGCCTTTTGATCCCTCTCCAGCTTATCACCCTTTCCACCCCTTTTACAGACCTACGGGCCAGAATTGCAGGTTATATGAGGGGGCCTTCACAGGGAGTGCAGTAGGCAAGTTGTATTTTTGAGGATTAATTTTATTATTGAACAACAAACATGTTCTCAATGAACCCAAAAAACTCATTAATATAAAAGCTGAATATTTTTGGAAGTAGTTTTTAGTTTGTTTTTAGTTTTAGCTATTTTAGGGGGATATCTGTGTGTGCAGGTGACTATTACTGTGCCTAATTATTAGGCAAATTAACAAAAAACAAATATATACCCATTTCAATTATTTATTTTTACCAGTGAAACCAATATAACATCTCAACATTCACAAATATACATTTCTGACATTCAAAAACAAAACAAAAACAAATCAGTGACCAATATAGCCACCTTTCTTTGCAAGGACACTCAAAAGCCTGCCATCCATGGATTCTGTCAGTGTTTTGATCTGTTCACCATCAACATTGCGTGCAGCAGCAACCACAGCCTCCCAGACACTGTTCAGAGAGGTGTACTGTTTTCCCTCCTTGTAAATCTCACATTTGATGATGGACCACAGGTTCTCAATGGGGTTCAGATCAGGTGAACAAGGAGGCCATGTCATTAGATTTTATTCTTTTATACCCTTTCTTGCCAGCCACGCTGTGGAGTACTTGGACGCGTGTGATGGAGCATTGTCCTGCATGAAAATCATGTTTTTCTTGAAGGATGCAGACTTCTTCCTGTACCACTGCTTGAAGAAGGTGTCTTCCAGAAACTGGCAGTAGGACTGGGAGTTGAGCTTGACTCCATCCTCAACCCGAAAAGGCCCCTAAAGCTCATCTTTGATGATACCAGCCCAAACCAGTACTCCACCTCCACCTTGCTGGCGTCTGAGTCGGACTGGAGCTCTCTGCCCTTTACCAATCCAGCCACGGGCCCATCCATCTGGCCCATCAAGACTCACTCTCATTTCATCAGTCCATAAAACCTTAGAAAAATCAGTCTTGAGATATTTCTTGGCCCAGTCTTGACGTTTCAGCTTGTGTGTCTTGTTCAGTGGTGGTCGTCTTTCAGCCTTTCTTACCTTGGCCATGTCTCTGAGTATTGCACACCTTGTGCTTTTGGGCACTCCAGTGATGTTGCAGCTCTGAAATATGGCCAAACTGGTGGCAAGTGGCATCTTAGCAGCTGCACGCTTGACTTTTCTCAGTTCATGGGCAGTTATTTTGCGCCTTGGTTTTTCCACACGCTTCTTGCGACCCTGTTGACTATTTTGAATGAAACGCTTGATTGTTCGATGATCACGCTTCAGAAGCTTTGCAATTTTAAGAGTCCTGCATCCCTCTGCAAGATATCTCACTATTTTTGACTTTTCTGAGCCTGTCAAGTCCTTCTTTTGACCCATTTTGCCAAAGGAAAGGAACTTGCCTAATAATTATGCACACCTGATATAGGGTGTTGATGTCATTAGACCACACCCCTTCTCATTACAGAGATGCACATCACCTAATATGCTTAATTGGTAGTAGGCTTTTGAGCCTATACAGCTTGGAGTAAGACAACATGCATAAAGAGGATGATGTGGTCAAAATACTCATTTGCCTAATAATTCTGCACTCCCTGTAATTTATTAACACCCAGGGAAGGGGATAGGGGAAACCACCAGTCCCTCATCACCCTCCCTAAACCGTCGGGTGCTGTCCAAGTGCCTCCCCCCCCCCCAATGTGCACACTTTTACTTACCTCCGCTGTGATGCAGCTTCTTCTGGCCTGTGTCCTGCACTGTACGGCTCAGGCGGCGCGATGACGCCATTGCGCCGCCTGCACAGGCCTCTGATGTGCCGGCAGTCTATCAGAGGAACAGAGAAAGGAGATGCCTCTTCCTCCCCTGCCACAGCTGTGAAGCGCTCATCTCCTGCTGTGCCCTGCCGCCGCCACCAGTCTGGGCCCCACCGGGATTCCTCGGATTCATATTCGGTAAATTACATTGGGATTCGGGTCCACAAATCCCACAAATCCAGCAAGATTCAAGGGATTTGTGGATTCAACAAATCCCCCATCCCATCTCTAATTATAAGTATATCACACCTCTCAGTATATCACACCTATCGATAGCACACCTATTAAAAGGACTTTTGTGGCCCTCTTAGCTAGCATTTGGTGTCCCTATCAGTCTGTCCCTGCTCCACAAAGCAACCTCTCAGTGGCGTAGCGTGGGTTGCCAGCACCCGGGGCGAGCCATGTATATTGCGCCCCCCCCCCCCCTCCCAACCTGTGGACACGCCCCTTTTACAGCTAATGTAGCAGTCCTATGTAACACCACAGATAACATGGTGACAACGCTCTAAGTACAGATGATGTAGTAGATGGGTATAAGGCCCCAGAATTCAGAACACGCACAGTGTGACCTGAAGTCTGGGGCCAGGATGCAGCAGGGATGCGCCAAATTCTCAATCCACCCCCCCCCCCAACCCTACCGTATAACAAATATGTGTTTGGACATTACATACATCACTACAAAATATACAGTATAATACAGCACCACATACCTCATCCATCCAGTGACGTCTCCTGTGATGTAGACTTTCCTCAGCATCTTCATTCAGAGATAAGACCGCCATGACACCTTCTTTCAGCCACGTCACATCTCTGCAGAGTTTTATTAATATTAGTTATTATTATTATATATAATGCCCCACTCTGTATAATGACCCCTCTGTAATATTAGGATATATAATGGGCCATTATATATCCTAATAATACAGAGGGGGCCATTATATATAATAATTATCCAGAGGGTCCATTATATATCCTAATATTACAGAGGGGTCATTATATATAATAATTATACAGAGGGGCATTATATATATAATATTAATACAGAGGGGGCCATTATATATCCTAATATTACAGAGGGGTCACTATATATAATATACAGAGAGGCCATTATATATTATAGTTATACAGAAGGGGCCATAATAAATAATTATACAAAGGAGCCATTATATATTATACAGAGGGGCCATTATAATAATACAGAGGGGCCATTATAATAATACAGAGGGGCCATTATATATTATAATAATACAGAGGGGCCATTATATATTATAGTTATACAGAAGGGGCCATAATAAATAATAATTATACAAAGGAGCCATTATATATTATACAGAGGGGCCATTATATATTATAATAATACAGAGGGGCCATTATATATCCTAATATTACAGAGGGCCCATTATATATTATAGTTATACAGAGAGGCTATTAATAATGGGCCCTCTGTATAATTATTATATATTATGGCCCCCTTGTATAATTCTAATATATAATGGCCCCTCTGTATTATTATAATATATAATGGCCCCTCTGTATTATTATAATGGCCCCTCTGTATAATATATAATGACTCCTTTGTATAATTATTATTTATTATGGCCCCCTCTGTATAACTATAATATATAATGGCCTTCTGTATAATGTATCATGGCCCCTCTGTATAATATAAAACGGTACCCATTCTTTAAATATACTGGCCACCTCCATAGTGCCCCCAGTATGGCCCCCAGTACTTACATAAAAAAAAAAAAAAGTACTCACCTCTCTTCATCACCTCTTGCAGTCTTTGCTTGGGCGTCCCGGCGCAGGCAGTCAGGAACACATCACCGTGGCCTCCTGCGCCGCGTCATCGCGTCATCTCGCGAGACCCGGCGCAGGAGGTCACGGTCATATAATCACGATCTCCTGGACTCCTGCGCCGCTCTACTGCGTTTTAAAGCTTGATGCCAGGCGGAACGGAGGGGATGGGAGCCATAGGCTTCCATCACCCTCATTTTACTGCCTTCTGCCTGGCGCCCCCTACAATTTGGCGCCCGGGGCAACGGCCCCCCTGGCCCCCCCCACGCTACGCCCCTGCAACCTCTCCCTACACTTAATGTAAAATGGTTGCCAGATCGGATTCTGTTATAGGGTGGGGATTTGTCCATGTGCTAAAACGTCTCAATTGACTGTCCTGTCCCACCTGATGCATGTGTCATTGGTCAAAGTATGGCGCAATGCAAAATAATATGGCGCATGCGAACATCACCATATGTTAGCATTTTTGGCAAATCGCAAATGTGCATAGTTCGCCGCAAAATGACCACCAGGTGAACCGCAAGGGCATCTCTAGTGTTCGGGTGCATACCGAGGTGTTCTACTCGAGTACCTGAGCACTTTGGTTCTCAATCAACACTAGACCGAACTACTTAGTAGTGAAGTTGAAGCCAGTGACACTGGCTTTTTTTTTTTTTTTTTTAAATGTATGGGTGATTGTACACCTCCTTTTGTGTTATGCACCAGACAACTTAGTGGTGAAATTCTTTATGTGATACAGGATTTATTTGGGAAAATGTATGGGTGATTGTAGACAACCTTTTGCGGTATGGACCAGACTACTTAGTGGTGAAATTCTTTATGTGATAGTTTATTTTTTATTTTTTTAAATGTATTGGTAATTGTATACCTCCTTTTGCGGTATGGACCAGATTACTTAGTGGTGAAATTTGTTATGTGAAACTGGATTTTTGGGGGAAAATTGATGGGTGACTGTACACCTCCTTTTGCTGTATAGGCCGAATTACGCAGTGGTAAATTTTTTTATTTCAAAGCAAACTCCGCTGCTCTTTTTCTCTTGTGAAGTCAATGTCTCCAACTATTCCCCTTGCACGATTTACACCAAATGCATTATTTTCATGTAGAGATTCAAGAATTATGTTGGAGGCATGTAGTGTTTGCAACCCATGTGCAAGCCCTCTCATCACTTTGTTCTGCACCTGGTTTGCCAGGGCGAACTGAGTTACACAGGGGAGGAACTGCTCCGTGTCATTCAGCAAGAATTGAAATCCTGGCTTTCTACGCGACAACTGAAAATCGGAACCATGGTGACCAGCAACGGGAAGAACATGGTGTCAGTGCTGTGTCAAGGAGGGCCGAGCCATGTGCCCTGCATGGCACACGTGTTCAATCTGGTTGTCAAGCAGTTCCTGAAGTCTTCCACCCATCTGCAAGACATCCTAACAATGGCCAGGAATCTCATACACTTTGTACTGTAATATGTTGTGTTTTTTTTCGCATGGAAAAAAAAACACATATTCAGCAACGTGTGTAGGTGGCCTAAAGCCCTTAAGAGTCCTCCCAATAGTATGCATGAGCGTAGGAGTCATTTATATGTAAATTGTAAGTGCTCATCCCATCAATTCTGTGGGACTGACAGCACCACAACTGAGGAGCTGTGTAGGGCGAGGACTAGGAAGTGGTACATCAATATCCACAAAGAAGGACTGAGAGGACCTGTGGAATGGTCCTTGTATAGAATAGACAGACATCTATAGGGATAATGGTGGGGAAAGCCAGTGAGTTGAAATAAAAAAATGACATATTGTAACCCACATATTGTAATGACATATGGTAAATCACAGTGACAAATACATTAACATTGCATAATCTTTATGTATGTTTGATGTTACCAGCACCTTCTCCATCTACGGTATTCTGTAGAATGTGTGTTAGTATGGAAAGTTTATCTAATCCTTTCTCTACAGTTTGCATATCATATCTATTGTTCATTTTCTGGATGTTTAGTTTACAGAATATTTTTAAAACAATATCTATTGCATGGAGAAAAATGAGCAACTGCAGTGGCCTAAAAGAAGAAATTTAATGACATAGATATTTTACCAAAGAACATGCAATTTAAGCTGTACTGTATGCTTGCAATTTAAGCTGAATAACAAGACACAGCAGGAGCAAAAGTACATTAATTAAAAGTGCAAAGTGAGTAAGCCATATAACAGCAGATTCAGGAGAATTGTTTCAAATAATTAGCACGTTTGTTTTGAGAGGGAATTATATTATGCTGAAATATACAAAGTGTCAATGCTGAAGCATGATATGATTTTTTTTTTTTCTTCAGGTTGAAAATCATTGTCCCTCATTTACAAGCTTTTTATGACAAGATTTAGAATGATCCAAGGTCCTCAAATGCTTCAGATGAAGGCCTCCAGCATTTTAATGGCAAATGTTGTACCTTTGCTCATTGCTCACCTAAATTGGTGTGATAAGGAAATATAACGCCCCAGAATGGCATTACCTCTCTCTCTTATCTCTCTTTATTGGTTAACTGTATGTTATCCTTCATATTTATTTCCAGGTCCTGTATAATGTGCATATCTATTTCTATGCAACTGTTTATGTTTACCTGTAATGTACCTGGTTCATCAACAGGTGGCAGCGTAAATGGCAGAGCTACAGGTACATAGAATAGAGCTTTCCATTCCATTCTAATATGCTCCCTCTGTGGTGTAGTGGGCGTGTCCCACTTGCAGCTGGGAGGGTGCAGTTCTGGTTAGGTTGAGTTCCGCTTACCCCCTCCTAGGGGTTAGGTGTGCACCATATGTACATCCCTGTTGAACAAGCCATGTCTAGGCCAGTTAGAGCACCTTCTGGATATGGATACCACAGCTTAAAGCCTCAGAAGCCAGGAGGAGTTTTCTCTGGACAAATCTAGAGACAGACCAGACTACAAAGTGAAGTCTAACATAAAGAGGAAGCTGAGTTCTATAGCGAGCCTGTCAGTACAGCAGGGTCAGAGAGTAAAAAATGTAGCAGATCATGCTAAAGTTAGCTCATGCTAGCTTTGTTCATGCTAAAGCCTGCTGGGAGCCAAGACAAAGTCTGCAAATCGCTTGGAGAAATGTTTATTGAAAGTAAAGCTGTTATTGAACTTCATAACATGGTCTGGACACAAATTATTCTTCATCCCACCATTGAACTTGGCCCTTTGTCTGCTTCAGGGCCAACGCCTATGGTTCCAGCGTATCTAGGTAGGAGCACTGTGACATATGCACCAACATCAAGGGACATTTAGGCCTACACCACTGTTGCATTCCTACACCTGGGTACCATCCACTATATCACTAAAAGGGGCCCTGTGCCCTTGTTGCTTCATTCAAATTGGCATCACAAAACACTTATCTCATCTTAAAGGGACCCCAGTGGGGACCACGCCTCTGTTGCATTTGGCATCCCCGAACAGGTTAAATCTGTGTGCCCTTGTATTATACGGCTTACAAAGTTGACAAAAACAAACGTGACTTTGTTGAATTTTCTGCTGAGCTGCAGGCGCAAAACTGGGTGTGCCGGCATCCGAAGGGTTAATTTACAATTTTTACCAGTAATGGCACATCGTCTTCTTGTATATTCATAGAGGGAAAATAAGAAAAGACTACCATTGAGAGCAGGAAGCTACAGTCCTGCCCACAGGGAACAGAAAACCAGTCTAGCCAAAGGAAGTGAAGACTCTGCTCCTAAGGTCCCTCCTCCTTCACCAGTCTGTGATAGAGAAATAGGACGCAAGATTGAGCTACCCAAGCCAAACTGGAGTAACATGTGCTGCGGCGATGACCTGCCTGACCTATGTGATGACCTACAAGAGATCCAGGTGTCGCAGGTAGTCCGGAGACCCAAGCCAGGGTCTGGCACTTTTCTAGTGCCGGCTGGCATGGCTGACGTGGCAGGAGTTACCAAGGCCTACGCTACCAAAACATGGGATTACCATAAGGCCATCGAGAATTGGGTTGTCCGATTGCTAGACCGGCCACTGCCCCATGACCCGACATTAGAGAGAAGGACCGGAACCTTAGTCTGGTTCTCGGTTGAAATGGGTTTATCCAAGATGATGAAACCGGGAGTATTTTGTCAACTATCACTCCGTTAAGTGGCTCTATCTACAGCAGCCTATATAAAGGGGAGCAAGTAGAGTACACCCCGATGATGTCCTCTGTTCTGCCTCCAGTAGAGAGAGATTCATTTCACTTCATGTCTATTTTATTTCTAATTCATTCTGCTGCAATTTCTGTATTCCTGTAGTTACATCTAGCGGTGGTAAAAATGTATTGCACCTTGTTTTCTTGTTAATAAAGATTATTGCTTTGTGGGAGATGCTAGGCATTGTGGGTGGTGCAAGGCACTCTGGGAAGGAGAAGCCCAGTCTTCAGTCTACTTACAACCTACAGGACATCAGCAGAGCTGTTCCATGCAGTTCTCCATCTTAAACTTCACCATCTTTGTGCAAGTATATCTGGTGAGTGAGATATATCATGTTTCAGGGACATTATGTTATGCAGAGCTGTTTAGCTAAGCATAAGTGTCACCCAGGGAGTAATTTATGTTAGCTAGCCATGCAATTTATGTATAGGAAGCCATTTTGGACATATGCCCAGTGTTAATGTAATGTTATAATACATGCTGTTCTATGCTTATACTTATACAAGCCATTTTTATTATTGTAGTTTTACCAGACAAACAAAAATGACCCAGGGTATCCCCAAGGCGGGTAAGAGACAGTGCCCACCCTGAATAGCCACAGGGGATACACCTAAAGTGTAACTCGGTAAAAGCTCCCGAGTGAAATAGCAGAAACAAATGAAAAGAGAGCTCATATTACCAAAAATATATAAATTTTATTACAATAAGTTAAAAAATGATAACAAAAAAAGGAGAAGGGTAAATTGATACATGAGATGCCGTGAAACAAGGTGATGGGAGCGGAGAAAAAAATAAATAAAAAATTCACAATCCTGTTGACCAATAAACAATTTAGACTACAGAAAGCAGTCCTCTTATTTGGAAGAGAGGAATGGTTTATACTGAATGTCAGGCTGCACACTGTGAATGTGTATGAAGACAGAACATCCTCCAAAGGCCCCTTCGCTACTGGGGTGAATCTCCTAACCAAGCCCCTTACCCCAGTGTCCACACCGGAGCACTGGCAGGAGGACCCAGCTGCCAGAGGATGTGTCAGATACTTGCAAGAATCAAAAGACGGTGTGCTTTGCTTCCAAGGCCAACCCCAGCCGGAGACGGAGCAACTCCTTTCAGGACTACCTGTGCCACCTATGTGTTTAACGACTTCAACCCCGCTAGCTGAAACCCCCTTAATGACCAGGCCACTTTTTACACTTCTGCACTACACTACTTTCACCGTTTATTGCTCGGTCATGCAACTTACCACCCAAATGAATTTTACCTCCTTTTCTTCTCACTAATAGAGCTTACATTTGGTGGTATTTCATTGCTGCTGACATTTTTTGTTATTAATCAAAATCTAACGATTTTTTTGCAAAAAAATGACATTTTTCACTTTCAGCTGTAAAATTTTGCAAAAAAAAACGACATCCATATATAAATTTTTCGCTAAATTTATAGTTCTACATGTCTTTGATAAAAAAAAAATGTTTGGGCAAAAAAAAAATGGTTTGGGTAAAAGTTATAGCGTTTACAAACTATGGTACAAAAATGTGAATTTCCGCTTTTTGAAGCAGCTCTGACTTTCTGAGCACCTGTCATGTTTCCTGAGGTTCTACAATGCCCAGACAGTAGAAAACCCCACAAATGACCCCATTTCGGAAAGTAGACACCCTAAGGTATTCGCTGATGGGCATAGTGAGTTCATAGAACTTTTTATTTTTTGTCACAAGTTAGCGGAAAATGATGATGATTTTTTATTTTAATTTTTTTCTTACAAAGTCTCATATTCCACTAACTTGCGACAAAAAATAAAAAATTCTAGGAACTCGCCATGCCCCTCACGGAATACCTTGGGGTGTCTTCTTTCCAAAATGGGGTCACTTGTGGGGTAGTTATACTGCCCTGGCAATTTAGGGGCCCAAATGTGTGAGAAGAACTTTGCAATCAAAATGTGTAAAAAATGACCGGTGAAATCCGAAAGGTGCACGTTGGAATATGTGCCCCTTTTCCCACCTTGGCTGCAAAAAAGTGTCACACATCTGGTATCGCCGTACTCAGGAGAAGTTGGGGAATGTGTTTTGGGGTGTCATTTTACATATACCCATGCTGGGTGAGAGAAATATCTTGGCAAAAGACAACTTTTCCAATTTTTTTATACAAAGTTGGCATTTGACCAAGATATTTTTGTCGCAAGTTAGTGGAATATGAGACTTTGTAAGGAAAAAAGAAAAAAAAAGAAAAATCATCATTTTCCGCTAACTTGTGACAAAAAATAAAAAATTCTAGGAACTCACCGTGCCCCTCACGGAATACCTTGGGGTGTCTTCTTTCCAAAATGGGGTCACTTGTGGCGTAGTTATACTGCCCTGGCAATTTAGGGGCCCATATGTGTGAGAAGTACCTTGCAATCAAAATCTGTAAAAAATGGCCTGTGAAATCCGAAAGGTGCTCTTTGGAATATGTGCCCCTTTGCCCACCTAGGCTGCAATAAAGTGTCACACATCTGGTATCGCTGTACTCAGGAGAAGTTGGGCAATGTGTTTTGGGGTCTCATTTTACATATAACCATGCTGGGTGAGAGAAATATCTTGGCAAAAGATAACTTTTCCCATTTTTTTATACAAAGCTGGCATTTGACCAAGATATTTTTCTCACCCAGCATGGGTATATGTAAAATGACACCCCAAAACACATTGCCCAACTTCTCCTGAGTACGGCGATACCAGATGTGTGACACTTTTTTGCAGCCTAGATGCGCAAAGGTGCCCAAATTCATTTTAGGAGGGCATTTTTAGACATTTGGATCCCAGACTTCTTCTCACACTTTCGGGCCCCTAAAAAGCCAGGGCAGTATAAATACCCCACATGTGACCCCACTTTGGAAAGAAGACACCCCGAGGTATTCAATGAGGGCGAGTTTTTTTTTGCATAAGTTAGCGGATATTGATTTTTTTTTGTTTTTTTCTCACAAAGTCTCACTTTCCGCTAACTTAGGACAAAAATTTCAATCTTTCATGGACTCAATATGCCCCTCACGGAATACCTTGGGGTGTCTTCTTTCCGAAATGGGGTCACATGTGGGGTATTTATACTGCCCTGGCTTTTTAGGGGCCCTAAAGCGTGAGAAGAAGTCTGAAATATAAATGTCTAAAAATGTTTACGCATTTGGATTCCGTGAGGGGTATGGCGAGTTCATGTGAGATTTTATTTTTTGACACAAGTTAGTGGAATATGAGACTTTGTAAGAAAAAACAAAAACAAACAAAAAATTTCCGCTAACTTGGGCCAAAAAAATGTCTGAATGGAGCCTTACAGGGAGGGGGGGGGGGTGATCAATGACAGGGGGGTGATCAATGACAGGGGGGTGATCAATGACAGGGGGGTAATCACCCATATAGACTCCCGGATCACCCCCCTGTCAATGATCACCCCCCTGGTAAGGCTCCATTCAGACGTCCGTATGATTTTTACGGATCCATGGATCGGATCCGCAAAACACATGCGGACGTCTGAATGGAGCCTTACAGGGGGGTTATCAATGACAGGGGGTGATCAGGGTGATCACCCCCCTGTCACTGATCACCCCCCCTGTAAGGCTCCAGTCAGACGTCCGTATGATTTTTACGGATCCATGGATACATGGATCGGATCCGCAAAACACATGCGGACGTCTGAATGGAGCCTTACAGGGGGGTGATCAATGACAGGCGGGTGATCAAGGACAGGGGGTGATCAGGGAGTGTATATGGGTGATCACCCGCCTGTCATTGATCACTCCCCTGTAAGGCTCCATTCAGACGTCTGCATGTGTTTTGCGGATCCGATCCATGTATCCATGGATCCGTAAAAATCATGCGGACGTCTGAATGGAGCCTTACAGGGGGGTTATCAATGACAGGGGGTGATCAGGGTGATCACCCCCCTGTCACTGATCACCCCCCCTGTAAGGCTCCATTCAGACGTCCGTATGATTTTTACGGATCCATGGGTACATGGATCGGATCCGCAAAACACATGCGGACGTCTGAATAGAGCTTTACAGGGGGGTGATCAATGACAGGCGGGTGATCAATGACAGGGGGTGATCAGGGAGTGTATATGGGTGATCACCCGCCTGTCATTGATCACCCCCCTGTAAGGCTCCATTCAGACGTCCGCATGTGTTTTGCGGATCCGATCCATGTATCCATGGATCCGTAAAAATCATACGGACGTCTGAATGGAGCTTTACAGGGGGGTGATCAATGACAGGGGGGTGATCAATGACAGGGGGTGATCAGGGAGTGTATATGGGTGATCACCCGCCTGTCATTGATCACCCCCCTGTAAGGCTCCATTCAGACGTCCGCATGTGTTTTGCGGATCCGATCCATGTATCCATGGATCCGTAAAAATCATGCGGACGTCTGAATGGAGCCTTACAGGGGGGTGATCAATGACAGGGGGTGATCAGAGAGTGTATATGGGTGATTACCCGCCTGTCATTGATCACCCCCTGTAAGGCTCCATTCAGACGTCCGCATGTGTTTTGCGGATCCGATCCATGTATCCATGGATCCGTAAAAATAATACGGACGTCTGAATGGAGCCTTACAGGGGAGTGATCAATGACAGGGGGGTTATCAATGACAGGGGGTGATCAGGGAGTGTATATGGGTGATCACCCGCCTGTCATTGATCACCCCCCTGTAAGGCTCCATTCAGACGTCCGCATGTGTTTTGCGGATCCGATCCATGTATCAGTGGATCCGTAAAAATCATACGGACGTCTGAACGGAGCCTGACAGGGAGGTGATCAATGACAGGGGGGTGATCAATGACAGGGGGGTGATCAGGGAGTTTATATGGGGTGATCATGGGTGATCAGGGGTTTATAAGGTGTTAATAAGTGACGGGGGGGGGGGGGTTAGTGTAGTGTGGTGTTTGGTGCGACTGTACTGAGCTACCTGAGTCCTCTGGTGGTCGATCCTAACAAAAGGGACCACCAGAGGACCAGGTAGCAGGTATATTAGACGCTGTTATCAAAACAGCATCTAATATACCTGTTAGGGGTTAAAAAATTCGGATCTCCAGCCTGCCAGCGAGCGATCGCCGCTGGCAGGCTGGAGATCCACTCGCTTACCTTCCGTTCCTGTGTGCGCGCGTTCACAGGAAATCCCGGCCCTCGCGAGATGACGCGTATATGCGTCGTCGTGCGCAGGGCTGCCGCCTCCGGACCGCACATCTGCGTTAGGCGGTCCGGAGGCGGTTAATAAATAAATAGAACCACACAATGTAAAGGCTGTATCTCACAATGACATATGCAGCAAAGGCTGCAAAATCTACTTTTTTGTTTGTTTAATAACTGAATATGACATGGCTGTAAATTAGTGGATTTTGCAAAAAAAAAAGGTGTTTTTAAAAACCCAGAAAATTATAGCTGTATTTCTAGCTTTAATTGTACATTGACTAATCCAGAATTTGGATATTGACAAAAAAGTGTGTTTTTTTACTAATAGAATATGAAAGCTGTATATACCCCTTGAATTTTGCACGTGCTGATGCTGCAAGGGCTGTAAAATTGGTTATTTTGGGAAAAAAAGTGTGTTTTTAAAAAACCCTGAAAATTATGGCTGTTTTTCTAGCTTGAATTGCACACTGATTAATCCTGCAAATGCACCAGATGTTGTATATTGCCAAAAAAGGGTGATTTTTTAAAACCAGTTTATTTGTGCCGTTTTTCAAGCTTGGATTGCAATGTCACAAAAGCTCAGATGCAGTGCTGTTGCACTGAGCTTGCATAAAATGGCTGCCGCCGCCCACCGAGCTAACAGACAGATAAAAGTACATTTTTTCTGTCACTGGGCGCAGAGCAGGGTAAAAAGATTGTGCCATGCACCCACACAACTAAATGTATGTAGATCGCTGAGTTAGATTTACGTTCTGAACAAAGATTCTCTCCTATTCTCTCCCTGATATCACCAGCAGCATCTTCTCCCTACACTAGTAACAGCAGAGTGGCTCAAGCTTATATAGAGGCTGGGTCACATACTGCACTGGCCAATCACAGCCATGCCATTAGTAGGCATGGCTGTGATGGCTTCTAAGGGCACAGAGTTAAACACATGTTGGTTGGCTGCTCTGCACGAACCCGAACTTAAGGTACAATTTACACGACTCCCTGAACCAAATGAAATTGTCGTTTTTCCCTCTACCTAGCCTTGAGGTCTAGTTCTGTTTCCCTTCCCTACCCTGTATTTGTGACATTATCAACCACCAAAAACCGCCATTTTTTGGGGATCAGTGCAGCTATGGATCCTATGTCTGCACTGTTTGGACAGCTGCAGGGTCTGTCTTTGGAGCTGATCTCCATGCAACCGTCTTGCAGATCCAGAGACCACAGGTGGCTGCTTATAGTGGTGGGCAACAGGCCTGCACTGAACTTAAGGTTGCCCTCCTGGACAGATTTTCCAGGGGTAGCTACAATTTAATTTGGTTCAGGCAGTAAATCTTCTGGGGATGAGAGTCAACGTGTGGGTATGATCATTTCATTGCTTAAAGGTGACGTCCAGTCTTGGGCATTTTCTCTGCCGACCGTATCACAGTCCTTCCATTCGGTAGATGAATTTTTTAGAGCCTTGGGTCTAATTTACGATGACCCGGATCAGATCTCTCAGGCCGAGACAAAATTACGTGGTTAGAGATATTGCTCTGAATTTAGGAGATGGTCTACGTATATGGAGTGGAATGATCCTGCTCTCCGTAGCCAATTCTGTCAGGGGCTATTTGAGAGGCTGAAGGATGTGTTGGCCTTTCATGAAAATCCTGGGTTATTTGACAACAGCTATATCACTTGCTGTACGTCTTGATAGACGCCTGAAAGAGATCTAGGGTTCCTCACCCTGAGGACATACTTTCAAATAATGTGGCCGCTTCCTTTGACACTTATGGTGGAGAGACACCTATGGTTACGCCTTGTGACAACCCTATGCAGTTAGGAGAAGCTACTCCTGGAACTGCTGGCAAGAGTTTTGGTCATATTAAGGGAGTCTGTTTTTGTTGTGGAAAGAAGGGACATTTTGTGAATATATGTCAGTACCTTCAGCGTCAAGGTGTGAAAAGAAAACAAAAAACTTTTGATCCCTAACTAACTATTAGTCGTGTGGGTGGGGAGCCGATTTCTCCTGTCGGCCCAGGTGGCACTAGACTCCAAAACTGTGGGAATTGAGGTGTTTATTGACAGTGGGGCAGGGGTTAACCTAGCTGATGGTCAGTTTGTTCGTATGCATGGTTTGACAACAAATGCATTAGACAAAAATATTTTGGTGTTTGCAATTGATTCCACTCCACTCACTCAAAAAATGTTTATCACAAATTGTGCAGGACATACGTGTAAAGGTGGGTGATTTTCATCAAGAATCCATCTTGTGTTTTGTGCTGGATGGTCTGCCTGCTCCGGTGGTGCTAGGTTTGCCATGGTTAAGTAAACATAACCCTGCCATTGATTAGCAAGCGAGGCAGATTCTTGATTGAAGTCATTATTGCATAGATAATTGTCTTAGCACATCGCTTTCTGTTGTAACCACTAAAGCTGTACCTTCCTTTATTTATGATTTTGCTGATGTAGTCTCAGAAAGTGGAGACCAGGAGTTACCTCCACATCGAGAGTATGATTGCCCTATCAACCTTATTACCAGAGCTAAATTGCCCAATCTCGGTTGTATAATCTTTATGAACCCGAAAGAGCAGCCATGCGAGAGTATATCACTGAGAGTTTGGTTAAGGGACATATTAGACCGTCCAAATCCCCAGTTAATGCAGGATTTTTCTTTGTCAAGAAAAAGGACTGAACTCTTAGGCCATGTCTGTATTTTAGTGAGCCTAATTGCATTACTATCCGTGATCCCGATCCCTTACCTTTGATCCCAGATTTGTTCAATCATATTGTCGGTGCAAAAGTGTTCTCTAAGTTGGATTTGAGGGGGCATACAATCTAGTAAGGGTCAAGGAGGGGGATGAATAAAAGACGTCTTTTAATACCCCTGAAGGTCATTTTGAGAGCATGGTCATGCCTTTTGGGTTGAGCAATGCTCCTGCTGTTTTTTGACATTTAATCAATGACATCTTTCATCATCTGGTAGGCAGGTTTGTGGTGGTGTATATAAATGATATTTTAATTTATTTCCCCGACATGGAGAATCATCAGTATCACATGAGACAGGTCTTACAGATCCTAAGGGAGAATAAATTGCATGCTAAGATGGAGAAGTGTGTATTTGTGGATCTGGAAGTGCTGTTTTTGGGTTACCTACTCTCATCTTCCGTGTTGTGTTGGACTGGGATCGACCTGAAAATCTGAAAGCGCTCATGCGATTTTTGGTGTTCATCAACTACTACTGTAAATTTATCTTGAAATACTCGACTGTTGTTAAACCATTAACAGTTATGACTAAGAATAGTGCGGATTTCTCAGTATGGTCTGATGAGGCATTACATGCATTTTTAGCGGTGAAGGAGTGTTTTGCTTCTGCTCCTTTACTGGTGCAGCCGGATGTGTCATAGCCATTTATTGTGGAGGTTGACACATCCGAGGTAGGGGTAGGATCAGACTTGCCGCAGGGTCCTTCACCTAGTAAATGGCACCCATGTGCTTTCTTCTCTAAGAAACTCTCGGCTGCTGAAAGAAATTATGACGTAGGCAATAGAGAATTGCTGGCCATTAAGTTGGCTTTTGAGGAATGGCATGTGCGGTCCGGAGGTGGTGGCCCTGCGCAGAGTCACGCATATACGCGTCATCTCGCGAGGGCCGGGATTTCCTGTGAACGCGCGCACACAGGCGCGCGCGCTCACAGGAACGGAAGGTAAGCGAGTGGATCTCCAGCTTGCCAGCGGCGATCGCTCGCTGGCAGGCTGGAGATCCGAATTTTTTAACCCCTAACAGGTATATTAGACGCTGTTTTCATAACAGCGTCTAATATACCTCCTACCTGGTCCTCTGGTGGTCCCTTTTGTTAGGATCGACCACCAGAGGACTCAGATAGGTCAGTACAGTCGCACCAAACACCACACTACACTACACCCCCCCCGTCACTTATTAACCCCTTATAAACCCCTGATCACCCATGATCACCCCATATAAACTCCCTGATCACCCCCCTGTCATTGATCACCGCCCTGTCATTGATCACCCCCCCCTGTCAGGCTCCGTTCAGACGTCCGTATGATTTTTACGGATCCACGTATACATGGATCGGATCCGCAAAACGCATACGGACGTCTAAATGGAGCCTTACAGGGGGGTGATCAATGACAGGCGGGTGATCACCCATATACACTCCCTGATCACCCCCTGTCATTGATCAGCCCCCTGTCACTGATCACCCCCCTGTAAGTCTCCATTCAGACGTCCGCATGATTTTTACGGATCCATGGATACATGGATCGGATCCGCAAAACACATGCGGACGTCTGAATGGAGCCTTACAGGGGGTGATCAATGACAGGTGGGTGATCACCCATATACACTCCCTGATCACCCCCTGTCATTGATCACCCCCCTGTAAGGCTCCATTCAGACGTCCGCATGTGTTTTGTGGATCCGATCCATGTATCCATGGATCCGTAAAAATCATGCGGACATCTGAATGGAGCCTTACAGGGGGGGTGATCAGTGACAGGGGGGTGATCACCCTGATCACCCTGATCACCCCCTGTCATTGATAACCCCCCTGTAAGGCTCCATTCAGATGTCCGCATGTGTTTTGTGGATCCGATCCATGTATCCATGGATCCGTAAAAATCATGCGGATGTCTGAATGGAGCCTTACAGGGGGGGTGATCAGTGACAGGGGAGTGATCACCCTGATCACCCCCTGTCATTGATAACCCCCCTGTAAGGCTCCATTCAGACGTCCGCATGTGTTTTGTGGATCCAATCCATGTATCCATGGATCCGTAAAAATCATGCGGATGTCTGAATGGAGCCTTACAGGGGGGGGTGATCAGTGACAGGGGGGTGATCACCCTGATCACCCCCTGTCATTGATAACCCCCCTGTAAGGCTCAATTCAGACGTCCGCATGTGTTTTGTGGATCCGATACATGTATCCATGGATCCGTAAAAATCATGCGGACATCTGAATGGAGCCTTACAGGGGGGGTGATCAGTGACAGGGGGGTGATCACCCTGATCACCCCCTGTCATTGATAACCCCCCTGTAAGGCTCCATTCAGATGTCCGCATGTGTTTTGTGGATTCGATCCATGTATCCATGGATCCGTAAAAAATTATGCGGATGTCTGAATGGAGCCTTACAGGGGGGGTGATCAGTGACAGGGGGGTGATCACCCTGATCACCCCCTGTCATTGATAACCCCCCTGTAAGGCTCCATTCAGACGTCCGCATGTGTTTTGTGGATCCGATCCATGTATCCATGTATCCGTAAAAATCATGCGGATGTCTGAATGGAGCCTTACAGGGGGGGTAATTAGTGACAGGGGGGTGATCACCCTGATCACCCCCTGTCATTGATAACCCCCCTGTAATGCTCCATTCAGACGTCCGCATTTGTTTTGTGGATCCGATCCATGTATCCATGGATCCGTAAAAATCATGCGGATGTCTGAATGGAGCCTTAACGGGGGGGATATCAGTGACAGGGGGGTGATCACCCTGATCACCCCCTGTCATTGATAACCCCCCTGTAAGGCTCCATTCAGACGTCTGCATGTGTTTTGTGGATCCGATCCATGTATCCATGGATCCGTAAAAATCATGCGGATGTCTGAATGGAGCCTTACAGGGGGGGTGATCAGTGACAGGGGGTTGATCACCCTGATCACCCCCTGTCATTGATAACCCCCCTGTAAGGCTCCATTCAGACGTCCGCATGTGTTTTGTGGATCCGATCCATGTATCCATGGATCCGTAAAAATCATGCGGATGTCTGAATGGAGCATTACAGGGGGGGGGGTGATCAGTGACAGGGGGGTGATCACCCTGATCACCCCCTGTCATTGATAACCCCCCTGTAAGGCTCCATTCAGACGTCCGCATGTGTTTTGTGGATCCGATCCATGTATCCATGGATCCGTAAAAATCATGCGGATGTCTGAATGGAGCCTTACAGGGGGGGTGATAAGTGACAGGGGGGTGATCACCCTGATCACCCTGATCACCCCCTGTCATTGATAACCCCCCTGTAAGGCTCCATTCAGACGTCCGCATGTGTTTTGTGGATCCGATCCATGTATCCATGGATCCGTAAAAATCATGCGGATGTCTGAATGGAGCCTTACAGGGGGGGTGATCAGTGACAGGGGGGGTGATCACCCTGATCACCCCCTGTCATTGATAACCCCCCTGTAAGGCTCCATTCAGACGTCCGCATGTGTTTTGTAGATCCGATCCATGTATCCATGGATCCGTAAAAATCATGCGGATGTCTGAATGGAGCCTTACAGGGGGGGTGATCAGTGACAGGGGGTTGATCACCCTGATCACCCCCTGTCATTGATAACCCCCCTGTAAGGCTCCATTCAGACGTCCGCATGTGTTTTGTGGATCCGATCCATGTATCCATGGATCCGTAAAAATCATGCGGATGTCTGAATGGAGCCTTACAGGGGGGGTGATCAGTGACAGGGGGGTGATCACCCTGATCACCCCCTGTCATTGATAATCCCCCTGTAAGGCTCCATTCAGACGTCCGCATGTGTTTTGTGGATCCGATCCATGTATCCTTGTATCCGTAAAAAATCATGCGGATGTCTGAATGGAGCCTTACAGGGGGGGTGATCAGTGACAGGGGGGTGATCACCCTGATCACCCTGATCACCCCCTGTCATTGATAACCCCCCTGTAAGGCTCCATTCAGACGTCCGCATGTGTTTTGCGGATACGATCCATGGATCCGTAAAAATTATACGGACGTCTAAATGGAGCCTTACCAGGGGGGTGATCAATGACAGGGGGGTGATCAGGGAGTCTATATGGGTGATCACCCCCATGTCATTGATCACCCCCCTGTCATTGATCACCCCCCTGTAAGGCTCCATTCAGACATTTTTTTTGGCACAAGTTAGCGGAATTTTTTTGTTTGTTTTTGTTTTTGTTTTTTCTTACTAAGTCTCATATTCTACTAACTATTGTCAAAAAATAAAATCTCACATGGACTCACCATACCCCTCACGGAATCCAAATGCGTAAACATTTTTAGACATTTATATTCCAGACTTCTTCTCACGCTTTAGGGCCCCTAAAAAGCCAGGGCAGTATAAATACCCCACATGTGACCCCATTTCGGAAAGAAGACACCCCAAGGTATTCGCTGAGGGGCATATTGAGTCCATGAAAGATTGAAATTTTTGTCCTAAGTTAGCGGAAAGTGAGACTTTGTGAGAAAAAACAAAAAAAAATCAATTTCCGCTAAATTATGCAAAAAATAAAAAATTTCTAGGAACTCGCCAGGCCCCTCATTGAATACCTTGGGGTGTCTTCTTTCCAAAGTGGGGTCACATGTGGGGTATTTATACTGCCCTGGCTTTTTAGGGGCCCGAAAGTGTGAGAAGAAGTCTGGGATCCATATGTCTAAAAATGCCCTCCTTTTTTTTCTTTTAATTTTTTTTATTGGGAAAACTACAAAACATTTACAATAAAAAAAGAATTTTTTTACAATCTCTCAATTCTTAGTGACCCAAATAGTTATATATAAATATATTCCGCTCATCTTTTCATAGTATTTATAGAAAAGAAAAAAAAAGCCCTCCCCTCCCTCCCTCCCAATTTGTGGTGCGTCAAAGTAGGACCCCTATATATGAAACAACCTGATCTCAGCTAACCAAACCTCCAACCACCCCATATCCTACTCCATTGGTATTCGTTTTCCCTCCGTCTATATAGAATTTTTTCATAGTTCTTTACTTTATCAATTAAATTTATCCATGTGTTTATGTCTGGAGTGGATCGGGCAAACCAGGTCCGGCTGATCAAAACTCTAGCCAGCATCAATATTCTGCTCAAAAAAATCTTTTGATGGTTATGATTTTTTAGTTTGGAGAGATCATTAAGAACAAATACTTGTGGTTCAAAAGGAATTCGAATTTTTAGTTTACACATAATACAGTTATTGATACCATTCCAGTAGTTTATAAGTTCTGGACAGGTCCATATCATATGGAGGAAATCTGCTCCAACAGTATCACATTTGGGACAGTTGGACGTGTCTCTTAACCCACATTTGTTCATCCACAATGGAGTAATATATAATCTGTGGCAGATATAAAATTGTATTAGAACATGGTTAAAGTTCTGGGATAGTGAAGTTAAATTCCCAAAAATATTCTCCCACCCTTCTATTTGTAAATTCGGACAATCCACCTCCCACAATTTTTGTCCTGGTGAGTGTATATCACTAAACCGTACCTTAAGTAATAACTTATATATATTTGAAATTTTTATTCTAGAAAGTGTACCCCCTACCCAATCATTCAAAAAGGATAAATTATCTATATCCAACATCCGCTTATCATCCAAACTTGATAATACAGAACGCAATTGGAAATACCTAAACCATGAAAAAAATTTTATATTTTGTGTCATTTCTGTATAGGGTTTAATTTCTCTATCTTTAACTACCTGTGAAATATATAAAATTTTATTTTTCTGCCAAAATGTGTCGGCTGCAATTTCATCCAGCCTTTGTAAATACAAATTATGCCAAAGAGGCGTAAATGTGAGTGAACCCTTAACCTTCAACCATGTCCTAGTTGTAGCCCACACCTTAAGGAGTAGTTTTATAGTCTCTCTATAGCCTTGCTCATAACTCTTCAATAGCCCAGATTCCAACAAGGAAAAAATATTATTATGAGCGTGGCTAGTTACCAACTTCCCCAGAAGTGCGCTATGCTCTGATTCGTAGCATCTCAGTAGCTGGGCTGCAATAAAGTACCCCTTAAAATAGGGGAGATTTAAACCCCCGCACTCCACTGATCTATACAGGTACTCCAGCTTAATTCGAACTCGCTTTCTTCCCCATATTAGATCATTAATTAGTCTCTCCATAAGTTTAAAATGTTTATCTTGTATCCAAATAGGTGTATTCCTGAGCACATAAAGAAATTGTGGTAGTATCACCATTTTAACTAGTGAAACTCGATCAGCTCTAGATAAGGGAAGTTTCAACCAGATTCCTATTTTAGCTCTGATCTTTACCATTATGGGGATCAGATTGAGTTCTACAAAATTTTCGACCCGAGGCGATATAGTCAAACCCAAATATTGAAAAGTATCAACAATATCCAACCGTGTAGCAGGAACCTCTTTCTGTGGCAGGGGGTCTATTGGGAGCAAGCTGGTCTTAGCCCAGTTTATAAGAAGACCAGACACCTCACCAAATAATTTAACCATTTGAATAATCCTAGGGAGAGTGGTTTCCGTATGATCTATAAAAAACAGAATATCATCTGCATATAATGAGATACGGTCTTGTGTTCCTAACGTACCAAATCCTTTGACCTTATCGTCCTGCCTGATGGCCATCGCAAGGGGTTCGATATATATATCAAATAATAAGGGAGATAATGGGCAACCCTGACGGGTGCCTCTGTTTAGCTCGATACTACCACTCAAGATTCCATTAAGACTCAGTTTAGCCCTTGGAGATCCATACAACAACCTAAGAGTGCGTATAAACCTCTCTCCAAAGCCCATCCTAACAAGAACCTTCCAGAGAAAACGCCACTCCACCCTGTCAAAGGCCTTAGAGGCATCCAATGACAGGATGGAGCGGGCGGTCCCCCCAGGGGCCTGGATATTAGAAAATAGCCGATGTAAATTATGATGTGTACCCTTGTTTTTAATAAAACCGCTCTGATCCGGATGGACTATGGAGGAGATAACCCCAGAAAGCCTTGTAGCAAGGACCCTCGCCAAAAGCTTTACATCTGCATTAAGCAGTGAGATTGGTCTATAAGATTCTAAATCTAGAGGGTCCTTGCCTTTTTTTGGAATTAGTATCACTGTAGCCTCCATCATTGAATCTGGCAACATCCCATCCTCCATTGATTCAGTAAAAACCTCCAGTAATCTAGGAAAAATACAGTCCCCATATTTACTATAAAGTTCATATGGAAGGCCGTCTGAACCAGGAGTAGAATTGGCTGAACATAATTTAATAGCTCCCTCAAGTTCCTGAATTGAGACCTCCAATTCTAATGCTTTCTTTTGCGTCTCAGTGATAGTTGAGAAGTTGATCCTATCTAGATATAAATCTATCTTATCGTCTGTAATATTAGAATCAGCCTTATACAGATCAAGAAAATAATCAAAAAAGGCCTTCTCCACCGGACCCTGTCCAGTAACTATCCTACCATCCCTCACTCGAACCTTGTCTATATGTTTTTTGGGTTGTTGATTGGAGATTACTCTAGAGAGGAGCTTACCGGGTCGCCCAGACTCTGTAAAGTATTTTTGCCCTTTAAAGAAGAGATTCTGTTGAGCTTTATCCAGTAAAAAATTAGCATATATTTGTGTGGCTTTTTGCATATTTTCCCTATTATTCTCCGTCTTATTTATATGGAAGGATTCTGTCGCTGACATTACATGTTTTTCTAAATTTTTCTGTTTTTTTCCATATTCTCTTCTAAGATTCGTAATATTACTAACCATCAATCCCCTCATGTACGCCTTAAAGGTATCCCATACCACTTGAATTTTTGCTGAGCCATAATTAATATCCCAGAATCGGCCTATTTCATTTCGAATTATTTCATGTGTCTTTATGACTGATAGCCAGTAAGGGTTTAGTCTAAAGGGAGGTTTTGGTGTATATCTTTCCTGAGACAAGCATAGTTCAAATACTAACGGGGAGTGATCAGATATTGACCTTGTTTCATATTTCATTCGTTTTATCAATTTCACATATTTGCTATTTATCAGTACCAGGTCTATTCTGGACAGTGATTTGCCTGCTTTACTAAAGCATGAAAAAACCCTTTTCCCCTGTCCCAGAAACTCCCAAGCGTCCTCAAATCCAGCCTCCAGGCAAAACCGTGCGAGGGGAGACCCCTGGACCGGACTGTCTCTCCCGGCACTCATAGAAACCCTGTCACGTAAAGGATCGATGACACAGTTAAAATCGCCAATAATCAATGTTGGACATTCTGGCCATCTATCCATAAATAATAGAAGGGAATTAAGAACCAAAAGAGAAAATGGCGGAGGGATATAAACAAAGGCCAGAATGCATAACTCTCCCCCTAACCTGCAATATAGAAAAATAAATCTCCCCTGTTGGTCGACAGAGGATGCCTCACAAACGAAATCAATAAGTCTATGTATCAAAACCGTAACACCTCTCGAGTAGTTGGAGAGGGTAGAATGATACGTGTGCACAGCCCATCCCCTGTCGACCACCCTAGTGGTCTCCTCAGTAAGATGGGTCTCTAGCAGGCATACTATTGCTGGTAAATGGGCCTGAGTCAGGTCAAAAACCGCTTGTCTCTTACCTCTTTCCCCCAAACCACGTACATTCCAAGAAAAAATTCTAATCATCGTCATCTACAATGGTTAAGTGGAGGATCAGGAGAGAGGGAAAAAGGAAAAAACAAGAGAAGGAAAAAAAAAGAAAATAGCAAACTGAGAAAAGGGGAACCATGCCCACTTTGACGCACCACAACCCAACCCCACCCCCCCCTCACCCCCCTCCCACATGCAATCCACCACATATTGTAGTAGATTTCTTTCCTATGACCAACCCTCGACCCTCCCCCCACTCAGCCACCCCCACACCGCGATTAAGAAGCAAAGAAAACTATTTTTTTGGGGGTATAAGCCCCTTATAATACTAATTATTCCCGCCCGATCGTAACCCAATTGAGTCATCGATTGTTTCGCTCTAGCCAATCCGTGGCTTCTTCTGAGGTATCAAAAAAAAGATTTTATCTTCAAAAACAATCCGCAATTTGGCCGGGAATATAAGAGAATATTTAATATCCCTTTCTCTTAGCTTCTTTTTAACAGTCATAAATATACGTCTCTTTTCTTGTATTTCTTTCGAAAAATCAGGAAAAAAGGCCAGTCTAATCCCGTTATACAGAACCGGTGAGGATTCCCTCGCCCTTCTCAGGAGGACATCTCTGTCCCCTGTAGTCAGTAGCTTAGCAAGGATTGACCGAGGTTGTCTCCCTGGAATTGGTTTTCCTCCTGGGACCCGATGGGCTCTTTCAATCATAAAAAGAGGAGAGAATGACTCTTTACCAAAGTTCTCAAGAATTAATTTCTGTACAAATTCGGTTGGATTTTTTTCTTCCTCACCCTCTGGGATCCCTATTATTCTCACATTGTATCTTCGTGACCTATCCTCCAGGTCCACTGCCTTTTTCTTCAAGAGATTATATTCCACTTTAAGTGTAGAAACTTCCGTATTTATTTTTTTGGATTCCTTCTGTATTAGGGTGACAGAACTTTCAAGGGTGTTGACTCTGTCTCGCATTTTGGACAATTCATCTTTTATTAGTCCCACATCAACTTGAATAAATCCAAGTTGGGTTGTAACCACCTGTATTAGGTCCCCGTTCTGTTTAACCGCTAGGAGTATTTCTTCCAGCGGTGAAGAGTTATCATTAGGGATTGCTTCCCCCATTATTCCATCTTCCTCTTCAGGGTATCTAGCGCCTTTTTGTATTTCTAGGTCTGTTACCTCTGATTCATAATTTTTTTTTTCCAAAAACTCCTTTTGTCCACCCCTCGTATTGACCCTTGGGGACTTCAGAAACTGGTCCAATTTTGTTGGTTCAGCAGTTTTGGACCCATGTTTCTGACCTGATAGATCAGTCGAACGCCTAAAGGCTTTTGGGCCCATAGCTTATTCCTCTTTATTCCTTTTTTTTAAATATTTATTTTTATTTTTATTTTTTTTGGAGTATTTATTTGGTTTTTTTTTTTTTTTTTTTTTTCCCCCTTATTCCACCTCCTTCTCTCCTTTAAATATATATCTTTTCTTCTTTGCTCTCCTTCTTTCTCTTTTTTTTTTTTTACTTTACTTTTTCTTTTTTTTTTCCTTTTTCCTTTTTCCTTATCCCCCTTTCCCTTTTTTTTTTTTTATAGTGCCTTCTTCTTAATTCTGTTTCTCTTCTCTTCTTTTTTTTTTTTGTGTCCACTCTTCTTTATACTCTTTCCCCTCTTATTATTATTATTTTTTTTTTTTCCCTCTCCACCTTATACTTTAAACTTTAGAGTTCACTTTCTTGTAATCATGTGCAGTCATGTGCAATTATGTCAAACTCCGTTCAAGGTTAGTTGGAGTCAGCAATCGTGAGGAGGTTAGTCACTAAAGAAGAGAAGCTTATCAGCTTATCATCTTCTCCAACAATCCATTAGGTGGGGGGAACACAAATAGGGGGGGAACACAGAGGTTACTCACGGCACCAAAGGGGGGGTAGCAGTTCAGGCAGGAGCCGGAGGCACAGTCCACGGGGGTAAAGGAAAAAAGAACCTCCAGACAAGAAACTGTTCACAGCGACATGGTGGGCGATAAAGGAGGCAGGAGCGCAGAATCGGGAATGGCAGAATCAACAAGCAGCAGCATGCAGGCTTGGACAAAGAGCAGGAACCGGAGGCAGCCCCCACATCCGAACCAGCAGTCGATAACAGCGCCGCGGTTCAACAACGCTGATCACCCGTTCCCAGTCACAGAGAGGGTGGATGGAGGATTCGGCACAGAGACGTCAGCATAATCGAGGCGGCAGCGGTGTAGCTGAGCAGCGGGGAAATCCGGGAGCGCGACGTCCACTACGTCATCACGTCATCCCTGGTTGGCTATGGTTGGCTTTGCTAAAAAAAAAAAAATGCCCTCCTAAAAGGAATTTGGGCCCCTTTGCGCATCTAGGCTGCAAAAAAGTGTCACACATGTGGTATCGCCGTACTCAGGAGAATTTGGGCAATGTGTTTTGGGGTGTCATTTTACATATACCCATGCTGGGTGAGAAAAATATCTTGGTCAAATGCCAACTTTTTTTAAAAAAATAGGAAAAGTTGTCTTTTGCCAAGATATTTCTCTCACCCAGCATGGGTATATGTAAAATGGCACGCCAAAATACATTCCCCAACTTCTCCTGAGTACGGCGATACCAGATGTGTGACACTTTTTTGCAGCCAGTGCACCTTTCGGATTTCGCAGGCCATTTTTTACAGATTTTGATTGCAAGGTACTTCTTACACATTTGGGCCCCTAAATTGCCAGGGCAGTATAACTACGCCACAAGTGACCCCATTTTGGAAAGAAGACACCCCAAGGTATTCCGTGAGGGGCATAGCGAGTTCCTAGAATTTTTTATTTTTTGTCACAAGTTAGCGGAAAATGATGATTTTTCTTTTTTTTTCTTTTTTCCTTACAAAGTCTCATATTCCACTAACTTGCGACAAAAAATAAAAAAATCTAGGAACTCGCCGTGCCCCTCACGGAATACCTTGGGGTGTCTTCTTTCCAAAATGTTGTCACTTGTGGCGTAGTTATACTGCCCTGGCAATTTAGGGGCCCAAATGTGTAAGAAGTACCTTGCAATCAAAATGTGTAAAAAATGGCCTGCGAAATCCGAAAGGTGCACTTTGGAATTTGGGCCCCTTTGCCCACCTTGGCTGCAAAAAAGTGTCACACATCTGATATCGCCGTACTCAGGAGAAGTTGGGGAATGTGTTTTGGGGTGTCATTTTACATATACCCATGCTGGGTGAGAAAAATATCTTGGTCAAATGCCAACTTTGTATAAAAAAATAGGAAAAGTTGTCTTTTGCCAAGATATTTCTCTCACCCAGCATGGGTATATGTAAAATGGCATGCCAAAATACATTCCCCAACTTCTCCTGAGTACGGCGATACCAGATGTGTGACACTTTTTTGCAGCCAAGGTGGGCAAAGGGGCATATATTCCAAAGTGCACCTTTCGGATTTCACCGGTCATTTTTTACACATTTCGATTGCAAGGTACTTCTCACACATTTGGGCCCGTAAATTGCCAGGCAGTATAACTACCCCACAAGTGACCCCATTTTGGAAAGAAGACACCCCAAGGTATTCCGTGAGGGGCATGGCGAGTTCCTAGAATGTTTTATTTTTTGTCGCAAGTTAGTGGAATATGAGACTTTGTAAGAAAAAAATAAAAATAAAAAATCATCATCATTTTCCGCTAACTTGTGACAAAAAATAAAAAGTTCTATGAACTCACTATGCCCATCAGCGAATACCTTAGGGTGTCTACTTTCCGAAATGGGGTCATTTGTGGGGTTTTTCTACTGTCTGGGCATTGTAGAATCTCAGGAATCATGACAGGTGCTCAGAAAGTCAGAGCTGCTTCAAAAAGCGGAAATTCACATTTTTGTACCATAGTTTGTAAACGCTATAACTTTTACCCAAACCATTTTTTTTTGCCCAAACATTTTTTTTTTATCAAAGACATGTAGAACAATAAATTTAGCGAAAAATTGATATATGGATGTCATTTTTTTTGCAAAATTTTACAGCTGAAAATGAAAAATGTCATTTTTTTGTAAAAAAATCGTTACATTTCGATTAATAACAAAAAAAGTAAAAATGTCAGCAGCAATAAAATACCACCAAATGAAAGCTCCTTTAGTGAGAAGAAAAGCAGGTAAAATTCATTTGGGTGGTAAGTTGCATGACCGAGCGATAAACGGTGAAAGGAGTGTAGTGCCGAAGTGTAAAAAGTGCTCTGGTCATGAAGGGGGTTTCAGCTAGCGGGGTTGAAGTGGTTAAGGTAATTACCGATCACAAAAATCTGGCTTACCTGGAGTCGGCTAAACGTCTGAACCCAAAGCAGGCCAGATGGTTGTTGTTTCCTACTAGATTTAATTTCATTGTCACCTATCGCTCTGAAATTAAGAACATCAAGGCGGATGCCTTGTCACATAGCTTTCCTGGGGGGAGGGGGAATTTGGAAGATCCTGGTCCTATCTTGTCTGAAGGGGAAGTAATATCCACTCTTTATCCCAACCTTGAGGCAGAGGTGTTAGAGGCTCAGGTAGATCCTCCGGGCAAGTTGTTTGTTCCTTCTGAATTACGGCACAAGGTGTTCGAGGAACATCACTGTGCAGTTCATACAGGACACCCTGGGAGCAGATCCACGGTTGATCATCTCTCGTAGATTCTTGTGGCCAGGGTTTATGTAAATGTGTGGAGGGCTATGTGTCAGCCTGTAGTACTTGTGCACGGGCTAAGGTGACATATTCTCGGCCTTCAGGATCTCTACTTCCGCTGTCCATCCCTTCCAGAACTTGGACTCATTTTTCCATGGACTTTATCACAGATTTGCCGAATTCCTCAGCAAAAACTGTGATCTGGTGGTTGTTGATCACTTCAGTAAGATGTTGCACTTTATAGCATTACCAGGGCTACCTAATGCTAAAACTCACACAAGTGTTTGATGACAACATCGTGAAGCTACATGGTAATCCCTCTGATGTGGTGTCTGATAGGGGGACTCAGTCTGTTTCCAGATTCTGGAAGGCATTTTGCACTCGCTTGGGGGTACAATTGTCCTTCTCTTTGGCCTTTCACCCTCAGTCAAACGGACAGACTGAGCGCACTAACCAGAATCTGGAGACTTATCTGAGATGTTTTGTTTAAGAGAATCATGAGGAGTGGTCTTATTTTTTGTCTTTGGCCGAGTTTGCCATAAATAACCGTAGGCAGGAGTCCACTGATATGTTGCAGTTTTTTGGGACATATGGGTTCCATTAGCAGTTTGACACATTTTCTGGTACTGAGACTTCTGGTATACCTGAAGAGGAAAGATTTTCCTCTTCTTTGTCATCTTTTCGCGGAAAATTTTAAATAATCTGAAAAAGATGGGCAAGACGTATAAACGTATGGCTGACAAGAGACGTATGAGTGGTCTGAACCTGAGAGTGGATGATTCTGTGTGGCTGTCCACTAGGAACATTAAGTTGAAAGTACCTTTGTGGAAGTTGTGCCCAAGGTTTAATGGTCCATATGAGATCTCTGCCATTATTAACCAGGTAGCCTTTCATTTTGACCTTCCGCAGGCTTTAAAGATTTATAATGTTTTCCACAAATCATTACTTAAGAGATATGTCAAACCTGATGAACCGTCCTCCCTGCCACCCTCTCCTGTCATGGTGGACGGTAATCTTGAATTTTAGATTGCCAGGATAGTGAACTCCCGAATTCTCCGTAGATCCCTCCAGTAACTTGTTCACTAGAAGGGTTACGGTCCAAAGGAGAGAATGTGGGTTCCAGCGGCCAACATTAATGCCAGTCACCTTGTGAAAGCCTTTTTCACAGGGCTAATCTGGATAAGGTCGGTCCTGGGTGTCCGAAGGTCACCCATAGAAAAGGGGTTACTGTCATGGTACCTAAGTACCTTCTGTGACAGAGGTTAGAAGATCGGAGAGACTGACTGCATGTGAGGCTAACTGACAATCTCTTGATTTTCAGTGTTGTGGTTTTGACCACACCTCTTGTCAGGTACAGCCCATCGTCATTACTGCATTCCCTACTTCATACAAGGCGGTTGATATTCTCTGCTTGCATTTGAAATAGTTGGTGTGTGGGCCTTACCTGTGTTCCTGCTCATCTATTTCTTAAAAGATAAGTTGTACTGCTCCTTGTATTTGGTTGTTCCACTGTGATTGTTGTTTCTTACCTTCAGGGAGACACTGGTTCGTTCACCTGGGAAGGAACCAGTAGTATCATTTTCTGCCACTACCTAGGGCATTTCAGGGCTCCTAGGGTCTAGGTTCCGGGGAATGTATTATCCTACCTTTAGGGTATATACATACTGACAGGAATGAAGGCCAGGTTTAGGGGCTTCCTAGGAGGTGACCTTTTTCCTCTCCCTAGACTTGAGACCTAGTTCTGTGTACCTCCCCTCTCCTATATTCATGACAGATTAGTCCTCCGGGAGAGATTGGAGAGCACTGCCTCATCCTCCTAATTTGTATGTGTTTTAGGACCTTGTGATTTGCCAAGGTTGTGTATGTCCTTAGGTCTTGTGCATTGCCAAGCCAAGTAAAATTTTGTAGCTACCTGTTCAGACATCAAGGTGACAAAGTGTAAAGCATGATTAGACATTGGTACTAGGAAGGGAATACAGGTTGAAGTCACCCATCTATTTGCAGGTGTATCATAGTATCATGGAGGGATTACAGTACATGACACCTCCACGCTCCACATACGACTGTGGCCACATCGTGGAGCATTTTAGCGCTTTGTGCAATATGTATTTGTTTGGTTCACTGCGAGAGGGGAAACCGTAGTCAGACACCCTACTCACACAGGCAGGAATCCATTGGTAGCTATGTCCATGTCTCAATTTATTCTTCGGTGATTTTAGTTCATCACTACGTATGTAGTGATGAACGAACATCGGCCAGGACGATTCGAGAACACACTTGCGCGAACGCATTCAAATGTTTGCAGACCGCAAGTTTGCGGTGGACCCCATTTACTTTAATGGCAGGAAAAACCTGAAAAACCTTCCGCTCATATTTGCAGCCACCAAATGCTTACTAGAAGTGCTCAAATGGTCCCACGGAATAGACAGTGAGAATTCAGAGAGGGATCAATGGCAAAAATTCCCGCAAAAAAATATGTATTTTAATCAGGGGCTATTTTAATGCATCTTAAGGGAAACTGTCAAAAATGTGCCCTGCTGGAGCCTAGAAAATGTCATTTTAGGCCACGGGAGTACCGGCCCCAAACATTAGGCATTCACCGGACAGAAAACATCAAACAATTATGTGGCTGGAGGTATATTAGATGGTCATTGGATATCAATTTTATTGAAGGCCAGTGGAGTACAGGCCCTAAACATTAGGCATTCACCGTACAGAAAACATCAAGTCATTGCTTGGCTGTAGGTATATTAAACGTTCGTTAGATAACAATTTTACTTCAGGCCAGTGGAGTAAAGACCCCAAAAATTATTCATTCAATGTACAGAAATAAAAAAAGTGATTATGTGGCTGGAGGTATATTAAACGGACATTGGATATCAATTTTACTGCAGGCCATTAGAGTATGGGCCCCAAGCATTAGGCATTCACCCTACAGAAAGCATCAAGTCATTGTTTGGCTGGAGGTATATTAGACGGTCGTTAGACAACAATTTTACTTCAGGCCAGTGGAGTACAGGCCCCAAAAATTATTAATTCAACGTACAGAAGATAACAAGGGATTATGTGGCTGGAGGTATATTAGACTGTCATTGGATATGAATTTTACTGCAGGCCAGTACAAATATATGTCAAATGCATATGTTTAAAAGAACAAAAAATATAAAATTGGATTAAAACATGGCTAACCTAATCTGCCCTCTGCCCTCTTGAATAAACCCCAAATGATAATAGGTGAAATTCGATAACACGTGGCTGTCGTTGGTGTTGAATTCCTCCAAAGCAACAACAATTAGGCATTCACCATACAAAAAAGATCAAGTGATTATGTGGCTGAAGGTATATTAGACGGACAATGGATATCAATTTTACTGCAGGCCAGTGGAGTACAGGACAGAAAACATCAAGTGATTATGTGGCTGGAGGTATATTACAGGGTCATTAGATATGAATTTTAATGCAAGCCAGTACAAATACATGTCAAATACATATGTTAAAATAACAAAAAATATAAAATTGGATTAAAAACATGGCTAACGAAATCCCACTTGAAAAAACTCCAAATGATAATAGTTGAAATTCGATAACATGTGGTCGTCACAGGTGTTGATTTTCTCTGTGGCCCCAAACATTAGGTATTCACCGGACAGAAAAGGCCTTTGATGCCACTGTATTTACATAAGACAGGGACCATTATTTGTTCTGTGTGATGGCAGATATGTGTGGGCTGGCATGAGGAAATTCAATTAAACGTTGTCTTCACAGGTGTTGAATTCCTACGAGATCCATGCCTCATTCATTGACTGTCGTGAGCTAGGTGAGGGCGCTTAATGGTCATGATCCACCATGCTGCGCTGAACGTCCTTTCGGACAGGACACTGGACCAGGGGCAAGCCAAGAGTTCCATGGCAAATTCTGCCAGCTCTGGCCACAGTTCAAGCCTGCACACCTAGTAGTCAAGGGGTTCCTCGCTTCTCAGAGCATCAACATCAGCTGTTAACCTGATGTAGTCGGACACCTGTCGGTCTAGGCGTTCCCTGAGGCTGGATCCGGAGGGCGGCTGTCGATGGGGTGGCTGCAGGAATGACCTCATATCCAAAGTGACCAACACATCTTCAAACCGCCCTCATTTTGTAGGTGCAGTAGGATTGGTATCATCCCCTGTATCGCTGTGGGTAGAAATTCCTCTGCCAGTGTATGCAACAGCAGAATGCAGCATCTCTCACAGCAAAGCCTGGAAATGCTCTATTCTGCCAGCCCTCTTCAAACACTGGAGCATGAAGTCCCCTTTTTGTACACAAATTTTAAGCGGTGGAGTGCCCTGGCTTCTGTTCATCGCCCAGGAGAATGTTGTATTCGGTCTCCTTCCTCCAGCCACGGACAACACCAGGGATACCCAAAAAGTTTAACATCCCCCTTAAACTCTGCTCTTCTTGCTCCTCCTCCTCCTCTTTCCCTCCAGCCACTATACTCCTCTGACTCCTCTTCAGACTCCTGCTGATTTGTCTCAGATGAAGTTGTCCTGGTCCTGTTTTGGTTCTGACCCAAATGTCAGTAACTTTGTGACAGCTGTTTCCAATTATTCTGTTTTAGGCAATATTGCAAATCTGTGCACATAGAGAGAGGAACTGACTCACCACGAGACACATTATGAGACAATATTTTTTTTTTTTTTTAGGAAGTTAAATTTTTTATAGTCCCTTATCAGGGCGTTATCTAATAATCTAATAAGCATATTTATGATAGGCTTAATGTTAATGTCTAGTATCTCAAGTACACGTACTTAGTTCTGCAGTTCTGCAATTCGCTATATATGGATATAAAAGTGTGCAGATTATATGTTATCCTATCACATACAAGCTTTATACTCATGTACCTCATGTATGTAATGTACTTGTATAAAAAAAAAAAAAAAAAAAAAAAAAACAAGCATATGATTATTTGGTAATTGCAATACTGAAAAGGGGAAGTAGGGGAGAAAAAGGAGGGGGAGACAGACAGACGACAGGGGGGAGAGACATGGAGAGACAAGAGGCTGATGAGAGAGAGATATGAGATATATGAGATATGAATCAAGAATACATTCTGTCATAACAGAGTAGTCCCCCCGGAATTCATTCAGCATTGTGACTTCCTCATCTTCCAGCTCCTGCTCCTCGACGGCTTGATCAATGACACGATGCAATGCATGCTCCAGAAAGAAGGCGTAAGGTATGATGTCACTGATGGAGCTTTAACTGCGGCTGACCAGTTTGGTGATCTCATCAAATGGCCGCAGAAGTCTGCATGCGTCTCGCATGAGCAGCCACTGGCGCTGTGAAAATAAACCAAGCTCCCCAGAACCTGTCCTGTTGCAGAGTTCGTACAGGTAGTTGTTAATGGCACGTTGCTGCTGGAGCAGCCTATCAGATACTTCAATAATCTGCAGCACTCGCCAGTAGTTGGTGAAAAAATTGTGATTTATTCACTCAGACAGCTAGGTTACAGCGACTTTTCGACCGGTTGGTCTTTATCAAGCAATGAAGTCCCATATCACAAATAGTGATGAGCGGCAGGGGTCATATTCGAATTCGCGATATTTCGCGAATATTTTTTAGAATATTCGTCGAATATTCGAAAATGCGTGATTTTTTCTTGAAAAAAATCAGCAAGGTAATGATTGTGTAATATGCGAATTTTCGTAATTCGAATTTTTGGATTAGAATTTTTATTGCGAATTTTTAACTTACAGCTATAAGACAAAGAAGATTATAGCACTATATATTAGCTAAATTGCTCTATATTCGATTTTTGGAATATTCGCTATATTGCTATAACAGTTTTTTCGAATATTCGTAATATATAGCAATATAGCGAATATTCGAAAAAACAAATATAGAGCAATTTAGCTAATATAGTGCTATAATCTTTTTTTTAAGTTGTAATTTTTTTCCAATCTGAACTTCAGATGAGATAAAAATTACAACTATTAGACAAAGAAGATTATAGCACTATATTAGCTAAATTGCTCTATATTCGTTTTTTTTCGAATATTCGCTATATTGCTATAACTTTGTTTTTTCGAATATTTGTAATATTCTAAAACAAGAATATATAGCAATATAGCGAATATTCGAAAAAAAACGAATATAGAGCAATTTAGCTATCATAGTGCTATAATCTTCTTTGTCTAAAAGTTGAAAAATTCGCAATAAAAATTTGAATCCGAAAATTCGAATTACGAAAATTCGCATATTACACAATCATTACCTTGCCGATTTTTTCAAGAAAAATAATTGTGCATTTTCGAATATGACCCCTGCCGCTCATCACTACTCGTAAAGTCAAGTATATTGCAGCCTTCTTATTGGCCCACAAGCTAGAAGCAGGAAGGGATCATGTGTACTGATTAAAAAAATAAAAAATAGAAATTGGAAAAAAAAATGGGAAAAAAAATGGGAAAAAAAAGCTGAAAAAATTGAATATTCGAAATTACGAATATATATAACTATATTTGAAATATTCACAAATTTTCGAAGTACCTATATATGCGATAAAAATTCGAAATTCGAATATTCGTGATCAACACTAATCACAAAGTGCCATTATATAGTGTATGAAGATGGATACATTGGTGGGTGTGTATAATCCCTCCTCCCAAGTGGGAGTATACTTATGTCTACATATTACATAGTTTAAATGCAGAGTAGCTCTAAAAGAATATCAACATCATCACAGTGATTTGCCTCAAACACTCAAGGTGATAAAAACAAAATATTTCATTATACCTTATTCATAAGTGATGATCTCTGTGATGCCTCAGAGATCATCACTTATGAATAAGGTATAATGAAATATTTTGTTTTTATCACCTTGAGTGTTTGAGGCAAATCACTGTGATGATGTTGATATTTTTTTTGAGCTACCCTGCATTTAAACTATGTAATGTGTAGACATAAGTATACTCCCACTTGGGAGCAGGGATTATACACACCCACCAATGTATCCACCTTCATACACTCATATAAAGACACTTTGTGATATGGGACTTCATTGCTTGATAAAGACCAACCGGTCTAAACTGTCGCTGCAACCTAGCTGTCTGAGTGAATAAATCACAATTTTGTCACCAACTACTGGCGAGTGCTGTGGATTACTGAAGTATCTGAAAGAGTTGGAACCCCCAGTCAGGATCCCTAGCTGCGTGCACCATCCTGCTTGAAGCCTTTATACTGGTTTGTACCCAAGTTTGTGGGATGAGTAGTGCTGCCAACCCCTGAGATTTTCTACGGAGCAGCCTATCAAGCATATACAAAGTGGAGTTCCAGCGTGTCGGGCTGTCACAAATCAGACGTCTGACGGGCAAGTGGTGTCGCCGCTGAACGTCAGCAATGCGAGCTATGGCCATGTTAGAGCTTCTAAAATGGCCAGAGATTTGTCTGGCCTGTCCGCAAGACGTCCTGGACCCCAGGGTATTTGTCAACGAATCAATGCACGACTAAGTTCAGGACCTGTGTTATTTTGCCCTGTTTTAGCACACTTAGCAGATTGGCACCGTTGTTGCACACCACTTTACCATCTGTCAAATTGAGCGGGGTTAGCCACTGATCGGCCTGTGACTGCAGATCTAAAAGGAGTGCAGGACCGGTGTGGATTTTGGCTTCAAGACACAACAGGCCACATCACAGCATGGCAATGTCTCACCTGGCACGTCAAATAGGTTCTGGGGAGCTTGGGGGGGTGCAGCGGAAGAGGTGGTATCAGTGGAAAATAAGGAGTCAGCCAAGGATGAGACGGAGGATTGAATAGGAGGAGGAGGAGAAGAGGCAGGTCTGCATGCAATCCGTGGTGGTAACACAAAATCCACATGGGTGCCATGGTTTGCATGCTTGACGGCCATCAGATGTTTCACCCAGTGTGCAGTAAAAGTTATGTACCTTCCCTGCCCGTGTTTGCTAGACCACGTGTCTGTGGTCAGATGTATCTTGGTACCAACACTTTGTTCCAGAGATATGTTAACTTACTTAACATGGCCATATAGCTCTGTGATGCCCTTCTGGGAGAAATATATCCTTCCGGGGACCTTCCATTGCGGTGTGCCAATAGCCACAAATTCTCACCAGTTTTTATGGCAGTAGTTGGCGGGCTAGCAGTTCCGACAAGCCAGCGATCAGCCGTTAGGCAAGAGGGATATCCGGTGTCATCAACGTTTTACTCTCAAACATTTGGGCCACGGAAGCCTGCCTTGTGCCAGATGAACGCGATTACGTCACAGTGGAAGGTGGAGTGGAGGATAAATGGGAGGAGAGAGGAGAAGGGGAAGGAAAAGAGGCAGGATGTGGAGCACCAGGAGTGTGACTCTGTGGGTTCTGATGGTGTTGCTCCCACTGGGCTCGGTAATCGGAGGCCAGTTACCTTCTTAAGGCGGTTGTCCCTAGGTGAGTGTTGGTTTTACTGCGACTTATGCATTGACAGCACAAATGCAAATGGCAACAGTATTGTCAGCAGCTGACACGTTAAAAAAATGCCTTCACTGCATCCTGGGAGCGCCAGAAGTGACCGTGCATGGTGGATGGCTCGCTCCAGATACATTTGCAGTCTACGTTTTGCCTCCTTTGCACTGCGAGTTCTGCCTGCTTCTCCTCCTTCTCCTCCCTATGTGCTGCTCCATCTCTCCCTCTGAACTCCCCTCCTCTTCCTCTCTTGTGGGCACTCATGTGACGTTCATCGACATATCATCATCGTCACCTTCACCACCACTGCCATTAGAGATTTTGGAATAGGCAGCAACAGCAGGGACCACCCTCCTTGGGATGATCTGGGTACTGTCATCAGACTGTTAGGTGGCGGCCGTTGCTACCTCTTTTTCCTCATCTGATGCAAAGAATGGCTGCACATCGGTAAGGTCTGGTAATCGAAGGGAAAATAATTCCTCTGACTCGAGTGGAGGGGCTATGGTGGTGATGGTGTCTTTGGGGGTGCAAACAGCAGAAAGTGGGGAGGGTGCTGATACAGAGGATGAGGAGGGTACAAAATTGGAAGGCTGAGTGAGCCACTCAAGCAACTCTGGTGTGTCATTTGACGTAATCACACACACTTTCTTACTCTGCCTGTCATTTTAATAATGACCCTGTGACAAAGTCACAATAGAAGAGCAGTATTTGTGGAAGCAGGTATATTGCAGGCCTCAATCAATATTTGGTGGAAGCTGGTATATCAATCCCCTATATCAGTATTTTGTGGAAACAGGTACATAGAACCCAATAATTAGTATTTGCTGGAAGCTAGTAAATCAAACCCCTTAATTAATATTTGGTTGAACCTGGTGTATCGCTAAACTCAATCAATATTTTGTGGAAGCCGGTATATCAATCCCTTCTATCTGTATTTTGTGGAAACAGGTATATAAAACCTAATAATGATAATGAGTATTTGCTGGAAGCCGATAAATCAAACCCCTTATTCAATATTTGGTGGAAGCTGGTATATCTCAGGCCTCAATCAGTGTTTGGTGTAAGCCGTTATATCAATACCCTCTATCAGCATATTGTGGAAACAGGTATATAGAACCCAATAATGATAATTTGCTGGAAGCTGGTATATCAAACCCCTTAATCAATATTTGGTGGAAGCTGGTGTATCGCAGGCCTCAATCAGTATTTTTTGGAAGCAGGTATATAGCAGCCCTTAATCAGTTTTTTGGGGGGCAACAGTTATACTACATTTGTTATTTGAATAGCATTTTTCCCTCTATCTAGTTGCGGTATCTCAGCAGAACCACACACAACTGCTGCACAATACAAATGCACTATAATATACTTTCTATGTTAGAATGCATATTATATGTATATCACACCCCTCAATCAGTTATTTTTTGTGGGGCAACAGGTATATCACACCAGTTGCAATTAATTATTCCAATAGCATTTGTCCCTTTATCTAGCTGCAGTATCCCAGCAGAATTGCACAAATCTGCTGGACAATACAAATGCACTATAATATACTTTTTCCATGTTAGAAGGTATATTATAGGTATATCACACCCCTCTGTATGTTACACCTATAGATAGCACACCTATAGCAATCCTTAAAAGGACTTTTGTGGCCCTATTAGGTAGCGTTTGTTGTCCTAAACATTCTGTCCCTGCTCCACACAGCAACCTTTACCTACACTGGCAAAAAACAGAATGTAAAATGGCTGCCAAATTGGGTTCATTTATAGGGTAGGGGTGTGTCCATGTGCTGAAACATCTCAATTGGCTGTCCTGTCCCACCTGATAGATGTGCGCAATGCAGAGAATAAGGCGCTGGCTAACATCGCCATATGTTCGACTCTTCGGCAAAACGCAAACAAGCAAAGTTCGCTGCAAAACGACTACTGGGCGAATCGCAAGGCCATCTTTAGTTGTATGTTCTACAGCCCTTTTTGGCATGCATTAATGGCTAAAAAAAATATATTATTTGCAGTTCTGCGGTTTAGTTATTGTCACGGAAGGTGTACAGGAAACAAGAGAATACAAAATGAATATATGACTCACTGGATCCAAAACTAAGGAACAAAAGGGAGACCCCTGCATAAGACCTGGCACTCTCCCTGACTGCTCAGCCTATGCGAACACCCCAATGGTGGATGATCGCATATCCTCGTACCTCGACTATATAACACCTGAACACCCTACAATAGTGAGGGGACACGACCACCGGCTCCCTACACTAGACACGGAGGGAGTCAGGGTCACCTGGGATCCAGCAAACATAAAATCACAAATGAATGTACAACACTTATCTTGTAGAAGACTGGGAAATAGGATCAGCATGCACACACACTCCAGGAAGTTGTATAAACCGCACACTAATGCATTATGGGGCGGAATTTAAAGGGATGCAATTAGTCCAACTACAAGACAGCTGAGAGAGGCTAACGAAATGAGGAACTGAAAACCAAAACAAAGAAAGCTCAAGGAGGAGGTTCTGAAAGGCATCTGTCAGAGCTTCTCAGATGTCTGGTTGTGACAGTACCCCTCCCTCTACGAGTGGACTCCGGACACTCAGAGCCCACCTTCTCAGGATACGACCTATGGAAAGCCCTGATGAGACGAGTTGCCTTAATGTCCGTCACTGGGACCCACATCCTCTCCTCCATAACCCTCCCAATGAACAAGGTACTGGAGAGAACCGCGGACAACACGAGAATCCACAATCCTAGAGACCTGAAATTCAAGATTACCATCAACCATAATCGGAGGAGGAGGCAAAGGCGAGGGTACAATGGGTGGAACATAAGGTTTTAATAAGGACTTATGAAAAACATTATGGATCTTCCAAGTCTGAGGAAGATCAAGACGGTAGGCAACAGGATTGATGACAGACAGGATTTTGTAAGGCCCAATAAACTTAGGACCCAACTTCCAGGAGGGAACCTTCAATTTGATATTCTTGGTAGACAACCACACCAGATCACCAACATTCAGGTCCGGACCAGGCACACGTCTCTTATCTGCCACACGCTTATATCTCTCACTCATGCTCTTTACATTATCCTGAATCTTTTGCCAAATCGATGACAAAGATGAGGAGTATCTGTCCTCATCAGGTAAACCAGAAGACCCCTCTCCTGAGAATGTCCCAAACTGCAGATGAAACCCATATGCACCAAAAAATGGTGACTTATCAGAGGACTCCTGACGACGGTTATTTAAAGCAAACTCGGCAAGGGACAAAAAAGAACACCAATCTTCCTGATTCTCCGCCACAAAACAGCGCAGATATGTCTCCAGATTCTGATTGACGCGTTCTGTTTGGCCATTCGACTGCGGGTGGAAAGCAGAAGAGAATGACAACCGAACCCCAAAGCGAGAATAGAAAGCCTTCCAGAATCTGGAAACAAACTGCATGCCCCTATCAGAGACTATGTCTGAAGGAATACCATGCAATTTGACAATGTGATCAATAAATGTCTGCGCCAGCGTCTTAGCATTGGGCAAACCAGGAAAAGGGATGAAATGCACCATTTTGCTAAAACGTAAGTAACGTAAGACCGTAATGAAGTCCATGGACAGATGTGTCCAAGGACGGGAAGGAATGGGTAAGGGAAGGAGAGGACCTGATGGCCATGAATGAGGGTCTTTGGCACGAGCGCAAGTCTCGCAGGCTGCCTCAAAACCCTTAACCGACTTACGAAGCGCAGGCCACCAGAATATCGGAGCGATGAGATCCACTGTGGCTCTTTTCCCGGGTGCCCAGCAAGGACCGTATCGTGGTGTTCCTTAAAAATCTTGTGTCTTAAAGCGAGAGGCACAAACAACCTCAGCCTCTGACTGGGCTGCCTGCAACTCTGCCTCCAATTCAGGAAAAAGAGCAGAGACTACCACACCTTCAGCCAAAATGGGACCCGGGTCTTCAAAAGTCCCACCTCCAGGAAAACAACGTGACAGGGCATCTGCCTTCACATTCTTAACCCCAGGCCGGAACGTGACAACAAAATTATACCTTGAAAAGAACAAAGACCATCTGGCCTGTCTCAGGTTCAGACGCTTGGCTGACTCCAAGTAGGCCAGATTTTTATGGTCAGTAAACACAGTAATAGGGTGTCTGGCTACCTTTAGCCAATGGCGCCATTCTTCAAAAGCCAACTTGATGGCCAACAATTCCCTATCTCCCACATCGTAATTTCTCTCTGCGGAGGAGAGTTTCTTCGAGAAAAAGGCACACGGTCGCCATTTGGCAGGAGAGGAACCCTGAGACAAGACCGCACCCACACCCACCTCAGAAGCATCAACCTCAACTATGAAGGGTAGAGAAATATCAGGTTGTACCAAGATGGGAGCGGAAGCAAAACTCTCCTTGATATTAGTAAAAGAAAAATTTACCCCCTTTCTGGTCATATCAGTGAGTGGTTTAACAATAGAGGAATAATTCAAAATAAACTTCCTGTAATAATTGGCAAAGCCCAAAAAATGCATCAGCGCCTTCTGATTCTCAGGAAGCTCCCACTCAAGCACAGCACGGACCTTCTCGGGGTCCATGCGAAAACCAGAAGCGGAGAGAAGAAACCCCAGAAATTGAATTTCTGGAACCGCAAACACACATTTTTCCAGTTTCGTGTATAATTTATTCTCCCGCAGGATGAGCAAGACCTGACGTAAGTGCTCCTTATGAGTTTTGAAATCAGGAGAAAAAATCAAAATGTCATCCAAATACACTAATACAAATTTTCCCATTAAATGATAAAAAATGCTGTTCATGAAATGCTGAAAAACGGCTGGGGCATTCATCAAACCAAAAGGCATAACCAAATTCTCAAAATGGCCCTCAGGGGTATTGAAGGCCGTCTTCCATTCGTCTCCTTCTCTGACCCTGACCAGGTTGTATGCCCCTCTTAGATCTAATTTGGAAAAGACTTTAGCCCCAACAATCTGGTTAAACAGGTCCGGGATCAGAGGAAGCGGATAAGGGTCACGAATAGTGATACTGTTCAGCTCCCTGAAATCCAGACAAGGTCTTAAAGAACCATCTTTTTTCTTAACAAAGAAAAAACCAGCGGCAACAGGTGACTTCGAGGGTCGTATGTGCCCTTTTCTCAGACTCTCAGAGATATAAGCACGCATAGCGACCCTTTCAGGTTGGGAAAGATTGTATAAACGAGATTTAGGCAGCTTGGCGCCTGGGATGAGATTAATAGGGCAATCGTACTCCCTGTGCGGGGGCAAATCCTGAACTCCACTCTCAGAGAAGACATCTGAAAATTCAGAGAGAAAAGGTGGTACAGTCTTAGTAGAAACCTCAGAAACAGATGTCGTGAGGCAATTCTCTCTGCAAAAGTCACTCCAACCATTTATTTACCTCGCTTGCCAATCAATGGTCGGGTTATGTTTAGTGAGCCAGGGAAGCCCCAACACAAGAGGAGAAGGTAATCCACTAAGGACGAAACATGACACACCCTCAACATGAGCATCACTCACAATTAAACGAATATTGTGAACTATGCCCTTTAACCACTTCAGCCCCGCTAGGTGAAACCCCCTTCATGACCAGAGCACTTTTTACACTTCGGCACTACACTATTTTCACCGTTTATCGCTCGGTCATGCAACTTACCATACAAATGAATTTTACCTCCTTTTCTTCTCACTAATAGAGCTTTCATTTGGTGGTATTTCATTGCTGCTGGCATTTTTACTTTTTTTGTTATTAATCAAAATGTAACGATTTTTTTGCAAAAAAATGACATTTTTCACTTTCAGCTGTAAAATTTTGCAAAAAAAAACGACATCCATATATAAATTTTCGCCAAATTTATTGTTCTACATGTCTTTGATAAAAAAAAAATGTTTGGGCAAAAAAAAAATGGTTTGGGTAAAAGTTATAGCATTTACAAACTATGGTACAAAAATGTGAATTTCCGCTTTTTGAAACAGCTCTGACTTTCTGAGCACCTGTCATGATTCCTGAGGTTCTACAATGCCCAAACAGTAGAAAACCCCCACAAATGACCCCATTTCGGAAAGTAGACACCCTAAGGTATTCGCTGATGGGCATAGTGAGTTCATAGAACTTTTTATTTTTTGTCACAAGTTAGCGGAAAATGATGATGATTTTTATTTTTTTATTTTTTCTTACAAAGTCTCATATTCCACTAACTTGCGACAAAAAATAAAAAATTCTAGGAACTCACCATGCCCCTCACAGAATACCTTGGGGTGTCTTCTTTCCAAAATGGGGTCACTTGTGGGGTAGTTATACTGCCCTGGCAATTTAGGGGCCCAAATGTGTGAGAAGAACTTTGCAATCAAAATGTGTAAAAAATGACCGGTGAAATCCAAAAGGTGCACTTTGGAATATGTGCCCCTTTGCCCACCTTGGCAGCAAAAAAGTGTGACACATCTGGTATCGCCGTACTCAGGAGAAGTTGGGGAATGTGTTTTGGGGTGTCATTTTACATATACCCATGCTGGGTGAGAAAAATATCTTGGTCAAATGCCAACTTTGTATAAAAAAATGGGAAAAGTTGTCTTTTGCCAAGATTTTTCTCTCATCCAGCATGGATATATGTAAAATGACACCCTAAAACACATTCCCCAACTTCTCCTGAGTACGGCGATACCAGATGTGTCACACTTTTTTGCTGGCCAAGGTGGGCAAAGGGGCACATATTCCAAAGTGCACCTTTCAGATTTTGCAGGCCATTTTTTACACATTTTGATTGCAAGGTACTTCTCACACATTTGGGCCCCTAAATTGCCAGGGCAGTATAACTACGCCACAAGTGACCCCATTTTGGAAAGAAGACACCCCAAGGTATTCCGTGAGGGGCACTGCGAGTTCCTAGAATTTTTTTATTTTTTGTCACAAGTTAGCGGAAAATGATGATGATTTTTATTTTTTTATTTTTTCTTACAAAGTCTCATATTCCACTAACTTGCGACAAAAAATAAAAAATTCTAGGAACTCACCATGCCCCTCACAGAATACCTTGGGGTGTCTTCTTTCCAAAATGGGGTCACTTGTGGGGTAGTTATACTGCCCTGGCAATTTAGGGGCCCAAATGTGTGAGAAGAACTTTGCAATCAAAATGTGTAAAAAATGACCGGTGAAATCCAAAAGGTGCACTTTGGAATATGTGCCCCTTTGCCCACCTTGGCAGCAAAAAAGTGTGACACATCTGGTATCGCCGTACTCAGGAGAAGTTGGGGAATGTGTTTTGGGGTGTCATTTTACATATACCCATGCTGGGTGAGAAAAATATCTTGGTCAAATGCCAACTTTGTATAAAAAAATGGGAAAAGTTGTCTTTTGCCAAGATTTTTCTCTCATCCAGCATGGATATATGTAAAATGACACCCTAAAACACATTCCCCAACTTCTCCTGAGTACGGCGATACCAGATGTGTCACACTTTTTTGCTGCCAAGGTGGGCAAAGGGGCACATATTCCAAAGTGCACCTTTCAGATTTTGCAGGCCATTTTTTACACATTTTGATTGCAAGGTACTTCTCACACATTTGGGCCCCTAAATTGCCAGGGCAGTATAACTACGCCACAAGTGACCCCATTTTGGAAAGAAGACACCCCAAGGTATTCCGTGAGGGGCACTGTGAGTTCCTAGAATTTTTTTATTTTTTGTCACAAGTTAGCGGAAAATTATTATATTTTTTTTTTCTCTTTTTTCCTTACAAAGTCTCATATTCCACTAACTTGCGACAAAAAATAAAAAATTCTAGGAACTCGCCATGCCCCTCACGGAATACCTTGGGGTGTCTTCTTTCCAAAATGGGGTCACTTGTGGCGTAGTTATACTGCCCTGGCAATTTAGGGGCCCATATGTGTGAGAAGTACTTTGCAATCAAAATCTGTAAAAAATGACCGGTGAAATAAGTTGAAAGAAGTTGGGGAATGTGTTTTGGGGTGTCATTTTACATATACCCATGCTGGGTGAGAGAAATATCTTGGCAAAAGACAACTTTTCCCATTTTTTTATACAAAGTTGGCATTTGACCAAGATATTTTTCTCACCCAGCATGGGTATATGTAAAATGACACCCCGAAACACATTCCCCAACTTCTCCTGAGTACGGCGATACCAGATGTGTGACACTTTTTTGCAGCCTAGATGCGCAAAGGGGCCCAAATTCCTTTTAGGAGGGCATTTTTAGACATTTGAGGTATCCAAGGTATCCAATGAGGGGCCTGGCAAGTTCATAGAAATTTTTTTTTTTTCGCATAAGTTAGCGGAAATTGATTTTTTTTTTTTTTTTTTCTCACAAAGTCTCACTTTCCGCTAACTTAGGACAAAAATTTAAATCTTTCATGGACTCAATATGCCCCTCAGCAAATACCTTGGGGTGTCTTCTTTCCAAAATGGGGTCAGTTGTGGGGTGTTTGTACTGCCCTGGCATTTGAGGGTCTCCGCAATCATTACATGTATGGCCAGCATTAGGAGTTTCTGCTATTCTCCTTATATTGAGCATACAGGTAATGAGATTTTTTTTTCCGTTCAGCCTCTGGGCTGAAAGAAAAAAATGAACGGCACAGATTTCTTCATTCGCATCGATCAATGTGGATGAAAAAATCTCTGCCCAAAAAAAAAAATGGAGGGGAAAGGCAGTCTGCCAGGACATAGGAGCTCCGCCCTACATCCATACCCACTTAGCTCGTATGCCCTGGCAAACCAGATTTCTCCATTCACATCAATCGATGTGGATGAATAAATCATTGCCGGGATTTTTTTATTTTTTTTTATATATATATACAAAGTGTTTGCCAAAGCATAGGAACGCCGCCTCCTCCTCAGCTCGTATGCCTCGGCAAACGTATCTGTCACTGCAGAGGAGAAAATCCCGTCTTGCAGCGCCGCATACACCGACTTGCGTGTAATCTGACAGCAGCGCAATGCTTCTGTCAGAATGCACATCGGTGCTGCAGCTAGTCAATCGGTTGGTCCACCTGGAAGGTAAAAAAAGAAAAGAAAAGAAAAAAGAAAAAACCAGGCCGCAACGCAATAATTTTATTAACTTTGCAACAGAACATATAAACTTTAACTTTTTTAACTGAACATTAACGTGTTTGCTTACTGGTGTGTTTTTTTTTTTTTTTTTTTTTTTTTACCTTTATAGAACAAACCTCTCCTTCCCCATGGGTCAATGTGCAAAGCGCAAATCGCCCAAAGATGTGGCGAAGTGCGTTATGCACTTTGTCCCATGTGAAAGGAGATGTTTGCAGCAGCAGTGAGTGAATGGGCCCTAATAGCCCTGTGTGCCTGTCCTGGTGAGATGATCCCTATGCTAATAGTGTACCTGTGAGTGGTACTTCCGGAAACACTCTCCAAAGCATAGGGCAGGGTGGTCCGGACAGTCAGGACAGAAATAGCGGGTGTCACGCCTTATTCCACTCCTGCTACAGACACGACATATTTTTCGGGGTGACTGTTGGGTTGAGGTACCAGGAACGACATTGGGGAAATGTCGCTCGTGTAGACGGCTAACTACACTGGTGGTTGGGGCCACGGAACCTCCTGGATACAGGAGGTTCTCGATGATCTCTTCCTGAAATTTGAGGAAGGATCCAGTTCTCCCAGCCTTACTGTAGAGAACAAAACTATTGTACAGAGCCAATTGAATTAAATATACAGACACCTTCTTATACCAGCGTCTGGTGCGTCGGGAAACTAAATACGGAGACAACATCTGGTCATTGAAGTCGACCCCTCCCATGTGGAGGTTATAGTCGTGGACTGAGAGGGGCTTTTCAATGACACGGGTTGCTCGCTCAATTTGTATTGTCGTGTCTGCGTGAATGGAGGAGAGCATGTAAACGTCACGCTTGTCTCTCCATTTCACCGCGAGCAGTTCTTCGTTACACAGTGCGGCCCTCTGCCCCCTTGCAAGACAGGTGGTAACGAGCCGTTGGGGGAAGCCCGCGCGACTAGTTCGCGCGGTACCACAGGCGCCAATCCGTTCTAGAAACAAATGCCTAAAGAGGGCCACACTTGTGTAAAAATTGTCCACATAAAGATGGTACCCCTTGCCGAATAAGGGTGACACCAAGTCCCAAACTGTCTTCCCACTGCTCCCCAGGTAGTCAGGGCAACCGACCGGCTCCAGGGTCTGATCTTTTCCCTCATAGACCCGAAATTTGTGGGTATAGCCTGTGGCCCTTTCACAGAGCTTATACAATTTGACCCCATACCGGGCGCGCTTGCTTGGGATGTATTGTTTGAAGCCAAGGCGCCCGGTAAAATGTATCAGGGACTCGTCTATGCAGATGTTTTGCTCTGGGGTATAAATATCTGCAAATTTCTGGTTGAAATGGTCTATGAGGGGCCGAATTTTGTGGAGCCGGTCAAAAGCAGGGTGGCCCCTGGGACGGGAGGCGGTGTTGTCACTAAAGTGCAGGAACCGCAGGATGGCCTCAAAACGTGCCCTGGACATAGCAGCAGAGAACATGGGCATGTGATGAATCGGGTTCGTGGACCAATATGACCGCAATTCATGCTTTTTTGTCAGGCCCATGTTGAGGAGGAGGCCCAGAAAAGTTTTAAGTTCGGAAACTTGGACTGGTTTCCACCGGAAAGGCTGGGCATAAAAGCTTCCCGGGTTAGCGGTGATAAATTGTGTGGCATACCTGTTTGTTTCGGCCACAACTATGTCTAAAAGCTCCGCAGTCAAGAACAGCTCAAAAAATCCCAGGGCCGAACCGATCTGAGCTGTCTCAACCCGAACTCCAGACTGGGCAGTGAAAGGGAAAACTACAGGTGCGGCTGAAGTTGGGGACTGCCAATCAGGGTTTGCCAGCACCTCTGGGATTCTAGGGGCTCTACGGGCACGTCTTTGCGGTGGCTGCGACGGGGTCACTACTGCACGTGCCACCGTACCAGCTTCAACTGCCCTTCTGGTGCTCGCTACTTCACCAGGTTGTACGGCAGTGCTGGTACTAGGTCCAGGGAGGGCTGGGCTGCTGGTGTATGCCTCACCACGTAATCCGACAGCACCAGCCCCACTCTGCTGCTCTTGAAGCGGATCCTGCGCAACCTGCGGTCTAGCGACACGGGGCCGGGTACGCCTGGTGGTATCAGGGACCTCAGCCTCCTCGTCCGAACTTTGGGTCAGAGAGCCACTGCTTTCTACAGGTTCGTATTCTGACCCGCTGGATTCATCAGATGAGGGTTCCCACTCCTCATCCGACTGGGTCAGAAGCCTGTAGGCCTCTTCAGAAGAATACCCCCTGTTAGACATGTGGGCAACTAAATTTAGGGGTATTCCCTGAGACTACCCAAGAAAAAAAAAGCAAGCCTGTCTTACAAAGGGGAGGCTAGCGAAGTACCGGAGGCCGCTGCGGTTGATAAAATTATCGCCGCAGTGCGTGTAAAGTGAATGTGCAGTGATCAAAAAAAATATTTTTTTTTGTCACTGCGGTGGGGCGGGTGTGGGCGAACGCACGTGTGGGCGACCGATCAGGCCTGATCGGGCAAACACTGCGTTTTGGGTGGAGGGCGAACTAAAGTGACACTAGTACTATTATAGATCTGACCGTGATCAGTTTTGATCACTTCCAGATACTATAAAAGTACAAATGCTGATTAGCGATACGCTAATCAGCGAATAACGGACTGCGGTGCGGTGGGCTGGGCGCTAACTGATCGCTAACTACCTAACCAAGGGACCTAAACTATACCTAAAACCTAACGGTCAATAACAGTGAAAAAAAAAAGTGACAGTTTGCACTGATCACTTTTTTCTTTTCACTTGTGATTGACAGGGGTGATCAAAGGGTTAATTGGGGTTCAGGGGGGTGATCAGGGGCTATAGTGTAGTGTTTGGTGTACTCACTGTGAAGCCTGCTCCTCTGCTGGATCCAACCGACGAAAAGAACCAGCAGAGGAGCAGGCAGCCATATAACAGATCATATTTACAAATATGATCTGCTATCTGGCACTTTGATTGGATTTTTTAAAAATCAGCAACCTGCCAGCCACGATCATTGGCTGGCAGGTTGCTGACGAAATACTTCTGTGCGAAATGCCGGCGCGAACTGCGCATGCGCGCGCGCATAGTCGCGTCATCTCGCGTCTCGCGAGATGACGCGTATATGCGTGACTGTGCGCAGCGCTGCCACCTCCGGACCGCACATCTGCGTTAGGCGGTCCGGAGGTGGTTAATCAATAGCAAAAACAGGAATATCCTTTCCCAAAGTGCATACCTGGAAACCATGAGTTATCGCAAATTGATTATCAATGAGAGTGACAGATGCTCCACTATCTACAAAAATCACACAAAAAATGTTCTTGCTCTCTAGCGCCACCCTGGCAGGCAGGACAAAACGGGAACTACAAGCAAACGGAAAACCTTCAATTTCCGCCTCAACCCTGCCAATAGTAACAGATGGAACATTTTTAAAAGATTTTTTCCTTTTTATTTCTTTATTACTCCCAGAAAACTGCCTGAATCTCCTAGAGGGACAAACATTTGCCAAATGATTTATACCTCCACAACAAAAACAAACCTTCCAATGCGGGCTGAATCTTCTATTGTCAGAAGCAATCAACCCCAGCTGCATGGGCTCCTGCTCAGAAGGGGCTGACAGCGACTGAGACCCCTGCGCACAGAATGAGACCGCTGCACTGTCTTGGGACTGAGTATGACAGGAAGGAGAGATCTCTAATCTCTCTCTAAGACACCTGTCAATACGAACGGCCTGAGACATAGCAGAGTCCAAGGAGATAGGCCTCTCATGAAAGGCAAATGCATCTTTCAATCCCTCTGAAAGACCATGGCAAAATTGACTTCGGAGTGCAGCATCATTCCATCATTCCAACCAGTATCAGCTGCCCATCTCCGAAATTCTGAGCAATATATCTCTGTGGATTGTTTACCCTGGCATAACAGACGTAGTCTAGACTCAGCCAAAGCAACACGATCCAGATCATCATATATCTGACCCAGGGCTAAAAAGAATTCATCCACTGAATGGAGGGGTCGAAAAGGCCCACGACTGAGCGTTACCCCTGAGCAGCGATATAATGATCCCCACCCTCCGTTCCTCATCACCAGAGGAATGGGGAAGAAGGCGAAAATGGAGTTTGCAAGCCTCTCTGAAATGCACACAATTCTCACTACCCCCGGAGAACGTATCCGGGAGCGAGATCTTAGGCTCAGAACAAACTCCATGAACACAAGCTGAAACGGTCACTAGAAACTGAGAAAGAGTCTTTCGGAGATCAGCTACCTCCAATGAAAGTCCCTGGAAGCGTTCAGTCAAAAGTGAAACCTGATCCATCCATGAGACGGTTTAGGCGGTTTATAATGTCACGGCAGGTGTACAGGAAACAAGACAATGCAAAATGAATATATGACTCACTAGATCCAAAACTAAGGAACAACCCTGCATAAGACCTGTCACTCTCCCTGACTGCTCAGCCTATGCGAACACCCCAATGGTGGATGATCGCATATCCTCGTACCTCGACTATATAACACCTGAACACCCTACAATAGTGAGGGGACACGACCACCGGCTCCCTACACTAGACACGGAGGGAGTCAGGGTCACCTGGGATCCAGGAAACATAAAATCACAAATGAATGTACAACACTTATCTTGTAGAAGACTGGGAAATAGGATCAGCATGCACACACACTCCAGGAAGTTGTATAAACCGCACACTAATGCATTATGGGGCGGAATTTAAAGGGATGCAATCAGTCCAACTACAAGACAGCTGAGAGAGGCTAACGAAATGAGGAACTGAAAACCAAAACAAAGAAAGCTCAAGAAGGAGGTTCTGAAAGGCATCTGTCAGAGCTTCTCAGATGTCTGGTTGTGACAGTTATATGTTCTAAAGCCTTTTGTGGCATGTATAAGTGCTGTGTGCTCAGGTCCTCTATATAGCGAGGGCGAGCTACTAGAGGACAGTCAGCAGCTACTGGCCAGCCAAGATGTCGATGAGACATCCCCTGCGTCCTCCAGTAGGCAGACAAGTAGTGATGAGGAGAGTGTCGTGTGAGCTGTTGAAAAAGACATCAGTGACGTGCAGACAGTACCCGATGATGATCTAGCTGATCGCACTTGGGAGTCGGGTGAATTAGGGGCTTCATCATCATCATCGGGAGAAGAGGGTGGCAGCTTGCCGGTGAGGGAGCCGCGGAGCCATTAAGCCACTAGCATGCCCGGGAGTCAGCAGGGTAGCAGCAGTGTGAGGTTGGGAGGCCACCCTCTTCGCAGGAGCCTACGTGCCTTGAAAGTAGTAATGCAGGGGTTCACAGAAGCAGTGGCGGTATCAGTCAGTCAGTGCGAAGTGTTGGGAGAAAAATCACCTAGTCGGCGGTGTGGCAATTTTTTGTTATGCCGCCAGAGAAGGTGAACATGGTCATTTGTAGAATTTGTAGGCAAAAGGTGAAGCGTGGCCAGGGTGTCAATGTTGGCACCACAGCCTTGTGTCAACATATGTAGCGTCACCATGAAGTGGCCTGGGAGAACCGTGGCTCTGATGTGGTGGTCCAGCCTGCCTCAGCAACCACTGTAACACACAGTGGCATGCACCCGATTTCAGGCAGTCAAGGCTCCACCACCACAGCCAAAAGAATCTGTCTGTCCTTCCCACCATCCACTGGTCCTGATTCTCCTGCTCCACCTCCTACTCCTCGTCAGTCATTCCGTCAGCAATCGATCACCAAAGTGATTGTCAAGAGACAACAGTATGTGTGCATTCATCCAACGGCACAGAAGCTGAATATGCTCCTGGCAGCCTTTCCAAGTGGTGGACTCTGCACCTTTCAGAGAACTGATGGCTTGTGCCGAGCCGAGGTGGAGAGTCCCAAGGTGGAGCCAAAAAGGTAGTACCACAACTGCACACGTATGTAGAACAAAGGTGGGCAAGTCCTTTAGTCTGTTGGAGTCTGTCAAAGTGCACAGCAGCTCTGACGCGTGGAGCTGTAACTACAGACAAGGACAATATATGTCCTTTACGGCCCACTGGGTAAATGTGGCTCCTGCACAGCCACACCAGCAACTTAGCCAGGTGACGCCTGCACGTTCTCACGCCATTGGTCCTGCAACAATGTCCACCTCTGCCTCCTCATCCTCCACAATGCCCTCAGCCTCCACTGCAGGGACAATTCACAGTGCCCCTCCAGCATACCACATGTGCAGGGCACAGCGGTGTCACACTGTTCTACACCTAGTTTGCCTGGACAAATGGAGTCACACAGGGGAGGAACTACTCCATGTCCTTCATCAATGAATCAAATCCTGGCTTTCTCTGTGACAACTCAAAATCGGAACCATGGTGACCGACAACATTAAGAACATGGTGCTGGCACCAGTGGCGTAGCGTGGGTTTCCAGCGCCCGGGGCAAGCCAAGTATTGCGCCCCCCCCCAACCAGTGGACATGCCTCATTTCACCAACCTGCAATCCTATGTAACACTGCAGATAACACAGAGATAATGCTCTTAGTATAGATAATGAAGTAGATGTCACCTGAATTTTCCCACTCTTCTTCAAGCAAGACACAACAGCAGCGCTGTAAAAGGAAGGAGGCAGAACCAGCTTTTAGACCCCCGCACAGGGTAGACTCAGCATGTTAAGACAAGGGAATTGTGCACACCATGGCTTATACCTGTTATGAGTTCTGGGGCCGCATTGTTGTGGTTAGAGGCCCTAGAATTCAGAACAGACATACTGTGACCTGGGGCCAGCTGTGGTGGTGTGGGCCTATAGAGGCCCTCAGTGGCTTAAAGGGAAGGGCTGATTCTAGCCTTTCTGCTGTCCCTGCTGTGGAAAATTCTCAGTCCAACAAGTCTCCCAGCCCTATTGTTAAAGAGATATTTAGATTGACATTACACACAACTCTACAAAACATGCAGGATAATAAAGCCCCATACCTCTTACCTCCATTGACGTCTCCTCTGATGTAGATATTCTCTTTCCTCATCTTCTCCTTTCGAAGATCAGACCTCCATGATTATTTCTTCCAGGCATATCTCATTTCTGCTGAGTTTAACACACAGACATCTTAGTTTCCTCACTTTTCTATAATCCTTTTTGTGCCCCAACATTGTCATGCTGCTACCCACAATACTGTGCCCACTGTGCTCCCCAATACTATACTGCAGACAACAGTATCATGCAGATAATCCCCCCAATAGTAATAGTGCTTCCATACTGTCCTCAATAGTAATGGTGCCCCTACAGTACCCCCAATAGCAACCCCATTAGCAATGCCCTCCATATTATGCTCAATAATAATGCTCCCACAGCACCCCTAATATAAGACCCCTCGATAAGGCCCCTATAGAGCCCACAGAAATAATAAGGCTGATCTATAAGGCACCCCTATAGTGCCCCCAGTAGTTATAATGCCCCCTGTGGTAGCCACAGTATTTCTAATCCCCCACTGCAGTGCCCCCTGTATTATAACGCCCCCTCACCCCATAGTGTCTATATGTATATTGCCCTCTGTATTTATAATATATATAATAGCCGCTCTGTATTATTAGTATATATAGTTCCCCATCTGTCTTATTAGTAGATAATGGCCCCGTGTTTATTAATATATAAAATTCCCCTTCCGGAGTATATTAAATGCTCTCCCCCATTCTCGTTGTGCCCCTAATACTGCATGCATTAGCATATACATATAAAAAAATAAAAATAAAAAAATACTCACTTATAATCCTCTCTTTGTTGTCGCCCATGGCCTGAGTTCCAGCGTCCTGGCACAGGCAGTCACACTGTGCCATCCTGCGCCACGTCATCCCGCAAGACAGAGCGCAGGAGGTCATGTGAGGTACCCCCTCCATACAATCCTACACTGCCTCCCTCCATACAATCCTACACTGGCTCCCTCCGTACAATCCTACACTGCCTCCCTCCATACAATCCTACACTGCCTCCCTCCATACAATCCTACACTGCCTCCCCTCCATGCAATCCTACACTGCCTCCCTCCTTACAATCCTACACTGCCTCCCTCCATACAATCCTACACTGCCTCCCTCCGTACAATCCTACACTGCCTCCCTCCGTACAATCCTACACTGCCTCCCTCCATACAATCCTACACTGCCTCCCTTCATACAATCCTACACTGCCTCCTCCATACAATCCTACACTGCCTCCCTCCATACAATCCTACACTGCCTCCCTCCATACAATCCTAGTGAAAAATAGAGTGTCCTACCAGGATATTTAACTGCGGGGGCAGATCTCCTGGGTACCGCTCAGAAAAATAGTAGAGTATGAAAACGAAGGGGAGCAGTAACAATTTAAAACTTAACTTTTACTAGATCCATTCCCCCAAGGTGGGGAGTAAGAGACCCCTTACAAACAAAAATCACAATAAGACAGACAAAACCCCTGCAGAGGGGGTTTATTGGACGGTTTGGTGCAACATAGGTGGTGCTGCACACCACAATAGGTCTCGCCCCCTCCCAAAGAAAGGCCTATGGAGAATATCACAAAGACCTGTGGTGGAGGGACCGAGTGATCCCTAATGTCTGATTCCCTTGGAGTAGTCAAGGGAACAAACGTAATAAATGGAAAAGTCTTACCAATTTATATGTGGGCCTCGCTTAGCGACCACGTATTCGTGGGTTAAGGCAGGAGGAGGTCACATGTGGCAGGTAGGTACTTCATCCGATATTCAAGGAAGACGGAGAAGGACGTCAGGGGTATCCAACTGGTCCGGCATTAGAGTGGCATCAAGAAAGAAACTCACCCTAGTACCTCCCTGCTTGGCCTGACCTAGCCCTAGTGACCTAACACGGGGTCCGTGCCCCGCAAGGGGTGGCCCCGTCCGGAACCTTGCCCTGATGCGAAAGCCCTAGGTGACCCTAACAGAGGGTGACTAGGGGCAAGATTCTTTAACTCAAGGCAAGTGGAGATATAAGTATAAATAAGTTGTGTATATCTCGTAAGTAATTTAGGATAGTAGAGACTAAAACGCACATATGACTGCACGTGTCTAATGATATGTCAACGTGTCCCGACGCGTTTCCTTAGTATAACATATCTAAATAGATCTCCTTAGTATAACATATCTAAATGATTCCACTGTTGTAGTGAACTAAGACCCCATAAATCATCAGGGGACACGGGGCTTAGTATTATGGCTCCTGTCAGTCAAATAATTGCCACTGTAATAGATATCCCAGTGTAGCAAGGATGTGGGGGGTAACACATTAAGGAGTACCCTCCAAAGTAAAGACTGATGACAGAGTGAGGCATATGGAAAACCTATAGGAACACATAGAAAGAAGCAGTGTAAATACAGTACTAAATCTAAGTGCCCATGCTGCCCACCTCCTGTTAAATTTGAGCATGTACTCACATTGCTGCTGGAGCGGTCTCAAGAGAATCCAGGAGCAGCGGCCCACAGGTTCAGTGTGCCGACCGTCACATGAGGTGTACGCCTGGCTCGTGCGCCTTGGCGCGCTGTATTTGAGTAGGGAAGGGGGGAGGCGCCGGTCCGTGCGCATGTCCCGCATGACGTCAACCCCCGTGACATGGCCCGATCACGTGACAAGGCTGGACGGGGGTGTGATGCCACTAAAGGGCGCATGCGCTGTCGGGCACAGCACTATCGGAGAGGACTAGGTGCAGAGGCAATTGTTGTGACGTAGATGCGTCGTAATGCCTGCAGGTCCGTCCGATGGGCGCAACTCAGTTCTGAGCCCACATCCCTCGGTCACCTTTAGAAGAGGCACTAATCTGAGGGACAGATTAGTACACAGCCATTTCAGTCCCACGGTAAACCAAAGGACGTGGCTGGACAGTGACACTGCAGGCTGTTACAAGTGTGGCCACTGTAGCTTTTGCAATTGGTTGATAAAGGGCAAATCCTTTGCGGGGAACCCCCCGGACAAAACCCACACGATTAAGCAATTCATCAACTGCCGCAGCGTAGGGGTGATATACCTTCTTAGCTGCGAATGCGGTTTACGGTATGTGGGCAAAACCACGAGGGAACTCCGCAAACGGATGAGCGAACATCTGGGGGACATCCGCAATGGAAGGGACACACCGGTAGCCAGGCACGTACTCTCGTCGCATGGAGGCCGCACATCAGCCATCAAATTTATGGGAATTGAAAGAGTCAACAAATCAGTCAGAGGGGGTGATTGGGATAGGCGGATCCTCCAGCGTGAATGCTGGTGGATCTTTAAACTCAATACGTCCCACCCTCACGGCCTAAACGAACAACTACATTTTGGCTGCTATATTTAAACTTTCCTCCTATCTGTAGCATCCCTTAGGTAGTCTATACAACCATTGGTATAGTACCCTTATTGTCACCAATTAAGTCCTTTCCTATTCTCAGTAGCCTGATACCACTCCTCTCAATATTCTGCTTACAAGATGTCTGCCCTTTCTCTATCTCTCCCTTCTAGGCTGGTTAGTTTCCGGACCCGCCAAAATGTTCCACCTAGTCCAATTAATAAGGGGTTAATCTTTCCCCATCTAAGGAATAAAAGTGTTGCAGCTACGTGGGTTGGGACCTGTACTCCCCTAGTGTAGCTCCACCCCCCCTTCATCGGCAGATTATACTGCTGGGACGCATCTCAATGGGGCGGTCTGGTAACTTTCCACTCCCCCCCTCCACTGAGTTGCACCCATCGGACGGACCTGCAGGCATTACGACGCATCTACGTCACAACAATTGCCTCTGCACCTAGTCCTCTCCGATAGTGCTGTGCCCGACAGCGCATGCGCCCTTTAGTGGCATCACACCCCCGTCCAGCCTTGTCACGTGATCGGGCCATGTCACGGGGGTTGACGTCATGCGGGACATGCGCACGGACCGGCGCCTCCCCCCTTCCCTACTCAAATACAGCGCGCCAAGGCGCACGAGCCAGGCGTACACCTCATGTGACGGTCGGCACACTGAACCTGTGGGCCGCTGCTCCTGGATTCTCTTGAGACCGCTCCAGCAGCAATGTGAGTACATGCTCAAATTTAACAGGAGGTGGGCAGCATGGGCACTTAGATTTAGTACTGTATTTACACTGCTTCTTTCTATGTGTTCCTATAGGTTTTCCATATGCCTCACTCTGTCATCAGTCTTTACTTTGGAGGGTACTCCTTAATCTGTTACCTCCCACATCCTTGCTACACTGGGATATCTATTACAGTGGCAATTATTTGACTGACAGGAGCCATAATACTAAGCCCCGTGTCCCCTGATGATTTATGGGGTCTTAGTTCACTACAACAGTGGATTCATTTAGATATGTTATACTAAGGAGATCTATTTAGATATGTTATACTAAGGAAACGCGTCGGGACACGTTGACATATCATTAGACACGTGCAGTCATATGTGCGTTTTAGTCTCTACTATCCTAAATTACTTACGAGATATACACAACTTATTTATACTTATATCTCCACTTGCCTTGAGTTAAAGAATCTTGCCCCTAGTCACCCTCTGTTAGGGTCACCTAGGGCTTTCGCATCAGGGCAAGGTTCCGGACGGGGCCACCCCTTGCGGGGCACGGACCCCGTGTTAGGTCACTAGGGCTAGGTCAGGCCAAGCAGGGAGGTACTAGGGTGAGTTTCTTTCTTGATGCCACTCTAATGCCGGACCAGTTGGATACCCCTGACGTCCTTCTCCGTCTTCCTTGAATATCGGATGAAGTACCTACCTGCCACATGTGACCTCCTCCTGCCTTAACCCACGAATACGTGGTCGCTAAGCGAGGCCCACATATAAATTGGTAAGACTTTTCCATTTATTACGTTTGTTCCCTTGACTACTCCAAGGGAATCAGACAATAGGGATCACTCGGTCCCTCCACCACAGGTCTTTGTGATATTCTCCATAGGCCTTTCTTTGGGAGGGGGCGAGACCTATTGTGGTGTGCAGCACCACCTATGTTGCACCAAACCGTCCAATAAACCCCCTCTGCAGGGGTTTTGTCTGTCTTATTGTGATTTTTGTTTGTAAGGGGTCTCTTACTCCCCACCTTGGGGGAATGGATCTAGTAAAAGTTAAGTTTTAAATTGTTACTGCTCCCCTTCGTTTTCATACTCCATACAATCCTACACTGCCTTCCTCCTTACAATGTTAGACACCTCCAATCTTGCACAAAAATTCTCTTAGTTCACAGTCCCCCCTGTCCTCAGCACATCCACAGTATTCACTTGTAGTGTTGAGCGCGAATATTCGAATATCGAATTTTTTTCGCGAATATCGGCACTTCGCTAATTCGCGAATATTTCGAATATAGTGATATAAATTCGATATTTCGAATATTCGTTTTTTTTTGTTTTTTATTTATTGTTATATTTTTTTCTTTCCCACTTCCCTAAAGTTGTTCTTACCTGTCCTTTGGATTCCTGGCTTCCTGGCTGCTCCAGTCAGTGCCCGTTGCCGCTTCTGCCGACTTCCATGCTCATGGAGCGTCCCCATCACCATGGGAACATCTCCATATACTAGAATGTACTGTCGGATTTGAGAATTACGTTGAAATCGCAATTCGATTTTTTCAAGTTATAATAATCGAATTTCGATTTTAACTTAGCACTGCTATATGCCATATTAGTTAGCCTAATATGGCATATAGCAGTGCTAAGTTAAAATCGAAATTCGATTATTATAACTTGAAAAAATCGAATTGCGATTTCAACGTAATTCTCAAATCCGACAGTACATTCTAGTATATGGAGTCGTTCCCATGGTGATGGGGACGCTCCATAAGCACGGAATATGGCTTCAATGGCTTGGTAGAATTAGCGAATTGACGAATATATTCGTTATATTCCACAAAACGAATATAACGAATGTATTCGTCATATTCCACAAAACGAATATAACGAATGTATTCGTCATATTCCACAAAACGAAGATAACGAAGTATTCTGCATCTTCATTTTAGCTACCTATTCATCAATTTCGCTAATTCTAGCAATGATATAGGAAAGTTGACTATAGAGACAGCTAAGTATAATTCGCTATGCGATTATATGACTGCTTTTTTTTATAAATAGTATAATTATAATAATTATCAGGTATTATAATTATTCTATTTATTAAAAAAAAAAGCAGTAATATAATCGCATAGCGAATTATACTTAGCTGTCTCTATAGTCAACTTTCCTATATCATTGCTAGAATTAGCGAAATTGATGAATAGGTAGCTAAAACGAAGATGCAGAATACTTCGTTATCTTCGTTTTGTGGAATATGACGAATACTTTGTTATCTTCGTTTTGTGGAATATGACGAATACATTCGTTATATTCGTTTTGTGGAATATAACGAATATATTCGTCAATTCGCTAATTCTACCAAGCCATTGAAGCCAACCATATAGTAAACCAGGTCCAAGTTGGAATCGCAGTTCGATTATGTCAAGTTATAATAATCGAATTTCGATTTTAGCTTAGCACTGCTATATGCCATATTAGGCTAACTAATATGGCATATAGCAGTGCTAAGTTAAAATCGAAATTCGATTATTATAACTTGAAAAAATCGAATTGCGATTTCAACGTAATTCTCAAATCCGACAGTACATTCTAGTATATGGAGATGTTCCCATGGTGATGGGGACGCTCCATGAGCATGGAAGTCGGCAGAAGCGGCAACGGGCACTGACTGGACAGCTAAGTTTAATTCGCTATGCGATTATATTACTGCTTTTTTTAAAAATAAATAGAATAATTATAATACCTGATAATTATTATAATTATACTATTTATAAAAAAAGCAGTCATATAATCGCATAGCGAATTATACTTAGCTGTCTCTATAGTTAACTTTCCTATATCATTGCTAGAATTAGCGAAATTGATGAATAGGTAGCTAAAATGAAGATGCAGAATACTTTGTTATCTTCGTTTTGTGATATATGACGAATACATTCGTTATATTCGTTTTGTGGAATATGACGAATACATTCGTTATATTCGTTTTGTGGAATATAACGAATATATTCGTCAATTCGCTAATTCTACCAAGCCATTGAAGCCATATTCCATGCTTATGGAGCGTCCCCATCACCATGGGAACGACTCCATATACTAGAATGTACTGTCGGATTTGAGAATTACGTTGAAATCGCAATTCGATTTTTTCAAGTTATAATAATCGAATTTCGATTTTAACTTAGCACTGCTATATGCCATATTAGGCTAACTAATATGGCATATAGCAGTGCTAAGTTAAAATCGAAATTCGATTATTATAACTTGAAAAAATCGAATTGCGATTTCAATAGGAGAGTAGCCTTTAAGTTAAAATCGAAATTCGATTATTTAAATCGCATATTAATCGCGATAACAGAATAATGACGAATATTCGATTTCGACGAATATAAAACGAATATTCTATCGAATATTCGCGAATTTCGTCGAAATCGAATATGGCACCTGCCGCTCGTCACTATTCACTTGTACCTCCTCCTCAGAGTCTCCTGCACTGACAGACGCTGTTTCTTTTTTCTCTCTCCCTGCGCTTACACTCCTGAGCAGCCATCAGTGACCCGACCTCCTTCTCTGTGCCGCGCGCCAGCTTCTGACCCATGTGACCTAGGAATGTCACGTGATATTAACCTTTACCCTGCCTGTGATGCTCAACCGCTCCTCACTCTGCTCTGCAGCGCTGTGTGTTGGGGGGCAAAAAAAACACAGCGATTTAAGAATTTCTTGTGCCAGCGGCCAACGCCCCCTGCAGTGTGGTGCCCGGGACAACGGCCCCCCCGCCCCCTCCCATGCTACGCCCCTGGCTGGCACTATGTCAAGGAGGGCTGAGCCATGTTCTCTGCATAGCACACGTGTACATTCTGGTTGTCAAGCGGTTCCTAAAGTTTTCCACCCATCTGCAAGACATACTAAAAAATGGCCAGGAAACTTTGCATGCACTTCAGCCACTCGTACACAGCAAAGCACACCCTCCTTGAGCTGCAGCGGCAGAATGTCATCCCCCAACTTAGGCTGATAGGCAACATTTCCATCAGTCTGATTTCCACCCTCCATATGTTGGACCGACAATACGAACAGAGAAAGGCTATAAACACTTTCCTGATAATCCAAGCGGACAAGAGTACTTGCCTGTGTAACTTTGATGTCAGCCAGTGGCAGCTCATGTGTGACATTTGCCATTTGCTCAGGCGATTTGAGGAGACAATGTTATTTCTCAGTCGCCAGGACTACGGGATGAACAACGTCATTCCACTGCTTCATGTCCTGGAACAGATTCTGGTAAACATGGCTGGTCAGGGGACTGGTGACATGGCACCTAGATCTCACTTTAACATGAGCCCTGTGGGAGCTGAACTGGAAGAGGAGAAGGAGTAGGAGAAGGACATTGGAGCACAAGTAATGTGTAGTGAAATGGGCATTTTTTCTGCACAGGTGACAGGAGAGGAGGAGCAGAAGAAGCCAGAGGAGCTATAGGGGGTGATGAGGACAAGGAGGCAGAGGACCCAGACACACTGTGGCATTATGCAGTGGAGGTGGAGGCAGGGAGTCCCTCCGAGTCACTTGCACAAGTGGCCTGATGCTAGCTCACTTGCTTGTGTAGTGACAGCTGAATTGTCACCATTCGGCAGAGGAATGACTTCTGGCTGTCCACTTTGTTGGACCCTCGATACCGGTCCAAAATGGGGCCCTTTTTTACACATGAGAGGGAGGACAAATGGAACTACTATACAGGTGAAACTCAAAAAATCTGAATATCATGCAAAAGTCCATTTATTTCAGTAATACAAATTAAAAGCAATTGCATTAATGCATCTTAAAATTTGAATTTTGTGTAAAGGTTCAATATTCTAGGCTCAAAGTGTCTCATTCTAGTCAGCTAATTAATCCATACCCCTGAGCAAAGGGTACCTCAAAATAGTGACTTCTGGGTTTTCATAAGCGGTAAGCCATAATCATCCAAATTATAACAAATGAAGGCTTGAAATATCTCGCTTTGTATGTAATGAGTCTATCTCATATGTTAGTTTCACCTTTTAAGTTGCATTACTGAAATAAATTAACTTTTCACAATATTCAGATTTTTCGAGTTTCACCTGTAGAGACATCCTATAAAGTCAGTTGGCCGCTGCCTATCTGTGCCATCATCCATCCTCTCGCAGGTCTGACCAGGGGGCCCTCTGCGCTCACGATCCTCTGCCATGGCTGCTGTGGCAGGGGGAAGGGGGGTATGAGCAGTTCCAGCTCCATCAGCAGCAACTTGAGTCTAGAGTCACTAAAGAAACTACTCACCAGCAGCAGCTAGACCTGGAGCAATACCTGAACCAGCAAGTGGTGGCATATTTGGACATCACCCTGCCACCCCACATTGAAGATCCGCTGGACTACTGGGCAGCCAAACTTAATTTGTGGCCACACCTGGCAAAGTTGGCAGAGCCTTGGAAAAGCTGTCCTGCCTGGTCAGTAGTGTGGCATCAGAGTAGGTGTTTAGTGCAGCGGGGGCAGGGGCGTACCTAGAAATCACTGGGCCACATAGCAAGAATCTAAATTGGGCCCCCATTCCCATTTTATAGCCCCTCCTGCTACCCATTCCAGGCCTCTCCCTTTGTTCCATTAACTATTCTTGCTGCTACGTTTTATAATTTATGCCATCAGGGCTGGATTGGGAATACAAAACAGCCCTGGCACACAAAAGAGGTATAATAGATGCAGTGTGTACAGATATATAGTATTTACAGCAGTGTACTGTTATATGAGGTACAAGGTATAATACATGCAGTGTGTACAGGTATATAGTATACTCCGTAGTGTACTGATATGTGAGGTTCAGGGTATAATATATGCAGTGTGTACAGGTGTATAGTATGTTAGTATGTACAGCAGTGTACTGATAAGTGAGGTACAGGGTATAATATATGCAGTGTCTACAAGTATATAGTATATACAGTAGTGTAATATGTGAGGTACAAGGTATAATGGATGCAGTGTGTACAGATATATTGCATATACAGACTGTACTGACATGTAAGGTACGATGTACTGTATAATAGATGCAGTGTGTACAGGTATATAGTTTATACAGCAGTGTATTGACAGCTCGTACTTCACATATCAGTACACTGCTGTATATACAATATATCTATACACACTTCATCTATTATACCTCATAGCTAACATATCAGTATACTGCTGTATATACTATATACCTGTACACACTACATCTATTATACCTCGTACCTTACATATCAGTACACTGCTATATATACTATATATCTGTACATATTGCATCTATAATACTGTGTAATATATGCAGTGCGCATATATATATATATATATATATATATATATACAGTGGGATGTGAAGGTTTGGGCAACCTTGTTAATCGTCATGATTTTCCTGTATAAATCGTTGGCTGTTATGATAAAAAATGTCAGTTAAATATATCATATAGGAGACACACACAGTGATATTTGAGAAATAAATGAAATTTATTGGATTTACAGAAAGTGTGCTATAATTGTTTAAACAAAATTAGGCAGGTGCATAAATTTGGGCACCACAAAAAAGAAATGAAATCAATATTTAGTAGATCCTCCTTTTGCAAAAATTACAGCCTCTAAACGCTTCCTGTAGGTTCCAATGAGAGTCTGGATTCTGGTTGAAGGTATTTTGGACCATTCCTCTTTACAAAACATCTTTAGTTCATTCAGGTTTGATGGCTTCCGAGCATAGACAGCTCTCTTTAAGTCACACCACAGATTTTCAATTATATTCAGGTCTGGGGACTGAGATGGCCATTCCAGAACGTTGTACTTGCTCCTCTGCATAAATGCCTTAGTGGATTTTGAGCAGTGTTTAGGGTCGTTGTCCTGTTGAAAGATGCAGCCCCGGCACAGCTTCAGCTTTGTCACTGATTGCTGGACATTGGTCTCCAGAATCTGCTGATACTGAGTGGAATCCATGCGTCCCTCAACTTTGACAAGATATCCAGTCCCTGCACTGGCCACACAGCCCCACAGCATGATGGAACCACCACCATATTTTACTGTAGGTAGCAGGTGTTTTTCTTGGAATGCTGTGTTCTTTTTCCTCCATGCATAACGCCCCTTGTTATTGCCAAATAACTCAATTTTAGTTTCATCAGTCCACAGCACTAGAGTTGAGCGAACACCTGGATGTTCGGGTTCGAGAAGTTCGGCCGAACATCCCGGAAATGTTCGGGTTCGGGATCCGAACCCGATCCGAACTTCGTCCCGAACCCGAACCCCATTGAAGTCAATGGGGACCCGAACTTTTCGGCACTAAAAAGGCTGTAAAACAGCCCAGGAAAGAGCTAGAGGGCTGCAAAAGGCAGCAACATGTAGGTAAATCCCCTGCAAACAAATGTGGATAGGGAAATGAATTAAAATAAAAATTAAATAAATAAAAATTAACCAAAATCAATTGGAGAGAGGTTCCATAGCAGAGAATCTGGCTTCCCGTCACCCACCACTGGAACAGTCCATTCTCAGATATTTAGGCCCCGGCACCCAGGCAGAGGAGAAAGGTCCCGTAACAGAGAATCTGTCTTCATGTCAGCAGAGAATTAGTCTGCATGTCATAGCAGAGAATGAGGCTTCACGTCAGCCACCACTGCAACAGTCCATTGGCATATATTTAGGCCCAGCACCCAGGCAGAGGAGGGAGGTCCCGTAACAGAGAATCTGTCTTCATGTCAGCAGAGAATTAGTCTGCATGTCATAGCAGAGAATGAGGCTTCACGTCAGCCACCACTGCAACAGTCCATTGGCATATATTTAGGCCCAGCACACACACAGGCAGAGGAGAGAGGTCCCGTAACAGAGAATCTGGCTTCATGTCAGCAGAGAATCAGTCTGCATGTCATAGCAGAGAATGAGGCTTCACGTCAGCCACCACTGCAACAGTCCATTGGCATATATTTAGGCCCAGCACACACACAGGCAGAGGAGAGAGGTCCCGTAACAGAGGATCTGGCTTCATGTCAGCAGAGAATCAGTCTGCATGTCATAGCAGAGAATCAGGCTTCACGTCAGCCACCACTGCAACAGTCCATTGTCATAAATTTAGGCCCAGCACCCAGGCAGAGGAGAGAGGTCCCGTAACAGACAATCTGGCTTCATGTCAGCAGAGAATTAGTCTGCATGTCATAGCAGAGAATGAGGCTTCACGTCAGCCACCACTGCAACAGTCCATTGGCATATATTTAGGCCTAGCACACAGGCAGAGGAGAGAGGTCCCGTAACAGACAATCTGGCTTCATGTCAGCAGAGAATCAGTCTGCATGTCATAGCAGAGAATGAGGCTTCACGTCACCCACCACTGCAACAGTCCATTGGCATATATTTAGGCCCAGCACCCAGGCAGAGGAGGGAGGTCCCGTAACAGAGAATCTGTCTTCATGTCAGCAGAGAATTAGTCTGCATGTCATAGCAGAGAATGAGGCTTCACGTCAGCCACCACTGCAACAGTCCATTGGCATATATTTAGGCCTAGCACACAGGCAGAGGAGAGAGGTCCCGTAACAGACAATCTGGCTTCATGTCAGCAGAGAATCAGTCTGCATGTCATAGCAGAGAATGAGGCTTCACGTCACCCACCACTGCAACAGTCCATTGGCATATATTTAGGCCTAGCACACAGGCAGAGCAGAGAGGTCCCGTAACAGACAATCTGGCTTCATGTCAGCAGAGAATCAGTCTGCATGTCATAGCAGAGAATCAGGCTTCACGTCACCCACCACTGCAACAGTCCATTTTCATATATTTAGGCCTAGCACACAGGCAGAGCAGAGAGGTCCCGTAACAGACGATCTGGCTTCATGTCAGCAGAGAATCAGTCTGCATGTCATAGCAGAGAATGAGGCTTCACGTCAGCCACCACTGCAACAGTCCATTGGCATATATTTAGGCCTAGCACACAGGCAGAGGAGAGAGGTCCCGTAACAGACAATCTGGCTTCATGTCAGCAGAGAATCAGTCTGCATGTCATAGCAGAGAATGAGGCTTCACGTCAGCCACCACTGCAACAGTCCATTGGCATATATTTAGGCCCAGCACCCAGGCAGAGGAGGGAGGTCCCGTAACAGACAATCTGGCTTCATGTCAGCAGAGAATCAGTCTGCATGTCATAGCAGAGAATGAGGCTTCACGTCACCCACCACTGCAACAGTCCATTGGCATATATTTAGGCCCAGCACCCAGGCAGAGGAGGGAGGTCCCGTAACAGAGAATCTGTCTTCATGTCAGCAGAGAATTAGTCTGCATGTCATAGCAGAGAATGAGGCTTCACGTCAGCCACCACTGCAACAGTCCATTGGCATATATTTAGGCCCAGCACACACACAGGCAGAGGAGAGAGGTCCCGTAACAGAGAATCTGTCTTCATGTCAGCAGAGAATTAGTCTGCATGTCATAGCAGAGAATCAGGCTTCACGTCACCCACCACTGCAACAGTCCATTGGCATATATTTAGGCCCAGCACCCAGGCAGAGGAGGGAGGTCCCGTAACAGAGAATCTGTCTTCATGTCAGCAGAGAATTAGTCTGCATGTCATAGCAGAGAATGAGGCTTCACGTCACCCACCACTGCAACAGTCCATTGGCATATATTTAGGCCTAGCACACAGGCAGAGGAGAGGTTCATTCAACTTTGGGTAGCCTCGCAATATAATGGTAAAATGAAAATAAAAATAGGATTGAATGAGGAAGTGCCCTGGAGTCCAATAATATATGGTTATGGGGAGGTAGTTAATGTCTAATCTGGACAAGGGACGGACAGGTCCTGTGGGATCCATGCCTGGTTCATTTTTATGAACGTCAGCTTGTCCACATTGGCTGTAGACAGGCGGCTGCGTTTGTCTGTAATGACGCCCCCTGCCGTGCTGAATACACGTTCAGACAAAACGCTGGCTGCCGGGCAGGCCAGCACCTCCAAGGCATAAAAGGCTAGCTCTGGCCACGTGGACAATTTAGAGACCCAGAAGTTGAATGGGGCCGAACCATCAGTCAGTACGTGGAGGGGTGTGCACACGTACTGTTCCACCATGTTAGTGAAATGTTGCCTCCTGCTAACACGTTGCGTATCAGGTGGTGGTGCAGTTAGCTGTGGCGTGTTGACAAAAGTTTTCCACATCTCTGCCATGCTAACCCTGCCCTCAGAGGAGCTGGCCGTGACACAGCTGCCTTGGCGACCTCTTGCTCCTCCTCTGCCTTGGCCTTGGGCTTCCACTTGTTCCCCTGTGACATTTGGGAATGCTCTCAGTAGCGCGTCTACCAACGTGCGCTTGTACTCGCGCATCTTCCTATCACGCTCCAGTGCAGGAAGTAAGGTGGGCACATTGTCTTTGTAGCGTGGATCCAGCAGGGTGGCAACCCAGTAGTCCGCACAGGTTAAAATGTGGGCAACTCTGCTGTCGTTGCGCAGGCACTGCAGCATGTAGTCGCTCATGTGTGCCAGGCTGCCCAGGGGTAAGGACAAGCTGTCCTCTGTGGGAGGCGTATCGTCATCGTCCTGCCTTTCCCCCCAGCCACGCACCAGTGATGGACCCGAGCTGCGTTGGGTGCCACCCCGCTGTGACCATGCTTCATCCTCATCCTCCTCCACCTCCTCCTCATCCTCGTCCTCCTCGTCCTCCAGTAGTGGGCCCTGGCTGGCCACATTTGTACCTGGCCTCTGCTGTTGCCAAAAACCTCCCTCTGAGTCACTTCGAAGAGACTGGCCTGAAAGTGCTAAAAATGACCCCTCTTCCTCCTCCTCCTCCTCCTCCTGGGCCACCTCCTCTTCCATCATCGCCCTAAGTGTTTTCTCAAGGAGACATAGAAGTGGTATTGTAACGCTGATAACGGTGTCATCGCCACTGGCCATGTTGGTGGAGTACTCGAAACAGCGCAACAGGGCACACAGGTCTCGCATGGAGGCCCAGTCATTGGTGGTGAAGTGGTGCTGTTCTGTAGTGCGACTGACCCGTGCGTGCTGCAGCTGAAACTCCACTATGGCCTGCTGCTGCTCGCACAGTCTGTCCAGCATGTGCAAGGTGGAGTTCCACCTGGTGGGCACGTCGCATATGAGGCGGTGAGCGGGAAGGCCGAAGTTACGCTGTAGCGCAGACAGGCGAGCAGCAGCAGGATGTGAACGCCGGAAGCGCGAACAGACGGCCCGCACTTTATGCAGCAGCTCTGACATGTCGGGGTAGTTGTGAATGAACTTCTGCACCACCAAATTCAGCACATGCGCCAAGCAAGGGATGTGCGTCAAATTGGCTAGTCCCAGAGCTGCAACGAGATTTCGCCCATTATCACACACCACCAGGCCGGGCTTGAGGCTCACCGGCAGCAACCACTCGTCGGTCTGTTGTTCTATACCCCGCCACAACTCCTGTGCGGTGTGGGGCCTGTCCCCCAAACATATGAGTTTCAGAATGGCCTGCTGACGTTTACCCCGGGCTGTGCTGAAGTTGGTGGTGAAGGTGTGTGGCTGACTGGATGAGCAGGTGGAAGAAGAGGAGGAGGAAGCCGAGAAGGAGGAGGTGGCAACAGGAGGCAAAGAATGTTGCCCTGCGATCCTTGGCGGCGGAAGGACGTGCGCCAAACAGCTCTCCGCCTGGGGCCCAGCTGCCACTACATTTACCCAGTGTGCAGTTAGGGAGATATAGCGTCCCTGGCCGTGCTTACTGGTCCACGTATCTGTGGTTAGGTGGACCTTGCCACAGATGGCGTTGCGCAGTGCACACTTGATTTTATCGGATACTTGGTTGTGCAGGGAAGGCACGGCTCTCTTGGAGAAGTAGTGCCGGCTGGGAACAACATACTGTGGGACAGCAAGCGACATGAGCTGTTTGAAGCTGTCTGTGTCCACCAGCCTAAATGACAGCATTTCATAGGCCAGTAGTTTAGAAATGCTGGCATTCAGGGCCAGGGATCGAGGGTGGCTAGGTGGGAATTTACGCTTTCTATCAAATGTTTGTGAGATGGAGAGCTGAACGCTGGCGTGTGACATGGTTGAGACGCTTGGTGACGGAGGTGGTGGTGGTGGTGTTGGTGGTACATCCCCTGTTTGCTGGGCGGCAGGTGCCAACGTTCCTCCAGAGGCGGAGGAAGAGGCCGAGGCGGCAGCAGCAGAATAGGCCGAGGCGGCAGCAGCAGAAGAGGTAGCAGGGGGAGCCTGAGTGACTTCCTTGGTTTTAAGGTGTTTACTCCACTGCAGTTCATGCTTTGCATGCAGGTGCCTGGTCATGCAGGTTGTGCTCAGGTTCAGAACGTTAATGCCTCGCTTCAGGCTCTGATGGCACAGCGTGCAAACCACTCGGGTCTTGTCGTCAGCACATTGTTTGAAGAAGTGCCATGCCAGGGAACTCCTTGAAGCTGCCTTTGGGGTGCTCGGTCCCAGATGGCGGCGGTCAGTAGCAGGCGGAGTCTCTTGGCGGCGGGTGTTCTGCTTTTGCCCACTGCTCCCTCTTTTGCTACGCTGTTGGCTCGGTCTCACCACTGCCTCTTCCTCCGAACTGTGAAAGTCAGTGGCACGACCTTCATTCCATGTGGGGTCTAGGACCTCATCGTCCCCTGCATCGTCTTCCACCCAGTCTTGATCCCTGACCTCCTGTTCAGTCTGCACACTGCAGAAAGACGCAGCAGTTGGCACCTGTGTTTCGTCATCATCAGAGACATGCTGAGGTGGTATTCCCATGTCCTCATCATCAGGAAACATAAGTGGTTGTGCGTCAGTGCATTCTATGTCTTTCACCGCTGGGGAAGGGCTAGGTGGATGCCCTTGGGAAACCCTGCCAGCGGAGTCTTCAAACAGCATAAGAGACTGCTGCATAACTTGAGGCTGAGACAGTTTCCCTGGTATGCATGGGGGTGATGTGACAGACTGATGGGGTTGGTTTTCAGGCGCCATCTGTGCGCTTTCTGCAGAAGACTGGGTGGGAGATAATGTGAACGTGCTGGATCCACTGTCGGCCACCCAATTGACTAATGCCTGTACCTGCTCAGGCCTTACCATCCTTAGAACGGCATTGGGCCCCACCATATATCGCTGTAAATTCTGGCGGCTACTGGGACCTGAGGTAGTTGGTACACTAGGACGTGTGGATGTGGCAGAACGGCCACGTCCTCTCCCAGCACCAGAGGGTCCACTAACACCACCACGACCATGTCCACGTCCGCGTCCCTTACTAGATGTTTTTCTCATTGTTATGGTTCACCACAACAACAAATATATTATTTGGCCCAATGTATTGTATTCAAATTCAGCGGGATATAAATTTGAGGCCTAGTATTTAGGCGCTGGGTGACCGGTATGGATTTAGTGACAGAATTAGACTTGGAAATGCACAGAAGCGTGTGTGTGAAGTTATTCTGAATGACCCTATGTGCACCTTCAATATGATCTACCCTTTTAGGGATAGATTTCAAATAGCTCTGATATAGCAGAAACGACTAAATTATGAAATTGCTAAATTGGGAATTGTATTTCAACCCAGAACAAAAAATGTGCTTTGACGGACACTAAATAACTTTCCCAGCCACAACAGGACAGCGGTAACGAGAGATTTAGCGGGATATAAATTTGAGGCCTAGTATTTAGGCGCTGGGTGACAGGTATGGGTTTAGTGACAGAATTAGATTTGGAAATGCACAGTAGCGGGTGTGTGAAGTTATTCTGAATGACCCTATGTGCACCTTGAATATTATATACCCTTTTAGGGATAGATTTCAAATAGCTCTGATATAGCAGAAACCACTAAATTATGAAATTGCTAAATTGGGAATTGTATTTCAACCCAGAACAAGAAATGTGCTTGAACGGACACTAAATAACTCGCCCAGCTACAGCACTAAGGACAGATTTAGCGGGATATAAATTTGAGGCCTAGTATTTAGGCGCTGGGTGACAGGTATGGGTTTAGTGCCAGAATTAGACTTGGAAATACACAGTAGCGGGTGTGTGTGAAGTTATTCTGAATGACCCAATGTGCACCTTGAATATTATATACCCTTTTAGGGATAGATTTCAAATAGCTCTGATATAGCAGAAACCACTAAATTATGAAATTGCTAAATTGGGAATTGTATTTCAACCCAGAACAAGAAATGTGCTTGAACGGACACTAAATAACTCGCCCAGCTACAGCACTAGGGACAGATTTAGCGGGATATAAATTTGAGGCCTAGTATTTAGGCGCTGGGTGACAGGTATGGGTTTAGTGCCAGAATTAGACTTGGAAATACACAGTAGCGGGTGTGTGTGAAGTTATTCTGAATGACCCAATGTGCACCTTGAATATTATATACCCTTTTAGGGATAGATTTCAAATAGCTCTGATATAGCAGAAACCACTAAATTATGAAATTGCTAAATTGGGAATTGTATTTCAACCCAGAACAAGAAATGTGCTTGAACGGACACTAAATAACTCGCCCAGCTACAGCACTAAGGACAGATTTAGCGGGATATAAATTTGAGGCCTAGTATTTAGGCGCTGGGTGACAGGTATGGGTTTAGTGCCAGAATTAGACTTGGAAATACACAGTAGCGGGTGTGTGTGAAGTTATTCTGAATGACCCAATGTGCACCTTGAATATTATATACCCTTTTAGGGATAGATTTCAAATAGCTCTGATATAGCAGAAACCACTAAATTATGAAATTGCTAAATTGGGAATTGTATTTCAACCCAGAACAAGAAATGTGCTTGAACGGACACTAAATAACTCGCCCAGCTACAGCACTAAGGACAGATTTAGCGGGATATAAATTTGAGGCCTAGTATTTAGGCGCTGGGTGACAGGTATGGGTTTAGTGCCAGAATTAGACTTGGAAATACACAGTAGCGGGTGTGTGTGAAGTTATTCTGAATGACCCAATGTGCACCTTGAATATTATATACCCTTTTAGGGATAGATTTCAAATAGCTCTGATATAGCAGAAACCACTAAATTATGAAATTGCTAAATTGGGAATTGTATTTCAACCCAGAACAAGAAATGTGCTTGAACGGACACTAAATAACTCGCCCAGCTACAGCACTAAGGACAGATTTAGCGGGATATAAATTTGAGGCCTAGTATTTAGGCGCTGGGTGACAGGTATGGGTTTAGTGCCAGAATTAGACTTGGAAATACACAGTAGCGGGTGTGTGTGAAGTTATTCTGAATGACCCAATGTGCACCTTGAATATTATATACCCTTTTAGGGATAGATTTCAAATAGCTCTGATATAGCAGAAACCACTAAATTATGAAATTGCTAAATTGGGAATTGTATTTCAACCCAGAACAAGAAATGTGCTTGAACGGACACTAAATAACTCGCCCAGCTACAGCACTAAGGACAGATTTAGCGGGATATAAATTTGAGGCCTAGTATTTAGGCGCTGGGTGACAGGTATGGGTTTAGTGCCAGAATTAGACTTGGAAATACACAGTAGCGGGTGTGTGTGAAGTTATTCTGAATGACCCAATGTGCACCTTGAATATTATATACCCTTTTAGGGATAGATTTCAAATAGCTCTGATATAGCAGAAACCACTAAATTATGAAATTGCTAAATTGGGAATTGTATTTCAACCCAGAACAAGAAATGTGCTTGAACGGACACTAAATAACTCGCCCAGCTACAGCACTAAGGACAGATTTAGCGGGATATAAATTTGAGGCCTAGTATTTAGGCGCTGGGTGACAGGTATGGGTTTAGTGCCAGAATTAGACTTGGAAATACACAGTAGCGGGTGTGTGTGAAGTTATTCTGAATGACCCAATGTGCACCTTGAATATTATATACCCTTTTAGGGATAGATTTCAAATAGCTCTGATATAGCAGAAACCACTAAATTATGAAATTGCTAAATTGGGAATTGTATTTCAACCCAGAACAAGAAATGTGCTTGAACGGACACTAAATAACTCGCCCAGCTACAGCACTAAGGACAGATTTAGCGGGATATAAATTTGAGGCCTAGTATTTAGGCGCTGGGTGACAGGTATGGGTTTAGTGCCAGAATTAGACTTGGAAATACACAGTAGCGGGTGTGTGTGAAGTTATTCTGAATGACCCAATGTGCACCTTGAATATTATATACCCTTTTAGGGATAGATTTCAAATAGCTCTGATATAGCAGAAACCACTAAATTATGAAATTGCTAAATTGGGAATTGTATTTCAACCCAGAACAAGAAATGTGCTTGAACGGACACTAAATAACTCGCCCAGCTACAGCACTAAGGACAGATTTAGCGGGATATAAATTTGAGGCCTAGTATTTAGGCGCTGGGTGACAGGTATGGGTTTAGTGCCAGAATTAGACTTGGAAATACACAGTAGCGGGTGTGTGTGAAGTTATTCTGAATGACCCAATGTGCACCTTGAATATTATATACCCTTTTAGGGATAGATTTCAAATAGCTCTGATATAGCAGAAACCACTAAATTATGAAATTGCTAAATTGGGAATTGTATTTCAACCCAGAACAAGAAATGTGCTTGAACGGACACTAAATAACTCGCCCAGCTACAGCACTAGGGACAGATTTAGCTGGATATAAATTTGAGGCCTAGTATTTAGGCGCTGGGTGACAGGTATGGGTTTAGTGCCAGAATTAGACTTGGAAATACACAGTAGCGGGTGTGTGTGAAGTTATTCTGAATGACCCAATGTGCACCTTGAATATTATATACCCTTTTAGGGATAGATTTCAAATAGCTCTGATATAGCAGAAACCACTAAATTATGAAATTGCTAAATTGGGAATTGTATTTCAACCCAGAACAAGAAATGTGCTTGAACGGACACTAAATAACTCGCCCAGCTACAGCACTAAGGATAGATTTAGCGGGATATAAATTTGAGGCCTAGTATTTAGGCGCTGGGTGACCGGTATGGATTTAGTGACAGAATTAGACTGGGATATGGCCAAAAAATAAACAGACTATTGCTGGTTAAATGCACTTGGTGTGACAGCTTCACCCTGATGTAGGCTTTAGCCAAAAAACAACCACACCATTGAGGGTTAAATGCACTTGGTGACAGGCGCAGCTTGCCCCTGATTTAGTATATGGCCAAAAAATGAACAGACTATTGCTGGTTAAATGCACTTGGTGTGACAGCTTCACCCTGATGTAGGCTTTAGCCAAAAAACAACCACACCATTGAGGGTTAAATGCACTTGGTGACAGGCGCAGCTTGCCCCTGATTTTGTATATGGCCAAAAAATGAACAGACTATTGCTGGTTAAATGCACTTGGTGTGACAGCTTCACCCTGATGTAGGCTTTAGCCAAAAAACAACCACACCATTGAGGGTTAAATGCACTTGGTCGCAGCTTGTGCTGGCGCACCACAAGACACAAAATGGCCGCCGATCACCCCAGAAAAATGTGACTGACAAACGGTCTGGGCAGCCTAAAAACAGTGAGCAATTGAGGATCAGCAGCTCAATGATCCACAGCTGCAGATCGATCAGTTAATCAAGTCCTTTGGAGGAGTTAATCTGCCTAATCTCGCCCTACTGTCGCAGCCGCAACCTCTCCCTCTGCTAATCAGAGCAGAGTGACGGGCGGCGCTATGTGACTCCAGCTTAAATAGAGGCTGGGTCACATGGTGCTCTGGCCAATCACAGCCATGCCAATAGTAGGCATGGCTGTGATGGCCTCTTGGGGCAAGTAGTATGACGCTTGTTGATTGGCTGCTTTGCAGCCTTTCAAAAAGCGCCAAGAAAGCGTCACAAAAGCGCGAAGAAAGCGACGAACACCGAACCCGAACCCGGACTTTTACGAAAATGTCCGGGTTCGGGTCCGTGTCACGGACACCCCAAAATTCGGTACGAACCCGAACTATACAGTTCGAGTTCGCTCATCCCTACACAGCACCTTATTCCAAAATGAAGCTGGCTTGTCCAAATGTGCTTTAGCCCACCTCAAGCTGCACTTTTTGTGCTGGGGGCGGAGAAAAGGCTTTCTCTGCATCACTCTCGCATACAGCATCTCCTAAAGTGCGCCGAATGGTTGAACGATGCACAGTGACGCCTGCTGCAGCAAAATAATGTTGTAGGTCTTTGGTGCTGGTCTGTGGGTTGACTCTGACTGTTCTCACCATTCGTCGCTTGTGTCTATCCAGGATTTTTCTTGGTCTGCCACTTCGAGCCTTAACTTGAACTGAGCTTGTGGTCTTCCATTTCCTCAATATGTTCCTAACTGTGGAAACAGACAGCTGAAATCTCTGAGACAGCTTTCTGTATCCTTCCCCTAAACCATGATGGTGAACAATCTTTGTCTTCAGGTCATTTGAGAGTTGCTTTGAGACCCCCGTGTTGCTACTCTTCAGAGAAAATTAAAAGAGGAGGGAAACTTACAATTGACCCCCCTTAAATACTCTTTCTCATAATTGGATTCACCTGTGTATGTAGGTCAGGGGCCACTGAGCTTACCAAGCCAATTTGAGTTCCAATAATTAGTTCTAAAGGTTTTGGAATCAATAAAATGACAACAGTGCCCAAATTTATGCACCTGCCTAATTTTGTTTAAACAATTATAGCACACTTTCTGTAAATCCAATAAACTTAATTTCACTTCTCAAATATCACTGTGTGTGTCTCCTATATGATATATTTAACTGACATTTTTTATCGTAATCCCACTGTATATATATATATATAGAGAGAGAGAGAGAGAGAGCAGTGTATTGATGTGAGACATACAAGGTATAATACTGTAGATGCAGTGTTTATAGAAATATGTGCTCAGTACATATGTTATGGTCACTGAGTGTGTGAGGTACATGAGTTAGTGGTCACTGTAACTGTCTGCCCTTGCTGCATCTGTGATTGATAAAAACTAATAAAAAAAAATAAAAAATTTGTCTTAGGAAAAACAACAACTATTTTTGGCAATATCCAACATCTAGTACATTTGCAGGATTAGTCAGTGTGCAATTTAAGCTAGAAATACAGCTATAATTTTCTGGGTTATTAAAAACACCCTTTTTGGGCAAAATACACTATTTTACAGCCCTTGCTGAATCTGCATGTGTGAAATTCAAGCGTTATATACAGCTTTCATATTCTGTTAGTAAAAAAACACCCTTTTTTGCAAAATACTTAATATTGCAGCCCTTGCTGCATCTGTGATTGTTAAAAACAAGTTGTGAAAACTTCAATAATTTTCTGGCTTTGAAAAAACTCTATTTTTTGGCAATATCCAACATCTGGTGCCTTTGCAGGATTAGTCAGTGTGCAATTTAAGCTAGAAATACAGCTATAATTTTCTGGGTTTTTAAAGAGACCCTTTTGGGGCAAAATACTCTATTTTACAGCCCTTGCTGCATCTGCATGTGTGAAATTCAAGCGTTATATACTGCTGTCATATTCTGTTATAAATAAAAACCACCCATTTTGGGCAAAAAACTTAATTTTGCAGCCTTTGCTGTATATGTCATTGCGAGATACACCCTTTAGATACTGTGGTTCTATTCTGCTATTAATAAAACACCCATTTTGGCAAAAAAATAAATAATTGTGGCCTAGTCTGGATCTTTACGTGTGAGATACACACTTTAGATGCTGTGGTTCTATTCTGTTATTTCAAAAACAGCAATTTTGAGCAAAAATCTTTCCCGAGTCCCCTCCTTTCCTTCAATTCTTCCATTTTAATAACTTCTCCCACATTTACTCTCGATCACAATAAATTTTCATGCATTTATCTCCCTTATGTGATCTCTCTTTCTCACGCTCCCTTTCTGGGGTGGAACCCTGATTCGCCGCTAACCGTGATCAACATGGTAGGTGCAGAAAAGAACATCTAGTTGATAGAGCAGATATCCAATTGGATCGTGAACATCACGGGGACATGCAACATGGTGCTGCAGTGTGCTTGCCCACGCCTACACAAACTGACTGATGGTTCTGTGCCACCTGCAACTTCTGGGTTTCCTAGATCAATATTATATTTTTTTTATTTTTATGTATTTTATGTTATTTAAAGTCATTCCCCTATCCACTTTTGTTTGCAGAGCACTTTCCATGCTCTTAACCACATTTTGCTGGCATTTGCAGCCCTCTCTCCCTTCCCTTGACATATTTACAGCCATTTTAGTGCTCAAAAGTTCGGGTCCCCATTGACTTCAATGGGGTTTGGGTTCGCGGTCAAGTTCGGGTACCAAACTCAAACTTTTTTGTGAAGTTCGGCTAAAGCCGTCGAACCCGAACGTCCAGGTGTCCCCTCAATTCTTTAGTGAGTAGTTTCTTCACTAGGCAAGTGAAGAAAGCTGATCATCATCTACTCTAGACTCAAGTTGCTGCTGATGGAGCTGGAAATGATCTTACCCCCCACCCTGCCACAGCAACCATGGCAGTGGATCGTGAGCGCAGAGTGCCCCCCAGTCAAACCTGCAAGACGATGACTACATAGGATGTCTTTATAGTATTTCAGTTTTTCCTCCCTCTGAAGGGGTGTAAAAAAGGCCCCAATTTTGGATCGGTAGCGATGGTCCAACCAGGTGGAGATCCAGAAGTCATCCTTCTGCCGAATGGTGACAATTTGGCTGTCACTATGCAAGCAAGTGAGCATGCATCAGACCATTTGTGCAAGTGACTCAGAGGGACCCCCTGCTTCCATCTCCACTGCATACTGCCACAGTGTGTCTGGGTCCTCTGCCTCATCTTCCTCATTGCCCTGTAGATCCTCTGGCTGCTACTGCTCCTCCTCTCCTGTCACCTGTGTGTAAAAACCACTAATTTCGCTGCACATTTCTTGTGCTCCAATGTCCTCGTCCTCCTCCAGTTCAGCCCCCACAGGGCTCATGTGGCCGTGAGATCTAGATGCCACATCTCCAGTCCCCTGACCAGCCAGATTTACCAACATCTGTTCCAGGACATGAAGCAGTCGAATGACGTTGTTCATCCCGTAGTCCTGGTGACTGACAAATAACTTGGCCTCCTCAAAATTAGCACTCGCTGACAACAAGTTACACAGATGAGTACTTATGTCCACTTGGATCATCAAGAAATCGATTACGGCCTTTCTCAGTTTGGTCCAACATATGGAAGATGGAATTCCAAAGGGTGGAAATGTTGCATATCAGCCTATGGTGGGGATGCCGTTCTACCACTGCAGCTTAAAGGGAATCTGTCACCTATTTTGACCATATTAAACCGTTAACATTGCAATGTGCAATAAAGTACCTTAATTCCAGCATGTGTCCTCTTTATTTTATTCAACTTTTCATTCAGATGAAAAAGCGATTTTTCTGATATGCAAATTAAGTCTCAAGGTGCCCAGAGGGGTGTTATTACTCTGATCTAGTGCCCAGTAATGCCCCCCTCCATTGCCCAGCCTGCCTTTCTTCCAAGCCCAGCACGCCTCCTAAGAAAATAATGCACTCCCACATACTTGCCGAACGGCGCCGCCTCCTCCACTACATCATTTAATTTATTCACTGCACCGTCCTTGCTTCCTTCTCTCTTGGCCTACGGCGCCGCCCCCTCCACTACTTCATTTAATTTATTCACTGCACCGCCAGAAACATTTAAGCCTCTGCCACTCCCCTGTGCTGGGCATGGCACTTCTCTGTCTGACATACTTTTCGATCAAATGAATAAATAAAAAGTAAATTAAACCCCCCCAAAAAAAGTCTGCAATTTTCTCACTTCACCACACAACGGCTAATAAGCACTTTTATATTTTTCTTTTGCCACTAATACACTCCACAAAAGGCTTTAGAACATGTAACTGCACCGCTGAACGGCAAATATATTTTTATTTTGACACTATTACACAACAAAAAGGGCTTTAGAACATATAACTGCACTTCTGAATGGCAAACATATTTTTCTTTTGCCAATAATACACACCACAAAAGGCTTTATAACATATAACTGCACCACTGAACAGCAAATATATTTTCCTTTTGCCTTTTAGAACATATAACAGCACAGCACAAGGGCAAATAAGACATATAAATATGTCCTTGTAATAAACCATGTTAATGGCTGTAACACCCCAATAACAAGAACGATTTGCTGGAATTACAGAGCTGTATAATGGCAATTTTGGTCCCCAGTCAGTGCAACAAGGTGTAAAAGGATAGTTCCTATTATCCAGGCTGTAATCTCCCCTACTGAACCCTGTTCAACAAAAAGACTGTGGACTGAGTCCTCCCTATCTTTTCCCCTACACCTTGAATAATCTTTCCCTGAATCTGTAAATCATTTTTTTAGAACAATTAAAATTTTTTTGAGCACTGTCCCTAGCGCCTGCTGACATCTCTCCCTGCACTAAGTACACTGGGAAATGGAAGAATCCAAGATGGCTGAGGCTATTTATAGGACTGTGACATCACAGGGCTGGCTGATCCCGCCTTACCAAAGTTCCTTGCTTCATGTCCTCACACGTAAAGCAGCCATTTTAGGAAGAAATGTGATTTGTTACCACGAAGCGTTAGGAAATTCGGATTCGGTGCAAATTGAATTCTTCCTGAAATTCGGATCGAATTCCACTTCATCAACTTTGATTCGTTCATCTCTAATAGTGACAGGTTCTCATCAAAGAGTATATGAACCTGAAATCGTGTATTTGTTAGCAAGATGCCTGATTTGTTAGCAATACACCATGCTGTCTGCCGTGCGCAAATCCTTTCAGTCCGATATGACTAGGTTAATACACCCTCTAAATGTATCTAGTCAGTAAATAGAGGAGAGAGTCCACCATGTTGAAGTGAAAATGAGGGAGGTGGTCAGTTCTCACAATGATCTCATTAATGCTCACTATTTACTATTTACACCGAGGTATACCAGACATATATAACATACCTGCAAGCTCTTTTAAAAACATTGATTACTGACTGTTCCTCAAGGGACTTAATTATTGACAGAGCCCATCGGTTGCCAAAGCTGTCATTCCTCAAAGAAACTATACCAAGAGATGTTTTGGTTCTCATTAACTTTTGCCAGGTTAAAAATGATCTCTTAGATAAAGTGAGGAATCTACAGGGCTTGCCAGATCCCTATTATCAAATTTCATTGTATGCTGATCTCTCTGCTGGAATATTACAGCTCCGCAGATCCCTAATGCCTATCATGTCCACTCTATGGGAGCATAAGATTTCCTGCAAATGGGGTTTTCCAGTCTGCCTTTTGGTAGCAAAAGAAATGCTGTTGTCACAGTCTACATGCCATGTGACACAGTGGATAAAGACTGGTTTATTCTGACCCTTCCACTCGAGTATTTATCAATGGTGCCCTATCGGGCGACTTTAACATTACTAACAGTACCCACCAGGGATGTATGTTGTCCCCTTTCGTTTTTATTCTTTCTATTAAGTCCTTAGCCCAAAAATTACAAATGGGTGTATGTGGCTTAGATATTGTCGAACCTACTCATACAATCTCGTATTCAGATGATATAATACTAATCTTAACCTCAGTAGAGGAAACTTTGGAGATTATTGTCTCTTTCATTAACAGTTTTGGCCCTCTATCATATTATTATTATTATTATTATTTTTTTTTTTAATTTCAAAAGCTTTATTGAATAAGTAAGATCTGTTACATATAAATCTGGTCTTTAGGAAAGGAGGAGCAAGCCCCCAATGTACATACATTGTCTGGGTAACAGTAGTAGGTAAAGAACAGTCAAAACATAACAACACTAAAGGATGTATGTTAACAGTGAAAAATGTTGAGTAATCTTTAATTAGTTATTATCTGTATTCCTAGAGTAAAAGGACATAAATCAAAGATATTGTCTGAGGCGAGTGGGGCAAGATGTGCAATCTAATGGAAGCCTCTGAAAGATCTCAATTTTTCCCAAATGGTTGAAAATTTGTGATGGGACCTATTTTCCCAAGCTGCTAAACTCTTCAAATCTATATATAGAGTCGACTTTATTGGACCAATGTTCTAGGGAAGGAAGATCCTTTTTCAGCCAATGTGTCGGGATCAGGAGTCGGGCAGAAATAAGCAGGATTCTAAGGAGGGGGGAGGGTTTTGTCTCGTGATTCGGAGGTAGACCTAATAGGGCCAACAAAGGTGATGGGGTTAAATTAAAGTTGCAGATCTCATAACTTTTTTTGAAGATCTTACCCCACCAGTCGGAAATCAGGGGGCAGGTCCATCAAATGTGGAACATGGTTCCACGATCCTGCTCGCATCTCCAACAGACGTCAGAGCTACCGTCTCCGTATCGACACGTAATGTCAGGTGTTTTGTACCACCTAGTTAACACTTTATATCCATTCTCTTGGATTCTAGTACATCTTGAAGAAGTATGTGGTATCATGAATAAGGCAGATAGCTCTTCAGTGAAGACAAATAAGTCACAGGGGCCTGATGAGATACACCCAAAATTATTAAAAGAGCTTAGTGGTGAGCTGGCAAAACCGTTAACAGATTTATTTAACCAATCATTAGTAACAGGAGTCGTCCCGGAAGATTGGAAATTGGCAAATGTCGTGCCCATTCACAAGAAAGGTAGTAGGGAGGAATCGAGCAACTATAGACCAGTGAGTCTGACATCAATAGTAGGCAAATTAATGGAAACCCTATTAAAGGATAGGATTGTGGAACATCTAAAATCCCATGGATTGCAAGATGAAAAACAACATGGGTTTACTTCAGGGAGATCATGTCAAACAAATCTTATAGATTTTTTTGACTGGGTGACTAAAATAATAGACGGTGGAGGTGCAGTAGACATCGCATATCTAGATTTTAGTAAGGCTTTTGACACTGTCCCACACAGAAGACTTATCAATAAACTGCAGTCATTGAGCATGGACTCCCATATTGTTGAGTGGATTAGGCAGTGGCTGAGTGTTGTAGTCAATGGAAAACATTCAAAACAAGGTCATGTTACCAGTGGGGTTCCACAGGGATCTGTACTGGGACCAATTTTGTTTAATATCTTCATAAGTGATATTGCAAAAGGCCTCGATGGTAAGGTTTGTCTTTTTGCTGATAACACAAGATATGTAACAGGGTTGATGTTCCTGGAGGGAAACGCCAAATGGAAAAGGATTTAGGAAAACTAGAAGAATGGTCAGAACTCTGGCAACTGAAATTTTATGTGGATAAGTGCAAGATAATGCACCTGGGGCGTAAAAACCCAAGAGCAGAATAAAGAATATTTGACACAGTCCTGACCTCAATATCTGAGGAAAGGGATTTAGGAGTAATTATTTCAGAAGACTTAAAGGTGGGAAGACAATGTAATAGAGCAGCACGAAATGCCAGCAGAATGATTGGATGTATAGGGAGAGGTATAAGCAGTAGAAAGAGTGAAGTGCTTATGCTGCTGTACAGAACACTGGTGAGAACTCACTTGGAGTATTGTGCGCAGTACTGGAGGCCATATCTCCAGAAGGATATAGATACTCTAGAGAGAGTTCAGAGAAGAGCTACTAAACTAGTACATGGATTGCAGGATAAAACTTACCAGGAAAGATTAAAGGACCTTAATATGTATAGCTTGGAAGAAAGAAGAGACAGAGGGGATATGATAGAAACTTTTAAATACATAAAGGGAATCAACTCGGTAAAGGAGGAGAGCATATTTAAAAGAAGAAAAACTACCACAAGAGGACACAGTTTTAAATTAGAGGGGCAAAGGTTTAAAAGTAATATAAGGAAGTGTTACTTTACTGAGAGAGTAGTGGATGCATGGAATAGCCTTCCTGCAGAAGTGGTAGCTGCAAGTACAGTGAAGGAGTTTAAGCATGCATGGGATAGGCATAAGGCTATCCTTCATATAAGATAGGGCCAGGGACTATTCATAGGATTCAGATATATTGGGCAGACTAGATGGGCCAAATGGTTCTTATCTGCCGACACATTCTATGTTTCTATGTTTCTATGTTTCAGGCGAGAAGTGTATATTTAAGTCTCTTTCCCATAAGTTTATAAAAGAGGGTTTAGGGGGTATAATAGTTGTACTGAGGTACTTATAAAGTGAGGATATAGGTTTCTTCGGGGGGGGGGGGGAGGTTTTGGATGAGGCTTTCAAACCACGTAAGAGGTCTGAGAAGAGAGGACATGGGGATGTGTTTGTTTATATATGTCATCAAGAAAGAGAGCATATGGGGGTGAGAATCAATCCCGGGTATAGATGAGACAAGGACCTCTCTGTCTATGACACCTCTCTCGCTTCCTTGTAATAAGGAGAGGATGGGAATTTCTGACGCGCGTAGGGCTTTGGGGACACTTTGTCTAAGTTCTAAGGGAGCTAAGCCGACTACGTCTCTGATCTGTACAAGAGGGGAGGGATACGGGAAACCCCATTTTGAGTTTTGAAACCACCTCCAAGCTTTGACAGTAGCTGATGACAAGAGATTGTGTTTAAAGGTTGAGAGTATATTGTTGTGGGGATCTACTAAGAGGACTCTGAGGGTTGTGAGGTAAGGTGGGGTTTCCATACCAATCCATGATTTGTGATCGGGTTTTCTGAACCAATCCAAGGCTCTGGACAGGAGTATGGCTTTGTTATATAGTAGGGGGATCGGAAGACCAATACCCCCCTGAATTCTAGGCCTCTGTAGGGTGTTAATGTTAATTCTTGCTTTCTTACCGTTCCATACAAAGGAGAAATATATTTTTCCAGGGATTGGAAAAAGGAGACGGGAATAGGTATGGGAAGGACCTGGAGGAGATAGTTAAATCTAGGCAGGATGAGAGACAGGACCATATTTTTACATCCAAACCAGGATTTGGCATTGTTTGGAAGGGGCGTTAAAACCTTTCACGTTGTAAGATGTAATTTGTAGGTTCGCCATGTTACCTTATAGGAAGAGGAAGGGCAGTCACGTCGCTTTTCACCACCAGGGACTCACACCCAAGACCCATCTCGAAGCACAGATAAGCACATAGCATCTTTCCCAACTGCAGGAAATTAAAGAGTCCGCAAAGCGGCATACATCCTAGAACATAAGAACCTCTATCATATTATAAATTGAACACTCAGGTTAAAATCTCAGGTTATTCCCTTAAATATCACATCGTCTTCACACAATTACATACGCAATAAATATGCATTTGATTGGCAGACTGACCAAGTCACCTATTTAGGTATTACCTTAACATCCACTTATAAATATAAGCATTCACCTGACATGAAAGAAATTCTGATTATTTGGCTCGATGTACATTATGCGGTCAATGGATGAAAATTTTACTGTAGGCAACTGGACTACAGGCCCCAAACATTGGGCATTCACTGGACAGAAAAGATCAAGTGATTATGTGGCCGGAGGTATATTACATGGTCAATGGATATCAATTTTACTGCAGGCAAGTACAAATACAGGTCAAATAAATAGGTTTAAAATAACTAAAAATATAAAATTGGATTAAAAACATCCACCCTCTTGAAAATAAAAACGAAAATTTTTTTTTATGATAATAGTTGAAATTTGATACCTTGTGGTCGTCACTGGTGTTGAATTCCTCCAAGGACTCAACAATTATTAATTTACTGTACAGAAAAGAACAAATAAGCATGTGGCTGGAGGTAGATTACACGGTCATTGGATATCAATTTTACAGTCGGCCAGTAGACTACAGGCCCCAAAAATTATGCATTCAGCGGACAGAAAAGAACAAGTAAAAATGTGGCTGGAGGTAGATTACACAGTCATTGGATATCAATTTTACAGAAGACCAGTGGGTTACAGGCACCAAAAATTATTCATTCAGTGGACAGAAAAGAACAAGTAAGTTTGCCGCTAGAGGTATATTAGACGGTCAATGGATATTAATTTTACTGAAGGCCAGTACAAATACAGGTTAAATACATATGTTTAAAACAACTAAAAATATAAAATTAGAATAAAAACATGGCTAACGAAATCCCCCATCTTGAAAAAAAATAAAAATTATGATATTGTGTGTGGGATGGCATGAGTAAATTAAATTAAACGTGGTGGTCACACGTGTTGAAATCCTCTGAGATCCATGCCTCATTTATTTTTAGAAATGTGAGGTAGTGCACACTGTCGTGAACTAGTTGAGTGCACTTATCGGTCACAATCCCCCCCTGCTGCGCTGAACGGCCTTTCGGACAGGACACTGGACAAGGGGAAAGACAAGAGTTTCATGGCAAATTGTGCCAGCTCTGGCCACAGGTGAAGCCTGCACACCCAGTAGTCCAGGGGTTTCTTGCTTATCGCTTCGCATCGGCCGTTAACCCGATATAGTAGGACACTTGTCGGTCTAGGCATTCATGAGGCTGGATCCGGAGGGCGGCTGTCGATGAGTTGGCTGCAAGAATGACACATCAAACCGCCCTCTTCTTGCATGTGCTGTTGTATTGGTACCCGCAACTGTTTCTCTGTGAGTGGAAATACCTCTGCCAGAGCCAGCAAGAGCAGAATGTAGCATTTCTCGAAGCAAGGCCTGGAAGTGCTGCATTCTGACAGCCCTCTGTAATGCTGGTAACATGTTCGCCATTTTGTGTTTGTACCGGAGGTCAAAGTATGTTGCCACCCTGTACTGGTCCTTGCCCTTTATGCTTTTTATATGGGAGTCCCCACTGGAGCATGAAGGCCCCCATTTGCACTAAACTGGAAGCGGTGGAGTGGCCTGGCTCCTGCTCATCGTCCAGTATAATGTTGTTCTCGGTCTCCTCCCCCCAGCCACGGACAACACCAGGGATTCCAGAAAAGTTTAAAGCATGCTCTTCTTACTCCTCCTCCACCCTGGCACCATCCTCCTCTGACTCTTCAGACTCCTGCTGACTTGTCTCAGATGGAGTAGCCCCCCTGGGAATTTATCCAGCATTGCGACTTTCTCATCTTCCTGCTCCTGCTCCTCAACGGCTTGATCAATGACACTACACAATGCATGCTCCAGAAAGAAGGCATAAGGTACTATGTCACTGATGGCACCCTGGCTACGATTGACCTGTTTGGTAATCTCATTAAATGGCCGCTGAAAACTGCATGCGTCGCGCATGAGCAGCTACTGGCACGGTGAAAAAAAAAAAAACTATCTCCCCAGAACCTGTCCTGCCACAGAGTTTGTACAGATAGTCATTAACTGCACGTTTCTGCTGGAGCAGACTATCAAGCATATACAAGGTGGAGTTCCAGTGCGTCGGACAGTCACAAATCAGACGTCTGATGGGAAAGTGGTGTCACCGCTGAACATCAGCAAGGCGAACCATGGCCGTGTAAGATCTTCCACAATGGCCAGAGATTTTCCTGGCCTGCCGCAAGACGTCCTGAACCCCGGGGTATTTGATAATGAATCGCTGCACTACTAAGTTCAGGACGTGTGCCGTACACGACACATGTGTCATTTTGCCCTGTTTCAGCGCACTCAGCAGATTGGCACCATTGTCACACACCGCTTTTCCAACTGTCAAATTGAGAGGGGTTACCCACTGATCAGCCTGTAACCGCAGAGCTGAAAAGAGTGCAGGATCGGTGGGGCTCTTGGCTTCCAGGCACAACAGCCGCAGAACAGCATGTCATCACACCTGGCACGTCAAATAGGTTCTGAGGAGCTGGAGGGTTGCAGCGGAAGAGGCGGTAGCAGTAAAAAAGGTGGAATCAGCCGAGGTGGAGACGGAGGATGGAGTAGGAGGAGAAGAAGAGGCAGGCCAGCATGCAATCTGTGGAGGTAACATCAAATCCACATGGTTGCCACGTGTTGTATGCTTGACAGCCGTCAGAAGGTTCGCCCATTGGGCACTAAAAGTTATGTACCTTCCCTGCCCGTGTTTGATAGACCACGTGTCTGTGGTAAGATCTATCTTGGCACCGACACTGTGTTCCAGAGATACATTTACTTGCCGCTTAACATGACCATATAGCTCTGGGATGCCCTTCTGGGAGATATATTTCCTTCCGGGGACCTTCCATTGTGGTGTGCCAATGGCCACAAATTTTCTACAGGCCTCTGAGTCTACCAGTTTATATGGCAGCAGTAGTTGGGCTAGCAGTTCTGACAAGCCGGTGGTCAGCCGTTGGGCAAGAGGGTTATCCGGCGTCATCAACTTTTTACGCTCGAACATTTGGGCCATGGAAGCCTGCCTTTTCCCAGAAGAAAGCGACGACGGCACGATGGAAGGTGTAGTAGAGGACAAATGGGAGGAGAGGAGAAGGAGAAGAGGCAGAATGTGGAGTGCTTGGAGTGTGGCTTTGTGGGTTCTGATGGTGTTGCTCCCACTGGGCTCGGTGATTGGAGGACAGGTGCCTTCTTAAGGCGGTCATCCCTAAGTGAGTGTTGGGCTTACCCCGACTTATGCGTTGGCAGCTTAGGCTGCAGATGGCAACACTATTGTCAGCAGTTGACACGTTAAAAAAAGCCCACACTGCTTGGGCTGATCTGGGTACTGTTGTCACACTGCTGTGTGGCGACCGTTGCTACCTCCTCTTTCTCATCTGATGCAAAGAATGGCTGCTCATCGGTAAGGTCTGGGAATGGATGAGAAAATAATTCCTCTGATTCGAGTGAAGGGGCTATGGTGGTGGTGTCTTTGGGGGTGCACATAGCAGAGAGTGAGGTGGGTGCTGATACAGATGATAAGGAGGGTGCAGAAGAAGAAGGGTGAGTGAGCCACTCAACCAATTTTGGTGCGTCCTTTGATGTAATCGCACACACCTTCTCCAACTTTCCATTTAGGCTCCGGCCTGGTGCACCTGTCCGACCCCTACCACCCCTGTCAAATGGCCTGCCTCTTCCTCTGCCTGTCAATTTCAAATTAACCCTGTGACAAAGTCCCTATAGAAGAGCAGTATTTATGGAAGCAGGTATATTGCAGGCCTTAATCAATATTTTGTGGAAGCCTGTATATCAAGCTCCTCTATCAGTATTTTGTGGAAACAGGCATATAGAACCCAATAATGAGTATTTGCTGGAAACAGGTAAATCAAACCCCTTATTCAATATGTGGTGGAAGCTGGTGTATCACACCCATTAATTAATTTTTTTGTGGAAGCCGGTGTATCATACCCCTCAATTAATATTTTGTGGAAGCAGGTATAAAGTACCCCATAATCATTTTTTTTTTTTAAGGGGCAACAGGTATATCATACCTGTTGCAATTACTTGTTCCAATAGCATTTGTCCCTATCTAGCTTCCGTATCTCAGCAGAACTGCACACAACTGCTGAACAATACAAATGCAGTATAATATACTTTCTATGTTAGAAGGTATATTCTAGGTATATCACACCCCTCAATCAGATTTTTTTTTTTTTATCAGATTTTTTTTTTTTTTTGGGGGGGGGGGACAGGTATATAACACCAGTTGCAATTACTTATTTCAATAGCGTTTGTTCCTCTATCTAGCTGCAGTATCTCAGCAGAACCGCACACAACTGCTGCACAATACAAATGCACTATAATATACTTTCTATGTTAGAAAGTATATTATAAGTATATCACATCTTTCTGTATGTCACACCTATCGATAGCACACCTATATTAGTCCTTAAAAGAACTTTTGTGGCCCTATTAGCTAGTGTTTGGTGTCCCTAACAGTCTGTCCCTGCTCCACACAGCAACCTCTCCCTACACTGGCAAAAAACTGAATGTAAAATGGTTTCCAGATCAGGTTTATTTATAGGGTAGGGGGTGTGTGCATGTGCTGAAATGTCTCAATTGGCTATCCTGTCCCACCTGATGGATGTGTCATGGGTCAAAGTTCTGCACAATGCAAAGAATATGGCGCCGGCGGACATCGCCATATGTTCGCCTGTTCGGCGAATCACAAACAAGCAAAGTTTGCCGCAAAATGACAGCAGGACCATCTCTAGCAGACAGTACTCAATGATGATGATGAAGCTGATTGCACTTGGAAGCCGGGTGACGAAGGGGCTTTATTTATTTATTCTCTTTATATAATAATGTAATATTATAAAATCTGATGTCCGGGCTGCTGAGCTGAGCAGCTGCATGCTGTTTGAGCTCCTGCCATCCAAGTGGGTTTATTCACATTAATTGCCTTTATTTGGAAGAAATCAGGCATTTTTTGTTACAGAAGTGAGGTGCTGACATCCAGGCACCTGGTGATTGACATCTCGGTGACTGAAATAATCGCTGAAGACACCTTTATACGCTCCGGGGCCTGTTTAAGAACTGAGGCCGGCGAAAATAGTTCCGGCCAGGAGCCGGTCCCGGCCAGGAGAAAACAGGGCCGCTCCTTTGAGCTTGCAGGGCTCTGCAGGCCATCAGAAACTGAAGCGGAGGCCTGGGCAATCATCACCCCAGAAGACGCCATGTAAAGGTAGCTAAATAGGGCCAGTAATTGCTCCATAGCCACCGGGATCGGAGCGGGGACCGAACTTCCGGTTAGATCCCGCCGCAGATGTAAGAAGGAGTGCCGGGTCTCCCTCAGCAGCGGAAGAAATTTCTACACTATAGCCCGTCTCCTGAACCTCCGGTGGGGGCTTCCTACTGGTCTGGTGTGTGGTGACCAGAGAAGGCTGGACACTGGACCCCGGTTCTGGGTGGGAGCGGATTCATCTGCGCAACGCTGCTGTCTCCTGATATAACAGAGCCGCACACAGGAGAAGAGAAGTGCTCAAGTTCCACCGGGCCCCCGCAGTGAATACCGCCGAGATATCCGGCAGGCACAGTACTTTGCCAGCAATAAACATAGCAAGCCTGCGTCTGCATATAACAGACGCCTTTGGAATACAGAGGCGCAGCACAGGAGATTCTTGCCTGACTCCAGGCACTGAAGAATAAGCAGAAGCCTGTAGAAATTGCATTGCATAGAAAAAGAGTCCTTAACATATACAGCAAGGCAGTAGTGCTAATAGCTAGAAAGACCTATTTAATCTTCTCTAAGAGCAATTGAATTGCCATTCTGACATGGTATAGCCCAGTACCAATGTAATGTATAACTCAGGACCTAACCTCTGATCCAGTACATTGAATAACTTCTTATGTGACATAAAAAATTTGATTATAATAGCTGCCTTCTTCTTCCCTGTACAAGGACTTTTTAGTGTTGTCCTTCTAAATGGGAGTACCGCCTACAAAATGGGAAAGCAGAGAAGTTCAGCAGATGATGCAGGGTCACTTAAAACACCTAAAAGAAAGTAAATTTCTGGCTGTCCAAGGTGCAGGTTCAGACAGTGAAGAAGATGACTCTAATCGTGACCAAGATGACATCAGAAAATATATTAGAACACTGCCGACCTCTGATACCATCAGAGGCATGCTGCAAGAATTTACTTCAACTATAAAAAAAACTAACGGAAATTAAATCCGACATCAGACAAGTGTTCCAAAGAATGGAGTCTGTTGAAGAAGTATCTGAGAAAGTGGTCCACCATGCTTCTCACTTAGAAAATAAAATTAAATCCCAACAGAAGGAAATTTATGACCTACATCTTCACTTAATTGACTTGGAAAACAGGTCAAGACATAATAAAGGTCTCTCAGAACAAGTAGAAGACAAAGATATTACAAAAGTCCTAACAAAGATTTTTCTGGAGCTACTTGGAAAAGAAGAAGAACCCCAGGATCTGGGCATCGAAAGAGCACACAGAGTGTTCCGTCCACGACATGTTTCAAGTGATGTTCCTAGAGACATTCTTTGTTACATATGGAAAATTCAGCCCGCACAACCCCTAGCAGGTGCAGATTGCTATGGCGAAATAGAGATATAAATGTAAAAACACAAAATGCAATCGCACACTGCAACCAGCACTCTGCCCTGCCTTTATGCTGGATGTTGAATAAGGCATTGGTGTAGATTTTGGCCAAAGAGTAATAAGCCACTCACCACGTCAAGGTCGCCTTCATGAGTGGTCCCTAACACTAGTTCCTACCTTTTATGGGCCATGACAGCCACATAAAGTCCAGGGAGCGCAGGCACAGCATGCACGCCAAGCACACTCTGCTTTTAACCCCGTCCGGTGCCATTACAGCTTTCATCGGATCCAGGGATGCAAGTACTCACATGCATGCTGAGCCTACTATATACTTCTCCTGGAGCCCAATGGCTACTGGTAGGTGCTATATAAGCAGACTCAGTTTTATACTGACTTTAAAACCAGCCTCCAGGGGGCAGATTAACTGGACAGGTGTGCTTGACTGCTTGGAGATCGCCACGCCTCCAATACGTACTACAAATAGAAAAATATGGAAAATTCAGCCCGCACAACCCCTAGCAGGTGCAGATTGCTATGGCGAAATAGAGATATAAATGTAAAAACACAAAATGCCCTGCCTTTATGCTGGAGGCTGGTTTTAAAGTCAGTATAAAACTGAGTCTGCTTATATAGCACCTACCAGTAGCCATTGGGCTCCAGGAGAAGTATATAGTAGGCTCAGCATGCATGTGAGTACTTGCATCCCTGGATCTGATGAAAGCTGTAATGGCACCGGACGGGGTTAAAAGCAGAGTGTGATTGGCGTGCATGCTGTGCCTGCGCTCCCTGGACTTTATGTGGCTGTCATGGCCCATAAAAGGTAGGGACTAGTGTTAGGGACCACTCATGAAGGCGACCTTGACGTGGTGAGTGGCTTATTACGCTTTGGCCAAAATGTACACCAATGCCTTATTCAACATCCAGCATAAAGGCAGGGCAGAGTGCTGGTTGCAGTGTGCGATTGCATTTTGTGTTTTTACATTCTTTGTTACATATTAAGTTTTTGCGTAAAAGAGAAAATACGTAAAAAGGCACAGTCTGAAAAAAGGATTGAATATGACGAAAGGGAAGTCACCATTTCTCAGGACATTTCAAAATTTACACTAGACAGGAGAAGGCAGCTAATTCCCTTTACCAGGGCTCTGAGGGAGCGGAATATAAAATACAGATTTAGCATGCAAGAACTGCTGCCCCCAAAAGCACCTAGAAAATACGGAAAAGGTTTTCCAACAGACTGATCCCAGCTCTATATCCTTTAATAAGTAGTAATTTGTCTCAGTATTATTCACTGTTTCATATAGAGTATATGATGTCTGATGGTCATTTTTTTCTTCTTCTTCATATTATTCTTTGACTATATTAGTGGTCTCCTAGGTCTGTGATCTGATACCACTTATTTACTCAAACACTCTTTTATGTTACTTGTATACACATAGGAGGTTGTTGTAACTTGTTACATGTTTTAGGCGTTAGCCTACATTAGTGTATTGAGTTAATTATATACATATTATTTCAGCGACCAAAACCCCCCCACTCAAAGAAGTGCAAATTATTTGCACTATAAACTCTGCTCCACAGGGAAATTTCTTCCTTCTCTTGTGGACCAGATGCTTTCTTTCTCCCCTTCAGTACTACTCTCGTTTCCTAGAGTTTCCCTATATTTTACCAGTCATAGCCTAATGAACATCCTAATTCTATATAACATATAAGATGACAGATCTCAATTGTATTACATTTAATGCCAATGGCCTTAATGTCCCATCAAAGAGAGGTCATATCTTACAACTTCTCCCAAAAAAGAAAGCGGACATTCTCTTCTTTCGAAAGACACATTTTAAAAAGACTTATACCCCAATTACGAAGCATAGACACTTTACGCAATGGTTAAATGCGTGTACCCCCACACAAAAGAGAAAGGGAATATCTATTGTATTCAGCAAACACATAAACTTTGCCAAAATTGATATTATAACAGACCCTGATGGGCTATTTATTTTTGTTAAAGGCAAAATTGAAGATCATTTGTTTACATTTGTTAATGTCTATGCCCCCAACCACAACCAATCTGTTTTTTTTAAACTTGTCTTGGAGCCGTTCCTGGAGGGGACATTGATATTCGGAGGAGACTTCAACATAACCCTAGAACCAAATTTAGATACATCCCACGGGAAATCTTATGTGCCCCTTAACAGGCTAAAAAAGATTAAGAAATTGTTCCAACACTATCTGTTAGTAGATATATGAGGGCACCCAACAGTAAAAAAATGTTCCTTTTATTTTAAGGTCCACAAAATGTATTCAAGGATAGATTACATACTGGTGACTCAAAGGGAGATTAATACAGTCAAAAGCATTGAATATGAATCTATTCTCCTTTCGGATCATGCTCCCCTCCAGGTTTGTCTTCAATTTAGCTCACAACCGAAGAAACTCATGTCTTGGAGGTTAATTGAAAGCTTATTGTCCCCAAAAAATAATATAGATTCAATTGTCTCTCAAATACAGTTCTTTTTTGATGAAAATAACACCATTAGTGGATGTGACCCCCTAACCTGGGAAGCACACAAAGCTGTCCTTAGAGGAATATTCATCCAATTTGGTGCGAGGGAGAAGAAGGCGAGGAATATGGAAATTGATGCTATATTAACAAAAATTAGGAAATTAGAAAGACTCCATAAAGTTTCTTTGTGTAAAAAAGTGGAAACCGAACTAGTGCAGCTTAGAATTCAATTAAAAGATTTGCTTGATACTAATTTTCAGAGATACTTATTTATGGCCAGGTTCAAGCACTATCTAAATGCAAATAAATGTGGTAAAACTCTAGCAAATGTAGTGCGAAAAGATAGAGCTGCAACATGAATCCCTAAAATAATATATGACTATATAATCTCCACCTAGATAAAATAGATGATTCCCCTCTAAAACGCTTTATTGACGAATACCTCAGTAAAAACAGAAATCCCTAAAATATCTCAGGAACAAGCGGATGATCTGATTGCCCCATTCACTACTGAGGAAGTTTCCAAAACAATTGATTTGATGGCCAATGGTAAGACCCCAGGCCCAGATGGATTTGCTGTTTGCTACTACAAAAAAATTAAAGACATCTTTGCCCCTCACCTAGCTAGTTATTTCAATAAGATCTCACCAATAATCTCCTTAGGACAGAGTCTATGCTAGCCCATATATTCGTGATTCCCAAAGAAGGGAAAGATAATTCCTCATGTGTGAACTACAGGCCCATATCATTGCTCAATAAGGATATTAAAATATATGCTAAATTACTGGCAACTAGATTAAAGAAATTAATGAGTTTTCTTGTGAAAGAGGACCAGGTCGGATTTGTTCCGGGAAGGGAGGCTAAAGACAATACTATTAAAGTCTTGCAGATTATCCAAGCGGCAAAATTGAAGAATATTCCCATATCTGGTTGCCTCAGATGCAGAGAAAGCCTTTGACAGGTTATTTTTTATTTATTTTTTTTGCGTTCGGTCTTTTGCTAAATTTGCTTTCCCTGCAGTCTTTATAGAAAATATTATGGCACTCTACACCACCCCCTCCGCACAAGTTCGAGCTAATGGAACTCTTTCAGAAGCATTTAATATATACAGTATAATGGGATGAGACAGGGTTGCCCTTTATCCCCCCTCCATTTTGTTTTGTCTCTTGAACCCTTTCTATCCAGGATCAGAGATAATCAGAATATTAAGGGACTAACAACCAAATCAGGTAATCATAAAATAGCTGCTTTTGCAGATGATACCCTCTTCGCTTTAACGGACCCCCTGAATTCTCTCCCAGAGCTTATTAGAGAATTTGAGGCCTTTAACAAAGCCTCAGATTTTAAAATAAACCTAAACAAATCTGAAGTATTTAATGTCTCACTAGACAGCAGAACCTGGGACATAATAAAGAGTCTAAGTGATCTTAAACCGGCCCCTCAATCCTATATATATGTTTAGACCAAACAGATTTATATAAATATAATCACGTACCCCTTTTAAAAAGTATAGAAAAACAACTGAAGGATTGGGAATCATTACTCCTCTCATGGTTTGGGAAGATCAACATCGTGAAAATGATGATTTTACCCAAAATCTTGTACTTATTTCAGACCCTTCCAATTGAGGTTCCTAAGGCATTTTTTAACAAGATTAAACGTCTCCTCCTGAAGTTTGTGTGGCAAAACAAACACAATAGGATTCCATATTACACCATGACAAAAAGTATTGGATGCTCATCCTGGGCTGGAATACCTGTTCACTGCGGGGATCAGAAACTTTAAAATGCCCAAAATGGCGATTTTGCACCCCCCCTGCACCCCTGCATGATTTAATGCCGGCGGGTGGTGCAGGGGGGAGTTGTGGGCGGTGGGGGGCGGTGTGGGAGGCGGGCGGTGCGGCAGGCGGGATCGCGATCCCCCGCCTGCCTCCTCTTGAAAATTTGTTGGCGTCTAGTGGTTATGCCAGGGTGTCAGCACATTGCTGATACCCTGGTATAAACGGCTGACATCTGTGCAGATGTCAGCCGTTTAACCCTTTCCATACCGCGGTCCGTACGGACCGCTGTATGGAAAAGGTTAACTGTCAGGGTCAGGGAGCTCCCTCCCTCTCCCATCGGGGGGCTGATGTGTCTTTGCAGTCCCCCGATAGAGAGGGAGAGAGCCCCCCGCCAGCTCCCCGCCAGCTCTGTCCTCACCCTTCCCCATTTGCGAAGTTGTGGCAGACGGGGAAGGTTCCCATGGCAACAGGACGCCTTCTCAGGCGTCCTGCTGTCCATGGTGCTGAACAGATCTATGCTAAAAGCATAGATCTGTTCAGACAAAGTGTAAAGTAAAATACAGTACAGTACCGTATATAGAGTACTGTACTGTATTATACAGAAATCAGACCCACTGGATCGTCAAGAACCAAGTGGGTCTGGGTCAAAAAAATGTAAAAAAAAGTGAAAAAAGTTAAGATAAAAAAACACATTTATCACTGAATAAAAAAATAAAATAAAATACACTACACATATTAGGTATCGCCTCGTCCATAACAACCTAATCTATAAAACGGTCATGTTACTTTCCCCACACGGTGAATGCCCAAAAAATAAATAAAAAATAAAAACTATGAGAAAATTGAAATTTTGCCCACCTTACTTCCCAAAAAAGGCAATAAAAGTGATCAAAAAAGTTGCATGTATGCCAAAATAGTACCAATCAAACCATCATCTCATCCCGCAAAAATCATACCCTACCCAAGATAATCACCGAAAAACTGAAAAAAACTATGGCTCTTAGACTATGGAAACACTAAAACATGATTTTTTTATTTTTTTTTCAAAAATTAAATCATTGTCTAAAACTTACATAAATAAAAATAAAGTATACATATTAGGTATTGCTGAGTCCGTATCGACCGGCTCTATAAAAATATCACATGACCTAACCCCTCAGGTGACCACCATAAAAAAATAAAAATAAAAACTGTTCTAAATAAACAATTTTTTGGTCACAAAAAGTACAACAGCAAGCGATAAAAAAGGCGTTTGACCACCAAAATAGTACCAATCTAACCGTCACCTCATCCCGCAAAAAATGAGCCCTTACCTGAGACAATCGCCCAAAAAATAAAAAAATAAATATGGCTCAGAATATGGAGACACTAAAACATCATTTTTTTTGTTTTAAAAAAGCTGTTATTGTGTAAAACTTACATAAATAAAAAAAGTATACATATTAGGTATTGCCACGTCCGTATCGATCGGCTCTATAAAAATATCACATGACCTAAACCCTCAGATGAACACCGAAAAAAAAAAAAGAAAACTGTGCTAAATAAACAATTTTTGGTCACCTTACATCACAAAAAGTGTAATAGCAATCAATCAAAAAGTCATAGGCACCCCAAAATAGTGCCAATCAATGCACCCCAAAATAGTGCCAATCAAACATCATCTCATCCCGGAAAAAATGAGACCCTACCTAAGATAATCGCCCAAAAACTGAAAAAACTAAGACTCTTAGACTATGGAGACACTAAAACATGATTTTTTTTTTCAAAAATGATATTATTGTGTAAAACTTACACAAATAAAAAAAAGTATACATACTAGGTATCGCCGCGTCCGTATAGACCGGATATATAAAAATATCACATGACCTAACCCCTAAGATGAACACTGTAAAAAATTTAAAATAAAAACTGTGCTAAATAAACCATTTTTTGTCACCTTACATCACAAAAAGTGTAATAGCAAGCGATCAAAAAGTCACACGCACCCTAAAATAGTGCCAATAAAACCATCGTGTCATCCCGCAAAAATTCTACCCTACCCAAGGTAATCGCCCAAAAACTGAAAAAATTATGGCTCTCAGACTATGGAAACACTAAAACATGATTTTTTTTTGCATCAAAAATGAAATCATTGTGTAAAACTTACATAAATAAAAAAAGTATACATATTAGGTATCGCCGCGTCCGTGACAACCTGGTCTATAAAAATACCACATGATCTAACCTGTCAGATGAATGTTGTAAATAACAAAAATAAAAACAGGGCCAAAACAGCTATTTCTTGTTATCTTGCCTCACAAAAAGTGCAATATAGAGCAACCAAAAATCATATGTACCCTAAACTAGTACCAACAAAACTTCCACCCTATCCCGTAGTTTCTAAAATGGCGTCACTTTTTTGAAGTTTCTACTCTAGGGGTGCATCAGGGGGGCTTCAAATGGGGCATTGTGTAAAAAAAATTAAACAGTCCAGCAAAATCTGCCTTCCAAAAACCGTATGGCATTCTTTTCCTTCTGCGCCCTGCCGTGCGCCCGTACAGCAGTTTACGACCACATATGGGGTGTTTCTGTAAACTACAGAATCAGGGCCATAAATAATGAGTTTTGTTTGGCTGTTAATCCTTGCTTTGTTACTGGAAAACATGGATTAAAATGGAAAATCTGCCAAAAATTTAAATTCTGAAATTTCATCTCCATTTGCCAATAATTCTTGTGGAACACCTAAAGGGTTAAAGATGTTTGTAAAATCAGTTTTTAAAGGGAACCTGTCACCGGAATTTTGTGTATAGAGCTGAAGACATGGGCTGCTAGGTGGCCGCTAGCACATCAGCAATACCCAGTCCCCATAGCTCTGTGTGCTTTTATTGTGCAAAACAAACGATTTGATACATATGCAAATTAACCTGAGATGAGTCCTGTCCCTGACTCATCTCACATACAGGGCTCATTTCAGGTTAATTTGCATATGTATCAAATAGGTTTTTTTTTACACAATAAAAGCACACAGAGCTATGGGGACTGGATATTGCGGATGTGCTAGTGGCCATCTAGCAACCCATATCTTCAGCTCTATACACAAAATCCCGGTGACAGGTTCCCTTTAATACTTTGAGTGGTTTAGTTTCTTAGATGGGGTCACTTTTATGGAGTTTCTATTCTAGGGGTGCATCAGGGGGGCTTCAAATGGGACATGGTGTAAAAAAAAACAGTTCAGCAAAATCTGCCAAAAACCATATGGCATTCCTTTCCTTCTGTGCCCTACCGTGTGCCCGTATAGTAGTTTACAGAAACACCTCATATGTGGTCGTAAACTACAGAATCTGGTCAATAAATATTGAGTTTTGTTTGGCTGTTAACCGTTGCTTTGTAAAAGTAAAAAAAAAAAAAAATTAAAATAGAAAATCTGCCAAAAAAGTGAAATTTTGAAATTGTATCTCTATTTTCCATTAATTCTTGTGGAACACCTAAAGGGTTAACAAAGTTTGTAAGATCAGTTTTCAATACCTTGAGGGGTGTAGTTTATAGAATGGGATCATTTTTGGGTGGTTTCTATTATGTAAGCCTCACAAAGTGACTTCAGACCTGAACTGGTCCCTAAAAATTGGGTTTTTGAAAATTTCTGAAAAATTTCAAGATTTGCTTCTAAACTTCTAAGCCTTGTAAACTCCCCAAAAAATAAAATATAATTCCCAACATGATCCAAACATTAAGTAGACATTTGGGGAATGTAAAGTAATAACTATTTTTGGAGGTATTACTATGTATTATAGAAGTAGAGAAATTTGAACTTGGAAATTTGCAATTCTTTAAAAAACAATTTGGTAAATTTGGTATTTTTTATAAATATATTTTTTTTTTTTACTTCATTTTACCAGTGTCATTAAGTACAATATGTGACGAAAAAACTGACTTGGAATGGCCTGGTTAAGTCAAAGCGTTTTGAAGTTATCACCACTGAAAGTGACACTGGTCAGATTTGCAAAAAATGGCCTGGTCCTTAAGGTGAAATAAGGCTGTGTCCTTAAGCAGTTAATTGGAAATCTTTTTTTCAGATTAAAAAGGTGTGTCAAATCATATATACAGCAAGTACAAGAACTGTTTGGGCTACAGATAGTGTTAAAATGTAACAAACAGGAATGGCTGTTTCAAATCTTTTACATTTTACTACATAGACTCTAGCTTCTACATTAATCTACAGGTTTTCTTTTGGTCAACCTGAAGAACACAAGGGATCTGGCTAACAGTGGGAAACCTATACTATGATTTAATAATCCCAAATTCTAAAATGGTTTACAGGGGGCTTTATAAGAACTCTTGCTTTACTGTTACAAAAAAATAAACTCATTAATTAATATTATGAATAATTTGTTAGATTTAATTTTTTACCTTTGTTTCTAACAGTTTGTAATTGTGAACCTTTAGGCCCCTATCACATGGGCAAGTATTCCTCGTGGGTGCAATGCGCAACGTGAACACATTGTACTCGCACTGAATCCCGAACCATTCATTTCAATGGGGCTGTGTACACAAGCGTTGTTTTTCACACAGCACTTGTGCGTTGCTTGCAAATCGCAGCGGGTTCTATATTCAGCAGGTTCACGTAACGCAGGCCACATAGAAATGAATGAAGCTGCGTGAAAATCATTTAGCATCCGAAAGGAAGTGCGGATGTGGTACGATTTTCACGCATGGTTGCTAGGAGATGATGTTAGTAAATAGGGATGAGCAACCCCAGACCCCATTAAAGTCAATTCACTGTATTATTTTCCCTTCTAACATAGTTTTTAATACAGAATGGTAACTAAAATATCCATTGAGGAGTTAAAAAATAAACTCACCTTATCCACTTGATCGTGCAGCCGGTATTGTCTTTTTTCTTCTTCCTGCAGGACCATGTGGTGAGCGTGGTGATGTCAGCGCAGGTCCTGCGAAATGAAGATAGAAGGTCCTGCGATGACGTCACCGCGCTCATCTCACCGTGAGTGCAAATACGCCATCTAAGGTCCTTTTCAAGGTCCTGCAGGAAGAAGAAAGAAGAAGATACCGGCTGTGCGATCAAATGGATGAGGTGATTTTTTTTTAACCCCTCAATGGACATTTTAGTTAGCATTCTGTATTAACCACTTCCCATCTGGGCCATTTGCCCCCTTCCTGACCAGGCCTAATTTAGCAAAACTGACATATCTCACTTTATGTGGTAATAACTTTGGAACGCCTTTATTTATCCAAGTCATTCAGAGATTGTTTTCTCGTGACACATTGTGCTTCATGATAGTCATAAATTTGAGTCAAAATATTTCACCTTTATTTATGAAAAAATCCCAAATTTACCAAAAAATGTAAAAAATTCGCAATTTTCTAACTTTCAATTTCTCTGCTTTTAAAACAGAAAGTGATACCTCATAAAATATTTACTACTTAACATTCCCCATATGTCTACTTTATGTTGGCATCATTTTGGAAATGTAATTTTATTTTTTTAGGACGTTAGAAGGCTTAGAAGTTTAGAAGCAATTCTTCAAATTTTTAAGAAAATTGCCAAAACCCACTTTATAAGGACCAGTTCAGGTCTGAAGTCACTTTGTGGGGCCTACATAGTGGATACCCCCATAAATGACCCCATTGTAGAAACTACACCCCTCAAGGTATTCAAAACCGATTTTACTAACTTTGTTAACCCTTTATGCGTTCCACAAGAATTAAAGGAAAATGGAGATCAAATTTTTAAATTTCACTTTATTGGCAGATTTTCCATTTTAATCCAATTTTTTCTTTAATACATTGATAATTAACAGCCAAACAAAACTCAATATTTATTACCCAGATTCTGTGGTTTACAGAAACACCCCACATGTGGTCATAAACTGCTGTATGGGCACACGGCAGGGTGCAGAAAAAAGGAACTCCACATGGTTTTTAGATGCCATGTCCCATTTGAAGCCCCCTGATGCACCCTTACAGTAGAAACTCCCAAGAAGTGACCCCATTTTGGAAACTAGGGGATAAGGTGCCAGTTTTATTAGTACTATTTTTGGGTACATATGATTTTTTGATCATTCATTATAACACTTTATGGGGCAAGGTGACCAAAAAATTGGTTGTTTTAGCACAGTTTCTATTTATTTATTTTTACAGCATTCACCTGAGGGGTTCAGTCAAGTGACATTTTTATAGAGCAGATTGTTACGGGCATGGCGATACCTAATATGTATACTTTTTCTCATTTATTAAAGTTTTACACAATAATAGCATTTGTGAAACAAAAAAATTATGTTTTAATGTGTTCATGTTCTGAGAGCTATAGTTTTTTTTATTTTTTGAGAGATTTTCTTATGTAGGGGCTCATTTCTTGCGGGATGAGGTGACGGTTTTATTGGTACCATTTTGTGGGACATACGCGTTTTTGATCACTTGGTGTTGCACCTTTTGTGATGTAAGGTGACAAAAATTGCTTGTTTTGACACAGTTTTTTTTTGTTTCTTTTTACGGTGTTCACCCGAGGGGTTAGGTCATGTGATATTTTTATAGAGCTGGTTTTTACGGATGCGGCAATACCTAATATGTATACTTTTTTTATTTGTTTCACTTTAACACAATAATAGCATTTTTGAAACAAAAAAAATGATGTTTTAGTGTCTCCATGTTCTAAGAGCTATTTATTTTTTATTTTTTGAGAGATTTTCTTATGTAGGGGCTCATTATTTGCGGGATGAGGTGACGGTTTTATTGGTACCATTTTGTGGGACATACGCGTTTTTGATCACTTGGTGTTGCACCTTTTGTGATGCAAGGTGACAAAAATTGCTTGTTTTGACACAGTTTATTTTATTTTTTACGGTGTTCACCCGAGGGGTTAGTTCATGTGATATTTTTATAGAGCTGGTTTTTACGGACGCGGCAATACCAAATATGTCTATTTTATTTTATTTTTTCTATTTTTAATTTTTTTTTTTTTATTCCTTACTTGGGGACTTTTTTTTTTTACATGTGAAACTTTTTTTTATTTTCTTTTTTTAACCCTTTATTTTTATTTTTATTTTTTTTACACTTTTCGTCCCCCATAAGGTCATACAAGACCTCTGGGGGACATTTGCTTAACTTTTTCTTTTTTTTTTCACTGTTGATTTCTCCTGTAACTGGGGCTGACATAGTAGCCCCAGTTACAGAAGAAATGCACCCCCCAGAGAGGCTGTACAGCGTGATTCTGCGCTGTACAGCCTCAGAGCAGGGCTGATCGAGGTCTCTGAAAATAACTCACACAGCTCCTGCACGCTCCGGTCCCGGCGGTCACATGACCGCCGGGCCGGAACAGGAAGCGCACAGCGCTTCCTGCTCTGCATACACAGCGCTCGGTGAGTGCTGTGTCTGCAGCGATCCGGAAGGCAGGGACACCTGGGCACTGTCCCTGCCTTTTCTCTGGGTTGCCCTGCTGTCACTGACAGCGGGCAACCCGATCAGCAGCTGCACGATTAGCGTGCAGCTGCTGTTTCTGAAAGGACGTTTTAAAACGTGCTTTCAGAAATAGAGGTCCACCCATAGGACGTTTATATCCTATGGGCGGACGGAAAGTGGTTAAGAATGTTATTATTTTCCCTTATAACTATGTTAGAAGGGAAAACAAAATCAACAGAACACCTAACCCAAACCCGAACTTCACTGAAGAAGTCCGGGTTCGGGTCTGGGTACCACATTCAGTTTTTTATTACGTGCGAGCAAAACGCATTGCAATCGTGTGAAAAAACTGAACAGCTGAACTGAATCACATACAATACTAACCAATATTGTGTGCCTTCTCGCGCGAGTTTGCCGCAATGCACCCGCAACTCATCCGGAAAAAAAAAACGTGATGCCGGTGTGAAAGGGGCCTTAGCCTAGCTTTACAATTAGAAACAGTAGGAATTAGTAATCACTTTATTCTTAATGAGTTCATTTGCCTCTTAACAGGTTCTTACTGGGATACATTTGAATCTAACAAAAAAGAAGCCTACATAATGTACACATGGTAATGATGACTTTCATTTTCTTTGAATATACATTTTTTTTTTTTTTTTTTTAGCTTTATAAATATATTAATATACAGTTGCAAGATTTCTTATGTTGCATAAATGGTGTGAATCTTACTGTTTGGCACAAGCACACGCTGGATATGAACCATGACTTTCTGGGCCGTAGAACACATTATGTAATGATTCATTGATTAAGCAATTATATAAATGAACAGACAGCTCTTGGATTTGAATCCAATATAGATAAATAATGTGATGTGAGCTGAGATCCCCCATTACTTCACAAAGTCTCCCTCAAGCCTTAAAGATGCAGTGCCACAATTAAATGTTATTTTAATATTATTAAGCATGACAAACTGGTTGCTTCTGTAAATTACTTTCTGTTACAAAAATGTTTTGTTTCAGTTGTGAGATATTCTCTTATAGAGATGAGCAAACCGATTAAGGCTAATCAAATTGATTAAACAATTAGCCTCAAGGAGCACTGAGGGGCTGCCCTGCTGCACAAGAGATTCCCCTTTCCCTTAATTAACAAGGCTAGCTATCTCACCTGGCCCTGTCAATCTCACGCCTGCGCCATTGCTCCAAGTATCAGTACAAATGCAGAGGATCTGCTGCTGCTATCTGAGCAGCACAGATATTAACTGCAAAAGCACTGCTGATGTCTGGGTACACCCATACGAGGCAACCATCTCCACTTCCGGGCATACCCAGATATCAGTCAGTATTTGTGCTCTCAGGCAGCAGCAAATCTTCTGCACTTGGGTCAATACTTAGAGCAATGGCGCAGGAGCAAGATTGAAATGGCTAGCTGAGGTGCCTGGCTTTATCAATCAATGGCGGGCTTCTTTTCAGCAGCAGGCTAGCCCCTCTGTGCTCAAGGAGGCTCATTTTCAACAAATTTGATTAGTTGATTGATTCAATCTCTTTTCTCTTACTTCATTATAATAGTTTCCCTTGGGATTTATTCTGTAATGTGCACATCCACCTACTGAGGTAGTCTCACAATCTCAGTTCTAACCTTGACAGTTAGGCCTTATTCACAGATCAATGATGACAGAAATGTGCTGTCTGTGTTTTCCAGAGACTGTGCACATACCCATTAAGTGCACAGAGATATACATTACTTTAGTTTGTGTTGTGGACCAAATTTGCCTATTGGAGACTATGGAGGAGATTTATCAAACTGATGTAAAGGAACACTGGTTTAGTTGCCCATAGCAAACAATCATATCCCACTTTTGATTTTCCAAAGGAAAGCTGAAAAATGGAAGGTAGAATCTGATTGGTTGCTAAGCCCAAAATATCAGACACATGCACCAAACATGAACCAAACATGGATGCTTCATGCACATCTTCACAAATCATGAACATGGACATATGATTAAATCCTTACATGGTAAGAGCTTTACCAGAAGGGACATGCCCTTTGAGCTGCCAGTCTGTAGAACAATTAAAACAATGGATGAGGGGTAACTCTGGAATGTTCTGAGGTGCAGGACTAGTTCAAGCATTGTTAGAACAGGGTTATCATGTACTATATTATATGACTTTTGTTCTGCCCATACACGTTCACACAGTGTGCAGTCTGACATTCAGTATAAATCATTGCTTTCTTCCAAATAAGAGGACTGTTTTCTGTAGTCTAACATGTTTGTTGGCAAAACAGGAGTATTGATGTGTCATCAATTGATTGGTAAAACTACAAGAATACAAATGACATGTATAAGAATAAAGCATACAAGATAGCATGTACTGCAGGAAGCATAGAACAGCATGTACTACAACGTTACATTAACTCTGAGCACATGTCCCAAAATGGCTGTCTATAAATGGGATTATATATCTAATATCTAACAGCTACAACATGTTCCCTGATTAACACTACAGCTAGCTAAACATCGCTGCATAACATAATATCCCTGAGACAAGGTAGATCTCACTCACCAGATATACTTGCACAAAGATGGAGTTTAAGGAGAGCTGCATGGAACAGCTCTGCTGATGTCCTGTAAAATGGAGACTTGGATTATCTTTCCCAGAATGCCTCGCACTACCCACAATGCTTAAAGGGAACCTGTCACCGGGATTTTGTGTATAGAGCGGAGGACATGGGTTGTTAGATGGTCACTAGCACATCCGCAATACTCAGTCCCCATAGCTCTGTGTGCTTTTATTGTGTAAAAAAAAACCCGATTTGATACATATGCAAATGAACCTGAGATGAGTCCTGTCCCTGACTCATCTCATGTACAGGACTCATCTCACGTACAGGACTCATCTCAGGTTAATTTGCATATGTATCAAATCTGGTTTTTTACACAATAAAAGCACACAGAGCTATGGGGACTGGGTATTGTGGATGTGCTAGTGGCCATCTAGCAGCCCATGTCCTGAGCTCTATACACAAAATCCCGGTGACAGGTTCCCTTTAAAACCTCCCAACAATACAATAATCTTTATTAACAAGAAACACAAATGTAATACATTTTTAACACCGCTAGATGGTGCTGTTACCTAACTAATAACAGGAATAGCAAACTGAAAACAAAATTAATCTGTAATGATACTGAAATGAATCTCCCAGTGCTGGGACAGAACAACTTTATTTTCTTTAATTTTGCAGTAACCCCTTTAAAGGAAACCTTTTACCAGGTCTGAACTGGTAATCTGCCATACTGGGCATATTCCTAGTGTGCTGGTGTGTCAGCGGGCTGCCTGACAAAAATAAACATTAACTGCAGTGATGTTCAAAACCTTGCATCATCAGTGCAGTTCTAGGGCTTGAAAAGTTCAAGGACCAATGATGAACTTAACTACAGGTCCTTGGCCCTCTAAGAGTAAAGGAACTGCACTGAAAAATGCGTAGTTCTGAGTTTAGAAGAGTGTAGGACCTGTGACAACATCATCACAGATCTGTCATGGATGGTGTTGCAGAAAACAAGAAGTAACAAATAAAGACCTGACTGACTTGATCCCAAACTAAGGAACAAATGGGTGAGCCCTATAAAAGCCCTAGAGCTCTCCCTGACTGCTGAGCCTATGCAAAGATCTTTATTATAGAAAGTTGCATGTCCACGTACCTAGGCTGAGTGACAGCTGCAAACCCTATAATAGTGAGGGGACATGACCACCGGCTCCCTGCACTAAATACAGAGGGAGTCAGGGTCACCTAGAATCAAGCCAACAGGAAAACACAAATACAGAAATAGACCTATCTGAGGAACCAGCAGTAGTAGCATCTAGCAGTGAACACAATCCAGGAAGTAGTATAAACCGCAAAGTGAGGCAGTATGGGAGGGGATATAAAGGGAGGCAATCACTGCTAATAGATGACAGCTGGAAGAGGGAGAAGAGATGTCAAAGTGAAACCAAAACAAAAGAACATCATGCAGGAGGTACTGAAGAACGTATGTCAGAACTTCTCAGAGATCTGGTGGTGACAAGATCCTTTAGTTCCTTAGTGTATGGAAGAGAACAGCAGGAGAAGCTCCCTCCCTCCCTCCAACTAGAGCCTCACTTCTCCACAATTACCCCAAAGAGGTGATACATTAAAATGGGGAAAATGCTGTTGCCAGTTGGAGGAGAGGTTGTCAGGGAACAATGCTACTGTCAGTGGAGGAGGGGTTGCAAGGGGACAATAATGCTGCCAGTAATGGTTGGGTAGTCAGGGGGCAATACTGTTGCCAATGGGGGAGGAGTTGTCAGGGGACAATAATGCTGTGTATTTTGTACTTCATAGTGTTGTTTATGTGGTGCTTTTGGGGAGATATTTTGTACTTAATTGGGGTATTTGGTGCTATTGGGGAGATATTTTATACTTCATTAGGGTTTTTATTTGGTGCTACAGGGGGATGTTTTGTTCTGCACTGTGGTATTTGGTAGTACTGGCATGATATTTTGTGCTGCATGGTGGTGTTTATTTTGCAATAATTGGAGGTATTAAGTGCTGCACCACTGTTGGGCGGTGTTTTGTGCCTTATCATAGTATGTATATAAGGAGGGGGGGGGGTAATGTTTGTCCCTGTTCATGTGGTGAGCATTTCTGTGTTTCATTATTCCCTTTCTTGTATCAATTGTTTACATAAAGGATTGACCAACTAAAGCAAAATGTCAATTCCACACCATTATTTGTATGCAATGTCATATGTGGGCTGGTGGTGTGTGCCAGGGCTGTTTTGTAATATTAGTCCTTCCCTGCAGGCAGCATGTTGCAAAGCAGGTGGAGCTGAGCAGCCTGATATACAGTGGATATAAAAATTCTACACACCCCTGTTAAAATGTCAGGTTTCTGTGATGTAAAAAAAATGAGACAAAGATAAATCTTTTCAGATCTTTTTCCACCTTTAATGTGACCTATAAACTGTACAACTCAATTGAAGAATAAACTGAAATATTTTAGGTAGAGGGAAGAAAAAATATAAAAATAAAATAAAATGGTTGCATAAGTGTGCACACCCTTAAACTAATACTTTGTTGAAGCACCTTTTGATTTTATTACAGCACTCAGTTTTTTGGGTTATGAGTCTATCAGCATGGCATATTTTGACTTGACAAGATTTGCCTACTCTTCTTTTCAAAAACACTCAAAATCTGTCAGATTGCAAGCATCTCCTGTGCACAGCCCTCTTTCAGATCACCCCACAGATTTTCAATCGGATTCAGGTCTGGGCTCTGGCTGGCCCATTACAAAACTTGAATCTTCTTCTGGTGAAGCCATTCCTTTGTTGATTTGGATGTATGCTTTGGGTCATTGTCATGCTGAAGAAGTTCATCTTCATGTTCAGCTTTCTAGCAGAAGCCTGAAAGTTTTGTGCCAATATTGACTGGTATTTGGAACTGTTCATAATTCCCTCTAGCTTAACTAAGGCCCCAGTTCCAGCTGAAGAAAAACAGCCCCAAAGCATGATACTACTACCACCATGCTTCACTGTGGGTATGGTGTTCTTTTGGTGATATGCAGTGATGTTTTTGCACCAAACATGTCTTCAGCCTTGGTTTCATCAGACCACACTACCTTTTCCCACATGCTTTTGGGAGACTTTTGATGTGGTTTTGCAAATATATAGCCTGGCTTGGATGTTTTTCTTCGTAACAAAAGGTTTTCGTCTTGCGACTCTAGCCCAGACATATAAAGAATAAGGGAGATTGTTGTCACTTGTACCACACAGCCAGTACTTGCCAGATATTCCTACAGCTCCTTTAATGTTGCTGTAGGCCTCTTGGTAACCTCCCAGACCAGTTTTCTTCTCGTCTTTTCATCAATTTTGGAGGAACGTCCAGTTCTTGGTTATGTCACTGTTGTGCCATATTTTCTCCACTTGATGATGACTGTCTTCACTGTGTTTAATGGTATATCTAATGCCTTGAAAATTATTTTGTACCCTTCTCCTGACTGATATCTTTTAACAATGAGAACCCTCTGATGCTTTGGAAGCTCTCTGTGGACCATGGCTTTTGGTGTGGGGTGCGACTAATAAAATTTTAGGAAAGACCAACTAGAGCAGCTGAACTTCATTTGGGGTTAATCAGAGGCACTTTAAATAATGGCAGGTGTATGCTGACTCCTATTTTCCATGATTTTAAATGTGATTGCTTAATTATGAACACAGCTACATGCCCAGTTATAAACTTATGCAACCACATTATTTTATTTTTTTTGTTTTCTTCCCTCCACCTAAAAGATTAATTTTTTTTTTTTTTTTTTTTTAATAAATGGTACAGTTTATAGGCTACATTAAAGGTGGAAAAAGTTCTGAAATGATTTATCTTTCTCTCATTTTTTACATCACATAAATCTGACATTTTAACAGGGGTGTGTAGACTTTTTATATCCACTATATAGTTTTGGAGGAAAACATTTAGTATAACTTGAATGTAATTTATTTAAATATCTGCTCTTTCTGTGCTCTAGTGAACAGTCTTACGCTTTGACAGAAAGTAAGGGGAAAAAAGAAATCAAATAATCAGAGAGAAAAACTAAATACTTGGAACTAGTGTCAACATATTCTAAAGCAATTTATATTTGGACAAGAAAAAAAAATGAAATGAAAAGTAATAATAACAAATGAACAATTGATGAGATAAAGAGAGAGATCCTTGTCTAAAAGTGCTTATGATTTAAATTGCAGGCATATATTTGCACTGCAACTTTTATATACCAGAAAACTGCCATAAATAATTTCACCCCATAAAGTTGACTGTAGAATTTGAATATCTTTATATATCACGTAGTTCTCTTTAAAAAAAAAAAAAAAAGTAACGTATTTAAAGCTGGGAGAATTTGGTGTAAAGTTCAATTTTCATGGGCCAATTCACATGCAGTTTGGAATGAAGCAAGCTTTCCCAATAATTGCCTGACAGCGAGCCAAGGTAATAGCATTTACTTGCAGCAATCATTTTCTCTGTATAAGGCCTCATGCACACGACCGTTGTGTGCATCCGTGGCCGTTGTTCCGTTTTCCGTGATTTTCTGCGGATCCATTGACTTTCAATGGGTCTGTTGAAAATTGGGAAAATGGACCGTTGTTCATCAGCGGCCGTGATCCGTGTTTCCTGTCCGTCAAAAAAATATGACCTGTCCTATTTTTTTTTACGGACAACGGTTCACGGACCCATTCAAGTCAATGGGTCCGTGAAAGAACACGGATGCACACAAGATTGGCATCCGCGTCCGTGATCTGTGGCCGTAGGTTACTTTCATACAGATGGATCCGAAGATCCGTCTCGTCTACATAAAAGCTTTTTCAGAGCTGAGTTTTCACTTCGTGAAAACTCAGATCCGACAGTATATTCTAACACAGAGGCGTTCCCATAGTGATGGGGATGCTTCTAGTTAGAATATACTATGAACTGTGTACATGACTGCCCCCTGCTGCCTGGCAGCACCCGATCTCTTACAGGGGGCTGTGATCCGTACAATTAACCCCTCAGGTGCCGCACCTGAGGAGTTAATTGTGCATATCATAGCCCCCTATAAGAGATCAGGGGCTGCCAGGCAGCAGGGGGCAGACTCCCCACCCTCCCCAGTTTTAATTTCATTGGTGGCCAGTGTGCCCTCTTTCTATTGTATTAGTTTCATTGGTGGCCAGTGTGCGGCCCCCCCTCCCTCCCTCTATTGTATTAGTTTCTTTGGTGGCCAGTGTGCACCCCACCGCCCCCCTCCCTCCCTCTACTGTATTAATTTCATTGGTGGTCAGTGTGCGGCCCCCCCTCCCTCCCTCTATTGTATTTGTTTCATTGGTGGCCAGTGTGTGGCCCCCCTCCCTCTATTGTATTAGTTTCATTGGTGGCACAGTGTGCGGCCCCCCCTCCCTCTATTGTATTAGTTTCATTGGTGGCCAGTGTGCGGCCCCCCTCCCTCTTTCTATTGTATTAGTTTCATTGGTGGCCAGTGTGCGGCCCCCCCTCCCTCCTTCTATTGTATTAGTTTCATTGGTGGCACAGTGTGCGGCCCTCCCTCCCTCTATTGTATTAGTTTAATCGGTGGCCAGTGTGCGCTCCCCCGGCCCCTCCTCCCTCCCTCTATCGTATTAGTTTCATTGGTGGCACAGTGTGCGGCCTCCCCTCCCCCCCCCCCCCCGTGATCATTGGTGGCAGCGAAGAGTTCCGATCGGAGTCCCAGTTTAATCGCTGGTGCTCCGGTCGGTAACTATGGCAACCAGGACGCTACTGCAGTCCTGGTTGCCACGGTTACTTAGCAATATTAGAAGCATCATACTTACCTGCTGCGCTGTCTGTGACCGGCCGGGAGCTCCTCCTACTGGTAAGTGACAGATCATTAAGTAATGTGCCGCACAGACCTGTCACTTACCAGTAGGAGGAGCTCCCGGCCGGTCACAGACAGCGCAGCAGGTAACTATGATGCTTCTAATATTGCTAAGTAACCATGGCAACCAGGACTGCAGTAGTGTCCTGGTTGCCATGGTTACCGATCGGAGCCCCAGTGATTAAACTGGGACTCCGATTGGAACTCTCCGCTGCCACCAATGATCGGGGGGGGGGGGAGGCCGCACACTGTGCCACCAATGAAACTAATACAATAGAGGGAGGGAGGGGGGCCGGAGGGGCCGCACACTAGCCACCAATGAAACTAATACAATAGAGGGAGGGGGGACCGCACACTGGCCACCACTGAAATTAATACAATAGAGGGAGGGAGGGGGGCCGAGGAGGGTCTGATCTCTTACAGAGGACTATGATACGCACAATTAACCCTCCTCAGGTGCGGCACCTGAGGGGTTAATTGTGCTGATCACAGCCCCCTGTAAGAGATTGGGTGCTGCCAGGCAGCAGGGGGCAGTCATGTACACAGTTCTTAGTGTATTTTAACTTGAAGCGTCCCCATCACCTTGGGAACGCCTCTGTGTTAGAATATACTGTCGGATCTGAGTTTCACGATCTAACTCATATCTGACAGTATATTGTAACATAGAGGCATTCCCATTGTGATGGGGACGCTTCAAGTTAAAATATACCATCGGATTGGAGAAAACTCCGATCCGATGTTATAATAGGGACTCCTGACTTTACATTGAAAGTCAATGGGGGACGGATCAGTTTGCAATTGCACCATATTGTGTCAACATCAAACGGATCCGTCCCCATTGACTTGCATTGTAAGTCAGGACGGATCCGTTTGGATGCGCACGGCCAGGCGGACACCAAAACAATTTTTTCTTCATGTCCGTGGATCAAAAATCAAGGAAGACCCAGGGAAGAAAAAACTGACATGGATCACGGACCTACGGACCCCGTTTTTGCGGACCTTAAAAAAAAAAACAGTTGTGTGCATGAGGCCTAAGAGTGAGTGATTGTTACTAAACTATCACTAGTCTACATGCAGGTTTCTTGATTGTTGGCAGCACATACCTGTTAACACAAGGAGATCAGCTGCCCTCAATCGATGATTTTACAGTATATGCCACAAACTAATTTTCTCACATTTGTTTCAATTTTGATTCTATCAATTCAGTGTCAGCATAAATTCAGCCCAAATTGAAAGTGTCCCAACCCATTTCAAGCTCTTTAACATCAAAACAGCTTTAGCAATGTCAAAGTGACAGCAATATATGTGGCTATGGGTAAATGGTCAGATTAGCTATGCTTTTTAAATTATAAAAACGGTCTTTTTTTTGGGGGGGGGGCAGAAGCTTGCGAGTGTACACACATACACAGTCTTACCTTCTTTTACATGTGGTGCAGTAATTTCTATGAATGAGCAAATCGACTTTGGATGAAACAGCTGAAGTCGATTCACATTAAACATCGAGCGCTCCGTACAGCATTAGAATGTATTGGCTCCTAAGAGCCGAAGTTATTACTTTGCGAAGTCTTGCAAGACTTTGGGTAATAACTTCATAAAGTGATTTCTACTGCAAAAAAAAACATTTCCCAAACTCGGGTTTGGTTTCAAGTGGTACTTTGGAACCAAACTCGAGTTCGGGAAATGTAATACATTCTAATACTATGCGGCATACAGTATTGAAACAAAGTTTTATGCAAATCGACTTCGGATGTTTCACCCGAAGTCGATTCTCTCATCCCTAGTAATTACCCATTTTATAAAGTAGCAACAGGAAAACATATATTATCATGGAAAGTATGATAAATGCAGTCTGGGCTTTATTAATGCTTTTCCATAAAATCTGTATCTTGTTATATGCAGGGTAGGGTTCCCAGCAACAGCAGTAAGTTATAGAACATAATCAACAAGGCTCATGTGTAGGGGCATTATCAGAAACACAGTAAAGAGCATGCAAGAGATGGGCAGCTGTGTAGGGGTAGTAGTAGCAGCACAGTGTGAAACATGATAGACAAGGCAATAGATGTGTAGATGTGTAAATACTGTAGTAGTAGTGGCTGCCTGTGTAGTAATAAGGGTAGGCAGGCAGACAGTGGTGGGCTGATGATAAATAGTCAGTCTCCATGGTCATCAATGGCATATTTATTCACTTTTTTTACTTGCTTGTATAGCACCAACATATTCTGCACCGCTTTACAGACTTTACTATCACTTGCTGTCCTCAGTGGGGCCCACAATCTAAATTCCCTATCAGTATGGCTTTGGAGTATGGGAGTAACCAGAATACCTATAGCAAATCCATGCAAACACAGGGAAAATATACAAACTCTATGCAGAGGACACCAACTCTGAAAGGCAGCAGTGCTGCTAACCACTAAGTCACCATGCTGCTGATAATAAGTAGCCAGTCTCCACTGTAAGCAATGTCAAAATTATTCAAGGGGCATCAGGTGGAGGTGGGTGTAAATCCTCACAGATCCATGCCTCTTTTATTTTGACAAATCTGATATTTTGTGCATTTGTGGAAGACAGCTTTGTCCACTTGGGTGTGATGATGCCACCTACCATGCTGAAAGACCATTCTGAGATGAAATTGGAGACTGGACAAGATGTTACAGTAAAAGCAAACTGGGCCAGTTCTGCAACTCGTCCTGTCTGCCCAGAAATCCATGGCAGGAGTCTTATTGAGGAAAATTGTGGCAAGTTGAGTACACAGTGTATCCAGGTAATACAGAAATTTTTCCTCCCTTTTGGCAAGGAGAACTCAGTCTCCCAATTTGCTTTGATACTAAGTGTCTAAAGCATGGCTATCAAGTAGACATTAGTTTGCTTGATGCAAACAATAGACCTGTCAGCACATAAGCAAAAGAGCATGCAGCTTGCCATGCATGGCATCATGCTGTGAGCCTATTTCTTTCCGCCTCTGCACCCCCCCCCCCCCGACCCTGGTGACATGATTTTTCATCATGGCCAATTTTATCATCATCAGTGTCATCCTCCTGCACCACCCACTCTTTCTCCACCTCCAATTGCAGCTCTCTTCTACAAAAATGTTGTCCCTCTTTGTCCCCAACATCTACAGAAATATGTTGCATCAGCATGAGTGTTTGCCCTCATATAAATATTAGGGGGATGACATTGCTGATGCAGCAGTTGTCCCTACTGAAAAATCTGGTGGCCTCTTTGAACGTCCTGAGTATGGAACAAACATTCCTAATGAGCTGGCATTGTCTGAGCTCAAAATAACACATATTTTGTGTGTTGGTGGTCTGGTCCATGATGTAATCATTCACTGCTTTACTATGTTAAAAATATGTTCCAGTATATGTAAGGTGGAATTCCAGAAAGTTAGAACATCATGGATCAAGCAATTCAAAGTATGATAAGAATCACAGCAGTGAGAGATTTTCTTTTAATGCAATTTATTTTTTGCAGGTTATATGCGACATTCATGTGTGAACGCGTTTTCGGCTACATTAGCCTTCATCAGACACTATGGAACAGAAAGTAATAGTGTCATATATATATACATACATATACAAGGTATATACATAAATCTATGTAGTAAACCATGGACGACAATAAACTTAAAAAGGACATAAAATGTGGAAAAAAGAAAAAAGGAACAAACAAGAAAAAAAAAGAAAAAAATGGCAGGCAGATAATCAATGAGAAATCATCCAGATGTAAAATTACAATTCAGTAGCTACATAGTATTACACTGGCATACAAGATAGGATTTACATGGCGATGCGATGGTTCCTGAAAAGTAAAATTAAGGAAAAGCCATATCTAGACAGAATCCTCTAATTCCAGTATGATGCCAATTCCACCCTAATAAGTCACAGACTAATAACCCCAGGTATGGTGATGATAGTATTCCTTAGTTATATATAGAAGAAAATACCATACAGATAAAGGAGCCTAATCCCCACTCAGGAGGACCTACCATTGCCGCTGGAGATGGAAGGAGGATGCGGAAGACACACAAGTGTAGATCAGGTGCTGTCAGCACCAGTGGTTTGAGGTGTGTGCCCATAGCAGTGTGATCCACTGCTTTAAAAAGCTATGGAGAAGGTACATAGACGACATTTTCTGCATCTGGACCGGAACAGAAGAATCACTCCTCACATTCCACAACCACTTAAACTCCATTTGGCCAGAGCTCCAGTTCACTATCCACCATAGCAACTCATCAATAGCCTACCTGGACACAGTCGTCACCATAAATTCTCAGGGCAAACTCAAAACTGATCTATATCGCAAACCGACTGACCGTGACAGCTTACTACACTTTTCCAGTTTCCATCCACCTATGACTAAAAAATCTCTACCATGTTCACAATTAAAAAGAATACAGACCATAGTGGATGATCCCCTCATACTAAAAGAAAGGGAGGATGAGATAAAACAGAGGTTTAGGACCAGGGGTTACCCAGAACATACCCTCAAGACTAACATCAGAAATAGGAGTCCAAGAAACAATAATAAAAGAATCCCATCTGTCCACACCTTCCATCCTAGCTCCAACAAAGTTTTACATATCATCCGCAACCACTGGCTAATTCTCAAAAAGGCGTATCCGAAAATAGAGGAATTTCACAAACCAGTACTTTCATTCAATTGTCGTCCCCGCAATCTACGAGATAACTTGGTGAGGGCAGACCTGGGCTCCGAGACACGCTTACCTAGACAGGTTTTTCTACAGACCCAGAGGAAAGGCACATTCCCATGCCTCACATGTTCCCAGTGTTCTAATATACAAAAAGGCTCCCAATTTACGCACCCCCAAACTGGTAAAGCGTTAAATATAAATGGCTTCTTTACCTGTGACACTGACTTTGTCATATACCTTATAAAATGCCCTTGTGGAATAGCTTATGTAGGAGAAACTACACAAAAAGCGAGAGACAGGATTTGTCAGCACAAATCAACGATACGGAGGAAAAATCTACTGCTACCAGTCCCGGCGCACTTCGATAAACACAAACATTCTATATCTCAATTGAAGTACCAGATAATTGAACAGGTACCTCCACCTCGCAAAGGGGGTAATAGGATCAGAAACCTCAAATTCAGAGAGGCTTATTGGATTCACACACTGCAGACGCTCCATCCGAAAGGAATGAACAAAGAATATGAGATCCAATGTTTATTATAATGCGGGTATGAATGTGTGTCCAATCATCATATTAACTCCTATTTCTCCTTTTTCCTGACAGGCTTCCTGATCCCCATCTCTTGGACCACGTGCCATCTGCTGTATCCTTGACCTATATTTTCTATTACTTAGTTTACACCAATACAACATTACGTAGATACATACCACATATCAGTGCTGTTCACATATACCACTTACACCATTTTATCTAGCATCACACTGTAATTACATCACTTTAGTTCAAAATATACACTGCACTATATTAATAGTCTATATATTAATACATTTGGCTATGTACACTCATCCATTAGTATTATCCCTTCACATATGATCACATATTGTTATGTTCATAACTTCTTTTCCCTTCTATTATGCTAAACTATACAATCCCTTATCCTTTAGTTTCTTCCTAAAGTCCCCAGTGTTGTTTCAGATGACTGCATCCAACAGACCGAGTCACTTCCGGTCGTTGGAACGCAGTCACGTGACCCGATGCGTTCCATTTGCCGATTCACTTCCGGCCAATGGAACGCACGGCGTCACACGTGCTCCATCTTCCAGGTCCGCCCCCCTCTCATGGCGCGCTCCCTGGCACTCTTTTAAAGCAGTGGATCACACTGCTATGGGCACACACCTCAAACCACTGGTGCTGACAGCACCTGATCTACACTTGTGTGTCTTCCGCATCCTCCTTCCATCTCCAGCGGCAATAGTAGGTCCACCTGAGTGGGTATTAGTCTCCTTTATCTGTATGGTATTTTCTTCTATATATAACTAGGGTGGAATTGGCATCATACTGGAATATACAAGGTTGGGAGTTTGAATCCTGGCAGAAACATTTCCAAAATAGAGATTAAATTTATATATTTTATATTTTTTTAATAATTGTAAAAAATGTTGGGCACCAAAATTAATGTGTAATTACTAAAAAATAAAATAAAAACTGTAATATATATAGATAAAATCATATTTCTGATATATATGAATGCATAACATGTGGGAAACTACTACTGATGTTTTTAGCCATAATATATATATATATATATATATATATATATATATACACTCACCTAAAGAATTATTAGGAACACCATACTAATACGGTGTTGGACCCCCTTTTGCCTTCAGAACTGCCTTAATTCTACATGGCATTGATTCAACAAGGTACTGATAGCATTTAGAAATGTTGGCCCATATTGATAGGATAGCATCTTGCAGTTGATGGAGATTTGAAGGATGCACATCCAGATGCTCTATTGGGTTGAGATCTGGTGACTGTGGGGGCCATTTTAGTACAGTGAACTCATTGTCATGTTCAAGAAACCAATTTGAGACATGGTGCATTATCCTGCTGCTAGTAGCCATCAGAGGATGGGTACATTGTGGTCATGAAGGGATGAACATGGTCAGAAACAATGCTCAGGTAGCTAGTGGCATTTAAACGATGGCCAATTGGCACTAAGGGGCCTAAACTGTGCCCAGAAAACATCCCCCACACCATTACACCACCACCACCATCCTGCACAGTGGTAAGAAGGCATGATGGATACATGTTCTCATTCTGTTTACGCCAAATTCGGACTCTACCATTTTAATGTCTCAACAGAAATCGAGACTCATCCGACCAGGCAACATTTTTCTAGTCTTCAACAGTCCAATTTTGGTGAGCTCGTACAAATTGTAGCCTCTTTTTCCTATTTGTAGTGGAGACGAGTGGTACCCGGTGGGGTCTTCTGCTGTTGTAGCCCACCTTTCTTTCCCTTTCTGACATTCAGTTTGGAGTTCAGGAGATTGTCTTGACCAGGACCACAACCCTACATCCATTGAAGCAACTGCCATGTGATTGGTTGACTAGATAATCGCATTAATGAGAAATAGAACAGGTGTTCTTAATAAATCTTTAAGTGAGTGTATATATATATATAATAATATTGAAAAAACAATCAGACTGGCTCACAGTATTTTTGCATTTATTACACTTGATAAAAATCACAATTATTTACTATTGCAGTTATAAAATGATAAAAATAGATTGCCCACTAGATATTAAACATATCCTAATAGTATATCAAAATAGCATAAATAGGTGGATATTTTAAATGCGGAGCTCACGCATATACCCAACCAACAGGAGTACTCCAAAGGGATAATAGGACCACTTGATTATGCTGTGTGGTGTCAGTCAATAGCGCATTGAATCCATACTTTGACAATGTTCAGATAGTCATGAAATAACTTGCCAAGTACTCAACATACCAGTCGGTAAGAAGATATCCACCCTGCGGTCCACGGTATGTTCTTATAGCGTCCAGAAAGTACTTTGTACTTGTTTTCGTAGCGGTATTCGCTGACTACCTCCTGCCACGAGGTAGTATCACCGCTTCTCCTTCTCCGCGTCTCACGTGACCTGACCTGTAGATGGTTCGCTTAGTCGGTTATGACATCCACCTGCGCCGGTCGGAGTAGCGGGGGTTCGTGTAGCAGAGCTATACCGGTACGGGGTTCAATTCCCCTTCACTGGAACTGTTTGGATGGTAATTGAGTCAGTCCTCTTTTGTGAATTAAATCGCTGCCGTTACCTGCGTAGATTTTTCTCGGGTGGTTTCTAGATGATAAATAGCAAGGATCCTTTTTTGCGCTTATGCAGAAATAACGCACCACTGGCTGGGTCCAGTTCACACTGATTTATCTTAGACGCGTTTCAGAACCGTAGTTCCTTCCTCAGTAGGCAAATGTGAAATGCTACATGTGGACAGACTGGACATGTCTTTATATCCCCTTCTTGGGTTTAATGAAATATCTGGTCTGGATTCTTAATTATTTGGCTGCAAGGGATTTGCCACTTGTAGCCTGATTTTGTCATATATCCAGACAGGGGATTTTGACACACATGTGTCATGCTTAGTGGGCAACATATATATACTATATAGTACCAAATATAAAAAGAACTATAGACATTTTTTAAAAATAGAAATCCTTCTATATAGAAATAAAAATAAAAATAAAAATGAAAATAAAAATAGAGATGGACAATAAGTGAAATAGACAGTAAAAAAGACAATAAAGATAGAATGGAGTGCAATTGTCATAGAAATAAAATCAAGATTCAAAAAATAAATACAAGATACAGAAAATAAATGAAAATAAAAAATAAAATAGAAATAAAAATAAATATAAAAATAAAAATACAAATAAAATTAAAAGTCGGACATGGATAAGCAATGATGGTATGGTATTGACAATTTTATAGATGGATCCTAGGTTTGAAGGTCCTAGACTGATTTACGTGGGAGGGAGAGGGGGGGAGGAACGCAGGGAAAGTCGGCGTGTCGCTACAAAGCCCAACACCGACTAACCATGTGGTCCCACCCCCCTCCCCTATAGGAAACCAAAAATTTCGATCTCTGAATTCAGCCCCTGCGGCATCAGGGATCCAAACTCAAAGATCTTCTTTGATTCTTGTCTGGACATTTTTGCCAAGAAATCCCCTCCTCTCCAGTCTGATTTAACTGACTGGATAGCACAGTATCTCAATTTACCAGGATCTCCTGCATGATGTAATTTGAAATGTTTTGACAGGGGGTGTGTTTCTGATTGTTTTTTAATGTTATTAATATGTTCTGCGATCCTAGTTTTGAACACTCTTTTAGTCCGTCCTATATACTGTTTTGGGCATGGACATTGTATGACATAGATGACTGCCTTGCTATTGCATGATAGAATTTCTTTAATCTCCCACTTGAAATCATTGGATGTTGAAGATATAATTCTCAAGTTTCTCTCAAAGTGGGTCTGTCTGCAATTGTGGCAGCAGCCACACCTGAAAAAGCTTTTTAGATTGGACCATGGAGTTATCATTGGTTCTATGCTCTTTTTTCTTATCGTAGGGGCTACCTGAAGCCCTAGATTGGGAGCCCGAGTATAGACAATTGGAGGAAGAGCCGGAAGTATAGGGCCCAAAATTTTATCATTTTTTAAATGATGCCAATGTTTATGTATGATGTTGTTCACCATCCAATAATCTTTATTGAATGGGAGAATCATTTTTGCAGTTTGTTCTTTATCTCTAGTACTTTTAGATATTGCCTTAGATTTGAAAAAGGTAGTTCTATCCAATTGTCTTACTTTTTTGATTGCATCCTCCAATAGTCCATTAGAATATTTTTTAGCTAAAAATTGTGTTTTCATGTGTTCTGCCTCTGCCTCAAATTGTTCTTGTTCTGTGCAATTTCGTTTTAAACGTCTAAACTGGGAGAAAGGGACATTTAAAAGCCACCTTGGAAGGTGGCAGCTTGTGCTTAAGATGAAACTATTTTTGGCTACATCTTTTTGGAACGTGCTACAGACAAAGGTTTCCTGTTTTTTATGTATATGTAAGTCTAAGAACTCAACAGTTTGTAAATTGATATTTGCCGTAAATTTCAGATTGAGCTCATTATCATTAATTTCTTGTATAAACTGCATCAATGAGGCATATGAGCCTCTCCATATTAATAAAACATCATCAATATAGCGCCGCCATAGGACCAGGTCCGCCCCGAGTTTGGGGGAAATGATATCCTGTTCCCATGCTGCCATAAATAAATTGGCATAACTCGGGGCGAACCTGGTACCCATGGCGGTGCCAGTCGTCTGTAAATAATTATGACTTAACACAAAACCAATCCCATCTAGTATAAACTGTAATTGTTCTATTGCTAAATTATTTTCTTGGGACAAAATTTTTGATATTGCTTGTATACCTTGCCTATGATTGATGCTCGTATATAAAGAGCTCACATTTAACGTGGCAAGTATCCAGTCTGGGTGGCAATACATATTTTCCAAAAGGGCAACAACTGTTGAGGTATCCCCAAGATACGAAGGAATGTCTCTGACATAGGGCTGCAAAAATCTGTCTAAATATTGAGACAGATTAGATGTCAGCGATCCTATGCCAGAGACAATCGGCCTTCCAGGAGGATTGACCGAGTCCTTATGTATCTTGGGGATACAATAGAACATAGGCAGTCTTTTCTGAGTGCCTAAGATGAAATTGCACTCTGTTACATTTAGAATGCCTTGTTCTTTGGCTCTATTGCATAATAGTGACAATTTTTTAAAGTATGTATCTATAGGGTCCTCACTTAGTTGTATATATGTTGTAGTATCAGACAATTGTCTAAGACATTCTTTTTTATATAATTCAGTATCCAGGATCACAATCGCCCCTCCTTTGTCGGCTGGGCGTATTGTGATCTCTAGGTCTTTCTGGAGTTCTTTTATCGCCTGTATTTCTTGTTTGGAGAGGTTTGTGTTATCTTTCTGTTTTGGATTAAGTTTTCTGAGGTCTGCCTCTACTGCCCCTCTAAATGTAATCATTTCATTGCTTAGTTCTTGTTTTGGATACATTTTAGATTTTAATTTGACATCAACATGTTGGTATTCTGATGATGCTTGATTTAGTTGGTCAAGGTTGTTCTTCATAAAATATTTTTTACAGCATAGTTTTTTTATATATTTTTCAATACCAATATAGCAGTCAAATTTGCTAAGCTGAGTGCTAGGGGCAAATTTCAGACCTTTTGATAATAGTGACTTCTGTGATTGAGTTAATTCTTTCGTGCTCAAATTGATTATATTGTCTCCTGTGCTTTGCCCATTTTTAACTTCGGCCCTTCGTTTATTTCTACTCCTTCGTGTTCTCTTTTTCTTTTGACTGTGTTCACCGGTGTGAACACATTGTGTATTTGTGCTTGTGCTGTAAAAATCTTTGGTCTCATATTGGATACTACATCTGTCTTCTGTGTTTCTACTTCTAACTCCTTGTGTGAGACTGCTGGAAAATGTGTTTCCTTGGATAGGGAAAACGACCAAGGAATGGTTGATTTTGATATTTGTTTGTCTGGTGTGTTCTTCTGATGTCGTGTTTGTGAATAGGCCCCTTTCTGTTGTTGTTTCAAATATTGGTGATTGGATCTGGGATTGTATTTTATTAGATCCTGATTTTTGGATCCCTGACTTCCTACTAAAAAAGACGATGAGTTTTCGACTCCATTCTTTTTGTTTTTATCCCCCACCGTTAGGTTATCGATGGTGTTAAAGGGATTTCTAGTTGTTTTTATAACATCACTGGCTCTTGTTGTACAATCTCCATTTTTAACTGTGGAGGGTCTTTGGATGTTTGTTTGTTTTCTAGATGCTATAGAATTTTTTTTTGTTTTTTTCTCAATAATTTCTTGTTCCATTTTGTTTAATTTTGTAAATAGTTCATTCTGGAATCTCAAATAATCATCGTCTTTTCTAAAGGTATCCATTATTACCCTTTTTTCTTTTATTGCCTGTTCTAATTCTAGCACTAATTCCTCCCTTCTTTGTATCACTAGTTGTACCAGTGCTGTAGACTGTATTTTAAAAAAACATTCCCATTGTAAATCAAAGCGTTCCCCACATAAATCAGAAGCTGGTAGTTTGAATAATGTTAACCCTTGTGGCGTTATACCAGCTTTTATATATTGGGTTAATGATCTGAATTCCCACTGGTGTCGCAATTTTCTCACCAGCAGTTTTTCTAGTGTTTTAAATGTGTCTAACATATTCGGTTGGGATAGACATAGACATTCACATAGACATTGTGAATTAAATCGCTGCCGTTACCGTAGTAACGGCAGCGATTTAATTCACAAAAGAGGACTGACTCAATTACCATCCAAACAGTTCCAGTGAAGGGGAATTGAACCCCGTACCGGTATAGCTCTGCTACACGAACCCCCGCTACTCCGATCGGCGCAGGTGGATGTCATCACCGACCAAGCGAACCATCTACAGGTCAGGTCACGTGAGACGCCGAGAAGGAGAAGCGGTGATACTACCTCGTGGCAGGAGGTAGTCAGCGAATACCGCTACGAAAACAAGTACAAAGTACTTTCTGGACGCTATAAGAACATACCGTGGACCGCAGGGTGGATATCTTCTTACCGACTGGTATGTTGAGTACTTGGCAAGTTATTTCATGACTATCTGAACATTGTCAAAGTATGGATTCAATGCGCTATTGACTGACACCATACAGCATAATCAAGTGGTCCTATTATCCCTTTGGAGTACTCCTGTTGGTTGGGTATATGCGTGAGCTCCGCATTTAAAATACCCACCTATTTATGCTATTTTGATATACTATTAGGATATGTTTAATATCTAGTGGGCAATCTATTTTTATCATTTTATAACTGCAATAGTAAATAATTGTGATTTTTATCAAGTGTAATAAATGCAAAAATACTGTGAGCCAGTCTGATTGTTTTTTCAATATTCTTCGGTTTTCAGCTGGTATCTGAAAGACTGGGCTCCAGTAGGTTGCTGGTGAGCTCCTCTAAATTGTTTATTGCTATTTTTCCTATATATAATAATATATTATATATTCTAAATATATAATATATGTAAATGGAAGTTCAAATCCTGGCAAAAACTTTTCAGAAATAGATGCAAAATTACATTTAAATACACTGACTCTAGCACACGCGGTGTTCGGCCAAACTCCACGATGTGCTGAGCATAGTGATGCTCGAACCAAACTGGTGCTGGTCCGAGCATGCTTATTCAACACTATTAGCTAGATATTGTGGTAATGTGAACAGTGCTGGAAGGTGTGTTTTCCCATTTCAGGTACCTCAGATGGGTGAGACAGATAAAATCCAGAGAGTGGTAGTAGTCTCAGCAAAACATAGTTTGCTGACACATTTCTGTATACATTTTCTGGGCTGGATTTTACCTGGACTGGCGCCTAGGCTGGGTGGAGGGAGTTCCCAGTCCACACCCTTCCAGTATGGGTTTTCCTTTCTACCTGAGGTGATCGCAGATGAGGCCTGCTGTAATCAGGCTTGCATAAAGCGCCTCAGAGTAGGTCAGTCTGGGGAGGGAGAGCGAGACTGTTTTGTGAAGCAGAGGCTCTCTGTGTGGTCTCAGTCAGGAGGACTGAGGGGTCACAAGGCTTTGAATAGCCTGAGGTTTGGAGGACCTAGCCACACCTAGAGAATAAGGGTTGCACGCCCAGCGTCTGGAGGACTACTGGGCCACACTCCCCTAAAAGGTACTGGAGTTGCCACAGCCTTGAGGCTGCAGTATGAATGTTGGCTGAGGAAAGCCACATATAATGTCCATGTGTGAGCTGAGCTCAATGAGTGAGGCATTTTGTTTAGGTAGCGCCTAGAAGGGCAGGAGTTTATTTGTGTTTTAAGTGTTGGCGGTGTGGGAACCTCACCCCACCCAGTGATGTATAACTGGACTATCCTTTATAAGAAGACTGCTAAAATAAATGCACAGTTTGAACATGGAAATACGTTGTCTGGTGAGATATCTGTGAGTGTGACCCGCTGAAAAGAGACGATCCCTTACAATATCTTCCATCGAGGTTGAGAGCATGCTTTCAGTTCCCTTAAAGGCAGCTGAATCCATTAAGTGGTGGTATGGCAGCAACTGCACCTCCCGGTTAAAGTTCAACTTGCACAAAATCTAATTGCTAGGTGCATATAGTTTATTCCTGGTAGAGATGACCAAAGTTTCGAAAAATTCAATTTGGCCAATAAGTCAGGTATACCCAGGCAGCTGTGCCTAATAGAGTTGAGCGAACACCTGGATGTTCGGGTTCGAGAAGTTCGGCCGAACATCCCGGAAATGTTCGGGTTCGGGATCCGAACCCGATCCGAACTTCGTCCCGAACCCGAACCCCATTGAAGTCAATGGGGACCCGAACTTTTCGGCACTAAAAAGGCTGTAAAACAGCCCAGGAAAGAGCTAGAGGGCTGCAAAAGGCAGCAACATGTAGGTAAATCCCCTGCAAACAAATGTGGATAGGGAAATGAATTAAAATAAAAATTAAATAAATAAAAATTAACCAAAATCAATTGGAGAGAGGTTCCATAGCAGAGAATCTGGCTTCCCGTCACCCACCACTGGAACAGTCCATTCTCAGATATTTAGGCCCCGGCACCCAGGCAGAGGAGAGAGGTCCCGTAACAGAGAATCTGTCTTCATGTCAGCAGAGAATTAGTCTGCATGTCATAGCAGAGAATGAGGCTTCACGTCAGCCACCACTGCAACAGTCCATTGGCATATATTTAGGCCCAGCACCCAGGCAGAGGAGGGAGGTCCCGTAACAGAGAATCTGTCTTCATGTCAGCAGAGAATTAGTCTGCATGTCATAGCAGAGAATGAGGCTTCACGTCAGCCACCACTGCAACAGTCCATTGGCATATATTTAGGCCCAGCACACACACAGGCAGAGGAGAGAGGTCCCGTAACAGAGAATCTGGCTTCATGTCAGCAGAGAATCAGTCTGCATGTCATAGCAGAGAATGAGGCTTCACGTCAGCCACCACTGCAACAGTCCATTGGCATATATTTAGGCCCAGCACACACACAGGCAGAGGAGAGAGGTCCCGTAACAGAGAATCTGGCTTCATGTCAGCAGAGAATCAGTCTGCATGTCATAGCAGAGAATGAGGCTTCACGTCAGCCACCACTGCAACAGTCCATTGGCATATATTTAGGCCCAGCACACACACAGGCAGAGGAGAGAGGTCCCATAACAGAGAATCTGTCTTCATGTCAGCAGAGAATTAGTCTGCATGTCATAGCAGAGAATGAGGCTTCACGTCAGCCACCACTGCAACAGTCCATTGGCATATATTTAGGCCCAGCACACACACAGGCAGAGGAGAGAGGTCCCGTAACAGACAATCTGGCTTCATGTCAGCAGAGAATCAGTCTGCATGTCATAGCAGAGAATGAGGCTTCACGTCACCCACCACTGCAACAGTCCATTGGCATATATTTAGGCCTAGCACACAGGCAGAGCAGAGAGGTCCCGTAACAGACAATCTGGCTTCATGACAGCAGAGAATCAGTCTGCATGTCATAGCAGAGAATCAGGCTTCACGTCAGCCACCACTGCAACAGTCCATTGTCATAAATTTAGGCCCAGCACCCAGGCAGAGGAGAGAGGTCCCGTAACAGAGGATCTGGCTTCATGTCAGCAGAGAATCAGTCTGCATGTCATAGCAGAGAATCAGGCTTCACGTCAGCCACCACTGCAACAGTCCATTGTCATAAATTTAGGCCCAGCACCCAGGCAGAGGAGAGAGGTCCCGTAACAGACAATCTGGCTTGATGTCAGCAGAGAATTAGTCTGCATGTCATAGCAGAGAATGAGGCTTCACGTCAGCCACCACTGCAACAGTCCATTGGCAGATCTTTAGGCCTAGCACACAGGCAGAGGAGAGAGGTCCCGTAACAGACAATCTGGCTTCATGTCAGCAGAGAATCAGTCTGCATGTCATAGCAGAGAATGAGGCTTCACGTCACCCACCACTGCAACAGTCCATTGGCATATATTTAGGCCTAGCACACAGGCAGAGCAGAGAGGTCCCGTAACAGACAATCTGGCTTTATGACAGCAGAGAATCAGTCTGCATGTCATAGCAGAGAATGAGGCTTCACGTCACCCACCACTGCAACAGTCCATTGGCATATATTTAGGCCTAGCACACAGGCAGAGCAGAGAGGTCCCGTAACAGACGATCTGGCTTCATGTCAGCAGAGAATCAGTCTGCATGTCATAGCAGAGAATGAGGCTTCACGTCAGCCACCACTGCAACAGTCCATTGGCATATATTTAGGCCTAGCACACAGGCAGAGGAGAGAGGTCCCGTAACAGACAATCTGGCTTCATGTCAGCAGAGAATCAGTCTGCATGTCATAGCAGAGAATGAGGCTTCACGTCACCCACCACTGCAACAGTCCATTGGCATATATTTAGGCCTAGCACACAGGCAGAGCAGAGAGGTCCCGTAACAGACAATCTGGCTTCATGACAGCAGAGAATCAGTCTGCATGTCATAGCAGAGAATGAGGCTTCACGTCACCCACCACTGCAACAGTCCATTGGCATATATTTAGGCCTAGCACACAGGCAGAGCAGAGAGGTCCCGTAACAGACGATCTGGCTTCATGTCAGCAGAGAATCAGTCTGCATGTCATAGCAGAGAATGAGGCTTCACGTCACCCACCACTGCAACAGTCCATTGGCATATATTTAGGCCTAGCACACAGGCAGAGCAGAGAGGTCCCGTAACAGACAATCTGGCTTCATGTCAGCAGAGAATCAGTCTGCATGTCATAGCAGAGAATCAGGCTTCACGTCAGCCACCACTGCAACAGTCCATTGTCATAAATTTAGGCCCAGCACCCAGGCAGAGGAGAGAGGTCCCGTAACAGACAATCTGGCTTCATGTCAGCAGAGAATTAGTCTGCATGTCATAGCAGAGAATCAGGCTTCATGTCAGCCACCACTGCAACAGTCCATTGGCATATATTTAGGCCTAGCACACAGGCAGAGGAGAGGTTCATTCAACTTTGGGTAGCCTCGCAATATAATGGTAAAATGAAAATAAAAATAGGATTGAATGAGGAAGTGCCCTGGAGTCCAATAATATATGGTTATGGGGAGGTAGTTAATGTCTAATCTGGACAAGGGACGGACAGGTCCTGTGGGATCCATGCCTGGTTCATTTTTATGAACGTCAGCTTGTCCACATTGGCTGTAGACAGGCGGCTGCGTTTGTCTGTAATGACGCCCCCTGCCGTGCTGAATACACGTTCAGACAAAATGCTGGCTGCCGGGCAGGCCAGCACCTCCAAGGCATAAAAGGCTAGCTCTGGCCACGTGGACAATTTAGAGACCCAGAAGTTGAATGGGGCCGAACCATCAGTCAGTACGTGGAGGGGTGTGCACACGTACTGTTCCACCATGTTAGTGAAATGTTGCCTCCTGCTAACACGTTGCGTATCAGGTGGTGGTGCAGTTAGCTGTGGCGTGTTGACAAAAGTTTTCCACATCTCTGCCATGCTAACCCTGCCCTCAGAGGAGCTGGCCGTGACACAGCTGCCTTGGCGACCTCTTGCTCCTCCTCTGCCTTGGCCTTGGGCTTCCACTTGTTCCCCTGTGACATTTGGGAATGCTCTCAGTAGCGCGTCTACCAACGTGCGCTTGTACTCGCGCATCTTCCTATCACGCTCCAGTGCAGGAAGTAAGGTGGGCACATTGTCTTTGTAGCGTGGATCCAGCAGGGTGGCAACCCAGTAGTCCGCACAGGTTAAAATGTGGGCAACTCTGCTGTCGTTGCGCAGGCACTGCAGCATGTAGTCGCTCATGTGTGCCAGGCTGCCCAGGGGTAAGGACAAGCTGTCCTCTGTGGGAGGCGTATCGTCATCGTCCTGCCTTTCCCCCCAGCCACGCACCAGTGATGGACCCGAGCTGCGTTGGGTGCCACCCCGCTGTGACCATGCTTCATCCTCATCCTCCTCCACCTCCTCCTCATCCTCGTCCTCCTCGTCCTCCAGTAGTGGGCCCTGGCTGGCCACATTTGTACCTGGCCTCTGCTGTTGCCAAAAACCTCCCTCTGAGTCACTTCGAAGAGACTGGCCTGAAAGTGCTAAAAATGACCCCTCTTCCTCCTCCTCCTCCTCCTCCTGGGCCACCTCCTCTTCCATCATCGCCCTAAGTGTTTTCTCAAGGAGACATAGAAGTGGTATTGTAACGCTGATAACGGTGTCATCGCCACTGGCCATGTTGGTGGAGTACTCGAAACAGCGCAACAGGGCACACAGGTCTCGCATGGAGGCCCAGTCATTGGTGGTGAAGTGGTGCTGTTCTGTAGTGCGACTGACCCGTGCGTGCTGCAGCTGAAACTCCACTATGGCCTGCTGCTGCTCGCACAGTCTGTCCAGCATGTGCAAGGTGGAGTTCCACCTGGTGGGCACGTCGCATATGAGGCGGTGAGCGGGAAGGCCGAAGTTACGCTGTAGCGCAGACAGGCGAGCAGCAGCAGGATGTGAACGCCGGAAGCGCGAACAGACGGCCCGCACTTTATGCAGCAGCTCTGACATGTCGGGGTAGTTGTGAATGAACTTCTGCACCACCAAATTCAGCACATGCGCCAAGCAAGGGATGTGCGTCAAATTGGCTAGTCCCAGAGCTGCAACGAGATTTCGCCCATTATCACACACCACCAGGCCGGGCTTGAGGCTCACCGGCAGCAACCACTCGTCGGTCTGTTGTTCAATACCCCGCCACAACTCCTGTGCGGTGTGGGGCCTGTCCCCCAAACATATGAGTTTCAGAATGGCCTGCTGACGTTTACCCCGGGCTGTGCTGAAGTTGGTGGTGAAGGTGTGTGGCTGACTGGATGAGCAGGTGGAAGAAGAGGAGGAGGAAGCCGAGAAGGAGGAGGTGGCAACAGGAGGCAAAGAATGTTGCCCTGCGATCCTTGGCGGCGGAAGGACGTGCGCCAAACAGCTCTCCGCCTGGGGCCCAGCTGCCACTACATTTACCCAGTGTGCAGTTAGGGAGATATAGCGTCCCTGGCCGTGCTTACTGGTCCACGTATCTGTGGTTAGGTGGACCTTGCTACAGATGGCGTTGCGCAGTGCACACTTGATTTTATCGGATACTTGGTTGTGCAGGGAAGGCACGGCTCTCTTGGAGAAGTAGTGCCGGCTGGGAACAACATACTGTGGGACAGCAAGCGACATGAGCTGTTTGAAGCTGTCTGTGTCCACCAGCCTAAATGACAGCATTTCATAGGCCAGTAGTTTAGAAATGCTGGCATTCAGGGCCAGGGATCGAGGGTGGCTAGGTGGGAATTTACGCTTTCTATCAAATGTTTGTGAGATGGAGAGCTGAACGCTGGCGTGTGACATGGTTGAGACGCTTGGTGACGGAGGTGGTGGTGGTGGTGTTGGTGGTACATCCCCTGTTTGCTGGGCGGCAGGTGCCAACGTTCCTCCAGAGGCGGAGGAAGAGGCCGAGGCGGCAGCAGCAGAATAGGCCGAGGCGGCAGCAGCAGAAGAGGTAGCAGGGGGAGCCTGAGTGACTTCCTTGGTTTTAAGGTGTTTACTCCACTGCAGTTCATGCTTTGCATGCAGGTGCCTGGTCATGCAGGTTGTGCTCAGGTTCAGAACGTTAATGCCTCGCTTCAGGCTCTGATGGCACAGCGTGCAAACCACTCGGGTCTTGTCGTCAGCACATTGTTTGAAGAAGTGCCATGCCAGGGAACTCCTTGAAGCTGCCTTTGGGGTGCTCGGTCCCAGATGGCGGCGGTCAGTAGCAGGCGGAGTCTCTTGGCGGCGGGTGTTCTGCTTTTGCCCACTGCTCCCTCTTTTGCTACGCTGTTGGCTCGGTCTCACCACTGCCTCTTCCTCCGAACTGTGAAAGTCAGTGGCACGACCTTCATTCCATGTGGGGTCTAGGACCTCATCGTCCCCTGCATCGTCTTCCACCCAGTCTTGATCCCTGACCTCCTGTTCAGTCTGCACACTTCAGAAAGACGCAGCAGTTGGCACCTGTGTTTCGTCATCATCAGAGACATGCTGAGGTGGTATTCCCATGTCCTCATCATCAGGAAACATAAGTGGTTGTGCGTCAGTGCATTCTATGTCTTTCACCGCTGGGGAAGGGCTAGGTGGATGCCCTTGGGAAACCCTGCCAGCGGAGTCTTCAAACAGCATAAGAGACTGCTGCATAACTTGAGGCTGAGACAGTTTCCCTGGTATGCATGGGGGTGATGTGACAGACTGATGGGGTTGGTTTTCAGGCGCCATCTGTGCGCTTTCTGCAGAAGACTGGGTGGGAGATAATGTGAACGTGCTGGATCCACTGTCGGCCACCCAATTGACTAATGCCTGTACCTGCTCAGGCCTTACCATCCTTAGAACGGCATTGGGCCCCACCATATATCGCTGTAAATTCTGGCGGCTACTGGGACCTGAGGTAGTTGGTACACTAGGACGTGTGGATGTGGAAGAACGGCCACGTCCTCTCCCAGCACCAGAGGGTCCACTAACACCACCACGACCATGTCCACGTCCGCGTCCCTTACTAGATGTTTTTCTCATTGTTATGGTTCACCACAACAACAAATATATTATTTGGCCCAATGTATTGTATTCAAATTCAGCGGGATATAAATTTGAGGCCTAGTATTTAGGCGCTGGGTGACCGGTATGGATTTAGTGACAGAATTAGACTTGGAAATGCACAGAAGCGTGTGTGTGTGAAGTTATTCTGAATGACCCAATGTGCACCTTGAATATTATATACCCTTTTAGGGATAGATTTCAAATAGCTCTGATATAGCAGAAACCACTAAATTATGAAATTGCTAAATTGGGAATTGTATTTCAACCCAGAACAAAAAATGTGCTTTGACGGACACTAAATAACTTTCCCAGCCACAACAGGACAGCGTTAACGAGAGATTTAGCAGGATATAAATTTGAGGCCTAGTATTTAGGCGCTGGGTGACCGGTATGGATTTAGTGACAGAATTAGACTTGGAAATGCACAGAAGCGTGTGTGTGTGAAGTTATTCTGAATGACCCAATGTGCACCTTGAATATTATATACCCTTTTAGGGATAGATTTCAAATAGCTCTGATATAGCAGAAACCACTAAATTATGAAATTGCTAAATTGGGAATTGTATTTCAACCCAGAACAAAAAATGTGCTTTGACGGACACTAAATAACTTTCCCAGCCACAACAGGACAGCGTTAACGAGAGATTTAGCAGGATATAAATTTGAGGCCTAGTATTTAGGCGCTGGGTGACAGGTATGGGTTTAGTGACAGAATTAGACTTAGAAATACACAGTAGCGGGTGTGTGTGAAGTTATTCTGAATGACCCAATGTGCACCTTGAATATTATATACCCTTTTAGGGATAGATTTCAAATAGCTCTGATATAGCAGAAACCACTAAATTATGAAATTGCTAAATTGGGAATTGTATTTCAACCCAGAACAAAAAATGTGCTTTGACGGACACTAAATAACTTTCCCAGCCACAACAGGACAGCGTTAACGAGAGATTTAGCAGGATATAAATTTGAGGCCTAGTATTTAGGCGCTGGGTGACAGGTATGGGTTTAGTGACAGAATTAGACTTGGAAATACACAGTAGCGGGTGTGTGTGAAGTTATTCTGAATGACCCAATGTGCACCTTGAATATTATATACCCTTTTAGGGATAGATTTCAAATAGCTCTGATATAGCAGAAACCACTAAATTATGAAATTGCTAAATTGGGAATTGTATTTCAACCCAGAACAAGAAATGTACTTGAACGGACACTAAATAACTCGCCCAGCTACAGCACTAAGGACAGATTTAGCTGGATATAAATTTGAGGCCTAGTATTTAGGCGCTGGGTGACAGGTATGGGTTTAGTGACAGAATTAGACTTGGAAATGCACAGTAGCGGGTGTGTGAAGTTATTCTGAATGTCCCTATGTGCACCTTCAATATGATCTACCCTTTTAGGGATAGATTTCAAATAGCTCTGATATAGCAGAAACCACTAAATTATGAAATTGCTAAATTGGGAATTGTATTTCAACCCAGAACAAGAAATGTGCTTGAACGGACACTAAATAACTCGCCCAGCTACAGCACTAAGGACAGATTTAGCTGGATATAAATTTGAGGCCTAGTATTTAGGCGCTGGGTGACAGGTATGGGTTTAGTGACAGAATTAGACTTGGAAATACACAGTAGCGGGTGTGTGTGAAGTTATTCTGAATGACCCAATGTGCACCTTAAATATTATATACCCTTTTAGGGATAGATTTCAAATAGCTCTGATATAGCAGAAACCACTAAATTATGAAATTGCTAAATTGGGAATTGTATTTCAACCCAGAACAAGAAATGTGCTTGAACGGACACTAAATAACTCGCCCAGCTACAGCACTAAGGACAGATTTAGCTGGATATAAATTTGAGGCCTAGTATTTAGGCGCTGGGTGACAGGTATGGGTTTAGTGACAGAATTAGACTTGGAAATGCACAGTAGCGGGTGTGTGAAGTTATTCTGAATGTCCCTATGTGCACCTTCAATATGATCTACCCTTTTAGGGATAGATTTCAAATAGCTCTGATATAGCAGAAACCACTAAATTATGAAATTGCTAAATTGGGAATTGTATTTCAACCCAGAACAAGAAATGTGCTTGAACGGACACTAAATAACTCGCCCAGCTACAGCACTAACGACAGATTTAGCTGGATATGAATTTGAGGCCTAGTATTTAGGCGCTGGGTGACAGGTATGGGTTTAGTGACAGAATTAGACTTGGAAATACACAGTAGCGGGTGTGTGTGAAGTTATTCTGAATGACCCAATGTGCACCTTGAATATTATATACCCTTTTAGGGATAGATTTCAAATAGCTCTGATATAGCAGAAACCACTAAATTATGAAATTGCTAAATTGGGAATTGTATTTCAACCCAGAACAAGAAATGTGCTTGAACGGACACTAAATAACTCGCCCAGCTACAGCACTAAGGACAGATTTAGCTGGATATAAATTTGAGGCCTAGTATTTAGGCGCTGGGTGACAGGTATGGGTTTAGTGACAGAATTAGACTTGGAAATGCACAGTAGCGGGTGTGTGAAGTTATTCTGAATGTCCCTATGTGCACCTTCAATATGATCTACCCTTTTAGGGATAGATTTCAAATAGCTCTGATATAGCAGAAACCACTAAATTATGAAATTGCTAAATTGGGAATTGTATTTCAACCCAGAACAAGAAATGTGCTTGAACGGACACTAAATAACTCGCCCAGCTACAGCACTAAGGACAGATTTAGCTGGATATAAATTTGAGGCCTAGTATTTAGGCGCTGGGTGACAGGTATGGGTTTAGTGACAGAATTAGACTTGGAAATGCACAGTAGCGGGTGTGTGAAGTTATTCTGAATGTCCCTATGTGCACCTTCAATATGATCTACCCTTTTAGGGATAGATTTCAAATAGCTCTGATATAGCAGAAACCACTAAATTATGAAATTGCTAAATTGGGAATTGTATTTCAACCCAGAACAAGAAATGTGCTTGAACGGACACTAAATAACTCGCCCAGCTACAGCACTAACGACAGATTTAGCTGGATATGAATTTGAGGCCTAGTATTTAGGCGCTGGATGACAGGTATGGGTTTAGTGACAGAATTAGACTTGGAAATGCACAGTAGCGGGTGTGTGAAGTTATTCTGAATGACCCTATGTGCACCTTGAATATTATATACCCTTTTAGGGATAGATTTCAAATAGCTCTGATACAGCAGAAACCACTAAATTTTTAAATTGCTAAATTGGGAATTGTATTTCAACCCAGAACAAAAAATGTGCTTTGACGGACACTAAATAACTTTCCCAGCCACAACAGGACAGCGGTAACGAGAGATTTAGCGGGATATAAATTTGAGGCCTAGTATTTAGGCGCTGGGTGACCGGTATGGATTTAGTGACAGAATTAGACTGGGATATGGCCAAAAAATAACCACACTATTGCTGGTTAAATGCACTTGGTGATGGGCGCAGCTTGCCCCTGATGTAGTATATGGCCAAAAAATGAACAGACTATTGCTGGTTAAATGCACTTGGTGTCACAGCTTGACCAACCACACTACTGAGGGTTAAATGCACTTGGTGACGGGCGCAGCTTGCCCCTGATGTAGTATATGGCCAAAAAATGAACAGACTATTGCTGGTTAAATGCACTTGGTGACGGGCGCAGCTTGCCCCTGATTTAGTATATGGCCAAAAAATGAACAGACTATTGCTGGTTAAATGCACTTGGTGTGATAGCTTGACCAACCACACTACTGAGGGTTAAATGCACTTGGTGACGGGCGCAGCTTGCCCCTGATGTAGTATATGGCCAAAAAATAAACAGACTATTGCTGGTTAAATGCACTTGGTGTGACAGCTTCACCCTGATGTAGGCTTTAGCCAAAAAACAAACGCACCATTGAGGGTTAAATGCACTTGGTGACAGGCGCAGCTTGCCCCTGATGTAGTATATGGCCAAAAAATAAACAGACTATTGCTGGTTAAATGCACTTGGTGTGACAGCTTCACCCTGATGTAGGCTTTAGCCAAAAAACAACCACACCATTGAGGGTTAAATGCACTTGGTCGCAGCTTGTGCTGGCGCACCACAAGACACAAAATGGCCGCCGATCACCCCAGAAAAATGTGACTGACAAACGGTCTGGGCAGCCTAAAAACAGTGAGCAATTGAGGATCAGCAGCTCAATGATCCACAGCTGCAGATCGATCAGTTAATCAAGTCCTTTGGAGGAGTTAATCTGCCTAATCTCGCCCTACTGTCGCAGCCGCAACCTCTCCCTACGCTAATCAGAGCAGAGTGACGGGCGGCGCTATGTGACTCCAGCTTAAATAGAGGCTGGGTCACATGGTGCTCTGGCCAATCACAGCCATGCCAATAGTAGGCATGGCTGTGATGGCCTCTTGGGGCAAGTAGTATGACGCTTGTTGATTGGCTGCTTTGCAGCCTTTCAAAAAGCGCCAAGAAAGCGTCACAAAAGCGCGAAGAAAGCGACGAACACCGAACCCGAACCCGGACTTTTACGAAAATGTCCGGGTTCGGGTCCGTGTCACGGACACCCCAAAATTCGGTACGAACCCGAACTATACAGTTCGAGTTCGCTCATCCCTAGTGCCTAATCATATTCATCCTACTTGGTGGCCCAATCTCAGTGTGAAGGTATGGAAATTGCAGGGAGATTGCAGTATATTGGCGTGTTCATTACATTCTTGTGCACCTACATTCATAGTTAATCCATAGGTACTGTGTTGTCAGAATAGCAGGCAGGTGTAATTTACTGCTGTCCACCATGCAGTGCGGCAATATTTATACCTAATCACTTCTGGTAAAGAAAAAGGAAAGCATACATCACCCTTTAGTAAAGCAAAAAACTAGTGTTGAGCGAGCATGCTTGGCCGAATGCCAGTTCTGCTCGAGCATCGCAGAGTTTTGCCGAACACCGAGTGTGCTCGATTCAGTGTATTTAAATCTAATTAATCCTCTATTTCTGTGCAGAAGATCGCTGTGCAGTAAGAGAATCCCTCAGTGTGTGTCCGTGGTTCAGGAGTCCCTGCTCTGACTCCATATATAGCTAGGTCCATATCTGGAGTCAGTGCTTGGGGACACCCCAGTGTATTTAAATATAATTTAGGCTGCATTTTAGAAAAGTTTCTGCTGGGATTTGAACTCACAACTTTCTCCATTAGAGGTAAGGCACTTAACCATTCAGCTATAATAGCTGCATAGCCTGTTACTTAAATAAAAATAAATAAAAATAAATAAAAAATATTGACTTCTACTGTACTGTCAAAAATGTATGGCACAAAATAAATGTGTAATTACAGGAAAAAAATAAAATTATATATATATATATATATATATATATATATATATATATATATATATAGATATTTACTTTGTGCCATACATTTTTTGCAATTACAAAAAAAAAAAACAATACATATATATACAGTACAGACCAAAAGTTTGGACACACCTTCTCATTCAAAGAGTTTTCTTTATTTTCATGACTATGAAAATTGTAGATTCTCACTGAAGGCATCAAAACTATGAATTAACACATGTGGAATTATATACTTACCAAAAAAGTGTGAAACAACTGAAAATATGTCATATTCTAGGTTCTTCAAAGTAGCCACCATTTGCTTTGATTACTGCTTTGCACACTCTTGGCATTCTCTTGATGAACTTCAAGAGGTAGTCACCTGAAATGGTTTTCACTTCACAGGTGTGCCCTGTCAGGTTTAATAAGTGGGATTTCTTGCCTTATAAATGGGGTTGGGACCATCAGTTGCGTTGTGGAGAAGTCAGGTGGATACACAGCTGATAGTCCTACTGAATAGACTGTTAAAATTTGTATTATGGCAAGAAAAAAGCAGCTAAGTAAAGAAAAATGAGTGGCCATCATTACTTTAAGAAATGAAGGTCAGTCAGTCCGAAAAATTGGGAAAACTTTGATAGTGTCCCCAAGTGCAGTCACAAAAACCATCAAGCGCTACAAAGAAACTGGCTCACATGCGGACCGCCCCAGATAAGGAAGACCAAGACTCACCTCTGCTGCGGAGGATAAGTTCATCCGAGTCACCAGCCTCAGAAATCGCAGGTTAACAGCAGCTCAGATTAGAGACCAGGTCAATGCCACACAGAGTTCTAGCAGCAGACACATCTCTAGAACAACTGTTAAGAGGAGACTGTGAATCAGGCCTTCATGGTAGAATATCTGCTAGGAAACCACTTCTAAGGACAGGCAACAAGCAGAAGAGACTTGTTTGGGCTAAAGAACACAAGGAATGGACATTAAACCAGTGGAAATCTGTGCTTTGGTCTGATGAGTCCAAATTTGAGATCTTTGGTTCCAAACACCGTGTCTTTGTGCGACGCAGAAAAGGGGAACGGATGGACTCTACATGCCTGGTTCCCACCGTGAAGCATGGAAGAGGAGGTGTGATGGTGTGGGGGTGCTTTGCTGGTGACACTGTTGGGGATTTATTCAAAATTGAAGGCATACTGAACAAGCATGGCTACCACAGCATTTTGCAGCGGCATGCTATTCCATCCGGTTTGCGTTTAGTTGGACCATCATTTATTTTTCAACAGGACAATGACCCCAAACACACCTCCAGGCTGTGTAAGGGCTATTTCACCATGAAGGAGAGTGATGGGGTGCTGCGCCAGATGACCTGGCCTCCACAGTCACCGGACCTGAACCCAATCGAGATGGTTTGGGGTGAGCTGGACCGCAGAGTGAAGGCAAAAGGGCCAACAAGTGCTAAGCATCTCTGGGAACTCCTTCAAGACTGTTGGAATACCATTTTAGGTGACTACCTCTTGAAGCTCATCAAGAGAATGCCAAGAGTGTGCAAAGCAGTAATCAAAGCAAAAGATGGCTACTTTGAAGAACCTACAATATGACATATTTGCAGTTGTTTTTTATGTACAGGTCATTCTCAAAAAATTAGCATATTGTGATAAAGTTCATTATTTTCTGTAATGTACTGATAAACATTAGACTTTCATATATTTTAGATTCATTACACACAACCTGAAGTAGTTCAAGCCTTTTATTGTTTTAATATTGATGATTTTGGCATACAGCTCATGAAAACCCAAAATTCCTATCTAAAAAAATTAGCATATCATGAAAAGGTTCTCTAAACGAGCTATTAACCTAATCATCTGAATCAACTAATTAACTCTAAACACCTGCAAAAGATTCCTGAGGCTTTTAAAAACTCCCAGCCTGGTTCATTACTCAAAACCGCAATCATGGGTAAGACTGCCGACCTGACTGCTGTCCAGAAGGCCATCATTGACACCCTCAAGCAAGAGGGTAAGACACAGAAAGAAATTCTGAACGAATAGGCTGTTCCCAGAGTGCTGTATCAAGGCACCTCAGTGGGAAGTCTGTGGGAAGGAAAAAGTGTGGCAGAAAACGCTGCACAACGAGAAGAGGTGACCGGACCCTGAGGAAGATTGTGGAGAAGGACCGATTCCAGACCTTGGGGGACCTGCGGAAGCAGTGGACTGAGTCTGGAGTAGAAACATCCAGAGCCACCGTGTACAGGCGTGTGCAGGAAATGGGCTACAGGTGCCGCATTCCCCAGGTCAAGCCACTTTTGAACCAGAAACAGCGGCAGAAGCGCCTGACCTGGGCTACAGAGAAGCAGCACTGGACTGTTGCATGTCATTCGGAAATCAAGGTGCCAGAGTCTGGAGGAAGACTGGGGAGAGGGAAATGCCAAAATGCCTGAAGTCCAGTGTCAATTACCCACAGTCAGTGATGGTCTGGGGTGCCATGTCAGCTGCTGGTGTTGGTCCACTGTGTTTTATCAAGGGCAGGGTCAATGCAGCTAGCTATCAGGAGATTTTGGAGCACTTCATGCTTCCATCTGCTGAAAAGCTTTATGGAGATGAATATTTCATTTTTCAGCACGACCTGGCACCTGCTCACAGTGCCAAAACCACTGGTAAATGGTTTACTGACCATGGTATTACTGTGCTCAATTGGCCTGCCAACTCTCCTACCTGAACCCCATAGAGAATCTGTGGGATATTGGGAAGAGAAAGTTGAGAGACGCAAGACCCAACACTCTGGATGAGCTTAAGGCCGCTATCGAAGCCTCCTGGGCCTCCATAACACCTCAGCAGTGCCACAGGCTGATTGCCTCCATGCCACGCCGCATTGAAGCAGTCATTTCTGCAAAAGGATTCCCGACCAAGTATTGAGTGCATAACTGAACATAATTATTTGAAGGTTGACTTTTTTTGTATTAAAAACACTTTTCTTTTATTGGTCGGATGAAATATGCTAATTTTTTGAGATAGGAAATTTGGGTTTTCATGAGCTGTATGCCAAAATCATCAATATTAAAACAATAAAAGGCTTGAACTACTTCAGTTGTGTGTAATGAATCTAAAATATATGAAAGTCCAATGTTTATCAGTACATTACAGAAAATAATGAACTTTATCACAATATGCTAATTCTTTTAGAAGGACCTGTATATAATTCCACATCTGTTAATTCATAGTTTTGATGCCTTTAGTGTGAATCTACAATTTTCATAGTCCTAAAAATAATGAAAACTCTTTGAATGAGAAGGTGTGTCCAAACTTTTGGTCTGTACTGTATATATATATATATATATATACAGACGTGGACAAAATTGTTGGTACCCTTTGGTCAATGAAAGAAAAAGTCACAATGGTCACAGAAATAACTTTAATCTGACAAAAGTAATAATAAATTAAAATTCTATAAATGTTAACCAATGAAAGTCAGACATTGTTTTTCAACCATGCTTCAACAGAATTATGTAAAAAAATAAACTCATGAAACAGGCATGGACAAAAATGATGGTACCCCTAGAAAACACAGAACATAATGTGACCAAAGGGACATGTTAATTCAAGGTGTGTCCACTAATTAGCATCACAGGTGTCTACAACCTTGTAATCAGCCATTGGGCCTATATATATGGCTCCAGGTAATCACTGTGTTGTTTGGTGATATGGTGTGTACCACACTCGACATGGACCAGAGGAAGCAAAGGAAAGAGCTGTCTCAAGAGATCAGAAAGAAAATTATAGACAAGCATGTTAAAGGTAAAGGCTATAAGACCATCTCCAAGCAACTAGATGTTCCTGTGAGTACAGTTGCACATATTATTCATAAGTTTAAGATCCATGGGACTGTAGCCAACCTCCCTGGACGTGGCCGCAGGAGGAAAATTGATGACAAATCTAAGAGACGGATAATCCGAATGGTAACAAAAGAGCCTAGAAAGACTTCTAAAGAGATTCAAGGTGAACTTCATGCTCAAGGAACATCAGTGTCAGATCGCACCATCCGTCGTTGTTTGAGCCAAAGTGGACTACATGGGAGACGACCAAGGAGGACACCATTGTTGAAAACGAATCATAAAAAAGCAAGACTGGAATATGCCAAACTACATGTTGACAAGCCACAAAGCTTCTGGGAGAATGTCCTGTGGACAGATGAGACAAAAATCGAAGTTTTTGCCAAGGCACATCAGCTGTATGTTCACAGACGAAAAAATGAAGCATATCAAGAAAAGAACACTGTCCCTACTGTGAAACATGGAGGAGGCTCTGTTATGTTCTGGGGCTGCTTTGCTGCGTCTGGCACAGGGTGTCTTGAATCTGTGCAGGGTACAATGAAATCTCAAGACTATCAAGGAATTCTAGAGAGAAATGTACTAGCCAGTGTCAGAAAGCTTGGTCTCAGTCGCAGGTCATGGGTCTTGCAACAGGACAATGACCCAAAACACACCGCTAAAAACACCCAAGAATGGCTAAGAGGAAAAAATTGGACTATTCTAAAGTGGCCTTCTATGAGCCCTGACCTCAATCCTATTGAGCATCTTTGGAAGGAGCTGAAACATGCAGTCTGGAAAAGGCACCCTTCAAACCGGACACAACTGGAGCAGTTTGCTCATGAGGAGTGGGCCAAAATACCTGCTGAGAGGTGCAGATGTCTCATTGACAGTTACAGGAAGCGTTTGATTGCAGTGATTGCCTCAAAAGGTTGCGCAACAAAATATTAAGTTAGGGGTACCATCATTTTTGTCCATGCCTGTTTCATGAGTTTATTTTTTTACATAATTCTGTTGAAGCATGGTTGAAAAACAATGTCTGACTTTCATTGGTTAACATTTATAGAATTTTAATTTATTATTACTTTTGTCAGATTAAAGTTATTTCTGTGACCATTGTGACTTTTTCTTTCATTGACCAAAGGGTACCAACAATTTTGTCCACGTCTGTATATATATATACAGTACAGACCAAAAGTTTGGACACACCGTCTTATTCAAAAAATTTTCTTTATTTCCATGGCTATGAAAATTGTAGATTCACACTGAAGGCATCAAAACTATGAATTAACACATGTGGAATTATATGCAGAACAAAAAAGCGTGAAACAACTGAAAATATGTCATATTCTAGGTTCTTCAAAGTAGCCACCTTTTGCTTTGATTACTGCTTTGCACACTCTTGGCATTCTCTTGATGAGTGTCACCAGCAAAGCACCCCCACACCATCACACCTCCTCCTCCATGCTTCACGGTGGGAACCAGACATGTAGAGTCCATCCGTTCCCCTTTTCTGCGTCGCACAAAGACACGGTGTTTGGAACCAAAGATCTCAAATTTGGACTCATCAGACCAAAGCACAGATTTCCACTGGTTTAATGTCCATTCCTTGTGTTCTTTAGCCCAAACAAGTCTCTTCTGCTTGTTGCCTGTCCTTAGAAGTGGTTTCCTAGCAGATATTCTACCATGAAGGCCTGATTCACAGTCTCCTCTTAACAGTTGTTCTAGAGATGTGTCTGCTGCTAGAACTCTGTGTGGCATTGACCTGGTCTCTAATCTGAGCTGCTGTTAACCTGCGATTTCTGAGGCTGGTGACTCGGATGAACTTATCCTCCGCAGCAGAGGTGACTCTTGGTCTTCCTTATCTGGGGCGGTCCGCATGTGAGCCAGTGTCTTTGTAGCGCTTGATGGTTTTTGTGACTGCACTTGGGGACACTATCAAAGTTTTCCCAATTTTTCGGACTGACTGACCTTCATTTCTTAAAGTAATGATGGCCACTCATTTTTCTTTACTTAGCTGCTTTTTTCTTGCCATAATACAAATTTTAACAGTCTATTCAGTAGGACTATCAGCTGTGTATCCACCTGACTTCTCCACAACGCAACTGATGGTCCCAACCCCATTTATAAGGCAAGAAATCCCACTTATTAAACCTGACAGGGCACACCTGTGAAGTGAAAACCATTTCAGGTGACTACCTCTTGAAGTTCATCAAGAGAATGCCAAGAGTGTGCAAAGCAGTAATCAAAGCAAAAGGTGGCTACTTTGAAGAACCTAGAATATGACATATTTTCAGTTGTTTCACACTTTTTTGTTATGTATATAATTCCACATGTGTTAATACATAGTTCTCATGCCTTCAGTGTGAATCTATAATATTCATAGTCATGAAAATAAAGAAAACTCTTTGAATGAGAAGGTGTGTCCAAACTTTTGGTCTGTACTGTATATATATATATATATATATATATATATATATATATATATATATATTTATATATATATATATATATATATTTGTAATTACACATTTAGTTTGTGCCATAAATTTTTTATAATTACAAAAAAATATATAAAATTTATAAATCTAATTTAACCTCTATTTCTGAAAAAGTTTGCAAAGGGATTTGAACTCAAAGCTTCTGCATCATAGCCCAGAACTTTAACCACTACACTATGTTGCTCAGGCGTGGCCACCCTTACAGACACAAAGAGCCAAAAAATGACTGCCAGGAGCCACAAGAGACACAAGCAAAAAAAAAAGATTTTTCATCTGAGGTCTGATAAAACTATTTTTAACACATGCTTTTTAATCCCTTCTGTTAGCTGTAGATTTACTGGGTGTGGAGGGTGGCAACAGCATCAGTGGCAGTGACAGTGACAATATTGGCCCCATAATAGAGTGGGGATGGGGGCCAACAGTAGTGGCAGTAACACAAACAATAGAGGACCCAAGACAGAGTAGGGAGGTGGGGCAGCAGCAGCATTGGCAGTAGGGCTGGGTTTATATCACTGTTTATTTTTCCATTCTTCTGATCCTCTTTCAGTCAGAATTTGATCAGTGTTTCTAAGCAAAAACCAGTAGTGGGTCTGAAATGGAGATACAATTAATACAAATATTTGCATTTCTTCTGTGTTTTGGACCCACTCCTATTTTTGGCTTACAAATACTGCTTAAATACTGATGCAAAATACTGACCTTCTGAAAGAGGACCTATTTGTATCCATTTTGATCATTTACACCTGAAATCATTATTTTTTTTTTTCATGAAGGACTTTAAATGCCTCTTTCACATGGTCAATATTTGGTCAGTATTTTGCATCAGTATTTGTAAGCCAAAAACAGGAGTGGGTTCAAAACAGAGATAAAATGTAATTTAATTATTTGTATCTCATCTGTGTTTTGAACCCACTCCTTGGCAGGAAAAAAAAATAAAATTAAAGGAAAAATTGATAGAAAACATTCTTTCCTGAATAGTTACTTGTATTTAAAGTGCAAAAAATTACAAGAAAGAGGCACTTTGATACACCCTTTGGTACACATAAAGGAAGGCATCATACACACCCTTTAAAAATTATAATTGATGGCCTGCTGGTGACCCTCAAAAACGATAGGAGCAAGGGCCTGCTGATCTGACCATCTAAAACATTATAGGCGGTGGCCTTCTGCCGCTTTGGTGACTCTAGTTAACCTGGGGCCGATGGCACGTCCCCGTGATGGCGACGATCCATTCGGATGTCTGGCCTATTAACTTTCGATGTAATTGTCAGCTCAAAACCATTGTAAACTATGGGTATGGGAATCAGTGTTTAATTCTGGAGGGTGAGCCTGAGAAACGGCTACCACATACAAGGAAGGCAAGCGGGTGGCGCGCAAATCACACACTCCAGACTCGTGGAGGTAGTGACGATAAATAACAATACAGGACTCTTAAGATGCCCTGTTATTGGAATGAGTAATACAAAATTACAGGGAATGTCGCTGCAGTATTTTGGATTTGGATGAGGAAACGTTATACAGGAGAGGCCCTGCTGCTGCTTTGTTGACTATAGATAACTTCTGCCTGATCTCACATCCCCGTGACGTTCATGATCCATTTGGATATTTTCCCTATCAAATTTTGATGTTCTTTTATGCGCCTAAACGGGGAATCATTGTCCGATTTCGGAGAGGGAGCCTGATAAACGGCTACAGCTACTACTTCAAAGCAAGGCAGCATGAGTTGTGGGCCTGCAGTTGAGCTGACCCTGTAAAAGATTTGAGTTGCGGATTTGCAGGTGAGCTGACCCTGTAAAAGATTTTGGGTGCGGGCCTGCTGGTGAGCTGACCATGTAAAACATTATATGTGAGTGCCTGCGGGTGAGCTGACCCTGTAAAACATTATATGTGAGGGCCTGCAGCTGAGCTGACCCTCTAAAACATTCTATGCGAGGTCCTGCATGTGAGCTGACCCAGTAAAAGATTTGAGTTGCAGGCCTGCAGGTGAGCTGACCCAGTAAAAGATTTTAGGTACGGGCCTGGTGGTGAGCTGAGGTGGAACTGACAAACCCAACTTGATTTGATGGCTGCATTAATCTGCAAGTGACCGTAATACAGCTCTACAGATTTGTTTCCACCTGCATCTTTCTCAACAATCTGTGGCCTTTTATCCAGACTTTGTCATTGTGCCACTATGTGGCTTCCTCCTGCTGCCATCTCCACACCATGTCACGTTGCCACTCATTTTTATCACCATGCTGCTGCTGATGCTGCTTAAAATGCCTTAAAGTGATCACCAGGCCTACAATTTAATTAAGGTTTTGGAATTGATAACCCCAACTTGCTTTTGTGGGCTGCATCAGTGGCATAGCTAGAAATGACTGAGCCTCACAGCAAATTTTTCAAAGGGGATCCATCACACAGTAATTTTTTTAGCGACCCCTTCCTTCCATGCCGCCCCCATTCCTGTGGCTAGTAAAGATCGCTCTATCAGACCAGGGCTGGCAGCTGTTCCATCCGTTTTATACACTGTCTATACTGTCACTATATAATTTCATTGTGTAATACTGTTGAGGGGGCCCTGACCAAATCCTTTAGTCCTCCTCCTCCTGGATGGGCCCTTTCTGGGTCAGGGCCCCATAGCTGCAGCTTCCCCGGCTTCCGCTATAGCTACGCCCTGGTCTGCAGTAATCTGCAGGTGGCCATGATACAGCTCCACAGATTCTTTCCATCTGCATCTTTCTAAACAATCTCTGTCCTTAGTCTTTTATCCAGACTCAGTCATTGTGCCACTAAGTGGCCTCCTCATGCTGCCATCTCTACAGTATGTCACCTTGCCACTCATTTTTATCACCATGCTGCTGCTGATGCTGCTTAAAATGCCTAAAAGTGATCACCAGGCCCTCAATTTAATTAAGGTTTTGGAATCGATAAACCCAACTTGCTTTTGTGGGCTGCATCAGTGTCGTAGCTAGAAATGACTAGGCCCCATAGCAAATTTTTGAATGTGGCTCCATCACACAATAATTTTTTAGCGACCCATTCCTTTCATGCTACCCACATTCCTGTGGCTTGTAAAGATCGCTCTATCAGATCAGGGCCGGCAGCTGTTCCATCCGTTTTATACACTGTCTATACTGTCACTGTATATAATTTCATGGGCCCTGACCAAATCCTTTAGTCCTTCTCCTCCTCCTGGTTGGGCCCCTTCCCCTGGTCTGCATTAATCTGCAGGTGACCGTCATACAGCTCCATAGATTTATTTCCATCTGCATCTTTCTAAACAATCTGTGGCCTTAGTATTTGCGTTTGCGTTCAAATGCCTGGGGAAATGACATTTGGACACTGCGCTGGGACAGGGAAGTGGATGTGGTCGTTGATGGTGCTTGCAAAGTTCCAGATGGAGGGCAGGAGGCATCCGGGCCTGCGTCTTGGACAAGGTATTGTCCAGCATGTAACATAGGGTAAGAGGAGGCAGTGGTGTGACCCGTAGACACAGATTGTGGACCCAGGCATTCAGCCTGCCTATTAGGGTGCTTTGATGCCATGTGGCGGATCATGTTGGTGGTGGTGAGGTTGATAGTGTTTATGCCCCAGCTCATTTTGGTGTGGCACAGGTTGCAAACTACTATTCTTTTGTTGTCCGCACTTTCCTCAAAAAAGTGCCATACTGCTGATAACCTACCCCTTGGCAAGGAAGGTTTACGCAATGGGGTGCTCCGTGGAACAGTCGGTGGTGCCTGCCTTCTACCTTTTGCCACCCCACTGCCTCTTCCAGCCTGTTGCAGTGCTGCAGATGCCTCCCCCTCTGTACTGCTCTCCTTGCTCGGCTTGTTGCCACCTGCCCAGGTTGGGTCAGTGACCTCGTCATTCAGCACCTCCTCTTCCACTTTCTCACTCTGATCATCCTCCTGATTTGTTGACCTAACTACAACCTCAGTGATTGACAACTGTGTGTCCTCCTCTTCCTCAACCCCTTGAGACAGTAATTGCGGTTGAGTCATTGGCAACTGTGTCTCATCATCATCCACCTCGTTACACACTTATTGCCGTTCCCCAGCGTCATGTTCTTGTGACTCTGGATGCTCAAGAGGTTGGGAATTGGGGCACAATATCTCAGGTCCCTCTTCAAGCGTTTTTGGCGAGAGGGCCAAATCAATTAATGGCGATGCAAAGAGGTCCTCAGAATATCCGAGTGTGGGATCACTTGTTTGGCCAGACTGTAAATGATAGGAGGAAGGAGGATCAGGGTGAGGATTGTGTGGACCAGACTCCTGGCTACTGAGACTGGACTTGGTGCTTAAGCGACTGTAAGCACTATCTACTGCAATCCAACCGAGCACCTGCTCGCACTGGGCTGATTTCAAAAGTGGTGTCCCGCGTCGCTCTGAAAACTGGGACATAAAGCTAAGTATCTTGGATGATTGTTTTTCTTGTGCTCGGCAGCAGGCACAGTTTCACCGGACTTAGGGCCATGGCCTCTGCGTGTACCATCAGCATCACGGCCACTTCCCCGTCCCTTAATGCTCGCCTTCTTTATATTAAATGTTATATGTTATAAGGGACTGTTTATAGGTAAAATGTGGATAAATTATGGAAAATATATATTTTTTGTCAGTAATATTTTTCCCAATATCTGGCCCTGACACACACACACGCTTGCAGTGCAGATGTGACAATTCACTGCAGATACCTTTTATAAGCAAAGTGTGGATAAATTATGGAAAATATATATTTGTTGTTTGTGATCTGGCACTGACGCACAAAAAGTATTGCAGCACAGATGTCACAAGTCACTGCAGACACCCTCTATTGAAAAGTATTGCAAAGTATCCAAAAAAAATAAAAATCGCTGGCTAAATTATATTGCTTTTCTGCCAGCCTGCCATCACACACAAAAGTCCTTAAAAGGACTTTTGGGTCTTTGAAACGTTTTTTTTTTTTTATTGAATATATTGCGATCACACTCCCAAAACTATCTGTCTCTTCCTAAGCGCAGCTCTCCCTGACTCACAATGAGCCGAACCCGCGTCATCGGGTGCTATATAGCACCCGATGACGCGTTCCGGCCAGCAAATCACTATAATGCCAGTAGCCAACATGGGCTAACTCGCTCAACACTATTAACTATCCCTCCTGTCACAGTGAACACCCACTCTGATGCCAAACTACTTGCTGGGCAAGAAAGCATGCCCATTGCAAACTCGGCCAATTGTGGCCACACATCAAGTTTGGATGTCCTGTAGTCCAGGGGATCTTGGATCATGGGTTACAGGGTGTGCTCGAATTATGCCACCACCTGTTGGTAGAGGTTCTGCTGCATGTCCTGAGGCAGCTAGGTGGTTTCTTCAGTAGGTGGTAGAATAAAACTGCTCATTATAGACTCCAGACTAAAGTTGCTGCATATGGAGCTGGTGTTGTTCCTGACACTCCCAACAGTCATGGAGGTGGAGCTCAAGCGCAGAGGGTCCCCCCACTCAGACATTACTGAGGACGGGCGATAATGCTTCTAGGCATCGACCAACTGACTACACAGTATGTCTCTATAGTAGTCCATTTTTGCATCCCTCTCATAGGGTCTAAAAAATTATGACATTTTTGACCAGTAGCATAGGTCTAAGAATGTGTAAAGCCCGTAGTCATCCCTCTGCCGAACCCTGAAAAAGCAGCTGTCACTGCACAAACATGACAGCATGTATCTGGCCATTTGGGCAAGGGACGTGGAGGGCTTCCCTGCCTCCATCTTCACTGCATACTGCCACAGTCTGTTGGGGTCATCTGCATTATCTTCGTTGTCGTACTCCTGCTCCTTCTGTTCCTCTCCTGTTGCTTGAGTAGATAAACCACTTAGTTGTGTGTAAGGTTCCTGGGAGTTTATGTCATCCTCCTCCTTTTCTGCCAGTTCATCCTCCTCAGGACTTAGGTGGCCTTCAAATAGAAGTACCATGTATTCTGTCCCCACGTTAATCAGATTTGTCAGCATCTGCTCCAGGACATAAAGGAGTGGAATAACATCATTCATCCCGTAGGCCTACCAACTGACAAATAAACTGGCCTCCTCAAAGAGCCTGAGCAAACTGCACATGTCACACATGAGCTGCCACTGGAAGCCACTAACATGGAAATTACACTGGGGAGTAGACCTTCTGTAGTAGTCCATCTGCAGCATTTAGAAATCATCGACCGTCTTCCTCTGCTCGTACAAGTGGTCTAACATATGGAAAGTGGGGTTCTAATGGGTGGAAACGTTGCATATTAGGCGATGTTTGGAAAGATAATTTTGCCTTTGCAGCTTAAGGAGGGTGTGTTTTGAATGGTAAGAGTGGCTAAAGTGCATGCACAGTTTCCTGAACATTTTTAACAGATCTTGAAGTTGGGTGGAAAACATCAGGAACCAGGCGGCAACGAGATTGAAAACTTGTGCCTTGCGAGGCGCATGGGTCAACCCTCCCTGATGCAGCACAGACAAAATGTTCTTTCCATTCTCAGTAACCTTTGTTCCTATCTCTTTTTGGCGAGAAGACAACCAGTGTTCAATTTATTTATTGATTAAGCAGAGCAGTTCCTCCCCAGTGTGGCTTCATTCACCAAGGCTGACCAGGTGCAAAACCATGTGACAATGCCTAGCTGTACATACAGGGAGTGCAGAATTATTAGGCAAATGAGTATTTTGACCACATCATCCTCTTTATGCATGTTGTCTTACTCCAAGCTGTATAGGCTCGAAAGCCTACTACCAATTAAGCATATTAGGTGATGTGCATCTCTGTAATGAGAAGGGGTGTGGTCTAATGACATCAACACCCTATATCAGGTGTGCATAATTATTAGGCAACTTCCTTTCCTTTGGCAAAATGGGTCAAAAGAAGGACTTGACAGGCTCAGAAAAGTCAAAAATAGTGAGATATCTTGCAGAGGGATGCAGCACTCTTAAAATTGCAAAGCTTCTGAAGCGTGATCATCGAACAATCAAGTGTTTCATTCAAAATAGTCAACAGGGTCGCAAGAAGCGTGTGGAAAAACCAAGGCGCAAAATAACTGCCCATGAACTGAGAAAAGTCAAGCGTGCAGCTGCCAAGATGCCACTTGCCACCAGTTTGGTCATATTTCAGAGCTGCAACATCACTGGAGTGCCCAAAAGCACAAGGTGTGCAATACTCAGAGACATGGCCAAGGTAAGAAAGGCTAAAAGACGACCACCACTGAACAAGACACACAAGCTGAAACATCAAGACTGGGCCAAGAAATATCTCAAGACTGATTTTTCTAAGGTTTTATGGACTGATGAAATGAGAGTGAGTCTTGATGGGCCAGATGGATGGGCTTGTGGCTGGATTGGTAAAGGGCAGAGAGCTCCAGTCCGACTCAGATGCCAGCAAGGTGGAGGTGGAGTACTGGTTTGGGCTGGTATCATCAAAGATGAGCTTGTGGGGTCTTTTCGGGTTGAGGATGGAGTCAAGCTCAACTCCCAGTCCTACTGCCAGTTTCTGGAAGACACCTTCTTCAAGCAGTGGTACAGGAAGAAGTCTGCATCCTTCAAGAAAAACATGATTTTCATGCAGGACAATGCTCCATCACACGCGTCCAAGTACTCCACAGCGTGGCTGGCAAGAAAGGGTATAAAAGAAGAAAAACTAATGACATGGCCTCCTTGTTCACCTGATCTGAACCCCATTGAGAACCTGTGGTCCATCATCAAATGTGAGATTTACAAGGAGGGAAAACAGTACACCTCTCTGAACAGTGTCTGGGAGGCTGTGGTTGCTGCTGCACGCAATGTTGATGGTGAACAGATCAAAACACTGACAGAATCCATAGATGGCAGGCTTTTGAGTGTCCTTGCAAAGAAAGGTGGCTATATTGGTCACTGATTTGTTTTTGTTTTGTTTTTGAATGTCAGAAATGTATATTTGTGAATGTTGAGATGTTATATTGGTTTCACTGGTAAAAATAAATAATTAAAATGGGTATATATTTGTTTTTTGTTAAGTTGCCTAATAATTATGCACAGTAATAGTCACCTGCACACACAGATATCCCCCTAAAATAGCTAAAACTAAAAACAAACTAAAAACTACTTCCAAAAATATTCAGCTTTGATATTAATGAGTTTTTTGGGTTCATTGAGAACATGGTTGTTGTTCAATAATAAAATTAATCCTCAAAAATAAAACTTGCCTAATAATTCTGCACTCCCTGTACATGATATGCTGAAGGGCCACTATGAACTATGTCTAGATGGGAAGTTGAGGACAAGGTGGTGGATGAGTAGGCAGAGGAGGACATTGGTGCAGAAATCTCACACTTACAATATGGAGGCAGCATTGCCATTACCTGACCAAGTTGCTCGTGTGCCTGAGCAAGAATCACATTTACTGAGTGTCCTTTGAATTACATATATTGTCCTTGACCATAGTTACAACTCCTTATGTGAGCACTGACATGAACTCTACCAGACACAGAGAGGCTCAAGAACCTTCTGCTCAACGTACATGTGTAGGGCAGGTACAGCTTTTTTGGAAAAGTAATGTCGGATTGGGATTCTCCGCCTTGGATGAGCACAAGCCATCAGTTCTCTGAAATGTGCAGAGTTAACTACATGGAAAGGGAAAGACTGTAGTACCAGCAACTTAGCCAGATGCATGTTCAACACATGCAAACATACTGCTGTCTTATTGCAATCGCCTCAGTGATCGATTGGTGTCAAAATAATGACGCAAACTAGTAATTGGAGGAGCATAAGGTGGAGTAAAATTCGATGGGAAGGGACAACAGCTTCCGTCTGCTGAAGTTGTCTAACCCTGACAGCCGGATAGGGGGTGCGGGCTGGTTGGAGATGCAGCGGTGTCCTCATCAGACTGTCACACTGAATGAGTTTCAGGTTTTCCCACTTCACTTCATGATGATACTCCATGTGTTAATGCAGAGCTGTCATGCCAATATTAGCAACCTGGCCACGCCTCACTTTCTGCCCACATATTCTGCATACTGCCACGCTAACATCCCCTAGCATTTTGCTGAAAAATTCCCACACTACCGAATATGGCATTTTCCATGCACCACTGTGTAATGCCTTCCTGACGCTGCCTTTATGAACCTGTGCATTGCTAGTGTTTTCCTCACATGTTGCCTTCCCAGCAGCAGACGGTGTATGCCTCCAACGTTTGACTACAGATCTCCCACTGCTTCCACACTGCTACCTCTCGGGCACTCTGCCACCCTTGCCGCCTGATGATAACAATGCCCCCTCTTCACTCAGTTGCTATGTAAAATTGGCTACATCATCATCTACATCTGTTTGCTCGTCACTTGTGTTACTCTCTTGTGCACGTCCCTCTTGCAACATGTGCTCCCACTCGACTGTTATCATTGGCAGTTGCACACCTAGAAGAATCTGCAGCGGGCCTCTCCTCCAATTCTGTGCTGGGTTGTAACTGCTGACTTATAAAGCTCATTGTCACTGAAATGTGGAGCAGCAGCTGCTGCTACTTGTGCTAGCTACATCAACATTTTTGCCACTTCCTGTTCCCCTGGAGGGCCCAGCCTATTTTCTCTTGGCCATAGTGGACAGTAACTGTATCAGTAATGTAACAGATTAATTTAGAATATGGCTATAGTTCAACATGATGCACACAACAATATATTAGTCCACCTTTTAATACTGAAGCAGAGTAATTCTATGTATAAATTAACAGATTAATTAGGATTATGGCAGCAGTTTAACAAGATGCACATGGCGATATATTAGACCACCCTTTAATACTGAGGCACATTAATTGTATGTATAAACTAATAGATCAACACGGATTGTGGCAGCAGTTCAATAAGATGCACACAGCAATATATTAGACTGTTCTCTAATACTGAAACACAGTAATTCTATGTATAAGCTAACAGATTAACTGGGATTTAGTAGCAGTTCAACAAGATGCACACATCAATTACACTCAACCTTCAGTGTCCCTGCAGTGCACATATGCTCTTCCTATGCTCTCCCTACAATCTCTAAAAGCTCTCCCTATGATCTCTCTCTTTGCATTGCACTCTTCCTATCATTCAATATTCTCCTATCAATAGCTTTCTAAAAAATGTCCCTAGTGCATAAGCGCTTGTCATGTCTTTTTCTAAGCTCATCTCACTGTGAAATGGCGGAGACTAAGCGGGATGTGGTTTCTATAGGGCTGTGACATCACAGGGGATGGCTATCTGATGATTGGCTTGCTGCATGGCATTATGGGTCATATCACATTACCAGGCTTCTTACTTTCAGTTTGTAACACGTGCAGCAGCCATTTTAGAAAAATATGATTTGTTACCACAAATTGCAATGAAATTCGGATTTGTGATTAATCAAATTTTTCCTAAACTTCTGAATGAATTCCAATTCGGATGCTTTGATTCACTCAACACTAATTCCTGACCATACATAATATTATCAAAGACTGACAACGGAGGGGTGGAGGAGGATGAGTCTGAGCAGGGGAAGGACACTGTACTGCACTTGGATGTGATCTTGTGCTAGCTTGTTACTACTTCTGTTTTTCCACAAGAAATGGTAATGCCATTTCATTTAGTGCTATAGAGCCACTGTGCCTAGTTTTGTGTTTGAACACTGGCAGCTTATTTTCATCCTGTAGATCGTGCACATGGCAGTGTAGAAAAACTATCATATGGCAGATACCTGCCCAGATCTAGCAGTAGCCAAACTTGATCTAGATCTGGCATTTGTTTAGCTTGCACCCATAATATGAGTGGCATCACCAGTTCCTGAGCTGACTACAATAGAAGTAGATCTGGCCCTGGCAGTTTCTTTCAATTCTCTTGTCATATGTGCCATGTGTCATGTGCTCTTTATTGATGCAGTGGCCATCCTCCCTTTGATGTCACCTCCTCTTCCGGACCCAGGTCATGTCCAAAACAGAATCATGGTCATAGTCTTCACTCTACTCGCCATTTTTATCAGACTGTGATATATCATAATATGCTCCTTGGCCCACCTCACAATTCCCTCCTCTGTATTGCCCCAAGTTCCACTGTCACCATGTCTACCATTGCCCCTACCCTACTATTACAGTGGCTACAAGTGTCACTACAATTATCACCACCAACATAGCTATGCATGGGGTTCCCTGGCTCTGCCTGAACCGCTTTCTCATGGTAGTCCAAAATCTAACTGTTCTTACACAACTCATCAGCTAGAAGACTATCTTGAGTATCTTTCATAGCACATTGGGTGTTGTTGACTCTTCTTAGGATAAAACAGGGTTACCCTCTAGATGGGAGCAGTGAAATTAGAGATGGTGCAAGTTAAAGGCTTTTCTGGAGGCAAAAAGAGGACTGAAGCCTGGGTCAAAGTCACCATATAAGTACTCTATATTGACAGGGAGTGTTCCAAAGGATTGGCACATAGCAAATGTGGTGCCCATATTCAAAAAAAGGTCCAAAAACAGAGCCTGGAAACTATAGGCCAGTAAGGTTAACATCTGTTGTGGGTAAACTGTTTAAAGGTTTTCTAAGAGATGGTATTGTGGAGTACCTCAATGAAAATAAGCAAATAATCATATCAGCCATATCAGCATGGCTTCATGAGGGATGGGTAATGTCAAACTAATAAAATCTGTTTCTATAAGGAGGTAAGTTCTAGACTTGACTGTGGCGAATCAATGGATGACTTCTCCAAAGCATTTGACACTGTACCACATAAAAGGTTAGTATATAAAATGAGAAGGTTTGGAATGGGAGAAAATGTCTGTATGTGGGTAGGTAACTGGGTCAGTGATAGAAAACAGAGGCTCACCCAGGCTCTTCAGTTTTAAGGATAAATTAGCAAATTCTAGAATTTGTCATCTCAAGTCATTATTTTTGTGATTGTGCCAATCGGCACTAATGATGCACATATTTTTGTTTCGTACATGCAACTTCACATTTTATCAGGTCTGAGTAGATATTACTGATTGGTGCACTAAGTATTGCTGTGCCATCACAGCACTATGTCTGCAGCATGTATGTATGGGCAGCAGAGAAACAGTACTTCCTATCACACTACCTAATCAGCTACACTATATCACTATCTAACCTACACTGACTATCTCCAACTAACTATCTGTATTATATATATGAGCTAACTAACTATCTAATGTAATTGGATAAAGAATTAGATCCAGATAAAAGCACAGAGCACAGCAATGTCACTGCTCTCTCTCTCAGAACTGCAAGAAAACTGCAGAAAATGGCTGCTAGGGAGTTTATTTAATAGTAAAGGGGTAAGCAACTTTCCTATTGGTTGCTAGGGATGTTGCTTAGCTCTGACAAAGATATTGCAGCCTTCTCATTGGCCCACAAGCAAAAAGGGAGGTTACTGATGAAAAAATATCTAGAATATTTGCAACTACGAATATATAGCACTATATTCTACATCTTCGCAAATTCTAGAAGTGCCGATATTCACAATAAAAATTAGCGATTAGAATATTTGTGGAGAGATGGGGATGGAAAACAATGCTCTGCTATGCTCCTGTTGTGGACAGGAAGATGTTCATTGAAGAGAAAGTGGAGCAGATGGATATTTGTTGGAACCAGACTGGCACCTGACCCTGTTGTGGTGCAGCATCTCCACTGCAATGCAAAACATAGACCCAATGAGCAGGGAAAGAAAAATACTTTCCCAGGCAATTATTTATACTCCACATGTGAATGTGTGTACCTTGCTGCACAGGGACAATTCCAAGGGATGAACCATCTTCTCTGCCACGATTGCAAAGGCAGCTTTTTAAAATCAATAATTGTGGTTGGGTAGCTCCCATTGAGGCTGCGTGCACTCCATCAATTTTCAAAAGGTCATGGAATCCTCTTAATCAGACATGCTCAACCTGCGGCCCTCCAGCTGTTGCAAAACTACAACTCCCATCATTCCCAGACAGCCTACACCTATCAGCCTACAGAAGAGGATGATGGGAGTTGTAGTTTTACAACAGATGGAGGGCCACAGGTTGAGCATCCCTGTTCTTAGTGGACTTAGTGCAGTGACTGCACCGTTAGAAACAAGGCCAGGTGGGAGTTGGCACACAAGCAGGTTACTGGGCACATATTTTTGTTGACTGTCTACTAGAAATGAGCGAGCACCAAAGTCTTCGTGTGTCCGGGTTTTCGGTCCGAACACATTGCGATAATCGTGCGCTCGGCCGAGCACCCGAGTATAATGGAAGTCAATGGGAGGCGACCAAGCACCCCATGCTCGGATGAGGGGAGGGTGCCTGGTTCATAGAAAAAGGTCTGAAAGTGATGGAAACACCTCTGAAATCGATCAGGAACAGCAGGGGGACCATGTATGGATCTTGGACACCAATGTCGCTGCAGGAAATCAAGTTGTCCGAGTTGTACGCCACTTTAACAGACTGACAAAAAAATTCCCCAAAACCTGACCCCACAAAAAAAATCCTTTTTAGAGGAAAAATTGTTAGGAAACATTATTTCCTGTAGATTCAATTGTATGTACAGTGTAAGTGCTGCCAAAAATTACAAGGAAAAAGAGATACAGCCTCTATATCACATAAAGGAGGGCCTCATTCACATGGTGCTACAATTGTTCAGGTAGTGGGACTCCTACACTCATACAGCCTATGCACTAAGTAAAAAGCCTGCCAAAAATTGCAAGGAACAGGCACTCCAATGCACCTTTTATTACACATAAAGGAGGGCATCATACACACCCTTTAAAAATTATTAATAATAGCTTGCTGCTGACCGTCAAAAAACATTAGGAGCAAGGGCCTGCTGTTTACCCTCTAAAACATTATGGGTGAGGGCCTGCTGCTCAGCTGACCCTGTTAAACATTATGGTTGAGGGACTGCTGGTTAGCTGACTCAGGAAAACATTGGAGGTGAGGGCCTGAAGGTGAGCGAACCCAATAAAACATTGTAGTGAGGGCCTACAGGTGAGCGAACCCCATAAAACATTGTAGTGAGGGCCTAGAGGTGAGCGAACCCCATAAAACATTGTAGTGAGGGCCTACAGGTGAGCAGACCGTATGAAACATTGGAGGTGAGGGCCTACAGATGAGCAGACCATATGAAACATTGGAGATGAGAGCCTGATGGTGAGAAAACCCCATAAAACATTGTAGTGAGGGCCTACAGGTGAGCAGACCATATGAAACATTGGAGGTGAGGGCCTACAGCTGAGCAGACCATATAAAAAACATTGGAGGTAAAGGCCTACAGGTGAGTGAACCCCATAAAACATCGTAGTGAGGGCCTACAGCTGAGCAGATCGTATGAAACATTGGAGGTAAGGTCCTGAAGGTGAGCAAACCCCATAAAACATTGTAGAGAGGGCCAACAAGTGAGCAGACCGCATGAAACATTGGAGGTGAGGGCCTACAGCTGAGCGGACCGTATGAAATCATGGTGGTGAGGGCCTACAGGTGAGCAGACCGTATGAAACATTGGAGGTGAGGGCCTACGGGTGTGTGAACCCCATAAAACATTGTAGTAAGGGCCTTATGGTGAGCAAACCCTATAAAACATTGTTGTGAGGGCCTACAGCTGAGCAGACCATATGAAACATTGGAGGTGAGGGCCAGAATGTGAGTAAACCCCATAAAACATTAGAGTGAGGGCCTACAGGTGAGCAGACCGTATGAAACATTGGAGTAAGGGCTACAGGTGAGCAGATCGTATGAAACATTGTACTGAGAGAATATATACTGTATGGAAGAGGAGGATGAGTAAACAATATTCAAACATATACCCTTCTTTGGAGGTGAAAAGGGTGCATCTGAATCTTGTGTATTGAGTACATTGTAAAGCATACATTTAAATTACGTGTTTGTTCCTCATTAGCTCAGCGTTCCTCTGGTGGAGTGGAGAAGTCAGGGGCAATCCAGGCCTTGTCCTTTTTATCTGAGTCAACCTGTCAGCATTGCCAGTGGACAAGCGGATACAATTATCTGTTATGATTCCACCAGAAGCACTAAATACAAGCTCAGACAAAACGCTGGCGGCAGGGCAGGCCAACACCTCCAAGGCGTAGAGCGCAAGTTCGTGCCACGTGTCCAGCTTGGACACCGAGTAGTTGTAAGGCACTGAGGGATCATTTAGGACGCTGACACGGTCCGCTATGCATTCCTTCACCATTTTCCAACACTTTTCCCTCCTTGTACCACTAGGCCGAGCTTCAGGGTGAGGTTGCTGGTGGGGTGTCATGAAAGTGTCCCTATGCCTTGGAGAGTGTTGCCCTGCCTTTGTTGGAACTGCTGTGTGTTCCCATTGTCTCCCTTCCCCGGTTGCCTAAGGAAGTATCGACTCTGCCTTCAGCGTTGTCAGATGGAAAATTCCTGAGTATTCTCTCAACAAGTACCTTCTGGTATTGTACCATTTTACTCGTCCTCTCCACCACAGGAATGACAGATGAGGTTTTCTTTTTAGCAGGGGGTCGAGAAAGGTGAACACTCAGTAATCCGTGTTATCTGAAATGCGTATAACGCAAGGGTTGCGGGTAAGGCAGCCTAACATGAATGCAGCCATGTGTGCCAGAGTACCAACAGGCAAGATGTCGACATCAGGATGACTCTCTATCTCCTCTTCCTCCTCCTCCTCCCCTTCAGGCCCATCCACGCTGAACAGATGGAATTAAAGTTCCATGGGTACTAGCCTCAGTAGCAGAGGTAACAGTCCCCATCTCCTCCTCCTCCTCCACCTCTTCATGGTCCAATTCATGCTGAGAAGATGAACTGTGGGTGGTCTGGGTATCACCCTGTGAGATGTCCTCCCCGAGGTCCTCGTCTGCCACATTCATAGCATCGTCCTTAATTGTGAGCAGCGATCGTTTGAGTAGACACAGCATTGGGATGGTTACGCTGATAATAGCGTTATCGCCACTAACCATCTGTGTGGAATCTTCAAAGTTTTTTAAAATCTCACATAGGTCTGGGTCTGACATCAATGCCCACTCCTCGCTTGTGAATAGTGGCAGTTGACTTGAAAGGCGACAACAGCAGGTATTCCACAACTGCCCTCTGCTGCTCACAAAGCCTGGCAAATATAGAACGTAGAGTTCCAGCGCATGCTCACAGTCGCACAACAGTCGGTGAGCTGGAAGCCGCAAGCGCTGCTGCAGCGTTGACAGACCTGCTGAAGCTGTGGACGACTTGCGGAAATTGCCACACACACGGCGCGCCTTCACTAATAGCTCTGGCAAATTGGGGTATGTTTTGATAAACCGCTGAACTACTAAGTTTAAGACGTGGGCTAGGCATGGCATGTGTGTCAGGTTGCCGAGTTCCAAAGCCGCCACCAAGTTACGGCCATTGTCAGACACAACCATGCCTGCTTGTAGGTTGAGTGGAGAGAGCCACAGCTCAGTCTGTTCCCTTATACCCTGCCAAAGCTCTACGGTGGTGTGCTGTTTATCCCCTAAGCAGATCAGCTTCAGCACAGCCTGTTGACACTTACCCACAGCAGTGCTATACTGCTTCCAGCTAGCGACTGATTGCTGATGGCTGCTGGAGTTGGAAGTGGAGGAGGATGAGGCAGAAGAGAAGGTGAAGTGGGGGTTGGAGCCAGTAACATAACATGGACGTAGGGCCCGCAATCCTGGGCGTGGGTAGCACCTGTGCCATCACAGGGTACAACTCACTCCCGGCCTCCACCACATTCTCCCAGTGTGCGGTCAGGGAAATGTAGCATCCCCGGCCACCAGCACTTGTCCATGCGTCCGTGGTTAAGTGGACCTTCCCAGTAAGCGTTGGTCATGCCACGGGTGATGTTCTGGGACACATGCTGGTGTAAGGCGGGCACAGCACACCGTGAAAAATAGTGGCGGCTGGGGACTGCGTACCGAGAGACCGCGGCTGATATTAGGCTGCAGAAGGCCTCAGTGTCCACAAGCTTATATGGCAACATTTCAAGGGCCAGTAATTTTGAAAGTTGGCAATTAAGTGCTATGGCCTGTGGGTGGGTGGGTATTTGTGCTTGCGTTCAAATGGCTGTGGTATGGACATTTGGACGCTGCACTGGGACAGGGAAGTGGATGTTGTTGCTTCTGATTCATTTGAAGGTCCAGGTGCAGGGCGGGAGGCATCCGGGCCTGCATCTTGGACAGGGGATTGGACAGCACGTAACACAGGGGAAGAGGAGGCAGTGGTGTGACCCGCAGACCCAGATTGTGGACCCAGGCGTTCGGCCAACTTAGTAGGGTGCTTGGATGCCAGGTGGCGGATAATGCTGGGGATGGTGAGGTTGCTAGTGTTCATCCCTCGGCTCATTTTGGTACTGCACAGGTTGCAAACTACCACTCTTTTGTCCTCTGCACTTTCATCAAAAAAGCGCCATACTGCGGAACATCTACCCCTTGCTAAGGTTGATTTATGCATGGGGGTGATCGGTGTAACGGTTGCGGGCCTGTTTGGTGTGGACAGACTTCTCCCTTTTGCAACCCCACATGCCTCTTCCAGCCTCCCCCTCTGAACTGCTGTCCTCGCTCGGCTTTTCATCTTCCCATGTTGGGTCAATGACCTCATCGTCCAACACCTCCTCTTCCACTTCCTCACTCTGATCATCCTCCTGTCTTGACCTAACCACAACCTCAACGATTGACAACAGTGTCTCATTGTCATCCACCTTGTGAACTAATGATTGACGTTCACCACTGTCATCTTCTTGAGACTGTGAAGGCTCAAGAGGTTGGGAATCAGGGCACAATATCTCAGGTCCCTCTTCAAGCATGCTGGCCGTGAGGGCCAAATCTAATAGTGCGAGCTGAAAAGAGCTCCTGGGAATATCCAAGTGTGGTGCTTAGCCAACTGGAAGCATTATCGTCAGCAAGCCAACCAACCAACTGTTCCCACTGTTTTGACTTGGACAGTGTTGTTGTGTGCCGCCTAGCTAAGTTGGACATGAAGCTAGGTACGGTTTTATAACTTTTTTTTTTGGTGCACTGGCAGCAGGCACAGTTTCATTGTGCCCAGTGCCACAACCTCTGCCTGAACCATCAGCAAAACGCCCACTTCCCCGTCCCTTAGTGCTGGTCTTCTTCATATTTATGGATTTTTTACTGGTTGTGACGCAGTTTTTTTTTACTGTCCACAAAAGACAGTTTTCAAATACAGGGTAGTATATGACACAGAACAACACAGATTTTGGACAGTATTTTAGCCACAGATTATTGTAATCTGCAGTACAGACACTGTTTTATGATGCTGTTTATATTTATGACAATATTATTCCCAAAATTTGGGTCTGAAGCGCACAGACAGTACAGAAATGCAATGCACTGCGATTAACGTTTTAAACCGCAGACAAGAAAACTGGGTGCTGATTTAGTGAAATGTGAATATACTGTATACTAATTTTCACTTTTTCCCAATATATGGGATTGAAGCACTCAGACGGTATAGAAATGCAATGCACTGCGAAAACTGGGTGCAAATTCTGTGAGATTTGTATATACAGGTCCTTTAAAAAAAATTAGCATATTGTGATAAAGTTCATTATTTTCTGTAATGTACTGATAAACATTAGACTTTCATATATTTTAGATTTATTACACACCAACTGAAGTAGTTCAAGCCTTTTATTGTTTTAATATTGATGATTTTGGCATACAGCTCATGAAAACCCAAATTTCCTATCTCAAAAAATTAGCATATTTCATCCGACCAATAAAAGAAAAGTGTTTTTAATACAAAAAAAGTCAACCTTCAAATAATTATGTTCAGTTATGCACTCAATACTTGGTCGGGAATCCTTTTGCAGAAATGACTGCTTCAATGCGGCGTGGCATGGAGGCAATCAGCCTGTGGCACTGCTGAGGTGTTATGGAGGCCCAGGATGCTTCGATAGCGGCCTTAAGCTCATCCAGAGTGTTGGGTCTTGCGTCTCTCACCTTTCTCTTCCCAATATCCCACAGATTCTCTATGGGGTTCAGGTCAGGAGAGTTGGCAGGCCAATTGAGCACAGTAATACCATGGTCAGTAAACCATTTACCAGTGGTTTTGGCACTGTGAGCAGGTGCCAGGTCGTGCTGAAAAATGAAATCTTCATCTCCATAAAGCTTTTCAGCAGATGGAAGCATGAAGTGCTCCAAAATCTCCTGATAGCTAGCTGCATTGACCCTGCCCTTGATAAAACACAGTGCACCAACACCAGCAGCTGACATGGCACCCCAGACCATCACTGACTGTGGGTACTTGACACTGGACTTCAGGCATTTTGGCATTTCCCTCTCCCCAGTCTTCCTCCAGACTCTAGCACCTTGATTTCCGAATGACATGCAACAGTCCAGTGCTGCTTCTCTGTAGCCCAGGTCAGGCGCTTCTGCCGCTGTTTCTGGTTCAAAAGTGGCTTGACCTGGGGAATGCGGCACCTGTAGCCCATTTCCTGCACACGCCTGTACACTGTGGCTCTGGATGTTTCTACTCCAGACTCAGTCCACTGCTTCCGCAGGTCCCCCAAGTTCTGGAATTGGTCCTTCTCCACAATCTTCCTCAGGGTCCGGTCACCTCTTCTCGTTGTGCAGCATTTTCTGCCACACTTTTTCTTTCCCACAGACTTCCCACTGAGGTGCTTTGATACAGCACTCTGGGAACAGCCTATTCGTTCAGAAATTTCTTTGTGTCTTACCCTCTTGCTTGAGGGTGTCAATGATGGCCTTCTGGACAGCAGTCAGGTCGGCAGTCTTACCCATGATTGCGGTTTTGAGTAATGAACCAGGCTGGGAGTTTTTAAAAGCCTCAGGAATCTTTTGCAGGTGTTTAGAGTTAATTAGTTGATTCAGATGATTAGGTTAAAAGCTTGTTTAGAGAACCTTTTCATGATATGCTAATTTTTTTAGATAGGAATTTTGGGTTTTCATGAGCTGTATGCCAAAATCATCAATATTAAAACAATAAAAGGCTTGAACTACTTTAGTTGGTGTGTAATGAATCTAAAATATATGAAAGTCTAATGTTTATCAGTACATTACAGAAAATAATGAACTTTATCACAATATGCTAATTTTTTGAGAAGGACCTGTATATTGATTTTCACTTTTTCCCAATACGACTGACGACTGAGGGGCGATCTAATTACTGTGTATAAATATATCAGGGGTCAGTACAGAGATCTATCCCATCATCTATTTATCCCCAAGACTGTGACTGTGACAAGGGGACATCCTCTGCATCTGGAGGAAAGAAGGTTTGTACACAAATATAGAAGAGGATTCTTTACGGTAAGAGCAGTGAGACTATGGAACTCTCTGTCTGAGAAGGTAGTGATGGTGAGTACAATAAATGAATTCAAGAGAGGGCTGGATGCATTTCTGGAGTGTAATAATATTACTGGCCATAGCTAGTAGAGAGGGGTTGTTCATCCAGGGAGTTATTCTGATTGCCTGGTTGGAGTCGGAAAGGAATTTTTATTCTCCTAAAGTGGGGAAAATTGGCTTCTACCTCACAGTTTTTTTTTTGCCTTCCTCTGGATCAACTTGCAGGATGACAGGCCGAACTGGATGGACAAATGTACCAATTTTTTCGGCCTTATGTACTACTATGTTACTATATGGTATTGAAGCACTCAGACGGTTTAGAAATGCGATGCACTGTGATGAACGGTTTCTGCCACAGACAAGAAAACTGTGTGCAGAATCAGTGAAATTTGTATATATATTGATTTTCACTTTTTCCAAATATATGGGATTTAAGCATTCAGACGGTATAGAAATGCAATGCACTGCGATAAACGGTTTCTGCACAGATGTCAGAAGTCACTGCAGACACCTTCTATTTAGATAGCCATTGAAGCAATTTTTTTTGTAACTAAAAATAAATAAATAAAGTGCAAATCTGCACTTTTAATTGCTTCTAACACACACACAGTAGTCCTTAAAAGGACTTTCGGGTCTTTGAAACGTCTTGAGAAAGAGTAATTTGCTCACAATCTCCTTACACTGTCTGTCCCTTCCTAATAGCAGTTCACCCGATAACGTGTTCCGGCCAGCCAATCACTGTAATGCCAGTAGAAAACATGGCTAATGGCATTACAGTGATGGCAATACTTACCAGCATGTTTATTGGCTGCTTAGAAGGTGCCAAATGTGTGGGGAGGAGAGTTTCAAGCATGGAGCTCAAGCACATATGGTACTTCGCCAAGTGCTCGGATCTGCCAAGCATAGCGATGCTCGAGCCGACCCTGTACTCGGCTGAGCATGCTCGCTCATCACTACTACCTACATATTCTGTTAAAGATGACTGATGATAGATAGGTGGAGGAATAGTTGGAGCAAGAGAAGCAGTAGCTCATGGAGTTGATGGTTATTATGGTGAGAACAACCATGTACTACTTGTGGTTGTGGCCTGACTACTAGAATGATGAAGAGGCAGAAAGTTTTGTTAACATTGCTAGCCAGTTTAATTTGTCTACATGAACCTCTGATGCTAATTCTTATGCAGGACAGCCATATTTTGTGCCTGAATGGCTATGTCTTATTCTCTGCCTTCAGAGCTTGCACACTGGCTTTGTTGGCCAGCAATGTGGAGAACATTTCAAGGAGATACCTGCATAGAGCCAAAACCAACAGTGCTCACAGAATTTTTGTCAGCACCACCTAAACTTGCCCTAGGTCTGGCATCTTTTGAACCCCCACTAAACAGCAGCAGCTGACCACAGTAGAAGCAGATCTTCACCATTTTTTTTGTTTTAGCTGTCCAAAGCTCCACTGTTTATCATTGCCAGTGCCACCAATATCTTCTTTAGAAGTCATCATCACTTAGTCACCACTCTATTCTGGTTCCCAGGTCCTGTCTAACACACATCACCATCACTACTTTTTTCAGACTATTATATGTCATGGGTTCCTTGCTTCCCCTCATACATTTGCCCTGAGTGCCACTACCATCATTCGCACCCTACCACCACCACCATGGCTTAAAGTGTCACTACTACAACCACCTAGAGGCATAGCTACAGGAGAAGCAGGAGAAGCTGAGGAGGAGGACTAAAATATTTTATTGTCAGGGCCCCCTCAACAGTATTATACAATGACATTATATACAGTGACACTGTAGAAAATGGAAAGAATGGATTATGGGCCTCTTATGAGAGCTTAATCTTTCCTAGCCATGGAAATGGGTGTTGCACATGATTTGGGAGGTGCAAAGAAGCTCATGAATTTGGTTTCGTGTTACATTGCCCTAGGAGTGGCGCGCATCACTCCCTGGGCTGCATGGGCTGGGTCTTGTGACCTTGCCGACCAACCCAGGCTCTCCTGCAGGTACTTAAGTGGCTCAGCCCTCTTCCTAGATGCCTCAGTGTCAAGGTCCTTGTGTTTGCTAAGCTCCTGATCCTCATGTGTGCTTCTGACTTATACCTTGTTCCTAGATTCTGCTACTCGTCTGATCCCTGCCTGCTTGCATTGAGTCTTCTGTTGCTGAACCGGATAGCCTGACCTGTTCTTGAGCCGCCTACCCTGACCTTTTGTCTGTCTGACTACGCCTCTGCCTCACCCTTCAGTCCTGCACGGTTGCTCCTGGTTATGCCCCCGCCTGCCTGACTATGCTTGTACTTCTGGTACTGATCCAGGTATCCCCTGGTCTGCCTGGACCAGCTGCCTTGTATGCTTCTCCTCCTCAAGAGGTAGCAAACTGGTGTTCCCCTCAGGAAAGTCTATCCGCACCATCAAGGGTACTCTGAAGAATCGAGGGCTACACTTAGACAATGCCCTTAGAGGAGGTGGGACACGTGGCACAGTGGGTTCACACCCTCTGGTTCGTGACACTGACTCAGTTTAACTGTTCTCACATAGCTCATCAACAGAAACACTATGTTGCATGTCTTTGTTTAGTATTCAAAATGTTGTCTGTTAGGAGAAAATAAGTCACACCCCTAGAAGACAGAGATGATGGGAAAAAAAAAATACTTCTATTGGGCCTCAAATAAACTCTTAAGGAGAAGGAGCAGGAGGAATGCACTGAACATTGGCTCAAATGCACAGCCACTTACATTCTCACCGACAGATGAAGTGGCATGGGTGTTCCATCTCATTTTATCATTTTAATTTCCATTGACACTTTACCTTTTAAAAGGCATGCTATTTTTCATCCTATAATTAAAATAGCAATCAGGAGTCATACAGTATTTACGTACACTAAATGTATACTGCATTAAATTTCGATGTAACTGTGAAGCACAACAATACAACAGGCACACTGATCAACTGAATTTATTTTGATAAAATAAAATAAAAAAATCTCTAGGGTAATGTCCACTCCACTTCAATTGTTATATAACTGTAAGACAGAACAATATATCTGGTTGGGGGACACAATAGGATTGTGAATGATGTAGTGCTGCAGCATTGACTAAAATGGCCTGAAACTCCCTGAGCCTGCTTAAGTAACATAATGTCACACTGACTCCTATCTCTAAAATATATTTCTCTATCAGTTAATTTAGGATCTATCTATTATCTTCACCTCTCTGTGAAACACACTTGCTGAGAAACTTTTTCTGAAATTATTTTTGACAAATTTTCTGTATTTTAAGATCTCATTGTGTTAGATATCTTATATATAAGCCTGAAAAATACATACATTTCCTGGTTGGGATGCTATATATTGTCTATGACACACAATCATTACTGCATCACACCTATAGTCCACTATGATTGGTTGAAGCTACCTGAATGGCATTATGGGCAATCCTAACAGTATAAGGGTCAGCCCAAGGACATGGAGTTCTCCCTTTATCATCTTCTTTGTCTACTGATTGGATACATCTCAGACACCATTTTAAGTGATTTGTGCAGGATGAATCCCAATAGTCTCAGATTCTTTGGAAATCAAAGCTTTTAAACATTTTTTAACAAATTGCATTTTATGTGGTGTATAATCCATTTACTTATCTTTTGTGTCGCATCAAAGATGCTTTCACTCAATGAACAAGCATTTGAACATTTATCAGCTGGATGGCAGAGCATTTCCATGGACCAATTATTGGAAATTAGTGTTTATATGAACTTTTCTTCCTGATGATCAGCCTGATAATCTTCCCATGTAAAAGGGCCAAGTCCAAGGTAGTGAGTTCCATAAATGAAATCCTGCAGATAGACGTGAGAACACTTAACTAGTCAAGATGAGGGTTGTAGGTCACTGACTAAGGGAAAAGAGCACATGTTGGTTAGTAGGTGGGTATGAAAATGTAGATGCATGATGGTGCAGCATTTAAAAAAATAAACTAGAGGATGAGCAGTTATTATTTTTAAGTTATTATATGAAGTGCCTATAATAGGAGAAAATATGAAGTGCCTTTGTATGAGTTTTGTTTCTGGTTCCTACATGGAGTTCCTTTACTGTTTTGCTATGATTTTGGCTTACGGTAGTTAACTTTAAAAATAAAAATAAAGTATCCCAAAAAATGTGCAAAATTCCAAAAGCAGGGTTTTAAATCCCCTGGCAATGCTATATTTATACAGACAAAAAAAGAGTTTCATAAAGCAAGACAAGTCATGCATCAGGAAAATATAGAGCTGGGGTACATCAGAATAACTTTATATCAGACACTTTCCCTGCCTAGAATATGACAACATTACCTAGTGCCACAGGCAAAAGCAATGCATGAGGGCAATCTCAAAGTGCAATCAATTGTGTTTCCTCTTAATTCATAGAAAGAAAAAAAAATGCTGGTACACATTTGTGTGCTCAATTTCAATTATATGGTATGTTTAAAAAAAACTCAGCATATTTTAAATCATCATCTTAACATATAGGATATTACTAGGTTTAATTTTCATCCTTTATTTTAAATTTTACCTTGATATTAGAAAAACAGCAGAACTGGTGATACATAGTGTAAGAAACAACATGATGACATAACTCTATGAATATCACTAGGATTATCCTAAAACAGATTCAATCTTCTCAGATCCTTTGGGACACAACCTTATTTCACCTTAAGGACCAGACCATTTTTTGCAAATCTGACCAGTGTCACTTTAAGTGGTAATAACTTTAAAACACTTTGACTTATCCAGGCCATTCTGAGACAGTTTTTTTTGTCACATATTGTACTTCATGACACTGGTAAAATGAATTAAAAGAAGAAAAATTCATATTATAAAAAAATTAAAATTTCCAAGTTTTAATTTATCTACTTTTATAATACATAGTAATACCTCCAAAAATAGTTATCACTTTACATTCCCCATATGTCTACGTCATGTTTGGATCATTTTGGGAATTATATTTTATTTTTTGGGGATGTTACAAGGCTTAGAAAAAAATGGTTTAGGTAAAAGTTATAGCGTTTACAAACTATGGTACAAAAATGTGAATTTCCGCTTTTTGAAGCAGCTCTGACTTTCTGAGCACCTGTCATGTTTCCTGAGGTTCTACAATGCCCAGACAGTAGAAAAACCCTACAAATGACACCATTTCGGAAAGTAGACACCCTAAGGTATTCGCTGATGGGCATAGTGAGTTCATAGAACTTTTTATTTTTCGTCACAAGTTAGCGGAAAATGATAATTTTATTTTTATTTTTTTTCTTACAAAGTCTCATATTCCACTAACTTGCGACAAAAAATTAAAAATTCTAGGAACTCGCCATGCCCCTCAGGGAATACCTTGGGGTGTCTTCTTTCCAAAATGGGGTCACTTGTGGCGTAGTTATACTGCCCTGGCAATTTAGGGGCCCATATGTGTGAGAAGTAGTTTGCAATCAAAATCTGGAAAAAATGACCGGTGAAATCCGAAAGGTGCACTTTGGAATATGTGCCCCTTTGCCCACCTAGGCTGCAAAAAAGTGTCACACCTCTGGTATTGCCGTACTCAGGAGAAGTTGGGGAATGTGTTTTGGGGTGTCATTTTACATATACCCATGCTGGGTGAGAGAAATATCTTGGCAAAAGACAACTTTTCCCATTTTTTTTATACAAAGTTGGCATTTGGCAAGATATTTATCTCACCCAGCATGGGTATATGTAAAATGACACCCCAAAACACATTGCCCAACTTCTCCTAAGTACGGAGATACCACATGTGTGACACTTTTTTGCAGCCAAGGAGGGCAAAGGGGCACACATTCCAAAGTGCACCTTTCGGATTTTGCAGGCCATTTTTTACACATTTTGATTGCAAAGTACTTCTCACACATTTGGGCCCCTAAATTGCCAGGGCAGTATAACTACCTACCCCACAAGTGACCCCATTTTGGAAAGAAGACACCCCAAGGTATTCCCTGAGGGGCATGGCGAGTTCCTAGAATTTTTTTTTTTTGTCACAAGTTAGTGGAATATGAGACTTTGTAAAAAAAAAAAAAGAAAAAAAAATCATCATTTTCCGCTAACTTGTGACAGAAAATAAAAAATTCTAGGAACTCGCCATGCCCCTCACGGAATACCTTGTGGTGTCTTCTTTCCAAAATGGGGTCACTTGTGGCGTAGTTATACTGCCCTGGCAATTTAGGGGCCCATATGTGTGAGAAGTAGTTTGCAATCAAAATCTGGAAAAAATGACCGGTGAAATCCGAAAGGTGCACTTTGGAATATGTGCCCCTTTGCCCACCTAGGCTGCAAAAAAGTGTCACACCTCTGGTATTGCCGTACTCAGGAGAAGTTGGGGAATGTGTTTTGGGGTGTCATTTTACATATACCCATGCTGGGTGAGATAAATATCTTGCCAAATGCCAACTTTGTATAAAAAAAATGGGAAAAGTTGTCTTTTGCCAAGATATTTCTCTCACCCAGCATGGGTATATGTAAAATGACACCCCAAAACACATTCCCCAACTTCTCCTGAGTACGGCGATACCAGATGTGACACTTTTTTGCAGCCTAGATGCGCAAAGCGGCCCAAATTCCTTTTAGGAGGGCATTTTTAGACATTTAAATCCCAGACTTCTTCTCGGGCCCCTAAAAAGCCAGGGCAGTATAAATACCCCACATGTGACCCCATTTTGAAAAGAAGACACCCCAAGGTATTCAATGAGGGGCATGGAGAGTACATCGAATTTTTTTTTTTTGGCACAAGTTAGCAGAAATTGATTTTTTTTTGTATTTTCTCACAAAGTCTCCCTTTCCGCTAACTTGGGACAAAAATTTCAATCTTTCATGGACTCAATATGCCCCTCACAGAATACCTTGGGGTGTCTTCTTTCCGAAATGGGGTCACTTGTGGGGTATTTATACTGCCCTGGCATTTTAGGGGCCCTAAAGCGTGAGAAGAAGTCTGGAATATAAATGTCTAAAAAATTTTACGCATTTGGATTCCGTGAGGGGTATGGTGAGTTCATGTGAGATTTTATTTTTTGACACAAGTTAGTGGAATATGAGACTTAGTAAGAAAAAAAAATAATTTCCGCTAACTTGGGCCAAAAAAAATGTCTGAATGGAGCCTTACAGGGGGTGATAATGACAGGGGGGTGATCAGGGAGTCTATATGGGGTGATCACCCCCCTGTCATTGATCACCCCCCTGTCATTGATCACCCCCCAGTCAGGCTCCATTCAGACGTCTGTATGATTTTCACGGATCCACGGATACATGGATCGGATCCGCAAAACGCATACGGACGTCTGAATGGAGCCTTACAGGGGGGTGATCAATGACAGGGGGTGATCAGGGAATCTATATGGGTGATCACCCGCCTGTCATTGATCACCCCCCTGTAAGGCTGCATTCAGACGTCCGTATGCGTTTTGCGGATCCGATCCATGTATCCGTGGATCCGTAAAAATCATACGGACGTCTGAATGGAGCCTTACAGGGGGGTGATCAATGACAGGGAAGTGATCAGGAAGTCTATATGCGTGATCACCCCCTTGTCATTGATCACCCCCCTGTAAGGCTGGATTCAGACGTCCGTATGCGTTTTGCGGATCCGATCCATGTATCCGTGGATCCGTAAAAATCATACGGACATCTGAATGGAGCCTTAAAGGGGGGTGATCAATGACAGGGGGGTGATCAATGACAGGGGGTGATCAGGAAGTCTATATGCGTGATCACCCCCTTGTCATTGATCACCCCCCTGTAAGGCTCCATTCAGACATCCGTATGTGTTTTGCGGATCCTAATCCATGTATCCGTGGATCTGTAAAAATCATACGGACATCTGAATGGAGCCTTACAGGGGGGTGATCAATGACAGGGGGGTGATCAATGACAGGGGGTGATCAGGGAATCTATATGGGTGATCACCCGCCTGTCATTGATCACCCCCTGTAAGGCTGCATTCAGACGTCCGTATGCGTTTTGCGGATCCGATCCATGTATCCGTGGATCCGTAAAAATCATACGGACATCTGAACGGAGCCTTACAGGGGGGTAATCAATGACAGGGGGGTGATCAGGAAGTCTATATGCATGATTACCCCCTTGTCATTGATCACCCCCCTGTAAGGCTGCATTCAGACGTCCGTATGTGTTTTGCGGATCCGATCCATGTATCCGTGGATCTGTAAAAATCATAGGGACAGTCGTAGCGGCATGACGTAGGTGTGCCGCGCTCCTCCTCTGGCTGCCCTCTCCCCTCTCTCCCCGCCTCGCTCCCGGATGTGAATCGCCGCAGGAGTACCGAGCCCTGGCTAATCGAGCCTGGATGGGACTGATGGGATCGCGCTCTGTCTGGAGCAACCTTCGGACGCGACTCGCCTGATCTACTGCCGGTTGCTTCGTCCTGCTGCCTGCCGCCTTGACGCTGCTTCGTCCTGCTGCCTGCCGCCTTGACGCTGCTTGCCGTTTTCCTCCTGCTCTCTGATACGGTCTGCTGCCTGCTACTGCCCTCTGCCCTCTGCCACCTGCTGGCTTACGGTACCTGCCTTGATCCGCTGCCTGCCCGCGACCCGCTGTATGGTAACTGCTCTGCCCCTTGTTTGCTGCTGGCTGTGATCCGCCTCATGTTTGCCTCTGATCAGTGGTGTCCCTGTGGTTCGTTTTCATGTGGCCTACTGCCTGCGAGGCATTGGGGGCGCTGGAGCTGGTGAGCTTGCTGGGTTGCTGAGCCGCGGTGTCCGTGAGCGGGGTGGAGAGCCTGGGATTGGTGTCCGGTGGGTGAATTTGGTGATATCTCCTTTACTAATACACTAACATTCTCTGGGACACGGCAGTGGTCTGGTGTTGTTTGGCGCGGGGCGTTGTGAGGCTGGGGTGTATTACACGGAATCTCTGTGGCCCTAGTTGGATCCCTGTGGGCCTATCAGTTATAATGCTTCGATGTGGTCAGTGGAGCTGGGCCTTAGGAACTTAAGGAACTTGAGGAACGGCGTGAGGAATGACCCCCCCTCCTTTCCTCTCTACAGAAGAAGCGACAAGACCCAAGAGGAACTTTTTCCTATTGATAGTTGATAGGACCATATTATTTGGATGGTCTGTCTAGATGGACTGACCCTTTGAAAAATTGCAGTCGCCAAGGGGAAATTTACTTGGGCGCTCTTGATATTATAGTGGGGTGACTGAGAAGCTATCTGTTTGGGGCTTTAACCAGAACGTAAGAATGGCGCCATTGTCGATTACTTTGCTGTCGTATTTAGAAATCTGAACTTACACACTAATCCTAATCACAATAAGTTACTTAATTATTCATGTATATGACTCTCATAGAATGATTATCAATTATATTTTCCTGTGAGTGGTTTGCTTATGAGGGGTTTGAAGTGTGTTTATAACTGCAGTTTTATTATTTAGACAAAAATGCCGCCCAAATTTCGTAAATCAGGAGGAGTGACCTCCCCCAAAGGAGGATCAGGGGGGAGTCCACAGGCCCGGTTAGATAAATTTTTGAAGTCACCACCACCTAAAACTAGAGGAGGGGTACAGAGATTTGCTTCTCATAATGAACCAGGAGTAGATAATACGGTTCAGTTAGATCGGGGTTTATCCAAGGTTGGCTCCTCCCAGATTGAGGGTATTGATAGTATTAATAAACAACTCCAGGATATATTGGGAGTAGTTAACGCTACTAATACTTCGGTGGCAGAGCTGACTTCTTCCCTTGCAGTGGTTCAAGGCGATGTTACTATAATAAGAGATGAAATGTCGAAGTTGAGACTAAAGGTGAAGGAATTGGAGTCTGCAGTCAACTCTGTCACCGTAGAGAATGGTCTATTAAAGAACAGACTAGCAGAGGTAGATGAAGATCGCTCTTGGTTAAGAAGAAAAGTGGTAGAGCTGGAGGATAGGTCTCGTAGATATAACCTGCGGCTAATAGGGTTCCCAGAAGGGGCAGAACAGGATAACCCGCCAAATTTCATTCAGAAGTGGTTGCTAGAAAGTCTGGGACCTGACTATGACGTATCTACCTTCTGTGTGGAAAGAGCCCATAGAATCCCTTTCAAAAAACCTCCTCCAGGGGCCCCTCCCAGGGCAATCCTGGCAAAATGTGTTTGTTCAAAGGATCGGGACTGGGTTCTTAGACGTAAAAGAGAACTAGAAAATATACAATTTAATGGCAATCTGATATCAATTTTTCCTGACTTTTCGCGAGAGACACAAAATAAAAGAAGATCTTTTTTTGAGGTGAAAAAAAGACTGATTGCAGCAAAAATTACCTATTCGATGCTATATCCCGCAAAATTGAGAGTGGTGTATAATGACTCTGTGCGGTTCTTTTCCACACAGTCGGAAGCGGTGCAGTGGTTGGATCTTAAGGGCCTATGAAAACTACGGAACGTGGGTGAGGAGGGAGGTTAAGGAGGGGAGGTGACAGGGGGGAGGTTTGGTGGTAGGAGAGAGGTTGATGGGTATTGCGGAATGCCCTGTCAACCATGCAGGTTTTTTTATTTTTTTTTGGGGGGGGGTGGGTTTAAGGGAGGGATTGGCTGTCGTCATTTGCTGTACAGATATGCGGGCCTCTCCGTTAAGAAAGGGGATTTTGAAATTCCGTTTATCCATAGGATATGCCGTGTAATATTCTATTTTGGAATGTGAGAGGGCTGGGAGACAGGGTGAAGAGGACGGTGGTATTTGATCTCGTGGTCCGACATTTGCCGGCTATTGTGGTACTATTGGAGACCCACGCTACATTAGATAGGATTTACAAACTGAAAAGGAAATGGGCTTCTCTTGAGTACCACGCTTGCTACTCCTCTTATGCAAGAGGGGTTAGCGTATATATTCATCATGGGATGGAGTATCAACCGCTAGATAACCTGATTGACAAGGAAGGGAGGTTTGTATTTCTCCATGGGTATTGGAAAGGGCAGGAGGTCATACTGGCTTTTATCTATATTCCTCCACCATTTAATGCAACGGTGCTTTCACAGTTAGTCCAATATATATCCACAAAAAATCAATGTCCACTATTAGTGGCAGGTGATTTTAATGCAGTACCTGATCCTGAGTTGGATCGGTTCTCGTCGTTCTCTGGGTGCGGTCGTACGGGATCCCCCTTGACTGCTGTTTGCCAGGAGTTGGCGCTGGTCGATATCTGGCGCCACCTCTATGGCAACAAATTTTTTTTTTCATGTTTTAGCCAGTCATTCGGGTCAATGTCCCGTATAGATCTGGCGTTTGCAAGTCAGGAGCTGTGCGGTCGCGTCCTGAGAATGAGGTATGAACCGCATGGAATCTCGGATCACTCCCCAGTTCTTGTTATATTTGCAGAGGCCCCAAATACAGGTAGAATTTTTAAACTGAATCCGCACTGGCTTGACGTGATAGGGGAGCAATCCAGAATAGACCAGGATATTCAGGAATTTTGGGACCTCAATGTGGGATCGACACATAGCCATTACGTATGGGATGCTTTGAAAGCCCATATAAGGGGCTTATACTTCAGTAAAATTAATAGGTTTAGAACAGAAGTACGGCGCAGGGAACAACAATTGACAGACTTAATAAGGAGTTTACGCGCCGCATTAATTGACTCCTATACGGAGCAAACCATTAATCAGTTAAAAGAGGCTAACTTACAGCTTAAGACGCTCCTATATAAAAAAGCACAACATAAGCTCCTATTTCAAGGCCAGAATCGTTTTTGCGAATCTGGTAAAACGGGTAGGTTTTTGGCTCGTTTGGTGGCCAATCAGAGAGAGTCTACCAGTATAAGAGAAATTAGGAATTTACAGGGTGTTGGGGTGAGTTCTGCAGAGGAGATAAGGGAGGAATTTGCGAGATATTATTCTACCCTTTATAAATCCGAGTCTATGTTTAGTCGTACCGAGATGGATCAATATCTTCAAAGATTAGAGCTCCCCCAGTTATGCTCTCAAGATAGAGAGCGCTTGGAATCCCCTATTCTTTTAGAGGAACTCCAGGCGACTCTTCCCTCTCTAAAATATAAATCAGCCCCCGGTTCAGATGGACTGCCGTTTGATCTCTATAGGTACCATGCTAAAGTACTTTTGCCGATCCTGCTTCTAGTCCTGAATGAATCCCGCGCATGCTGCTCCTTACCTCCATCATTTAGAGAGGCAGTGATTATCTTGGTCTTAAAAAAGGAGAAGGATCCATGTGATATGGGGTCATATAGACCCATATCACTTTTAAATACGGACTACAAGATCTTTGCTAAAATTTTGGCCAATCGTCTAAAAGGGGTTATAGCCGGGTTGGTACACCCTAACCAGACGGGTTTTATCCCAGGACGGCAAATACAGATGAGTCTATATAGGGTGTATTTGAATTTGTCTGTTGGGGGTAGTATAGACCACTCCATTCTGTCTCTAGACGCCGCAAAAGCGTTTGACAGGATGGAGTGGTCTTTCTTGTGGGCTACAATGTCCCATTTTGGCCTTGGGGATTCGTTTCGGGAAATGACCCAAATGTTATATGCACAGCCAGTTGCATCTATCAGTGTCAACGGTATTAGCTCCTCCCCTGTTATGATGCAGAGAGGGATGAGACAGGGATGTCCCCTGTCTCCTCTCCTCTTTGCTCTCTTTATTGAACCATTGGCTTCCCGGATTCGTTTAGATAATCGTATAGATGGGTTTGGGGTGGCGGGAGTGGACGAAAAAATAAGCTTATATGCCGATGACGTGATTCTGTTCTTAGATCAAGGATGGAAAATCCTCTCGTATGTCATAGAGGTAATAGAAGATTATGGCAAATTATCAGGTTATAGAATTAATTGGTCAAAGTCATCGCTCCTCCCGCTAAACCGCAAAGCTGTAGATGAGGGGAGGCGAATTCGTGTTTTGGCTCCTAATGATACTTTGGATTATTTGGGGGTGAAGATTGGGGTCCCTATAAATAGGTTTTATGATCTTAATCTGGTCCCGGTTTTGAATAAAGTTAGGGACAAAATCAGCGCTTGGCGGAAATTGATATTGGCACAGACGGACCGTATAGCTTTGATTAAAATGATTATCTTACCGTTAGTTTTGTTTCCGTTGTGTGCCTCCCCTATTTGGATTGATGATATTTTCTTTCATAGGTTGGAGACTATGATTAATGATTTAATTTGGGGAAGGAAGAGGGTGCGTATAAAGCAGAGATATCTATGGCTGTCGGAGGCAGATGGTGGGCTGTCACTACCTTTTTTTCAAGGTTATTTTTTATGTGCACAGATTCAGCACTGTTTTTCTAAAGAGAGGTTACTTTCACGTTATTTAACAAAAGTTTTTGACAAACCAGTGGAGAATATCTTTGCATATTTGGAGAATGGGTTTATGGGAATGAGGAGGTCCTTGCTGATCCCCTGCTCACTGCAGAGGATTTGGAACAGATTGAAGAAGATCCTTAAATCTTCCGGTCCGTTTGGTTTCACCCCTTTGTGGGAGAACAGGGGGCTGGAGGAGTTCTTCAAAATTACAGATTTTGGTTATTGGTTACGTAGAGGTATTAATAGAGTGTCCGACCTTTTTTATATGGGTCGTTTCAAATCACTTTTGGAATTTGGATTTTCAGATAGTTCACCATTAGATCTATTTATGTATTCACGTTTGAAACATATAGTTGAAACCTCTAGGAATAGGGGTGTTATTTTTTCACGAGAGAATATATTTTTTGATTTTTGTGACGCTCAGAAGTATGAAAAAGTGAAGCTATCTAGACTTTACGCGAAACTCCGAACGACACTGGCAACTGTAACACCTTTTAAAAGTACAGATAAGTGGGAGCAAGAGCTGAATTGCCCCCCACTGCAGTGGTCTACTATTTATAGGAATGTGAAAAAGGCGACAGTTTCCAGTGCGCATAGGCTAATTCAATTTAAGATACTCCATAGACTGTATTGTACGCCTAAAATTCAAGGAAAATTTCCCCAAAATAAAGATCAGGATTGCTGCTGCTCTAAATGTGGATATGTTAATGCAAACTATGTTCATCTGCTTTGGAGCTGCAGCAAAATAAGAAGTTATTGGGATGAGGTTTTCGCTACCCTACAAAAGGAGAGTTCAATGAACTATAACCCGGGAATTTTGATAGTGATTTTTGGGGATTATGGGTCAGAAGTGGAAGTTCCGCCTCAGGTTAGACGGATTTGGTTGCGGGGATTGATGGTTGCTAAGGCTATATTGTTAAAGTATTGGGGCTCTGTCTCCCCGCCCTCAATAAGGGAGTGGGTTTTATATCTCCAAAGAATTAAGGTATATGAGGACATTGAAAGGAAGCGGAGAGTTGCACGCATAACTGCATAGCTATAACTAACACTGATACTATTCTATATAATAATGAATGGAGTGACGGCAGCCAATGGGGGGGGGTTTATATAGATTATTATTATATAATACTTTGAGGGTGTCCTTAGGATGTTGTGTAGAATTGTTCTTGTAATGACGTTTATGATTGCCATGCTGGGCACACCGCTGTGATTAATATTGTTTTATGTATTAATATTATGACTTGGAAAATAAAAATATATATTTATAAAAAAAAAAAAATCATAGGGACGTCTGAATGGAGCCTTACAGGGGGGTGATCAATGACAGGGAAGTGATCAGGAAGTCTATATGCGTGATCACCCCTTGTCATTGATCACCCCCCTGTAAGGCTGCATTCAGACGTTCGTATGCGTATTGCGGATCCGATCCATGTATCCGTAGATCCGTAAAAATCATACAGACATCTGAATGGAGCCTTACAGGTGGGTGATCAATGACAGGGGGGTGATCAATGACAGGGGGTGATCAGGGAATCTATATGGGTGATCACCCGCCTGTCATTGATCACCCCCCCCCTGTAAGGCTCCATTCAGACGTCCGTATGTGTTTTGCTGATCCGATCCATGTATCCGTGGATCCGTAAAAATCATAGGGACGTCTGAACGGAGCCTGACAGGGGGGTGATCAATGACAGGGGGGTGATCAGGGAGTTTATATGGGGTGATCGTGGGTGATCAGGGGTTCATAAGGGGTTAATAAGTGACAGGGGTGGGTGTAGTGTAGTGTGGTGTTTGGTGCGACTTTACTGAGCTACCTGTGTCCTCTGGTGGTCGATCCAAACAAAAGGGACCACCAGAGGACCAGGTAGCAGGTATATTAGACGCTGTTATCAAAACAGTGTCTAATATACCTGTTAGGGGTAGGGATGAGCGAACTCGAACTGTATAGTTCGGGTTCGTACCGAATTTTGGGGTGTCCGTGACACGGACCCGAACCCGGACATTTTCGTAAAAGTCCGGGTTCGGGTTCGGTGTTCGTCGCTTTCTTCGCGCTTTTGTGACGCTTTCTTGGCGCTTTTTGAAAGGCTGCAAAGCAGCCAATCAACAAGCGTCATACTACTTGCCCCAAGAGGCCATCACAGCCATGCCTACTATTGGCATGGCTGTGATTGGCCAGAGCACCATGTGACCCAGCCTCTATTTAAGCTGGAGTCACATAGCGCCGCCCGTCACTCTGCTCTGATTAGCGTAGGGAGAGGTTGCGGCTGCGACAGTAGGGCGAGATTAGGCAGATTAACTCCTCCAAAGGACTTGATTAACTGATCGATCTGCAGCTGTGGATCATTGAGCTGCTGATCCTCAATTGCTCACTGTTTTTAGGCTGCACAGACCGTTTGTCAGTCTCATTTTTCTGGGGTGATCGGCGGCCATTTTGTGTCTTGTGGTGCGCCAGCACAAGCTGCGACCAAGTGCATTTAACCCTCAATGGTGTGGTTGTTTTTTGGCTAAAGCCTACATCAGGGTGAAGCTGTCACACCAAGTGCATTTATCCAGCAATAGTCTGTTCATTTTTTGGCCATATACAAAATCAGGGGCAAGCTGCGCCTGTCACCAAGTGCATTTAACCCTCAATGGTGTGGTTGTTTTTTGGCTAAAGCCTACATCAGGGTGAAGCTGTGACACCAAGTGCATTTAACCAGCAATAGTCTGTTCATTTTTTGGCCATATACAAAATCAGGGGCAAGCTGCGCCTGTCACCAAGTGCATTTAACCCTCAATGGTGTGGTTGTTTTTTGGCTAAAGCCTACATCAGGGTGAAGCTGTCACACCAAGTGCATTTAACCAGCAATAGTCTGTTCATTTTTTGGCCATATACAAAATCAGGGGCAAGCTGCGCCTGTCACCAAGTGCATTTAACCCTCAATGGTGTGGTTGTTTTTTGGCTAAAGCCTACATCAGGGTGAAGCTGTCACACCAAGTGCATTTAACCAGCAATAGTCTGTTTATTTTTTGGCCATATCCCAGTCTAATTCTGTCACTAAATCCATACCGGTCACCCAGCGCCTAAATACTAGGCCTCAAATTTATATCCAGCTAAATCTGTCCCTAGTGCTGTAGCTGGGCGAGTTATTTAGTGTCCGTTCAAGCACATTTCTTGTTCTGGGTTGAAATACAATTCCCAATTTAGCAATTTCATAATTTAGTGGTTCCTGCTATATCAGAGCTATTTGAAATCTATCCCAAAAAGGGTATATAATATTGAAGGTGCACATTGGGTCATTCAGAATAACTTCACACACACCCGCTACTGTGTATTTCCAAGTCTAATTCTGTCACTAAACCCATACCTGTCACCCAGCGCCTAAATACTAGGCCTCAAATTTAAATCCCTCTAAATCTCTCGTTACCCACCGCTGTACTGTTGTTGCTGGGCAAGATATTTAGTGTCCGTCAAAGCACATTTTTTGTTCTGGGTTGAAGTACAATTCCCAATTTAGCAATTTCATAATTTAGTGGTTTCTGCTATATCAGAGCTATTTGAAATCTATCCCTAAAAGGGTATATAATATTGAAGGTGCACATAGGGTCATTCAGAATAACTTCACACACACGCTTCTGTGCATTTCCAAGTCTAATTCTGTCACTAAATCCATACCGGTGACCCAGCGCCTAAATACTAGGCCTCAAATTTAAATCCCTCTAAATCTCTCGTTACCCACCGCTGTACTGTTGTTGCTGGGCAAGATATTTAGTGTCCGTCAAAGCACATTTTTTGTTCTGGGTTGAAGTACAATTCCCAATTTAGCAATTTCATAATTTAGTGGTTTCTGCTATATCAGAGCTATTTGAAATCTATCCCTAAAAGGGTATATAATATTGAAGGTGCACATAGGGTCATTCAGAATAACTTCACACACACGCTTCTGTGCATTTCCAAGTCTAATTCTGTCACTAAATCCATACCGGTGACCCAGCGCCTAAATACTAGGCCTCAAATTTAAATCCCTCTAAATCTCTCGTTACCCACCGCTGTACTGTTGTTGCTGGGCAAGATATTTAGTGTCCGTCAAAGCACATTTTTTGTTCTGGGTTGAAGTACAATTCCCAATTTAGCAATTTCATAATTTAGTGGTTTCTGCTATATCAGAGCTATTTGAAATCTATCCCTAAAAGGGTATATAATATTGAAGGTGCACATAGGGTCATTCAGAATAACTTCACACACACGCTTCTGTGCATTTCCAAGTCTAATTCTGTCACTAAATCCATACCGGTGACCCAGCGCCTAAATACTAGGCCTCAAATTTAAATCCCTCTAAATCTCTCGTTACCCACCGCTGTACTGTTGTTGCTGGGCAAGATATTTAGTGTCCGTCAAAGCACATTTTTTGTTCTGGGTTGAAGTACAATTCCCAATTTAGCAATTTCATAATTTAGTGGTTTCTGCTATATCAGAGCTATTTGAAATCTATCCCTAAAAGGGTATATAATATTGAAGGTGCACATAGGGTCATTCAGAATAACTTCACACACACGCTTCTGTGCATTTCCAAGTCTAATTCTGTCACTAAATCCATACCGGTGACCCAGCGCCTAAATACTAGGCCTCAAATTTAAATCCCTCTAAATCTCTCGTTACCCACCGCTGTACTGTTGTTGCTGGGCAAGATATTTAGTGTCCGTCAAAGCACATTTTTTGTTCTGGGTTGAAGTACAATTCCCAATTTAGCAATTTCATAATTTAGTGGTTTCTGCTATATCAGAGCTATTTGAAATCTATCCCTAAAAGGGTATATAATATTGAAGGTGCACATAGGGTCATTCAGAATAACTTCACACACACGCTTCTGTGCATTTCCAAGTCTAATTCTGTCACTAAATCCATACCGGTGACCCAGCGCCTAAATACTAGGCCTCAAATTTAAATCCCTCTAAATCTCTCGTTACCCACCGCTGTACTGTTGTTGCTGGGCAAGATATTTAGTGTCCGTCAAAGCACATTTTTTGTTCTGGGTTGAAGTACAATTCCCAATTTAGCAATTTCATAATTTAGTGGTTTCTGCTATATCAGAGCTATTTGAAATCTATCCCTAAAAGGGTATATAATATTGAAGGTGCACATAGGGTCATTCAGAATAACTTCACACACACGCTTCTGTGCATTTCCAAGTCTAATTCTGTCACTAAATCCATACCGGTGACCCAGCGCCTAAATACTAGGCCTCAAATTTAAATCCCTCTAAATCTCTCGTTACCCACCGCTGTACTGTTGTTGCTGGGCAAGATATTTAGTGTCCGTCAAAGCACATTTTTTGTTCTGGGTTGAAGTACAATTCCCAATTTAGCAATTTCATAATTTAGTGGTTTCTGCTATATCAGAGCTATTTGAAATCTATCCCTAAAAGGGTATATAATATTGAAGGTGCACATTGGGTCATTCAGAATAACTTCACACACACCCGCTACTGTGTATTTCCAAGTCTAATTCTGTCACTAAACCCATACCTGTCACCCAGCGCCTAAATACTAGGCCTCAAATTTAAATCCCTCTAAATCTCTCGTTACCCACCGCTGTACTGTTGTTGCTGGGCAAGATATTTAGTGTCCGTCAAAGCACATTTTTTGTTCTGGGTTGAAGTACAATTCCCAATTTAGCAATTTCATAATTTAGTGGTTTCTGCTATATCAGAGCTATTTGAAATCTATCCCTAAAAGGGTATATAATATTGAAGGTGCACATAGGGTCATTCAGAATAACTTTACACACACGCTTCTGTGCATTTCCAAGTCTAATTCTGTCACTAAATCCATACCGGTGACCCAGCGCCTAAATACTAGGCCTCAAATTTAAATCCCTCTAAATCTCTCGTTACCCACCGCTGTACTGTTGTTGCTGGGCAAGATATTTAGTGTCCGTCAAAGCACATTTTTTGTTCTGGGTTGAAGTACAATTCCCAATTTAGCAATTTCATAATTTAGTGGTTTCTGCTATATCAGAGCTATTTGAAATCTATCCCTAAAAGGGTATATAATATTGAAGGTGCACATTGGGTCATTCAGAATAACTTCACACACACCCGCTACTGTGTATTTCCAAGTCTAATTCTGTCACTAAACCCATACCTGTCACCCAGCGCCTAAATACTAGGCCTCAAATTTAAATCCCTCTAAATCTCTCGTTACCCACCGCTGTACTGTTGTTGCTGGGCAAGATATTTAGTGTCCGTCAAAGCACATTTTTTGTTCTGGGTTGAAGTACAATTCCCAATTTAGCAATTTCATAATTTAGTGGTTTCTGCTATATCAGAGCTATTTGAAATCTATCCCTAAAAGGGTATATAATATTGAAGGTGCACATAGGGTCATTCAGAATAACTTCACACACACGCTTCTGTGCATTTCCAAGTCTAATTCTGTCACTAAATCCATACCGGTCACCCAGCGCCTAAATACTAGGCCTCAAATTTATATCCCGCTGAATTTGAATACAATACATAGGGCTACAATAATATATTTGTTGTTGTGGTGAACCATAACAATGAGAAAAACATCTAGTAAGGGACGCGGACGTGGACATGGTCGTGGTGGTGTTAGTGGACCCTCTGGTGCTGGGAGAGGACGTGGCCGTTCTGCCACATCCACACGTCCTAGTGTACCAACTACCTCAGGTCCCAGTAGCCGCCAGAATTTACAGCGATATATGGTGGGGCCCAATGCCGTTCTAAGGATGGTAAGGCCTGAGCAGGTACAGGCATTAGTCAATTGGGTGGCCGACAGTGGATCCAGCACGTTCACATTATCTCCCACCCAGTCTTCTGCAGAAAGCGCACAGATGGCGCCTGAAAACCAACCCCATCAGTCTGTCACATCACCCCCATGCATACCAGGGAAACTGTCTCAGCCTCAAGTTATGCAGCAGTCTCTTATGCTGTTTGAAGACTCCGCTGGCAGGGTTTCCCAAGGGCATCCACCTAGCCCTTCCCCAGCGGTGAAAGACATAGAATGCACTGACGCACAACCACTTATGTTTCCTGATGATGAGGACATGGGAATACCACCTCAGCATGTCTCTGATGATGACGAAACACAGGTGCCAACTGCTGCGTCTTTCTGCAGTGTGCAGACTGAACAGGAGGTCAGGGATCAAGACTGGGTGGAAGACGATGCAGGGGACGATGAGGTCCTAGACCCCACATGGAATGAAGGTCGTGCCACTGACTTTCACAGTTCGGAGGAAGAGGCAGTGGTGAGACCGAGCCAACAGCGTAGCAAAAGAGGGAGCAGTGGGCAAAAGCAGAACACCCGCCGCCAAGAGACTCCGCCTGCTACTGACCGCCGCCATCTGGGACCGAGCACCCCAAAGGCAGCTTCAAGGAGTTCCCTGGCATGGCACTTCTTCAAACAATGTGCTGACGACAAGACCCGAGTGGTTTGCACGCTGTGCCATCAGAGCCTGAAGCGAGGCATTAACGTTCTGAACCTGAGCACAACCTGCATGACCAGGCACCTGCATGCAAAGCATGAACTGCAGTGGAGTAAACACCTTAAAACCAAGGAAGTCACTCAGGCTCCCCCTGCTACCTCTTCTGCTGCTGCCGCCTCGGCCTATTCTGCTGCTGCCGCCTCGGCCTCTTCCTCCGCCTCTGGAGGAACGTTGGCACCTGCCGCCCAGCAAACAGGGGATGTACCACCAACACCACCACCACCACCTCCGTCACCAAGCGTCTCAACCATGTCACACGCCAGCGTTCAGCTCTCCATCTCACAAACATTTGATAGAAAGCGTAAATTCCCACCTAGCCACCCTCGATCCCTGGCCCTGAATGCCAGCATTTCTAAACTACTGGCCTATGAAATGCTGTCATTTAGGCTGGTGGACACAGACAGCTTCAAACAGCTCATGTCGCTTGCTGTCCCACAGTATGTTGTTCCCAGCCGGCACTACTTCTCCAAGAGAGCCGTGCCTTCCCTGCACAACCAAGTATCCGATAAAATCAAGTGTGCACTGCGCAACGCCATCTGTGGCAAGGTCCACCTAACCACAGATACGTGGACCAGTAAGCACGGCCAGGGACGCTATATCTCCCTAACTGCACACTGGGTAAATGTAGTGGCAGCTGGGCCCCAGGCGGAGAGCTGTTTGGCGCACGTCCTTCCGCCGCCAAGGATCGCAGGGCAACATTCTTTGCCTCCTGTTGCCACCTCCTCCTTCTCGGCTTCCTCCTCCTCTTCTTCCACCTGCTCATCCAGTCAGCCACACACCTTCACCACCAACTTCAGCACAGCCCGGGGTAAACGTCAGCAGGCCATTCTGAAACTCATATGTTTGGGGGACAGGCCCCACACCGCACAGGAGTTGTGGCGGGGTATAGAACAACAGACCGACGAGTGGTTGCTGCCGGTGAGCCTCAAGCCCGGCCTGGTGGTGTGTGATAATGGGCGAAATCTCGTTGCAGCTCTGGGACTAGCCAATTTGACGCACATCCCTTGCTTGGCGCATGTGCTGAATTTGGTGGTGCAGAAGTTCATTCACAACTACCCCGACATGTCAGAGCTGCTGCATAAAGTGCGGGCCGTCTGTTCGCGCTTCCGGCGTTCACATCCTGCCGCTGCTCGCCTGTCTGCGCTACAGCGTAACTTCGGCCTTCCCGCTCACCGCCTCATATGCGACGTGCCCACCAGGTGGAACTCCACCTTGCACATGCTGGACAGACTGTGCGAGCAGCAGCAGGCCATAGTGGAGTTTCAGCTGCAGCACGCACGGGTCAGTCGCACTACAGAACAGCACCACTTCACCACCAATGACTGGGCCTCCATGCGAGACCTGTGTGCCCTGTTGCGCTGTTTCGAGTACTCCACCAACATGGCCAGTGGCGATGACACCGTTATCAGCGTTACAATACCACTTCTATGTCTCCTTGAGAAAACACTTAGGGCGATGATGGAACAGGAGGTGGCCCAGGAGGAGGAGGAGGAGGATGAGGAAGAGGGGTCATTTTTAGCACTTTCAGGCCAGTCTCTTCGAAGTGACTCAGAGGGAGGTTTTTTGCAACAGCAGAGGCCAGGTACAAATGTGGCCAGCCAGGGCCCACTACTGGAGGACGAGGAGGACGAGGATGAGGAGGAGGTGGAGGAGGATGAGGATGAAGCATGGTCACAGCGGGGTGGCACCCAACGCAGCTCGGGTCCATCACTGGTGCGTGGCTGGGGGGAAAGGCAGGACGATGACGATACGCCTCCCACAGAGGACAGCTTGTCCTTACCCCTGGGCAGCCTGGCACACATGAGCGACTACATGCTGCAGTGCCTGCGCAACGACAGCAGAGTTGCCCACATTTTAACCTGTGCGGACTACTGGGTTGCCACCCTGCTGGATCCACGCTACAAAGACAATGTGCCCACCTTACTTCCTGCACTGGAGCGTGATAGGAAGATGCGCGAGTACAAGCGCACGTTGGTAGACGCGCTACTGAGAGCATTCCCAAATGTCACAGGGGAACAAGTGGAAGCCCAAGGCCAAGGCAGAGGAGGAGCAAGAGGTCGCCAAGGCAGCTGTGTCACGGCCAGCTCCTCTGAGGGCAGGGTTAGCATGGCAGAGATGTGGAAAACTTTTGTCAACACGCCACAGCTAACTGCACCACCACCTGATACGCAACGTGTTAGCAGGAGGCAACATTTCACTAACATGGTGGAACAGTACGTGTGCACACCCCTCCACGTACTGACTGATGGTTCGGCCCCATTCAACTTCTGGGTCTCTAAATTGTCCACGTGGCCAGAGCTAGCCTTTTATGCCTTGGAGGTGCTGGCCTGCCCGGCAGCCAGCGTTTTGTCTGAACGTGTATTCAGCACGGCAGGGGGCGTCATTACAGACAAACGCAGCCGCCTGTCTACAGCCAATGTGGACAAGCTGACGTTCATAAAAATGAACCAGGCATGGATCCCACAGGACCTGTCCGTCCCTTGTCCAGATTAGACATTAACTACCTCCCCATAACCATATATTATTGGACTCCAGGGCACTTCCTCATTCAATCCTATTTTTATTTTCATTTTACCATTATATTGCGATGCTACCCAAAGTTGAATGAACCTCTCCTCTGCCTGTGTGCTAGGCCTAAATATATGCCAATGGACTGTTGCAGTGGTGGCTGACATGAAGCCTGATTCTCTGCTATGACATGCAGACTAATTCTCTGCTGACATGAAGCCAGATTGTCTGTTACGGGACCTCTCTCCTCTGCCTGGGTGCTGGGCCTAAATTTATGACAATGGACTGTTGCAGTGGTGGCTGACGTGAAGCCTGATTCTCTGCTATGACATGCAGACTGATTCTCTGCTGACATGAAGCCAGATCCTCTGTTACGGGACCTCTCTCCTCTGCCTGGGTGCTGGGCCTAAATTTATGACAATGGACTGTTGCAGTGGTGGCTGACGTGAAGCCTGATTCTCTGCTATGACATGCAGACTGATTCTCTGCTGACATGAAGCCAGATCCTCTGTTACGGGACCTCTCTCCTCTGCCTGGGTGCTGGGCCTGAATATATGCCAATGGACTGTTGCAGTGGTGGGTGACGTGAAGCCTCATTCTCTGCTATGACATGCAGACTAATTCTCTGCTGACATGAAGCCAGATTGTCTGTTACGGGACCTTTCTCCTCTGCCTGGGTTCTGGGCCTAAATTTATGAAAATTGACTCTTACAGTGGTGGGTGACGTGAAGCCTGATTCTCTGCTATGATATGAAGACTGATTCTCTGCTGACATGAAGCCAGATTGTCTGTTACGGGACCTTTCTCCTCTGCCTGGGTTCTGGGCCTAAATTTATGAAAATTGACTCTTACAGTGGTGGGTGACGTGAAGCCTGATTCTCTGCTATGATATGAAGACTGATTCTCTGCTGACATGAAGCCAGATTGTCTGTTACGGGACCTTTCTCCTCTGCCTGGGTTCTGGGCCTAAATTTATGAAAATTGACTCTTACAGTGGTGGGTGACGTGAAGCCTGATTCTCTGCTATGATATGAAGACTGATTCTCTGCTGACATGAAGCCAGATTGTCTGTTACGGGACCTTTCTCCTCTGCCTGGGTTCTGGGCCTAAATTTATGAAAATTGACTCTTACAGTGGTGGGTGACGTGAAGCCTGATTCTCTGCTATGATATGAAGACTGATTCTCTGCTGACATGAAGCCAGATTGTCTGTTACGGGACCTTTCTCCTCTGCCTGGGTTCTGGGCCTAAATTTATGAAAATTGACTCTTACAGTGGTGGGTGACGTGAAGCCTGATTCTCTGCTATGATATGAAGACTGATTCTCTGCTGACATGAAGCCAGATTGTCTGTTACGGGACCTTTCTCCTCTGCCTGGGTTCTGGGCCTAAATTTATGAAAATTGACTCTTACAGTGGTGGGTGACGTGAAGCCTGATTCTCTGCTATGATATGAAGACTGATTCTCTGCTGACATGAAGCCAGATTGTCTGTTACGGGACCTTTCTCCTCTGCCTGGGTTCTGGGCCTAAATTTATGAAAATTGACTCTTACAGTGGTGGGTGACGTGAAGCCTGATTCTCTGCTATGATATGAAGACTGATTCTCTGCTGACATGAAGCCAGATTGTCTGTTACGGGACCTTTCTCCTCTGCCTGGGTTCTGGGCCTAAATTTATGAAAATTGACTCTTACAGTGGTGGGTGACGTGAAGCCTGATTCTCTGCTATGATATGAAGACTGATTCTCTGCTGACATGAAGCCAGATTGTCTGTTACGGGACCTTTCTCCTCTGCCTGGGTTCTGGGCCTAAATTTATGAAAATTGACTCTTACAGTGGTGGGTGACGTGAAGCCTGATTCTCTGCTATGATATGAAGACTGATTCTCTGCTGACATGAAGCCAGATTGTCTGTTACGGGACCTTTCTCCTCTGCCTGGGTTCTGGGCCTAAATTTATGAAAATTGACTCTTACAGTGGTGGGTGACGTGAAGCCTGATTCTCTGCTATGATATGAAGACTGATTCTCTGCTGACATGAAGACAGATTCTCTGTTACGGGACCTCTCTCCTCTGCCTGTGTGTGTGCTGGGCCTAAATATATGCCAATGGACTGTTGCAGTGGTGGCTGACGTGAAGCCTCATTCTCTGCTATGACATGCAGACTAATTCTCTGCTGACATGAAGACAGATTCTCTGTTACGGGACCTCTCTCCTCTGCCTGTGTGTGTGCTGGGCCTAAATATATGCCAATGGACTGTTGCAGTGGTGGCTGACGTGAAGCCTCATTCTCTGCTATGACATGCAGACTAATTCTCTGCTGACATGAAGCCAGATTGTCTGTTACGGGACCTCTCTCCTCTGCCTGTGTGTGTGCTGGGCCTAAATATATGCCAATGGACTGTTGCAGTGGTGGCTGACGTGAAGCCTCATTCTCTGCTATGACATGCAGACTAATTCTCTGCTGACATGAAGACAGATTCTCTGTTACGGGACCTCCCTCCTCTGCCTGGGTGCTGGGCCTAAATATATGCCAATGGACTGTTGCAGTGGTGGCTGACGTGAAGCCTCATTCTCTGCTATGACATGCAGACTAATTCTCTGCTGACATGAAGACAGATTCTCTGTTACGGGACCTCTCTCCTCTGCCTGGGTGCCGGGGCCTAAATATCTGAGAATGGACTGTTCCAGTGGTGGGTGACGGGAAGCCAGATTCTCTGCTATGGAACCTCTCTCCAATTGATTTTGGTTAATTTTTATTTATTTAATTTTTATTTTAATTCATTTCCCTATCCACATTTGTTTGCAGGGGATTTACCTACATGTTGCTGCCTTTTGCAGCCCTCTAGCTCTTTCCTGGGCTGTTTTACAGCCTTTTTAGTGCCGAAAAGTTCGGGTCCCCATTGACTTCAATGGGGTTCGGGTTCGGGACGAAGTTCGGATCGGGTTCGGATCCCGAACCCGAACATTTCCGGGATGTTCGGCCGAACTTCTCGAACCCGAACATCCAGGTGTTCGCTCAACTCTAGTTAGGGGTTAAAAAAAATCACATCTCCAGCCTGCCAGCGAGCGATCGCCGCTGGCAGGCTGGAGATCCACTCGCTTACCTTCAGTTCCTGTGAGCTTCACAGGAAATCTCGGCCCTCGCGAGATGACGCGTATATGCGTCACTCTGCGCAGGGCTGCCGCCTCCGGACCGCACATCTGCGTTAGGCGGTCCGGAGGCGGTTAACTGTTGAGGCATACCTAAAGGGTTAATAAAGTTTGTAAAATCAGTTTTGAATACCTTGAGAGGTAAACATCCACACACTGGAGGTTATCTGGGGGACTGGAAAAAAGACCTAGACACAACCTGGTCTACTGCGGAGACCAAACAAATATATCTCAAATCTCATGGTATTTCTAGATGTACCCGGCTTCAAGAAAACTCATATAAGATAGTTACTAGATGGTACCGTACACCCGTGAGACTTAAGCAGATGACCTGTCTAAACTCGGACACATGCTGGAAGTGTAAAAGCTCAAGAGGCACATATATCAACATGTGGTGGGATTGTCCGGTGATTAAACCATTCTGGAACCAGGTACTCAACTTAATCAAAGTAATATGCACCTTGACACAAGACCCAACTATGGCCTCTGATTTCCTTAATATTCGCCTAGATAGCGTACCATTAGAGAAAAGAATACTTTTCCAACACCTCACTGCTGCAGCTAAGCTATTGATACCTCAACATTGGAACCAACCAAGCTCTCCCATCCTTTCTCAGTGGCTACATAAAGTTAACCATATTTTCGACATGGAAGAACTTTCGGCAAGGGAACTAAGAACACATGCTAGATTTCTCAAGATATGGGATGGATGGGTTAAATATCGCGCTTCAACTCCTGTTATACAACTACTAACTGGCTCAATCTAATCAACCCCATGGGTGATCATAGCCTCCCCCATATAATTGAGGTCCTTCCCTCCTTTCCACCCCCATATCCCCCCCCCCCCCCTTTTTGCCTCCCTATCCCAGTCCGGTCACTTTTCCTTCACTGACGGAATAAAGAATTATTCAACATTAGAATAACACATTTATATCTCCCCCTCCACACACATTGTTTTATTATTCCCCTTTCAGCATTAACAGTTCGAATTGACTTATTGTATTATTTGTCTTTATGCTGTCCATTGTCATAACATCTGTTGAATACCAAACTTTATTCTTCATTATGTATACAATGTACTCCCATTGTTGAATCATATACTTTTCATAAAATCAATAAAAAGAAAATTGAAAAGAAAAGAATACCTTGAGATGTGAAGTTTCTTAGATGGGGTCACTTTTAGGGAGTTTCTACTCTAGGGGTGCACCAGGGGGGCTTTAAAAGGGACATGGTGTCAATAAAAAAGGCAATCAAAATCGTCCTACCAGAAACCATGTTGGTCCTTTCCTTTTGCACCATGCCTTTTAGTGATACAGCAGTTTACGACCACAAATGTGGCATTTCTGTAAACTGCAGTATCAGGATAATAAATATTACGTTTTTTTTTGTTGTTAACCCTTGCTTTGTTACGGAAAAAACGGATTGAAATGGAAAAGTGCCAAAAATAGCTGTTTTGGTTCCGTTTTAATTTTATTTTTTTACTATGTTAATCTGGGGGTTAGGTCATGGGGTATTTTTATAGAGGAGATTCTTACAGACGTGGCGATACCTAATAAGTCTACTTTTTTTTTTACAATGATTTAGGTTTTAGACTATATTATCCTTTTTGATAATAAAAAAAAGTATCTCTAAAGTCTAAGAGTCATTTTTTTTTGTTTTGTTTTTTTGCCGATTATCTTATGTAGGGGCTGAGAGGATGGTTTTATTGGCACTATTTTGGGGGCTATATGACTTTTTGAGGTCCACGCTAGGTTTCCACAGGCAGGAGTTTCACTCACAGGAAGATTCTATGGAGATTCTACGATATCACCAGTGCATCTCCAATATCTATCCCGATACCGACCAGCAACATTTTTTTCTCTCCTTCAGGAGAGAAAATACGCGGAGATACCTAATTTGTATACTTTTTAAAATTATTTTATTTTTTACTATTTTTTTGGGTGTCTCAAGTCTGAGAACCATATTTTTTTTATCCGATTGTCAGTGGCTACATTGGGATATAAATTTAGTACTCTATGGAAGTGTGGTACTCCCTGAAGCAACCAATAATGCAGAGGCCCGGATGATCGGGGCACCTGTCAAATTGAGTAGTGGTGTCCTTCTGTATCCCCCTTCTGTGACACACTCTGTACCTTTTTTGGGTCTGGGCGCCTCCAGTTCCCAATGTACTCCGGCCTGCTCTTTCCCAGTTCAAAAAGATCAGGGCCTTGAGGACTGCCTCATAGAACTGAAGGAATGTCCCTATGTTGCCAGCGCACCGGAACAGCACAAAAGAGTTGTACATGGCAACCTGCACCAAGTAGACCTCAACTTTTTTGTACCATGCCCGGGTTTTGCGCATGGCATTATATGGCTTGAGGACTTGATCAGAGAGATCAACTCCTCCCATATACCGATTGTAGTCGACGATACAATCGGGCTTGAGGACCGTTGACGCGGTACTTCACACAGGGACAGGGGTGATGCCGTTACCATGAATTGTGGGCAGTACAAGGACATCCCTCTTGTCCTTATATCTGACCAGCAACAGGTTTCCAGTGGTAAGGGCACGGGTCCTGAGTTGATTTTTCCGCACAGTCCCACAAGCGGATGTGGATCTGGCGGCGAGGGACTGGAACAAGGGGATACTAGTATAAAAGTTATCCACGTAAAGGTGGCAACCCTTATCTAGCAATGGATGCATAAGGTCCCAGACAAGTTTCCCGCTAACACCCAGAGTGGGGGGACATTCTGGGGGTTGAATACGGGAATCTCGCCCCTTGTACACACGAAACTTGTAAGGGTACCGTGAGGTACTCTCACAAAGTTTGCACAGCTTCATGCCATACCTCGCCCGCTTTGAGGGAACATACTGGTGGAAAATGAGTTTTCCCTTGAACGCAATGAGAGACTCATCAACCGTGACCTCCCTTCCAGGTACATAGGCCTGTACAAATTTGGCCCCAAAATCATCGATGACCAGCCTGATTTGTACAGGTGGTCCTAGGCAGGATCACCTCGGGGGGGACACATGCTGCATTATCTGAATAATGAAGGCATTTCCGGATGGCCTCAAACCGGGAGCGTGTCATGGCCGTACTGTAAAGTGAGGTCTGGTAGAGGACGTCCCCACTCCAGTAATGCCTGACACTAGGTTTCTTGACTAGGCCCATATGCAGCACGAGGCCCCAAAATGTCCTCATCTCGGCTTCACTGACCGGCATCCAGCCACCGGGCCTAGCCAAAAAGGAGCACGGGTGTTGAGCAACAAACTGTTGGGCGTACAGGTTCGTCTGCTCCACCATTATATTTACCAATTGGTCACTGAAAAAAATGACTAAAAAAGTCATATTGAGTGAAGCCCACTGTGGAAATCTGGATTCCTGGTTGGCCTAGAAAATCAGGAATCACAGGCTCAAATCACACTGGGGTATACCAGAGAAGTTCACCGGCAGGGGGCTCCGGTGGATTTAACTGGTGGGCCGGAGAAGTAGTACGAGCCCCAGAGCTGCTCGTACTAGGTGGGCCACAGGGTCTGTAACATGGCGGTCTCCTTGCTCCGCCTGGCGGCGTCTCTGCCGCCTTGGGGGCTCATCATCATCGCTAGACGTTGAAGAGGATGCGGATGACAACAGGAAAGTGGGGTCATCCTCATCCTCACTGGGACTCTCGGACTCTGAGGCAAGCTGGGCGTATGCCTCCTCGGCCGAGAACATCCGGCGGGCCATAGGGGAGTGTGTGTCTGCGTGTGTATGTGCGTGCGTGTAAATCTTTATTTAGTGTGCGCGTGTGTGGGGGCACGGGTGTTCGCGGGTGTTCGCGAAGTTGATCAGCGATTTGGTGTGCGATGCGCTAACAGTGCCCGGACGCTAAGGGTGATGCAAAAAAAGTTGTGTAGGGGGAGGGGGGAAGGGGGGTAAGCGGCAGCACCCCTGGGGGGTTTAGGGTCACACAACTGTGCTGTGGACCCCAGACACCCTACTTAGGGTGATGCAATAAAACTTTTTTTCCCACTATTTTTACCTTTTATATCCCTGGCTAGCCGAACCTTTCCCTAGTCTTTCCCTAATTACCTGGCTGATCAGATGGGGGGTGCTGGGGCACAGATTGGGTCCTAGGGGCAAGGATGGGTGCTGGGGCACAGATGGGGTGATGCTGGCTCAGATCAGACACGTGCACTGCAGCGCTCCTCTCTCCTTCACTCCGGGACACAAAAGGAGGAGGATGTCACATCACCTCTCAGGGTCGCAGGATGGTGATTGGTGAGGTAAAATCACACCACCGATCATCATCCTGTTCCAGGTTATCGGGTCCTCAGAGACCGTCGACATAAGGGGGAGGGGGTCACAGGACCCCCCGGTGCATCTAGCCAAGGTTCCCGACGGTGATCGGAACAACACATGACGTACCGGTACGTCATGTGTCCTGAAGAGGTTAAAGGGAACCTACATTCATGAAAATGCTAGTTAATCTGCAAGCAGCATGTTATACAGCAGGAGGAGCAAAGAGGTTTCAAATATAGTTTTGAGGGAGAAGATTCTGTACACCGTATTTTTCACCCTATAGGACGCACCTGCCCATAAGACGCACCTAGGTTTTTGAGGAGGAAAATAAGAAAAAAAAAATATTTTGAACAAAAAGGTGTCCTTTTGGTGGGTTTTGAACTAATGGTGGTCTGTGGATGACACTATTATGGGGGATCTGTTGAGGACACTGTTATGGGGGATCTGTGGGTGACACTGTTATGGGGGATCTGTGGGTGACACTGTTATGGGGGATCTGTGGGTGACACTGTTATGGGGGATCTGTGGATGACACATATATGTGTCATCCACAGATCCCCTCCATAACAGTGTCCCTGTAGTGTGAATAGCCGCCAATACAGGGGATGGGGGTCGCATCTGGTTTTATAATGACAGCGTGGCCTGCCTCCTCCCTCCTCTCTGCTACCGAGTGCTTGTTGTAAGTAATACACAGAGCTGATTACTATTAACAATGCCACAATTATAGATAAGATTACGGTATATACAGTGAGCGGGGCCTGTGTAGTAGAATACAGTCACTGCACGGGCTCCGCTGTCATTATAAAACCAGATGCTGGCCCCCAGGCCCTCCTCCCTCTCAGCTGATAAACCCGCTGCGCGGCATCCTGGTGTGGCATATCATTGAAGTTTGGCAAAATGCAGCATTTGCCCCATAAGATGCACTGCTATTTTTCCCCCACTTTTGGGGGGGGGGGGGGGGAAGGTGCATCTTATAGGGTGAAAAATACAGTAACTTGTATTTCATTTATTTAAATTCCTGATCTTTCTGAACTTTGAAGTCAAGGAGGTGGTCTTTTCAGTGATTGACAGCATAGTTATAGAGGGAAGGCAGTCAATCACTGATAGGACCACCTTCTTGACTTCAAGACCCAGAATGAGCACAAATATAAATTGATATATTGCAAATCTTACTGAATTTTTTCCTCCCACAACATTATATCAATCTATATTGAGCATTTCCTTCCCTATTACTTGCTGCCTTCAGCCCAGGTACCCTTTAACTTAAAATTCTGTATATGTAGTTGAGCTCAACCAGGAGCAGCGAGCTATATCTCACACCCTTCTCCGATGGCAGAAAAGTTCACGGTACATTTCTTGTTATGCAAAATAATTACACTTTTATTCCAGTCATGTTACATGTTCAATATGAACACATAAATAGCAACTGTAGCTTTTAAGAAAATGCCACGAGCAGGTATTTCCAAATTAATTAATGCAACATTTTGGTCCATGACCTTTGTTGAGCAGAATCTATGTAGCAAATAATATGATAAGGATAAATATACATTTTGCATCAAAAGCTACCTCATGTTGGCCTTCAAATAAACCATAGTGGGGTCTAGAGGAGGCTGAGAAACTGATAGAAGCAGTTGAGGAGAATCCAAATCCACTACAAGTTTGTAACAATAGTAATAAAAATAAAGGCAGGCCCTAGTAAGGTATATCAATTACACATGACACAAGAAGTAATGTAACAATAATTTGTAGTGCAAAAAAAGGTGGAGGATAGTAAATATTATTCAACAGATCCATAGGACAAATACACTGAATAAAAATATAAACGCAACACTTTCTGTTTTGCTCCCATTTTGCATGAGCTGAACTCAAAGATCTGAAACATTTTCTACATACAAGAAAGACCCATTAGTCTCAAATATTGTTCACAAATCTGTATAAATCTGTGTTAGTGAGCACTTCTCCTTTGCCAAGATAATCCATCCCACCTCACAGGTGTGGCATATCAAGGTGATTAGACAGCATGAATATTGCACAGGTGTGCCTCAGACTGCCCACAATAAAAGGCCACTCTAAAATGTGCACAGTTTTGCCTCACTGGTGGGGGGGGGGGGGGGGGGTCATAAAACCAGTATCTGGGGTGGCCACCATTTGCCTAACACAGTGCAGCACATCTCCATATCTCCGTCACATAGAATTGATCAGGTTGTTGATTGTGGAATGTTGGTCCACTCCTCTTCAATAGCTGTGCAAAATTGCAGAATATTGGCAGGAACTGGATCGTGCTGTCGTATACGCCGATGCAGAGCATCCCAAACATGCTCAATGGGTGACATGTCTGGTGAGTATGCTGGCCATGCAAGAACTGGGATGTTTTCAGCTTCCAGGAATTGTGTACAGATCCTTGCAATATGGGGCCGTGCATTATCTTGCTGCAACATGAGGTGATGGTCGTGGATGAATGGCACAACAATGGACCTCAGGATCTTGTCACGGTATCTCTGTGTATTCAAAATGCCATCAATAAAATGCACCTGTGTTTGTTGTCCATAACATGCGTCCATACCATAACCCCACTGCCAAAATGGTTCACTCGATACAAAATGTTGATGTCAGCAAACTGCTGAACAACACAATGCCACACACACTGTCTGCCTTCTGCCCTGAACAGTGAAAACCAGGACTCATCCGTGAACAGAACGCCTCTCCAACATGCCAGGCGCCATTAAAAGTGAGCATTTGCCCACTGAAAGTTGGTTACGACGATGAACTGCAGTCAGGTCCAGACCCCGATGAGGACAACGAGCATACAGATGAGCTTCCCTGAGACAGCTTCTGACAGTTTGTGCAGAAATTCTTTGGTTATGCAAACGGATTGTTGCTGCAGCTGTCCGGGTGGCTGGTCTCAGACGATCAGGGATGTGAACATGCTGGATGTGGATGTCCTGGGCTGGTGTGGTTACACGTGGTCTGCGGTTGTTAGACAAGTTGGAAGTACTGCCAAATTCTCTGAAACACCTTTGGAGATGTCTTGTGGTAGAGAAATGAACATTCACTGCACAGACAACAGCTCTGGTAGACATTCCTACAGTCAGCATGCCAATTCCACACTCCCTCAAGCATTTTAACATCTGTGGCATTGGGCTATGTGATCAAACTGCACATTTCAGAGTGGACTTTTATTGTGGGCAGTCTAAGGCACACCTGTGCAATATTCATGCTGTCTAATCAGCACCTTGATATGCCACACCTATGAGGTGGGATGGATTATCTCGGCAAAGGAGAAGTGCTCACTAACACAAATTTGTGAATAATATTTGAGAGTAATGAGACTCTTGTGTATGTAGAAAATGTTTCAGATCTTTGAGTTCAGCTCATGCAAAATGGGAGCAAAACCGAAAGTGTTGTGTTTATATTTTTGTTCAGTGTAGAATAGGTAGCTACATAGTAATAGAATATGTGCTGCCAGGAGGACTGAGTAAAGGAACACCTGTCATACTTGACACCTTCATCTGGACCCTAAAGAAGGAGGACACACAAGCTATAGACTTAACCAGTATAAAGGCTGAAAGGAACACACACCAGTGTTGGTGGGGTCTGTATGATAGGAATTTGCGTGTCCCAGGCCTACTCTACTGGCATCCAAGAGAAACCAAAATGTGTGAGAAAGTGCATCCTCACTTATTTAGTGAAAAGTTATAACCACATTGACATGACATGAGAGATAATGTAGCAATAAGTATAAAAAAGCAGAGGATGATAAAAAGTGTCACAAATAGTAAGCAGGGACTACAGCTGGTTAAAGATGGTTTTATCCCTTAGATGCCCTGGTCAATAGTGATGGAATCAACAATACAGCTCCATTAATGGAATAATTATGGAACATGTTATGCGAATAAGGAAACACAAAGACAAGTTTTTATTGTGCAGTATTTTTGTTGTGCAAAAGTAGTTAAACTTACCGAGAAACTATATAAACTTGATTTCACCATAATCATACTGACCAAACATGCTATTTCCACAATACAGTGAAAATCCTATAAATTAAAACAATACACTATATGTGCTCCAAAATGGTACAACTAGCCTACATTTATTAATGTAAATGCATATAGATTTTAGAGTAAATAGGGCTAAAATGTTGCACAACTTGGCAAATCTAGGTTAAGAGAGATTATCTGCACATAGTCCAACTGTGGTTTTGCAGAAAAAGGGCACAATATAATTAGTAACTTTTAGCACCAAATCTGTGCCACAATTCTTACATAAAATTCTGTGGCAATTCACCAAATTTATCATCCAGCACAAGACACTGTAACAAATCTGGTGAATGTTTAGATACTGTAGCATAAATTTATGCCATATATAGGCTTAGTAAATTAACCCTAGAGACAAGCAAACCTTTTTAGATTTGATTCAGTTCTGGTTCACAGAGTTTTTCAATAAAAGTGATTCAGACGCGAATCACTTCTACTCGTTGCTCCAATTGCCTTGGAAATTGGTATTTAACACACTGTAGTTGGTTATATAGAGAGCAGATATTATATAGAGCAGATGGTGTTTAACCCATTTAGGATGAACCCTTCTTCCATCTTTAGGACTAGGCCTTTTTTTCCAAATGTGTCAATTTATGTGGTAATTTATGTGATGTGTCAATTTATGTGGTAATAACTCTGGAACACTTTTACTTATCCAAGCCATTCTAAGACTGCTTTCTCGTGATTAGGGATGAGAGAACCCGAACTGTATAGTTCGGGTTCGTACCGAATTTTGGGGTGTCCGTGACACGGACCCGAACCCGGACATTTTCGTAAAAGTCCAGGTTCGGGTTCGGTGTTCGTCGCTTTCTTGGTGCTTTTTGAAAGGCTGCAAAGCAGCCAATCAACAAGCGTCATACTACTTGCCCCAAGAGGCAGTCACAGCCATGCCTACTATTGGCATGGCTGTGATTGGCCAGAGCACCATGTAACCCAGCCTCTATTTAAGCTGGAGTCACATAGCACCGCCCGTCACTCTGCTCTGATCAGCATAGGGAGAGGTTGCGGCTGCGACAGTAGGGCGAGATTAGGCAGATTAACTCCTCCAAAGGACTTGATTAATTGATCGATCTGCAGCTGTGGATCATTGAGCTGCTGATACTCAATTGCTCACTGTTTTTAGGCTGCCCAGACCGTTTGTCAGTCACTTTTTTCTGGGGTGATCGGCAGCCATTTTGTGTCTTGTGGTGTGCCAGCACAAGCTGCGACCAAGTGCATTTAACCCTTAATGGTGTGGTTGTTTTTTGGCTAATTCCTACATCAGTGTGAAGCTGTCACACCAAGTGCATTTAACCAACAATAGTCTGGTTATTTGTTGGCCATATACTACATGAGGGGCAAGCTGCGCCTGTCACCAAGTGCATTTAACCCTCAATGGTGTGGTTGTTTTTTGGCTCAATCCTACATCAGGGTGAAGCTGTCACACCAAGTGCATTTAACCAGCAATAGTCTGTTTATTTTTTGGCCATATACTACATCAGGGGCAAGCTGTCACCAAGTGCATTTAACCCTCAATGGTGTGGTTGTTTCTTGGCTAAATCCTACATCAGGGTGAAGCTGTCACACCAAGTGCATTTAACCAGAAATAGTCTGTTTATATTTTGGCCATATACTACATCAGGGGCAAGCTGTCACCAAGTGCATTTAACCCTCAATGGTGTGGTTGTTTTTTGGCTAAATCCTACATAAGGGTGAAGCTGTCACACCAAGTGCATTTAACCAGCAATAGTCTGTTTATTTTTTGGCCATATACTACATCAGGGGCAAGCTGCGCCTGTCACCAAGTGCATTTAACCCTCAGTATGGTGGTTGGTCAAGCTGTCACACCAAGTGCATTTAACCATCAATAGTGTGGTTATTTTTTGGCCATATCCCAGTCTAATTCTGTCAGTAAACCTATACCTGTCACCCAGCGCCTAAATACTAGGCCTCAAATTTATATCCAGCTAAATCTGTCGTTACTGCTGTACTGTTGTGGCTGGTCAAGTTATTTAGTGTCCGTCAAAGCACATTTTTTGTTCTGGGTTGATATACAATTCCCAATTTAGCAACTTCATAATTTAGTGGTTTCTGCTGTATCAGAGCTATTTGAAATCTATCCCTAAAAGGGTATATCATATTCAAGGTGCACATAGGGTCATTCAGAATAACATCACACACCCGCTACTGTGCATTTCCAAGTCTAATTCTGTCAGTAAACCTATACCTGTCACGCAGCGCCTAAATACTAGGCCTCAAATTTATATCCAGCTTAATCTGTCGTTACTGCTGTAGCTGGTCAAGTTATTTAGTGTCCGTCAAAGCACAGTTTTTGTTCTGGGTTGAAATACAATTCCCAATTTAGCAATTTCATAATTTAGTGGTTTCTGCTGTATCAGAGCTATTTGAAATCTATCCCTAAAAGGGTATATAATATTCAAGGTGCACATAGGGTCATTCAGAATAACCTCACACACCCGCTACTGTGCATTTCCAAGTCTAATTCTGTCAGTAAACCCATACCTGTCACCCAGCGCCTAAATACTAGGCCTCAAATTTATATACAGCTAAATCTGTCGTTACTGCTGTACTGTTGTGGCTGGTCAAGTTATTTAGCGTCCGTCAAAGCACATTTTTTGTTCTGGGTTGATATAAAATTCCAAATTTAGCAATTTCCTAATTTAGTGGTTTCTGCTGTATCAGGCCTACTTTAAATACATCCATAAAAGGGTATATCAGAATCAAGGTGCTGATAGGGTCATTCTCAATAACTTCACACACACGCGCTACTGTGCATATCCCAGTCTAATTCTGTCCGTAAAACGTATACCTGTCACCCAGCGCCTAAATACTAGGCCTCAAATTTATATCCTGCTAAATCTGTCGTTACTGCTGTACTGTTGTGGCTGGGCAAGTTATTTAGTGTCCGTCAAAGCACACTTTTGGTTCTGGGTTGAAATACAATTCCCAATTTAGCAGTTTCCTAATTTAGTGGTTTCTGCTGTATCAGAGCTATTTGAAATCTATCCCTAAAAGGGTATATAATATTCAAGGTGCACATAGGGTCATTCTGAATAACTTCACACACACGCTACTGTGCATTTCCAAGTCTAATTCTGTCAGTAAACCTATACCTGTCACCCAGCGCCTAAATACTAGGCCTCAAATTTATATCCTGCTAAATCTGTTGTTACTGCTGTACTGTTGTGGCTGGGCAAGTTATTTAGTGTCCGTCAAAGCACAGTTTTTGTTCTGGGTTGAAATACAATTCCCAATTTAGCAATTTCCTAATTTAGTGGTTTCTGCTGTATCAGAGCTATTTGAAATCTATCCCTAAAAGGGTATATAATATTCAAGGTGCACATAGGGTCATTCTGAATAACTTCACACACACGCTACTGTGCATTTCCAAGTCTAATTCTGTCAGTAAACCTATACCTGTCACCCAGCGCCTAAATACTAGGCCTCAAATTTATATCCTGCTAAATCTGTCGTTACTGCTGTACTGTTGTGGCTGGGCAAGTTATTTAGTGTCCGTCAAAGCACAGTTTTTGTTCTGGGTTGAAATACAATTCCCAATTTAGCAATTTCCTAATTTAGTGGTTTCTGCTGTATCAGAGCTATTTGAAATCTATCCCTAAAAGGGTATATAATATTCAAGGTGCACATAGGGTCATTCTGAATAACTTCACACACACGCTACTGTGCATTTCCAAGTCTAATTCTGTCAGTAAACCTATACCTGTCACCCAGCGCCTAAATACTAGGCCTCAAATTTATATCCTGCTAAATCTGTCGTTACTGCTGTACTGTTGTGGCTGGTCAAGTTATTTAGTGTCTGTCAAAGCACAGTTTTTGTTCTGGGTTGAAATACAATTCCCAATTTAGCAATTTCCTAATTTAGTGGTTTCTGCTGTATCAGACCTACTTTAAATACATCCCTAAAAGGGTATATCAGAATCAAGGTGCTGATAGGGTCATTCTCAATAACTTCACACACACGCTACTGTGCATATCCCAGTCTAATTCTGTCCGTAAAACGTATACCTGTCACCCAGCGCATAAATACTAGGCCTCAAATTCATAGTCAGCTAAATCGGTGGTTACTGCTGTGCCTGTATTAGTGTAATACGGTACCTAAATAGATAGCCAGATAGTGTTAGGTGTCTGTAAAAAAAGGCCTGATTTTGAATTCAATACATTGGGCCAAATAATATTTTTGTTGTTGTGGTGAACGATAACAATGAGGAAAACATCTAGTAAGAGACGCGGACGTGGACATGGTCGTGGTGGTGTTAGTGGAACCTCTGGTGCTGGGAGAGGACGTGGCCGTTCTGCCACATCCACACGTCCTAGTGTACCAACTACCTCAGGTCCCAGTAGCCGCCAGAATTTACAGCGATATATGGTGGGGCCCAATGCCGTTCTAAGGATGGTAAGGCATGAGCAGGTACAGGCATTAGTCAATTGGGTGGCCGACAGTGGATCCAGCACGTTCACATTATCTCCCACCCAGTCTTCTGCAGAAAGCGCACAGATGGCGCCTGAAAACCAACCCCATCAGTCTGTCACATCACCCCCATGCATATCAGGGAAACTGTCTGAGCCTCAAGTTATGCAGCAGTCTCTTATGCTGTTTGAAGACTCTGCTGGCAGGGTTTCCCAAGGGCATCCACCTAGCCCTTCCCCAGTGGTGGAAGACATAGAATGCACTGACGCACAACCACTTATGTTTCCTGATGATGAGGACATGTGAATACCACCTCAGCACGTCTCTGATGATGACGAAACACAGGTGCCAACTGTTGCGTCTTTCTGCAGTGTGCAGACTGAACAGGAGGTCAGGGAGGAAGACTGGGTGGAAGATGATGCAGGGGACGATGAGGTCCTAGACCCCACATGGAATGATGCGAGACCTGTGTGCCCTGTTGCGCTGTTTCAAGTACTCCACCAACATGGCCAGTGGTGATGACGCCGTTATCAGCGTTACCACTTCTATGTCTCCTTGAGACAACAGTTAGGGCGATGATGGAAGAGGAAGTGGCCCAGGAGGAGGAGGAGGAGGAAGAGGGGTCATTTTTAGCACTTTCAGGCCAGTCTCTTAGAAGTGACTCAGAGGGAGGTTTTTTGCAACAGCAGAGGCCAGGTACAAATGTGGCCAGCCAGGGCCCACTACTGGAAGACGAGGAGGACGAGGATGAGGAGGAGGTGGAGGAGGATGAGGATGAAGCATGTTCACAGAGGGGTGGCACCCAACGCAGCTCGGGCCCATCACTGGTGCATGGCTGGGGGGAAACGCAGGACGATGACAATACGCCTCCCACAGAGGACAGCTTGTCCTTACCTCTGGGCAGCCTGGCACACATGAGCGACTACATGCTGCAGTGCCTGCGCAACGACAGCAGAGTTGCCCACATTTTAACATGTGCGGACTACTGGGTTGCCACCCTGCTGGATCCACGGTACAAAGACAATGTGCCCACCTTACTTTCTGCACTGGAGCGTGATAGGAAGATGCGCGAGTACAAGCGCACATTGGTAGACGCGCTACTGAGAGCATTCCCAAATGTCACAGGGGAACAAGTGGAAGCCCAAGGCGAAAGCAGAGGAGGAGCAAGAGGTCGCCAACGCAGCTGTGTCACGGCCAGCTCCTCTGAGGGCAGTGTTAGCATGGCAGAGATGTGGAAAAGTTTTGTCAACACGCCACAGCTAACTGCACCACCACCTGATACGGAACGTGTTAGCAGGAGGCAACATTTCACTAACATGGTGGAACAGTACGTGTGCACACCCCTCCACGTACTGACTGATGGTTCGGCCCCATTCAACTTCTGGGTCTCCAAATTGTCCATGTGGCCAGAGCTAGCCTTTTATGCCTTGGAGGTGCTGGCCTGCCCGGCGGCCAGCGTTTTGTCTGAACGTGTATTCAGCACGGCAGGGGGCGTCATTACAGACAAACGCAGCCGCCTGTCTACAGCCAATGTGGACAAGCTGCCGTTCATAAAAATGAACCAGACATGGATCCCACAGGACCTGTCCATCCCTTGTGCAGATTAGACATTAACTACCTCCCCATACCTAACCATATATTATTGTACTACAGGGCACTTCCTCATTCAATCCTCTTTTTATTTTCATTTTACCATTATATTGCGGGGCAACCCAAAGTTGAATGAACCTCTCCTCTGTCTGGGTGCCGGGGCCTAAAAATATCTGACAGTGGCCTGTTCCAGTGTTGGGTGACATGAAGCATGATTCTCTGCTATGACATGAAGCCTGAATCTCTTCTATGGGACCTCTCTCCTCTGTCTGGGTGCCGGGGCCTAAATATCTGACAATGGACTGTTCCAGTTTTGGGTGATGTGAAGCATGATTCTCTGCTATGACATGAAGCCTGAATCTCTGCTATGGAACCTCTCTCCTCTGTCTGGGTGCCGGGGCCTAAATATCTGACAATGGACTGTTCCAGTTTTGGCTGACATGAAGCCTGATTCTCTGCTATGACATGAAACCTGAATCTCTGCTATGGGACCTCTCTCTTCTGTCTGGGTGCCGGGGCATAAATATCTGACAATGGACTGTTCCAGTTTTGTGTGACGTGAAGCCTGATTCTCTGCTATGACATGAAGCCTGATTCTCTGCTATGACATGAAGCCCGAATCTCTGCTATGGGACCTCTCTCCTCTGTCTGGGTGCCAGGGTCTAAATATCTGACAATGGTCTGTTCCAGTTTTGGGTGACGTGAAGCATGATTCTCTGCTATGACATGAAGCCTGAATCTCTTCTATGGGACCTCTCTCCTCTGTCTGGGTGCCGGGGCCTAAATATCTGACAATGGACTGCTCCAGTTTTGGCTGACGTGAAGCCTGATTCTCTGCTATGACATGAAGACTGATTCTCTGCTATGGGACCTCTCTCCTCTGTCTGGGTGCCGGGGCCTAAATATCTGACAATGGACTGTTCCAGTTTTGGCTGACATGAAGCCTGATTCTCTGCTATGACATGAAGCCTGAATCTCTGCTATGGGACCTCTCTTCTCTGTCTGGGTGTCGGGGCCTAAATATCTGACAATGGACTATTCCAGTTTTTGGCTGACGTGAAGCCTGATTCTCTGCTATGACATGATTCTCTGCTGACATGAACCCTGAATCTCTGCTATGGGACCTCTCTCCTCTGTCTGGGTGCCGGGGCCTAAATATCTGACAATGGACTGTTCCAGTTTTGGCTGACATGAAGCATAATTCTCTGCTATGACATGAAGCCTGATTCTCTGCTATGGGACCTCTCTCCAATTGATATTGGTTAATTTTTATTTATTTTATTTTTATTTTTATTAATTTCCCTATCCACATTTGTTTGCATTGGATTTAACTACATTTTCCTGCCTTTTGCAGCCCTCTAGCCTTTTCCTGGGCTGTTTTACAGCCTTTTTAGTGCCGAAAAGTTCGGGTCCCCATTGACTTCAATGGGGTTCGGGACGAAGTTTGGGTCGGGTTCGGGATCCATTTCAGGGAAGTTCGGCCGAACTTCTCGAACCCGAACATCCAGGTGTTCGCTCAACTATACTTTTAAAGCTCTCTGTCTCCCCCAGATGGAATGACAGCATTTAAAAGGCCAGGAATTTTGAAATACTGGCATTCAGGGCCAGACATCGCAGGTGGGTAGGGGGGTACTTCCTCTTTTGCTCCAGTGTTTGGGAGATAGACAACTGAACGCTTCCATGGGACATTGTGGAGATGCTTGGTGACCCAGGTGTTGGTGTTGCTGGCATATCCTCTGTTTGCGGGGAGGCAGGTGCCACTGTCACTCCAGAGGTGGATGAAGAGGCCAAGACTTTAGCAGAACAGGAAGCAGGAGGAGCCAGAGACCTTTCTTGGTTTTTGAGATGTCTACTCCACTGTAGCTCATGATTTGCACTTAAATGCCTGGTCATGCAGGTTGTGCTCAGGTTGAGAACGTTTATGCCTCGCTTCAGGCTCTGATTACAAACCACTCGTGTCTTGTCATCAGCACATTGTCTGAAGAACTACCACGCCAAGGAACTCTTTGAAGCTGGCTTTGGTGTGCTCGGTCCCTTGCTGCGGTGGGCAGTAGCAGGCGTACTGTCTAGGAGATGGCCACTCCGCCTTTTGCTGTGCTGGTGGCTCTGTGCGACCACTGCCTCTTCCTCCGAACTAGACAGGTCACTCACATAACCTTCATTCCATGTGGCGTCGAGGACGTCATCGTCCTCCACATCACCTTCAACCCAGTCTTCACCCCTGCCCTTCTATTCGGTATGCACACTGCAGAAAGCTACAGCAGTTGGCAAGTCAAGCCACAGCAGTTTGTGTTTTGTCATCATCCGAGACATGCTGCGGTAGTCCTCCCATGTACTCATCCTGAAACAAAAGTGGTTTGGCATCGGTGCAATGTCTTCCACTTCTGGGGAAGAGCTATGTGGATGGCCCTGGGAGACCCTGGTAGCAGAGTCATCAAAAAGCAGAAGAGACTGCTGCATGACTTGGGGCTAAGACTATTTGGCTGATTTGCAAGGGGGTGAGGTGAAAGACTTAAGGCCATGTGCTGCAGGTGTCAACTCAGATCTTTCCGCAAGGGACTGGGTGGGAGACAATGTGAAGGAACTGGAGGCACTGTTAGACACCCAATCTACTATTGCCTGTACTTGTTCTGGCCTCACCATTCATACAGCTGCATTCGGCCCTAACAAATAACACTGAAGAACGTTGCCTACTCGCACCTGAGGAGGGTGTTTTACTTGGGCATATAGCTGGCACAGTTTGACCACATCCTCTCCCTGCAACAGGAGCTACACCAACACCAGCAGCACCACAACCAGGACCACGTCCCTTCTTTGACGCTCTCCTCATTCTTTGCGTTCACCCACCAAACTAACAGATGGTTTATGTCAAGCAACAATGTAACCGCCAATAGTCAACAATTAAAGGGGTTGTCCGGGTTCAGAGCTGAACCCGGACATACCCTTATTTTCACCCCGGCAGCCCTCCTGAGCCTGGCATCGGAGCATCTCATGCTCCGATGCGCTCCCGTGCCCTGCGCTAGATCGCGCAGGGCACAGGCTCTTGTGTTTTCAATAACACACTGCCGGGCGGTAACTTCCGCCCAGCAGTGTGTTCGGTGACGTCACCGGCTCTGAGGGGCGGGCTTTAGCTCTGCCCTAGCCGTTTTACTAGCCTGTCAGCCCCATAGAGAGCCCGGTATGTCACCGGAACTCAGAAAAATGCCTTTTCCCTGCGCGATTTAGTGCAGGGCAAAGGAGAGCATCGGAGCATGAACTGCTCCGATGCTCATGTCAGGGGGGCTGCCGGGGTGAAAATGGAGGGATGTCCAGGTTCAGCTCTGAACCTGGACAACCCCTTTAAGTTTACTGACAGTAAGGCTGTGCCGGTGTCATAAAGAGGAAAAACTTATTGAGGTCACACAACAGTGTGACAGGCAAATTTTATACAATTACTTCTCGGTCACAAAAAATGTCAATTTGTCAACCAACAATGTAACAGCAGTATTGACTTGTTTTTTTGGACTGTCAGAGATGAAGCACAGGCCGCAAATATAGTATCTTGCACAGAATGGGTGTTTTTTTATACCACAATATATCAGAAGTATTTAAAGGCTGTATTGGACTGTCAGAAATGCAGTGAATGCCGCAAATGTAGTATCTTGCACAAAATGGGTGTTTGTTTTTTTTTAAACCACAATATAACAGCAGTATTTAAAGGCTGTATTGGACTGTCAAAAATGCAGCAAAGGCACAAAGGTACTTTATTGAAAAAAATATTATAAGTAGGGATGAGCGAACTCGAACTGTATAGTTCGGGTTCGTACCGAATTTTGGGGTGTCCGTGACACGGACCCGAACCCGGACATATTCGTAAAAGTCCGGGTTCGGGTTCGGTGTTCGTCGCTTTCTTCGCGCTTTTGTGACGCTTTCTTGGCGCTTTTTGAAAGGCTGCAAAGCAGCCAATCAACAAGCGTCATACTACTTGCCCCAAGAGGCCATCACAGCCATGCCTACTATTGGCATGGCTGTGATTGGCCAGAGCACCATGTGACCCAGCCTCTATTTAAGCTGGAGTCACATAGCGCCGCCCGTCACTCTGCTCTGATTAGCGTAGGGAGAGGTTGCGGCTGCGACAGTAGGGCGAGATTAGGCAGATTAACTCCTCCAAAGGACTTGATTAACTGATCGATCTGCAGCTGTGGATCATTGAGCTGCTGATCCTCAATTGCTCACTGTTTTTAGGCTGCCCAGACCGTTTGTCAGTCACATTTTTCTGGGGTGATCGGCGGCCATTTTGTGTCTTGTGGTGCGCCAGCACAAGCTGCGACCAAGTGCATTTAACCCTCAATGGTGTGGTTGTTTTTTGGCTAAAGCCTACATCAGGGTGAAGCTGTCACACCAAGTGCATTTAACCAGCAATAGTCTGTTCATTTTTTGGCCATATACAAAATCAGGGGCAAGCTGCGCCTGTCACCAAGTGCATTTAACCCTCAATGGTGTGGTTGTTTTTTGGCTAAAGCCTACATCAGGGTGAAGCTGTCACACCAAGTGCATTTAACCAGCAATAGTCTGTTCATTTTTTGGCCATATACAAAATCAGGGGCAAGCTGCGCCTGTCACCAAGTGCATTTAACCCTCAATGGTGTGGTTGTTTTTTGGCTAAAGCCTACATCAGGGTGAAGCTGTCACACCAAGTGCATTTAACCAGCAATAGTCTGTTCATTTTTTGGCCATATACAAAATCAGGGGCAAGCTGCGCCTGTCACCAAGTGCATTTAACCCTCAATGGTGTGGTTGTTTTTTGGCTAAAGCCTACATCAGGGTGAAGCTGTCACACCAAGTGCATTTAACCAGCAATAGTCTGTTCATTTTTTGGCCATATACAAAATCAGGGGCAAGCTGCGCCTGTCACCAAGTGCATTTAACCCTCAATGGTGTGGTTGTTTTCTGGCTAAAGCCTACATCAGGGTGAAGCTGTCACACCAAGTGCATTTAACCAGCAATAGTCTGTTTATTTTTTGGCCATATACTACATCAGGGGCAAGCTGCGCCCGTCACCAAGTGCATTTAACCCTCAGTAGTGTGGTTGGTCAAGCTGTGACACCAAGTGCATTTAACCAGCAATAGTCTGTTCATTTTTTGGCCATATACTACATCAGGGGCAAGCTGCGCCCGTCACCAAGTGCATTTAACCAGCAATAGTGTGGTTATTTTTTGGCCATATCCCAGTCTAATTCTGTCACTAAATCCATACCGGTCACCCAGCGCCTAAATACTAGGCCTCAAATTTATATCCCGCTAAATCTCTCGTTACCGCTGTCCTGTTGTAGCTGGGAAAGTTATTTAGTGTCCGTCAAAGCACATTTTTTGTTCTGGGTTGAAGTACAATTCCCAATTTAGCAATTTCATAATTTAGTGGTTTCTGCTATATCAGAGCTATTTGAAATCTATCCCTAAAAGGGTATATAATATTCAAGGTGCACATTGGGTCATTCAGAATAACTTCACACACACCCGCTACTGTGTATTTTCAAGTCTAATTCTGTCACTAAACCCATACCTGTCACCCAGCGCCTAAATACTAGGCCTCAAATTTATATCCTGCTAAATCTCTCGTTACCGCTGTCCTGTTGTAGCTGGGAAAGTTATTTAGTGTCCGTCAAAGCACATTTTTTGTTCTGGGTTGAAGTACAATTCCCAATTTAGCAATTTCATAATTTAGTGGTTTCTGCTATATCAGAGCTATTTGAAATCTATCCCTAAAAGGGTATATAATATTCAAGGTGCACATTGGGTCATTCAGAATAACTTCACACACACCCGCTACTGTGTATTTTCAAGTCTAATTCTGTCACTAAACCCATACCTGTCACCCAGCGCCTAAATACTAGGCCTCAAATTTATATCCTGCTAAATCTCTCGTTACCGCTGTCCTGTTGTAGCTGGGAAAGTTATTTAGTGTCCGTCAAAGCACATTTTTTGTTCTGGGTTGAAATACAATTCCCAATTTAGCAATTTCATAATTTAGTGGTTTCTGCTATATCAGAGCTATTTGAAATCTATCCCTAAAAGGGTATATAATATTCAAGGTGCACATTGGGTCATTCAGAATAACTTCACACACACCCGCTACTGTGTATTTCCAAGTCTAATTCTGTCACTAAACCCATACCTGTCACCCAGCGCCTAAATACTAGGCCTCAAATTTATATCCTGCTAAATCTCTCGTTACCGCTGTACTGTTGTTGCTTGGAAAGATATTTAGTGTCCGTCAAAGCACATTTTTTGTTCTGGGTTGAAGTACAATTCCCAATTTAGCAATTTCATAATTTAGTGGTTTCTGCTATATCAGAGCTATTTGAAATCTATCCCTAAAAGGGTATATAATATTCAAGGTGCACATTGGGTCATTCAGAATAACTTCACACACACCCGCTACTGTGTATTTTCAAGTCTAATTCTGTCACTAAACCCATACCTGTCACCCAGCGCCTAAATACTAGGCCTCAAATTTATATCCTGCTAAATCTCTCGTTACCGCTGTCCTGTTGTAGCTGGGAAAGTTATTTAGTGTCCGTCAAAGCACATTTTTTCTTCTGGGTTGAAATACAATTCCCAATTTAGCAATTTCATAATTTAGTGGTTTCTGCTATATCAGAGCTATTTGAAATCTATCCCTAAAAGGGTAGATCATATTGAAGGTGCACATAGGGTCATTCAGAATAACTTCACACACACCCGCTACTGTGTATTTCCAAGTCTAATTCTGTCACTAAACCCATACCTGTCACCCAGCGCCTAAATACTAGGCCTCAAATTTATATCCCGCTAAATCTCTCGTTACCGCTGTCCTGTTGTAGCTGGGAAAGTTATTTAGTGTCCGTCAAAGCACATTTTTTGTTCTGGGTTGAAGTACAATTCCCAATTTAGCAATTTCATAATTTAGTGGTTTCTGCTATATCAGAGCTATTTGAAATCTATCCCTAAAAGGGTATATAATATTCAAGGTGCACATTGGGTCATTCAGAATAACTTCACACACACCCGCTACTGTGTATTTTCAAGTCTAATTCTGTCACTAAACCCATACCTGTCACCCAGCGCCTAAATACTAGGCCTCAAATTTATATCCTGCTAAATCTCTCGTTACCGCTGTCCTGTTGTAGCTGGGAAAGTTATTTAGTGTCCGTCAAAGCACATTTTTGTTCTGGGTTGAAATACAATTCCCAATTTAGCAATTTCATAATTTAGTGGTTTCTGCTATATCAGAGCTATTTGAAATCTATCCCTAAAAGGGTATATAATATTCAAGGTGCACATTGGGTCATTCAGAATAACTTAACACACACCCGCTACTGTGTATTTCCAAGTCTAATTCTGTCACTAAACCCATACCTGTCACCCAGCGCCTAAATACTAGGCCTCAAATTTATATCCTGCTAAATCTCTCGTTACCGCTGTACTGTTGTTGCTTGGAAAGATATTTAGTGTCCGTCAAAGCACATTTTTTGTTCTGGGTTGAAGTACAATTCCCAATTTAGCAATTTCATAATTTAGTGGTTTCTGCTATATCAGAGCTATTTGAAATCTATCCCTAAAAGGGTATATAATATTCAAGGTGCACATTGGGTCATTCAGAATAACTTCACACACACCCGCTACTGTGTATTTTCAAGTCTAATTCTGTCACTAAACCCATACCTGTCACCCAGCGCCTAAATACTAGGCCTCAAATTTATATCCTGCTAAATCTCTCGTTACCGCTGTACTGTTGTTGCTGGGCAAGACATTTAGTGTCCGTCAAAGCACATTTTTTGTTCTGGGTTGAAATACAATTCCCAATTTAGCAATTTCATAATTTAGTGGTTTCTGCTATATCAGAGCTATTTGAAATCTATCCCTAAAAGGGTAGATCATATTGAAGGTGCACATTGGGTCATTCAGAATAACTTCACACACACCCACTACTGTGTATTACCAAGTCTAATTCTGGCACTAAACCCATACCTGTCACCCAGCGCCTAAATACTAGGCCTCAAATTTATATCCCGCTAAATCTGTCCTTAGTGCTGTAGCTGGGCGAGTTATTTAGTGTCCGTTCAAGCACATTTCTTGTTCTGGGTTGAAATACAATTCCCAATTTAGCAATTTCATAATTTAGTGGTTTCTGCTATATCAGAGCTATTTGAAATCTATCCCTAAAAGGGTATATAATATTCAAGGTGCACATAGGGTCATTCAGAATAACTTCACACACACGCTTCTGTGCATTTCCAAGTCTAATTCTGTCACTAAATCCATACCGGTCACCCAGCGCCTAAATACTAGGCCTCAAATTTATATCCCGCTGAATTTGAATACAATACATTGGGCCAAATAATATATTTGTTGTTGTGGTGAACCATAACAATGAGAAAAACATCTAGTAAGGGACGCGGACGTGGACATGGTCGTGGTGGTGTTAGTGGACCCTCTGGTGCTGGGAGAGGACGTGGCCGTTCTGCCACATCCACACGTCCTAGTGTACCAACTACCTCAGGTCCCAGTAGCCGCCAGAATTTACAGCGATATATGGTGGGGCCCAATGCCGTTCTAAGGATGGTAAGGCCTGAGCAGGTACAGGCATTAGTCAATTGGGTGGCCGACAGTGGATCCAGCACGTTCACATTATCTCCCACCCAGTCTTCTGCAGAAAGCGCACAGATGGCGCCTGAAAACCAACCCCATCAGTCTGTCACATCACCCCCATGCATACCAGGGAAACTGTCTCAGCCTCAAGTTATGCAGCAGTCTCTTATGCTGTTTGAAGACTCCGCTGGCAGGGTTTCCCAAGGGCATCCACCTAGCCCTTCCCCAGCGGTGAAAGACATAGAATGCACTGACGCACAACCACTTATGTTTCCTGATGATGAGGACATGGGAATACCACCTCAGCATGTCTCTGATGATGACGAAACACAGGTGCCAACTGCTGCGTCTTTCTGCAGTGTGCAGACTGAACAGGAGGTCAGGGATCAAGACTGGGTGGAAGACGATGCAGGGGACGATGAGGTCCTAGACCCCACATGGAATGAAGGTCGTGCCACTGACTTTCACAGTTCGGAGGAAGAGGCAGTGGTGAGACCGAGCCAACAGCGTAGCAAAAGAGGGAGCAGTGGGCAAAAGCAGAACACCCGCCGCCAAGAGACTCCGCCTGCTACTGACCGCCGCCATCTGGGACCGAGCACCCCAAAGGCAGCTTCAAGGAGTTCCCTGGCATGGCACTTCTTCAAACAATGTGCTGACGACAAGACCCGAGTGGTTTGCACGCTGTGCCATCAGAGCCTGAAGCGAGGCATTAACGTTCTGAACCTGAGCACAACCTGCATGACCAGGCACCTGCATGCAAAGCATGAACTGCAGTGGAGTAAACACCTTAAAACCAAGGAAGTCACTCAGGCTCCCCCTGCTACCTCTTCTGCTGCTGCCGCCTCGGCCTATTCTGCTGCTGCCGCCTCGGCCTCTTCCTCCGCCTCTGGAGGAACGTTGGCACCTGCCGCCCAGCAAACAGGGGATGTACCACCAACACCACCACCACCACCTCCGTCACCAAGCGTCTCAACCATGTCACACGCCAGCGTTCAGCTCTCCATCTCACAAACATTTGATAGAAAGCGTAAATTCCCACCTAGCCACCCTCGATCCCTGGCCCTGAATGCCAGCATTTCTAAACTACTGGCCTATGAAATGCTGTCATTTAGGCTGGTGGACACAGACAGCTTCAAACAGCTCATGTCGCTTGCTGTCCCACAGTATGTTGTTCCCAGCCGGCACTACTTCTCCAAGAGAGCCGTGCCTTCCCTGCACAACCAAGTATCCGATAAAATCAAGTGTGCACTGCGCAACGCCATCTGTGGCAAGGTCCACCTAACCACAGATACGTGGACCAGTAAGCACGGCCAGGGACGCTATATCTCCCTAACTGCACACTGGGTAAATGTAGTGGCAGCTGGGCCCCAGGCGGAGAGCTGTTTGGCGCACGTCCTTCCGCCGCCAAGGATCGCAGGGCAACATTCTTTGCCTCCTGTTGCCACCTCCTCCTTCTCGGCTTCCTCCTCCTCTTCTTCCACCTGCTCATCCAGTCAGCCACACACCTTCACCACCAACTTCAGCACAGCCCGGGGTAAACGTCAGCAGGCCATTCTGAAACTCATATGTTTGGGGGACAGGCCCCACACCGCACAGGAGTTGTGGCGGGGTATAGAACAACAGACCGACGAGTGGTTGCTGCCGGTGAGCCTCAAGCCCGGCCTGGTGGTGTGTGATAATGGGCGAAATCTCGTTGCAGCTCTGGGACTAGCCAATTTGACGCACATCCCTTGCTTGGCGCATGTGCTGAATTTGGTGGTGCAGAAGTTCATTCACAACTACCCCGACATGTCAGAGCTGCTGCATAAAGTGCGGGCCGTCTGTTCGCGCTTCCGGCGTTCACATCCTGCTGCTGCTCGCCTGTCTGCGCTACAGCGTAACTTCGGCCTTCCCGCTCACCGCCTCATATGCGACGTGCCCACCAGGTGGAACTCCACCTTGCACATGCTGGACAGACTGTGCGAGCAGCAGCAGGCCATAGTGGAGTTTCAGCTGCAGCACGCACGGGTCAGTCGCACTACAGAACAGCACCACTTCACCACCAATGACTGGGCCTCCATGCGAGACCTGTGTGCCCTGTTGCGCTGTTTCGAGTACTCCACCAACATGGCCAGTGGCGATGACACCGTTATCAGCGTTACAATACCACTTCTATGTCTCCTTGAGAAAACACTTAGGGCGATGATGGAAGAGGAGGTGGCCCAGGAGGAGGAGGAGGAGGAGGAGGAAGAGGGGTCATTTTTAGCACTTTCAGGCCAGTCTCTTCGAAGTGACTCAGAGGGAGGTTTTTGGCAACAGCAGAGGCCAGGTACAAATGTGGCCAGCCAGGGCCCACTACTGGAGGACGAGGAGGACGAGGATGAGGAGGAGGTGGAGGAGGATGAGGATGAAGCATGGTCACAGCGGGGTGGCACCCAACGCAGCTCGGGTCCATCACTGGTGCGTGGCTGGGGGGAAAGGCAGGACGATGACGATACGCCTCCCACAGAGGACAGCTTGTCCTTATCCCTGGGCAGCCTGGCACACATGAGCAACTACATGCTGCAGTGCCTGCGCAACGACAGCAGAGTTGCCCACATTTTAACCTGTGCGGACTACTGGGTTGCCACCCTGCTGGATCCACGCTACAAAGACAATGTGCCCACCTTACTTCCTGCACTGGAGCGTGATAGGAAGATGCGCGAGTACAAGCGCACGTTGGTAGACGCGCTACTGAGAGCATTCCCAAATGTCACAGGGGAACAAGTGGAAGCCCAAGGCCAAGGCAGAGGAGGAGCAAGAGGTCGCCAAGGCAGCTGTGTCACGGCCAGCTCCTCTGAGGGCAGGGTTAGCATGGCAGAGATGTGGAAAACTTTTGTCAACACGCCACAGCTAACTGCACCACCACCTGATACGCAACGTGTTAGCAGGAGGCAACATTTCACTAACATGGTGGAACAGTACGTGTGCACACCCCTCCACGTACTGACTGATGGTTCGGCCCCATTCAACTTCTGGGTCTCTAAATTGTCCACGTGGCCAGAGCTAGCCTTTTATGCCTTGGAGGTGCTGGCCTGCCCGGCAGCCAGCGTTTTGTCTGAACGTGTATTCAGCACGGCAGGGGGCGTCATTACAGACAAACGCAGCCGCCTGTCTACAGCCAATGTGGACAAGCTGACGTTCATAAAAATGAACCAGGCATGGATCCCACAGGACCTGTCCGTCCCTTGTCCAGATTAGACATTAACTACCTCCCCATAACCATATATTATTGGACTCCAGGGCACTTCCTCATTCAATCCTATTTTTATTTTCATTTTACCATTATATTGCGATGCTACCCAAAGTTGAATGAACCTCTCCTCTGCCTGTGTGCTAGGCCTAAATATATGCCAATGGACTGTTGCAGTGGTGGCTGACATGAAGCCTCATTCTCTGCTATGACATGCAGACTAATTCTCTGCTGACATGAAGCCAGATTGTCTGTTACGGGACCTCTCTCCTCTGCCTGGGTGCTGGGCCTAAATTTATGACAATGGACTGTTGCAGTGGTGGCTGACGTGAAGCCTCATTCTCTGCTATGACATGCAGACTGATTCTCTGCTGACATGAAGCCAGATTGTCTGTTACGGGACCTCTCTGCTCTGCCTGTGTGCTAGGCCTAAATATATGCCAATGGACTGTTGCAGTGGTGGCTGACGTGAAGCCTGATTCTCTGCTATGATATGAAGACTGATTCTCTGCTGACATGAAGCCAGATTGTCTGTTACGGGACCTTTCTCCTCTGCCTGGGTTCTGGGCCTAAATTTATGAAAATTGACTCTTACAGTGGTGGGTGACGTGAAGCCTGATTCTCTGCTATGATATGAAGACTGATTCTCTGCTGACATGAAGCCAGATTGTCTGTTACGGGACCTTTCTCCTCTGCCTGGGTTCTGGGCCTAAATTTATGAAAATTGACTCTTACAGTGGTGGGTGACGTGAAGCCTGATTCTCTGCTATGATATGAAGACTGATTCTCTGCTGACATGAAGCCAGATTGTCTGTTACGGGACCTTTCTCCTCTGCCTGGGTTCTGGGCCTAAATTTATGAAAATTGACTCTTACAGTGGTGGGTGACGTGAAGCCTGATTCTCTGCTATGATATGAAGACTGATTCTCTGCTGACATGAAGCCAGATTCTCTGTTACGGGACCTCTCTCCTCTGCCTGGGTGCTGGGCCTAAATTTATGACAATGGACTGTTGCAGTGGTGGCTGACGTGAAGCCTGATTCTCTGCTATGACATGCAGACTGATTCTCTGCTGACATGAAGCCAGATCCTCTGTTACGGGACCTCTCTCCTCTGCCTGTGTGTGTGCTGGGCCTAAATATATGCCAATGGACTGTTGCAGTGGTGGCTGACGTGAAGCCTCATTCTCTGCTATGACATGCAGACTGATTCTCTGCTGACATGAAGCCAGATTCTCTGTTACGGGACCTCTCTCCTCTGCCTGTGTGTGTGCTGGGCCTAAATATATGCCAATGGACTGTTGCAGTGGTGGCTGACGTGAAGCCTCATTCTCTGCTATGACATGCAGACTAATTCTCTGCTGACATGAAGACAGATTCTCTGTTACGGGACCTCTCTCCTCTGCCTGGGTGCTGGGCCTAAATTTATGACAATGGACTGTTGCAGTGGTGGCTGACGTGAAGCCTGATTCTCTGCTATGACATGCAGACTGATTCTCTGCTGACATGAAGCCAGATCCTCTGTTACGGGACCTCTCTCCTCTGCCTGTGTGTGTGCTGGGCCTAAATATATGCCAATGGACTGTTGCAGTGGTGGCTGACGTGAAGCCTCATTCTCTGCTATGACATGCAGACTAATTCTCTGCTGACATGAAGCCAGATTGTCTGTTACGGGACCTCTCTCCTCTGCCTGGGTGCTGGGCCTAAATTTATGACAATGGACTGTTGCAGTGGTGGCTGACGTGAAGCCTGATTCTCTGCTATGACATGCAGACTGATTCTCTGCTGACATGAAGCCAGATCCTCTGTTACGGGACCTCTCTCCTCTGCCTGTGTGTGTGCTGGGCCTAAATATATGCCAATGGACTGTTGCAGTGGTGGCTGACGTGAAGCCTCATTCTCTGCTATGACATGCAGACTGATTCTCTGCTGACATGAAGCCAGATTCTCTGTTACGGGACCTCTCTCCTCTGCCTGTGTGTGTGCTGGGCCTAAATATATGCCAATGGACTGTTGCAGTGGTGGCTGACGTGAAGCCTCATTCTCTGCTATGACATGCAGACTAATTCTCTGCTGACATGAAGACAGATTCTCTGTTACGGGACCTCCCTCCTCTGCCTGGGTGCTGGGCCTAAATATATGCCAATGGACTGTTGCAGTGGTGGCTGACGTGAAGCCTCATTCTCTGCTATGACATGCAGACTAATTCTCTGCTGACATGAAGACAGATTCTCTGTTACGGGACCTCTCTCCTCTGCCTGGGTGCCGGGGCCTAAATATCTGAGAATGGACTGTTCCAGTGGTGGGTGACGGGAAGCCAGATTCTCTGCTATGGAACCTCTCTCCAATTGATTTTGGTTAATTTTTATTTATTTAATTTTTATTTTAATTCATTTCCCTATCCACATTTGTTTGCAGGGGATTTACCTACATGTTGCTGCCTTTTGCAGCCCTCTAGCTCTTTCCTGGGCTGTTTTACAGCCTTTTTAGTGCCGAAAAGTTCGGGTCCCCATTGACTTCAATGGGGTTCGGGTTCGGGACGAAGTTCGGATCGGGTTCGGATCCCGAACCCGAACATTTCCGGGATGTTCGGCCGAACTTCTCGAACCCGAACATCCAGGTGTTCGCTCAACTCTAATTATAAGTTTTTTCACCCACAGTTAGGGCTCATGCACACGACAGTATTTTGCCTTCAGTATACTGGACGTTTTTTGAGTTCAGTATGCGGAACATATACTGAACCATTCATTTCAATGGTTCAGCAAAAAATACTGAAGTGTCTCCGTGTGCATTCCGTTTCAGTATTTCAGTATTTCCGTGCCGTGAAAAGATAGAACACGTCCTATTCTTGTCCGCAAATCACGGTGCTTGGCTCCATTCAAGTCAATGGGTCCGCAAAAAAAACGGAACACATACGGAAATGCATCCGTATGTCCTCCGTATCTGTTCCGTTTTTGCTGAACCATCTATTGAAAATGTTATGCTCAGCCCAATTTTTTCTATGTAATTACTGTATACTGTATATGGCATACGGAAAAACGGAACGGAATAACAGAAAGGAAACGGAAACAAAAAACGGAACAACGGATCCGTAAATAACGGACCGCAAAACACTGAAAAAGCAATACTGTCGTGTGCATGAGGCCTTAAAGTGATGGATTTACTGATTTTTATTTCACTCAGATTTGCAGTGCAGGCCGCAAAAATACTTTATGGAAAAAAAAAATATATATATGATTTCTTTACCCACAATTAAACAGATGGATTTAACTGATTTTCTTTCACTATCACAAATGCAGTGCATGGCGCAAATGTTCTTTTTAGCAAAAATAATAATAATTTGTCCCCAAGGAATCTAACAGATGGATTTACTTGGATTGTACTTTACCGAAAAAAAATTGAATATGTCACCCCCTGGGTACCTAAAAATCACAGACAGATTACCTATATTATTTTCCCTTCCCCTGGCACATATGCAGTGCAAGTTCACTTAAAAAATGGGTATATGTTGCCCACTGAAGTAAAAGAACAGCATTAAATTATTGTCCCTGGCACATATGCAGTGCTAGTGCACTGAACTTGCACAAAATGGACGCCGACGCCCACCTAACTAACAGACGGATAAAACATATTTTTCTGTGGCAATGGGCTCAGGGCAGCGTACAAAAATGTTGCACTGCACCCACAAAACAAAATCGCTGCAGATTGCAGAGATTAACAACAAGTTCTGATATCAGATAGATTCCTTCCTATTCTCTCCCTCACAGCAGCAGCATCCCTATCCCTACACTAGTAAGAGCAGAGTGACGTGCGGGTACTACGTGACTCCAGCTTATATAGAGGCTGGATCACATGCTGCACTGGCCAATCACATCCCTGCCATTATTAGGCATGGCTGTGATGGCTTCTAAGGGCACACGAGTTAAACGCTTGTCGATTGGCTCCTGTGCAGCCTTTCAAAAAGCGCCATTACTTCGCCAAATACCAAACTCGAACTCAAACTTTTACTGAAATGTTCGGGTTCGGGGTCAAAAAATCCTAAAGTTTGGGACTTACAGTTTATTGTTCGGGTTCGCTCAACTTTACAGTTCGGGTTCACTCAACCCTACCACCGACGTCAGCTGAGAATGTATTTTTCATTTTGTACTAAAATAGGCTACTAAACGCTTTCAACACATATAACCGCCGCCTGACGCCAATTGAGAATGTATTTTTCTTTTTTTACTGAAATAGGGCACTAAACGTTTTCAGTACATATAACCACCACCTACGTTAACTGAGAATGCATTTTTCTGTTTGTACTGAAATAGGCCACTAAACGCTTTCAACACATATAACCGCCGGCGACGTCAAATGAGAATGTATTTTTCTGTTTGTACTAAAAAAGACCATTAAACGCTTTCCACACATATAACCGCCGCCGACATCAACTGAGAATTAGAGTTGAGCGGACACCTGGGTGTTCGGGTTCGACGGGTTCAGCCGAACTTCGGAAAAAAGTTTGAGTACGGGACCCGAACATGACCCTGAACGCGAACCCCGTTGAAGTCAATGGGGACCCGAACTTTTGAGCACTAAAATGGCTGTAAGAATGTCATGCGAAGGGCAAGAAGGCTGCAAATGACATCAAAATGTGGTTAAGAGCATGGCAAGTGCTCTACAAACAAATGTGGATAGGGAAATGACTTTAAATAACATAAAATACGTAAAACTAAAAAATAATATTCTTGATCTAGGAGGACCAGGTCCATATGGAGTAGAAGGTTGAGGAGGCGGTGGATGTGGCGGTGTAGGTGGAAGTGGCAGTGGAGGAGGAGGTAGCCTACACTGCTTTTTTTTATTTTTTTATTTTTTAATTAGGGTTCACCCCAAAACATTGGGAAATATAACCCTCCAGTCGTGCTAAACACACGTTCAGACAATACACCGGCTGCAGAGCAGGCCAGCACCTCCAAGGTGTAAAGGGCAAGCTCAGGCCATGTGCCCAATTTGGAGACCCAGAAGTTGCAGGGGCTGACCACTGTCAGTTAGTTCATATAGGCGTGTGCATACTTACTGCCCCACCATGTCGCATGTCCCCGTGATGTTCACAATCCAATTTGATATCTGCTCTATCAACTTTCAATGTTCTTTTATGCACCTACTATGGTGACTACGGGTGGCGGGGAATCAGGGTTCCAGGCCGGAGAGGGAGCGTGAGAAAAAGAGACCAAATTTAAAGGAAGATAAATTTATTTTCAAAAATTGGGATCGAGAAGAAATGTGGGAAAAGCTATTGAGACGCAAATTTTGTCCAAAAGAATATAGCGGAAATGTGGGACAAATTATTGAAGCTTAAATGTGGTACAACTTGTTTAAGTTTAAGCATTGAATCAAAGGAGGTGGCGCATATCAATTAAAGAAGCATTTCAGAAATGTTATTCCCTGTCACCAATGCAGAGCAGGGGTTTATTCACATCTAAAATTGTATAATGTCAACCCAAGAATTTAACAGAAAAAATACAGAAATTAAATAACCTGTCTACTTGGTAGAGCAGAGGTCTATGACAGAAAACAATTGTTTATTGTCACCTGAAAATGTAAAATAAAAATTATTGACATTTATTAAGCTGTCAACTAGGTAGAGGAAGGGGTATATTACACCCCAAAATTTGTGAATTTGAACATAAAATGTAACTGACAATTTTTTTTTGTATTTTTTTTTACCGGTCTAATAGGTATAGCAGTGGTACATCACACCCAAAAATTGCTGAATTTCACCAGAAAATGTAACTGCCATTTTTTTTTATTATTTTTTTTACCGGTCCACTAGGTATAGCAGTGGTACTTCACACAAAAAAAATTGCTGAATTTCACCAGAAAATGTAACTGACAAATACATTTTTTTTGTTAACCGGCCTACTAGGTATAGCAGTGGTACTATACACCCAAATATTGGTTAATTTCACCAGAAAATGTTAATGACAATTTTATTTTATTTTTTAACCGGCCTACTAGGTATAGCAGTGGTACTATATAGCCAAAAATTGGTTAATTTTCCCAGAAAATGTTAATTAATTTTATTTATTTTTGCCAGCCTACTAGGTATAGCAGTGGTACTATCCACCCAAAAAATTGTGAATTTCACCAGAAAATGTAAATGACAAAGTAGTGAAAGGATATAAAATAAAACACGTACAAAAAAAAATGGATCTGTGAGGTGGAGTTCCATATGGAGAAGGAGTTTGAGGAGGCGGTGGACGTAGCGGAGTAGGTGGAAGCGGCGATGGAGGAGGGCGAGATAGCCAACACAGGTTTTTGGTTTTAATAAAAAATGTTACAATTAAGAGTGTGAAATATCCAAAATACAAACATGAGCAATTGCGCTACAGTATAACAATGGCTGCTTAGTGCAGGTATACATGTCTATTCTGCACAAGGTAAGGACAAGTCCTGAGGGATCCATGCCTGGTTAATTTTAATGAACAAGAGCTTGTCCACATTGGCTGTGGATAAGCGGCTGTGCTTGTCTGTGATGACGCCCTCTGCCATGCTAAACACACTTTCAGATAATACACTGGCTGCAGGGCAGGCCAGCACCTCCAAGGCGTAAAGGGCAAGCTCAGGCCATATGCCCAATTTGGAGACCCAGAAGTTGAAGGGGGCAGACCCGTCATTCAGTATGTGTAGGCGTGTGCACACATACTGCTCCACCATATTGGTGAAATGCTGCCTCCTGCTAAGATGTTCCATATCAGCTGGTCGTGCTGGTTGTTGAGGCGTGCCGACAAAGCTTTTCCACATTTTGGCAATGCTAACCCTGCCTTCTGAGGTGCTAGCGGTGTCCCAGCTGTGTTGGCAACCTCTTCTTCGTCTTCTGCCTTCTCCTTGTGCTTCCACTGTGCCCCCGCTATCAGGTGGCTGTATTTCAAATGCCTGAATCCAACCCCTGTATGTAGAGTGGGTATCTCACAGGGCCTGAACCAGTGTAGGCCTAAATTAAATATTTTTTTGCACAAAATGGATGTATTTCAAACGCCTGCATCAAACCCCTGTATGTAGAGGGAGTATTTCACAGAGCATGTACCAGTGTAGGCCTGAATTCAATATTGGTGCACCAAATGGCGGTATTTCAACTGCCTGAATCAAACCACTGTATGTAGAGGGAGTATCTCACATGGCATGAGCCAGTGTAGGCCTAAATTTAATATTTCTTTGCACAAAATGGCTGAATTTTAAATGGCTGTATTTCAAATGCCTGAATCCCACCCCTGTATGTAGAGGGGGTATCTCACAGGACCTGAGCCAGTGTAGGCCTAAATTAAATATTTATTTGCACAAAATGGATGTATTTCAAATGGCTGTATTTCAAATGCCTGCATCAAACCCCTGTATGTAGAGGGAGCATCTCACAGGGCCTGAACCAGTGTAGGCCTAAATTAAATATTTCTTTGCACAAAATAGATGTATTTCAAATGGCTGTATTTCAAATGCCTGAATCCAACCCCTGTATGTAGAGGGGTATCTCACAGGGCCTGAACCAGTGTAGGCCTAAATTAAATATTTCTTTGCACAAAATAGATGTATTTCAAATGGCTGTATTTCAAATGCCTGAATCCAACCCCTGTATGTAGAGGGTGTATCTCACACGGTCTGAACCAGTTTAGTCCTAAATTAAATATTTCTTTGCACAAAATGGCTGTATTTCAAATGGGTGTATTTCAAATTCCTGAATCAAACCCCTGTATGTAGAGTGGGTATCTCACAGGGCCTGAACCAGTGTAGGCCTGAATTAAATATTGGTGCACCAAATGGCGGTATTTAAAATCTCTGAATGTAACCCAAATGTATTAAGGGTGTATCTCACAATGACATCTGCATCAAAGGCTGCCAACTTCATTTTTTGTGCCCACACGAATGTTTAACAACTGAATTTGACAGCATATATAAGCCTGTAATTTCACATGTGCTGATCCTGCAAGGCCTGAAAATAGTGTTTTTTGTCAAAAAAGTGTGTTTTTCAAACCCCAGAAAATGATGGGTGTATTTCTAGCTTAAATTGCACACTGACTCATCAAGATGTTGTAGATTGCCAAAAAAGTGTTTTTTTTTGGCAACAGAATATGAAAGCTGTATATATTAAACTTGAATTCAACAATTGCAGATCTGAAAAATTAAAAGAAAAGGAAAAAAAAAAGAAGTTTATTCAACCTTTCAGAGTGTCTGAAAGTAGACGCCGACACTGGTGGTACAATGAATTTGAGTAAAATGAATCTGAGTAACGCAAGGGAGGCAGCCCAAGAAGTGTCCAGTCATGGCACTCAATGTAGAATTTTCTGGGGTTTGAAAAACACACTTTTTCTCTCTCCAAAAAACGGTAATTTCCAGATCTGAATGCACAACGGGGAGGGGTCCAAAAAGACCAAGGGGGGGGGGACAAACAAAAGGCGCCAAACCAAGCTAAAAGTGGGTCAAGAGTGTGGTATCTTGGTAGTATACTACCAAGATACCACACTCTTGACCCACTTTTAACTTGGTTTGGCGCCTTTTGTTTGTCCCCCCCTTGGTCTTTTTGGATCCCTCCCCCTTGTGCATTCAGATCTGGAAAATACAGTTTTTTGGAGAGAAAAAAAGTGTGTTTTTTCAAACCCCAGAAAATGATGGGTGTAATTCTAGCTGAAATTGCACACTGACTAATCAAGATGTTGTAGTTTGCAAAAAAAAAAATTGTGATTTGCAATGCCGGTACACTGAGCATAAAATGGCCTCCGCCGCCACCCACCTAACTAACAGAATTATAAAAGGTTTTTTTTTTTTTTTTTGGTCAATGGGCTCATGGCCGGGTAAAACGATTGTGCCCTGCACCCACACAACTATTTCTCTGTTGATCGCCGAGTTAGATTCTCTCCCTGAAATCACAAGTCCAGCAGCATCCTCTCTCTACTCTTGTAACAGCAGAGTGACGTGCAGCGCTACGTGACTCAAGCTTATATAGCCTGGGTCATATGCTGCTTTGGCCAATCACAGCCATGCCATTAATGTGATGGCTTCTAAGGTCAGACAGTTAACGCCTTTCAAAAAGCGCCAATAAAGTGCCGAACAACGAACCCAAACTTCTACGGAAATGTTTGGGTTCGGGTCCGGGGTCCAAAAATCCTAAAGTTTGGTATGAACCCGAACCTTACAGTTTGGGTTCGCTCAACCCTACTGAGAATGTATTTTTCTGTTTGTACTGAAATAGGCCACTAAACGCTTTCAACACATATAACCGCCACCTACATGAACTGAGAATGCATTTTTCTGTTTGTACTGAAATAGACCACTAAATGCTTTCAACACATATAACCGCCGACGACAAGAACTGAGAATGCCTTTTTCTCTTTGTATTGAAATACTATATAACACATGTAACCTCCGCACTGACTCACTGCTACCGCCGCTACTTTCGTAAACCCCTGCACCACTACTTCCCGGGTAGGTAGGCTGCTGCGAAGCATGTGCTCTACCCCGGGCACGTTTGGCTCCCGACCACCCACTGCTGCCACCCTGCTGACTCCCAGTCATGCTTTCAACACATATAACCGCCGACGTGAACTAAGAATATATTTTTTGTACTAAAATAGGCCAGTAAAAGCTTTCAGCAGAAATAAATGCACCAGTGAAGTGCGTATATATTTTTCTTTCTGTTGAAATAGGCCACTAAACACTTTTGCCACAAATAAGTGCACCAGTTAAGTGTGTAAATATATATTTTTTTTTTTACTGTAATACGCCCCTATACGCTTTCAACAGCAATAATGGCAGAAGTGATCTGAGAATAGATTTTTCTTGTTCGACTGAAATAGGCCACTATACGCTTTCACCAGAAATAACTGCAGAAATGCACTGAGAATATATTTTTCTTGTTGCACTGGAATATGACCCTATACGCTTTTACCAGAAAAAACTTAAAGAGTGAAGGGCATATATATTTTTCTTGTAGTACTAAAATACACCCCTATGCACTTTCACCAGAAATAACTGCAACGGTGCAGTGCGGATATTTTTAGTTTTTTTACTGAAATACGCCCCTATATGCTTTCACCAGAAATAACTGCAGAAGTGAAATACATATATATTTTTCTTGTAGTACTGATATAAGATACTAAAGATACTAAGAGATAAGCCACTAAAGGCTTTTCAACATAGCACTTGCAGCCCAATAACAAATAACTCATGTTTATTTGGATCCCCAAATAATCTTTCCCTGCACTTGTAAATCGCTTTCCTATCAATGTCCCTAGCACCTTCTGACGTCTCTCCCTGCACTTAAATGTTGTGAAATGATTCCTCCCTATCCTTTCCCTGCACTTATAAATAGTTTTTTCGGTCTTTTTTTTCCACAATGAGGTTTTTCCAAATGCTGTCCCTAGCACCTTCACATGTCTGTCCCTGCACTCTGAACGCTGGAAAATGGCAGAATCTAAAATGGCTGCTGTATTTATAGGGATGTGACATCACAGGGCTGGCTGGCTGCTGATTGGCTGCATGCAGGCATGTCAATCTGGGTGATCCCACCTTCCCAGAGTTCCTTGTCCCGTGTCCTCACACGTGTAGCCACCATTTTAGGAAAATTGTGATTCGTTACCATGAAGCAGGAGGAAATTCACATTCGTTGCAAATCAAATTTTTCCTGAAATTTGGATCGAATTCCACTTCGTCAGCTTCGATTCACTCATCTCTAATTATGATCTATTATGATCTTTTACTTGTTAACCATGCTTGCATAAGAGACAGCAATAAGGTGATCGTTGTGGGTTACATTCTCATGAATTGTCAAAAAACATAAACATATGGACCACAGAGACAGACCAATGATTTTCTTGGGGAAAGGAAGCCTAGTATTGATTAAATCCATCCCTCTGTTAACTAGATTGCTAGTGCATGCAGGATGCTCATTTTCTCTTGTAGCAAACAAGGTGATAGCGTATTTGTCAAATAGTTATCAAAAGTGTCAACGGAATGAACATCACAATATTTCCTTTTTGATTTATGTCACTGTCAGTGATGAGCAAATCAAAGTATCCAAAGTGAAATTTGATCCAAATTTCAGGGAATATTGGATTTTCTGCTAAGCTGAATTTCCTCGTGCTTTGTGGTAACAAATCAATTTTCACTTAAATGGCAGTAAAAAAATAAAATAAATACTCACCTCATCCATTTAAGCGTGAACGGGTCACCACGACCATCTTGATTGAAGATCCGGCACAAAATCTCATGCGTGGTGAAATATGCTGGCACCTCGTCGAGTCTTCAATTAAGATATCCGTGACGGCCTCTTTGCGGTCAAACGGATGAGGCAAGATATATTTTTTTAACAGTTTAACCCCTGAAAGCCCTTATTTTTCATCTCAGATACCATGATCAGCGATGAACGCGGCATCTGAGGCTTTGAATGACGGGGGCAGCGCAGTCGCCGCTCCCCTCCATTGTGCCTGCTACTTACAAAGAAATGCACTTCGTAACAAAGTAATTCATCAGAAAGAAAATTTCTTTGTTAAATTCGGTGAGGTAGCCAAATCAAATTTTGTGAACTTTGCTCATCTCTAATCAGTGTTAATAAAGATGTAAGTCCTAAATATCAAAATAATATGAATATTTGACAACAGATAGCATACGTTTGGATCTCCTTTAACAAAGTCAAGATCTGTCAACTTACCACAATGAACAGAAAAATAGAAGAATAATATAAGGGATGATGCAACAGATTAAAATTAATAACTACAACGGATCCAGCACTGATCCTTAGCTGAATTAATAATGCAAAACTGTATGTACAGTATGTTTCTTGTTATCATGTTAAAGAATAACAGTATTGTATGCATAGTAAATGATTGGAATGACCTTCTTCGGCCTTTCACTGTTCAGTCCTGTACACGTATATAGCAATGATTCTAAAATCGATGGTTAATAAGAGCACAGTAGATCACAGTTATTTTCTGTTAATCATTCATGTTTCAGGGATTTATGTTCAATTGTTCAAGTATTCAGCTATCAAAACCAACTCTTGAAAATATGTGTTTCTTCTATTAAGGCAAACTTGCAATTGCTTGCTGAAATCTGAATTGATTGGGGAATGTGACAAAGTAATGTTTGGCTTTGACAGTTTTTAAATTAAGGTAGCAAGAAGACTTTAATTCATGTTCTTCAGAGACGGATAATCTGAGTGTAAAAGAAATGGCATGGCTGTCTTTCAGATTCTCTAGTAAAACATTTGCAACGTCAGTTATATTAACAAGTACACGAGTGAAGCATCTGACCAGTTAATTAAGGCCCTTGGTAACATTTTGCAAGGCTACTATTGAAAATACTTTCTTCTTTTCTTTATCTCCAGATTTCTTTTCTAGGTATTAGACTCATACATACAGAAGAGTACAATAGTGCATTGAGTTTATGTGGCTGTAGGCTCAGCTTTGCAGTCATATCAAAAGCTTAGCAAATATTTTTATTTCTTGAATTCCATTAAAAATCTTAGGTGTGAAAACATGCACTAGGGCACCATAGAAGTAAAGGGGTGTCTTATAGTGAGTATATATGACTTAGAATTTGGTCATAGCAATAATATGTGTGCTATATGGAGCAGGCACAAGTGTGCTACTTCACTAACCTAACCTACCGTGTTCCATGCTACAAACTGCAGCTTGGCTGCTAGGTCTTTTTCTGTGTGTTTTAGTATATATTCAATGAACCTCACCCTGTAGTATTGCAAGGGTTAATTCTTTTTTTCTCTGTGTTCAGCTGGTTAACTAATGAGCTCATCGGGCCTCCTATATATATGCTGGGCTGTTTGTTCCACCTCTTGCCTAAGCAATAGATTCTATTTCCATTCTTTTGGTTTCATTTCTTATTAGGGACTATGTAGCGATTTCTGCCTCTTTCCTAGATCCTAACTTTCTGCCACCTGACCTGACCTGTGCCTTTTCACTGTACTTGGGGGTGGCTACTCTGACCTCTGTACTGTTTCATGGATTTGCAGATACACTGAATGCCCTAACCTCTGCCTGTTTTGTGATTACATATATTTTCTGATCCTCTGGTGCTTTGAACCAGTGTCTCTGACTCTGTGGTTCAGCAGCAAACTATACCACAAATATTGCAAAGGCTAGAAGTCAGTGGCTCCCTTGTATAGGGGGCTAAAAGGTGAAAACCAGGGGATTGCCAGGATAAAGTCCACAAGACTAGTCCAAAGTCCAACTGTCATGGTGGGTCCACACACTAAAACATTATACTTACTCATATGTCTGCATGATCCTTAAAACTAAGGCAGCGCAAACATTGTTTTATCAATAAATTCAGCATCTAAAGTGTAATTCAATCCTACATAATTTACTTTCAGGAACATATTCTTAAAGAATTTGAGTGCATTTGTGTAAGGCAGAGGAAATATGGTTTCCTTTAGACAACTGGACCATTTTAGAAAGTCTATTGTGCTATATATTTTTCAAGTTATAACAGCTGTGGACTTTTTTTTAAAGAATGTGCAATAGAAAAAAATAAAAATAAAATTATATAGTCTACGTTTGCCAAGATGACTTTGTGAACAAGTACTCTTTTGATCTTTTACTACTTTAAATAAGAGAAATAGATATATATCTGAAAGAAATACATCTTCTTAAAGATACACTTAAAGAAAAATATGAATAAAAATGATGTACAATTGTGCCAAAGTTAGAGAAAATATTGTGGTGCTAATGCTAGGCTTATTTTTGTAAATTTGAGATTCTTGGCAAATTCACTTTGACGCCGCCTTTGACGTCTGCCGGCGTCAAAGCGATCTCTATAAGACGGGGAACCTAACACTAAATACTGCCAGTTATAGTGCCATACCGGCCACCATAAAATTCACATTCACATTCATGCTGAGCCCACTCTATTCTATATACCTAGAATTGGAAGCCGACTGTCACCAGGCTAGGTATAGAGTGGGCTTAGCATACATGTTGGTACTGCCTTTCAATGGATTTAATGGAGGCCATTATGGCACAAAAATGTTAAAAGGCAGAGTGGACCCAGCAAGCATGTGGAACCTGAATTCCCTGAATTTTATGTTGGCCAGTAATGCACTATATCAGGTAGAATTTAATGTTATGTTCCCATCTTATAGAGATCACCTTAAAGCCGGCAGACGAGCCCAAATAGTTTTGTACAAAATGTTTTTGCCAAGAATCTCAAATTTACAAAATAAGCATAGCATTAGCACCAGAATATTTTCTATAACTATGGCATTATTGTACTTTATTTGTGTTTGCAGAGTGCTGCTGCATTTTTTTATTTTTTTATTTGTGTTTCTAGCCATGGTGACATGCACCTGCGCATTGGGATGTGCTGACTGCCCCCCTTTTTCTTGCTAAGATACCAAATTGTCACATAAAATCACAGTCAGGAACAGGCCGAGGACAGGGCAAGCAGAGTACATGCAATTAGTGATGGACAAACATCGATCGGGACGATTTGCAGACGCGAACGCGCAAACATGTTCACATGTTCGCGAACCGCAAGTTCGCAGCGGGCCCCATTCACTTTAATGGCTGGCGAACCTGAAAAAAATTCAGGTCATATTTGAAGCCACCAAATACTTACCAGAAGTTAACAAATTGTTCCACAACATGGACAGTGACATTTTTCAATGGCAAAAATTCCCACCCACAAAAAAATATGTATTTTAATCAGGGGCCATTTGTATGCGTCTTAAAGGGAAATTCTAAGAAATGTGGCCTGCTGGAGCCTAGAAAAATTTTAATTTAGGTCACGGGAGTACATTTATAAAAAATTAGGCATTCACCTGACATAAAGGAATTTGTAATTATGTGGTTCGAGATACATTATGCAGTCAATGGATAAAAATTTTACTGCAGGCCAGTGGACTACAGGCCCCAAACATTAGGCATTCACTGGACAGAAAAGAACAAGTAATTATGTTATGGCTGGAGGTATATTAGACGGTAATTGGATATACTTGTAAGAAACTTGGATCCAGCTCACCTGTCCGGTATATAATGAAATCCCGGCTCCTGAGGCCCTAGGGGAGTGTTCCCTTGGCAGGCTTGAAGTAAAAAAGAAGGAAGGAAGGTCCTGGAGACAAATTGAGATCCTCTTTTAGCTCTTCTTTATTAAGCAATGTATAAAAACAGACATAGACCACTTCTTGCAAGACAAATCGTTGACGCGTTTCGGGTGAGTACCCTTAGTCGTAACCAATAATTGGTAATTGGATATCAATTTTACTGCAGGCCAGTAAACTACAGGCTCCAAAAATTATTCATTCACCATACAGAAAATAACAATGAATAATGTGGCTGGAGGTACATTAGGTGGTCACTGTATAACAATTTTACTTTTGGCTAGTGAGATTACAGGCCCCAAAAATTACGCACTCACCGTACATAAATGATCAAGTGATTATGTGGCTGGAGGTATATTAGACGGCATTCAATATCAATTTTACTGTAGGCCAGTGTAGTACAGGCCCCAAACATTAGGCATTCACCGGACAGAAAATAACAAGTAATTATGTGGCTGGAGTTATATTAGACGGTCATTAGATATAAATTTTACTGCAGGCCAGTACAAATAGATGTCAAATAAATATGTTTAAAAGTTAAAAAATTGGATTAAAAACATGTCTAAATAAATCCTGTCACGTTGCCGTCTATGAGGCGGGCACGTCCGGAGTGCGCACTTATCATCAGCGCGTCCAGCGTCGCCCGCGCTCCTGATAATGCTATGCGTGCCCCTCGTGCATCTATGCGCATTCATGCGAATGGTTTTAGGGCTAAGCACTGAGCTGATCACTCGGCCATCGGCTGTGTAGTCTGTGTGGAGTCATGTAACGCTGGCCGCGTCACATGATCCCTCTGGCTCCCTATTTAAACAGGCAGTCTGCTGGCCACAGATTGTTATTTAGGTTCCACCTGCGATTTTGTCTTTCCTGGCGTACTTACCTCCTGCTGAATTCCTGACGATTCTCTGCCTGCTCCTTGTGTACTTTGCTGCTCTCCTGGTATTCTGACCCCGGCTTCCTCCTGACAATCCTCTGCTGACTCCTTTGGTACTTCACGGCTCTCCTGGTATTTATGACCCCGACTTCTCCTGACTATTCTCTGCTTACTCTATTTGTACTTCGTAGCCTTCCTGGTATTGACTCCGTTCACGTTCTGTTGTTTGTCTGTCTGTCGTCCCTGCACTTATTCCAAGCTAGGGATTTCCGTCCAGTTGTCCCCTGCCATTAGGACTTGCGAGGCAAAGTAGGCAGGACCAAGGGTGAGGGTGGAGCGCAGTGGTCACTTCCCTCCCCTCCTGTGTGTGTGTGTGTGTGTGTACGCGACAGTTACAAATCCCTCCTCTTGAAAAAAATTGTTGAAATTTAATAACACGTGGTCGTCACAGGTGTTGAATTCCTCCGAGGTCCCAAACATTAGGCATTCACCGGACAGAAAAAAACAAGTAACTATGTGGCTGGAGGTAAATTAGAAGGTCATTCAATATCAATTTACTGCAGGCCAGGGTAGTGCAGGCCCCAAACATTAGGCATTCACCGGACAGAAAAGAACAAATGATAATGTGGCTGGAGGTACATTAGGCGGTCACCGTATAACAATTTTACTGTTGGCCAGTTAGATTACAGGCCCCAATAATTATACATTCACCGTACATAAAATATCAAGTAATTATGTGGCTGGAGGTATATTAGACGGTCAATGGATATCAATTTTACTGCAGGCCAGTGGACTACAGGCCCCAAAAATTATTCATTCACCGTACAGAAAAGAACAATTGATAATGTGGCTGGAGGTACGTTAGGCAGTCACCATATAACAATTTTACTGTTGCCCAGTTAGATTACATGCCCCAAAAATTATGCATTTAATGTACATAAATGATCAAGTGATTATGTGGCCGGAGGTATATTAGACGGTCAATGGATATCAATTTTATAGCAGGCCAGTGGACTACAGGCCGCAAAAAATATGTATTCACCATACAGAAAAGCACAATTAATAATGTGGCTGGAGGTAAATTAGTCTGTTACCGTATAATAATTTAACTGTTGGCCAGTTACATTACAGGCCCCAAAAATTATGCATTCCACCATACATAAAAGATCAAGTGATTATGTGGCCGGAGGTATATTAGACGGTCAATGGATATAAATTGTACTGCAGGCCAGTGGACTACAGGCCCCAAAAATTATTAATTCACCGTACAGAAAAGAACAATGGATAATGTGGCTGGAGATACATTAGGCAGTCACCGTATAACAATTTTACTGTTGGCCATTAGGATTACAGGCCCCAAAAATTATGCATTCAAATGCCCCAAAAAATGAAACATACATATGTTTAAAAGAACAAAAAATATAAAATCGGATTAAAAACATAGCTAACAAAATCCCCCCTCTTAAAAAAAATAAAAAATGATAATCCTTCAAATTCGATAACAAGTGGTTGTCAAAGGTGTTGAATTCCTCTGAGGTCCCAAACATTAGCCATTCACCAGACAGAAAAGTGCTTTTATGCCGCTGTATTTACCTAAGACAGAGACCATTATTTGTTCAGGGTAGTGGTGGATATTTGTGGGCTGTTAAGAGGAAATTCAATTAAATGTGGTTGTCACAGGTGTTTAATTCCTCCAAGATCCATGCCTCATTCATTTTTAGAAATGTAAGGTAGTCCACACTGTCGTAAGATAGGACAGTGAGCTTATCGGTCACGATCCCCCTTGCTGCGCTGAACGTCATTTCTAACAGGACACTTGACGAGGGGCAAGCCAAAAGTTCCATGGCAAATTGTGCCAGCTCTGGCCACAGGTCAAGCCTGCACACTCAGTAGTCAAGGGGTTCCTTGCTTCTCAGAGCCTCCACTTCGGCCGTTAACCCGATGTAGTCGGACACCTGCTGGTCTAGGCGTTCCCTGAGGCTGGATCCGGAGGTTGGCTGAAAGAATTATTTCATATCTGAAGTGACCAACACATCTTCAAACCCCCCCTCTTCTTGCATGCGCTGTTGGACTGGTACTCACAACTGTTTCACTGTGGGTAGAAATTCCTCTGTTAGCGCCCACAACAGCAGAATGCAGCATCTTTCGCAGCAAGGCCTAGAAATGCTGCATTCTGAAAATCCTCTGTGATGCTGGTAACATATCAGCCATTTTATGTTTGTACCCGGGGTCTAAGTACATTGCCTCCCAGTACTGGTTCTTGCCCTTTATGCTTTTTATATGGGTGTCCCTCTTCAAACACTAGACCATGACGGACCCCATTTGCACTAAATTGGAAGTGGTGGAGCGGCCTGGATCCTGCTCATGGCCCAGGAACATGTTATCCTCAGTCTCCTCCCCCCATTCACAGACAACACCAGGGATCCCAGAAAAGTTTAAAGCCTGCTCTTCTCGCTCCTCCTCCCTCCAGGCACCTTCCACCTCTTACTCCTCTTCAGACTTTTGCTGACTTGTCTCAGATTGAGTAGTCCCCCCCCCCCCCCCTCCGGGAATTCATTCAGCATTACAACTTCCTCATCTTCCTGCTCCTAAACTGCTTGACCAATGACATGTCACAATGCACTCTCCAGAAAGACGTTGTAAGGTACGATGTTACTGATGGCGTCCTGCCTGCGACTGACCAGTTTTGATGATCTCATCAAATGGTCACAGAAGTCTGCATGTGTCATGCATGAGCAGCCACTGGTGCGGTAAAAAAAAACAAGCTCCCCAGAACCCTTGCTGCCGCAGAGTTCGTACAGGTAGTCATTAACGGATCGTTTCTGCTGGAGCAGCCTATCAAGCATAGGCTGGCAGATGTTCTTATCTACCTCTTGCATGACATTCTTTGTTATGGTTTCACTTTGTCATCTCCTTTCCTTCTCCCAGGTGTCACCTATTTAGACAAATTATCTCCATTTATATTCCCTCCCATACTGCCTCACTTTGCGGTTTATACTGCTTCCTGGATGAAGTGTTCACTGCTAGAGGCTGCTGCTGCTGTTTACTCAGATAAGTTTTTTTTTTCCTTATTTGTGTTCCCTTGCTGGCTTGATTCTAGGTGACCCTGACTCTGTCTGTATTAAGTGCAGGTAGCCGGTGGTCGTGTCCCCTTACTATTATAGGGTTTTCAGGTGTCACACAGTATTAGGTACGTGGGCATGCAATCGTCTACCATAGAGACCCTTGCATGGGCATAGCAGTCAGGGAGAGCTCTAGGGGTTTTACAGGGCTCACCCATATGCTCCTTAGTTTGGGATCAAGTCAGTCGGATGTTTATTTATAAGTTCCAGCTTTCTGCAACATCATCCGTGACACATATACAAGGTGGAGTTCCAGCACATCCGGCAGTCACAAATCAGACGTCTGACAGACAAGTGGTGTCACCGCTGAACATCAGCAAGGCGAGCAATGGCCATATAAGATCTCCTAAAATGGCCAGTGATTTTCCTGACCTGCCGCAAGATGTCCTAGACCCCTGGGTATTTGGCAGCGAATCACTGAACGACTAAGTTCAGGATGTGTGCCATGCACACATGTGTGTTATTTTGCCTTGTTTCAGTGTGCTCAGCAGATTGGCACCTTTGTCGCACATCACTTTACCAACTTACAAATTGAGTGGGGTTAGCCACTGATCGGCCTGTGACTGCAGAGCTGAAAGCAGTGCAGGACTGGTGTGGCTCTTGGCTTCCAGGCAGCACAGCATGGCAATGTCTCACTTGGCACGTCAAATAGGTTCTGGGGAGCTTAAGGGGTGCAGCGGAAGAGGCGGTAGCAGTGTAAAAGGAGGAGTCAGCTGAGGAAGAGACAGAGGATAGAGTAGGAGGAGGAGAAGAAGAGGCAGGTCTGTATGCAATCCATGGTAGTAACACCAAATCCACATGGCTGCCAAGGGCTACATGCTTGACTGCCGTCAGAATGTTCACCCAGTGAGCAGTAAAGTTATGTACCTTCCCTGCCCATGTTTGCTAGACCACGTGTCTGTGGTCAGATGTATCTTGGCACCAACACTGTGTGCCAGAGATACATTCACTTGCCGCTGAAAGTGGCAATATAGCTATGGGATGCCCTTCTGGGAGAAATATTTCCTTCTGGGGACCTTCCATTGTCCACCAATTTATATGGCAGTAGTTGGCGGGCTGGCAGTTCCGAAAAGCCAGAGGTCAGCCGCTGGGCGAGAGGATTATCCGGTGTCATAATTTTTTTTTTTTACGCTCGAACATTTGGGCCACAGAAGCCTGCCTTGTGCCAGATAAACACGACAATGGCAAGGTGGAGTGGAGGACAAATGGGAGGAGAGAGGTGAAGGAGGACAGGCAGGACATAGAGCACCAGGAGTGTGGCTTTATAGGTTCTGATGGCGTTGCTCCCACTGGGCTCGGTCATGGGAGGCCAGGTGCCTTCTTAAGGCGGTCATCCCTAGGTGAATGTTGGGATTACAGCGACTTATGCGTTGACAGCACAGGCTATAGATGGCAACGCTATTATCAGCAGCTGACACGTTAAAAAAAGCCCACACTGCTGAGCCATGTGCCGGCATCCTGGGAGTGCCAGATGTGACCATGCATTGTGGATGGCTCGCTCCAGATACATTTGCAATCTGCTTTTTTCCACCTGTGCACTGTGATTTCTGCCTGCTTCTCCTCCTTATCTGCTGCTCCTTCTCTCACTCTGAACTCCCCTACTCTTCCTCTCTTTTGGGCATCCACGTGATGTCCATCAACACATCATCATCATCACCTTCACCACCACTGACATTAGAGATCTCTGAGAAGGCTGCAACAGTGGGGACCACCCTCCTTGGGACAATCTGGGTGCTGTTATCAGATTGCTGGGTGGTGGCTGTTGCTACCTCCTCTTCCTTATCTGATGCCAAGAATGGCTGCACATCAGTAAGGTCTGGGAATTTATGGGACAATTATTCCTCTGGCTCGAGTGGAGGAGCTGTAGTGGTGTTGGTGTCTTTGGGGATGCACACAGCAGAGAGTAAGGAGGGTGCAGATACAGAGGATAAAGAGGGTACAGAAGAGGAAGAAAGAGTGAGTCACTCAACCAACTCTGGTGCGTCATTTGATGTAATCACATGCACCTTCTCCAACTTCCAACTTAGACTCCTGCCTGGTGCACCTGCCCGACCCCTATTAACCCTGCGGAATGGCCTGCCTCTTCCTCTGTCTGTCATTTTCAAAATGACCCTGTGACAAAGTCCCTATAGAAGAGCAGTATTTGTGGAAGTAGGTATATAGAACCAATTAATCTTTTTTTCTTTTTTTTTTTTTTTGGGGGGGGGGCAACTGGTACATCACACCCGTTGCAATTAGTTGTACCAATGTTGTTTGTCCGTCTGTATAGCTGTGGTATGTTAGCACTGCAGACCCGCACACAAATGCTGCACAATACAAATGCACTATATAGAAATATAGAAATTATATTATAGGTATATCACACCTCTGCCTCAATCATATTTTTTGGGTGACAAATGTTATATTACACAAGTTGCAATTAGTCGTTTCAATTGCGTTTGTCTGTCTGAATAGCTGTGGTATCTTAGCAGATGCGCACACAAATGCTTCACAATACAAATGCACTATAAAGAAATGATATTCTAGTTATATCACACCCCTGCCTCAATCAGATGTTTTGGGGGGCAACTGTTATATCACACCAATTGCAATTATTTGTTCCAATGACATTTGTTCCTCTGTATAGCTGTGGTATCTCAGCAGAACTGCACACAAATGCTGCACAATACAAATGCACTATATAGAAATTTCACTATAGGTATATCACATCCCGGCCTCAATCAGATTTTTTTGGGGGCAACTGTTATATCACACCAGTTGCAATTAATTGTTCCAATGACATTTGTCCCTCTGTATAGCTGTGGTATCTCAGCAGAACCGCACACAAGTGCTGCACAATACAAATGCACTAAATAGAAATTATATTATAGGTATATTGCACCCCTGCCTCAATCAGTTTTTTGGGGGTCAACTGGTATATCAGACCAGTTGCAATTAGTTGTTCCAATAGCATTTGTCCCTCTGTATAGCTTTGTTATCTCAGCAGAACCGCACACAAATGCTGCACAATACAAATGCACTATATAGAAATTGCAGTTGCAAGAAAAAGTATGTGAACCCTTTGGAATTATATGGATTTCTGCACAAATTGGTCATAAAATGTGATCTGATCTTCATCTAAGTCACAGCAATAGACAATCACAGTCTGCTTAAACTAATAACACACAAAGAATTAAATGGTACCATGTTTTTATTGAACACACCATGCAAATATTCACAGTGCAGGTGGAAAAAGTATGTGAACCCCTAAATAAATGACATCTCCAAGAGCTAATTGAAGTGAGCCAACTGGAGTCCAATCAATGAGATGAGATTGCAGGTGTTGGTTACAGCTGCCCTGCCCTAAAAAACACACACCACTTCTGGGTTTCCTTTTCATAAGAAGCATTGCCTGATGTGAATGATGCCTCGCACAAAAGAGCTCTCAGAAGACCTACAATTAAGAATTGTTGACTTGCATAAAACTGGAAAGGGTTATAAATGTATCTCCAAAAGCCTTGCTGTTCATCAGTCCATGGTAAGACAAATTGTCTATGATTGAAGAAATTTCAGCACTGCTGTTACTCTCCCTAGGAGTGGCCGTCCTGTAAAGATGACTGCAAGAGCACAGCACAGACTTCTCAATATGGTGAAGAAGAATCCTAGAGTGTCAGCTAAAGACTTACAAAAGTATCTGGTATATGCTAACATCCCTGTTAGCAAATCTACGATACGTAAAACAAAAATGGATTTCATGGGAGGATACCAAAGAGGAAGCCACTACTGTCCAAAAAAAACATTGCTGCACGTTTACAGTTTGCACATGAGCACCTGGATATTCCACAGCAGTACTGGCAAAATATTCTGTGGACAGATGAAACCAAAGTTGAGTTGTTTGGAAGAAACACACAACACTATGTGTGGAGAAAAAGAGGCACAGAACACAAACATCAAAACCTCATCCCAACTAATGGCATGGCTGTGATTGGCCAGTGCAGCATGTGACCCAGCCTCTATATAAGCTGGAGTCACGTAGCGCTGCACGTCACTCTGCTGTGCTTAGTGTAGGGAGAGGATGCTGCTGCTGTGAGAGAGAGAATAGGACAGAATTTTTAATCAGAACTCCAATTGAACTCAGCGATCTACGATTTTGTTGTGTGGGTGCAGTGCACAATCATTTTATCCTGCCCTAAGCCCAGTGACAGAGAAAAATAACTTTTATCCGTCTGTTAGTTAGGTGGTCGTCGGCGGCCATTTTATGCAAGCTCAGTGCACCGTCACTGCATATTGGCTTTTGTGACATTCAAATCCAAGCTTGAAATACTGCAACAATAATCTGGTTTAAAAAAAAACAACCACCCTATTTTGCCAATATCTTACATCGGGTGCCTTTGCAGCATTAGTCAGTGTGCAATTTAAGCTAGAAATACAGCTAGAATTTTCTGGGTTTTAAAAACACCCTTTTTGTGCAAAATACACAATTTTACAGCCCTTGCTGCATCTGCATGTGGAAAATTCAAACGTTATATACTGCTGTCATATTCTGTTAGTAGAAAAACACCCTTTTGGGGCAAAATACCTAATATTGCAGCCTTTGCTGCATCTGTTAGTGTTAAAAAACAAGCTGGAAATACTTCAATCATTTTCTGGCTTTGAAAAAACACCCATTTTTGCCAATAACTTTCATCTTGGGCCTCTGTTGCATTAGTCAGTGTGCAATTTAAGTTAGAAATACAGCTATAATTTTATCGGTTTAAAAAACCCCCACCCTTTTTGGACAAAATATACAATTTTACAGCCCTTGCTGCATCTGCATGTGTGAAATTCAAGCGCTATATACTGCTGTCATATTCTGTTAGTAAAAAAACACCCTTTTTGTGCAAAGCACTTAATATTGCAGCCTTTGCTGCATATGTCATTAGATACACCGTTTACATGCTGATGTTCTATTCTGCTATAAAAAAAATGCCCATTTTGGGCAAACATCTTAATTTCGCAGCCTTTTCAGCATATGTCATTGTGAGATACACCCTTTAGATACAGTTGTTCTATTCTGCTATTAGAAAAACACCCATTTTGGGCAAAAATCTTAAATTGCGGCATAGTCTTTATCTGTACATGCGAGATACACCCTTTAGATACTGGTGTTCTATTCTGGTATTAGAACAACACCCATTTTCTTTAAAAAATCTTAAATTGTGGCCTAGTCTGCATCTGTACGTGTGAGATACACCAATTAGATAGTGTTGTTCTATTCTGCTATAAAAAAAACAAACACCCATTTAGGGCAAAATCCTAAATTTGAGAAATATGAGGAGAGCGTCAAATAAATCCCAGTCGCGGTGCTCCTGGTGGAGCTCCAGTTGCAGGCAGGGCCATCTTTAATATTGATTGGACCCTAGGCAAAAATTTACTTGGGCCCCCTGAATCCCGCCTTCCCACACCCTAGCATGCAATCACGCCCTCCACCACAACACACAAAAAGAATAATCCACAGACCTGGTAGATAAGAGTGAATGACTGCAAATACTTCCCGTTCTGAAGACTCCAGCAGCTCAGGATCAGTGCTCTGGGCAGCTGGGCTCAGGCTGGAAGTGGGCACTGCTCTGCAGTTCAGGAAGGAGACCGGGGCTCTTTTTCCCCTAGCGTTACAGTACACCCCAGCACACCACAGTATGCAGTATAGCACCCTATAGTATACAGCACCTCACAGTATGCAAGCAGTATAGCACCCTATAGTATACAGCACCCCACAGTATGCAGTATAGCACCCTATTGTCATGGAACCATGAACCAGACGTACAACAAGAGATAAGCGGAAAATAAGAAGGTTTTATTGAAGAGCAAGCCGTAAGCAAAGTCCGAACGGATGGCTAAACCGAAGCAGGGTCTTGCGGAGACAGAGGTCAGGAACCAGAAGGGTAGTCAGACGAAGCCAGGAACAGGAACCAACGGGGTAGTCAGACGAAGCCGGAATCAGGAACCAACGGGGTAGTCAGACGAAGCCGGAATCAGGAACCAACGGGGTAGTCAGACGAGGCCAGGATCAGGAACCAGAAGCAGCAGCAGTCTTGGAAGCATGTGAACACAGGAGGACCAAGCAAGGAACTGAAGCCACAGACCTCCTATATATATGAGCTGGGCATCCAGCTCCTCCCAGTGGGAAGGAGGAGCCGCAGGGTGGGAGGCTACAAGAAAACCCAGAAACCAAGATGGCCGCCAGCACATGTCAAACGAAGGGAACAGCAAGGAGGTAAGACCATGACAGTACCTCCCCCTCAAGGGCCCCTCCTCCGCGGAGTAAGGAACGGTTTCTGAGGGAAGCGTGCGTGGAAGGCTCGGAGCAAAGCAGGAGCATGGACATCTGCGGAGGGAACCCAGGAACGCTCCTCTGGACCATAACCACGCCAATGGACCAAAAACTGCACCCGGCCGCGGACCAGGCGTGAGTCCAGGATATTGCTCACCTCATACTCCTCACGATTGCCCACTTGGACCGGACGAGGCCGAGGAATCGAGGAAGTGAAACGATTACACACCAGTGGCTTCAACAGGGAGACATGAAACACGTTGGAGATCCGCATGCCAGGAGGAAGCGCAAGGGCATAGGCTACCGGGTTTACCCTGCGAAGCACTCGGAAGGGACCAACAAAGCGAGGCGCCAGCTTGGGAGTGGGCACTCGAAGGTTAAGGTTGCGGGTGGACAACCATACGCGGTCTCCGACCTGGTAGGAAGGAGCGGGCGCTCGTCTGCGATCAGCCTGGAGTTTCTGGCGCTGCGCAGAGACCTCAAGGGACCTCTGGATCTGTACCCAAGAAGCACGTAGGACGGAAAGGTGATCCTCCACAGCCGGAATATCCTGGGGAGAGAATACCTCCGGTAACACGGCAGGTTGGAACCCATAATTGGCCATGAAGGGAGACGTCCCAGAGGAAGAGTTCACCGCCGTGTTCCTGGCAAACTCAGCCCAAGGCAGGAGGTCAACCCAATTGTCTTGGTGATCGGAGACATAGCAACGAAGGAATTGCTCCAAGGCCTGATTGGATCGTTCTGCGGCCCCATTGGACTGAGGGTGGTAGGCCGAGGAGAAAGAGAGATGAATCCCCAACTGGGAGCAAAAGGCGCGCCAGAACCTGGACACAAACTGACTCCCCCGATCCGACACAATCTCCTTGGGCAAACCGTGCAACCGGAAGACCTCCCTGGCAAAAATCGAGGCCAACTCTTGTGCAGAGGGTAACTTCTTGAGAGGAACACAGTGGCACATTTTGGAAAACCGATCCACAATCATGAGAATGACCGTATGGCCTCGGGATGCAGGGAGGTCCACAATGAAATCCATCCCCAGGTGTGACCATGGACGCTCCCCGGTGGCTATGGGTTGCAAAAGGCCCAACGGAAGGTGCCGAGGGGACTTACTCTGGGCACAAACGGAGCATGCCGCTACATATGCGGCGATGTCGGAACGTAGAGAAGGCCACCAGAACAGACGTGAAACCGCCCAGGACAGCTGATTCTTTCCAGGGTGCCCCGCGGCCTTGGAGTTATGGTAGGTTCGCAACAACCGAGTGCGCAACTCCTCAGGCACAAAACATCTGCCGTTGGGTCTCCCAGAGGGAGCACCAGATTGAGCCGCCAAAATCTGCTCACCCAGAGGAGAAGTCAGGCTGGTGCGAATAGCGGCCAGGATCTGATTCGGGGGTATGACCGTAGTCGGAATCGACTCCTCCCCGGACAGCTCGGAGTACTGCCGTGATAAGGCATCCGCTCTGATGTTCTTGGAGCCGGGTAGGTAGGAGACCACGTAATTAAAACGTGACAAGAACAGAGCCCATCTGGCCTGACGTGGTGTCAATCTCTTGGCCTCAGAGAGGTAGGTCAGATTCTTGTGGTCCGTCAGGATGAGAACCGGAACCACCGAGCCCTCGAGCAAGTGCCTCCATTCTTTAAGGGCCTGCACGATGGCCAATAACTCCCTGTCACCAATCTGATAGTTGCACTCCGCGGAAGACAGTTTCCGGGAGTAAAACCCACAAGGAAGCAGAGGACCCTCTGGTGTTCTACGCTGAGACAGGAGGGCGCCTACTCCCGTCTCAGACGCGTCCACCTCGAGGACAAAAGGCAACCCAGGGTTGGGATGCGACAGAATCGGAGCCGACACAAAGGCGGACTTTAGAGCCTCAAAAGCTCGGATGGCCTCGAGCGGCCAGACCTGAGGATTACTGCCCTTCCTGGTCAGATCCGTGAGAGGCTTGGCTAGCATGGAAAAGTCCCTGATGAACTTCCGATAATAATTGGCGAAGCCCAAAAAGCGCTGCAGGGCACGAAGCCCACTGGGCTGGGGCCACTGTAAGACAGCCGAAACCTTCTCAGGATCCATGGAGAACCCCTCAGCGGAAATGATGTAACCTAAGAAGGTTACCTGGGATCGGTGAAATTCGCATTTCTCAAGCTTACCGAACAGCTTGTTCTCTCGTAAGCGTTGCAACACTCGTCTGACATCCAGAATGTGGGCCTCCATGGATGCAGAATATACCAAGATGTCATCCAAATAGACCACCACACACTGCTGCAACAGGTCACGGAAAACATCGTTGATGAATTCCTGGAAGACTGCGGGCGCATTGCACAACCCAAAGGGCATAACCAAGGATTCATAATGACCGGTCCTGGTGTTAAACGCGGTCTTCCACTCATCGCCCGCCTTGATCCTTACCAGGTTATATGCCGCCCTCAGGTCGAGTTTGGTAAAGACCGTGGCCCCTTTGAGGCGATCGAACAGCTCGGAAATCAAGGGTATCGGGTAAGCGTTCTTGATCGTGATGCGATTGAGACCCCTGTAATCGATGCAAGGCCTCAACTCGCCGCCCTTCTTTTTCACAAAGAAAAATCCAGCCCCTGCCGGGGACGAGGATTTGCGAATGTGTCCGCGTGAAAGCGCCTCCCTCACGTACTCCTCCATGGCCTCATTCTCCGCTACCGACAGTGGATAGACTTTGCCACGAGGAGGAACGGCACCGGATTGTAACTCTATGGCACAATCGTATGGGCGGTGCGGAGGTAGGGCAACCGCGCGCACCTTATCGAATACATCCCGGTACTCTTCGTATTCAGGAGGCAACAGAGAGTCCGAGGAAGTACACAGCAACTTGACAGGCCCATGGATGCAACTAGCCCCACACTGCGGTGACCACGAGAGGATCTCGACCGATCTCCAATCGAAAGTCGGATTATGCTTCTGGAGCCAGGGGTACCCCAAGACCACCGAGTAGTGTGGAGACGAAATAACCTGGAGACAGACCGACTCTCTGTGAACGGCACCAATGGCTATCCCCACTGGAAGGGTCTCATGAGTCACGTGTGGCGGCAGAAGGGGTCTGCCGTCTATCGCCTCAAGAGCCAGTGGGGAACCTCGAGGCTGCAGAGGAATGGAATTGGCGGCAACGAACACTCTATCAATGAACAAACCACCAGCACCAGAGTCCACCAACGCCTGGGTCGTCACCGAGCCCCCGACCCAGGAGAGGACAACCGTGATCAGTGGTTTGTCAACACGGGAAACCGGGGACGAGGAGACTCCACCCAAGATCTGCCCCCGACAGGACCTCAGGTGCGAGCGTTCTCCCGGACGGTTCGGACATGCCAACCGAAAATGCCCACCGAGACCACAGTACATGCATCGGCCCTCGCGTCTCCGGAGTACCCTCTCCCCCTCAGACAGGCGAGCAAACCCCCGCTGCATGGGTTCACCCCCAGACAAGTCATCCCCAGGAGGCGTGGGAGGAGAGGGAGGCACGGGTGGGACAGCAAACGTAGGCGCCAATCTGTTAGGAGACCTCCGCAGGCTCTCCTTAAAGGAAGGTCTCTCCCTGAGTCTGGTGTCAATCAAAATCAGGAAAGAAATAAGAGACTCGAGCTCCACTGGTAGGTCCTTAGCTGCAACCTCATCCTTCAAGGCATCCGAGAGACCATGAGAGAAAGCAGCGACCAGAGCCTCATTATTCCAGCCCACCTCTGCTGCCAGGGTACGAAACTCAATGGCGTATTCAGCTACGGATCGTGAACCCTGTCTGATGGACATAAGGAGCTTCGCAGCAGAGGCAGCACGAGCCGGCACATCGAATACCTTCCGAAGAGAAGCAACAAAACCGGAAAACTCGGCAACCACCGGATTGTTGTTCTCCCATAAAGGGCTGGCCCAGGCCAAGGCCTTGTCCGAGAGCAGCGAGATCAAGAAGCCCACCCTTGATCTCTCAGTAGGAAAGGCATGTGGCAGCAACTCGAAGTAAATGCCCACCTGGTTAAGGAAACCTCGGCACTGAGTTGGCTCTCCCCCAAAGCGCTGTGGAAGGGGGGCAGAACCGGTCATACCCTGAAACACCACAGGCGCAGCAACAGGTGTCAGGGTAGACTCTGGCGCAACAACCGGAGCGGCAGTAGGAGCGGGCCCAGGAGCGACAACCGACCCATCGGCAACGGAAGCTAAATGAGCCGTGCGTTCAAGCAGGGTTTGCAACGCCACAGCGAACCGACCCAACAGGTGATCCTGCTGATCAAGTCTGGCAACCAGCGTAGGTAGCGAGGGTGGCCCTGTACCGTCAGAATTCATGGCTTGGTCCTAATGTCATGGAACCATGAACCAGACGTACAACAAGAGATAAGCGGAAAATAAGAAGGTTTTATTGAAGAGCAAGCCGTAAGCAAAGTCCGAACGGATGGCTAAACCGAAGCAGGGTCTTGCGGAGACAGAGGTCAGGAACCAGAAGGGTAGTCAGACGAAGCCAGGAACAGGAACCAACGGGGTAGTCAGACGAAGCCGGAATCAGGAACCAACGGGGTAGTCAGACGAAGCCGGAATCAGGAACCAACGGGGTAGTCAGACGAGGCCAGGATCAGGAACCAGAAGCAGCAGCAGTCTTGGAAGCATGTGAACACAGGAGGACCAAGCAAGGAACTGAAGCCACAGACCTCCTATATATATGAGCTGGGCATCCAGCTCCTCCCAGTGGGAAGGAGGAGCCGCAGGGTGGGAGGCTACAAGAAAACCCAGAAACCAAGATGGCCGCCAGCACATGTCAAACGAAGGGAACAGCAAGGAGGTAAGACCATGACACCTATAGTATGCAGCACCCCACAGTATGTTGTGTAGCACCCTATAGTATACAGCACCCCACAGTATGCAGTATAACACCCTATAGTGTACAGCACCCCACAGTATGCAGTATAGCACCCTATAGTGTACAGCACCCCATACTATACATTATGCAGCACCCACAGTATAAGGTAGAGCAGTATAGCACCCCACAGTATGCAGCAACATACTATACAGTACCTCACAGTATACAGTAGAGCAGTATGGCACCCCACAATATACAGCACCCCATAATATACAGCATCCCAAACTATACAGAATACAGCACCTCACAGTATACAGTAGAGCAGTATGGCACCCCACAGTATACAGCATCCCAAACTATGCAGTATACAGTACCTCACAGTATACAGTAGAGCAGTATAGCACTCCACAATATACAGCACCTCACAGTATATTGTATACAGCACCTCAAACTATCCCCTTAGCGCAGAATGCCGTACATGTACGGCGGGGGATGCATTGCCAGAATGCATTCCACCGTACATGCATGGTGGGATGATTGGGCGGGCACCGGAGCGGTGCGCGCCCGATCACTGCAAGGGTCCGGCAGTCCTTGGTAGCTGTTTATGGTGATGCCAGCGGATTAATCACTTCTATGCCGCGGTCCACTCTGACCTCGACATAGAAGTGGTTTGCTGCAGGTGAGTAATCGCAACAAGTAACCCGTGCTGCTGTGGCGGGGACCCGATGCATGACAAGGCAGCCAGATGCCGTGCAGAGGATGCCCAATGCCCTGCACGGCATCGGGAACTGCCTTCTACGGAAGAGGAGGAGATCCAGCCTCAGGCTGGGTCTCCTAGGATACCTGTTAGTGTATGACTTAGTGTCATACACTAACAGGCAATGCATTACAATATAGATGTGTTGTAATGCATTGCAGAGGGGATCAGACCCCCAAAAGAGTGAGACAAAAATAAAGTAAAAAAAAAGTTAAAAAAAGTGTTTTGAATAAAAAATTAAGTTTCAAGTTAAAAAATAAATAAAAACACGCTCCATTCCCCTGATTTTCTAATAAAAAATTGAAAAAAAAAATTGGATACACCAATTAGATAGTGTTGTTCTATTTCTGCTATTAAAAAAACACCCATTTAAAGCAAGATCCTAAATTTGAGAAATATGAGGAGAGCGTCAAATAAGTCCCAGTCGTGGTGCTGCTGGTGGAGCTCCTGTTGCAGGCAGGGCCGTCTTTAATATTGATTGGACCCTAGGCAAAAATTTACTTGGTCCCTCTGGATCCCGCTTTCCCACACCCAAGCATGCAATCACGCCCTCCACCACAACACACAAAAATAATAATCCACACACCTGGTAGAGTACAGTGAATGACTGTAAATACTTACAGTTCTGAAGACTCCAGCGACTCAGGATCAGTGCTCTGGGCAGCTGGGCTCAGGCTGGAAGTGGGCACTGCTCTGCAGTTCAGGAAGGAGACCGGGGCTCTGTTCACCCTAGCGTTACAGTGCACCCCGGCACACCCCAGTATGCAGTATAGCACCCTATAGTATACAGCACCCCACAGTATGCAGTATAGCACCCTATAGTATACAGCACCCCACAGTATGCTGTATAGAACACTATAGTATACAGCACTCCACAGTATGCAATATAGCACCCTATAGTATACAGCAACCCACAGCATGCAGTATAACACCCTATAGTGTACCGGACCCCACAGTTTGCAGTATAGCACCCTATAGTGTACAGCACCCCATACTATACAGTATACAGCACCCCACAGTATATAGTAGAGCAGTAGAGCACTCCACAGTATACAGCACCGCATACTATACAGTACCTCACAGTATACAGTAGAGCAGTATGGCACCCCACAATATACAGCATCTCACAATATATAGCACCCCAAACTATACAGTATACAGCACCTCAGAGTATACAGTAGAGCAGTATAGCACCCCACAATATACAGTACCTCACAGAATATAGTATACAGCACCCCAAACTATACAGTATACAGCAACTCACAGTAGAGCAGTATAGCACCATACACTATACAGTACCCCACAATATACAGCACCACACAGTATACAGCCCCCCACAGTATACAGCACCCCACAGTATACAGTAGAGAAGTATAGCACTACACAATATACAGCACCCCACGGTATACAGCACCCAAAACTATACAGAATACAACACCTCATAGTATACAGCACCTCACAGTATACAGTAGAGCAGTATAGCACACCACAATATACAGCTCCCCACAGTATACAGTACCCCAAACTATACAGAATATAGCACCCCACAGTATACCGTAGCTTACAGTATATTAGTATAACAGCACCTGTCACCTCCTGGTAGAAAGGACCTTTGATTACCTCCTAGACATGTGACCAGTAATATTGCTAGGTTACTGGTCACATGGTGATGATGTCATCTAAGGTCCTCAGAATCACAGTTGGCTGCCTGGAGTGCCGGCAAGCAAGCATGGCATCACCCCCTTGTGTAGCTTACAACCTGACACCCGGGGCAGTGGTCAGCAGGGCTCAAGGGGGAGCTGTCTTGGGCCCCCCAGGAGCAACTGGGCCCAGGGCAGCTGACATTTTTTTCCCCTTGTTAAAGATGGCCCTGGTTGCAGGGAGAGGACGTGGTCGATCTGTGCCAGCTACACGCACAAGTAAAACACCTACCTCAGGTGCGAGTAGAACCTGCAGCGGTATTTGGTCAGGCCTAATGCAGCTCTACGAATGGTGAGGCCAAAACAAGTACAGGCGATAGTAGATTGGGTTGCTGAAAGTGCCTCCAGTTACTTTACATTGTCTCCCACCCAGACTACTGCTGAGAGATCAGAGTTGGCACCTGCAGTCGATGTCCATCAGTCTTTCATCTCACCCCCTTGCAAATCAGTCAAGCAGTCTGAGCCCCAAGTCATGCAGAAATCTCTTCTGCTTTTTGATGACTCTGTTAGCAAGGTTTCCCAGGGCCATCCACCTAGCCCTGCCCCAGAAGTGGAACAGATTGAGTGCATCGATGCGCAACCACTTATCTTTCAAGATGAGTACATTGGAGGACCATCGCAGCACGTCTCGGATAATGACGAAACACATGTGCCAACTGCTGGGGCTTTTGAAAGTGTGCAGACCAACAAGGAGGGCAGGGTTAAAGACTGAGTGGAAGATGATGTGGAGTACAATTAGGTCCTCATACCCACATGTAATCAAGGTCATGCGAGTGACCGATGTAGTTCGGAGGAAGAGGTGGTGGTCGCACAGAGCCACCAGCACAGCAGAAGAGTTAGCAGGGTGCAAAAGCGGAGCGGCCGTCCCCTAGACAGTAATCCTACTACTGCCCACCGCACCAAGGGAGCAAGCACACCAAAGCTAGCTCCAAGGAGTTACCTGGCATGGCAGTTCTTGAACAATGTGCTGACGACAAGACACAAGTGATTTTAACGCTGTGCAATCAGAGCCTGAAGCGAGGCATAAACATACTCAACCTGAGCACAATCTGCATGAACAGGCATCTAAGTGCCATGCACGAGCTGCAGTGGAGTAGACACCTCAAAATCCCCAAAAAGTCTCTGGCTCCTCCTGCTTCCTCTTCTGGTGCAGTCTCGGCCTCTTCATCCACCTCTGGAGTGACAGTGCCACCTGCCACCCCGCAAACAGAATATCTGCCAGCAACACCACCATCTGGGTCACCAAGCATCTTCACAATGTCCCACGGAAGCGTTCAGCTCTCCATCTCCCAAACACTGGAGCGGAAGAGGAAGTACCCCCCTACCCACCCGCGATCCCTGGCCCTAAATGCCAGCATTTCAAGATTACTGGCCTTTGAAATGCTGTCATTCTGTCTGGTGGAGACAGAAAGTTTGCAAAAGCCTTATGGCAGTGGCTGTCCCACAGTACATCATGCCCAGCCACCACTACTTTTCTAGGCGTGCCATTCCTTCCCTGCACAACGAAGTGGGGGACAAAATCAGGTGTGCACATCTCTGGCAAGGTGCACCTCACTACGGATACGTGGAGCAGTAAGCACGGTCAGGGACATTATACAGTGGGATGCGAAAGTTTGGGCAACCTTGTTAATCGTCATGATTTTCCTGTATAAATCGTTGGTTGTTATGATAAAAAATGTCAGTTAAATATATCATATAGGAGACACACACAGTGATATTTGAGAAGTGAAATTAAGTTTATTGGATTTACAGAAAGTGTGCTATAATTGTTTAAACAAAATTAGGCAGGTGCATAAATTTGGACACTGCTGTCATTTTATTGATTCCAAAACCTTTAGAACTAATTATTGGAACTCAAATTGGCTTGGTAAGCTCAGTGACCCCTGACCTACATACACAGGTGAATCCAATTATGAGAAAGAGTATTTAAGGGGGTCAATTGTAAGTTTCCTTCCTCTTTTAATTTTCTCTGAAGAGTAGCAACATGGGGGGCTCAAAACAACTCTCAAATGACCATCATGGTTTAGGGGAAGGATACAGAAAGCTGTCTCAGAGATTTCAGCTGTCTGTTTCCACAGTTAGGAACACATTGAGGAAATGGAAGACCACAGGCTCAGTTCAAGTTAATGCTCGAAGTGGCAGACCAAGAAAAATATCGAATAGACAGAAGCGACGAATGGTGAGAACAGTCAGATTCAGCACCAAAGACCTACAACATCATCTTGCTGCAGATGGAGTCACTGTGCATCGTTTAACCATTCGGCGCACTTTACACAAGGAGATGCTGTATGCGAGAGTGATGCAGAGGAAGCCTTTTCTCCGCCCACAGCACAAAAAGTACCGCTTGAGGTGGGCTAAAACACATTTGGACAAGCCAGCTTCATTTTGGAATAAAGTTCTGTGGACTGATGAAACTAAAATTGAGCTATTTGGCCATAACAAGGGGCGTTATGCATGGAGGAAAAAGAACACAGCATTCCAAGAAAAACACCTGCTACCTACAGTAAAATATGGTGGTGGTTCCATCATGCTGTGGTGCTGTGTGGTCAGTGCAGGGACTGGGAATCTTGTCAAAGTTGAGGGACGCATGGATTCCACTCAGTATCAGCAGATTCTGGAGACCAATGTCCAGGAATCAGTGACAAAGCTGAAGCTGCTCCGGGGCTGGATCTTTCAACAAGACAATGACCCTAAACACTGCTCAAAATCCACAAAGGCATTTATGCAGAGGAAAAAGTACAACGTTCTGGAATGGCCATCTCAGGCCCCAGACCCGAATATCATTGAAAATCTGTGGTGTGACTTAAAGAGAGCTGTCCATGCTCGGAATCCATCAAACCTGAATGAACTAAAGATGTTTTGCAAAAGGAATGGTCCAAAATACCTTCAACTAGAATCCAGACTCTCATTGGAACCTACAGAAGCGTTTAGAGGCTGTAATTTCTGCAAAAGGAGGATCTACAAAATATTGATTTCATTTCTTTTTTGTGGTGCCCAAATTTATGCACCTGCCTAATTTTGTTTAAACAATTATAGCACACTTTCTGTAAATCCAATAAACTTCATTTCACTTCTCAAATATCACTGTGTGTGTCTCCTATATGATATATTTAACTGACATTTTTTATCGTAACAACCAACGATTTATACAGGAAAATCATGACGATTAACAAGGTTGCCCAAACTTTCGCATCCCACCGTATCTCCATAACAGCACACTGGGTAAATGCAGTGGCTGCTGGGCCTGAGGCGGATAGCAGTTTGGTGCATGCCCTTCCACCACCGAGGATTGCAGGATGCTTCAGTTTGCCTCCTGTTGCTTCCTCCTCCTACTCCGCTTCCTCATCTTCTACCTGCTCCTCATCCGGTCAACGTAACATCTTCACTATTAACTTCACCACAGCCAGGGTTAAACGACAGCAGGCAGTTTAAAAACTTATCTGTTTGGGGGACAAACCCCAAACCCCACAGGAGCTATGGACGGGCCTTGAACAACAGACCAATGAGTGGTTTGTGCCAGCGAGCCTCAAGCCCGGCCTGGAGGTGTGCTATAATGGGGGAAATCTCGTAGCAGCTCTGGGACTAGCCGGTTTGACGCACATCCCTTGCCTGGCACATGTATTGAATTTGGTGGTGCAGAGATTCCTAAAAAATTATCCCGATATGCAAGAGCTGCTGCATAAAGTGCGGGCCGTCTGTGCTCGCCTGTCAGCGCTGCAGCGTAACTTCGGCCTTCACGCTCACCGCCTCATATGCGACGTGCCCACAAGATGGAACTCCACCTTGCACATGCTGGCCAGACTGTGCGAGAAGCAGCAGGCGATAGCGGAGTTTCAGCTGCAGCATGCATGGATGAGTTGCTCTGCGGAACAGCACCACTAAACCACCAATGACTGGGCCTACATGCAAGAACTTGTTGCACTGTTTCTAGTATTCCACCAACATGGCCAGTGCTGATAACTCCGTTTTGAGCGTTACTATCCCACTTCTAATCGTCTGGCTATAATGGAAGAGGATGTGGCATAGGAGGAGGAAGACGGATCATTTCATAGGCTTTCCGGCCAGTAATTCAAGTGGCTCCGAGGGTGGGTTCCTGCCCCCAGAAATGCCAGGTACACAATTGTGCAGCCAGGGCACAGTTCTGGAGAATGACGAGGTGGAGTATATGGAGGAGGAGGAGGAACAATGATCACAGCAGGGTGGCACCCAGACCAGCTCATGGCCATAACTGGTGCGTAGCTAGGGGGATACAGAGGACACAGATGATACACCTCCCACAGAGGACAGCTTTTGGTTGCCTCTGGGCAGCCTGGCACACATGAGCGATTACATGCTGCAGTGTCTTCACAATGACCACTGAGTTGCCCACATTCTAACTTGTGCTGATTACTGGGTGGCCACACTGCTGGATTCCCGTTACAAGGTCAACGTACCGTCCTTAATTCCCTCACTGGAACGTGATTGTAAGATGCACGAGTACAAGCGCACGATGGTAGACGCGCTGCTGGTTGCATTCCCACCTGACAGCGGTGGCACAGTGGAAGCACAAGGCGAAGGCAGAGGAGGAGGAAGAGGTCCCTAACGCAGCTGGGGCACCGCCAGCACCTCAGAAGGCAGGGTTAGCATGGCCGAAATGTGGAAAAGCTTTGTCAGCACGCCACAACAACCAGCACCACCAGCTGATATGGAATGTATTAGCAGGAGGCAGCATTTCACCAACATGGTGGAGCAGTATGTGTGCACACGCCTACACGTACTTAATGACGGGTCTGCCCCCTTCAACTTCTGGGTCTCCAAATTGGGCACATGGCCTGAGCTTGCCCTTTACGCCTTGGAGGTAATGGCGTGCCCTGCAGCCAGTGTATTATCTGAACGTGTGTTTAGCATGGCAGGGGCGTTATCACAGACAAGTGCAGCCATCTGTCCACAGCCAATGTGGACAAGCTCATGTTCATTAAAATGAGCTAGTCATGGATCCCACAGGACTTGTCCGTACCTTGTGCAGAATAGACATGTATACCAGCCTTAACCAACCATTGTTATACTACAGCACAATTGCTCATTCTTGTAGTTTGGATATTTCACACTCTTTTAGAGTGTACCCTAATAAAAAAATATATATATATATAAATAATATTTAAACCAAAAACCAGTGTTAGCTACCTCGTCCTCCTCCACCGCTGCTTCCACTTACACGCTACGTCAACCTCCTCCTCAAACTCCATATGGACCTCCACCTCATAAATTAAGTTTTTTTCTTTCTATTTGTGCATATTTTATTTTATTTTGGATGTTAAATTTTCTGTTGAAATTCACAAATTTTTGGGTGTGATATACCAATGCTATACCTAGTAGACAGGTTAATAAAATTCACTAATTTGTCTGTTACATTTTCGGGTGAAATTCACCAATCTTTGGGTGTGATATACCCATGCTCTACCTAGTAGACGGTTAAAAAATAAAAATAAAAAATTACTAATTTTTGGGTGTGATATACCAATGCTATACCAAGTAAACAGGTTAATAAAATTCACTAATTTGTCTATTACATTTTCGGGTGAAATTCACTAATTTGTTTTAGGGTGATATACCACTGCTCTACCTAGTAGACAGGTAAAAAAAAAAACACTAATTTGTATGTTACATTTACGGGTGAAATTCACCAATTTTTGGGTGTGATTTACCACTGTTCTACCTAGTAGACAGGTTAAAAAAATTCACAAATTGTCTGTTACATTTTGGGGTGAAATTCACAAATTTTTGGCTGTGATATACCCCTGCTCTACCTAGTGGACAGCTTTATAAATGTCACTAATTTACATTCTTGGGTTGACATTTTACAATTTTTGCCGTGAATAAACCCCTGCTCTGCATAGGTGACAGGGACTGAATTTTTAAAAAATAATCTGTTCCATTGGTACTGTAGGTGACATTAACCCATTTCTGGCAATGGAAAACCTCTGCTCTGCATAAAAAACGTGTCTTTAATTGGCCCTTCCATTTGATGCTTCTGCTTTAATAACTTGTCCCACATTTCCGCTTAATCCCATTGCAGTCACTGACCTCTCTTTGATGAGGTCTCCCTTTCTCACGCTCCCTCTCCAGCGTGGTACCCTGATTCGCCGATAACTGTGATCAACATGGTAGGCTCAGAAAAGTACATCAAAAGTTGATAGAGAAGATATCTAAATGGATCGTGGACGTCACAGGGACGTGCGAACAGGCAGAAGTTATTTAGAGTCAACAAAGTGGCAGCAGAGCCTCTCCTGTCTAACGTTTCCAAATCCTAAATACCCCAGTGACATTCCCTATAATTTTTTTATTAATCATTCAAATAACAGGGCATCTTAAGAGTCCTGTGTTGTTATTTATCATTACAACCTCCCCGTGTCGATTGTGGGTAATTGCCGCGCGCCCCCCTCCTTTCCTTCAATTCTTCTGCTTTAACCACCTCCTGACCGCTTAATGCACGGATGTGTCCGGGAGGCGGTCGATTCATTCCTCCTGGACGCATCCGCAGGCGCGCACGTTAACAGGAACGGAAGGTAAGCGAGTGGATCTCCAGCCTGCCAGCGGCACTCGTTCTCTGGCAGGCTGGAGATGCGATTTTTTTAACCCCTAACAGGTATATTAGACGCTAAAAGGACGGTCCCTTTTGCTTGGATCGACCACCAGAGGACACAGGTAGCTCAGTAAAGTACCACCAAACACCACTACACTACACTACACCACCCCCGTCACTTATTAACCCCTTATGAACCCCTGATCACCCCATATAGACTCCCTGATCACCCTCCTGTCATTGATTACCCCCCTGTAAGGCTCCCTTCAGACGTCCGTATGATTTTTACGGATCCACAGATACATGGATCGGATCCGCAAAACACATACGGACGTCTGAATGGAGCCTTACAGGGGGGTGATCAATGACAGGGAGGTGATCACCCATATAGACTCCCTGATCACCCCCTGTCATTGATCACCCCCCTGTAAGGCTCCATTCAGACGTCCGTATGATTTTTACGGATCCACGGATACACGGATCGAATCCGCAAAACACATACGGACGTCTGAATGGAGCCTTACAGGGGGGTGATCAATTTCAGGGGGATGATCACCCATATAGACTCCCTGATCACCCCCCTGTCATTGATCACCCCCTGTCATTGATCACCCCTCTGTCATTGATCACCCCCCTGTAAGGCTCCATTCAGACGTCCGTATGATTTTTACGGATCCACGGATACATGGATCAGATCCGCAAAACACATACGGACGTCTGAATGGAGCCTTACAGGGGGTGATCAATGACAGGGGGGTGATCACCCATATAGACTCCCTGATCACCCCCCTGTCATTAATCACCCCCCTGTAAGGCTACATTCAGACGTCTGTATGATTTTTACGGATCCACGGATACATGGATCGGATCCGCAAAACACATACGGACGTCTGAATGGAGCCTTACAGGGGGGTGATCAATGACAAGGGGGTGATCACCCCATATAGACTCCCTGATCACCCCCCTGTCATTGATCACCCCCCTGTAAGGCTCCATTCAGATGTCCGTATGATTTTTACGGATCCACGGATACATGGATCGGATCCGCAAAACACATACGGACGTCTGAATGGAGCCTTACAGGGGGGTGATCAATGACAGGGGGGTGATCACCCCATATAGACTCCCTGATCACCCCCCTGTCAATGATCACCCCCCTGTAAGGCTCCATTCAGACATTTTTTTTGCCCAAGTTAGCGGAAATTATTATAATTATTATTATTATTTTTTCTTCTTACAAAGTCTCATATTCTACTAACTTGTGTCAAAAAATAAAATCTTACATGAACTCACCATACCCCTCACGGAATCCAAATGCGTAAATTTTTTTAGACATTTATATTCCATACTTCTTCTCACGCTTTAGGGCCCCTAAAATGCCAGGGCAGTATAAATTCAAAACATGTGACCCCATTTCGGAAAGAAGACACCCCAAGGTATTCGCTGAGGGGCATATTGAGTCCATGAAAGATTTAAATTTTTGTACCAAGTTAGTGGAAAGGGAGACTTTGTGAGAAAAAATAAAATAAAATCAATTTCCGCTAACTTGTGCCCCAAAAAAAAAAATTATGAACTCGCCATGCCCCTCATTGAATACCTTGGGGCATCTTCTTTCTAAAATGGGGTCACATGTGGGGTATTTATACTGCCCTGGCTTTTTAGGGGCCCTAAAGCGTGAGAAGAAGTCTGGGATCCAAATGTCTAAAAATGCCCTCCTAAAAGGAATTTGGGCAGCTTTGCGCATCTAGACTGCAAAAAAGTGTCACACATGTGGTATCGCCGTACTCAAGAGAAGTTGGGGAATGTGTTTTGGGGTGTCATTTTACATATACCCATGCTAGGTGAGATAAATATCTTGGTCAAATGCCAAATTTGTATAAAAAAATGGGAAAAGTTGTCTTTTGCAAAGATATTTCTCTCACCCAGCATGGTTATATGTAAAATGACACCCCAAAACACATTCCCCAACTTCTCCTGAGTATGGCGATACCACATGTGTGACACTTTTTTGCCGCCTAGGTGGGCAAAGGGGCTCACATTCCAAAGAGCACCTTTAGGATTTCACGGGTCATTTTTTACACATTTTGATTTCAAACTACTTCACACACATTAGGGCCCCTAAATTGCCAAAGCAGTATAACTACCCCACAAGTGACCCCATTTTGGAAAGAAGACACCCAAAGGTATTCTGTGAGGGGCATGGCGAGTTCCTAGAATTTTTTTATTTTTTGTCCCAAGTTAGCGGAAAATGTGGATTTTTTATTTTTTTTACAAAGTCTCATATTCCACTAACTTGTGACAAAAAAAAAAAAATTCTAGGAACTCGCCATGCCCCTCATGGAATACCTTGGGGTGTCTTCTTTCCAAAATGGGGTCACTTGTGGGGTAGTTATACTGCTTTGGCAATTTAGGGGCCCTAATGTGTGTGAAGTAGTTTGAAATCAAAATCTGTAAAAAATGGCCGGTGAAATCCTAAAGGTGCTCTTTGGAATGTGGGCCCCTTTGTCCACCTAGGCTGCAAAAAAGTGTCACACATCTGGTATCGCCATACTCAGGAGAAGTTGGGCAATGTGTTTTGGGGTGTCATTTTACATATACCCATGCTGGGTGAGATAAATATCTTGGTCAAATGCCAACTTTGTTTAAAAAAAAAGGGAAAAGTTGTCATTTGCCAAGATATTTCTCTCACCCAGCATGCGTATACGTAAAATGACACCCCAAAACACATTCCCCAACTTCTCCTGAGTGTGGTGATACCAGATGTGTGACACTTTTTTGTAGCCTAGGTGGGCAAAGGGGTACACATTCCAAAGAGCACCTTTCGGATTTCACCGGTCATTTTTTTTACAGATTTTGTTTTTCAAACTACTTTGCACGCATTTGGGACCCATTTTGGAAAGAAGACACCCCAAGGTATTTTGTGATGGGCATAGTGAGTTCATGGAAGTTTTTATTTTTTGCCACAAGTTAGTGGAATATGAGACTTTAAGAAACGAGGAATATGAGACTGTAAGGCCTCTTTCACACGGGCGTCATTTTTTTGGCCCGGCTAAGAGCCGGGTGCGTTGCGGGAAAATGCGCGATTTTTTCTGCGCAAGTGCAAAACATTGTCATGCGTTGCACTCGCGTGAGAAAAATCGCGCATGTTTGGTACCCAAACCCGAACTTCTTCATAGAAGTTCGGGCTTGGGATTGATGTTCTGAAGATTGTATTATTTTCCCTTATAACATGGTTATAAGGGAAAATAATAGCATTCTGAATACAGAATGCATAGTAAACCAGCGCTAGAGGGGTTAAAATAAAATAAAAAATAATTTAACTCACCTTAGTCCACTTGTTCGCGAAGCCGGCATCTCCTTGTGTCTCCGCTGCTGATGAACAGGACCTGGGATGAGCTGCTCCATTAAATACCGGTTAAGGACCTTCGATGACGTCACTCCGGTCATCACATGGTACGTCACATGATCTTTTACCATGGTGATTCACCATGGTAAAAGATCATGTGATGACCGGAGTGACGTCATCGAAGGTCCTTAAGCTCTATTTAATGGAGCAGCTCATCCCAGGTCCTGTTCATCAGCAGCGGAGACACAAGGAGATGCCGGCTTCGCGAACAAGTGGACTAAGGTGAGTTAAATTATTTTTTATTTTATTTTAACCCCTCTAGCGCTGGTTTACTATGCATTCTGTATTCAGAATGCTATTATTTTCCCTTATAACCATGTTATAAGGGAAAATAATAATGATCGGGTCTCCATCCCGATGGTCTCCTAGCAACCATGCGTGCAAATCGCATGGCATCCGTACTTGCTTGCGGATGCCATCCGATTTTCACACACCCCATTCACTTCTATGGGGCCTGCGTCACGTCAAAATCGGACATTATAGAGCATGCTGCGATTTGCACTGAACGTACAAGTGATGCGTTAAAAACAACGCTCATGTGCACAGCCCCATAGAAATGAATGGGTCAGGATTCAGTGCGGGTGCCATACGTTCGCCGCACGGATCGCACCCGCACGGAAAAGTCGCCCGTGTGAAAGGGGCCTAAGAAAAAATAAAATAAAAAAATAAATAATCATTTTCCGCTAACTTGTGACAAAAAATACAAAGTTCTATGAACTCACTATGCCCATCAGTGAATACCTTAGGGTGTCTACTTTCCGAAATGGGGTCATTTGTGGGGTTTTTCTACTGTCTGGGCATTGTAGAACCTCAGGAAACATGACAGGTGCTCAGAAAGTCAGAGCTGCTTCAAAAAGCGGAAATTCACATTTTTGTACCATAGTTTGTAAACGCTATAACATTTACCCAAACCATTTTTTTTTTACCCAAACATTTTTTTTTTATCAAAGACATGTAGAACAAAAAATTTTGAGAAAAAATTTATATATGGATGTCGTTTTTTTTGCAAAATTTTACAAGTGAAAGTGAAAAATCTCATTTTTTTGCAAAAAAAGTTGCATAACCGAGCAATAAACGGTGAAAGTAGTGTAGTGCAGAAGTATTAAAAGTGGCCTGGTCATTAAGGGTGTTTTAGCTAGGGAGGTTGAAGTGGTTAATAATTTGTCCCACATTTTTGCTCAATCACAATTAATTTTAACACATTGATCTCCCTTGGATGTGGTCTCTCTTTATCACGCTCCCTCTTCGGCGTGGAACCCTGATTCGCCGCTAACCGTGATCAACATGGTAGGCGCAGAAAAGAACATAAAAAGTTGATAAAGCAGATATCCAATTAGATTGAAAACATAACGGGACGTGTGACATGGTGGGGCAGTATGTTTTCACACGCCTACAAGAACTGACTGATGGGTCTGCCCCCTGCAACTTCTGGGTCTCCAAATTGGGCACATTGTCGGAGCTTGCCCTTTACTAGAGTTGAGCGGACACCTGGATATTCGGGTTCGAGAAGTTGGGCCGAACTTCCCGGAAATGTTCGGGTTCGGGATCCGAACCCGATCCGAACTTCGTCCCGAACCCGAACCCCATTGAAGTCAATGGGGACCCGAACTTTTCGGCAATAAAAAGGCTGTAAAACAGCCCAGGAAAGAGCTAGAAGGCTCCAAAAGGCAGCAACATGTAGGTAAATCCCCTGCAAACAAATGTGGATAGGGAAATGAATGAAAATAAAAATATAATAAATATAAATTAACCAATATCAATTGGAGAGAGTCCCATAGCAGAGAATCAGGCTTCACGTCAGCCACCACTGCAACAGTCCATTGTCATATATTTAGGCCCAGCACCCAGGCAGAGGAGACAGGTCCCGTAACAGAGAATTTGTCTTCATGTCAGCATAGAATTAGTCTGCATGTCATAGCAGAGTATCAGGATTCACGTCACCCAACATTGGAACAGTCCATTGGCATATATTTAGGCCCAGGCACCCAGGCAGAGGAGAGAGGTCCCGTAACAGAGAATCTGGCTTCATGTCAGCGGAGAATCAGTCTGCATGTCATAGCAGAGAATCAGGCTTCACGTCAGCCACCACTGCAACAGTCCATTGTCATATATTTAGGCCCAGCACCCAGGCAGAGGAGAGAGGTCCCGTAACAGAGAATCTGTCTTCATGTCAGCAGAGAATCAGTCTGCATGTCATAGCAGAGAATCAGGCTTCACGTCAGCCACCACTGCAACAGTCCATTGTCATATATTTAGGCCCAGCACCCAGGCAGATAAGAGAGGTCCCGTAACAGAGAATCTGGCTTCATGTCAGCAGAGAATCAGTCTGCATATCATAGCAGAGAATCAGGCTTCACGTCACCCAACATTGAAACAGTCCATTGGCATATATTTAGGCCCAGGCACCCAGGCAGAGGAGAGAGGTCCCGTAACAGAGAATCTGGCTTCATGTCAGCAGAGAATCAGTCTGCATGTCATAGCAGAGAATCAGGCTTCACGTCAGCCACCACTGCAACAGTCCATTGTCATATATTTAGGCCCAGCACCCAGGCAGAGGAGAGAGGTCCCGTAACAGAGAATCTGGCTTCATGTCAGCAGAGAATTAGTCTGCATGTCAAAGCAGAGAATCAGGCTTCACGTCAGCCACCACTGTAACAGTCCATTGTCATATTTTTAGGCCCAGCACCCAGGCAGAGGAGAGAGGTCCCGTAACAGAGAATCTGGCTTCATGTCAGCAGAGAATCAATCTGCATGTCATAGCAGAGAATCAGGCTTCACGTAACCCAACATTGGAACAGTCCATTGGCATATATTTAGGCCCAGGCACCCAGGCAGAGGAGAGAGGTCCCGTAACAGAGAATCTGGCTTTATGTCAGCAGAGAATCAGTCTGCATGTCATAGCAGAGAATCAGGCTTCACGTCAGCCACCACTGCAACAGTCCATTGTCATATATTTAGGCCCAGCACCCAGGCAGAGGAGAGAGGTCCCGTAACAGAGAATCTGTCTTCATGTCAGCAGAGAATCAGTCTGCATGTCATAGCAGAGAATCAGGCTTCACGTCAGCCACCACTGTAACAGTCCATTGTCATATATTTAGGCCCAGCACCCAGGCAGAGGAGAGAGGTCCCGTAACAGAGAATCTGGCTTCATGTCAGCAGAGAATCAGTCTGCATGTAATAGCAGAGAATCAGGCTTCACGTCAGCCACCACTGCAACAGTCCATTGTCATATATTTAGGCCCAGCACCCAGGCAGAGGAGACAGGTCCCGTAACAGAGAATTTGTCTTCATGTCAGCATAGAATTAGTCTGCATGTCATAGCAGAGTATCAGGATTCACGTCACCCAACATTGGAACAGTCCATTGGCATATATTTAGGCCCAGGCACCCAGGCAGAGGAGAGAGGTCCCGTAACAGAGAATCTGGCTTCATGTCAGCAGAGAATCAGTCTGCATTAGAGTTGAGCGAACACCTGGATGTTCGGGTTCGAGAAGTTCGGCCGAACTTCCCGGAAATGTTCAGGTTCGGGATCCGAACCCGATCCGAACTTCGTCCCGAACCCGAACCCCGTTGAAGTCAATGGGGACCCGAACTTTTCGGTACTAAAAAGGCTGTAAAACAGCCCAGGAAAGGGCTAGAGGGCTGCAAAAGGCAGCAACATGTAGGTAAATCCCCTGCAAACAAATGTGGATAGGGAAATGAATTAAAATAAAAATTAAATAAATAAAAATTAACCAAAATCAATTGGAGAGAGGTCCCATAGCAGAGAATCTGGCTTCACGTCACCCACCACTGGAACAGTCCATTGTCAGATATTTAGGCCCCGGCACCCAGGCAGAGGAGAGAGGTCCCGTAACAGAGAATCTGTCTTTATGTCAGCAGAGAATCAGTCTGCATGTCATAGCAGAGAATCAGACTTCACGTCAGCCACCACGGCAACAGTCCATTTTCATAAATTTAGGCCCAGCACCCAGGCAGAGGAGAGAGGTCCCGTAACAGACAATCTGGCTTCATGTCAGCAGAGAATCAGTCTTCATATCATAGCAGAGAATCAGGCTTCACGTCACCCAACATTGGAATAGTCCATTGGCATATATTTAGGCCCCGGCACCCAGACAGAGGAGAAGTTCATTCAAATTTGGGTAGCCTCGCAATATAATGGTAAAATGAAAATAAAAATAGGATTGAATGAGGAAGTGCCCTAGAGTACAATAATATATGGTTAAGGGGAGGTAGTTAATGTCTAATCTGGACAAGGGACGGACAGGTCCTGTGGGATCCATGCCTGGTTCATTTTTATGAACGTCAGCTTGTCCACATTGACTGTAGACAGGCGGCTGCGTTTGTCTGTAATGACACCCCCTGCCGTGCTGAATACACGTTCAGACAAAGCGCTGGCCGTCGGGCAGGCCAGCACCTCCAAGGCATAAAAGGCTAGCTCTGGCCACGTGGACAATTTAGAGACTCAGTAGTTGAATGGGACCGAACCATCAGTCAGTACGTGGAGGGGTGTGCACACGTACTGTTCCACCATGTTAGTGAAATGTTGCCTCCTGCTAACACGTTGCGTATCAGGTGGTGGTGCAGTTAGCTGTGGCGTGTTGACAAAACTTTTCCACTTCTCTGCCATGCTAACCCTGCCCTCAGAGGAGCTGGCCGTGACACAGCTGCCTTGGCGACCTCTTGCTCCTCCTCTGCCTTGGCCTTGGGCTTCCACTTGTTCCCCTGTGACATTTGGGAATTCTCTCAGTAGCGCGTCTACCAACGTGCGCTTGTACTCGCGCATCTTCCTATCACGCTCCAGTGCAGGAAGTAAGGTGGGCACATTGTCTTTGTAGCGTGGATCCAGCAGGGTGGCAACCCAGTAGTCCGCACACGTTAAAATGTGGGCAACTCTGCTGTCGTTGCGCAGGCACTGCAGCATGTAGTCGCTCATGTGTGCCAGGCTGCCCAGGAGTAAGGACAAGCTGTCCTCTGTGGGAGGCGTATCGTCATCGTCCTGCTTTTCCCCCCAGCCACGCACCAGTGATGGACCCAAGCTGCGTTGGGTGCCACCCTGCTGTGACCATGCTTCATCCTCATCCTCCTCCACCTCCTCCTCATCCTCGTCCTCCTCGTCCTCCAGTAGTGGGCCCTGGCTGGCCACATTTGTACCTGGCCTCTGCTGTTGCCAAAAACCTCCCTCTGAGTCACTTCGAAGAGACTGGCCTGAAAGTGCTAAAAATGACCCCTCTTCCTCCTCCTCCTCCTCCTCCTCCTAGGCCACCTCCTCTTCCATCATCGCCCTAAGTGTTTTCTCAAGGAGACATAGAAGTGGTATTGTAACGCTGATAACGGCGTCATCGCCACTGGCCATGTTGGTGGAGTACTCGAAACAGCGCAACAGGGCACACAGGTCTCGCATGGAGGCCCAGTCATTGGTGGTGAAGTGGTGCTGTTCTGTAGTGCAACTGAGGCGTGCGTGCTGCAGCTGAAACTCCACTATGGCCTGCTGCTGCTCGCACAGTCTTTCCAGCAGTCTGTACAGCTGTTCTGTAGTGCAACTGACCCGTGCGTGCTGCAGCTGAAACTCCACTATGGCCTGCTGCTGCTCGCACAGTCTGTCCAGCAAGGTGGAGTTCCACCTGGTGGGCACGTCGCATATGAGGCGGTGAGCGGGAAGGCCGAAGTTACGCTGTAGCGCAGACAGGCGAGCAGCAGCAGGATGTGAACGCCGGAAGCGCGAACAGACGGCCCGCACTTTATGCAGCAGCTCTGACATGTCGGGGTAGTTGTGAATGAACTTCTGCACCACCAAATTCAGCACATTCGCCAAGCAAGGGATGTGCGTCAAACTGGCTAGTCCCAGAGCTGCAATGAGATTTCGCCCATTATCACACACCACCAGGCCGGGCTTGAGGCTCACCGGCAGCAAACACTCGTCGGTCTGTTGTTCTATACCCTGCCACAACTCCTGTGCGGTGTGGGGCCTGTCCCCCAAACATATGAGTTTCAGAATGGCCTGCTGACGTTTACCCCGGGCTGTGCTGAAGTTGGTGGTGAAGGTGTGTGGCTGACTAGATGAGCAGGTGGAAGAAGAGGAGGAGGAAGTCGAGTAGGAGGAGATGGCAACAGGAGGCAAAGAATGTTGCCCTGCGATCCTTGGCGGCGGAAGGACGTGCGCCAAACAGCTCTCCGCCTGGGGCCCAGCTGCCACTACATTTACCCAGTGTGCAGTTAGGGAGTTATAGCGTCCCTGGCCGTGCTTACTGGTCCACGTATCTGTGGTTAGGTGGACCTTGCCACAGATGGCGTTGCGCAGTGCACACTTGATTTTATCGGATACTTGGTTGTGCAGGGAAGGCACGGCTCTCTTGGAGAAGTAGTGGGGGCTGGGAACAACATACTGTGGGACAGCAAGCGACATGAGCTGTTTGAAGCTGTCTGTGTCCACCAGCCTAAATGACAGCATTTCATAGGCCAGTAGTTTAGAAATGCTGGCATTCAGGGCCAGGGATCGAGGGTGGCTAGGTGGGAATTTACGCTTTCTCTCAAATGTTTGTGAGATGGAGAGCTGAACGCTGCCGTGTGACATGGTTGAGATGCTTGGTGACGGAGGTGGTGGTGGTGGTGTTGGTGGTACATCCCCTGTTTGCTGGGCTGCAGGTGCCAACGTTCCTCCAGAGGCGGAAGAGGCCGAGGCGGCAGCAGCAGAAGAGGCCCAGGCGGCAGCTGCAGAAGAGGTAGCAGGGGGAGCCTGAGTGACTTCCTTGGTTTTAAGGTGTTTACTCCACTGCAGTTCATGCTTTGCATGCAGGTGCCTGGTCATGCAGGTTGTGCTCAGGTTCAGAACGTTAATGCCTCGCTTCAGGCTCTGATGGCACAGCGTGCAAACCACTCGGGTCTTGTCGTCAGCACATTGTTTGAAGAAGTGCCATGCCAGGGAACTCCTTGAAGCTGCCTTTGGGGTGCTCGGTCCCAGATGGCGGCGGTCAGTAGCAGGCGGAGTCTCTTGGCGGCGGGTGTTCTGCTTTTGCCCACTGCTCCCTCTTTTGCTACGCTGTTGGCTCGGTCTCACCACTGCCTCTTCCTCCGAACTGTGAAAGTCAGTGGCACGACCTTCATTCCATGTGGGGTCTAGGACCTCATCGTCCCCTGCATCGTCTTCCACCCAGTCTTGATCCCTGACCTCCTGTTAAGTCTGCACACTGCAGAAAGACGCAGCAGTTGGCACCTGTGTTTCGTCATCATCAGAGACATGCTGAGGTGGTATTCCCATGTCCTCATCATCAGGAAACATAAGTGGTTATGCGTCAGTGCATTCTATGTCTTTCACCGCTGGGGAAGGGCTAGGTGGATGCTCTTGGGAAACCCTGCCAGCGGAGTCTTCAATCAGCATAAGAGACTGCTGCATAACTTGAGGCTGAGACAGTTTCCCTGGTATGCATGGGGGTGATGTGACAGACTGATGGGGTTGGTTTTCAGGCGCCATCTGTGCGCTTTCTGCAGAAGACTGGGTGGGAGATAATGTGAACGTGCTGGATCCACTGTTGGCCACCCAATTGACTAATGCCTGTACCTGCTCAGGCCTTACCATCCTTAGAACGGCATTGGGCCACACCATATATCGCTGTAAGTTCTGGCGGCTACTGGGACCTGAGGTAGTTGGTACACTAGGACGTGTGGATGTGGCAGAATGGCCACGTCCTCTCCCAGCACCAGAGGGTCCACTAACACCACCACGACCATGTCCACGTCTGCATCCCTTACTAGATGTTTTCCTCATTGTTATCGTTCACCACAACAACAAAATATATTATTTGGCCCAATGTATTGTATTCAAATTCAGCTGAATATAAATTTGAGGCCTAGTATTTAGGCGCTGGGTGACCGGTATAGATTTACTGACAGAATTAGACTTGGAAATGCACAGTAGCGTGTGTGTGAAGTTATTCTGAATGACCCTATGTGCACCTTGAATATTATATACCCTTTTAGGGATAGATTTCAAATAGCTCTGATATAGCAGAAACCACTAAATTATGAAATTGCTAAATTGGGAATTGTTTTTCAACCCAGAACAAAAAATGTGCTTTGACGGACACTAAATAACTTGCCCAGCCAGAACAGTACAGCGGTAAAGACAGATTTAGCGGGATATAAATTTGAGGCCTAGTATTTAGGCGCTGGGTGACCGGTATGGATTTACTGACAGAATTAGACTTGGAAATGCACAGTAGCGTGTGTGCGAAGTTATTCTGAATGACCCTATGTGCACCTTGAATATTATATACCCTTTTAGGGATAGATTTCAAATAGCTCTGATACAGCAGAAACCACTAAATTAGGAAATTGCTAAATTGGGAATTGTTTTTCAACCCAGAACAAAAAATGTGCTTTGACAGACACTAAATAACTTGCCCAGCCAGAACAGTACAGCGGTAACGACAGATTTAGCGGGATATAAATTTGAGGCCTAGTATTTAGGCGCTGGGTGACCGGTATGGATTTACTGACAGAATTAGACTGGGATATGGCCAAAAAATAACCACACTATTGCTGGTTAAATGCACTTGGTGTGACAGCTTGACCAACCACACTACTGAGGGTTAAATGCACTTGGTGACAGGCGCAGCTTGCCCCTGATGTAGTATATGGCCAAAAAATGAACAGACTATTGCTGGTTAAATGCACTTGGTGTGACAGCTTGACCAACCACACTACTGAGGGTTAAATGCACTTGGTGACGGGCGCAGCTTGCCCCTGATGTATATGGCCAAAAAATAAACAGACTATTGCTGGTTAAATGCACTTGGTGTGACAGCTTCACCCTGATGTAGGCTTTAGCCAAAAAACAACCACACCATTGAGGGTTAAATGCACTTGGTGACAGGCGCAGCTTGCCCCTGATGTAGTATATGGCCAAAAAATAAACAGACTATTGCTGGTTAAATGCACTTGGTGTGACAGCTTCACCCTGATGTAGGCTTTAGCCAAAAAACAACCACACCATTGAGGGTTAAATGCACTTGGTCGCAGCTTGTGCTGGCGCACCACAATACACAAAATGGCAGCTCAATGATGCACAGCTGCAGATCGATCGAGTCCTTTGGAGGAGTTAATCTGCCTAATCTCGCCCTACTGTCGCAGCCGCAACCTCTCCCTACGCTAATCAGAGCAGAGTGATGGGCGGCGCTATGTGACTCCAGCTTAAATAGAGGCTGGGTCACATGGTGCTCTGGCCAATCACAGCCATGCCAATAGTAGGCATGGCTGTGACGGCCTCTTGGGCAAGTAGTATGACGCTTGTTGATTGGCTGCTTTGCAGCCTTTCAAAAAGCGCCAAGAAAGCGTCACAAAAGCGGCAAGAAAGCGACGAACACCGAACCCGAACGCGGACTTTTACGAAAATGTCCGGGTTCGGGTCCGTGTCACGGACAGCGCAAAATTCGGTACGAACCCGAACTATACAGTTCGGGTTCGCTCATCCCTAGTCTGCATGTCATAGCAGAGAATCAGGCTTCACGTCAGCCACCACTGTAACAGTCCATTGTCATATATTTAGGCCCAGCACCCAGGCAGAGGAGAGAGGTCCCGTAACAGAGAATCTGTCTTCATATCAGCAGAGAATCAGTCTGCATGTCATAGCAGAGAATCAGGCTTCACGTCAGCCACCACTGCAACAGTCCATTGTCATATATTTAGGCCCAGGCACCCAGGCAGAGGAGAGAGGTCCCGTAACAGAGAATCTGGCTTTATGTCAGCAGAGAATCAGTCTGCATGTCATAGCAGAGAATCAGGCTTCACGTCAGCCACCACTGCAACAGTCCATTGTCATATATTTATGCCCAGCACCCAGGCAGAGGAGAGAGGTCCCGTAACAGAGAATCTGGCTTAATGTCAGCGGAGAATCAGTCTGCATGTCATAGCAGAGAATCAGGCTTCACGTCAGCCACCACTGCAACAGTCCATTGTCATATATTTAGGCCCAGGCACCCAGGCAGAGGAGAGAGGTCCCGTAACAGAGAGAATCTGGCTTCATGTCAGCAGAGAATCAGTCTTCATGTCATAGCAGAGAATCAGGCTTCACGTCAGCCACCACTGCAACAGTCCATTGTCATATATTTAGGCCCAGGCACCCAGGCAGAGGAGAGAGGTCCCGTAACAGAGAGAATCTGGCTTCATGTCAGCAGAGAATCAGTCTTCATGTCATAGCAGAGAATCAGGCTTCACGTCAGCCACAACTGTAACAGTCCATTGTCATATATTTAGGCCCAGCACCCAGGCAGAGGAGAGAGGTCCCGTAACAGAGAATCTGGCTTCATGTCAGCAGAGAATCAGTCTGCATGTCAGAGCAGAGAATCAGGCTTCACATCAGCCACCACTGCAACAGTCCATTGTCATATATTTAGGCCCAGCACCCAGGCAGAGGAGAGAGGTCCCGTAACAGAGAATCTGGCTTCATGTCAGCAGAGAATCAATCTGCATGTCATAGCAGAGAATCAGGCTTCACATCACCCAACATTGTAACAGTCCATTGTCATATATTTAGGCCCAGGCACCCAGGCAGAGGAGAGAGGTCCCGTAACAGAGAATCTGGCTTCATGTCAGCAGAGAATCAGTCTGCATGTCATAGCAGAGAATCAGGCTTCACGTCAGCCACCACTTTAACAGTCCATTGTCATATATTTAGGCCCAGTACCCAGGCAGAGGAGAGAGGTCCCGTAACAGAGAATCTGGCTTTATGTCAGCAGAGAATCAGTCTGCATGTCATAGCAGAGAATCAGGCTTCACGTCAGCCACCACTGCAACAGTCCATTGTCATATATTTATGCCCAGCACCCAGGCAGAGGAAAAAGGTCCCGTAACAGAGAATCTGGCTCAATGTCAGCGGAGAATCAGTCTGCATGTCATAGCAGAGAATCAGGCTTCACGTCAGCCACCACTGCAACAGTCCATTGTCATATATTTAGGCCCAGCACCCAGGCAGAGGAGAGAAGTCCCGTAACAGAGAATCTGGCTTCATGTCAGCAGAGAATCAGTCTTCATGTCATAACAGAGAATCAGTCTTCACGTCAGCCACAACTGTAACAGTCCATTGTCATATATTTAGGCCCAGCACCCAGGCAGAGGAGAGAGGTCCTGTAACAGAGAATCTGGCTTCATGTCAGCAGAGAATCAGTCTTCATGTCATAGCAGAGAATCAGGCTTCACATCAGCCACCACTGCAACAGTCCATTGTCATATATTTAGGCCCAGCAACCAGGCAGAGGAGAGAGGTCCCGTAACAGAGAATCTGGCTTCATGTCAGCAGAGAATCAATCTGCATGTCATAGCAGAGAATCAGGCTTCACGTCACCCAACATTGGAACAGTCCATTGGCACATATTTAGGCCCAGGCACCCAGGCAGAGGAGAGAGGTCCCGTAACAGAGAATCTGGCTTCATGTCAGCAGAGAATCAGTCTGCATGTCATAGCAGAGAATCAGGCTTCACGTCAGCCACCACTGTAACAGTCCATTGTCATATATTTTGGCCCAGCACCCAGGCAGAGGAGAGAGGTCCCGTAACAGAGAATCTGGCTTCATGTCAGCAGAGAATCAGTCTGCATGTCATAGCAGAGAATCAGGCTTCACGTCAGCCACCACTGCAACAGTCCATTGTCATATATTTAGGCCCAGCACCCAGGCAGAGGAGAGAGGTCCCGTAACAGAGAATCTGGCTTCATGTCAGCAGAGAATCAATCTGCATGTCATAGCAGAGAATCAGGCTTCACGTCAACCAACATTGGAACAGTCCATTGGCATATATTTAGGCCCAGGCACCCAGGCAGAGGAGAGAGGTCCCGTAACAGAGAATCTGGCTTCATGTCAGCAGAGAATCAGTCTGCATGTCATAGCAGAGAATCAGGCTTCACGTCAGCCACCACTGTAACAGTCCATTGTCATATATTTTGGCCCAGCACCCAGGCAGAGGAGAGAGGTCCCGTAACATAGAATCTGGCTTCATGTCAGCAGAGAATCAGTCTGCATGTCATAGCAGAGAATCAGGCTTCACGTCAGCCACCACTGCAACAGTCCATTGTCATATATTTAGGCCCAGCACCCAGGCAGAGGAGAGAGGTCCCGTAACAGAGAATCTGGCTTCATGTCAGCAGATAATCAGTCTGAATGTCATAGCAGAGAATCAGGCTTCACGTCAGCCATCACTGCAACAGTCCATTGTCATATATTTAGGCCCAGCACCCAGGCAGAGGAGAGAGGTCCCGTAACAGAGAATCTGGCTTCATGTCAGCAGATAATCAGTCTGAATGTCATAGCAGAGAATCAGGCTTCACGTCAGCCATCACTGCAACAGTCCATTGTCATATATTTAGGCCTAGCACCCAGGCAGAGGAGAGAGGTCCCGTAACAGAGAATCTGGCTTCATGTCAGCAGAGAATTAGTCTGCATGTCATAGCAGAGAATCAGGCTTCACGTCACCCAACATTTGAACAGTCCATTGGCATATATTTAGGCCCAGGCACCCAGGCAGAGGAGAGAGGTCCCGTAACAGAGAATCTGGCTTTATGTCAGCAGAGAATTAGTCTGCATGTCATAGCAGAGAATCAGGCTTCACGTCAGCCACCACTGCAACAGTCCATTGTCATATATTTAGGCCCAGCACCCAGGCAGAGGAGAGAGGTCCCGTAACAGAGAATCTGGCTTCATGTCAGCAGAGAATCAGTCTGCATGTCATAGCAGAGAATCAGGCTTCACGTCAGCCACCACTGCAACAGTCCATTGTCATATATTTAGGCCCAGCACCCAGGCAGAGGAGAGAGGTCCCGTAACAGAGAATCTGGCTTCATGTCAGCAGAGAATTAGTCTGCATGTCATACTAGAGAATCAGGCTTCATGTCACCCAACATTGGAACAGTCCATTGACATATATTTAGGCCCAGGCACCCAGGCAGAGGAGAGAGGTCCCGTAACAGAGAATCTGGCTTTATGTCAGCAGAGAATCAGTCTGCATGTCATAGCAGAGAAACAGGCTTCACGTCAGCCACCACTGCAACAGTCCATTGTCATATATTTAGGCCCAGCACCCAGGCAGAGGAGAGAGGTCCCGTAACAGATAATCTGGCTTCATGTCAGCAGAGAATCAGTCTGCATGTCATAGCAGAGAATCAGGCTTCACGTCAGCCACCACTGTAACGGTCCATTGTCAAATATTTAGGCCCAGCACCAAGGCAGAGGAGAGAGGTCCCGTAACAGAGAATCTGGCTTCATGTCAGCAGAGAATCAGTCTGCATGTCATAGCAGAGAATCAGGCTTCACGTCAGCCACCACTGCAACAGTCCATTGGCAAATATTTAGGCCCAGCACCCAGGCAGAGGAGAGAGGTCCCGTAACAGAGAATCTGGCTTCATGTCAGCAGAGAACCAGTCTGCATGTCATAGCAGAGAATCAGGCTTCACGTCAGCCACCACTGCAACAGTCCATTGTCATATATTTAGGCCCAGCACCCAGGCAGAGGAGAGAGGTCCCGTAACATAAAACCTGTCTTCATGTCAGCAGAGAATTAGTCTGCATGTCATAGCAGAAAATCAAGCTTTACGTCACCCAACATTGGAACAGTCCATTGGCATATATTTAGGCCCCGGCACCCAGACAGAGGAGAGGTTTATTCAACTTTGGGTAGCCTCGCAATATAATGGTAAAATTAAAATAAAAATAGGATTGAATGAGGAAGTGCCCTGGAGTCCAATAATATATGGTTAAGGGGAGGTAGTTAATGTCTAATCTGCACAAGGGATGGACAGGTCCTGTGGGATCCATGCCTGGTTCATTTTTATGAACGTCAGCTTGTCCACATTGGCTGTAGACAGGCGACTGCGTTTGTCTGTAATGACGCCCCCTGCCGTGCTGAATACACGTTCAGACAAAACGCTGGCCACCGGGCAGGCCAGGACCTCCAAGGCATAAAAGGCTAGCTCTGGCCACGTGGACAATTTAGAGACCCAGAAGTTGAATGGGGCCGAACCATCAGTCAGTACGTGGAGGGGTGTGCACATGTACTGTTCCACCATGTTAGTGAAATGTTGCCTCCTGCTAACACATTGCGTATCAGGTGGAGGTGCAGTTAGCTGTGGCTTGTTGACAAAACTTTTCCACTTCTCTGCCATGCTAACCCTGCCCTCAGAGGAGCTGGCCGTGACACAGCTGCCTTGGTGACCTCTTGCTCCTCCTCTGCATTGGCCTTGGGCTTCCACTTGTTCCCCTGTGACATTTGGGAATGCTCTCAGTAGCGCGTCTACCAACGTGCGCTTGTACTCGCGCATCTTCCTATCACGCTCCAGTGCAGGAAGTAAGGTGGGCACATTGTCTTTGTAGCGTGGATCCAGCAGGGTGGCAACCCAGTAGTCCGCACACGTTAAAATGTGGGCAACTCTGCTGTCGTTGCGCAGGCACTGCAGCATGTAGTCGCTCATGTGTGCCAGGCTGCCCAGGGGTAAGGACAAGCTGTCCTCTGTGGGAGGCGTATAGTCATCGTCCTGCCATTCCCCCCAGCCACGCACCAGTGATGGGCCCGAGCTGCGTTGGGTGCCACCCCGCTGTGACCATGCTTCATCCTCATCCTCCTCCACCTCCTCCTCATCCTCGTCCTCCTCTTCCTCCAGTAGTGGGCCCTGGCTGGCCACATTTGTACCTGGCCTCTGCTGTTGCAAAAAACCTCCCTCTGAGTCACTTCGAAGAGACTGGCCTGAAAGTGCTAAAAATGACCCCTCTTCCTCCTCCTCCTCCTGGGCCACCTTCTCTTCCATCATCGCCCTAAGTGTTTTCTCAAGGAGACATAGAAGTGGTATTGTAACGCTGATAACGGCATCATTGCCACTGGCCATGTTGGTGGAGTACTGGAAACAGCGCAACAGGGCACACAGGTCTCGCATGAAGGCACAGTCATTGGTGGTGAAGTGGTGCTGTTCCGCAGTGCGACTGACCTGTGCGTGCTGCAGCTGAAACTCCACTATGGCCTGCTGCTGCTCACACAATCTGTCCAGCATGTGCAAGGTGGAGTTTCACTTGGTGGGCACGTCGCATATGAGGCGGTGAGCGGGAAGGCCGAAGTTACGCTGTAGCGCAGACAGGCGAGCAGCAGCAGGATGTGAACGTCGGAAGCGCGAACAGACGGCCCGCACTTTATGCAGCAGCTCTGACATGTTGGGGTAGTTGTGAATTAACTTCTGCACCACCAAATTCAGCACATGCGCCAAGCAAGGGATGTGCGTCAAACCGGCTAGTCCCAGAGCTGCAACGAGATTTCGCCCATTATCACACACCACCAGGCCGGGCTTGAGGCTCACCGGCAGCAACCACTCGTCGGTCTGTTGTTCTATACCCTGCCACAACTCCTGTGCGGTGTGGGGCCTGTCCCCCAAACATATGAGTTTCAGAATGGCCTGCTGACGTTTACCCCGGGCTGTGCTGAAGTTGGTGGTGAAGGTGTGTGGCTGACTAGATGAGCAGGTGGAAGAAGAGGAGGAGGAAGTCGAGTAGGAGGAGGTGGCAACAGGAGGCAAAGAATGTTGCCCTGCGATTCTTGGCGGCGGAAGGACGTGCACCAAACAGCTCTCCGCCTGGGGCCCAGCTGCCACTACATTTACCCAGTGTGCAGTTAGGGAGATATAGCGCCCCTGGCCGTGCTTACTGGTCCACGTATATGTGGTTAGGTGGACCTTGCCACAGATGGCGTTGCGCAGTGCACACTTGATTTTATCGGATACTTGGTTGTGCAGGGAAGGCACGGCTCTCTTGGAGAAGTAGTGCCGGCTGGGAACAACATACTGTGGGACAGCAAGCGACATGAGCTGTTTGAAGCTGTCTGTGTCCACCAGCCTAAATGACAGCATTTCATAGGCCAGTAGTTTAGAAATGCTGGCATTCAGGGCCAGGGATCGAGGGTGGCTAGGTGGGAATTTACGCTTTCTCTCAAATGTTTGTGAGATGGAGAGCTGAACGCTGCCGTGTGACATGGTTTAGATGCTTGGTGACGGAGGTGGTGGTGGTGTTGGTGGTACATCCCCTGTTTGCTGGGCGGCAGGTGCCAACGTTCCTCCAGAGGCAGAGGAAGAGGCCGAGGCGGCAGCAGCAGAAGAGGCCCAGGCGGCAGCAGCAGAAGAGGTAGCAGGGGGAGCCTGAGTGACTTCCTTGGTTTTAAGGTGTTTACTCCACTGCAGTTCATGCTTTGCATGCAGGTGCCTGGTCATGCAGGTTGTGCTCAGGTTCAGAACGTTAATGCCTCGCTTCAGGCTCTGATGGCACAGCGTGCAAACCACTTGGGTCTTGTCGTCAGCACATTGTTTGAAGAAGTGCCATGCCAGGGAACTCCTTGAAGCTGCCTTTGGGGTGCTCGGTCCCAGATGGCGGCGGTCAGTAGCAGGCGGAGTCTCTTGGCGGCGGGTGTTCTGCTTTTGCCCACTGCTCCCTCTTTTGCTACGCTGTTGGCTCGGTCTCACCACTGCCTCTTCCTCCGAACTGTGAAAGTCAGTGGCACGACCTTCATTCCATGTGGGGTCTAGGACCTCATCGTCCCCTGCATCGTCTTCCACCCAGTCTTGATCCCTGACCTCCTGTTCAGTCTGCAAACTGCAGAAAGACGCAGCAGTTGGCACGTGTGTTTCGTCATCATCAGAGACATGCTGAGGTGGTATTCCCATGTCCTCATCATCAGGAAACATAAGTGGTTGTGCGTCAGTGCATTCTATGTCTTTCACCGCTGGGGAAGGGCCAGGTGGATGCCCTTGGGAAACCCTGCCAGCGGAGTCTTCAAACAGCATAAGAGACTGCTGCATAACTTGCGGCTCAGACAGTTTCCCTGGTATGCATGGGGGTGATGTGACAGACTGATGGGGTTGGTTTTCGCCCATTATCACACACCACCAGGCCGGGCTTGAGGCTCACCGGCAGCAACCACTCGTCGGTCTGTTGTTCTATACCCTGCCACAACTCCTGTGCGGTGTGGGGCCTGTCCCCCAAACATATGAGTTTCAGAATGGCCTGCTGACGTTTACCCCGGGCTGTGCTGAAGTTGGTGGTGAAGGTGTGTGGCTGACTAGATGAGCAGGTGGAAGAAGAGGAGGAGGAAGTCGAGTAGGAGGAGGTGGCACCAGGAGGCAAAGAATGTTGCCCTGCGATTCTTGACGGCGGAAGGACGTCTTCCACCCAGTCTTGATCCCTGACCTCCTGTTCAGTCTGCACACTGCAGAAAGGCAGTTGGCACCTGTGTTTCGTCATCATCAGAGACATGCTGAGGTGGTATTCCCATGACCTCATCATCAGGAAACATAAGTGTTTGTGCGTCAGTGCATTTTATGTCTTTCACCGCTGGGGAAGGGCTAGGTGGATGCCCTTGGGAAACCCTGCCAGCGGAGTCTTCAAACAGCATAAGAGACTGCTGCATAACTTGCGGCTCAGACAGTTTCCCTGGTATGCATGGGGGTGATGTGACAGACTGATGGGGTTGGTTTTCAGGCGCCATCTGTGCGCTTTCTGCAGAAGACTGGGTGGGAGATAATGTGAACGTGCTGGATCCACTGTCGCCACCCAATTGACTAATGCCTGTACCTGCTCAGGCCTTACCATCCTTAGAACGACATTGGGCCCCACCAAATATCGCTGTAAATTCTGGCGGCTACTGGGACCTGAGGTAGTTGCTACACTATGATGTGTTGCTGTGGCAGAACGGCCATGTCCTCTCCCAGCACCAGAGGGTCCACTAACACCACCACGACCATGTCCGCGTCCCTTACTAGATGTTTTCCTCATTGTTACCGTTCACCACAATAAGAAAAATATTATTTGGCCCAATGTATTGAATTCAAATTCAGGCCTTTTTTTACAGACACCTAACACTATCTGGCTCTCTATTTAGGTACCGTATTACACTAATACAGGCACAGCAGTAACGACAGATTTAGCTGGATATAAATTTGAGGCCTATTATTTAGGCGCTGGGTGACAGGTATACGTTTACTGACAGAATTAGACTTGGAAATGCACAGTAGCGTGTGTGTGAAGTTATTCTGAATGACCCTATGTGCACCTTGAATATTATATACCCTTTTAGGGATAGATTTAAAATAGCTCTGATACTGCAGAAACCACTAAATTAGGAAATTGCTAAATTGAGAATTGTATTTCAACCCAGAACAAAAACTGTGCTTTGACGGACACTAAATAACTTGACCAGCCACAGCAGTACAGCAGTAACGACAGATTTATCTGGATATAAATTTGAGGCCAAGTATTTAGGCGCTGGGTGACAGGTATAGGTTTACTGACAGAATTAGACTTGGAAATGCACAGTAGCGTGTGTGTGAAGTTATTCAGAATGACCCTATGTGCACCTTGAATCTTATCTACCCTTTTAGGGATAGATTTAAAATAGCTCTGATACTGCAGAAACCACTAAATTATGAAATTGCTAAATTGGGAATTGTATTTCAACCCAGAACAAAAAATGTGCTTTGACGGACACTAAATAACTTGACCAGCCACAGCAGTACAGCAGTAACGACAGATTTAGCTGGATATAAATTTGAGGCCTAGTATTTAGGCGCTGGGTGACAGGTATAGGTTTAGTGACAGAATTAGACTTGGAAATGCACAGTAGCGTGTGTGTGAAGTTATTCAGAATGACCCTATGTGCACCTTGAATCTTATATACCCTTTTAGGGATAGATTTAAAATAGCTCTGATACAGCAGAAACCACTAAATTAGGAAATTGCTAAATTGGGAATTGTATTTCAACCCAGAACAAAAACTGTGCTTTGACGGACACTAAATAACTTGACCAGCACAGCAGTAACGACAGATTTAGCTGGATATTAATTTGAGGCCTATTATTTAGGCGCTGGGTGACAGGTATACGTTTACTGACAGAATTAGACTGGGATATGGCCAAAATATAACCACACTATTGATGGTTAAATGCACTTGGTGTGACAGCTTGACCAACCACACTATTGAGGGTTAAATGCACTTGGTGACAGGCTCAGCTTGCCCCTGATGTAGTATATGGCCAAAAAATAACCAGACTATTGATGGTTAAATGCACTTGGTGTGATAGCTTGACACTGATGTAGGATTTAGCCAAAAAACATCCACACCATTGAGGGTTAAATGCACTTGGTGACAGGCTCAGCTTGCCCCTGATGTAGTATATGGCCAAAAAATAACCACACTATTGCTGGTTAAATGCACTTGGTGTGATAGCTTGACCCTGATGTAGGATTTAGCCAAAAAACAACCACACCATTGAGGGTTAAATGCACTTGATGACAGGCTCAGCTTGCCCCTGTTGTAGTCTATGGCCAAAAAATAACCACACTATTGCTGGTTAAATGCACTTGGTGTGACAGCTTGACCCTGATGTAGGATTTAGCCAAAAAACATCCACACCATTGAGGGTTAAATGCACTTGGTGACAGGCTCAGCTTGCCCCTGATGTAGTATATGGCCAAAAAATAACCACACTATTGCTGGTTAAATGCACTTGGTGTGACAGCTTGACCCTGATGTAGGATTTAGCCAAAAAACAACCACACCATTGAGGGTTAAATGCACTTGGTGACAGGCTCAGCTTGCCCCTCATGTAGTATATGGCCAAAAAATAACCACACTATTGCTGGTTAAATGCACTTGGTGTGACAGCTTCACCCTGATGTAGGATTTAGCCAAAAAACAACCACACCATTGAGGGTTAAATGCACTTGGTGGCAGCTTGTGCTGGCACACCACAAGACACAAAATGGCCGCCGATCACCCCAGAAAAAAGTGACTGAAAAACGCTCTGGTCAGCCTAAAAACAGTGAGCAATTCAATAGCAGCAGTTCAATCATCCACAGCTGCAGATCGATCTCTGAATGAAGTCTTTTGGAGGAGTTAATCACTGCCTAATCTCGCCCTAACGTCGAAGCTGCAACCTCTCCCTATGCTGATCAGAGCAGAGTGACGGGCGGCGCTATGTGACTCCAGCTTAAATAGAGGCTGGGTCACATGGTGCTCTGGCCAATCACAGCCATGCCAATAGTAGGCATGGCTGTGACGGCCTCTTGGGGCAAGTAGTATGACGCTTGTTGATTGGCTGCTTTGCAGCCTTTCAAAAAGCGCCAAGAATGCGACAAACACCGAACCCGAACCCAGACTTTTACGAAAATGTCCGGGTTCGGGTCCGTGTCACGTAAACCCCAAAATTTGGTACGAACCCGAACTATACAGTTCGGGCTCGCTCATCCCTACCCTTTACCCATTGGAGGTGCTTGCCTGCCCTGCAGCCAGTGTATTGTCTGAGCGTGTGTTTGGCACGACTGGAGGGGGTTATCACAGGTTATATTTCACAATGTTTTGGGGTGTACCCTAATTTAAAAAAAATAAAATAAAATTAAAACTAAAAAGCAGTGTAGGCTACCTCCTCTTTATCCATCCCGCCGCTTCCACCTACACCGCCACATCCACCGGCTCCTCAACCTCCTACTCCATATGGACCTCGTTCTCATAGTTTAAGATTATTATTTTTTATTTTTACATATTTTATGTTATTTAAAGTCATTTCCCTATCCACTTTTGTTTGCAGATCACTTGCCATGCTCTTAAGCACATTTTGATGCTATTTGCAGCCCTCTAGCCCTTTCCATGACATTTTTTCAGCCATTTTAGTGCTCAAAAGTTCGGGTCCCCATGGACTTCAATGGGGTTCAGGTTTGTGGTCAAGTTCGGGTCCCGAACTCAAACTTTTTTGTGAAGTTCGGCCGAACCCGTCGAACCCGAACATCCAGGTGTTCACTCAACTCTATCTATAATCTTTAACAGTTTGTCCCTGCTCCACACAGTATCCTCTCCCTACACTGGCAAAAAACAGAATGTAAAATGGCGGCCAGATTGGGTTTATTTATAGGGTGGGGGTGTCCATGTGCTTAAATGTCTCAATTGGCTGTCCTGTCCCACCTGATGGATGTGTCATGGATCAAAGTTCTGCACAATGCAAAAAATATGGTGCAGGCGGACATCAACATATATTTACCTGTTCGGCGAACAGCGAATTAGCAAATTGCGCCGTGAAACGACCGCCGGGTGAACCGCAAAACTCTCTCTACATTTAATACAGTAAAGATTTCAGATCAATTACTTTTGCATTGCATTGCTTTGCAGGGAGGCCAAACATTGAATCCAGACTCTTTACTATATCTGCGACCAAGCCTACGAAACGCAAAGGGTGAGCCTGTTTCCTCATGCATTATAAAGGGCCTCAGTCTCTATATTTTAGCCACCAATCTCTGTAATAGATGACAGGTGAAAAGATACTGATTCTTAATATGTCATTTTACCTCAGAAGTCACTGGCATTCATCTACAGTCATCCTGCAAAGGGTTCATGTGGTGAAGCACTTAGGATTCCTCTCCATTGTGTTGTCAATCTCAGGAGTACCAGGTATGCATTATCACACAGCACACGGTTCTTTCAGACTGTGTGAAACTGCCACTGAGAACCTAGATAAAGATTGCATATTCAGAGTCAGTCTAGTCACCTATCAGCGGTTACAGCGGTTTGTGGGGGATAAAACATTACTTATTATATTACTTTAAATGGGTTATCCAGGATTTTTATATTAATGTTGTATGCTTTAGATTGAATATATCAGATCGGCATGTGTCTGCCTCATCCCACCACACCAATCTATTCTGCAGTAGCTCCGTCCACTGTGTAGATGTTAACTGCAATGCTGCTCTAATTCAGATCCCAAACAGGTCCAGTACTCAATGGAATTAATTCTTCATGAATTGCAAGATCTCTGCTTGCAGTGTTTCAGAGGGAACTTCTATGCTAACTTGTTTACTTCTATGGATTAAAAAAAAAAATAAAAATTTTTTTGACCACCTGATGGACAGTAGGTGCAGAACCTTTTACAGGACAGAACTCTGATAACTGCATTGGAATTGTATTCAGCCTTGCCCTGTGTGGTCAATGATTCCTACTGATTGTTTGGCAAGCTTAGATCTTATTCAGAAAGTACTGTATATTAGAGCTTTATACCAGCTGTGCCTACTCAGTGGCTGCTCTAATGCCAAAGCATAGTCTCTGCACTTGATCTGACCAATGGAGCAGCGGCGCAGGCAGGAAATTGTCATGGCCAGGCTAAATGTCCAGCTGTTAATATAACGGCAGGTGGGCACTGCTGTACCTCTGGGGACAGTCCTGCTGATGAGACTAATAGGAGTCTGTCCACTATACCACATTATATTCAGTATTTCTCATCATCTGCCTCACTAAGCACACTTAGGGACATTTACAAAGGGCTTTACGCCATTATTCTCATGAGAAAAAGTTGCACACTATGGCACACGGCCATAATTTGCCAATTTTAAGCTTCTCAACACTTTTTTAAAGTGGTGAGAAAAGGGGCAGGCTTAATGGGAGCGGTGGGGCGTAACATGGCCTGTCAAATTTTCTACCTCCGAGTAAATTTGGCCCATCATACTCCAGCGCAGGGAGTAAGACTGCAGTTTCTAACAAGAGTACAGTATTGTATGTGTTTCTAATCTAATCCTTTTACTATTTTTTTGCTTCAGCACTCAACATAAATGAAAGCTCCTAGAAATCTAGTCACCACACAATACAAAAGTGAGAAAATCCCACTCAGCAAAGATAAGTAACACAATAAGAAGCAAAGGTCCTACTGAAAAATAAGCTGTTGAATAAATGCACATCATTGTTACCAGCAACACTTTATTTCAAAATTCTGATAATCTGAATACAATAGAAAATATAAATGGCATATTATAAAATGTTATTTATTTAATATGTGATGTCTTCCATCCAAAGTTTACTGCAGATCATATCACAAATATGATATAACAAATGTCATATCACTCAAAGAGTTCAAAAAATAATAATTCTTGGTAAGAAAAATGCTATACAGAACAACAAATATGAATATGTGTTATGATTAGAGTTGAACAAAATGTAGAAAAATTGGATTTGGCCGATTTGCCAGACTTCGACAAGAAATTTGTTTTGTTACAAATTAATTTGTCATGAATAATTATAAATCAGGTATACTCAAGCCTCTCAGTGTGAAGGCTTGGAAGTTAACCCTTTCTGACCGCAGATAGTATATTTAGTGTTTGCTGTTTTAAAGAGCAGCCACTAATATCCGTGACCAGGGGTAATGGCAGTCACTGACTTTAAACCCTTCAGATGCCATTACCCCATACCAGCAACAGCCCCTGCATGTCAGCTAGTTTTCAGACTCCTGTCCATTGTGGGAATAATCCAGCGGCCATGTTTGATCCATCCATCATGTTCAGCACATATGGTTTTAACCCAAATACATTTTGAAAGCGAAATACCATTAGGTTCATAGTATAGAGGGATTTCAGACCTTATGGAGGGATCCACATGTGTTAAAATTGTATTGCACTGCACAGTGACATAGAATTTGTATAAAATTTGTTGTGGCTGTCAGAGTGACGTAGAATAAAATTTTTGCTAACAGAACATGTTAGCTAGGAATGATGAATTTGGGTCCAGTTGGTGGAGCAATTTGTCTGTTAATACTGTCATAGTTCCAAACATAAACCATCGCAATAATAATGCAGACTAATTTTTATTGCTAAAAGAACGTATTAGCTACATTGAATTTAGGTTGAGTTGGTGGAATGCTTTGTGTGGTTCATTCCGATAACCAACTAGACTCCTCCGTGCTAAGAAATTATTTGATCACTGGTGGTCCGTGTCCAACATCTTCGAAGAACAAGTGATGTTCAGGTCTGTGATGCCCCTAGATGTCCCGGGAGGCACAGGTGCTACAATGAAGGGATCACTGTGTGTCTACACTTCACCTACAGGTGTGGGTAATCCACTGAACACCGTTCGTCATAGGGATTGCAATATGGACACAGAATAATTTTCTCGCTAACATATCGTATTAGCGATGATGAATCTGGGTCCACTGTACACTTGTACAAGTGAAATATTAAACTAACTGTATCATTAAAATAATGGACTAACTCTGAATGTTGTTGCAGTAGAACGTGATGCACACGGTGATATATTACACCAGTAATTAACGCTCCAACGTGTATTAAAGTTTCATGGAGTTAAGAAGCTTGTAGTTGGATCTTTAACCGTGGTCTAAGACTGATGCTATGTAATGCAACAGCTAACAGAAATTTAGCTCCATTGCACAGTTAAAGAAGGAAAAATATTTAACCGTGGCCTAATACTGAGGCTTTGTAACCCAACAGCTAACAGAATGAATTTGCTATGATAAATTTGTCTCCACTACACAGTTGAACAGGGCAAAATATTACACCGTCCTGGAATACGGACGTTAACATAACGGATAAACTATAAATGTGTGTGTAGTAGAATGTGCTGCACATAGTGATATATTACAACTGCTTTATATGCTGAGGCACAGTGGGGGGGATTTATCAAAACTGGTGTAAAGGAAAACTGTCTTAGTTGCCAATAGCAACCAATCAGATTCCACCATTCTTTTTCCAAAGGAGCTCTGCAAAATGAAAATTGTAATCTGTTTTTTCTTTACATCAGTTTAGATAAATCTCCCCTACTAACTGTATGACTAAACACATAGATTAACTCTTAATGTGGATGCAGTGGAATGTCATGCACATGGTGATACACTCAATCTGCAGTCTCCTTACTGTCTCCATACAATGACAAAACAGTCTCCCTGCACCTGCCTTCTCCAATATTCTTTTTTAAATCAGTTTTCAGCAACACGGTCCCTAGCGCATGAGCGCTTTCCATGTGTCTCCTTAACAGTGAAATGTCAACTGCGCAGGATGAGGCTTTTATAAGGCTATGACTTCACAAAGGAATGGCTAACAGCGAATTGGCTTGCTGCACGGCATTATGAGTCATATTGTGTTCCTGGGCTTCTTCCTTTCATTTTGTAAAATGTTCAGCCTCCATTTTAGGAAAAACTGATTTGTTACCATGAAGAGCGAGGAAATTCGGATTCTCCCTAAACTACGGACGCTTCAATTCTTTCAACACTAGTGTTGACACATGGCCATCGTGCCAACATTGGCACTGTGGCCGTGCCTCAACTGCTGCCCACATATCCTGCATACCACCACGCTAACATCCCCAGCAAGTTGCTGAAAAATTCCCACACTGCCGAATATGGCATTTTCCTTCCACCACTGCGTGATGCCTGCTTGCTGCTGCTTTTATGAACCCATGTACTGCTATTGGGTTTCTCACAGGTAGTCTCTGAGTAGCAGACGGTGTACCCCCCCCCCCCCCCCCGCATTTGGCTGCAGATCTCCCACTGCTTCCACCCTGCTGTCTCATGGGCATGTTGCAACTTTGCTGTCTCATGGGCAAGCTTCCACCCTTGCCCCCTGATGATGATGTGCAATCAACTACATCTACATTGGTTTGCTCCTCACTAATATCACCCTCACCTCTCTCTTGTGTATGTCCCTGACCTCTCGCAACATGTGTTATCACCCGACTCCCATCATCGGCAGTTGCACGCCTGGAGGAGTCTGCAATGGACCTCTCCTCAAAGTCTGTGCTGGCCTGTAACTGCTGACTGTACTCAAAAAGCTCATCCTCGCTGGAAAGCAGAGTAGAAGCGGCAGCATACATTACTTGGCTAGCAGAAGGAGCAGCAAAAACAAGAGGCAGGTTTAGGGCAGATTAGGGTACAGAGGCAGTTCCTGGGCCAGCCAACTAATCGTGGTGTCAGAGGAACCCACCGATTCCTGGCTATGTGTATCTGTTTTCACTTGAGATGATGTTGAAGAGCGAGTCAACCATTCCAGTACAGATGGATTGTTGGTCAAAACATTGCTACTACCACCAACCCTTCTTCTGCTGATACTGGTGCAAGCTATAGCAGCATTCTTGCCACTGCCTATTCCATTGGAGGGCCAAGGCAGTTGTCTGTTGACCATAGTAACTATATCAGTAATATAGCAGATTAAGTGCAAATGTGTCAGCAGTTCAACAAGATGCAGACGGCAATATATTAGACAGCCTTTTAATACTGTGACACAGTAATTCTACATATAAAATAAGAGATGAACTGGGAATGTGTAAGCAGGTCAACAGGATGCAGACAGTGATATACTGTATTAGACTGTCCTTTAATGCTTTGGCACACTAATTCTATATCTAAAATAAGATCAGCAGTCATCTGATGGAGAGAAGACAACGGCACTCAATGTCTTCACAATATACAGAGTTTAATTCACCAACTGTACAACACAAATTAAATTCACCATGGCATTTTGACTCCTCAGTCTTTCTCAAGCAAGTCACGAAGCTTGCTTGAGAAAGACTCTGAGGAGTCAAAACGTTGCACGGTTGGTGAATTAAACTCTGTATATTATGAAGACATTGTGTGCCGTGGTCTTCTCTCCATCTTATGATTTCTTGGAACTCGACGGGCTAGGGTTCAACACTGCGGGCACCACCACGGATTGGATCTACTAAAAGTTAATTTGTAAGTGGTGCTGTCTCTCTCTTGAACAATGTTTCAGCAGTTGCTGACTGGCTAGCTGCAAGGCATTGTGGGTCATATCACGTTCCTGGGCTTCTTACTTTCACTTTGTAACACTTGCAGCAGCCAAATTGATTTGTTACGAAGAAACCGCAACAACATTCAGCTTTTAGGCAAATTTTATTTTTTATTAAACTTCAAATTCTACCTCGAATAATTAGATTCACTCAACACTAGTTATGATATAAGTATACCAGAGTACCTTCTTTAAAAAAAATGAAACCTGTATTCCGGTTCCCTGTATTGGGGCTAGTTTGAAAGTATTGTGCAGGCTTTACAAATGTGTAATATACTGTAATAAACGTTTTTGCACTGTTATTTTATAATATTTACTTACTTCTTAATTTTAGCCTTGTTTACACTCCTGCATGCAATGACCTGTCTACTCTCCCCTGCTGCTGGTTGATCATGTTAAGTTTCTTTGCTTTATGGCTAGTCCCGGCTCGGTGAAGTGTATTCTCTGCTCTGAACTTCTTGTCTGCTGAGAGACAAACAAAACAATAGCATATCTTAGGGAGACCAATTACAAAAAAAAAAAAAAAAACACAAAGCCTCAACACAGCAATTGACAGTGCAAAGCTTCCTGGTAAACAGTAATATTAAAAATAACCGTGGAGCCCCAGTTATTGGTTTTCAACATAGCGAAAACCAGATATCCCTTCAGAGAAGAAAAAACAAGCAAAGGGATGTCCTCATTTTAGAGATCCAGATCCACTATATTATGTGGCCCCTATGTCAAGATCCAGCTCTTTTATAAGCCTTAAGAATGTGATAGGGGTCCTTCCCTGGGGGGATATCTGTCTTTCCGAAGACCCATAACTGTAAGAGTGAGCTGTCTACTGATTCCACAAGGCATGTAAGGGAGCTTTGCTCTACATCACCTGAAGCTAACTTGCTTAATATTTCTGACATATAACAGTAAACTGAGGTTTTGTTATAGCTTTTTCTGTTTCTTTTTTATACTTGACTGTGTAAATCTTGCTCAGTGTCAATTTCTATATCTCTCTCTACTGTATGTTTGTATTTTTCTGTCTTTCTCACAAACATCACGTGACAGTAGATGCACTCTCCACTGTATGTTTCAAGAAAGAGGAGCAGACATGGAAGAAGTACGGTGCATTATTTAAATACACAGTCACTTCAGAGACTAATATGTATTAGGTTGCACCTCAATGGGGAAGGGGCAGCTGTGTTGGGGGAAAGATGGCTAGAAGGTTGGAGAAGTGTTTAAACTAGGGACTGGGGGGAGGGTAATTACATTATAGGATGGGAAGATAGTGCAGATAGAGACTGGGGGCAAGGTAATGGGACTGGGGGAGGAATGGAAGGAGGGACTAGAACAGTTCAGAAGGAAAGGTGTAGGGTAAAAAATATACATAAACCTCTTAATTGTATGTATACTAATGCCAGAAGCCTGACTAATGCAATGGGGAACTGGAATTAGTGATGTGTGAGGAGAACTATGACATAGTGGGAATAACAGAGACATGGCTGGATGATAGCTATGACTGGGCAGTTAATGTACAAGGTTACAGTCTGTTTAGAAAGGATCGCAAAAACCGGAGAGGGGGAGCGGTCTGCCTTTATGTAAATTCCTGTCTAAAGCCCACACTCCGGGAAGATATAAGTGAGGGACATGAACATATGGAGTCACTGTGGGTAGAAATATATGGAGCCAAAAATAATAATGAATTACTAATAGGAGTTTATTATCAACCACCTAATATACCACAGAAAATCTACTACTAAATGAGATAGACGAGGCGGCAAATCATAATGAGGTGGTTATTATGGGGGACTTCAACTACCCAGATATAGACTGGGAAACTGAAAGCTGTACATCTCATAAAGAAAACAGGTTCTTGGCAATAACCAAAGACAATTACCTTTCCCAACTGGTTCAGAACTTGACTAGAGGGACGCCCATACTGGACTTAGTATTAACCAATTAGAAAAGTAGAATCCAGCTTCCAAACAACGTGTTATACTTTAATAAATTAGTGCTTTCAAATCCAACATGTACATCCAAATCTACGTGTTTCGGATCATTCCATACAGATCCTTACTCATAAGTCATGGTCATGAGTAAGGATCTGTATGGAATGATCCAAAACGCGTAAATATGGATGTACATGTTGGATTTTAATGCACTGATTTATTAAAGTATAACACGTTGTTTGGAAGTTGGATTCTACTTTTCTACTTGAATTTGCTTATCGCCTGGTTCCTGGCGTATGTCCAGGTCTTCCTTCAACATAGACCAGGTGAGCCTCAACACCCCTTCCATGGTTTTATCTCTAGTAGTAACCAATAGACCTGACAGAACAACAGATGTGAAGGTTGGAGGACACCTGAGAAATAGTGACCATAAAGTAATAATCTTCCAATTATCATTAAAACAAGTTTTCTACAGGGATGAACAAAAATACCAAACTTCAAAAAAGCTAAATTTAACCAACTAAGAGATGCCATAAGCGTAACTAACTGGGAAATAGTCCTCAAAAATAAAAATACCGCAACAAAATGGGATATTTTTAAAAGCATCCTAAAATCTAATCGTGAGAGGTACATACCTTATAGGAATAAAGGGTTAAGGAACAAGAAGAAACCAATGTGGATAAATTGAACTGTAAAGAAACCAATAAATGACAAAAATAAAGCATTTAAATCACTAAAACAGGAGGGTAGCCAGGAAGAACTGAAAAACTGTAAGGAAAAAAGAATGTATATGTAACATAGTAACATAGTACATAAGGCCGAAAAAAGACATTTGTTAGGGATGAGCGAACTCGAACTGTATAGTTCGGGTTCGTACCGAATTTTGGGGTGTCCGTGACACGGACCCGAACCCGGACATTTTCGTAAAAGTCTGGGTTCGGGTTCGGTGTTCGTCGCTTTATTCGCGCTTTTGTGACGCTTTCTTGGCGCTTTTTGAAAGGCTGCAAAGCAGCCAATCAACAAGCGTCATACTACTTGCCCCAAGAGGCCATCACAGCCATGCCTACTATTGGCATGGCTGTGATTGGCCAGAGCACCATGTGACCCAGCCTCTATTTAAGCTGGAGTCACATAGCGCCGCCCGTCACTCTGCTCTGATTAGCGTAGGGAGAGGTTGCGGCTGCGACAGTAGGGCGAGATTAGGCAGATTAACTCCTCCAAAGGACTTGATTAACTGATCGATCTGCAGCTGTGGATCATTGAGCTGCTGATCCTCAATTGCTCACTGTTTTTAGGCTGCCCAGACCGTTTGTCAGTCACATTTTTCTGGGGTGATCGGCGGCCATTTTGTGTCTTGTGGTGCGCCAGCACAAGCTGCGACCAAGTGCATTTAACCCTCAATGGTGTGGTTGTTTTTTGGCTAAAGCCTACATCAGGGTGAAGCTGTCACACCAAGTGCATTTAACCAGCAATAGTCTGTTTATTTTTTGGCCATATACTACATCAGGGGCAAGCTGCGCCTGTCACCAAGTGCATTTAACCCTCAATGGTGCGTTTGTTTTTTGGCTAAAGCCTACATCAGGGTGAAGCTGTCACACCAAGTGCATTTAACCAGCAATAGTCTGTTTATTTTTTGGCCATATACTACATCAGGGGCAAGCTGCGCCCGTCACCAAGTGCATTTAACCCTCAGTAGTGTGGTTGGTCAAGCTATCACACCAAGTGCATTTAACCAGCAATAGTCTGTTCATTTTTTGGCCATATACTAAATCAGGGGCAAGCTGCGCCCGTCACCAAGTGCATTTAACCAGCAATAGTCTGTTCATTTTTTGGCCATATACTACATCAGGGGCAAGCTGCGCCCGTCACCAAGTGCATTTAACCCTCAGTAGTGTGGTTGGTCAAGCTGTGACACCAAGTGCATTTAACCAGCAATAGTCTGTTCATTTTTTGGCCATATACTACATCAGGGGCAAGCTGCGCCCATCACCAAGTGCATTTAACCAGCAATAGTGTGGTTATTTTTTGGCCATATCCCAGTCTAATTCTGTCACTAAATCCATACCGGTCACCCAGCGCCTAAATACTAGGCCTCAAATTTATATCCCGCTAAATCTCTCGTTACCGCTGTCCTGTTGTGGCTGGGAAAGTTATTTAGTGTCCGTCAAAGCACATTTTTTGTTCTGGGTTGAAATACAATTCCCAATTTAGCAATTTAAAAATTTAGTGGTTTCTGCTGTATCAGAGCTATTTGAAATCTATCCCTAAAAGGGTATATAATATTCAAGGTGCACATAGGGTCATTCAGAATAACTTCACACACCCGCTACTGTGCATTTCCAAGTCTAATTCTGTCACTAAACCCATACCTGTCACCCAGCGCCTAAATACTAGGCCTCAAATTCATATCCAGCTAAATCTGTCGTTAGTGCTGTAGCTGGGCGAGTTATTTAGTGTCCGTTCAAGCACATTTCTTGTTCTGGGTTGAAATACAATTCCCAATTTAGCAATTTCATAATTTAGTGGTTTCTGCTATATCAGAGCTATTTGAAATCTATCCCTAAAAGGGTATATAATATTCAAGGTGCACATTGGGTCATTCAGAATAACTTCACACACACCCGCTACTGTGTATTTCCAAGTCTAATTCTGTCACTAAACCCATACCTGTCACCCAGCGCCTAAATACTAGGCCTCAAATTCATATCCAGCTAAATCTGTCGTTAGTGCTGTAGCTGGGCGAGTTATTTAGTGTCCGTTCAAGCACATTTCTTGTTCTGGGTTGAAATACAATTCCCAATTTAGCAATTTCATAATTTAGTGGTTTCTGCTATATCAGAGCTATTTGAAATCTATCCCTAAAAGGGTAGATCATATTGAAGGTGCACATAGGGACATTCAGAATAACTTCACACACCCGCTACTGTGCATTTCCAAGTCTAATTCTGTCACTAAACCCATACCTGTCACCCAGCGCCTAAATTCTAGGCCTCAAATTTATATCCAGCTAAATCTGTCCTTAGTGCTGTAGCTGGGCGAGTTATTTAGTGTCCGTTCAAGCACATTTCTTGTTCTGGGTTGAAATACAATTCCCAATTTAGCAATTTCATAATTTAGTGGTTTCTGCTATATCAGAGCTATTTGAAATCTATCCCTAAAAGGGTATATAATATTCAAGGTGCACATTGGGTCATTCAGAATAACTTCACACACACCCGCTACTGTGTATTTCCAAGTCTAATTCTGTCACTAAACCCATACCTGTCACCCAGCGCCTAAATACTAGGCCTCAAATTTATATCCTGCTAAATCTCTCGTTAACGCTGTCCTGTTGTGGCTGGGAAAGTTATTTAGTGTCCGTCAAAGCACATTTTTTGTTCTGGGTTGAAATACAATTCCCAATTTAGCAATTTCATAATTTAGTGGTTTCTGCTATATCAGAGCTATTTGAAATCTATCCCTAAAAGGGTATATAATATTCAAGGTGCACATTGGGTCATTCAGAATAACTTCACACACACCCGCTACTGTGTATTTCTAAGTCTAATTCTGTCACTAAACCCATACCTGTCACCCAGCGCCTAAATACTAGGCCTCAAATTTATATCCTGCTAAATCTCTCGTTAACGCTGTCCTGTTGTGGCTGGGAAAGTTATTTAGTGTCCGTCAAAGCACATTTTTCGTTCTGGGTTGAAATACAATTCCCAATTTAGCAATTTCATAATTTAGTGGTTTCTGCTATATCAGAGCTATTTGAAATCTATCCCTAAAAGGGTATATAATATTCAAGGTGCACATTGGGTCATTCAGAATAACTTCACACACACCCGCTACTGTGTATTTCTAAGTCTAATTCTGTCACTAAACCCATACCTGTCACCCAGCGCCTAAATACTAGGCCTCAAATTTATATCCTGCTAAATCTCTCGTTAACGCTGTCCTGTTGTGGCTGGGAAAGTTATTTAGTGTCCGTCAAAGCACATTTTTTATTCTGGGTTGAAATACAATTCCCAATTTAGCAATTTCATAATTTAGTGGTTTCTGCTATATCAGAGCTATTTGAAATCTATCCCTAAAAGGGTATATAATATTCAAGGTGCACATTGGGTCATTCAGAATAACTTCACACACACCCGCTACTGTGTATTTCTAAGTCTAATTCTGTCACTAAACCCATACCTGTCACCCAGCGCCTAAATACTAGGCCTCAAATTTATATCCTGCTAAATCTCTCGTTAACGCTGTCCTGTTGTGGCTGGGAAAGTTATTTAGTGTCCGTCAAAGCACATTTTTTGTTCTGGGTTGAAATACAATTCCCAATTTAGCAATTTCATAATTTAGTGGTTTCTGCTATATCAGAGCTATTTGAAATCTATCCCTAAAAGGGTATATAATATTCAAGGTGCACATTGGGTCATTCAGAATAACTTCACACACACCCGCTACTGTGTATTTCCAAGTCTAATTCTGTCACTAAACCCATACCTGTCACCCAGCGCCTAAATACTAGGCCTCAAATTTATATCCTGCTAAATCTCTCGTTAACGCTGTCCTGTTGTGGCTGGGAAAGTTATTTAGTGTCCGTCAAAGCACATTTTTTGTTCTGGGTTGAAATACAATTCCCAATTTAGCAATTTCATAATTTAGTGGTTTCTGCTATATCAGAGCTATTTGAAATCTATCCCTAAAAGGGTATATAATATTCAAGGTGCACATTGGGTCATTCAGAATAACTTCACACACACCCGCTACTGTGTATTTCTAAGTCTAATTCTGTCACTAAACCCATACCGGTCACCCAGCGCCTAAATACTAGGCCTCAAATTTATATCCTGCTAAATCTCTCGTTAACGCTGTCCTGTTGTGGCTGGGAAAGTTATTTAGTGTCCGTCAAAGCACATTTTTTGTTCTGGGTTGAAATACAATTCCCAATTTAGCAATTTCATAATTTAGTGGTTTCTGCTATATCAGAGCTATTTGAAATCTATCCCTAAAAGGGTATATAATATTCAAGGTGCACATTGGGTCATTCAGAATAACTTCACACACACACGCTTCTGTGCATTTCCAAGTCTAATTCTGTCACTAAATCCATACCGGTCACCCAGCGCCTAAATACTAGGCCTCAAATTTATATCCTGCTAAATCTCTCGTTAACGCTGTCCTGTTGTGGCTGGGAAAGTTATTTAGTGTCCGTCAAAGCACATTTTTTGTTCTGGGTTGAAATACAATTCCCAATTTAGCAATTTCATAATTTAGTGGTTTCTGCTATATCAGAGCTATTTGAAATCTATCCCTAAAAGGGTATATAATATTCAAGGTGCACATTGGGTCATTCAGAATAACTTCACACACACACGCTTCTGTGCATTTCCAAGTCTAATTCTGTCACTAAATCCATACCGGTCACCCAGCGCCTAAATACTAGGCCTCAAATTTATATCCCGCTGAATTTGAATACAATACATTGGGCCAAATAATATATTTGTTGTTGTGGTGAACCATAACAATGAGAAAAACATCTAGTAAGGGACGCGGACGTGGACATGGTCGTGGTGGTGTTAGTGGACCCTCTGGTGCTGGGAGAGGACGTGGCCGTTCTGCCACATCCACACGTCCTAGTGTACCAACTACCTCAGGTCCCAGTAGCCGCCAGAATTTACAGCGATATATGGTAGGGCCCAATGCCGTTCTAAGGATGGTAAGGCCTGAGCAGGTACAGGCATTAGTCAATTGGGTGGCCGACAGTGGATCCAGCACGTTCACATTATCTCCCACCCAGTCTTCTGCAGAAAGCGCACAGATGGCGCCTGAAAACCAACCCCATCAGTCTGTCACATCACCCCCATGCATACCAGGGAAACTGTCTCAGCCTCAAGTTATGCAGCAGTCTCTTATGCTGTTTGAAGACTCCGCTGGCAGGGTTTCCCAAGGGCATCCACCTAGCCCTTCCCCAGCGGTGAAAGACATAGAATGCACTGACGCACAACCACTTATGTTTCCTGATGATGAGGACATGGGAATACCACCTCAGCATGTCTCTGATGATGACGAAACACAGGTGCCAACTGCTGCGTCTTTCTGCAGTGTGCAGACTGAACAGGAGGTCAGGGATCAAGACTGGGTGGAAGACGATGCAGGGGACGATGAGGTCCTAGACCCCACATGGAATGAAGGTCGTGCCACTGACTTTCACAGTTCGGAGGAAGAGGCAGTGGTGAGACCGAGCCAACAGCGTAGCAAAAGAGGGAGCAGTGGGCAAAAGCAGAACACCCGCCGCCAAGAGACTCCGCCTGCTACTGACCGCCGCCATCTGGGACCGAGCACCCCAAAGGCAGCTTCAAGGAGTTCCCTGGCATGGCACTTCTTCAAACAATGTGCTGACGACAAGACCCGAGTGGTTTGCACGCTGTGCCATCAGAGCCTGAAGCGAGGCATTAACGTTCTGAACCTGAGCACAACCTGCATGACCAGGCACCTGCATGCAAAGCATGAACTGCAGTGGAGTAAACACCTTAAAACCAAGGAAGTCACTCAGGCTCCCCCTGCTACCTCTTCTGCTGCTGCCGCCTCGGCCTATTCTGCTGCTGCCGCCTCGGCCTCTTCCTCCGCCTCTGGAGGAACGTTGGCACCTGCCGCCCAGCAAACAGGGGATGTACCACCAACACCACCACCACCACCTCCGTCACCAAGCGTCTCAACCATGTCACACGCCAGCGTTCAGCTCTCCATCTCACAAACATTTGATAGAAAGCGTAAATTCCCACCTAGCCACCCTCGATCCCTGGCCCTGAATGCCAGCATTTCTAAACTACTGGCCTATGAAATGCTGTCATTTAGGCTGGTGGACACAGACAGCTTCAAACAGCTCATGTCGCTTGCTGTCCCACAGTATGTTGTTCCCAGCCGGCACTACTTCTCCAAGAGAGCCGTGCCTTCCCTGCACAACCAAGTATCCGATAAAATCAAGTGTGCACTGCGCAACGCCATCTGTAGCAAGGTCCACCTAACCACAGATACGTGGACCAGTAAGCACGGCCAGGGACGCTATATCTCCCTAACTGCACACTGGGTAAATGTAGTGGCAGCTGGGCCCCAGGCGGAGAGCTGTTTGGCGCACGTCCTTCCGCCGCCAAGGATCGCAGGGCAACATTCTTTGCCTCCTGTTGCCACCTCCTCCTTCTCGGCTTCCTCCTCCTCTTCTTCCACCTGCTCATCCAGTCAGCCACACACCTTCACCACCAACTTCAGCACAGCCCGGGGTAAACGTCAGCAGGCCATTCTGAAACTCATATGTTTGGGGGACAGGCCCCACACCGCACAGGAGTTGTGGCGGGGTATTGAACAACAGACCGACGAGTGGTTGCTGCCGGTGAGCCTCAAGCCCGGCCTGGTGGTGTGTGATAATGGGCGAAATCTCGTTGCAGCTCTGGGACTAGCCAATTTGACGCACATCCCTTGCTTGGCGCATGTGCTGAATTTGGTGGTGCAGAAGTTCATTCACAACTACCCCGACATGTCAGAGCTGCTGCATAAAGTGCGGGCCGTCTGTTCGCGCTTCCGGCGTTCACATCCTGCTGCTGCTCGCCTGTCTGCGCTACAGCGTAACTTCGGCCTTCCCGCTCACCGCCTCATATGCGACGTGCCCACCAGGTGGAACTCCACCTTGCACATGCTGGACAGACTGTGCGAGCAGCAGCAGGCCATAGTGGAGTTTCAGCTGCAGCACGCACGGGTCAGTCGCACTACAGAACAGCACCACTTCACCACCAATGACTGGGCCTCCATGCGAGACCTGTGTGCCCTGTTGCGCTGTTTCGAGTACTCCACCAACATGGCCAGTGGCGATGACACCGTTATCAGCGTTACAATACCACTTCTATGTCTCCTTGAGAAAACACTTAGGGCGATGATGGAAGAGGAGGTGGCCCAGGAGGAGGAGGAGGAGGAGGAAGAGGGGTCATTTTTAGCACTTTCAGGCCAGTCTCTTCGAAGTGACTCAGAGGGAGGTTTTTGGCAACAGCAGAGGCCAGGTACAAATGTGGCCAGCCAGGGCCCACTACTGGAGGACGAGGAGGACGAGGATGAGGAGGAGGTGGAGGAGGATGAGGATGAAGCATGGTCACAGCGGGGTGGCACCCAACGCAGCTCGGGTCCATCACTGGTGCGTGGCTGGGGGGAAAGGCAGGACGATGACGATACGCCTCCCACAGAGGACAGCTTGTCCTTACCCCTGGGCAGCCTGGCACACATGAGCGACTACATGCTGCAGTGCCTGCGCAACGACAGCAGAGTTGCCCACATTTTAACCTGTGCGGACTACTGGGTTGCCACCCTGCTGGATCCACGCTACAAAGACAATGTGCCCACCTTACTTCCTGCACTGGAGCGTGATAGGAAGATGCGCGAGTACAAGCGCACGTTGGTAGACGCGCTACTGAGAGCATTCCCAAATGTCACAGGGGAACAAGTGGAAGCCCAAGGCCAAGGCAGAGGAGGAGCAAGAGGTCGCCAAGGCAGCTGTGTCACGGCCAGCTCCTCTGAGGGCAGGGTTAGCATGGCAGAGATGTGGAAAACTTTTGTCAACACGCCACAGCTAACTGCACCACCACCTGATACGCAACGTGTTAGCAGGAGGCAACATTTCACTAACATGGTGGAACAGTACGTGTGCACACCAATCCACGTACTGACTGATGGTTCGGCCCCATTCAACTTCTGGGTCTCTAAATTGTCCACGTGGCCAGAGCTAGCCTTTTATGCCTTGGAGGTGCTGGCCTGCCCGGCAGCCAGCGTTTTGTCTGAAAGTGTATTCAGCATGGCAGGGGGCGTCATTACAGACAAACGCAGCCGCCTGTCTACAGCCAATGTGGACAAGCTGACGTTCATAAAAATGAACCAGGCATGGATCCCACAGGACCTGTCCGTCCCTTGTCCAGATTAGACATTAACTACCTCCCCATAACCATATATTATTGGACTCCAGGGCACTTCCTCATTCAATCCTATTTTTATTTTCATTTTACCATTATATTGCGAGGCTACCCAAAGTTGAATGAACCTCTCCTCTGCCTGTGTGCTAGGCCTAAATATATGCCAATGGACTGTTGCAGTGGTGGCTGACATGAAGCCTGATTCTCTGCTATGACATGCAGACTAATTCTCTGCTGACATGAAGCCAGATTGTCTGTTACGGGACCTCTCTCCTCTGCCTGGGTGCTGGGCCTAAATTTATGACAATGGACTGTTGCAGTGGTGGCTGACGTGAAGCCTGATTCTCTGCTATGACATGCAGACTGATTCTCTGCTGACATGAAGCCAGATTGTCTGTTACGGGACATCTCTGCTCTGCCTGTGTGCTAGGCCTAAATATATGCCAATGGACTGTTGCAGTGGTGGGTGACGTGAAGCCTCATTCTCTGCTATGACATGCAGACTGATTCTCTGCTGACATGAAGCCAGATCGTCTGTTACGGGACCTCTCTGCTCTGCCTGTGTGCTAGGCCTAAATATATGCCAATGGACTGTTGCAGTGGTGGGTGACGTGAAGCCTCATTCTCTGCTATGACATGCAGACTGATTCTCTGCTGTCATGAAGCCAGATTGTCTGTTACGGGACCTCTCTGCTCTGCCTGTGTGCTAGGCCTAAATATATGCCAATGGACTGTTGCAGTGGTGGGTGACGTGAAGCCTCATTCTCTGCTATGACATGCAGACTGATTCTCTGCTGACATGAAGCCAGATTGTCTGTTACGGGACCTCTCTCCTCTGCCTGTGTGCTAGGCCTAAATATATGCCAATGGACTGTTGCAGTGGTGGCTGACGTGAAGCCTCATTCTCTGCTATGACATGCAGACTGATTCTCTGCTGACATGAAGCCAGATCGTCTGTTACGGGACCTCTCTGCTCTGCCTGTGTGCTAGGCCTAAATATATGCCAATGGACTGTTGCAGTGGTGGGTGACGTGAAGCCTCATTCTCTGCTATGACATGCAGACTGATTCTCTGCTGTCATGAAGCCAGATTGTCTGTTACGGGACCTCTCTGCTCTGCCTGTGTGCTAGGCCTAAATATATGCCAATGGACTGTTGCAGTGGTGGCTGACGTGAAGCCTCATTCTCTGCTATGACATGCAGACTAATTCTCTGCTGACATGAAGACAGATTCTCTGTTACGGGACCTCCCTCCTCTGCCTGGGTGATGGGCCTAAATATATGCCAATGGACTGTTGCAGTGGTGGCTGACGTGAAGCCTCATTCTCTGCTATGACATGCAGACTGATTCTCTGCTGACATGAAGACAGATTCTCTGTTACGGGACCTCTCTCCTCTGCCTGTGTGTGTGCTGGGCCTAAATATATGCCAATGGACTGTTGCAGTGGTGGCTGACGTGAAGCCTCATTCTCTGCTATGACATGCAGACTGATTCTCTGCTGACATGAAGCCAGATTCTCTGTTACGGGACCTCTCTCCTCTGCCTGTGTGTGTGCTGGGCCTAAATATATGCCAATGGACTGTTGCAGTGGTGGCTGACGTGAAGCCTCATTCTCTGCTATGACATGCAGACTGATTCTCTGCTGACATGAAGCCAGATTCTCTGTTACGGGACCTCTCTCCTCTGCCTGTGTGTGTGCTGGGCCTAAATATATGCCAATGGACTGTTGCAGTGGTGGCTGACGTGAAGCCTCATTCTCTGCTATGACATGCAGACTAATTCTCTGCTGACATGAAGACAGATTCTCTGTTACGGGACCTCTCTCCTCTGCCTGTGTGTGTGCTGGGCCTAAATATATGCCAATGGACTGTTGCAGTGGTGGCTGACGTGAAGCCTCATTCTCTGCTATGACATGCAGACTGATTCTCTGCTGACATGAAGCCAGATTCTCTGTTACGGGACCTCTCTCCTCTGCCTGTGTGTGTGCTGGGCCTAAATATATGCCAATGGACTGTTGCAGTGGTGGCTGACGTGAAGCCTCATTCGATGCTATGACATGCAGACTGATTCTCTGCTGACATGAAGCCAGATTCTCTGTTACGGGACCTCTCTCCTCTGCCTGTGTGTGTGCTGGGCCTAAATATATGCCAATGGACTGTTGCAGTGGTGGCTGACGTGAAGCCTCATTCTCTGCTATGACATGCAGACTAATTCTCTGCTGACATGAAGACAGATTCTCTGTTACGGGACCTCCCTCCTCTGCCTGGGTGCTGGGCCTAAATATATGCCAATGGACTGTTGCAGTGGTGGCTGACGTGAAGCCTCATTCTCTGCTATGACATGCAGACTAATTCTCTGCTGACATGAAGACAGATTCTCTGTTACGGGACCTCTCTCCTCTGCCTGGGTGCCGGGGCCTAAATATCTGAGAATGGACTGTTCCAGTGGTGGGTGACGGGAAGCCAGATTCTCTGCTATGGAACCTCTCTCCAATTGATTTTGGTTAATTTTTATTTATTTAATTTTTATTTTAATTCATTTCCCTATCCACATTTGTTTGCAGGGGATTTACCTACATGTTGCTGCCTTTTGCAGCCCTCTAGCTCTTTCCTGGGCTGTTTTACAGCCTTTTTAGTGCCGAAAAGTTCGGGTCCCCATTGACTTCAATGGGGTTCGGGTTCGGGACGAAGTTCGGATCGGGTTCGGATCCCGAACCCGAACATTTCCGGGATGTTCGGCCGAACTTCTCGAACCCGAACATCCAGGTGTTCGCTCAACTCTAACATTTGTCCATCCAGTTCGGCCTGTCATCCTGCAAGTTGATCCAGAGGAAGGCAAAAAAAACCTGTGAGGTAGAAGCCAATTTTCCTCACTTTAGGGGAATAAAATTTCCTTCCCGACTCCAATCAGGCAATCAGAATAACTCCCTGGATCAACGACCCCTCTCTAGTAGCTATAGCCTGTAATATTATTACGCTCCTGAAATACATCCAGGCCCCTCTTGAATTCCTTTATTGTACTCACCATCACCACCTCCTCAGGCAGAGAGTCCCATAGTCTCACTGCTCTTACAGTAAAGAATCCTTTTCTATGTTTGTGTACAAACCTTCTTTCCTCCAGACGCAGAGGATGTCCCCTCGTCACAGTCACCATCCTGGGAATGAATAGATGATGGGATAGATCTCTGTACTGACCCCTGATATATTTATACATATTAATTAGATCTCCTCTCAGTCGTCTTTTTTCTAAAGTGAATAACCCTAATTTTGATAATCTTTCAGGGTACTGTAGTTGCCCCATTCCAGTTATTACTTTAGTTGCCCTCCTCTGGACCCTCTCCAGCTCTGCTATGTCTGCTTTGTTCACTGGAGCCCAGAACTGTACACAGTACTCCATGTGTGGTCTGACTAATGATTTGTAAAGTGGTAGGACTATGTTCTCATCACGGGCATCTATGCCCCTTTTGATGCAACCCATTATCTTATTGGCCTTGGCAGCAGCTGCCTGACACTGTTTTTTGCAGCTTAGTTTGCTGTTTATTAAAATTCCTAGATCTTTTTCCATGTCAGTGTTACGGAGTGTTTTACCATTTAATAAGTACGGGTGACTTGCATTATTCCTTCCCATGTGCATAACTTTACATTTGTCAGTGTTAAACCTCATCTGCCACTTATCTGCCCAAGCCTCCAGTCTATCCAGATCGCTTTGTAGTAGTATACTGTCCTCTTCAGTGTTAATTACTTTACACAGTTTAGTGTCATCTGCGAAAATTGATATTTTACTATGCAAGCCTTCTACAAGATCATTAATAAATATATTGAAGAGAATAGGGCCCAATACTGACCCCTGAGGTATTCCACTAGTGACAGTGACCCAATCTGAGTATTTACCATTAATAACCACCCTCTGTTTTCTATCATTGAGCCAGTTACTTACCCACTTACAGACGTTTTCTCCCAGTCCGAGCATTCTCATTTTATATACTAACCTTTTATGTGGTACAGTGTCAAATGCTTTGGAGAAGTCCAGATAAAAAAACAAATAAAAGCCGACAAACTAGAGACCAAGGGATTACTTGCCAAAGAGAGTAAAACTAACCCTAAAATGTTCTTCAATTATCTAAATGGTAAAAAGTATAGATCTGAAGGTGTCAGCCCCTGTGCCCCCACATATGCCAACCTCCTCCTGGGATGGTGGGAGGACACTCATATATTCCCCGACTAACCGGTTTGGTGGGCAAAAAACATTATTTTTGGACACAATATATTGACAACCTCTTTTTGGTGTGGAAAGGTGGAGTGGGGGAACTTAAAAGATTCATTTCTGGACTTAATAACAACAAAATTTGCCTTCACTTCACTTACGAGTCAAACCCCTATACGATCACGTTCTTGGATATACGTGTAACCAAGGAGGCAGATAGACTCGTGACCAATATGTTTAGAAAGGCGACAGCCACAAACTCATTGCTCCACTGGAAGAGTCACCATCCGACCCCCTTAAACGAGGTATCCCAAGGGGTCAATATCTCTGAGTTAGAAGGAACTGCTCGGAGAATGGTACTTTTTTCAGTGAGGCAAAGAAACTCCAGGACAGATTTAAGGGAAGGGGGTATCCACAGACGGTTTTAAATGAGGCCTTTAAAAATGTGCAACAGAATAACCGTGTGGACCTCCTTGTCCCGCAACCCATGAATACGGATAAACATCAACCAATGCGTATTATTTCCACCTTTGACGTAGCTAATCATGAAGTCTTGACCGTCCTGAGGAGATATTGGCCTATCCTGCGGATGGACTGTGACCTGTCTGACGTCCTTACTGAATATCCCTCAATCACTTATCGCAGAGGGAGGAGTATAAAGGATTGTCTTGTACACAGACATTTTACACCTTCAGTAGAGAAAGGGACCTGGTTAGACCGTAAATCAATAGGTGTCTTCCGTGGTGGTTTTTGTAAAGCATGCAGTTATATATCGACCGCTAAGATCATCACGTGTTCTGTAACCAAACAGAATTTTGTGGTGAGAGACTTTGCCAACTGTAGAAGCAAGGGGCCTATATACATCTGTCAGTGTCCTTGCCATATGGATTACATAGGCAAAACAGTCAAAGAACTCAGGAGAAGGGTGTGCAAACACGTTAATGATATTGTAAAGAAAAACGTGACACCCGTGGCTTCACATGTTAACGAATGCCATGGTGGAGATACCAAATGTCTGAGATTCTCAGTCCTTGAATTGATACCACCGTCACCCCGTGGGGTTGACTGGGACAGAAAAATCCTTCAAAAGGAATGTGAATGGATCCATCGGTTTCGGTCCCAGTCCCCACTCGGAATAAATGAGAGACTAACTTTCTCCTGTTTTCTCTGACCAACACTGTAAATACATCTAGTAGGCCCCTTGTCTTCTCTCCTGTTTTTGTTTAATTAATGTTTTCCCCATTTGTACCGCACTGATATTAATGGTATCACAGTTGCATCTGTAACTGTGTGTTGCGTCCTGTCGCTGTCTGGCCGGTCTGGTTCTCTTTACTGGAACCTTTGGGTCGGTAATAAATTATTTATCAGTGTTCTCTACTTGGCCTGGGTGCAGGAAGCATCCGAATGTTTAAACATTGTAAATAACTGAGTATAATGTTCTCTTTGATTATAGTACAACCCTTTATATTAAGGGTGGGCTTTGTTGGACAAAACTATATCTGGGTGTTATAAATCATAAAAACACCTTATCTGTTATTATATTTTATTTAACATCTATATACATCTTCTCTTTCCCTCTGAGCTTTATCCATGTAATCATCTTGTATATTTTGGCCCATAGTAAGAGCTACTTAGCACACAGGTTTAATTTGGGGCAGGCTTTATCTATCGAGTATTTGTTAAATTGTCCCTTTACCTGTGCTAGAGGATCGGCGGGCTATGTGTAATACAATTGCGTTCCACTGCACTCCTCCTACAGGAAGCGCATGCTTAAATTAGTACTTCTGTAGCGGAGCGCCGTTATGTGTTCCACCGGCTGGAATTAATCATCCCATAGGCCGAAAGAGGCAGAGCCAGATGCACGCGTCCGCACCAGGTGACCGGCTGTGGATTGCGTCCTGCATTCCATTTGTTGGAAGTCGGCACATCCACAGACCGGAAGGGGCGGGACTGTAGGAGTGCGCTCGCAACAGGTGACTGCCAGAGGGGGAAATTTCAAACAGATTGGTGAGAGTATTTATAGGGGGCACTCGGCATAGGGATTTGTGGTCCTTTGAAAAGAGGGGGGTGGTTATCTCACTACATGGACAACTAACTGTCAGTAATAAGATTTTACTTGTGTTGAGTACTTATCAGACCCTGCTTTTGCTCTTTGGTGACCACAGTCTTTACCTTCCACAGGCTAGGCATATTTGGCATGAGGCCAACTGATATAATTGTTGAGGTTTGGAGCTGGTCCTGTGACCGTGAGTTTTAGTTTGCCATTGAAGAATACTGGTGGAGGTCACAACCTTGCAACATCGTGCGTTATATACTATATGCACTTTTTCTCCACAGGTACCTACACGGGAATCCAGCAAAACAGACCTCAGGTCCTAATATACGTCTATCTATGCATCTTTGTCTGTGATTATATGTGACATCATGCCGTAGCCCCCCTAATATCTTCTATTTATCTGAATAGGATCATACAAAAGTGGTTGCTAAGAGTTGTTGCATTCACTAGCAGTGCACTATATATGATATCTATAGGTGGATATATATATATGCTAAAACCAGGAATCATTGCATTCAAGGATATCCACCAGTAGTGTATTGTATACACCACTAGGACATCATCAGATGGATTCTAGAAATTCTTTTGCTATACCTACCCCCTGATGATCCCACAATGTGGGGGAAACACGTCAGGGTATTTTTCATAGTCTATTTGTAGACCCTCCTTTATTAATAGGGTCACCTTGTGTGTCTTGGAGTGTTATCTGTTTGTATAAGTATAATGTACAGTGTACCTAACTGGCTATAATTAGCAGTCCAAGGGTTGTATACACAGTTCATTAATAGACCCCTTTCTTAATAGGTTATTTTTTATGTGTGTCTGTTGTTGTTAATATTGTATGTACCTTTTTGTTTAACTGTCTACCACACAGCACCTATAGTGTATATTATTAACCCTTTAATCTTCCAATATCAGTTGATGAGGGTCGGATCAGGCCAGGGACAGACCAATCTAGGTTTGAGGACAGGGAGTCCCCACCATTAGGGGTTGTCCCTGGGCTGAGTAAGACCAGGGTGAGATAATAGGGACATCATTTCCTCATCCCCTAGTCTTTTTTTTTTCTTGTCTTGGTGTGGTTGGTGACAGATTATCTGAGTTTACTCTCATTAAGTGTTGTCCGTAATTGATTCAATTTTTAATAAGTATTATTAAAATCTATGAGTGTTAATGGGTTAAATATTGCTGAAAGCTGTCGGCACTCTACAGAGCAATGAGGTGGGAGTTGCAGAGAACAACGAGGAGAAAGCAAAGCTATTCAATATTTTTTTCTCCACTGTATTCACTGAGGAAAATAAACTGTTGGATGAAATGCAGAATGTAAAATTAAATTCCCCATTAAAAGTGCCCTGTCTGACCCAGGAAGAAGTACAACAACAACTTAAAAAGATTAAAATAGACAAATTGCTAGGACCAGATGGCATACAGACCATATTTACAGACTCTATACTGACAGTGAGTGTTCCACAGGATTGCCACATAACAAATGTGGTGCCAATATTAAAAAAGGGTGTTAAAACAGAGCTCAGAAACTATAGGCCAGTAATTTTAACATCTGTTGTGGGCAAACTGTTTGAAGGTTTTCTAAGAGATGCTATCTTGGAGGATCTCAATGAAAATAAGCAAATAACACCATATCAGCAAGGCTTCATGAGGGATCGGTCATGCCAAACTAAATTAATCAGTTTCTATGAGGAGGTAAGTTCTAGACTTGACAGTGGTGAATCAATGGATGTCGTATATCTGGACTTCTCCAAAGCATTTGACACTGTACCACATAAAAGGTTAGTATATAAAATGAGAATGTTCAGACTGGGAGAAAATGTCTGTATGTGGGTAAATAACTGGCTCGATGATAGAAAACAGAGGGTTGTTATTAATGGTACACACTCAGATTGGGTCACTGTCACTAGTGGAGTACCTCAGGGATCGGTATTGGGCCCTATTCTCTTCAATATATTTATTAATGATCTTGTAGAAGGCTTGCACAGTAAAATAGTTTTGCAGATGACACTAAACTGTGTAAAGTAATTAACACTGAAGAGGACAATATACTGCTACAGATGGATCTGGATAGATTAGAGGCTTGGGCAGAGAAATCGCAGATGTAAGGTTATGTACATGGGAAGGAATAACGCAAATCACCCATACATACTAAATGGTAAAACACTCTGTAACACTGACATGGAAAAGGATCTAGGAATTTTAATAAACAGCAAACTAAGCTGCAAAAACCAGTGTCAGGCAGCTGCTGCCAAGGCCAATAAGATAATGGGGTGCATCAAAAGGGGCATAGATGCCCGTGATGAGAACATAGTTGTACCACTTTACAAATACTTAGTCAGACCACACATGGAGTACTGTGTACAGTTCTGGGCTCCTGTGAGCAAGGCAGACATAGCAGTGCTGGAGAGGGTTCAGAGGAGGGCAGTAAAGTAATAACTGGAATGAGGCAACTACAGTACCCTGAAAGATTATCAAAATTAGGGTTATTCACTTTAGAAAAAAGACGACTGAGGGGATATCTAATCAATATGTATAAATGTATCAGGGGACAGTACAGAGATCTGTCCAATCATCTATTTATCCCAAGGATTGTGACTGTGACGAGGGGACATCCTCTGTGTCTGGAGGAAAGAAGGGTTGTACACAAACATAGAAAAGGATTCTTTATGGTAAGAGCAGTGCGACTATGGAACTCTCTGCCTGAGGAGGTGGTGATGGTGAGTACAATAAAGGAATTCAAGAGAGGCCTGGATGAATTTCTGGAGTGTAATAATATTACAGGATATAGCTACTAGAGAGGGGTCGTTGATCCAGGGAGTTATTCTGATTGCCTGATTGGAGTCGGGAAGGAATTTCCCCCCCCCCTTAAGTGGGGAAAATTGGCTTCTACCTCACAGGGATTTTTTTTGCCTTCCTCTAGATCAACTTACAGGATAACAGGCCGAAATGGATGGACAAAAATATGTTTTGGGCCTTATATACTTTGTTACTATGTTACTATGTTAGGTTAGTTTATAAGCATACACCAGTGCTACAGGAGTTTGAAAAAAGTTATATAATCGGAAAAGTAAATATCAAAAACATCAAAAATACAAGCACAATTGAGAGAATAGTTCCTAAATGAATGTAATTATTTCAGATTTTTTCTAAAATGTGTTGTTGAATCCAAAGTTTTAGCGATTTGATTTGGGTGAATCGCTCAATATGGCAATGCATATCAGAAGACAGCACAATACGGCAGGGCAGGGATAATGAAGAAGGAGGACCACATGACCCCAGGCGAGCTCTGTCATGCAGGCTTATCCACAATGCCATGCAGTCAGCTTCAGCCAATTAGGAGGGAGGATACTGACATGTGTCATAATCACTGTATATGATCCCAACCAGGGAAGCCATGTGTTTTTTAGCTCATACCACAGTATAAATGGATGTCTGTTAGAAATATAAAGCAAAAAATATATATTTTTAGACACACTATCGCTTAGTTGCCTATTTTAGGTTCAAATACGAACAGTGTTACAGAAGATAAACTAAAAGGATGATTTAATTTATAGAGAGAAAGAGAGATTTTAGCTAGGGACAGAGTCAGTCAGAATCACTGTAGTGTGTCTTTCACTGGGATGTAGCTATTTCTATCCACTGGTGCTCTGCATCCACTAGACATCGATTTTTAAAGATATAAAGATATAGTACTATTTTTTTTCTCAACGTGTAGGTGCTACACTATTAGCCTAAAATAAATAAATGTACTGGATGACATATTTTGTGTTCAAATTTTCTGGAAAAAAAAATGATGAAAAAGTTTTAAATTAACTTGTTTACCTGATCTCACATAATTTACCGTATCAGTCACTGTGTATTGTAGTAGCCAATCACTATTTTTTCTAAAAATCTATTGCAAAGTTTCTTCAATTAAAGGGATTGTCCGGGTTCAGAGCTGAACCCCTCCATCCCTCCATCTTTACCACAACAGCCCCCCTGACTTGAGCATCAGCGCAGTTCATGCTCTGATGCTCTCCTTTGCCCTGCGCTAAATCATGCAGGGCAAAGGCATTTTTTGGAGATCCGGTGACGTACCAGGGCTCTGCATGGGGCTGCCAGGAAGCCCGGTGATGTCACCGGCACTGATGGGCGGGATTTAGCGCTGCCCTAGCCAGTAAAACAGCCCCAAAATGTCCTCATCTCGGCTGCACTGACCGGCGCCCAGCCACTGGGCCTAGCCAAAAAGGAGCCCGGGTGTTGAGCAACAAACTGTTAAGCATACAGGTTTGTCTGCTCCACCATTAGATTTACCAGTTGGTCACTGAAAAAATGACTAAAAAAGTCATATTCAGTGAAGCCCACTGTGGAAATCTGGATTCCTGGTTGGCCTACAAAATCAGGAATCACAGGCTCAAATCACCAGACAAGATCACCGGCAGGGGGCTCCGGTGGATTTAACTGGTGGGCTGGAAAACTAGTGCGAGCCCCAGAGCGGCTCATACAAGGGTGGGCCACAGGGTCCCTAACATGGCGGTCCCCTTGCTCCGCCTGGCAGCTTCTCCGCTGCCTTGGGGGCTCATCTTAATCGCTAGATGATGAGGAGGACGCGGATGACAACAGGAAAGTGGGGTCATCCTCGTCCTCACTTGGACTCTTGGACTCTGAGGCAAGCTGGGCATATGCCCCCTCGTATGTGGGGGCACGGGTGTTCACGGACTTATCCATAAAACTAGCAGGAAAAAAAAGACTAACTAAAAAAAGGGCAATAAATGTGAATAAAAAAAATAAAAAATAAAAACTGCTGATCAACCGTCCGAAGTTGATCAGCGGTGGGGTGTATGATGCGCTAACAGTGGCCGGACGCTAACAGTGGCCTGATGCTTAAAGTGTCGGTCACAGTCAAAAAACTGCCTGCGCCCCTAAAAAGCTGTGGGGGGGAGGGGGGGACACCCCTGTGGTGTGGACCCCCAGACACCCTACTTAGGGTGACGCAATCAAACTTTTTTCCCACTAACTTTCCCTTTTATATCCCTGCCTAGCCCAACCTTTCCCTAGCCTTCCCCTAATTACCTGGCTGATCAGATGGGGAGTGCTGGGGCACAGATCGGGTCCTGGGGCAAGGATGGGTGCTGGGACACAGATGGGGTTGAGATTCACACGTGCAGGCAGCGCTCCGCTCTCCTCTGCTCTCCTCTGCTCTCCCGCTCACCCGCCTACCTACCAAGCAGAGGTGATCCTGAGAGGTGATGTCACATCAACTCTCATGATCGCAGGATGGTGATTGGTGGTGTAAAATCACACCACCAATCACCATCCTGTTCTGGGTTATTGGGTCCTCAGAGACCCGAATAATCCGGAAACGCAGCAAACCGCAGGTCTGAATTGACCTGCGGTTTGCTGTGAACGCCGACATGGGGGGGGGGGTCACAGGACCCTCCAGCGCATCTAGCCAAGGTGCCTGCATAAGTACCAGGACAGCATGCCGTACCGGTACGTAATGTGTCCTGAAGAGGTTAAGATTCAGCTAAGGGTAGATTTTCTGAAAGATACCATTAGTATTTGCTGGTATAATTCATAATTTACTGTTCCATTAATGATGGCAAGTTACCTCGGCCCAGATACAGCACAATGAGCCCAAACCACAATACTATGAAAGTTAAACAGGCATAACAGCATTTTTTAAACTGTGTATGATCTATATACAAACTAATGTCTTCTAATATGCAATCAACAGATATATTTATTGATCAAAAAGTATGTGGGCCCACCCACCAACAGAAAGATGATCTCAACACTAATGGGTAACTAATAGTACTGATCGAGCACCAAAGTGCTCAGGTGCTCTGGTGCTCAAGTAGAACACTTTGGGATGCTCAGGTGCTCTACAGAACAACAGAGCACAATAGGAGTCAATGGGAGAACCAGAGCATTAAACCAGGCTCCCCCTGCTCTGAAGCTCTGAAGAGGGGAGGGTGTCTGGTTCACAGGAAAATGTCAGAAATTAATGAAAACACCACTGAAATGGTTCGGGAACAGCATGGGGAGGATGTCTGGATGCATCTTAGACTCCCAGGTCGCTGTTGTCCGAGTAGTACGCCACTTTTACAGAGTGACAATAATATGCACAAAACCGAAGATAAAATCGATTTTAGAGGAAAAATTGTTAGGAAACATTCTTTCCTATATATTAACTTGTATATAAAGGGCAAGTACTGCCAAAAATTACAAGGAAGAGGCACTACGATACAACCTGTATATCACATAAAGGAGGGCCTCATTCACATTGTGGTACAATTGTTCAGGTAGTGGGACACTTACACTCATAAAGCCTATGCACTAAGTGAAAGGGCTGCCAAAAATTACAAGAAATTGTCACTCCAATACACCCTTTATTACACATAAAGGAGGGCAATCATACACACCCTTGAAAAATTATGATTGATGGCCTGCTGGTGACCCTCAAAAACATTAGGAGCAAACAAAATAAGCATGTTGATATGATGGACGAAGAGGACGAGAAAAGGAAGATTGAACCATATACCCTTTTTTGTGGTGGAAGGGGTGCATGGGAATAGAAATGGCCTTGCGTTTCGACCGGCGGTCATTTCGAGGCGAACTTTGCTCGTTCGCGATTGACCGAACATGCAAACATAAGGAGATGTCCGCTGGCGCAATATTCTTTTACATTGTGAAGAACTTTGACCCATGACACATCCATCAGGTGGTACAGGACAGCCAATTGAGACGTTTCAGCACATGGACATACCCCCTACCTTATAAATAAACCTGATCTGGTGGCCATTTTACATTCAGTCTTTTGCCAGTGTAGGGAGAGGTTGCTTTGTGGAGCAGGGACAGACTGTTAGGGACACCAAACGCTAGCTAAAAGGACCACAAAAGTCATTTTTAGGACTGGTATAGGTGTGCTATCAATAGGTGTGACTTACTGCGGGGTGTAATATACTTATAATATACTTTCTAACACAGAAAGTATATTATAGTGCATTTGTATTGTGCAGCAGTTGTGTGCGGTTCTGCTGCGATACTGCAGCTACACAGAGTGCCAAACGCTATTGGAAAAAAAAAATTCTACTGAGATATACAGTCAGGTCCAAAAATATTGGGACATCAACACTATTCTAACATTTTTGGCTCTAAACACCATCACAATGAATTTTAAATGAAACAAGCAAGATGTGCTTTAACTGCAGACTGTCAATTTTAATTTGAGGGTATTTACATCCAAATCAGGTGAACAATGTAAGAATCACAACAGTTTGCATATGTGCCTCCCACTTGTTAAGGGACCAAAAGTAATGGGACAATTGGCTTCTCAACTGTTCCATGGCCAGGTGTGTGTTATTCCCTCATTATCCCAATTAAAATGAGCAGATAAAAGTTCCAGAGTTCATTTCAAATGTGCTATTTGCATTGCAAATCTGTTGCTGCCAACTCTCAAGATGAGATCCAAAGAGCTGTCACTATCAGTGAAGCAAGCCATCATTAGGCTGAAAAAAAAACAAAACAAACCCATCAGAAAGATAGCAAAAACATTAGACGTGACCAAAACAATTGTTTGGAACATTCTTAAAAAGAAGGAACGCATCGGTGAGCTCAGCAACACCAAAAGATCCGGAAGACCACGGAAAACAACTGTGGTGGATGACCGAAGAATTATTTCCCTGGTGAAGAAAACACACTTCACAACAGTTGGCCAGACCAAGAACACTCTACAGGAGGTAGGTGTATGTCTGTCAAAGTCAACAATCAAGAGAAGACTTCACCAGAGTGAATAGAGGGTCACCACAATATGTAAACTATTGGTGAGCCTCAAAAACAAGAATGCCAGACTTGGAGTTTGCCAAACAACATCTAAAAAAGCCTTCACAGTTCTGGAAAAAACTTCTTATGGACAGATGAGACCAAGATCAACTTGTACTAGAGTGATAGGAAGAGAAGAGTATGGAGAAGGAAAGGAACTGCTCGTGATCCTAAGCATTCCATCTCATCAGTGAAGCATGATGGAACTGGTTCTCTTGCATTTATTGATGATGTGACTGCTGACAAAAGCAGCAGGATGAATTCTGAAGTGTTTCGGGTAATATTATCTGCTCATATTTAGCTAAATGCTTCAGAACTCATTGGACGGCGCTTCACTGTGCAGATGGACAATGACCTAAAGCAGGCATCTCAAACTGCGGCCCTCCAGCTGTTGTAAAACTACAACTCCCACAATGCCCTGCTGTAGGCTGATACCTGTAGGCTGTCAGGGCATGCTGGGAGTTGTAGTTTTGCAACAGCTGGAGGGCCGCAGTTTGAGATGCCTGACCTAAAGCATAATGCAAAAGCAACCAAAGAGTTTTTTTTAAGGGAAAGAAGTGGAATGTTATGCAATGGCCAAGTCAATCACCTGACCTGAATCCGATTGAGCATACATTTCACTTGCTGATGACAAAACTGAAGGGAAAATGCCCCAGGAACAAGCAGGAACTGAAGACAGTAGCAGTAGAGGCCTGGCACAGCATCACCAGGGATGGAACCCAGCTTCTGGTGTTGTCTATGCTTTCCAGACTTAAGACTGTAATTGACTGCAAAGGATTTGCAACCAAGTATTAAAAAGTGTAAGTTTGATTTATGATTATTATTCTGTCCCATTACTTTTGGTCCCTTTACAAGTGGGAGGCACATATGCAAACTGTTGTAATTCCTACACCGTTCACCTGATTTGGATGTGAATACTCTGAAATTAAAGCCGACAGTCTGCAGTTAAAGCACATCTTGTTTGTTTCATTTCAAATCCATTGTGGTGGTGTATAGAGCCAAAAATCTTAGAATTGTGTCGATGTCCCAATATTTATGGACCTGACTGTACCAGTTGCCCCCCAAAAAAACTGATTGATTCAGGAGTGCTATATACCAATAGTATACTTTCTACAAACTGGATGGGACACTATACAAATTGTGAATAAAAACTGAATGCAATGATGTGGAGGTGCCAACTTCTAATATTTGATTCAGAATAGAACATAAATCACGGAACAAAAAGTTTAAACTGAGAAAATGTACAATTTTAAGGGAAAAATATGTTGAATCAGAATTTCATGGTGTCATCCCCAAAAAGTTGGGACAAGGACCATTTTCACCACTGTGTGGCATCTCCCCTTCTTCTTACAACACTCAACAGATGTCTGGGGACCGAGGAGACCAGTTTCTCAAGTTTAGAAATAGGAATGCTCTCCCATTCTTGTCTAATACAGGCCTCTAACTGTTCAGTCGTCTTGGGCCTTCTTTGTTGCACCTTCCTCTTTATGATGCGCCAAATGTTCTCTATAGGTGAAAGATCTGGACTGCAGACTGGCCATTTCAGTCAGCCATGATGTTGTGATTGATGCAGAATGTGGTCTGGCATTATCTTGTTGAAAAATGCAGGGTCTTCCCTGAAAGAGATGACGTCTGGATGGGAGCATATGTTGTTCTAGAACCTGAATATATTTTTCTGCATTGATGGTGCCTTTCCAGACATGCAAGCTGCCCATGCCACACGCAGTCATGCAACCCCATACCATCATAGATGCAGGCTTCTGAACTGAGCGTTGATAACAACTTGGGTTGTCCTTGTCCTCTTTGGTCCGGATGACATGGCGTCCCAGATTTCCAAAAAGAACTTTGAATCATGACTCGTCTGACCACAGAACAGTCTTCCATTTTGCCACACTCCATTTTAAATGATCCCTGGCCCAATAAAAACGCCTCGGCTTGCGGATCTTGCTTAGAAATGGCTTCTTCTTTGCACTGTAGAGTTTCAGCTGGAAACGACGGATGGCACGGTGGATTGTGTTCACTGACAATGGTTTCTGGAAGTATTCCTGAGGCCATTCTGTGATTTCCTTTACAGTAGCATTCCTGTTTGTGGTGCAGTGTCGTTTAAGGGCCCGGAGATCACGGGCATCCAGTATGGTTTTACGGCCTTGACCCTTACGCACAGAGATTGTTCCAGATTCTCTGAATCTTCGGATGATGTTATGCACAGTTGATGATGATAGATGCAAAGTCTTCGCAATTTTTCGCTGGGTAACACCTTTCTGATATTGCTCCACTATCTTTCTGCGCAACATTGTGGGAATTGGTGATCCTCTACCCATCTTGGCTTCTGAGAGACACTGCCACTCTGAGAAGCTCTTTTTATACCCAATCATGTTGCCAATTGACCTAATTAGTGTTAATTGGTCTTCCAGCTCTTCGTTATGCTCAAATTTACGTTTTCCAGCCTCTTATTGTTACTTGTCCCAACTTTTTGGGGATTTGTTGACACCATGAAAATTTGAATCAACATATTTTTCCTTTAAAATGATACATTTACTCGGATTAAACGTTTGATCTGTCATCTACGTTCTATTACAAATAAAATATTGACATTTGCCATCTCCACATCATTGCATTCAGTTTTTATTCACAATTTGTTTAGTGTCCCAACTTTTTTGGAATCTGGTTTGTATATAGTGCATTTAGGTAGTGCAGTATTTGCTTGCGGTTTTGCTATGTTACCTCAGTGTACGCTATTGGAAAAAAATAATTTCTACTGGTGTGAAATACCAGTTGCCCACCCAAAAAAACTGATTGAAGCAGGGGTGTTATATACCAATAATATATTTTCTATGTAGTGCATTTGGGTAGTGCAGCAATTGTTTGCGTTTTTGCTGCAATACCTCAGCTCACAGAGTGACAAACACTATTGGAACAAATAATTTCTACTGGTGTGAAATACCAGTTGTCCCCCCCAAAAAAAAAACTGATTGAAGCAGGGGTGTGATATACTGCCTTCTGGAGTGGCCCAGTCAGAGTCCTGACCTCAACCCGATTGAGATGCTGTGGCATGACCTCAAGAAAACGATTCACACCAGACATCCCAAGAATATTGCTGAAATGAAACAGTTCTATAAAGAGGAATGATCAAGAATTACTCTTGACCGTTGTGCATGTCTGATCTGCAACTACAGGAACCGTTTGGTTGAAGTTATTGCTGCCAAAGGAGGTTCAACCAGTTATTAAATCCAAGGGTTCACATACTTTTTCCACCTGCACTGTGAATGTTTACATGGTGTGTTCAATAAAAACATGGTAACATTTAATTATTTGTGTGTTATTAGTTTAAGCAAACTGTGATTGTCTATTGTTGTGATTTAGATGAAGATCAGATCACATTTTATGACCAGTTTGTGCAGAAATCCATATCATTCCAAAGCGTTCACATGCTTTTTCTTGCAACTGTATTTTTTGTTGGAATGTTTGTCATTGATCCCCCTCTAGTGTGTCACTGTCCATGTTGTGGGAATATTTGTACACTTCTACTAAGTATTTGGTGGCTGCAAATATGAGCTGAAGGTTTTTCAGGTTTGCATTAAAGTGAATGAGGCCCGCCGCAAACTTGCGGTTCGCGAACATTTGATCATGTTTGCGCGATCACGTTCACGAACCGTCCTGACCGATGTTCCTCCATCACTACATGGGAATATAGTGCATTTGATACACCATAAAAACCATAAAAGCCACATTTAAAGTCCCTTTATGTTCAGCAGTTTTCCTCTGGTGGAGTAGAGAAGTCAGGGGAAGGGTCTTTGTTCATTTTGATAAGAGTCAACCTGTAAGCATTTTCAGTTGTCAGGCGGATGTGCTTATCAGTTATTATGCCCCCAGCAGCACTAAATACCCGCTCTGACAAAACGCAATCAGCAGGGCAGGCCAGCACCTCCAAGTTCCAGTTCGCCAGTTCGTACCACGTGTTCAGCTTGGACACCCAATAGTTGTAAAGCACAGAGGGATCACTGAGGACGCTGACACTGTCTGCTACGTACTCCTTCACCATCTTCCAAAACTTTTACATCCATGTGACACTAGGCCGCGCACCAGGGTGAGCAGTGGTGACTCTAGGAACAATATATAGGGGTGCACATAAGATACCACAGTCAAAAATGGGGGGCACTAATAATTTTCACCACTTAATCATACTACTGAAAAAACCCAAAATAAGTACAGTATATATAAATAAGAATACCAAATATGAGAGTATTGTGGTATGCAGGGATACCTTTTTATTGTACTAACCTAATACCTAACAGACAAGCTTTCAAGAGCTTTCGGTTCTTCCTCTGTATTGCTTCAGACCTGAGAAAGAGATAAACACTCTTGAAAATGTTTCTTTATAGTTTAAAGCAGTTTCAGCAAACACCAGGGCTGTGTAAATAATCCCATAAGTAAAATGTGTCACTAAAGAAGACCAATGAACAGATGCTCACAGGCTTATTTACAAAAGGGTGAAGAGTTTGGAGATGGGAACAATCTAGGACAACATAACTGAATAGGAAAGTGAGCTGAATTGGAGATTTTTATTCAAATCATCTATGTTGTCCTATATTGTTCACTTCTCCTGACTTAAAATCACAGAAATATAGTGGCCAATATGGGGGAACTGCTCAGACCCCAAACACTGTAGCGTGTTTCTCATTGGGGGAGCAGTCCCACCACATGTGGACCGCAGCAAACGACCATCCCCAGCAAAAAATGTGTACAATGGAGGATGCCGGCGTGGTCCACATGCACCACAAAGGCATCCTACACAAAATGGAGCATTGTGCGGATGAAAATATATAAATATATAAATCACAGAAAAAAAAAATAATGCACCAAATGGATATGCCACTGACTATACTAGCTAGTCTTACAAGCTGATATTAAAAACTGAGATTTTTGCCAATATATTCCTGTCAGGAACACATCAGAGCCCCTCATGCACCATGTCACGGTCTCTCAGCATGGCTAGGGGTCCTACCACTACGCTAGCTATGGTGTGAACATGGTCTGAAGGTGATGAAATCCAGCTCACAAACAAGCTTCCACACAACCGCATAGCAGGACAACGAATGCAATGTGAATAAAGCAAGACTCTAAGCTACACCCATATCAGACCGTGTGTTGGAGGTTACCAGGTGCAAAAGAATGTTAAAAGCCAGGTGAAGGTACATTCAATACATATAAAACAAAATCACAGAAATATAGTGGCCAATATGGGTGAACTGCTCAGACCCCAAACACTGTAGCGTGTTTCTCATTGGGGGAGCAGTCCTACCGCATGTGGACCGCAGCAAGCGACCATCCCCAGCAAAAAATGCATACAATCGAGGATGCCGGCGCTGTCCACATGCACCACAAAGGCTGAGCATTGTGCGGATGAAAATATATAAATATATAAATCACAGAAAACAAAATGCACCAAACGGATATTCCACTGAGTATACTAGCTAGTCATACAAGCAAATATTAAAAGCTAAGACTTTTGCCAATATATTCCTGTCAGAAACACATCGGAGCCCCTCATGCACCACATCACAGTCTCTCAGCATGGCAAGGGGTCCTAACACTACACTAACTATGGTGTGAACACGGTCTGAAGGTGATGAAATCCAGCTCACAGCCAAGCTTCCACACAACCGCATTCCTGTTCCTGACAGGAATATATTGGCTAAAGTCTCAGATTTTAATATCTGCTTGTATGACTAGCTAGTACAGGGGTGGCCAACCTGTGGCTCTTGAGCCACATGCGGCTCTTTGCTTCTTCAAGTGAGCCTCTAGCTGTGAAGCCAGGAAGCAGTCAGGTGGCTCACTCTCCACTCCATTTTCAGATCTCTTTTCCTGATCAGGCACTGTTACTACTTTGCAGCTCCAGCTCACTCTACACTACGTCCTGATGCACACAGTGTGAGAATGTAGTACATGGAGACACGCACTATGACCTGACGTTGTGCTCATCAGGTCACAGTGGAGAGCGTGTCAGACCTGCAGAGTATTAGGTGCCCGAGAAGGAGCCCAGTGCCTGATCAGGAGAGGGAAGAGATTTTTTTTAATGATAGAGCTGAGCATGGGGGTCTGATCTTAGCATGGGAGGTTCTGATCTGAGCATGGGGGCGGGGGGGGGGGGGTCCTGATCTGGGCAATGGGGGTCTGATCTGAGCATGGGGTGGGATCTTGATCTGAGCAATGGGGGTCTGATCTGAGCATGGGGGGCAGATCTGAGGATGGGGGGCTTGTTTGAGCATGGGGGATCAAATCTGAGAAGGGGGGAGATCTGAGCACTGAGGGTCTGGCACTGGGAGTCTGATTTGTGTTGTCGGATCCGAGCATTGGGGGTCTGATTTGGAGGCCTAATGAAGTTTGGGGATTTTATTGTAGGTCAGATGAGGATTGGGGATCTGATTTAGGAGTCTGATATGAGGTCTTATGAAAAATATATTTTTTCTTTTTTTTCTCTGCTAATGAAAAATAAGAAAAAAATATTTTTATAAGAGCTCAGATCAGATAAAAAAAAAAAAAATTAACTTATTTTTCTTTGTTAAAACCTAGGTGCATCTTGTAGGGCGAAAAATACAGTGACTCGTGTGTAAATGTATAGCTTGTGGCTCCTGGTAGTCATACACTTTTTTTGGGGGCTCTTTGGGTCTGTAAGGTTGGCCACCCCTGAGCTAGTATATTCAGTGGCATATCCGTTTGGTGCATTTTTTTTCTGTGATTTATATATTTATATATTTTCATCCGCACAATGCTCAGTTTTGTGTAGGATGCCTTTGTGGTTGATGTGGACCGCACCGACATCCTCCATTGTACGCATTTTTTGCTGAGGATGGTCGCTTGCTGCGGTCCACATGCGGTGGGACTGCTCCCCCTAATGAGAAACACGCTACAGTGTTTGGGGTCTGAGCAGTTCTCCCATATTTGCCACTATATTTCTGTGATTTTGTTCCATATGTATTGAATGTGCCTTCACTTGGCATTTAACATTCTTTTGCACCTGGTAGCCTCCATCACATGGTCTATATCAGGGTGTGGCTTACAGTCTTGCTTTATTCACATTGCATTAGTTGTCCTACTATGTGGTTGTGTGGAAGCTTGGCTGTGAGCTGGATTTCATCACCTTCAGACTGTGTTCACACCATAGTTAGCGCAGTGATAGGACCCCTTGCCATGCTGAGAGACCGTGACGTGGTGCATGATGGGCTCCGATATGTTCCTGGCAGGAATATATTGGCAAAAGTCTCAGCTTTTAATATCTGCTTGTATGACTAGCTAGTATAGTCAGTCGCATATCCGTTTGGTGCATTTTTTTTCAGTGATTTATACACTTCTCCTGACTTCTCCAAACTCTCTTGTGAAATAACCCTGTTGGTGTTGTTGGTGTGGGCAACTAATACTACTTATTCTGCTTGTAATGCAGAATGCGGCAGTCATGGGTGCGTGTAACTCAGGGTGCGTTGGTCAGGGGTGCTTGTAACGCAAGGTGCGCTAGTCAGGGGTGCATGTAACGCAGGGTGCGCTGGTCAGGTATCTATTTAATGTAGGGGGCGCTGGTCAGGTGTCCATATAACGCAGGGGGCGCTGGTCAGGGGTGCATGTAACGCAGGGGCGCTGGTCAAGGGTGCATCACAGATAGAAAAAGTACTTACAGTTCTGATGTGCTCTGTCCTCATGCCTTCTTCCTCTAAGTGTGGTGGCAGGGGGAGGGGCGCACAATAGATGTTTCCTGATGTTAAATCCCCAAGTCGCATTCATTTCTGCCTCTGCAGGCCCTGCTAGGCTTAAATATACAGGCAGCCAATGGCAGTGCTGCCCTCTCCCTCTCAGCCAATAGCAGCTGAGGTAGGTGCAGGAAGATTCATTTGGCTGCCGACTGCCAAGGAGCCCGTAGTGAAGCGGGTGGGCAGAATGGGCAGTACTTTCAGTTTGGCAAAACTGACAGATCGCTGCTATACTAGCGGCGGCGCGAGCCAGTGTTTTAAAAGGGAATCAGCGGAAGGGCATGTGGGGGGGGAAGGAATAATCTAGGGTGGTCAATTGCCCTCCCTTGCCCCCCTGTAGCGACGTCTATGTGGATGAGAAGCTGGCAGGTGTCATGAATCTATCCCAGGCCTTGGAGAGTGTTGCCCTGCTGTGGAACTGCTGTGTGTTCCCTTCTTCTCCCCTCCTCTGTTGCCCAAGGAACTACATACTCTGCCACCAGCATTATCAGCTTGAACTTATTGGAGCAATTTTTCAACAAGGACCTTCTGGCATTGCACCATTTTGCTAGTCCTCTCCACCACAGGAATGAGAGATGAGAAGTTCTCTTTGTAGCAGGAGTCGGGAAGAGTGAACAACCAGTAATTGGTGTTGGCCAAAATGCGTATAATGCGAGTGTCACGGGAAAGGCAGCATAACATAAAGTCAGCCATTTGTGCCAGAGTACCAACAGGCAAGACTTTGCTGTCCTCATCAGGAGGATGACTCTCAATCTCCCCATCTTCTTCCTCCTCTTCGGCCCATCCACGGTGAACAGATTGAATAAATCTGCTATGGGTACTACCTTCTGTAGCGTCTCGTGCTTCTCCTCCTCAACATCATCTAATTCGCGCTGAGAAGATGAACGGAGGGTTGTCTTGCTATCAGTTGCATATCATTGTGGTGCACCTTTTGCAGTGATTTATGTATTTGTATATTTTCATCCACACACTACTCCATCTTGAGTAAGATGCCCTTGTGGTGCATGTGGTCCACTGCCGACATCCTCCATTGTATGCATTTTTAGCTGGAGATTGCCGCTAGAAATGGATTATATGCGGAGGAATTGCTCCGCCGGTTATAAACACGCTACAGTGTTTGGGGTTTTTGAGCATTAACTCCCATTCAGGCCACTTTATATTAGTGATTGGTCTGGCTATCACCCTGTGTACTGTCTTCCCCCATTTCCACCTTTTCCATATGCAAAGTGTCCGCCTTCGTTGTGAGCAGTAAGCATTGCAAAACCTCACAGCGGTCAGACATCCATGCCCACTAGTCGCTTGTGAAGAGCGGAAGCTAACTGGAAAGGCGACAACCATGTTGCAGCTGGTATTCCACTACTGCCTTCTGCTGCTCACAAAGCCTGGCCAACATGTGGAACCTAGAGTTCCAGCGCGGGCTCATGTCACACAACAGTCGTGAGCTGGCAATTGTAAGCGCTGCTGCAGCGTTACCAGACCGGCGGCAGCTGTAGATGACTTTCGGAAATAGGCGCACATGCGGCGCACCTTCACCAGTAGCTCAGGCAAATTGGAGTAGGTTTTGAGAAACCGCTGAACCACTAAGTTGTACATGTGAGCTAGACATGGTGTCTGCGTGAGCTTGCCGAGCTCCAAAGCCGCCACCAAGTTGCGGCCCTTATTAGACACAACCATGCCTGGTTGTAGGTTGAGTGGCGAGAGACACAGGTCAGTCTGGTCCCTTATAGTGTTGGGTGAGAATATTTGAATCCCGAATATTAATCGCGAATATCGGCACTTCGAGAATTCACGAATATTTAGAATATAGTGATATATATTTGTATTTTTGAATATTCTAGATTTTCTTTCATCTGGACCCTCCCTGCTTCTTGCTTGTGGGCCAATGAGAAGGCTGCAATGTCTTTGTTTGAGCTTAGCAACATCCCTAGCAACCAATAGAAAAGTTGCCTACCCCTTACTATATATAAACCTCCCCAGCAGCCTTTTCTACAGTTGTTTAAAGTTCTGAGAGAGACAGCAGTGTCATTGCTGTGCTCTGTGCTTTTCACTCATTACATTAGATAGATAGTTAGATATCTTATATATAAAATACAGGTAGTTAGTGGGCGATAGTCAGTGTCGGTTATATCCTGATATAGTGTAGTTGGTGCAGTGTGTTAGGTAGTGTAATAGGTTCTGCTGTCCATACATACATACATGCTACAGACATAGTGCTGTGATGTCACAACAATACATAGTGCACCAATCAGTAATATGTAGTCAGACCTTCTAAAATGTGAAGTTTCACGTATTACGCCAAAATATTTGCAACATTAGTGCCGATTAGCGCAATCGCGAATATATTGGAGCCGTGCCAACCATTTTCTCCAGTCTCAGGAAACGTCTAACAGCTTAGAAAATGTAGCAAAAGTGACCCACGCCTATATTGCGCGAGCATTAAGCGAATATTACATTGCCAATTTTCGCAATCAATAATATAATATAATAATATATGGCGAATATTCTACTAAATATTTGCAAAATATCGCAAAGGCGAATATTGCCCCTGCCGCTCATCACTAGTCACTTATACCCTACCACAGCTCTGCGGCGGTGTGCTGTTTGTCACCTGAGCAAATTGGTTTCAGCTTGGCCTGTTGCCGCTTCCCCACTGCAGTGCTACACTGATTCCAGCTACTGACTGATGGCTGACTGGTGCTGCAAGATGAGAATTCAGAGGTGGAAGTGGAGGAAGAGGAGAAGGGGGGTTGCATCCACTAATGTTGGTGGTGGCCGAAATCCTGATGGAAGTAGGGCCCGCAATCCTTGACATCGGTATCACCTGTGCCATCCCAGGGTACGACTCACTCCCGGCCTCTACATCGTTTACCCAGTGTGCCATCAGTAAAATGTAGTGTCCCTGGCCACAAGCACTTGTCCATGTGTCAGTCGTTAAGTGGACCTTCCCATTAACTGCATTGGTCAGGCCACGGGTGATGTTATTGGAGACATGCTGGTGTAAGGTGGGGACGGCACCCCGGGAAAAATAGAGGGCGGCCTCAGTGTCCACAAGCCTAAATGGCAGCATTTTCAGAGCCAGCAAATTGGAATGTAGCACATTTAGTGCTATGGCCTGTGGGTGGGTGGCTGGGTTAAGGACTGGAGTAAAGACATTTGTACGCTGCGCTGGGACACAGAAGTGGATGTGGTCACTGATGGTGCTTGTGAAGGTTCAGGTGCAGAGTGGGAGGCATCCGGGCATGTGCCTTTGACAGGGGATTGGCCAGCACGTAATACAGGGGAAGAGGAGGTAGTGGTTTGACTCGCAGACACAGACTGTGGACCCAGGCGTTCGTCCCACTTATTAAGGTGCTTGGATGCCATGTGGTGGATTATGCTGGTGGTGGTCAGGTTGCTAGTGTTCACACCTGGGCTCATTTTGGTACGGCACAGGTTGCAAACTACTATTCTTTTGTTGTCTGCACTTTACAAAAAAAAGTGCCATACATGCGGAACACCTAACCCTTGGCAAGAGAGATTGCCCCCACACCAAACAGGCCCACAACTGCTCCGGGGGAACAGTTGTGGGCCTGTTTGGTGTGGCCCGCCTTTTCCCTTTTACCACCCCACTGCCTCTTCCAGCCTGTTGTGGTGCTGAGCATCCCTCCCCCTCTGTACTGCTGTCCTCGCTCGGCTTGCCACCTTTCTAGGTCGGGTCAGTGATTTCATTGTCTACCACCTCCTCTTCCACTTCCTCACTCTGGTCATTCTCCTGACTTGTTGACCTAACAAGATCCTCACTTATTGACAAACTGTGTCTTATCCTCAACTTCTTTAGACACTAATTGCCGTTGACTTATTGGCATCTGTGTCTCATCATCATCATCCACCTCGTGAAACACTAGATGTCTTTCCCCACTGTCATCTTCTTCTGACTGTGGATACTCAAGAGTTTGAGAATTAGTGCACAAGATCTCCTCATGTCGCTCTTCAAGAGGGCTTGGCGAGAGGCCCAAATCAAGAAATAGCAGAGAAAAGAGCTCCTCGGAATATCCGAGTGTGGGATCACTTGTTTGCCAAGACTCTCCATGGTGGGAGAAAGGAGGATCAGGGTGAGGATTTTGTTGACCAGAATCTTGGCTACGGAGACTGGACTTTGTGGAAGACAGGGTGGTTCTTAAACGACTGGAAGTATTATCTTCTGCAATCCAACCAACCACCTGCTCTCACTGGTGTGACTTCGAGAGTGGTGTTCTGTGCTGCCCTGCAAACTGGGACATGCAGCTAGGTATTGTGGATGAGTGTGTATCTTGTGCTCTGGCAGCAGGCACAGTTTCACCGCGTCCATTGCCACGGCCTCTGCGTTCACCATCAGCAACACAGCCACTTCCTCGTCCCTTACTGCTTGCATTGAGCATATTATATATATATATATATGTTTGCAAGTATGTCACACATACAGTAGCACAGGTTTTGTAAGTGTATGCACAAATAAATTACACTGAATGTCGCAGATATTTAGGATGCGCAAACGTTATACGGGAGATGCAGCGCAGGTAATGTCGCACCAACATGGCTATGGCATTACAGTGAGTGCCAGTACTTCCACACACGTTTATTGGTTGCATAGCAGCCAACAAACATGCGGAGAGGAGACTCGAGCATCGCGCTCGAGCACAAGCAGTGTTCGGCTAAACTCCGTGATGTGCTGAACATTGCGATGCACGAGTCAAAATGTTGTTTGCCGAGCATGCTTGCCCAACACTAGTACCTAAATCTAAACCTATTTTTAAGCTGTTCTTTGGCTGATGGAAGTTTTGCTGGCACAGAGTGACACAGCAGGTCATTGCCTGCTCACCTTAAGAGGTATTAATAGTAGCAGTCACTGTTTTTATGGGTTCATCTCTCCTTGAAAGTAGATGCCTATGAACAGCATAGAAATAGGTTTAGAGTTAGGTATCCATCTGTATAGTTGTCACCTTGCTGTTGGAGGATATTTTCTGATCAAAAAATATATCTGCTAAGAACTTCTGATTGCTTATTAGATAAGATATTAGTTTGTAAAGTTTGTGCTGGGGAAAATAAGCATTTGATACACTGGCAATTTTGCACGTTTGCAATGTTTATCATTGAAAATGTGAGAAAAGCCTTTTGTTGCTTAGAGGTTACTTTGGTTTTCTTTGTGACATTGTGGACTATTACACACTTTTCTGGTTGGCATAATCTTTGTTGTTTAACCACTCCTGGGGAGGATAATAATGCTCTTGAATTTCCTCAATTTTTACACAATCTGACTGTGGATTGGTAGTGTTCAAACTTTTCAGAGATAATTTTGCAACCCTTTTCATCCTGATGAGCATCAACAACTCTTGTGTGTTCTCAGAAATCTTCCACAAACATTTTATGAAGACCAGGTTTTGATAGATACATCCTCTCTTAATTATCTGCTAATCCCAAAGGCTCACATACATTTGCCACTCACAGACAATGTCATATTGAACAATTTTCCTCAGTAAATAAATTACAAAGTCTAATATGATTGACTCATTTGTTTGATTTGGTTATCTTTATTTAGTTTTAGGACTTGTGCGAAAATTATGATGTAGTTTTACTAAATGTAAAATGTATACAGAAATACAAAAAACTGGTGTGTTCTCAAACTTTGAAGCACCACTTTATATGGAAAAAAAACATTTACACCGACAATTTTACAATTCAACAATCCATCAGGTTAAAAATGTATAACAATTCATGTTAGAGATACAGCCTTGAAAAATTCATACCCCTTGAACTTTTTCCACATTTTTTTTCATGTTACACCCACAAACATGAATATGTTTTATTGGGATTTTATATAGTAGACTAACACAGAATAGCAAGTATGTGTTAAAAGAAAAGAAAATGACATATGGCTTTCAAAATGTATAATAAGTAGAGTTGAGCGAACCCGAACTGTAAAGTTCGGGTTCGTACCGATCTTTAGGTTTTTCGGCACCCGGACCCAAACATTTACGTGCAAAGCAGCCAATCAACAAGCGTCATACTACTTGCCCCAAAAGGCCATCACAACCATGCCTACTATTGGCATGGCTGTGATTGGCCAGCTGTAGCATGTGACCCAGCCTCTATTTAAGCTGGAGTCACTTAGCGCCACCCGTCACTCTGCTCGGATTAGTGTAGGGAGAGGCTGCAGCTGCTGTGAGGGAGAGATCAGGGAGCGATCTTATCAAGAACTGGTTTATGTACTTAGCGATCTACAGAAAAAGTGTTTTGTGGGTGCAGTACACAATTTTTTTAAGCCTGCCCTGAGCCAACTACTACTGAAAATTGACTTTTTTTTTCTTCATTTCATCAATATCAATACCTGAATGGCAGCCATTTTATGCAACAATAGTGCACAAGCATAGACTTTCTGCAAGTCCAGAAATACAGCTTTGGCATACTGGGGTGAAAAAAGCCTCACATATACTGCATATCTGGGATTACACGTGCATAAGTGACTGTCACATTTAGGCCATAAATACAGCTTTAGCATACTGGGGTGAAAAAAGCCTGTCATATACTGCACATCTGGGATTAGACAAGCATAAGTGACTGCCACAATTAGGACAGAAATACTGCTTTTTGATTAGGGTGAAAAAAGCCTCTAATATACTGCACATCTGGGATTACACATGCATAAGTCACTGTCACATTTAGGACAGAAATACAGCTTTTTGGTTACTGGGGTGAAAAAAGCATGTAATATACTGCACATCTGTAATTACACATGCATAAGTCACTGTCACATTTAGGACAGAAATACAGCTTTTTAGTTAGGGTGAAAAACCCTCTAATATCCTGCACATCTGGAATTACACATGCATAAGTGACTGTCACATTTAGGCCATAAATACGGCTTTGGCATACTGGGGTGAAAAAATCCTGTCATATACTGCACATCTGGGATTAGACAAGCATAAGTGACTGCCACAATTAGGACAGAAATACTGCTTTTTGATTAGGGTGAAAAAAGCCTCTAATATACTGCACATCTGGGATTACACATGCATAAGTCACTGTCACATTTAGGACAGAAATACAGCTTTTTGGTTACTGGGGTGAAAAAAGCATGTAATATACTGCACATCTGTAATTACACATGCATAGGTCACTGTCACATTTAGGACAGAAATACAGCTTTTTGGTTAGGGTGAAAAACCCTCTAATATCATGCACATCTGGGATCACACATGCATAAGTGACTGTCACATTTAGGCCATAAATATGGCTTTTTGGTTACTGGGGTGAAAAAAAGCCTCTAATATATTGCACATCTGGGATTACACACGCATAAGTGACTGTCACATTTAGGCCATAAATACGGCTTTTTAGTTACCGGGGTGAGAAAAGCCTCTAATATATTGCACATCTGGGATTACACGTGCATAAGTGACTTTCACATTTAGGACAGAAATACAGCTTTTTGATTACAGTGAAAAAAAACCTCTATTATACTTCACATCTGGGATTAGACAAGCATAAATGACTGTAAACATTTAGGCCATAAATAAAGCTTTTTGGTTACTGGGGTGAAAAAAGCCCCTAATATATTCCACATCTCTGACTACACATGCATAAGTAAATGTCACATTTAGGCCATAAATACGGCTTTGGCATAATGGGGTGAAAAAAGCCTGTCATATACTGCAGATCTGGGAATACACATGCATAAGTGACTGTCACATTTAGGACAGAAATACAGCTTTTTGGTTGGGGTGAAAAAACCCTCTAATATACTGCATATCTGGGATTACATGTACATAAGTGACTGTCACATTTAGGCCATAAATACGGCTTTGGCATACTGGGGTGAAAAAAGCCTGTCATATACTGCACATCTGGGATTACACATGCATAAGTGACTGTCACATTTAGGACAGAAATACAGCTTTTTGGTTAGGGTGAAAAAAACCTCTGCTATACTGCACATCTAGGATTAGACATGCATAAGTGACTGTCACATTTAGGCCAGAAATACAGCTTTTTGGTTACTGGGGTGAAAAAATCCTCTGATATACTGCACATCTAGGATTAGACATGCATAAGTGACTGTCACATTTAGGCCATAAATACGGCTTTTTGGTTACTGGGGTGAAAACCCCTCTAATATACTGCACATCTGGGATTAGACAAGCATAAGTGAGTGTCACATTTAGGACAGAAATACAGCTTTTTGGTTAGGGTGAAAAAACCCTCTAATATACTGCACATCTGGGATTAGACTAGCATAAGTGAGTGTCACATTTAGGCCATAAATACAGCTTTTTGGTTATTGAGGTGAAAAAAGCCTCTAATATATTAAACATCTGGGATTACACATGCATACGTGACTGTCACATTTTGGCCATAAATACGGCTTTGGCATACTGGGGTGAAAAAAGCCTGTCATATACTGCACATCTGGGATTACACATGCATAAGTGACTGTCACATTTAGGACAGAAATACAGCTTTTTGGTTAGGGTGAAAAAAACCTCTGCTATACTGCACATCTAGGATTAGACATGCATAAGTGACTGTCACATTTAGGCCAGAAATACAGCTTTTTGGTTACTGGGGTGAAAAAAGCCTCTGATATACTGCACATCTAGGATTAGACATGCATAAGTGACTGTCACATTTAGGCCATAAATACGGCTTTTTGGTTACTGGGGTGAAAACCCCTCTAATATACTGCACATCTGGGATTAGACAAGCATAAGTGAGTGTCACATTTAGGACAGAAATACAGCTTTTTGGTTAGGGTGAAAAAACCCTCTAATATACTGCACATCTGGGATTAGACTAGCATAAGTGAGTGTCACATTTAGGCCATAAATACAGCTTTTTGGTTATTGAGGTGAAAAAAGCCTCTAATATATTAAACATCTGGGATTACACATGCATACGTGACTGTCACATTTTGGCCATAAATACGGCTTTGGCATACTGGGGTGAAAAAAGCCTGTCATATACTGCACATCTGGGATTACACATGCATAAGTGACTGTCACATTTAGGACAGAAATACAGCTTTTTGGTTAGGGTGAAAAAAACCTCTGCTATACTGCACATCTAGGATTAGACATGCATAAGTGACTGTCACATTTAGGCCAGAAATACAGCTTTTTGGTTACTGGGGTGAAAAAAGCCTCTGATATACTGCACATCTAGGATTAGACATGCATAAGTGACTGTCACATTTAGGCCATAAATACGGCTTTTTGGTTACTGGGGTGAAAACCCCTCTAATATACTGCACATCTGGGATTAGACAAGCATAAGTGACTGTCACATTTAGGACAGAAATACAGCTTTTTGGTTAGGGTGAAAAAACCCTCTAATATACTGCACATCTGGGATTAGACTAGCATAAGTGAGTGTCACATTTAGGCCATAAATACAGCTTTTTGGTTATTGAGGTGAAAAAAGCCTCTAATATATTAAACATCTGGGATTACACATGCATACGTGACTGTCACATTTTGGCCATAAATACGGCTTTTTGGTTACTGGGGTGAAAAAAGCCTCAAATATATTGCACATCTGGGATTACACTTGCATAAGTGACTGTCACATTTAGGACAGAAATATAGCTTTTTGGTTAGGATGAAAAAACCTCTAATATACTGCACATTTGGGATTAGACAAGCATAAGTGACTGTCACATTTAGGCCATAAATACGGCTTTGGCATACTGGGGTGAAAAAGCCTCTCACATACTGCACACCTGGGATTACACATGCATAAGTGACTGTCACATTTAGGAAAGAAATACAGCTTTTTGGTTAGGGTGAAAAACCCTCTAATATACTGTACATCTGGGATTACACATGCATAAGTGACTGTAACATTTAGGCCATAAATACGGCTTTGGCATACTGGGGTGAAAAAAGCCTCTCATATACTGCATATCTGGGATTACACGTGCATAAGGGACTGTCACATTTAGGCCATAAATACAGCATTTTTGGTTAGGGTGAAAAAATCTTTTGATATACTGTACATCTAGGATTAGACATGCATAAGTGACTGTCACATTTAGGCCACAAATACAGCTTTTTGGTTACTGGGGTGAAAAAAGCCTCTGATATGTTGCATATCTAGGATTAGACATGCATAAGTGACTGTCACATTTAGGCCAGAAATACAGCATTTTGGTTACTGGAGTGAAAAAAGCCTCTGATATACTGCACATCTAGGATTAGACATGCATAAGTGACTGTCACATTTTAGCCAGAAATACGGCTTTTTGGTTACTTGGGTGAAAAAAAGCCTCTGATATACCGCATATCTAAGATTACACATGCATAAGTGACTGTCACATTTAGGCCATAAATACGGCTTTTTGGTCACTGGGGTGAAAAAAACCTCTCAAATACTGCACATCTGGGATTACGTATGCATAAGTGACTGTCACATTTAGGCCATAAATACAGCTTTGGCATACTGGGCTGAAAAAAGCCTCTCATATACTGCACATCTGTGATTACACGTGCATAAGTGACTGTCACATTTAGGCCATAAATACAGCTTTTTGGTTAGGGTGAAAAAACCCTCTGATATACTGCACATCTAGGATTAGACATGTATAAGTGACTGTTACATTTACGCCAGAAATACGGCTTTTTGGTTTCTGGGGTGAAAAAAAGCCTCTGATATACTGCACATCTAGTATTAGACATGCATAAGTGACTGTCACATTTAGGCCAGAAATACGGCTTTTTGGTTACTGGGGTGAAAAACCCCTCTAATATACTGCACATCTGGGATTAGACAAGCATAAGTGACTGTCACATTTAGGCCAGAAATACGTCTCTTTGGTTACTGGGGTGAAAAAACCCTCTGATATACTGCACATCTGGGATAAGACGTGCATAAGTAAATGTCACATTTAGGCCACAAATACCGCTGTCATATAGAGTAAAAACAAAACAAAAATAGAGTGCAATACCCTACATCAGTGTTTATATTGGAGGTTAATTATTTTTTAACATTCTTAACCACTTTTTACTTTGCTTTGTGAACGCTAACTATGAGGCAAACATCTAATAAGGGATGTGGTCATGGTCGTGGTGGTGGTTTTGGTGGTGCAGGGAGAGGACGTGGCTGTTCTGCCACAGCTACACGTCCTCCTGAACCTACCTCAGGTACCAGTACCCGCCAGAATCTACAGCAATATTTGGTCGGGCCTAATGCCGTTCTTAGGATGTTAAGGCCTGAGCAAGTACAGGCGCTGTCAATTGGGTGGCCGACAGTGAATCCAGCACGTTAACATTATCTCCCACCCACTCTGCAGAAAGCGCACAGGTGGCACCTGAAACCCATGCCCATCAGTCTGTCACATCACTCCCGTGCATATCGGGGAACCTGTCTGAGCCTCAAGTCATGCAGCAGTCTCTTATGCTGTTTGAAGACTCTGCTGGCAGGGTTTCCCAAGGGCATCCACCTAGCCTTTTCCCAGGGGTGGAAGACATAGAATGCACTGATGCAAGACCACTTATGTTTCTTGATGAGGACATGGGAATACCATCTCAGCACGTCTCTGATGATGACGAAATACAGGTGCCAACTGCTGCGTCTTTCTGCAGTGTGCAGACCGAAAAGGAGGTCAGGGAGTAAGACTGGGTGGAGGATGATGCAAGGGACAATGAGGTCCTAGACCCCACATTGAATGAAGGTTCTGCCACTGACTTTCAGAGTTCGGAGGAAGAGGCAGTGGTGAGACCGAGCCAACAGCGTGGCAAAAGCGAGAGCAGGGTGCAAAAGCAGAGCAGCCGTCGAACAAAACAGTTTGCCTGCTACTGGTCACCGTCAATAGGGACCGAGCACACCAAAGGCAGCTTCAAGGAGATCCCTGGCATGGCACTTCTTCACACAATGTGCTAACGACAATACCTGAGTGGTTTGCACGCTGTGCCATCTGAGCCTGAAGCGAGGCATTAGCGTTCTAAACCTTAGCACAACCTGCATGACCAGGCATCTACATGCGAGACACGGGCTGCAGTGGAGTAAGCACCTTCAAAACCCCTCCTGCCCCCTCTTCTGCTGCTGCCTCGGCCTCTTCCTCCACCTTTGGAGGAACGTTGGCACCTGCCGCCCAGCAAACAGAGAATGTGCCACCAACAACACCACCTCCATCACCAAGCATCTCCACCATGTCACACAGAAGCGTTCAGCTCTCCATCTCACAAACCTTGGATAGAAAGCGTAAATTCCCACCTAGCCACCCTCGATCCCTGGCCCTGAATGCCAGCATTTCTAAACTGGCCTTTGAAATGCTGTCATTCAGGCTGGTGGAGACGGACAGCTTCAAACAACTCATGTTGCTTGCTGTCCCACAGTACGTCGTTCCCAGCCGCCACTACTTCTCCAGGAGAGCCCTGCCCTCCCTGCACAACTAAGTATCGGATAAAATAAAGTGTGCACTGCGCAACGCCATCTGTGGCAAGGTCCACCTAACCACAGATATGTGGAGCAGTAAGCACGGCCAAGGACGCCATATCTCCCTAACTGCACACTGGGTAAATGTAGTGGCGGCTGGGCCCCAGGCGGAGAGCTGTTTGGCGCACGTCCTTCCGCCGCCAAGGATTGCAGGGCATCATTCTTTGCCTCCTGTTGCCTCCTCTTCCTACTCGGCTTCCTCCTCCTCTTCTTCCACCTCCTCATCCCGTCAGCGACAGACCTTCACCACCAACTTCAGCACAGCCAGTGGTAAACATCAGCAGGCCGTTCTGAAACTGATGTGTTTGGGCGACAGGCCCCACACTGCGCAGGAGTTGTGGCGGGGTATAGAACCACAGATGAGTGGTTGCTGCCAGTGGGCCTCAAGCCCGGCCTGGTGGTGTGCGATTATGGGCGAAATCTTGTTGCAGCTCTGGGACTAGCCCGTTTGACGCACATCCCTTGCCTGGCGCATGTGCTAAAATTGGTGGTGCAGAAATGTATTCACATCAACCCCGACATGTCTGAGATGCTGCATAAAGTGCGTGCCGTCTGTGCACGCTTTTGGCGTTCTCACCCTGCTGCTGCTCGCCTGTCAGCGCTGCAGCGTGACTTCGGCCTTCCTGCCCACCGCCTCATATGCGACGTGCCCACCAGGTGGAACTCCACCTTGCACATGCTGGAGAGACTGTGCGAGCAGAAGCAAGCCATAGTGGAGTTTCAGCTGCACCTCGCATGGGTGAGTCGCACTGTGGAACAGCACTACTTCACCACCAATGACTGGGCCTCCATGCGAGACCTGTGTGCCCTGTTGCGCTGTTTCGAGTACTCCACCAACATGGCCAGTGGCGATGATGCCGTTATCAGCATTACAATACCACTTCTATGTCTCCTTGAGAAAACACTTAGGGCGATGATGGAAGAGGATGTGGCCCAGGATGAGGAGGAGGAAGAGGGGTCATCTCTTACACTTTCAGGCCAGTTTTTTTAGCAGTGGCTCAGAAAGAGGATTTTTGCAACAGCAGAGGCCAGGTACAAATTTGGCCAGCCAGGGCCCACTACTGGAGGACGAGGAGGATGAGGATGAGGAGGAGGCTGCGGATGAAGCATGTTCACAGCGGGGTGGCATCCAAAGCAGCTCGGGCCCATCACTGGTGCGTGGCTGGGGGGATACGGAGGATGCAGACGATACGCCTCCCACAGAGGACAGCTTGTCCTTACCTCTGTGCAGCCTGGCACACATGAGCGACTACATGCTGCAGTGCCTGCGCAATGACAGCAGAGTTGCCCACATTTTAACATGTGCTGGCTACTGGGTGGCCACCCTGCTGTATCCCCATTACAAAGACAATGTGCCATCCTTAATTCCCTCACTGGAGCGTGATCGGGAGACACGCGACTACAGGCGCACGCTGGTAGATGCGCTCCTGAAAGCATTCCCGACTGACGCCGGGGGACAAGTGGAAGCGCAAGGTGAAGGCAGGGGAGGAGGTAGAGGTCGCCAACACAGCTGTGTCAGCGCCAGCACCTCAGAAGGCAGGGTTAGCATGGCCGACATGTGGAAAAGCTTTGTCACCTTGCCGCAACCACCGGCCCCAACTGCTGATATGGAGCGTGTTAGCAGGAGGCAGCATTTGAACAACATGGTGTAACAGTACCTGTGCACACGACTACACGTACTGACTGATGGTTCTGTTGTATTGCTGGGTGACATGAACCCCCTTTTGCCGCGAATGAACCCCTGCTGTGCCTGGGTGACAGAGGCCTAAATCTCTCAAAATCCTCTGTTGCATTGCTGGGTGACATGAACCCCCTTTTGCCGTGAATGAACCCCTGTCCTGCATTGCTGATTGGGGTCTAAATCTCTCAAAATCCTCTGTTGTATTGCTGGGTGACATGAACCCCCTTTTGCCGTGAATGAACCCCTGTCCTGAATTGCTGACTGGGGCCTAAATCTCTCAAAATCCTCAGTTGTATTGCTGGGTGACATGAACCCCCTTTTGCCGTGAATGAACACCTGCTGTGCCTGGGTGACAGGGGCCTAAATCTCTCAAAATCCTCTGTTGTATTGCTGGGTGACATGAACCCCCTTTTGCCGTGAATTAACCCCTGCTGTGCCTGGGAGACAGGGGCCTAACTCACTCAAATTCCTCTGTTGTATTGCTGGGTGACATGAACCCCCTTTTGCCTTGAATAAACCCCTGCTCTGCATGGCTGACAGGGGCCTAAATCTCTCAAATTCCTCTGATGTATTGCTGGGTGACATGTACCCCTTTTGTCGCGAATGAACCCCTGCTCTGCATTGCTGACAGGGAACCAAGTTTAGTGAAAACATCTGTTACTGATCGGAAGATGCGCAACTACAAGCGCGCGCTGATAATAGCATTCCCACCTGACAGCGGGGCACAGTGGAAGCACAAGGCGAAGGCGAGTAGGAGGAAGAGGTCGCCAACGCAGCTGGGGCACCACCAGCACCTGAGAAGGCAGGGTTAGCATGGCCCAAATGTGGAAAAGCTTTGTCAGCCTTGGAGGTGCTGACCAGCCAGTGTAGTATAGTATAAACGTGTGTTTAGCACGGCAGAGAGCATTATCACAGGTCGCAGCCAATGTGGACAAGCTTACGTTTATTAAAATGAACCAGGCATGGATCCCATAGGACTTGTCTGTACCTTATGGAGAATAGACATTTATACCAGCCTCAACCATCCATTCTTGTACTCAAGTGCACTTATTTCTAGTTTTATTTTGGTATATGTCCCAATATTTTGGGGGATACCCCAATTTAAAAATAAAAAATAACACAAATCAGTGTTGGCTACCTATTCCTCCTTCACCGCCGCTTCCATCTACAACGCCACGTCAACCTAGACCGCCACATACACCCATCCACCGCCTCCTCAACCTCCTACTCCTAGATCCAGATTGTTATTTTTTATTCTGTATTTTATGTTATTTTAAGTCATTTCCCTATCCACATTTGTTTGCAGAACAGTTGCCATGCTTTTAAGAACATTTTGATGCCTTTTGCAGCCCTCTAGCCATTTCCAGGACTATTTTAGAGCCATTTTAGTGCCCAAAAGTTTGAGTCCCCATTGACTTTAATGGGGTTCGGGGTCAAGTTTGGGTCAAGTTCGGAACCCAAACTTTTTTTTCAAGTTCGGCCGAACCTGCAAAATAGCTCAAGATCAGTCAGATTAGATGGAGAACATCTGTGAACAGCAACTTTGAAATCTTTTTTTTATTTTTTTTTAATCCATAATTGATTCAGATTCTGCAGTAAAGAAAATCCTGATAAATTAGGTATCTTATACAGTATAGAGTTGTATTGAAAAGAATATTAAACTGCATTTTCAATAAAACTGTATCCAAAAAAGTAGCATACTCTTTTGGCATATATATGTTTGTCCATCAAAGTCTGTGGCCACATTCTCGTATCAGTGGTTTTCTTTTTTTGAGTATACATGGTAGTTTTCTACAAACATGTTGTAAATCAATGAATATTGATTCCTGATGTACGGTATTTAGTTACCTAATTTTAACTAATGAGAGGATTATTTATTATCTATTAGTCAGATCAAAATTTGTTACAATGAGTGTTTATCAATTTCCAAAACCCAACGTGTCAGTGAATTACTTGGGCAGACTTCTGACTTCAATGTAAATTTGGCTTATTGATTTATGATGGCAAAAACAATAATCTTTATTTTTATAGTAACAATACCTAGTCGGTCTGAATAAGTAACTAAACTGTTACCGGGATACTCAAAAATATCAATAATAGTTACATATGTTCATGAAATAGCTGCTCTGTACAAATGCACTTTTAATAGTTATTTTGTATTTTGTCGTTGTAATACATGTGGTTAAATGTCCCGAATTGTATTTAATTATATTGCACACAGGCACTTTATATTAGATTCACCTTTAATCAATTAATAATGGCCCTAATATTTAAAGAGGTTTACACTTTATTAATTCTGCATTTCAATAATGTAAGACAGTATGCAACTATTGTTACTATTCACAATTAGTAATTAATCCTCACTGTAATTTATTTTTATGTTGCACTTAGATAACACCTTTAGATTGAATATCAATATTAGTCAAATCTTTATATTAGCACCAAAGGTAGATTAGATATTTATATCCTGTATTTTAAATAAGCCCTTACGGCCATGAATTAATAACTTTTATTCCCTAGCCATATTTAGATTCCTCCCAAAATAAACGTTTAGGCCCACAAAATTATGTAAAAACAATAAATTCCCTTCATAAAAAATGGTCCGTTTCCCCATTATGTTCTATACCGCTCCGTGAGTTATAAATGAAGGTTCGCACAGCAGAAGAGGAAATCGGCATAGTGCGCATGACAGTCCTACGGCCAGCAGGCTTCCCTCTGTCTCCAAGGAGATCCGACGTCGGTGACGTCAGTCAGTGTCGCGCTTGACACGTGATTGCCCTCTCCGCCGCTTGACTCAGGAGACGGGCGGAAGTAATTCCACAAGCGGCCGATAAGTGATGAGTCATGCGCCAACGTAGCCTGTCATCCCGTACCCTGCACATGTGACCACAACTGCCTGCACAACATTGTTAAATACTGGCCTTCTAGCCCCATTTAATCACTCCTCCTGAGGACGCAGCACGGCGAAATGTACGTCGGGGAGATCCAGCACCTATTTTTGACCCTCATAGGTAGGTTCACATTCTGTCAATGGCTAACTGTTTGATACTAGTTAATTCAGGTTAGTTGACAGGGGGGATGACGTGATGACGTAGAGTACGTCGCGCTCTCCGCCTCCCCGCGGCTCAGCTGTCCTGTTGCCTTGAACCTCCTGGCGTCCTCGTGCTGATTTTTCGTCCGCATCTTCGTTATGACCGCCTGACAAGCGCTACTGCACCGACTGTTGAGCTTGGACGTGGAGTCTGTCCTTGGCTTCTGCTTATCCTGCCGACCCTGCTGATCCTCTCTCCTCCTCTCCTCCTCTCCTCCCCTCCGTGCCGTCGTCTTTAGTTCTGTGTATGGACTTCGTTGATCTACTGTTCTCCTCCCTGTGGCACTGTGAGTAGCTCTTTTGTGTTTCTCCCGGCCGATGGTCTGCGGGACAGGTTGATGAAACTCACCCAGGACTGCTCCAGATTCTCCTTTCTCTTTCCTCGTGCCATTTTTTAGTGATTTGTTCCCTCTCCTCTCCTCTTTGATGTTGCTGTGACTAACCTCCCTGTGATCCTTGACTGTAATTAACCCTCTGTGGAGATCGACGGGCTGCTGGAGGACTCTTCAGGGGGCTTGTGCGATTTCTATGATGTGTTTGAGCCCCTCCCTGTGCTTCTGGATTTTGTTCGCTGTCCTCCCCTCTTCCTTTGCCCTGCTGGGATCGCCTGTGCAAACTTTACTTTGATGGGCTGCTTGAGACTGTGATTTACTCATTTTCTGCTGCTGAGGCCCCTTGGGACTTCCAATCTCTGGCTGGTGGAGGAAGGTTGAAGACTGGTGAGACTGTTCCATTTTTTTTTTCTTTTTTCCTCCAGATGTCTTTTCTTTTGGATGATATCGATCATTAAATTAAAAAAAATACTTTTTCCATTCTAAAATACATTTGTAAAAAGTAAAAAGTGAGGTTATGAACATAAAAGGAGCAAATTATAAAGTATAAACCGGAAAAAGTGGAAAAAGAGAGGAAAAAGGAAAGAAGGGGAGAAAGAGCACAAAGAAGAGGGAAATAAAGAAATAAAAAAGAAAAAAGAAAAGAAAAGGGGAAAAAGAGGAAAAGAAAAGGAGAACAAATAAGAAGGGAGAGGAAGAAGAAAGAGAAAAAAAAAAAGGGAGGGAGGGAGGGAGAGTGAAAGGAAAGAGGAAAAAGGAATAGAAGGAAAAAGAAGAGAAAGGAAAAAAAAATTAAAAGGAAAAAAAAAAAAAAAAAGGATAGAAAATAAATTTAAGACAAAATAGAGAAGGGTAAAAGAAAGAGGAAAAAAAAGGAAAAAAAGGAGAAGGGGATAAGAGAAGAAAAAAAAAAAAAAAAAGGCACGAAAAAGGGATGGCTCCAAAAGCTAGTAGGCGCTCTGCTGACCTCTCAAGTCAGAAACCTGGGTCCAAAACTGTTGAAACAACAAAAATTGACCAGTTTCTGATGGCTCCGAGGGTCAATACGAGGGGCGGGCAAAAGGAACCTGTCACAAAAAAAAATGACGATTCAGAGATGACTGATTTAGAACCACAAAAAGCCTCTAGATACCCCGAAGAGGAAGACGGTATAATGGGGGAAGTTATCCCTAATGACAACTCCTCTCCGTTAGAAGAAATACTGCTAGCGGTTAAACAGAATGGGGATTTAATACAGGTTGTTACAACCCAACTTGGGTTTATCCAAGTTGATGTGGGACTAATAAAAGACGATCTCTCAAAAATACGAGACAGAGTTAACAACCTCGAGAGTTCCGTTACCCTGATACAGAATGAATCCAAAAAAATAAATACGGAAATCTCCACATTTAAATCAGAGTACAACCTTCTGAAGAAAAAGGTGGCGGACCTTGAGGATAGGTCACGAAGATATAACGTGAGAATAATAGGGATTCCAGAGGGTGCGGAAGAGAAGAACCCAACCCAATTTATACAGAAATTAATTCTTGAGAATTTTGGGAAAGACTCGTTTTCTTCCTTTTTTATGATCGAAAGAGCTCATCGGATCCCAGGGGGTAAACCAATTTCAGGGAGACAACCTCGGACATTCCTTGTTAAGCTATTGACCACCGGGGATAAAGATATCCTCTTGAGAAGGGCGAGGGAATGCTCACCGGTTATATATAATGGGAATAGATTGGCCTTCTTTCCAGATTTCTCAAAAGATATACAAGAAAAGAGACGCACATTTATCACTGTCAAAAAGAGGCTAAGAGAAAGGGACATTAAATATTCTCTTATATTCCCAGCAAAATTGCGGATTATTTTTAATGATAAAACTCTTTTTTTTGACACCGCGGAAGAAGCCGCGGACTGGCTTGAACGAAATAATCTATGATGCAATTGTGTTATGATCTGGCGGGAATAATAATTGTTCTAAGGGGCTTACACCCGTAAATGTATTTCTCTTCGCTTCTTAATGGGGGTGGCTGAGCGGTGGGAGTGCGGGAGGGATGGTCATAGGAAAGAAATCTACTACAATATGTGGTGGATTACCTGTATGTGGGGGGGGGGGTTGGGCTGTGGTGCGTCAAAATGGGTGTTTCCTTTTTTCTTTTTTTTTTTTCTTTTTTTTCCTCTTTTTTCTTTTCATTTCCTCTTGTCCCATTTAACCGTTGTTGATGAGTTTGACTAGAATTATTGCTTGGAATATACGTGGTTTGGGGGATAGAGGAAAGAGACAGGTGGTTTTTGACTTGACTCAGGTCCATTTACCAGCAATAGTATGCTTGCTAGAGACCCACCTCACTGAGGAGACCTCTAGGGTGGTCGACAGGGGATGGGCTGCGCACTCTTATCATTCTACCTTCTCCAATTATTCAAGAGGTGTTACTGTCTTGATACATAGACTTATTGATTTCGTTTGTGAGGCATCCTCTGTCGACCAACAGGGGAGATTTATTTTTTTATACTGTAGGTTAAGGGGGAAGACATGTATTTTGGCCTTTGTCTATATTCCACCACCATTTTCTTTTTCGGTCCTTAACTCTTTGGTACTATTTATGGATAAATGGCCAGAGTGCCCAACATTGATTATTGGCGACTTTAACTGTGTCATTGATCCTGTACGTGATAGAGTCTCTACGAGTGTCAGGAGTGACAGCCCGGTCCAGGGGTCTCCCCTGGCACGGTTTTGCCTAGAGGCTGGATTTGAAGATGTATGGGAATATTTAGGACAGGGGAAAAGGGCTTTTTCATGTTTTAGTAAAGCAGGTAAATCGATGTCTAGAATAGATCTTGCATTGATAAGTAGGAATCACGTGAAATTGGTAAAGCGAATGAAATATGAAACGAGGTCAATATCGGATCACTCTCCGTTACTACTTGAACTCTGCCTATCTCAGGAAAGATATACACCAAAGCCCCTTTTTAGACTAAATCCTTATTGGCTATCAGTTATAAAGACACATGAAATAATCCAAAATGAAATTGGCCGATTCTGGGATAGTAATTATGGCTCAGCAAAAATTCAAGTGGTATGGGACACTTTTAAGGCGTATATGAGGGGATTGATGGTTAGTAACATCGCGAACCTTAGAAAGGAGTACGGGAAAAAACAGAAAAATCTAGAAGAATGTGTAGCACTGGCGACAGAATCCTTCTACATTAATAAGACGGAGGAGAATAGGGAAAATATGCAAAGAGCTACACAAATATATTCAAATATAAAGTTTTTATTAGACAAGGCCCAACAGAGCCTCTTCTTTAAAGGGCAAAAATATTTTACCGAGTCAGGGCGACCCGGGAAATTATTGTCCAGAGTAATTTTAAGTCAACAATCCAAAAAATATATAGATAAGGTTCGATTGATCGATGGTAGGATGGTCACTGGACAGGGTCCGGTAGAAAAAGCCTTTGTTGACTATTTCCTCGATTTGTATAAAGCCGATTCCAACATCACAGATGATAAGATGGATTACTATCTTGACAGGATTATTGTTCCAACTATTACTGAGACGCAAAAGAAAGCACTTGAATTAGAGGTCTCAATTCAGGAACTTGAGGGAGCTATTAAATTATGTTCAGCCAACTCCACTCCCGGTTCAGATGGGCTCCCATATGAATTTTACAGTAAATATAGGGATTGCATCCTCCCGAGACTGCTGGAGGTTTTTGCTGAATCAATGGAGGATGGGAAGCTGCCAGATTCAATGATGGAGGCTGTAATAATATTAATTCCAAAAAAAGGCAAGGACCCTTTAGATTTAGAATCTTATAGACCAATCTCACTGCTTAATGCAGATGTAAAGCTTCTTGCGAGGGTCCTTGCTACAAGGCTTTCTAGAGTCATTTCCTCTGTTGTCCATCCGGATCAGGGTGGCTTTATCCAAGGCAAGGGCACACATCATAATCTACACCGGCTTTTTTCTAATATTCAGGCCCCTGGGGGGACCGCTCGCTCCATCCTGTCATTGGATGCCTCTAAGGCCTTTGACAGGGTGGAGTGGCGCTTCCTCTGGAAGGTTCTGGCAAGGATGGGTTTTGGGGAAAAGTTTATACGTACTCTTAAGTTATTGTATAGATCTCCAAGGGCAAAATTGAGTCTTAATGGAATCCTGGGTAGGAGCATTGATTTAAATAGAGGCACGCGGCAGGGCTGTCCATTATCCCCCTTGTTATTTGATATTTATATCGAACCCCTTGCAATGGCCATCAGGCAGAATGATCAGGTTAAAGGATTTGGTACGTTAGGAGTACAAGACCGTATCTCCTTATATGCGGACGATGTTCTGTTTTTTATAGATCATACGGAAATTACTCTTCCTAGGATTATCCAAATGGTTAAAGTATTTGGTGAGGTGTCTGGTTTCCTTATAAATTGGGCCAAGACCAGCTTGATGCCATTGGACCCCCTGCCACCTAAAGAGCTTCTTGTGACACAGTTAGACATTGTTGACACTTTCCAATACTTGGGTTTGACTATATCACCTCGGGTTGAAAATTTTGTACAACTTAACTTGATCCCCATAATGGTAAGGACTAGAGCTAAAATAGGGATCTGGCTGAGACTTCCCCTATCTAGAGCTGATCGAGTTTCACTAGTTAAAATGGTGATACTACCACAATTTCTTTATGTGCTCAGGAATACACCTATTTGGATACAAGATAAATATTTCAAACTCATTGAAAGAATAATTAATGACTTAATATGGGGAAGAAAGCGAGTTTGAATAAAGCTGGAATATTTGTATAGATCAGTGGAGTGTGGGGGGCTAAATCTCCCTTACTTCAAAGAGTACTTTATTGCAGCCCAGCTATTGATGTGCTACGAATCAGAGAACAGTGCATTGCTGGGGAAATTGGTAACTAGCCATGCCCACAATAATATTTTTACCTTGTTGGAATCTGGTCTAATGAAGAATTATGAGAGTGGCTATAGAGAGACTATAAAAATGCTCCTGAAAATGTGGGCGACAACTAGGACATGGTTGAAGGTTAGGGGTTCACTTACATTTACGCCCCTATGGCATAACTTGTACTTACAAAGGCTGGATGATATTGCAGCCGACACATTTTGGCAGAAGAATAAAATTCTGTATATTTCACAGGTAGTTAAAGATAGAGAAATCAAACCATTTATAGAGATGACACATAATATAAGAAACCTTTCATGGTTTAGGTATTTTCAATTGCGTTCAGCACTATCCAGTTTGGATGATAAACGGGTGTTGGATATAGATAATTCATCTTTTCTGAATGATTGGGTAGGGGGTACACTCTCTAGAATAAAAATATCAAACATATATAAGTTATTACTTAAGGCACGGTTTAGTGATACACAGTCACCAGGACAAAAAGCGTGGGAGGTGGATTGTCCGAATTTACAAATAGAAGGGTGGGAGAATATTTTTGGGAACTTAGTCTCACTATCCCAGAATTTCAACCATGTTTTAATACAATTCTATATTTGACACAGATTATATATCACTCCTTTATGGATGAATAAATGTGGTTTAAGAGACACTCCAATTGCCCCAAATGCGACTCTGTAGGAGCGGATTTTCTTCATATGATATGGACTTGTCCTGAACTCACAAACTACTGGAATAATATAAATAACTGTATTATGAATAAACTAAAAATACGAATCCCTTTTGAACCACAAGTATTTGTGCTTAATGATTTTTTCAAATTAAATAATCACAAGTATCAAAAGATCCTCCTGAGCAGGATATTGATGCTGGCCAGAGTGTTGGTCAGTCGGACCTGGTTTGCTCGACACACTCCAGATATAACTACATGGAGAAATCTAATTGCTAAGGTAAAAAATTATGAGAAAATTATCTTTAAACAGAGGGAAGCTGAGGAGAAGTGGATTAAGATATGAGGGGGAAGGAGGACTTGATTAGTTGTGTTTAAATCTTTTATTTTTTATTTATAAGGGTCCTTATTTTGATGCACCACAGGTAGGGTGGGGAGGGGAGGGAGGGAAATAGGGTTGGGGAGAAATTGTATCCTTTTTTTTTCTACTTTCAATGTTTTGATATATTAATTAATAAAGATAATGAAATTAAAAAAATAACTTTTATTCCTAGCCATATTTAGATTCCTCCCAAAATAAACGTTTAGGCCCACAAAATTATGTAAAAACAATAAATTCCCTTCATAAAAAATGGTCCGTTTCCCCATTATGTTCTATACCGCTCCGTGAGTTACAAATGAAGGTTCGCACAGCAGAAGAGGAGATCGGCATAGTGCGCATGACAGTCCTACGGCCAGCAGGCTTCCCTCTGTCTCCAAGGAGATCCGACGTCGGTGACGTCAGTCAGTGTCGCGCTTGACACGTGATTGCCCTCTCCGCCGCTTGACTCAGGAGACGGGCGGAAGTAATTCCACAAGCGGCCGATAAGTGATGAGTCATGCGCCAACGTAGCCTGTCATCCCGTACCCTGCACATGTGACCACAACTGCCTGCACAACATTGTTAAATACTGGCCTTCTAGCCCCATTTAATCACTCCTCCTGAGGACGCAGCACGGCGAAACGTACGTCGGGGAGATCCAGCACCTATTTTTGACCCTCATAGGTAGGTTCACATTCTGTCAATGGCTAACTGTTTGATACTAGTTAATTCACTTAACAGCATATGTCCTTCGGTTTAGGAATGGTAATAGTCTCCATATACCTTCATATGGGTGATTGCATGTAGAATGATAATGCTAGTGCACCCCAGCTTCATAGTTTGAAAGAGCTTACCTTCCTGCTGACATATACCATTGATGGTCCCTTCCATGTTAATAGTCTTACACAAGTAATAGGTGCTTTAGTAATTAGATTCCTTTATCACAAAGGCTTATTATTATCTGTACAAATTCAATTTTATAATGGTATAATCATGTTTACAATTACGATTGTTCAATAAAGATCATGTATAATTTTTTTTTAAATTCTATGGGATTTTGTGTACTCATTTAGTGAAGTTTATTTATATTTATTTTTATAGTGCCAATATATTCTGTACCACTTCATAAATCAGAGGTACATATAAAAAAATAAATCAGACATTGCATAGTAAATAAAACTAGGCACAAAAGTTAAAACCGGTGGTTGCGCTGAACATTATGAGCCTCGCTGATGAGGCTGATAGTGTTCAAGCAGTAATTCTTATTTTGGCCACCAGATGGCAGGCCAGGATAAGAAATTAGCAATTTTCTGTGTAAATCCCATTTTAAAAATAACTGATAGAACAAAATGAAACAAAAAAAAGATAATTTGTAGGCTCATATTTGAGCTTTAAAAGCATCACAAAAAAAATAAAAATGGGTAAAAAAATATATAAAAAAATTGATAAAAGTTTAAATCACCCCACTTTCCATATAATAAAAAAAATAATAATACCTAAATAACAATAAATATAAACATCATTGGTATAACCACAATATAAAACGCCAATACAATTAAAAAAAATAAAAAATTATATTCCAATACGGTGATTGGCAAAATAGATAGAATGGTCATAATGGCCGATTTGCCATTTTTTCATTGCTTCTCTTAGCAAAAAAAAATAAAAATAAAATGTGATTAAAAAGCCACACACACTCCAAAATGGTATCAATAAAAACTTTGGATTGTCCCGCTAAAAAATGAGCCGCTAAATAGCTTAGTAGACATAAGTATAAAAAGTTATGGGGGTCAGAACATGGTGATATACAAAAATTATTTTTGTATCAAAGTTTAAATTTATATTTACACTATTTAGACATAAAAAAACCTATGCATATGGGCATAGTTGTAATCGTACTGACCCAGAGAATGAGGGGCATGGGTCAACATTGCCACAAACAAAACACCGTGGGAACAAAACCCGTAAAGCTGTGGAGAAATTGCTTTTTTTGCGACTATCCACTACATTTTATGCCATAATTAATGGTGGCTAGTGATAATCGAGCACCAAAGTATTCGGGTGTTCGGGTTTTTGGCCCGAACACATAGTTATATTTGTGTGCTCGTCCGAGCACCCGAGTATAATGGAAGATAATGGGAGACAACCAGGCACCCCCTGCTCTGAAGAGGAGAGGGTACCTGGCAGGGGCGTAGCTAGAAATGCAGTGGGGCCCATGGCAAAAAAATCTCCCCCCCATCTCCCACCCCCACATATCTATCGGGCCTCCCACCACCCCTTCCAGAGCTCCCACCCGAACACCCATCCTAGATCTCCCACGCCATGAGCTGTGCTGAACAGCCTGCCGGATCCGCCCTGCCGCAAGTGTAAAAGTACCCTTATTCTATCATATAAGAAGGCGGGGGGAGAAATCCCAGAACTAGAGTGTGCCCCCCAAAAGAAGGAAGGGGCGCCCTTCTTATCACTGCTGGCATCTCTTTTTAACTTCAGATCATCAGACTCTCACTTACTAATTACAGTACACACCCCTGTAGTGTTCACCATCAGACAGGGGAGGGAAGAAACCCCAGTTGGGGGGCACACTCTAGTTCTGGGGTTTCTTCCCTCCCCTGTCTGATGGTGGACACTACAGGCCAGGGTGTGTGTGCTGTAAATTTGTAATTAGTGAGAGTCTAATGATCTGAATTCTGAAGTTAAAAAGAGCTGCCTGCATACCTGCAATGATAAGGAGTGTGCGGGGGGTCCTGTCTCCTTGCTTCTCTTGGGGGCCCCACACCCTTCTTCACTTCAGGTCTGCAGGCAGCTCTTTTTAACTTCAGAATTCAGATCATTATCAAGTTCAACATCATCACAATACTGTACTGATCATCATAATCTTCTGAACCTTAGTTCTAAGTTCTCACAATTCTTCTTCAATTAATCACTTACTTTTAGACTGAGGCACACTGGCACAGTCAGAACAGAAGCAGGGCAGCTGTTACAGCAGGCATTTGGCAGCTGCAGGCACAGGCACAGAGGCAGGACTGGAGACAGTGGAGTGAACGCCGGAGTGGAGGCCACTGACCAGTTGAGGAGGAGGGAGCAGACTGGAGAAGGGTCAGACTCGGACCGGTCACCGGTCCCACCACAGCACAGGCAGGCTGAGCTGAGGCACAGGCTGGCAGCAGTGAGACTGACACTCTCAGTCAGTCTCAGACACTGCTGCGGCAGGAATCGAGGCCACTCCCTCCTAGACTCCAGGACCAGGTATAGTACACACCCCCGTAACCCCAGCCAACCCCCTCAACCGCGGCCTCTCTCATCTGCTGCCCGGCCCCGTCGTGCTCTCACTGCCCTGCTCTCTCCTGACTCCTTCTCCCCGTCCCCAGCCAGGCCCGAGCTGCGGACCGCCCACGGATGGGCCGGCAAGTGGATGTAGAAATAAAAAATAAAAAAATCAACAGGCCCCATCGGGCCCCCAGTGGCGTAGGGCACCATAGCCACTGCTATGGTTGCTATGGCGATCTCTACGCCACTGGTGCCTGGTCCATTGGAAAAGGTAGGAAAGTGACAGAAACACCACCTAAATGGATTGGGAACAGCATGGGGATGCATCTTGGACTCCCAGGTTGATGCTGGGAACCATGTTGTCCAAGTGGCACGCCACTTTTACAGACTGACAAAATTACACACAAAATACCCAAAAAAATCTATTTTACATGAAAAATTGTTAGTAAACATTCTTTCCTGTATATTCAATTGTATATAAAGTGCAAGTGCTGCAAAAAAATTACAAGGAAGAGGCACTCTGAAACAGTCTGTATATCACATGAAGGAGGGTCTCATTCACATTGTGGTACAATTGTTGGGGTAGTGGGACTCCTACACTCATAAAGCCTATGCACTAAGTGAAAGGGCTGCCAAAAATTACAAGGAACCGACACTTCAAAACACCTTTTGTTACACATAAAGGAGGGCATCATACACACCCTTGAAAAATTATGATTGATGGCCTGCTGGTGAGCCTCAAAAACATTTGGAGCAAGGGCCTGCTGATCTGACCATATAAAACCTTAGGAGCGAGGGCCTGCTGCTACATTGGTGACTCTAGATAACCTCTGCACGATTGCACGTCCCCGTGATGGCGACAATAGATTTGGATGTCTGCCCTATCAATTTTCAATGTTTTTTCTGCGCCAACCATGGTGATTACAGGTAACGGGGAATAAGGGTTTGATGCCGGAGAGGGAGCTTGAGAATGGGATACCACATCCAAGGGAGGTCAATGGCTGAAATCTGATTGGCTGTTTTTGCCTTGTCCCTTTTTTTTCTAATTGTGAACCACCCAGAGAGGGTGGGTCAAGTTAGTGAAGCAGAAGCATGCAAGGAAGGCAGCAGGCATGTGGCAATTACCCACTCCCGACTTGGCGAGGAAGTGATGATAAATAACAATACGGAACTGCTAAGCGGCCCTGTTATTGGAATGAGTACACTTTCCGTTAACGAGGATCTATTGGAGGGCAAGTCTTGTGCCAGCATCCAACTTGCTCCCGGCCTCCACAAAGTTCACCCAATGTGCCATCATGGTGAGGTGTCACGGCCACGGTTATGGCCGTGACTCCTTGGGAGCCGCATACAGTTGCCCGCGGTTTGGGTAGTTGTTTCAACCGCAGCTTGAGGCATGTTGTTGTTTGCCTCAAGTGCGGTTGCCGCAGACAACAGTGATGTGTGCGGTTCCCTGGGAGTTGTGTGCGTGTGTGTATGCACGTTTGTATGTCTGGTGTGCACTTTGTGTTGTCTGGTGTGCACTTTGACACTTTCCCTTCACTGTGGCTGCCCGTGGCAACATTTGGTATATTGTACATGTGGTGGCAGTGTCCCGGCCTTCGGGCTGTCCCCCAGGACGGCTGCCACCCATGTCGTTGTCTGCGGCAACAGCCACAGTGTGATCTTAGTTTGGTCACTTCCCCTTTATGTGTGTTTCCCTTCTGTGGTGCTGGAAGGGTTAACTCCCTTCCCAGTGTGTGTGTGATGTCACTGGGTGTGTCCGACTGTGGGGTGTGGCTTCTTGGCCTATATAGCCTTGGTGTTTGGCATGGCTCAGTAGGTTGCTTCAGTCATGCTTGGCTGGAGCAGCCTCCTGTGCATATTACCTGCCAGTGAGAGCCACCCCTGTGGTCATAAAGATATTGTCCTTATGTTTATGTCTTGCTGTGTGTGATGTTGTATGTTATTTTCTGTTGGGACCTTCCTATGTGTTTGGTGCAGCTTACGGTTCTGGATTCCTGTTTGTGCAGGGATCCAGTCAGCAAGGCTGTGACAGGTTGGTGGAACTAATAGTTTGCCTGTCATTCCCGTAAGGCTGTAGGAGTTCCCCTTTTTCCAACAGCTTGGCCATTGAGACTCCTGCTCCTCCGTGCCTAGGAGGAGTAGGTCGTCTTACCCAGCTCCTAGCTCAGGGATCTGCGGAGGGTAAGTCAGGGCTCCGAGGTTCCTGCGCATGGGTCCTCCTACCTTTAAGGTCGGCCCATGCAGGTTAGGAGTTAGGGTCAGGTTAGGGATGCTTGAGGAGGTGACCTGCTCCCTATCCTGTTCTCATGGCCGAGTATCCACAACATCATCTGGCATCGCACGGCTGAGGATTTCCCCCATCCTCAGCCATGACATGAGGATTGTGTTGACCAGACTCTTGGCTACAAAGACTGCACTTGTAGGTGAGGGCCTGCTGCTGCTTTGTTGACTCTAGATAACTTCTAGGCGATCGCACGTCCCATGATGGCGGCAATCCATTTAGATGTCTGCCCTATTAACTTTGAAGCAATTTTTCAAAAAGGGCCTTCTGGTATTGCACCGTTTTGCTGAGAGATGAGAAGTTCTCTTTGTAGCGGGGGTCGAGAAGGGTGAACAACCAAAAATCCTTATTGTCTAAGGCAGGTTGCGGGAAAGGCAGCCTAACATGAAGTCAGCCATGTGTGCCAGAGTACCAACAGGCAAGACTTTGCTGTCGTCATTAGAAGGTGAGCTGACACTTTAAAAGAATTTAGGTAAGGGGCCTGCAGGTGAGCTGACCCTGTAAAACATTATATGTGAGGGTCTGCAGTTGAGCTGACCCTGTAAAACATTATATGTGAGGGCCTGCTGCTGAGCTGATGCTCTAAAACATTATATGCTGGTGCCTGCAGGTGAGCAGACACTGTAAAATATTATATGTGAGTGCATGCTGTTCAGCTGACCCTATAAAAAAAAAAATGTTGAGGGCCTGAAGTTGAGCTGACCCTATAAAAAAATTTAGTTGAGGGCCTACAGTTGAGCTGACCCTATAAAAAAAATGAGAGTGGAAGGAATATATACAATCTGGATGAGGAGCAGGAGAAAACAAGAGTCAACCATATACTCTTTTTTGTGGTGAAAAAGGTACATGGGAATGCACTACAGTAAATTGAGTACATTATAAATGATAGATTAAAATTGCCTTTATGTTCATCAGCAGTTCAGCTCTCCTCTGGTGGAGTTGAGAAGTCAGGGGCAATCCAGGCCTTGTTCATTTTTATCTGAGTCAACCTGTCAGCATTGTCAGTGGACAAGCGGATACTCTTATCTGTTATAATGCCACCAGCAGCATTAAATACACGCTCAGAAAAAACGCTGGCGGCAGGGCAGGCCAGCACGTCCAAGGCATAGAGCACAAGTTCATGCCACGTGTCCAGCTTGGACACCAAGTAGTTGTAAGGCACTGAGAGATCATTTAGGATGCTGAGACAGTCTGCTATGTATTCCTTCACCATCTTCCAAAACGTTTCCCTCCTTGTACCACTAGGCCACGCTTCAGGGTGAGGTTGCTGGTGGGGTGTCATGAAAGTGACCCATGCCTTGGAGAGTGGTGCCCTGCCTTTGTTGGAACTTCTGTGTGTTTCCCTTGTCTCCCTTCCTCAGTTGCCTAAGAAAGTACAGACTTTTCCGGCCGCGTTGTAAGATGGAGAATTTTGGAGCAATCTCTCAACAAGTACCTTCTGGTATTCCACAGTTTTACTCATCCTCTCCACCACAGGAATGAGAGATGAGAAATTCTCTTTGTAGCGGGGGATGAGAAGGTTTAACACCCAGTAATCCGTGTTATCTAAAATGCGTATAACGCGAGGTTCGCTCGAAAGGCAGCCTAACATGAAGTCAGCCATGTGTGCCAGAGTACCATAAGGAAAGACATCAATGTTGACATTAGGATGACTCTCCATCTCCTCATCCTCCTCCTCTTCTTCTGCCCATCCACGCTGAACAGATGAAATTAAACTTCCATGGGTACTACCCACTGTAGCAGAGGCAAATGTCTCCAGCTCCTTATCCTCCTCCTTTTCTTCATGGTCCAATTCCTCTGAGAAGACGAACTGTGGGTGGTCTGGCTATCACCCTGTGTAATGTCCTACCCCATTTCCTCGTCTGCCACATTCAAAGCGTTGTCCTTAATTGTGAGTAGCGATCTAATTGAGAACCAGGAGTGGGATGGTTACGCTGATAATAGCGTTATCGCCATTCACCATCTGTGTGGATGCATTAAAGTTTTTTTTAAATCTCACAGAGGTCTGAAATAACTGCCCACTCCTCGCTTGTGAATAGTGGCAGTTGACTCAAGAGGCGATGACCATGTTGCAGCTTGGCGTGCTCATGTCGCACAACAGTCTGTGAGCAGATACAACGTTGACAGACCGGCTGAAGCTGTGGACAACTTGCAGAAATGGGCACACACACAGCGCGCCTTCACTAGTAGCTCTGGCAAATTGGGGTAGGTTTTAATAAACCGATGAACCACTAAGTTTAAGACGTTGTCTAGGCACGGGATGTGTGTCAGGTTGCTGAGCTCCAAAGCCGCCACCGTTACGGCCATTGTCAGACACAACCACTGATAATCTTACTGTATATGTCACAGAAAGCAACACACTATGGACACTAGATTAGGCCCAGATTATTTGAATTTGCCCTAAAGAAACAGTTTTCGGATGGAGTACGGTATATGTCATGGATGTGTATTACACGCACACACTACAGAGACAGTAGATGAGGACTGGCCCCATATTATTAAAATTTACATAAAGATACAGTTTTCGGATGGAGTACTGTATATGTCACGGATGTGCATTAAACGCAAACTATAGACAATAAATGTGGCGCTGATTATTTGAATTTACCCAAAAAGACACAGTCTGCGGATGATGTACAGTATTTGTCACTAATAAGTATTAAAGAAAAATATCTTGCTGCTGTCAAACACACATACACAGTAGTCCTTAAAAGGACTTTGGGGTCTTTGAAAAGCTTTTGGTAGTAAAAATAGCAAATTTCTCTCCCTGCACTATCTGTCCCTTACTCAGCACAGTAGAGTCCCTAAGACTGATCTATTTAGCGCAGGTAAAAATATATTGCTGCTCTTAAACACACACACACAAAGTAGTCCTTAAAAGGACTTTTGGGTCTTTGAAAAGCTTTCTTCAAATAATAAGTGAGGATTTTGCTCCCTACACTGCCTTTCTCTTCCTACCTTCTGCTCTCCCTGACTATAACTGATCCGAGCACGTGTCATCGGGTGCTATATAGCACCCGATGACGCATTCCGTCCAGACAATCCCTGTAATACCAGTAGCCAACAGTGATGGCTGTTCTTACATGCACGTTTATTGGCTACTAAGCAGCCACAAAACGCGCTGGAAGGAGACTCGAGCATGGCGCTCGAGCACATGCGGTACTCGGCCTAGTTCTGCCATGTGCCAAGCATAGCATGCTCGCTCATCACTAATGGTGGCATTAGAAAGTACAACTTATCCCGCAAAAAGTAAACACTCATACAGCTATGTGAACAGATATATAAAAAAGTTATGGCTCAAGGAAAATAGGGAAGAAAAATTAAAACGCAAAAATGAAAAAAAAAAAACTCCAGTAGTAAAAGGGTTAAAGAACATATGTCAATAGATTTGTATCTTTAAAACTAGCTAGCCATCTGTTTTGGTCCCATGTTCATATATGCTGTGACACAGTGAGAGGTTTTGTCTGGGAAAACAGGTATTTTCCTCCCAGCATGTGCTGCTGGGCTGATTTACAGTCACGTGAAGTCAAATACCGGACCGGATTTTAAGTGCCAGTCTGGGTTTTGGCAGCACCTGGCTGTCCTTAAATAGGCAGCTGGGCTCAGAAGCTAGGTCTCGCTGAGTTAGGATCTGGGAGCCTTGTATCTGGATGAAGGCTTGTTACCTGTTTGGCGTGAAAACAGGTTGGTGCTGCTATGGTCAAAGACTCTTTGAGGCAGAATTGCCGCATGGTGTTAATTAGCACCAACACCACAAGGTGACTTTTTGTTTGATTATGCAGCATATTTTGTCACTTGCCTAAAGTGTGAATAAAATACTGAACTGTTTGATCCAAAGAATTTGTTGTTGCCTCTATACTGTGTCCGCTAATCCTGTCTACCAGAGCGAAACCCCACAATTGGTGGAGGATGCGGTCATAAGCAGTGAGGCTGGCGTGAATGGCGATTATTTTGGTTTCTCAGGTTTTTGCATTTTTCAGGTACAGTTGTATGTCGTACATTAAACCAGCTGTATTACAACCAGTGCCCGACGACAAAATGGAGGCTGTTGTGAAGGCCCTCATGGAAACTAATCTGAAACAGCGAGAGACAAACCTGCAGCAATGTGAGGCAGTCCGTTCCGCGATTCCTAAGATGACCCCTGCAGACAACATCAAAACCTACCTGGGGGATGTACGAGAAAGTGGCCATCAGGGAAAAGCTTCCCCGTGACCAGTGGGCTGAGGTCGTCACTCTGTTCCTGGCATCCGATTCCCAGCGGGTGTATTTCGACTTGCCGGACAATCAAGATGCCGACTACCAGAAAGTCAAGGGTGAGATTCTGGCAAGACTAGGGATGAATGTGTTGGTCCGGGCGCAGGGGGTGCATCAGTGGGGGAACCCAGTATTATAACTTACTTCACCTCTTGCAAAAATGGCTACAGCCTGACAAGCTGAGTCTCACTGCTATGCTGGATAGTATTTTAGCGATATGTTCTGGAGGGCTTTGCCATACCCTCTCCAGCACTAGATCGGTCAGGTGTCTCCGGGCAATGCCCTTGAGATGGTGGACCTGGTGGAAAGCTATGAACCTACCAGGAATCTAAAGGAGGGTTCTGTCGGGAGGGGGGTCAGCTAACCCATGAAATCTCCACCCCAGGCCCAGAGATTTGATCCAATAAAACCCGCCTGGGATGTATCCACGGCAGACCTGGCTCCGATAGTCTACAGGCGGTGTCAGGAGCCTGGCCATGTAAGGGCTGACTGTCTCCATCGGGTTGAGCCCATGGACACTAACTAGGGTTACCGTCAGTCGCTATATGCCAGGAGGCTGTGTGCATTAGGTGCCCCAGAGTCTCTAGATCATTTGTGCCAGGTGGAAGTGGGAGACACTCCAGCAGAGGCTCTGTTAGTGACCCTAGTAAGGGCTACCCTGGTGCGGTCCCCTGATTATACTGGCTGGAAAGTCGGGGTGATGTGCCTCCACGGAGACTTAAAAGACTACCCCACCACGCTGGTATCTCTAACTACGGTGGCCGGTAGATGAACCCATGAGGTAGCTGTCACCATAAATCTACATTATGAACTCATAATAGGGAGATACTTCCCGGAATTCCAGACACTGTGGCCTGCTATGAGAGTGACTGATACCCATGAGACAGGGGTAGCCATAGCAGAATGGCCCTGCTCAGGGGGGATACCAGAACCCTGGGAACCTGAGACCGAAGGGCCAGCGGTAGGGGTGAATGCAACTTTGGTAGAAGAGGGAAAGGCCACCCCGCTAAATGCGATGGTGGGAGACGTGGAGGACTTGCCGTCAGGTCCTGAATTGGCAGATCTCAATGTCTCTGGGGATAATTTTGGTACTGCCCAATGTCGGGACCCAAACCTATCCCACGCCTGGGAAAATGTGTTAATAGTAGGTGGTGAACCACAACAACATCAGGATATGTTGTATCGGGTAAACTAACTACGAGATGAGCCTATTGAACAGTTGGTGGTCCCCAAGGCTTATTTCAAGCTTGTGGTAGATCTAGTCCACCAACACGTTCTCTGAGGTCACCTGGGGCTGCAGAAAACTTCAGCGGTTTTACTGGCCCAGCATATTCAAAGAAGTTATCTGGTAGTCTCGCCCGACCTACCAGATAACTATCCCCCAACCAAATTTCTGTAGTCCCCTAGTACCTCTGACGATTATCGAACTACCATTTGACTGAATAGCTATGGACCTCATAGGCCCAGTACCAAAGTCCGCCATAGGGCATCAACACATCTTAATCATTCTAGACTACTCCACACGGTACCCAGAGGCGGTGCCACTGTGACATACCTTGGCCAAACTCATAGCTAAGGAATGAATGAAGATGTTTTACCGAGTAGGATTACCTATGGAGGTTTTGACCGACCAAGGGACTCCTTTTATGTCCAAGGTGATAAGGGAACTCTGTAAGTTGCCGCACATAAAACAACTACAGACGTCCATTTACCATCCACAAACGTATGACCTGGTAGAAAGGTTTAACCAAACATAAAAAATATTTTTAAAAGGGTGGTGGCTAAAGATGGGAAAGACTGGGACCTCCTTCTGTCATATCTCATGTTCACAGTGCGAGAGGTGCCTCTACTGGGTTCTCGCCCTTGGAACTGCTATATGGCAGACACCCTCGCGGTCTCTTGGACGTGGCCAAAGAGGCGTGGGAGCAACAACCCACTCCACATAAAAGTGTCATTGAGTATGTTACCCAGATGCAAGATCGGATAGAGACAGAGTTTAGTATATAATCGGCAGGCTCAGGTCCAGATCTTTAACCTGGGTGATCAGGTTTTGGTTCTGGTGCCGACCGTGGGCAGTAAGTTCCTGGCTAGGTCGCAGGGGCCCTATGAGGTACTCGAGAAAATTTGAGATGTAAACTACAAGGTACACCACCCAGGGCGGCGAAAGCCAGAGCAGGTTTACCATGTGAATTTACTCAAACCGTGGAAAGATAGGGAAACCTGTACAGAAGACAGCATGCGGCCAGGTTTTCTAGGAGAAGAGTTACCGGCCCCTCTGTCTGATGCAAGAGAGGCGGCTGCCACAGAAAAAATTGCTGACAGCATCTCCTCTAAACAGACTCAGGAGGCCAGGGAGTTTGTTAGTCGGAACATGGATGTGTTCTTGGAACTCCCTGGACGCACTTCCATAATCCAGCATGACATTGTCACTGAGCCTCAGTCAAAAGTCAGATTAAAGCCATACCGGGTACCCGAGGTTCGGCGACAAGCTATATCAGAGGAGGTGCAGCTAATGTTGCAGCTAGATGTCATTGAGGAATCAAAAAGTGAGTGGGCCAGTCCTATAGTATTGATACCCAAGCCGGACAGGACATTGAGGTTTTGTAAAGACTTTCGAAAACATTAACGAGGCTTTCAAATTCAATGCGTATCCCATGCCTCGGGTGAATGAGCTCATCGAGATGTTAGGACAAGCAAGGTATTTTTCTGTTTTTGACCTCACAAAAGGGTACTGGCAGGTGCACTTAATGGAGGCTGCCAAAGAGAAAACTGGCTTCATCACACCTGAGGTGCTGTATCACTATATGGTCTTACCCTTTGGTCTGCATGGCGCCCTCGCCGCTTTTCAGCAACTAATGGACATTGTGCTTCGTCCACATCATCGGTATGCTTAGACTTACCTGGATGATATTAGTGATACAGTAATGACTGGGAAAGTCACCTACCCAAAGTGCAGGCTGTAGTGGACTTCCTTGGGAAAGCTGGCCTAACCACTAACCCCCAAAAATTTGCGATTAGGTTAAAGGAGACTAAGTACCTGGGGTATGACATTGGTCACGGAGTCATCAAACCCCATGTGAACATAATAGAGGCGATACGGAACTGGCCTGACCTGTCACCACTAGGCAAATAAAGTAATTCCTGGGAATGGTGGGCTATTACTAGTGTTGATCGAGCACCACCATAGGATGCTAGGGGGCTCTACCGAGCACCTGAGCACAATGATAGTCATTGTGAGAATACGAGCATTAAACCAGGTACCTCCTGCTCTGAAGAAGGGAAGGTGTCTGTTTCATACGAACAGTTCCTAAATTGATGGAAACACCACTTAAATGGTTTGGGAACAGCATGGGGTGGATGTCTGGATGCATCTTGGACTCCCAGGTTGCTGCTGGGAACGATGTTGTCCGAGTAGTACACCACTTTTTTAGACTGACAATAATACACACCAAACCAAAGATAAAATAAGTTTTAGATGGAGGAAGAATTGTTAGGAAACATTCTTTCCTATATATTTACTTGTATATAAAGTGCAAGTGTTGCCAAAAATTACAAGGAAGAGGCACAGAAAGGCCTCATTCACATTGTGGTAATATTGTTCAGGTAGTGTGACTCCTACACTCAAAACCTATGAACTAAGTGAAAGGGCTGCCAAAAATTACAACGAACCAGCTCTCCAATACACCCTTTATTACACATAAAGGAGGGCATCATACACCCTTGAAAAATTATGATTGATGTCCTGCTGGTGAGCTGACCCTCTAAAAAATTATATGCAAGGACCTGCAGGTGAGCTGACCCTGTAAAAGATTTTAGGTGCAGGCCTAATGGTGAACTGACCCTGTAAAAAATTGTAGGTGAAGGCCTGCTGGTGAGCTGACCCTCTATAAAATTATATGTGAGGTCCTGCAGGTGAGCTGACCCTGTAAAAGATTTTGGGTGCGGGTCTGCAGGTGAGCTGACCCTGTAAAAGATTGTAGGTGAGGGCTTGCTGGTGAGCTGGCCATCTGAATAATTATATGTGAGGGCCTGTAGCTGAGCTGACCCTGTAAAAGATTGTAGGTGAAGGCCTGCAGCTGAGCTGACCCTCTAAAAAATTATATACGAGGGCCTGCAGCTGAGCTGACCCTCAACATAAATGATATGCGAGAGCCTGCAGGTGAGCTGACCCTGCAAAAGATTTTAGGTGTGGGCCTGCTGGTGAGATGACCCTGAAAAAGATTTTAGGTGCACACCTTCTAGTGAGCTGACCCTGTAAAACATTATATGCGATAGCCTGCAGGTGAGCTGACCCTGTAAAAGATTTTATGTGCTGGCCTGCTGGTGAGCTGACTCTGTAAAACATTATATGCGAGGGCTTGTAGGTGAGCTGACCCTGTAAAAGATTTTAGGTGTGGGCATGCCAGTGAGCTGACCCTGTAAAACATTATATGTGAGGGCCTGCAGGTGAGCTGACCCTGTAAAAGATTGTAGGTGAGGGCCTGGCAGCTGAGCTGACCCTCCAAAAAATTAAATGCGAGGGCCTGCAGGTGAGCTGACCCTGTAAAACATTATATGCGAAGGGCATATATGTGAGGGCATTATATGTGACGAATAAGCATGTTGATATGATGGAAGGAGGAGGAGGAGAATGAGAAAAGGAACATTCAACATTATACCCTTGCTTGTGGTGGAAGAGGTGCATGGGAATACAGTGTATCCAGTACATTATGAACAACACATTTAAAGTGTCTTTATGTTCAGCCAACCTGTCAGCATTTTCAGTTGACAGGTGGATATGCTTATCTGTTATAATGCCACCAGCAGCACTAAATAGACGCTCAGACAAAATGCTGGCAGCAGGGCAGGCCAGCACCGACAAGGCGTAAAACACCAGTTCGTGCCAAGTGTCCAACTTGGACACCCATTAGTTGTGAGGCACTGAGGGATCATTGAGGACATTGACACAGTCTGCTATGTACTCCTTCATCATCTTCATAAATTTTTCCCTTCATGTCACAGTAGGCCTCGCATCAGGGTGAGGGTACTGGTGTGGTGTCATGAAACTGTCCCAGGCTTTGGAGAATGTTGCCCTGCCTATCTTGGAACTGTTGTGTGTTCCCCTTGTCTCCACTCCTCAGTTGCCAAAGGAACTACGGACTCTGCCACCAGCGTTGTCAGAGGGAAATTTTTTAAGCAATTTTTCAACAAGGACCTTCTGGCATTGCACTGTTTTGCTCTTCCTTTCCACCAGAGGAATGAGAGATGAGAAGTTCTCTTTGTAGCGGGGGTCGAGAAAGGTGAACAACCAGTACCCTGTGTTGTTTAAAATGCATATAACGCGCGGGTCCCTGGAAAGGCAGCCTAACATGAAGTCAGCCATGTGTGCCAGAGTACCAACAGGCAAGACTTTGCTGTCGTCATTAGGAGGATGACTCTCAATCTCCTCATCCTCTTCCTCTTTTTCTGCCCACCAACGCTGAACAGATGGAATTAAACTTCCATGGGTACTACCCTCTGTAGTGGAGGCAACCTTCTCCTGCTCCTCCTCCTCCTCTCCATCGTCTAATTTGCGCTAAGAAGACAAACTGAGGGTGGTCTGGCTATCACTCTGTGTAAAATATTCCCCCATTTCCACCTCTTTTATACGCAAAGCATTGTCCTTAATTGTTAGCTGCGAGCGTTTGAGTAGACACAGAAGTGGGATGGTTACGCTGATAATATCGTTATCGCCGCTCACCATCTGTATTGATTCCTCAAAGTTTCTTAAAACCTCACAGAGGTCAGACATTCATGCCTACTCCTTGCTTGTAAATAGCGGAAGCTGACTGGAAAGGCGACAACCATGTTGCAGCTGGTATTCCACCACTGCCCTCTGCTGCTCACAAAGCCTGGCCAACATGTGGAACGTGGTGTTCCAGCATGTGCTCTCGTCGCACAACAGTCGGTGAGCTGGCAATTTCCAGTTCTGCTGCAGCATTGACAGACCGGCTGAAGCTGACGATGACTTGCGGAAATGTGCACACACGTGCCGCACCTTCACCAGTAGCTCAGGCAAATTGGGGTAGGTTTTGAGAAACCGCTGAACCACTAAGTTTAAGACGTGGGCTAGGCGTGGGATGTTTGTGAGCTTGCCAAGCTCCAAAACCACCAAAAAGTTACGTCCATTATCAGACACAACCATGCTTGATTCTAGATTGAGTGCCGAGAGCCACAGCTTAGTCTGGTTTATTATCCCCTGCCATAGCTCTGCGGCGATGTGCTGTTTGTCACTTATGCAGATCAGCTTAGCCAAGGCCTGTTGAAGCTTCCCCACTGCAGTGCTAAAGACTTATGGCTGAATGGTGCTACAAGAGGATAATTCTGAGGTGAAAGTGGAGATGTGGGGGTTGGAGTCACTAACGTAGGTGGTGGCGGAAACCCTTATAGAATTAGTGCCCGCAATCCTTGGTGTCAGTAGCACCTGTGCCATCCCATGGTACGACTTGCTCCCGGCCTCCACAACGTTCATCCAGTTTGCCATCAGGCAAATGTAGCTTCCCTGTTTGAATGCTCTTGTTCATGTGTCCGTGGTTAAGTGGACCTTCCCAGTAACTGCTTTGGTCAGGACACGTGTGATGTTACGGGACACATGTTAGTGTAAGCCAGGCATGGCACACCTTGAAAAATAATGGAGGCTGGGGACTACGTAACGCGGGACGGCCGCCAACATCAGACTGTGGAAGGCAAACTAATGTCACAGATATTTTTTGGATGCACACACTTTACACTGGAGATGTGGTGCAGCTAATGTCACAGTCCGCAGTGGATACCGTCTATTGAAAAAGTACACTGAATGTCACTGATATTTTTGGGATGCACACAATTTACACTGGAGATGTGTCGCAGCTAATGTCACTGTCAGAAGCGGACACCGTCTATTGCAAAAGTACACTGGATGTCACAGATAAATTATTGGATGTGCACACTTTACACTGGAGATGTGGCACAGCTAATGTCACTGTCCGCTGCAGACACTGACTATGGAAAAAGTACACTAGATGTCACAGATTTTTTTGGGATGTGCACACTTTACACTGGAGATGTGGTGCAGCTAATGTCGCTGTCTGCAGCGGCCTAACTATTGTACGCTATTTAGCACAGGATGTGCTAAAATAGATATTGCTGCCACACACAATAGTCCTTAGAATGACTTTTGGGTCTGTAAAGTTTTAGCTATTTAGCTCAGTTTGCGCTAAAAAAAAAGGTATTGCTGCTGCCACACACAATAGTCCTTAAAAGGACTTTTGGGTCTCTGAAAAGTATTGGTGGTAAAAATATTCTTAAATCACTCCCTACACTGTCTGTCACTTCCTCAGCACAGCTCTCCCTGACTAAGAATAAGCCAAACATGCGACTATGCCTCTGAAAAAGCGAGACGGCCGCCGACATCAGACCGTGGAAGGCCTCAGTGTCCGCAAGCCTAAATGGCAACATTTTCAAGGCCAGTAATTTTGAAAGTAGCGTATTTAGTGCTATGGCCTGTGGGTGGGTGGCTGGGTATTTTTGCTTGTGTTCAAAGGCCTGGTGTAAAGATATTTGTATGCTGCGCTGGGACACGGAAGTGGATATGGTCGCTGATGGTGCTTGCGAAGGTCCAGGTGCAGAGCGGGAGGCATCCGGGCCTGTGCCTTCGACAGGGTATTGGCCAGCATGTAACACAGGGGAAGAGGAGGCAGTGGTTTGACATAGACTGTGGACCCAGGCATTTGGCCCATTTAATAAGGTGCTTGGATGTCATGTGGCGGATTATGCTGGTGGTTGTGAGGTTGCTAGTGTTTACACCCTGGCTCATTTTGGTACAGCACAGGTTGCAAACTACTATTCCATTGTCGTCCGCACTTTCCTCAAAAAAGCGCCATACTGCGGAACAACTACCTTGTGGCAAGGGAGATTTCCGCAAGTGGGTGCTCCATGCAACAGTTGTGGGCCTATTTGGTGTGACCTGCCTTCTCCCTTTTGCCACCCCACTGCCTCTTCCAGCCTGTTGTCATGCAGCAGATCCCTTCTCCTCTGTACTGCTGTCCTCGCTCGGCTTTTCACCTTCCCAGATTGAGTCAGTTACTTCATCGTCCACCACCTCCTCTTCCATTTCCTCACTCTGCTCATCCTCCTGACTTGTTGATCTAACCATAACCTCAGTGATTGACAACTGTGTCTCATCCTCTTCATCAACCTCTTGAGACAGTAATTGCCATTGAGTTATTGGCAACTGTGTCTCATCATTATCAACCTGATTAAACAGTAATTGCCGTTCCCCACCGTCACCTTCTTGTGACTGGGGATGCTCAAGAATTTGGGTATCAGGGCACACGATCTGTCCCTCTTCAAGCATGCTTGGTGAGAGGGCCAAATCAAGAAATGGCAGAGAAAATACCTTCTTAGACTATCTGAGTGTGGGATCACTTGTTTGTCCAGACTTTCCATGGTGGTAGGAAGGAGGATCAGGGTGAGGATTGTGTTGACCAAACTCTTGGCTACTGAGACTGCACTTGGTGGAAGACAGGGTGGTGCTTAAGCAACTGGAAGCATTATCTGCTGCAATCCAACCAACCACCTGGTCGCACTGGTTAGACTTCAAGAGTGGTGTCCTGCGCCGCCCTGCAAACTGGGACATGAAGCTAGGTATCGTGGATGATTGTTTTTCTTGTGCTCTGGCAGCAGGCACAGTTTCAACACGGCCACTTCCCCGTCCCTTACTGTTCCCCTTCTTCATATTAAATGTTATATATGCTTGAAAGTATGTCACACGTTCAGTAGCATAAGTTTTGGAAGTGTATGCACAAACAAATTTGAAAAAGTATTTGGGAAACGTCACACAGGAGATATCCCGCAGATAATGTTAATGCTGTCACCAGAAGCTAATAAAAAATTACAGGGAATGTCGCAGTTATTTAGGATGAAGAAACGTTATACAGGAGGGATACTACCGGTAATCTCACTGTCCAAAGCATCCACATAAAAAGTACACTATATGGTACAGATACATTTTTTAAGCGCACACGGTACACTGGAGATGTAGCACTGGTAATGTCACTGTCAAAAGAGGACACCGTCTATTGAAAAAGTACACTGGATGTCACAGATATTTTTGGGATGTGCACACTTTACACTGGAGATGTGTCGCAGCTAATGTCACTGTAAGCAGCAGCACCATCTATTGAAAAAATACACTAGATGTCACAGATATTTTTGGGATGCACACACTTTACACTGGAGATGTGGCACAACTAATGTCACTGTCAGAAGCCGACACCGTCTATTGAAAATGTACACTGGATTTCACAGATACTTTTTGGATGCGCACACTTTACACTGGAGATGTGGCACATCTAATGTCACTGTCAGAAGCGGACACCGTCTATTAAAAAAGTACACTGGATGTTACAGATATTTTTTGGATGCGCACACTTTACACTGGAGATGTGGAGCAGCTAATGTTTACAGTCCACAGCGGACACCGTCTATTGAAAAAGCAAACTAATGTCACAGATATTTTTGGGATGCGCACACTTTACACTGGAGATGTGGCGCAGCTAATGTCACTGTCAGAAGCAGACACCGTCTATTGAAAAAGTACACTGGATGTCACAGATATTTTTTGGAAGCGCACACTTTACACTGGAGATGTGGCACAGCTAATGTTTACAGTCCACAGCGGACACCGTCTATTGAAAAAGCAAACTAATGTCACAGATATTTTTTGGAAGCGCACACTTTACACTGGAGATGTGGCGCAGCTAATGTTTACAGTCCACAGCGGACACCGTCTATTGAAAAAGCAAACTAATGTCACAGATATTTTTGGGATGCGCACACTTTACACTGGAGATGTGGAGCAGCTAATGTCACAGTCCACAGCGGACATCATCTAATGAAAAAGCAAACTAATGTCACAGATATTTTTTGGATGCGCACACTTTACACTGGAGATTTGGTGCAGCTAATGTCACTTTTAGAAGCGGACACCATCTATTGAAAAAGTACACTGGATGTAACAGAGATTTTTTTGGGATGCGCACACTTTACACTGTAGATGTGGCGTAGCTAAAGTCACTATCCGCAGCGGACACTGTCTACGGAAAAAGTACACTGGATGTCACAAATATTTTTTGCATGCGCACTTTTTACACTGGAGATGTGGCACATCTAATGTCACTGTCAGAAGCCGACACTGTCTATTGAAAAGCAAACTAATGTCACAGATATTTTTTGGATGTGCACACTTTACACAGGAGATGTGGCGCAGCTAATGTCACTGTCAGAAGCAGACACCATCTATTGAAAAAGTACAATGGATGTCACAGATATTTTTTGGATGCGCACACTTTACACTAGAGATGTGGCACAGCTAATGTCACTGTCAGAAGCGGACACCATCTATTGAAAAGGTACACTGGATGTCACAGAGATTTTTTGGGGATGCGCATACTTTACACTGGAGATGTGGCGTAGCTAATGTCACTGTCCGCAGCGGACATCGTCTACGGAAAAAGTCCACTGGATGTCACAAATATTTTTTGCATGCACACTTTTTACACTGGAGATGTGGCACAGCTAATGTCACAGTCCGCAGTGGACACCGTCTATTGAAAAAGTACACTGAATGTCACAGATATTTTTGGGATGCACGCACTTTACACTGGAGATGTGGCGCAGCTAATGTCACTGTCAGAAGCGGACACCACCGTCTATTGAAAAAGTACACTGGATGTCACAGATGCATTTTTGGATGCACACACTTTACACTGGAGATCTGGCACAGCTGATGTCACTGTCAGAAGCGCACACCGTCTATTGAAAAAGTGCACTGAAAGTCACAGATATTTTTGGGATGTGCACACTTTATACTGGAGATGTGGCACAGCTAATGTCATTGTTACATGCGGACACCATCTATTAAAAAAAGTACACTGGGTGTCAAAGATACATTTTTGGATGCGCACACTTTACACTGGAGATGTGGCACAGCTAATGTCACTGTCTGCTGTGGACACTACCTATGGAAAAAGTACACTAGATGTAACAGATTTTTTTGGGATGTGCACACTTTACACTGGAGATGTAGCGCAGCTAATGTCGCTGTCTGCAGCGGCCTAACTATTGTACGCTATTTAGCGCAGAATGTGCTAAAATAGATATTGCTGCCACACACAATAGTCCTTAGAAGGACTTTTGGGTCTGTAAAGTTTTAGCTATTTAGCGCAGTTTGCGCTAAAAAAAAGATATTGCTGTTGCCACATACAATAGTCCTTAAAAGGGCTTTTGGGTCTCTGAAAAGTATTGGTGGTAAAAATATTCTTAAATCACTCCCTCCACTGTCTTAGATAGCAAAAAGATCACAGCAGCATGTCCGGTGTGTCTATTGATTGGAAGCCAAGAGTGCACACACAAGTAAAGTATGACGTTTTGGCTACGCAGTAGCCTTTAACAAGTATGCAAATTATAAAAACTGTCATATATACACATAAGTGACCACTCTATGTCATAGAAGTCACTGGATGCACACGCTGACTAGGAGTATGAGGTGCGTGTGCATCTCTTTGATCCTGGACGGCGGCACACCCATACGGCGGTGCGGTGACGTCAATGATATGTGCAACACACTCCTGGAGACGCCGACTTGGAGCGTGAATACATATGATTGGGTCGGATGGTATTTAATATGGATCAGGTACACACTTATCTTATAATTTATCACAGACAGCCGGACCGGAGTATGGGCTGCTTTTTATTTGTTACACATGTTTTGATTGGGTTTAGCCTCCAGTGGATTGGCTCTATCATGACATAGGAGTGGTCACTTATGTGTATATATGACTGCCAGTTTTTATCATTTGTATACTTGATGAACGTCGTACTTTACTTGTGTGTGCACTCTTGGCTTCCAATAAATAGACACACCGGACATGCTGCTGTGATCCTTTTGCCATCTACTACTGTTCTTTGGACTGCTGTGGATCTGTGGTCCTGTCGCGGCTGGTGCATTCCGGGATTGTTCGAGAGGTTTGTTTGTGCTGCTCTAAAATTTTTCTTTTGTCCCTACACTGTCTGTCCCTTCCTCAGCACAGCTCTCCCTGACTAAGAATGAGCCAAACATGCGTCATCGGGTGTTATATATGACCCAATGACTCGTTCCGGACAGCCAATCACTATAATGCCAGCAGCCAACATGGCTACGGCATTACAGTGAGGGCAGTATTTACTTGCACGCTTACTGACTGCATAGCAGCCAAGAAATGTGATGGGTGGAGACTCGAGCTGCATGCTGTATTTGGCCTAATACGGCCATTTGCCAAGCATCGAGATGCTCGAGCCGAACTGGTGTTCAGCCGAGCATGCTTGATCATCACTAGCTATTACCTGAGGTTTGTTCCCCACTTGGCTACTCTAGCCGTGCACTTGACAGGACTCTTGAAGGGACACAAGTCAATGACTGGGATTATCGGGCAAAAGAGGCTTTCTCTGCTTTGAAGTCGCCCCTGTGCGGGTAACTGGTTTTGGTGACGCCCGATTTCAAAAGGGAGTCTATAGTACAGACCGATGCCTCCGAAATAGGACTCTGTGCTGTACTATCTCAGGAAGTCAACGGGGAGGAGCATCCCATTGTCTTTCTTAGCCATAAGCTCACTCCAGCTGAGATCTGGTAAAGTATAGTGGAGAGAGAGTGCCTGGCTATCAAGCGGGCACCAGAATCTCTCCACTATTATTTATTGGGGAGAGAATTCCGCCTGGTGACTGACCACTCCCCTCTCAAGTGGATGAGCCAGGCAAAGGACAGAAATGCCCGGGTCACCAGATGGTTTCTCTCCCTAACAACTTTAAGTTTTTGGTGGAACACAGGGCAGGCCGGTTACTGAGAAATGGGGATGCCCTGTCCCAGGTACACTGTCGGGTGTGTGTTCACCCCTAAGGGTTGAACAAAGGTGGGGGGGGGTATGTGACACAGTAAGAGGTTTTGTCTGGGAAAACAGGTATTTTCCTCCCAGCATGTGCTGCTGGGCTGGTTTACAGCCAGGTGAGGTCGAATACTGTGATTTTAAGTGCCGGTCTGGGTTTTGGCAGCACCTCGCTGTCCTTAAATAGGCAGCTGGGCTCAGAAGCCAGGTTTCACTGTGTTGGGATCTGGGAGCCTTGTATCGTGATGAAGGCTTGCTACCTGTTTGGAATGAAAAGAGGTTGGTGCTGCTATGGTCAAGCACTCTTTGAGGCAGAATTGCCGCATGGTGTGAATTACCACCAACACCGCAAGGTGACTTTTTGTTTGATTATGACTGCTTGTTTTGTCACTTGCCCGAAGTGTGAATAAAACACTGAACTGTCTGATCCAAAGAACTTGTTGCCTCTATACTGTGTCTGCTAATCCTGTCTACCAGAGTAAAACCCCACAATGCCCAAATTGTTGACAAAAATGAAGTTTTAATATATGCAAATGAGCCTCTAGGTGCAACAGGGGCATTGCTATTACTCTTAGGGGCCTTGGCAAGACCAGGCAGAATGTTGTTTTTACTGCTCGTCTCGGTCAATCAAAGTGCAGAGGGCGCTACAGTTTCATAGAAAGTTAAACCTCTAGGAGTAGCAGCAATGCTCCCATTGCTCCTAGAGGTTCATTTGCATAACATTATTTTTCTTAGCAACGAGGGCACATATGAACATCGGACCAACGCAGATGTCTTTAGCTGCCAAGCGAACATGCAAGAGGTCTGCCAGTGTCATAGGTACAAATCTACTGACAGATGCCTTTTAACTCCTAGCCACCAGCCAGTTTATTTCTTAAAGGGAACCTGTCATGTGGATATTTGATTATAATCTAACTAATTATATACAATAATTAACTACTAAAAAGTGCCTTAGATGTATTTACTTACTGGTGTGTTAGATGGTTACCTTATAATATACACACAAAGATGCCACATGCTGCATGCTAATGCGCTGATTTGAGTCTAGCGTAATGTCATTGAGTCCAGCGTTTATTTAATTAACAGCTATAATGATTGAGGGGTGCCATATACCTACTTCCACTAAATACTGATTGATGGGTGCTATTGCTATATTCCTTATTCCACCAAATTCTGATTGAGGGGTGCAATACACCTACTTCCACAAAATACTGATTGAGGGGTGCCATATTCCTGTTTTCGCCAAATACTGATTGAGGGGTGCTATATGCCTGTTTCTGCCAAATAATGATTGAGGGGTGCCATATACCTTCTTCAACTAAATACTGATTGGGGGGGGTGCTATTTCTATATACCTTCTTCCACCAAATACCAATTAAGGGGTGCAATACAAATGCTTCCACAAAATATTGATTGAGGGGTGCCATATACCTGTTTCCGCCAAATATTGATTAAGGGCTGCAATATACCTTCTTCCACAAATACTGCTCTTCTCTACGGACTTATGAAGAGGGTAATTTAGAAAATGGCAGGCATAGGAAGAGGCAGATCATTCTGCAGGGATGGTAGGGGTTGGGCAGGTGCACCAGACTGGAGCCTAAGTGGGAAGTTGGAGAAGGTGCATGCGATAACTTCAAAGGGTGCACCAGAGTCATTGAGTGGCTCGCTCAGCCTTCCGCCTCTGCACCCTCCTCATCCTCTCTATCTGCACCATCCTCACTCTCTGCTGTGTGCACCCCAAAAACACCACCACCACCATAGCCCCTACACTCGAGTCAGAGGAACTATTTTCCCAAGGAGGGTGGTCCCTGATGCTGCTTCCTAATCCGAGATCTTTAATGTCAGTGGTGGTGAAGGTGACGATGATGACGTGTTGATGCACGTCACGTGGGTGCCCACAAGAGAGAAAGAGGAGGGGAGTTCAGAGGGAGAGATGGAGCAGCAGATAGGGAGGAGGAGGAGGAGCAGGCAGAACTCGCAGTGCACAGGAGGAAAAAAGCAGACTGCAAATGCATCTGGAGCGAGCCATTCACCATGCACGGTCGCATCTGACGCTCCCAGGACGCCGGCACATGGCTCTGCAGTGTGGGCATTTTTTTACGTGTCTGCTTCTGACAATAGTGTTGCCATCTGCAGCCTGTGCTGTCAACGCATAAGTCACAGTAAGCCCAACACTCACCTAGGGACAACCTCCTTAAGAAGGCACCTGGCCTCCCATCACCGAGCCCAGTGGTAGCAACACCGTCAGAACCCACAAAGCCACACTCCCGGCGCTCCACATCCTGCCTCTTCTCATTCTCTTCTCTCCTCCCATTTGTCCTCCACTACACCTTCCAACGTGCCGTTGTTGCGTTCATCTGGCACAGGGCAGGCATCCGTTGCCCAAATGTTCAAGCGTAAAAAAATGATGATGCCAGATAATCCTTTTGCACAACAGCTGCCCACTGGCTTGTTGTAACTGCTAGCCCAACAGCCACTGCCACATAAATTAGTGGACTTGGAGGCCTTTAGAAAATTTGCGGCCATTGGAACATCACAATGGAAGGTCCCCGGAAGAAAATATTTCTCCCATAAGGGCATCCCAGAGCTATATGACCACATTTAGGGGCAAGTGAATGTATCTCTGGCACACAGTGTCGGTGCCAAGATACATCTGAACACAGACACATGGTCTAGCAAACACGGGCAGGGAAGGTATATAACTTTTACTGCCCACTGGCTGAATCTTCTGACCGCTGTCAAGCATGTAACAAGTGGCACCTGTGTGGATTTGGTGTTACTGCCATGGATTGCATGCAGGCCTACCTCTTCTTCTTCTTCTCCTACCCCATCCTCCGTCTCCTCCTCGGCTGACTCCTCCTTTTCCACTGCTGCCACATCTTCCGCTGCACCCATCAAGCTCCCCAGAACCTATTTGACATGCCAGGTGAGATGTTTTCATGCTGTGCTGCAGCTGTTGTGCCTGGAAGCCACACCGGTCCTGCACTGCTATCAACTCTGCGGTCACAGGCCGATCAGTGGCTAACCCCTCTAAATTTGACAGTTGGTAAAGTGGTGTGTGACAACGGTGCCAATCTGCTGGGTGTGCTTAAACAGGGCAAAATGAGACATGTGCCATGCATGGCACATGTCCTGAACTTAGTCGTGCAGCGATCTGTTGCCAAATACCCCGGGGTCCAGGATGTCTTGTGGCAGGCCAGGAAAATCTCTGGCCATTTTAGAAGATCTTACACGGCCATGGATCGCCTTGCTGACGTTCAGCGTCGACACCACTTGCCTGTCAGACTTCTGATTTGTGACAGCCCGATGTGCTGGAACTCCATCTTGTATATGCTTGATAGGCTGCTCCAGCAGAAATTTGCCGCTAACGACTACCTGTACGAACTTTGCGGCAGGACAGGTTCTGGGGAGCTTGGTTTCTTTTTACCGCACCAGTGGTTGCTCATGCTTGACACATGCAGACTTCTGCAGCCATTTGATGAGATCACCAAACTAGTCAGTCGCAGCCAGGGCACCATCAGTGACATTGTATCTTTTGCCTGCTTTTTGGAGCGTGCATTGCGTTGTGTCATTGATCAAGCCATTGAGGAGCAGGAGCTGGAAGATGAGAAAGTCGCAATGCAGAATGAATTCTCAGTGGGGGGTTATACATCTGAGACAAGTCAGCAGGAGTCTGAAGAGGAGTCAGAGGAGGATGGTGGCTGGAGAGGAGGAGGAGCAAGAAGTGCAGGATTTAAATTTTCAGGGATCCGTGGTGTTGTCCGTGGCTGGGGGGAGGAGACCGAGGACCATATTCTCCTCGGCAATGAGCAGAAACCAGGGCGCTCCAATGCTTCCAATTTAGTGCAAATTCATGCTCCAGTGTTTCAAGAGGAACCCCCATATAAAAATCATAAAGGTCAAAGACCTGTACTGGGTGGCAGCGTACTTAGACCCCCGGTACAAACACAAAATGGTGGACATGTTACCAGCATCACAGAGGGCTGTCAGAATGCAGCATTTCCAGGCCTTGCTGCAAGAGATGCTGCATTCTGCTGTTGCGGGCAATGGCAGAGGAATTTCCACCCATAGCGAAACAGGTGCAGATACCAATCCTAAAGGGGGGATGGGTTGTGTTGGTCACTTCGGATATGAGATCATTCTTGCATCCAACCCATAGACAGCCGTCTTCCCAATCTAGTCTCAGGGAACACCTAGATGAACAGGTATCCAACTACATTGGGATAACGGCTGATGTGGATGCTCTGAGAAGTGAGGAACCCCTTGACTACTAGGTGTGCAGGCTTGACCTGTGGCCAGAGCTGGCACATTTTCCCATGGAACTCTTGACTTGCCCCTCGTCGAGTGACCTGTGATGACCACGTTTAGTTAAATTTCCTCATGCCAGCAAAAACATATCTGCCACCACCCAGAAAAATAGAATGGTCCTTGCCTTATGTTTATACAGCAGCATAAAAGGCCTTTTATGTCAGGTGAATGCCTAATTTTTGGGGCCTGTACTGACAGACAGTTACATTTTTACTCTCTGGTATAAGGATAAGTCGTCCGGCACTCGCTTGATGCACGCCACACGGGACAGGACCAATTCCACGTGAATTCAACAGAGTTGTTTACTGTCAGGTGAATACCTATTCTCTAATTTTTGCGGCCTGCAAAGGCCGACAGTTACATTTTTATCCTGTGACTGCCTAATGTACCTCCATTTACCTGCTGTTATGTGTCGGTCTTATACTACAGTGTTACCATTTACCTGCTGCTGTCAGAGGTGTTTAAGTTTATTTTAGCTTTTGTCTGGTAGTGGACCATTCCTGGGAACACATTCCTGCTAATAACCTGCTGCTGTCTGTTCCTGCTGAGTTTTGTTGAGTTATGTGTAGGCCTTATACTCAACCGTTACCTTTACTGTTGATGTTGCTGTCTGTCCTGATCCTGATGAGTTTGCCCTGCACTAAAGGGGTCTTAATGTAACCTTATTGTTTAAAACTACACCAAAACATAACAATATTAAAAACAAAAACAAAAGCACATGTTACAAACAAAAAAAACTATTTATGACCAATTTTGCAAAAATAACATGCCTTTATGGCAAATTCTTAAGTTGCTCCAGCAAGTCTAGCACTTCCTGCATCCCAGTGCGGTGCTGCTTATCCAACTTTTTCACCTTACACACAGATATCATGCGCTGTGCCTGCATGTTAAGCTGCAGCGCCTTAATTTTAAGCTCCTGCTGCTCCTGGAGCTCCTTGATTGCTTTTTGGTGCTCCTGATGCAGCTTTTTTATTTTCATATTTATTTTATTAATTACTGTTCGGATAAAATATATATATATATATATATATATATACAATACAAAGAAAGAGCAGCAGCACTTGTGGATGTAGTCGGGTGCAGAAGTCCTCTGACCTTAGGCCACTCGGTCAGGTATGGTTATAGAATTTTCAAAGAAGAGGCAGCACTCCAGAATTTCGGTAAAAACGACCCACTTTAATTTCCCCTGTGCAACGTTTCAACTGCTCCTTGCAGTCTTTTTCAAGCATAGCAATCAGTGTCACAGCATATATTTATATACCCACAATCCTTAGTGAGTTCAATTAACAGAGTGATTTAACAATAACATGATCAATTTCATATAAAAAGACAAATAACATATAAATTCCTTTCAAATTCATCTGTGGAAACCTGACTTCATTTCATATACCGAAGCAGCAATTTTGTACATAGTCGAATATCCTAAGTCATATATAAATATATATATAGACATTAACATATTAATAAAGTGCCTCGTGCTTTCAATCAATGTGGTCACCTGAATGTGCTAATTATGCGGTCAACAGGCCGCGTGATTTAAAACTTACAGCAAGAGGTAAGATGATGGCGGCAGCCGTCTCAGCGTTCCCCTATCTCCACTGCGCATGCTCCATATCATGGCAACCAAGCACAAACTCCCAGGCCGCGCTCCATAGTGACGTCAGCCATGACGTTCGCACCGGCCGCCAAGACTCGCCCCTGAATCGTGACGATGCGAGAGGACGCCTCCGTGTCCGGCCCCCGGGTCACATGACTAGTCATGGTACCCGTAGCCTAGCAACAGGGAAGCGCCCACCCACACTTATCACAATCTCCAGGGCCGGAGAGAAACAGGCAGTGAGACATACAGGGGGAACGGAAGCCCCATATAGGGAGCAAGCGGGTTGTGCATCAGTCTGAATTCAAATCTTCCTAGGTGATTGTTATGAATATAAGGATATCAGGATATCAAGCCGTAAATATCAGAGGATATAGTCCTAGTATAGGGTGTATTTATCTAGGAGAATAAGGGGTGTGGCCTACATGGACGTCTCACAAAGTGATATTCCATGCAGACCCGCAGATCCCTGGTGCCAAGTGTTTCCACACCCTTCACCCCTATGGTCTGCATCCACCCCCTCATCCCCACAACATATGATTTCCTCCATTCACGACTCATCCATTTTGTTAGGTGTAAAGTCATAGTTCCAACCCTATTCTCCTATGGGACCTCTTTAAGCGGTCGCCATCATCCTCCTCCGCCGCACAATGTACTTGAAATATAATAGAATCCCTTTCAGAGTTGAATCCTTCTGAAAAAAAGGGAAAATAGAAAAAGTAATTAGTAAAATGCCAGACACTAAAGGTGATCACATAACCAAAAGAGTCAGGGGAAAGAAAACCCCAGGGGGTCATATACATTGAAAAAATATTTCTACAGGGCTTGGTGAGTGATCCTCTGTTTCTATCTACTCCCACCACTGTTGATCTCAAGAAACAATATGAAGCTGATGCCAAAAAAATAGCTTCTATGGACTTACATCTTATGACACTGGGTCAATATTATAAAGAACATAGAATCCCCAGGGGGATTCGCTCACAATTAAAACCCAATTTATTCCCTGGCGGCTCAGCAAGCGCATCGAAGTTTGTACAGATATCGAATAAATACGCATTCGATGTTATATTGCTTAACTTAGAATACCTACAACAGGAATTGGTGGAAGTTAAAGAAAGACATCTAAAGACAAAGACTGAACTCCAACAACTACTTGATACAGAAGAGTGGAATCGGTATGACCAAAACTGTATTCAATACCTAGACAGATTTGTAAAAGAACAGGAGATTATTAAGAGAAGAAAATGGCTTAGAGATTCTGATGATTATGCAAAAGGAAGAATATACACCTGGCAGGAAGACATACAAAGGAGACAGGTGCCATCTTATCGACCTACAGCAAGGAAACCTTATTACAATCCAACCAGCATCAGCAGCAACAACAAAATAATGTGACTACCGCACCTATAATGGACAATGCACTATCTTCATCGATGCCTTTTTTAGGCCAGGGACCTGCACCAAAAGAACCAGACGGGGAGGGAGGAAGCACCACAAGTGGAGAAAAGTCCAAAAACCAGAGAGTACAGAAGCAAATGACACGTTGCAGAAAGGACAATTAGTAGGGATGGATGAACTTCAAACTTCCAAACCTACGGTGGTAAATATGTCCTCTGTTCCCTTATCCCATGCACAGATGACTTTGTTGTCAAAGGGTTTATCTTTCTGTCCCTCTACAAAGGCTGACTGGTTTCAGCTTGAGGTGGATATGCAACGTCTATTCAGGAGTATCAAATTACAGATTTGGTTCACTGAACATCCACCTCCAGCTGAACATAGGCCAGACATTGGTGGACCTGAGCTCACTTTGGGTCAGGTTAATCTGTTAACCAAGAGTGACTTCATGCCACAAATAAGTCACCATACAGTGGAAACATTCATGAAAGCTGTTGCATTGGATATCAGTGGACTCAAGTCCAGGGTCCTTGATACACCTTTGCAACATCCGAATATGACCTCAGCGGATATCAGATCCTTGGAGGAATTGTGCCATGACAACAACCTCACCATTAAGCCAGCTGACAAGGGCGGTGTGGTTGTTGTCATGGACACGTCCTGGTATATGGGAGAAATAGGGAGACAACTCAATGATCAAAAAGTATATAAAGAATTGTCAGGTGACCCAAAATTTGGATTTATCAAAAAAATCAAATGTGTATTGGACATGGCACGTGATCGTGATATCATTGACGACGGTGTATACTCCTACTTACTTATGGAGAATCCCCGTACGCCAATGATTTATGTATTGCCAAAAATACATAAGTCCCTGACAAACCCACCTGGACGACCCATTGTGTCGGGTATTGACTCCATCTGTTCACACATTTCCATCTTCCTGGACCGCATACTCCGTACTTACGCCATCAATACAAAATCATATATCAGAGACACGGAGGATTTCTTGGAAAAGATCTCAACCGTGGTATTACCTGATGGATGTCTGGTGGCATCATTCGATGTCACCAATCTTTACACCTCTATAGACCATGAACGTGGAGTCAATGCGGTCAGGAGATGTCTGGAAAGTAGTGATTACTCTGAAGATTGCCGTGAGTTTATTCTTCAACTATTGAACCTGGTACTTAGGCATAATTATTTTATGTTTGGGGAGCAGTTTTTTCTGCAATTACGGGGGACTGCGATGGGGTCCAACGTGGCCCCAACGTATGCAAATGTGTTTATGGCGTCACTCGAGGAGGACCTTGTCTATGTGTCCCACCACTTCAACAAAGTATTGGGGTGGTGGCGATACATAGACGACGTCTTCCTCGTTTGGCAAGGTGACACAGAGTCTCTAGAGCAGTTTCACTGTTATCTCAATGAGATGGACAGTGATATTGCATTCACATTAACATACTCTAATGAACGGGTCCAGTTTCTCGACACAATGGTGACAATAGTTGGCAATATGTTGTCTACTGACATCTTCACCAAGCCCACTGACTGCAACACACTGCTGCGGTATGAAAGTTGCCACCCTAGACCCTGCATTGAGTCCCTACCGCACAGTCAATTACTGCGTGTGAGGAGAATCGTACAGGATCCAGAAAAATTGCCTGTGAGATATGGACAGATGATCAACAAATTTAGACAACGGGGGTACCCACAAAAAAATCTTGAAAAACATCTAAGGAGGATACAGCTCCCGCAGGGTGAAGAGGGAAAGAAATCAAAATTGAGAGCTAAACAGATTCCATTTGTATCAACATATTCGGAACAGAGTAGTGATATAGCGAATATACTGAGAAAACATTGGCCTATTCTGCAGAGCAATTTTCCTAAGATCGAATTACTAGCTAGACCTCCGCTCTTTTCATATAGACGGCCAACTAACCTACGTGATAGGCTGGTGAAGGCCGATGTCCCTACCAAAAAGAAGACACAAACATTTCTCGGCACAAGGAGAACGGGATGTTTCCCGTGCCTGACGTGCGTGAATTGTACATACATGATGAAGGGCAATGTGTTTACACATCCAGATACTGGGGTTCAGTATGATATCCGCCATTATCTGACATGTGATAGCACATTTGTCATATATGTGCTTAAATGCCCATGTGGCCTCCTCTATGTGGGGGAGACCACATGTGACATGAAAACGCGTCCTGAACAATCACCGTTTCTCAATAAGACGTAAAAGATTGGACTTACCGGTTCCGAAACATTTGTAGAACGTGGCCATACGGAAAAAGATCTGAAATGTATGATCATAGATCAGGTCCAAAGAGGCAGACGAGGGGGTGACCGCACATTGACCCTTAAACAACGGGAATTGCAATGGATTCATCGCCTACAGTCACTCAAACCACAGGGTCTAAATGTGGACTTTAAATGGAATATAATGTAGAATGTTGGAGAGTGTGTCTCTCTTATTTTTTCAATGTATATGACCCCCTGGGGTTTTCTTTCCCCTGACTCTTTTGGTTATGTGATCACCTTTAGTGTCTGGCATTTTACTAATTACTTTTTCTATTTTCCCCTTTTTTTCAGAAGGATTCAACTCTGAAAGGGATTCTATTATATTTCAAGTACATTGTGCGGCGGAGGAGGATGATGGCGACCGCTTAAAGAGGTCCCATAGGAGAATAGGGTTGGAACTATGACTTTACACCTAACAAAATGGATGAGTCGTGAATGGAGGAAATCATATGTTGTGGGGATGAGGGGGTGGATGCAGACCATAGGGGTGAAGGGTGTGGAAACACTTGGCACCAGGGATCTGCGGGTCTGCATGGAATATCACTTTGTGAGACGTCCATGTAGGCCACACCCCTTATTCTCCTAGATAAATACATCCTATACTAGGACTATATCCTCTGATATTTACGGCTTGATATCCTGATATCCTTATATTCATAACAATCACCTAGGAAGATTTGAATTCAGACTGATGCACAACCCGCTTGCTCCCTATATGGGGCTTCCGTTCCCCCTGTATGTCTCACTGCCTGTTTCTCTCCGGCCCTGGAGATTGTGATAAGTGTGGGTGGGCGCTTCCCTGTTGCTAGGCTACGGGTACCATGACTAGTCATGTGACCCAGGGGCCGGACACGGAGGCGTCCTCTCGCATCGTCACGATTCAGGGGCGAGTCTTGGCGGCCGGTGCGAACGTCATGGCTGACGTCACTATGGAGCGCGGCCTGGGAGTTTGTGCTTGGTTGCCATGATATGGAGCATGCGCAGTGGAGATAGGGGAACGCTGAGACGGCTGCCGCCATCATCTTACCTCTTGCTGTAAGTTTTAAATCACGCGGCCTGTTGACCGCATAATTAGCACATACAGGTGACCACATTGATTGAAAGCACGAGGCACTTTATTAATATGTTAATGTCTATATATATATTTATATATGACTTAGGATATTCGACTATGTACAAAATTGCTGCTTCGGTATATGAAATGAAGTCAGGTTTCCACAGATGAATTTGAAAGGAATTTATATGTTATTTGTCTTTTTATATGAAATTGATCATGTTATTGTTAAATCACTCTGTTAATTGAACTCACTAAGGATTGTGGGTATATAAATATATGCTGTGACACTGATTGCTATGCTTGAAAAAGACTGCAAGGAGCAGTTGAAATGTTGCACAGGTACGGCATACATATTAGGACATCGTCAGACATCATCCACAACTCCATCCTCCGTCAGGCAAAACTCCATCAGCCCTCAGACATCAGACAAAACTCCGTCCTCCGTCAGGCAAAACTCCATCAGACATCAGACAAAACTCCGTCCTCCGTCAGACAAAACTCCATCAGACCTCAGACATCAGACAAAACTCCGTCCTCCCTCACCCAAAACTCCATCAGACCTCAGACATCAGACAAAACTCCGTTCTCCGTCACCCAAAACTCCATCAGACCTCAGACATCAGACAAAACTCCGTCCTCCGTCACCCAAAACTCCATCAGACATCAGACAAAACTCCGTCCTCCGTCACCCAAAACTCCATCAGACCTCAGACATCAGACAAAACTCCGTCCTCCGTCAGGCAAAACTCCATCAGACCTCAGACATCAGACAAAACTCCATCCTCCATCAGGCAAAACTCCATCAGACCTCAGACATCAGACAAAACTCCGTCCTCCATCAGGCAAAACTCCATCAGACCTCAGACATCAGACAAAACTCTGTCCTCCATCAGGCAAAACTCCATCAGACCTCAGACATCCGACAAAACTCCGTCCTCCGTCACCCAAAACTCCATCAGACCTCAGACATCAGACAAAACTCCGTCCTCCATCAGGCAAAACTCCATCAGACCTCAGACATCAGCTAAAACTCTGTCCTCCCTCAGACATCAGCCAAAACTCCGTCCTCCCTAACTCAAAATACGCCCTACTACACACACTCTTCACCTGACGGAGCTGCTAGCTGCTGGAGAGTCAAAGGACCTGTGATGACGTCATGACCATGTGACGAGTCACATGTGTGGGAGGGGTCAGATGTGCACAGCAGCTGGTAGAGTGTACAGAACAGTAGCCATCAAATAGAGCTCTGTACTAGAGATGTGTGTGTAACCTGCATGTAGCAGAGCTGTGTACTGTGTTACAGAGATGTATGTGTAACCTGCATGTAGCAGAGCTGTGTACTGTGTTACAGAGATGTACGTGTAACCTGCAGGTAGCAGAGCTGTGTACTGTGTAGCAGATCTGTATGTGTAACCTGCATGTAGCAGAGCTGTGTACTGTGTAGCAGAGCTGTATGTGTAACCTGCATGTAGCAGAGCTGTGAACTGTGTTACAGAGATGTATGTGTAACCTGCAGGTAGCAGACCTGTATGTGTAACCTGCAGGTGGCAGGCTGTGTACTGTGTAGCAGATCTGTATGTGTAACCTGCAGGTAGCAGAGCTGTGTACTGTGTTACAGAGATGTATGTGTAACCTGCATGTAGCAGAGCTGTGTACTGTGTTACAGAGATGTATGTGTAACCTGCAGGTAGCAGATCTGTATGTGTAACCTGCAGGTAGCAGAGCTGTGTACTGTGTAGCAGATCTGTATGTGTAACCTGCAGGTAGCAGAGCTGTGTACTGTGTAGTAGATCTGTATGTATAACCTGCAGGTAGCAGAGCTGTGTACTGTGTAGCAGATCTGTATGTGTAACCTGCAGGTAGCAGAGCTGTGTACTGTGTAGCAGAGCTGTATGTGTAACCTGCATGTAGCAGAGCTGTGTACTGTGTAGCAGTGCTGTATGTGTAACCTGCATGTAGCAGAGCTTTGTACTGTGTAGCAGAGCTGTATGTGTAACCTGCATGTAGCAGAGCTGTGTACTGTGTAGCAGAGCTGTATGTGTAACCTGCATGTAGCAGTGCTGTGTACTGTGTAGCAGGCTGTATTTGTAACCTGAATGTAGCAGAGCTGTGTACTGTGTAGCAGAGCTGTATGTGTAATCTGCATGTATCAGAGCTGTGTGCTGTGTAGCGGAGCTGTATGTGTAACCTGCATGTAGCAGGCTGTGTACTGTGTTACAGGGATGTATGTGCAACCTGCATGTAGCAGTGCTGTGTACTGTGTTACAGAGATGTGTGTGTAACCGCATGTAGCAGAGCTTTTTACTGTGTAACAGAGATGTGTGTGTAACCTGGGAACTATAAAAAAGTGCAAAATAAAACATAAAAATTCAGATCACCCCCCTTTTCCCAAAATGAAAATAAAAGAACTAAAAAAATACACATCATGGGTGTCGCAATGTGTAAAAACACCCATTGTATAAAAATATATTCCCCATACGGCAAACGGCAAAACAGAAGAAAAAAAAGAGTCCAAATGTCCGATTCGCCGTTTTTGGTCGCTTCATTTGCTACAAAAATGTAAATAAAAAGTGATCAAAAAGCCTTAAACACCCCAGAATGGTATCAGTGAAAAGTTCAGATTGCCCCGCAAAAAATGAGCCCCCATCCAGCTCTGTACACATAATTCCCCAAAAAGTTATAGAGCTCAAAATATGACGACAAAAAAAAAAATCTGATTCTGTAAATCTCCTGTCACTCCGAGTTACTCAGAATTGGTAGCCCTAATTAATAAATACATGCAACATGAATGCATATATGCCGCTTCACACAGATCACAAGTGTTAGGCCTCTTGCACATGAACGTTGTTGGTCCATTCCGTGCATTGGGGACAGCAATTTGCAGTCCCCAATGCACGGGCAACGTGCGTGCAGCAGCCGGGACAGATCCAGACCCATTCAACTTGAATAGGTCCGTGAATATGTTCTACTTTTTTGCTGTGCGGAGGCATGGCCAGAAACACCACGGAAGCACTCTTTCTGTTCCGTTCAAGTGAATGGGTCCACATCACGGATGCGGGATGCACACGGCTGGTGCCCTGTGTATTGCGGAACCGCCGTATGTGGTCCACAATACAACCACAGGCACACAGCGACCATGTGCAAGAGGCCTTACAAAGAAGGGATTTAAGGTGCACATCCTCTTTTGCTTCCCATATTCCACAGATTTATATCACACAGCTACTTACAGTTGTGCTAATAAGTTTACATACCCTTGCAGAATTTATGATTTCTTAAAGGGGTATTCTCATCTTCCCTTTTTCATACTTACCTTCCTTGAGCGTGACGTTCACTTCCTGTATTCTTCTCCCGGCCGGGCCGCGCTTGCGCAGAAGACTGAAGATTCTCTCCCGGCCGACCTGTGTGAAGTTGGCACACCATGTTCTTAAATTTCAAAAAGAAATACTCCATTCGTTTGTGCTGCGTTTGTGCTGGTTTGTGCCGCAAAAATTAACGTTTGTGCCGGATCGGTTCCTGAGATATTGCACGTTAGATTTTTATGAAGCCCTGCCCATTTTCCACCCCATGTTCTTAAATTTCAAAAAGAAATACACCATTCGTTTGTGCTGCGTTTGTGCTGGTTTGTGCTGCAAAAATGAACGTTTGCGCCGCTTTGGTTTCCGAGATATTGCGCGCTTGATTTTCTGAAACCCCGCCCATTTTCCACCCCATGTTCTTAAATTTGAAAAATAAAAGACCATTCGTTTGTGCTGCGTTTGTGCTGGTTTGTGCTGCAAAAATGAATGTTTGCGCCGCTTTGGTTTCCGAGATATTGCGCGCTTGATTTGCTGAAACCCCGCCCACTTACCACCCCATGTTTTTAAATTTCAAAAAGAAATACACCATTCGTTTGTGCTGCGTTTGTGCTGGTTTGTGCCGCAAAAATGAACGTTTGTGCCGGTTCGGTTCCTGAGATATTGCGCTTTAGATTTTTATAAAGCCCTGCCCATTTTCCACCCCATGTTCTTAAATTTCAAAAATAAATACACCATTCGTTTGTGCTGCGTTTGTGCTGGTTTGTGCTGCAAAAACGAACGTTTGCGCCGCTTGGTTTCCGAGATATTGCGCACTTGATTTGCTGAAACCCCGCCCACTTTCCACCCCATGTTTTTAAATTTCACAAACAAATACACCATTCGTTTGTGCTGCGTTTGTGCTGGTTTGTGCCGCAAAAATGAACGTTTGTGCCGGTTCGGTTCCTGAGATATTGCGCGTAAGATTTTTATAAAGCCCCGCCCATTTTCCACCCCATGTTCTTAAATTTCAAAAAGAAATACACCATTCGTTTGTGCTGCGTTTGTGCTGGTTTGTGCTGCAAAAACTAACGTTTGCGCCGCTTTGGTTTCGAGATATTGCCACTTGATTTGCTGAAACCCGCCCACTTTCCACCCCATGTTCTTAAATTTGAAAAAGAAATACACCATTCGTTTGTGCTGCGTTTGTGCTGGTTTGTGCTGCAAAAATGCGCCGCTTTGGTTTCCGAGATATTGCGCGCTTGATTTTCTGAAACCCCGCCCATTTTCCACCCCATGTTCTTAAATTTCAAAAATAAATACACCATTCGTTTGTGCTGCGTTTGTGCTGCGTTTGTGCTGGTTTGTGCTGCAAAAATAAACGTTTGCACCGCTTTGGTTTCCGAGATATTGCGCGCTTGATTTTCTGAAACCCCGCCCACTTTCCAACCCATGTTTTTAAATAAAAAAAATAAAATACACCATTCGTTTGTGCTGCGTTTGTGCTGGTTTGTGCCGCAAAAATGAACGTTTGTGCCGGTTCGGTTCCTGAGATATTGCGCGTTAGATTTTTATGAAGCCCCGCCCATTTTCCACCCCATGTTCTTAAATTTCAAAAATAAATACACCATTCGTTTGTGCTGCGTTTGTGCTGGTTTGTGCTGCAAAAATGAACGTTTGCGCCGCTTTGGTTTCTGAGATATTGCGCGCTTGATTTTCTGAAACCCCGCCCACTTTCCACCCCATGTTTTTAAATTTCAAAAAGAAATACACCATTCGTTTGTGCTGGTTTGTGCTGCAAAAATGAACGTTTGCGCCGCTTTGGTTTCCGAGATATTGCGTGCTTGATTTGATGAAACCCCTCCCACTTTCCACCCCATGTTTTTAACCCTGACTCTAGACCCCCCAGATGTCCTGCAGCTTGCCCCCCTCCCGCCCCCTTTCACAACTTTTTTTGGGGCACAAGCATATTATATATTTTTTTCTGCGTACGCTGACTGTGGCCGGGACTCTTAGCGTCACTGTTAGCGCATCGCACGCCCCACCGCTGATCAACTTCCGACGGTTGATCAGCGAGTTTGAATTTTAAAAAAAAATCACATTTTTGGGCCTTTTTTTATTTTTTTGTCTGTAAGGTTTAGGGTAAGTTCCCGAACACCCGTCCCCCCACACACACGCACACCAAATAAAGTTTATCACACACACTCCCCTATGGCCTGCCGGATGTTCTAGGCGGCATATGCCCAGCTTGCCTCCGAGTCCGAGAGCCCCAGTGAGGACGAGGATAACCCCTCTTTCCTTTTGTCATCCGCATCCTCCTCATCATCTAGCAATGATGATGAGACCCCAAGGCGGCGGAGACGCCGCCAGGTGGAGCAAGGAGACCGCCATGCTAGGGACCCTGTGGCCCACACTAGTACGAGAAGCTCTGGGGCTCGTACTAGTTTTCCGGCCCACCAGTTAAGACCACCGGAGCCCCCTACCGGTGAACTTGTCTGGTATACCCCAGAGCGTTTTGAGCCCGTGATTCCTGATTTTGTAGGCCAACCAGGAATCCAGATTTCCACAGTGGGCTTCACTGAATGCGACTACTTTAGTCTTTTTTTGTGAATCTGATGTTGGAGCAGATGAACCTGTACGCCCCACAGTTCATTGCTCAACATCCGGGCTCCTTTTTGGCTAGGCCCGGTGGCTGGACTCCGGTCTGTGCAGCCAAGATGAGGACGTTTTGGGGCCTCGTGCTGCATATGGGCCTAGTCAAGAAACCTAGTGTCAGGCATTACTGGAGTGGGGACGTCCTCTACCAGACCCCACTTTACAATTATGCAGATAATGCAGCATGTCCCCTCCCCAAGGTGATCCTGCCTATGACCGCCTGTACAAAATCAGGTCGGTCATCGATCACTTTGGGGCCAAATTTGTGCAGGTTTATGTACCTGGAAGGGAAGTCGCGGTTGATGAGTCTCTCATTGCTTTCAAGGGGAGACTCATTATCCGCCAGTATGTTCCCTCTAAGCGGGCGAGGTATGGCGTGAAGCTGTACAAACTTTGTGAGAATACCTCAGGGTGCACTTACAAGTTTTGTGTGTACGAGGGGCGAGATTCCCGTATTTAACCCCCAGAAGGTTCCCACACTCTGGGTGTTAGCGGGAAACTTGTGTGGGACCTTATGCACCCACTGCTAGATAAGGGCTACCACCTGCACGTGGATAACTTTTATACTAGTATCCCCATAGTTTTATATCCGATTGTCAGTGGCTAAAATGGGGAAGGGGAACATCAATTTAGTACTCCATGGAAGTGTGGTACTCCTCGAAGCAACCAATAATGCAGAGGCCCGGATGATCGGGTCACGTGTCAGATTGAGTAGTGGTGTCCTTCCGTATCCCCCTCTTGTGACACACTCTGCACCTTTTTTGGGTCCGCCCTTCTTTCCAGTATGGGGGACCACACCTGGAAAGTGTTGGCCAGGGACGATCTGGGCGCCTCCAGTTCCCGAGGTACTCTGGCCTGCTCTTTCCCGGTCAGAAAAGATCAGGTCCTTGAGGACTGCCTCATAGAACTGAAGGAATGTCCCTGTGTTGTCAGCGCTCCGGGACAGCACAAAAGAGTTGTACAAGGCAACCTGCACCAAGCAGACCGCAACTTTTTTATACCATGCCCGGGTTTTGCGCATGGCGTTATATGGCTTGAGGACTTGATCAGGGAGATCAACTCCTCCCATATATCGATTGTAGTCGACGATGCAATCAGGCTTGAGGACCGTTGCCGCGGTACCTCGCACAGGGACAGGGGTGATGCCGTTACCGTGAATTGTGGACAGCATAAGGACATCCCTCTTGTCCTTATGCCTGACCAGCAACAGGTTTCCACTGGTAAGTGCACGGGTCGCCCCCCTAGGGATAGGTACCTGGAGGGGGTGGGCAGGGAGGCCGCGTTGATTTTTCCGCACAGTCCCACAAGCGAACGTGGATCTGGCGGCGAGAGACTGGAACAAGGGGATACTAGTATAAAAGTTATCCACACAAAGGTGGTAACTAGGGATGAGCGAACTCGAACTGTATAGTTCGGGTTCGTACCGAATTTTGGGGTGTCCGTGACACGGACCCGAACCCGGACATTTTCGTAAAAGTCCGGGTTCGGGTTCGGTGTTCGTCGCTTTCTTCGCGCTTTTGTGACGCTTTCTTGGCGCTTTTTGAAAGGCTGCAAAGCAGCCAATCAACAAGCGTCATACTACTTGCCCCAAGAGGCCATCACAGCCATGCCTACTATTGGCATGGCTGTGATTGGCCAGAGCACCATGTGACCCAGCCTCTATTTAAGCTGGAGTCACATAGCGCCGCCCGTCACTCTGCTCTGATTAGCGTAGGGAGAGGTTGCGGCTGCGACAGTAGGGCGAGATTAGGCAGATTAACTCCTCCAAAGGACTTGATTAACTGATCGATCTGCAGCTGTGGATCATTGAGCTGCTGATCCTCAATTGCTCACTGTTTTTAGGCTGCACAGACCGTTTGTCAGTCACATTTTTCTGGGGTGATCGGCGGCCATTTTGTGTCTTGTGGTGCGCCAGCACAAGCTGCGACCAAGTGCATTTAACCCTCAATGGTGTGGTTGTTTTTTGGCTAAAGCCTACATCAGGGTGAAGCTGTCACACCAAGTGCATTTAACCAGCAATAGTCTGTTCATTTTTTGGCCATATACAAAATCAGGGGCAAGCTGCGCCTGTCACCAAGTGCATTTAACCCTCAATGGTGCGGTTGTTTTTTGGCTAAAGCCTACATCAGGGTGAAGCTGTCACACCAAGTGCATTTAACCAGCAATAGTCTGTTTATTTTTTGGCCATATACTACATCAGGGGCAAGCTGCGCCCGTCACCAAGTGCATTTAACCCTCAGTAGTGTGGTTGGTCAAGCTATCACACCAAGTGCATTTAACCAGCAATAGTCTGTTCATTTTTTGGCCATATACTAAATCAGGGGCAAGCTGCGCCCGTCACCAAGTGCATTTAACCAGCAATAGTCTGTTCATTTTTTGGCCATATACTACATCAGGGGCAAGCTGCGCCCGTCACCAAGTGCATTTAACCCTCAGTAGTGTGGTTGGTCAAGCTATCACACCAAGTGCATTTAACCAGCAATAGTCTGTTCATTTTTTGGCCATATACTAAATCAGGGGCAAGCTGCGCCCGTCACCAAGTGCATTTAACCAGCAATAGTCTGTTCATTTTTTGGCCATATACTACATCAGGGGCAAGCTGCGCCCGTCACCAAGTGCATTTAACCCTCAGTAGTGTGGTTGGTCAAGCTGTGACACCAAGTGCATTTAACCAGCAATAGTCTGTTCATTTTTTGGCCATATACTACATCAGGGGCAAGCTGCGCCCGTCACCAAGTGCATTTAACCAGCAATAGTGTTGTTATTTTTTGGCCATATCCCAGTCTAATTCTGTCACTAAATCCATACCGGTCACCCAGCGCCTAAATACTAGGCCTCAAATTTATATCCCGCTAAATCTCTCGTTACCGCTGTCCTGTTGTAGCTGGGAAAGTTATTTAGTGTCCGTCAAAGCACATTTTTTGTTCTGGGTTGAAGTACAATTCCCAATTTAGCAATTTCATAATTTAGTGGTTTCTGCTATATCAGAGCTATTTGAAATCTATCCCTAAAAGGGTATATAATATTCAAGGTGCACATTGGGTCATTCAGAATAACTTCACACACACCCGCTACTGTGTATTTTCAAGTCTAATTCTGTCACTAAACCCATACCTGTCACCCAGCGCCTAAATACTAGGCCTCAAATTTATATCCTGCTAAATCTCTCGTTACCGCTGTCCTGTTGTAGCTGGGAAAGTTATTTAGTGTCCGTCAAAGCACATTTTTTGTTCTGGGTTGAAGTACAATTCCCAATTTAGCAATTTCATAATTTAGTGGTTTCTGCTATATCAGAGCTATTTGAAATCTATCCCTAAAAGGGTATATAATATTCAAGGTGCACATTGGGTCATTCAGAATAACTTCACACACACCCGCTACTGTGTATTTTCAAGTCTAATTCTGTCACTAAACCCATACCTGTCACCCAGCGCCTAAATACTATGCCTCAAATTTATATCCTGCTAAATCTCTCGTTACCGCTGTCCTGTTGTAGCTGGGAAAGTTATTTAGTGTCCGTCAAAGCACATTTTTTGTTCTGGGTTGAAATACAATTCCCAATTTAGCAATTTCATAATTTAGTGGTTTCTGCTATATCAGAGCTATTTGAAATCTATCCCTAAAAGGGTATATAATATTCAAGGTGCACATTGGGTCATTCAGAATAACTTCACACACACCCGCTACTGTGTATTTCCAAGTCTAATTCTGGCACTAAACCCATACCTGTCACCCAGCGCCTAAATACTAGGCCTCAAATTTATATCCTGCTAAATCTCTCGTTACCGCTGTACTGTTGTTGCTTGGAAAGATATTTAGTGTCCGTCAAAGCACATTTTTTGTTCTGGGTTGAAGTACAATTCCCAATTTAGCAATTTCATAATTTAGTGGTTTCTGCTATATCAGAGCTATTTGAAATCTATCCCTAAAAGGGTATATAATATTCAAGGTGCACATTGGGTCATTCAGAATAACTTCACACACACCCGCTACTGTGTATTTCCAAGTCTAATTCTGTCACTAAACCCATACCTGTCACCCAGCGCCTAAATACTAGGCCTCAAATTTATATCCTGCTAAATCTCTCGTTACCGCTGTACTGTTGTTGCTGGGCAAGATATTTAGTGTCCGTCAAAGCACATTTTTTGTTCTGGGTTGAAATACAATTCCCAATTTAGCAATTTCATAATTTAGTGGTTTCTGCTATATCAGAGCTATTTGAAATCTATCCCTAAAAGGGTATATAATATTCAAGGTGCACATTGGGTCATTCAGAATAACTTCACACACACCCGCTACTGTGTATTTCCAAGTCTAATTCTGGCACTAAACCCATACCTGTCACCCAGCGCCTAAATACTAGGCCTCAAATTTATATCCCGCTAAATCTGTCCTTAGTGCTGTAGCTGGGCGAGTTATTTAGTGTCCGTTCAAGCACATTTCTTGTTCTGGGTTGAAATACAATTCCCAATTTAGCAATTTCATAATTTAGTGGTTTCTGCTATATCAGAGCTATTTGAAATCTATCCCTAAAAGGGTATATAATATTCAAGGTGCACATTGGGTCATTCAGAATAACTTCACACACACCCGCTACTGTGTATTTCCAAGTCTAATTCTGGCACTAAACCCATACCTGTCACCCAGCGCCTAAATACTAGGCCTCAAATTTATATCCTGCTAAATCTCTCGTTAACGCTGTCCTGTTGTGGCTGGGAAAGTTATTTAGTGTCCGTCAAAGCACATTTTTTGTTCTGGGTTGAAATACAATTCCCAATTTAGCAATTTCATAATTTAGTGGTTTCTGCTATATCAGAGCTATTTGAAATCTATCCCTAAAAGGGTATATAATATTCAAGGTGCACATAGGGTCATTCAGAATAACTTCACACACACGCTTCTGTGCATTTCCAAGTCTAATTCTGTCACTAAATCCATACCGGTCACCCAGCGCCTAAATACTAGGCCTCAAATTTATATCCAGCTAAATCTGTCCCTAGTGCTGTAGCTGGGCGAGTTATTTAGTGTCCGTTCAAGCACATTTCTTGTTCTGGGTTGAAATACAATTCCCAATTTAGCAATTTCATAATTTAGTGGTTTCTGCTATATCAGAGCTATTTGAAATCTATCCCTAAAAGGGTATATAATATTCAAGGTGCACATAGGGTCATTCAGAATAACTTCACACACCCGCTACTGTGCATTTCCAAATCTAATTCTGTCACTAAACCCATACCTGTCACCCAGCGCCTAAATACTAGGCCTCAAATTTATATCCCGCTAAATCTCTCGTTACCGCTGTCCTGTTGTGGCTGGGAAAGTTATTTAGTGTCCGTCAAAGCACATTTTTTGTTCTGGGTTGAAATACAATTCCCAATTTAGCAATTTCATAATTTAGTCGTTTCTGCTATATCAGAGCTATTTGAAATCTATCCCTAAAAGGGTAGATCATATTGAAGGTGCACATAGGGTCATTCAGAATAACTTCACACACACGCTTCTGTGCATTTCCAAGTCTAATTCTGTCACTAAATCCATACCGGTCACCCAGCGCCTAAATACTAGGCCTCAAATTTATATCCCGCTGAATTTGAATACAATACATTGGGCCAAATAATATATTTGTTGTTGTGGTGAACCATAACAATGAGAAAAACATCTAGTAAGGGACGCGGACGTGGACATGGTCGTGGTGGTGTTAGTGGACCCTCTGGTGCTGGGAGAGGACGTGGCCGTTCTGCCACATCCACACGTCCTAGTGTACCAACTACCTCAGGTCCCAGTAGCCGCCAGAATTTACAGCGATATATGGTGGGGCCCAATGCCGTTCTAAGGATGGTAAGGCCTGAGCAGGTACAGGCATTAGTCAATTGGGTGGCCGACAGTGGATCCAGCACGTTCACATTATCTCCCACCCAGTCTTCTGCAGAAAGCGCACAGATGGCGCCTGAAAACCAACCCCATCAGTCTGTCACATCACCCCCATGCATACCAGGGAAACTGTCTCAGCCTCAAGTTATGCAGCAGTCTCTTATGCTGTTTGAAGACTCCGCTGGCAGGGTTTCCCAAGGGCATCCACCTAGCCCTTCCCCAGCGGTGAAAGACATAGAATGCACTGACGCACAACCACTTATGTTTCCTGATGATGAGGACATGGGAATACCACCTCAGCATGTCTCTGATGATGACGAAACACAGGTGCCAACTGCTGCGTCTTTCTGCAGTGTGCAGACTGAACAGGAGGTCAGGGATCAAGACTGGGTGGAAGACGATGCAGGGGACGATGAGGTCCTAGACCCCACATGGAATGAAGGTCGTGCCACTGACTTTCACAGTTCGGAGGAAGAGGCAGTGGTGAGACCGAGCCAACAGCGTAGCAAAAGAGGGAGCAGTGGGCAAAAGCAGAACACCCGCCGCCAAGAGACTCCGCCTGCTACTGACCGCCGCCATCTGGGACCGAGCACCCCAAAGGCAGCTTCAAGGAGTTCCCTGGCATGGCACTTCTTCAAACAATGTGCTGACGACAAGACCCGAGTGGTTTGCACGCTGTGCCATCAGAGCCTGAAGCGAGGCATTAACGTTCTGAACCTGAGCACAACCTGCATGACCAGGCACCTGCATGCAAAGCATGAACTGCAGTGGAGTAAACACCTTAAAACCAAGGAAGTCACTCAGGCTCCCCCTGCTACCTCTTCTGCTGCTGCCGCCTCGGCCTATTCTGCTGCTGCCGCCTCGGCCTCTTCCTCCGCCTCTGGAGGAACGTTGGCACCTGCCGCCCAGCAAACAGGGGATGTACCACCAACACCACCACCACCACCTCCGTCACCAAGCGTCTCAACCATGTCACACGCCAGCGTTCAGCTCTCCATCTCACAAACATTTGATAGAAAGCGTAAATTCCCACCTAGCCACCCTCGATCCCTGGCCCTGAATGCCAGCATTTCTAAACTACTGGCCTATGAAATGCTGTCATTTAGGCTGGTGGACACAGACAGCTTCAAACAGCTCATGTCGCTTGCTGTCCCACAGTATGTTGTTCCCAGCCGGCACTACTTCTCCAAGAGAGCCGTGCCTTCCCTGCACAACCAAGTATCCGATAAAATCAAGTGTGCACTGCGCAACGCCATCTGTGGCAAGGTCCACCTAACCACAGATACGTGGACCAGTAAGCACGGCCAGGGACGCTATATCTCCCTAACTGCACACTGGGTAAATGTAGTGGCAGCTGGGCCCCAGGCGGAGAGCTGTTTGGCGCACGTCCTTCCGCCGCCAAGGATCGCAGGGCAACATTCTTTGCCTCCTGTTGCCACCTCCTCCTTCTCGGCTTCCTCCTCCTCTTCTTCCACCTGCTCATCCAGTCAGCCACACACCTTCACCACCAACTTCAGCACAGCCCGGGGTAAACGTCAGCAGGCCATTCTGAAACTCATATGTTTGGGGGACAGGCCCCACACCGCACAGGAGTTGTGGCGGGGTATAGAACAACAGACCGACGAGTGGTTGCTGCCGGTGAGCCTCAAGCCCGGCCTGGTGGTGTGTGATAATGGGCGAAATCTCGTTGCAGCTCTGGGACTAGCCAATTTGACGCACATCCCTTGCTTGGCGCATGTGCTGAATTTGGTGGTGCAGAAGTTCATTCACAACTACCCCGACATGTCAGAGCTGCTGCATAAAGTGCGGGCCGTCTGTTCGCGCTTCCGGCGTTCACATCCTGCTGCTGCTCGCCTGTCTGCGCTACAGCGTAACTTCGGCCTTCCCGCTCACCGCCTCATATGCGACGTGCCCACCAGGTGGAACTCCACCTTGCACATGCTGGACAGACTGTGCGAGCAGCAGCAGGCCATAGTGGAGTTTCAGCTGCAGCACGCACGGGTCAGTCGCACTACAGAACAGCACCACTTCACCACCAATGACTGGGCCTCCATGCGAGACCTGTGTGCCCTGTTGCGCTGTTTCGAGTACTCCACCAACATGGCCAGTGGCGATGACACCGTTATCAGCGTTACAATACCACTTCTATGTCTCCTTGAGAAAACACTTAGGGCGATGATGGAAGAGGAGGTGGCCCAGGAGGAGGAGGAGGAGGAGGAGGAAGAGGGGTCATTTTTAGCACTTTCAGGCCAGTCTCTTCGAAGTGACTCAGAGGGAGGTTTTTGGCAACAGCAGAGGCCAGGTACAAATGTGGCCAGCCAGGGCCCACTACTGGAGGACGAGGAGGACGAGGATGAGGAGGAGGTGGAGGAGGATGAGGATGAAGCATGGTCACAGCGGGGTGGCACCCAACGCAGCTCGGGTCCATCACTGGTGCGTGGCTGGGGGGAAAGGCAGGACGATGACGATACGCCTCCCACAGAGGACAGCTTGTCCTTATCCCTGGGCAGCCTGGCACACATGAGCGACTACATGCTGCAGTGCCTGCGCAACGACAGCAGAGTTGCCCACATTTTAACCTGTGCGGACTACTGGGTTGCCACCCTGCTGGATCCACGCTACAAAGACAATGTGCCCACCTTACTTCCTGCACTGGAGCGTGATAGGAAGATGCGCGAGTACAAGCGCACGTTGGTAGACGCGCTACTGAGAGCATTCCCAAATGTCACAGGGGAACAAGTGGAAGCCCAAGGCCAAGGCAGAGGAGGAGCAAGAGGTCGCCAAGGCAGCTGTGTCACGGCCAGCTCCTCTGAGGGCAGGGTTAGCATGGCAGAGATGTGGAAAACTTTTGTCAACACGCCACAGCTAACTGCACCACCACCTGATACGCAACGTGTTAGCAGGAGGCAACATTTCACTAACATGGTGGAACAGTACGTGTGCACACCCCTCCACGTACTGACTGATGGTTCGGCCCCATTCAACTTCTGGGTCTCTAAATTGTCCACGTGGCCAGAGCTAGCCTTTTATGCCTTGGAGGTGCTGGCCTGCCCGGCAGCCAGCGTTTTGTCTGAACGTGTATTCAGCACGGCAGGGGGCGTCATTACAGACAAACGCAGCCGCCTGTCTACAGCCAATGTGGACAAGCTGACGTTCATAAAAATGAACCAGGCATGGATCCCACAGGACCTGTCCGTCCCTTGTCCAGATTAGACATTAACTACCTCCCCATAACCATATATTATTGGACTCCAGGGCACTTCCTCATTCAATCCTATTTTTATTTTCATTTTACCATTATATTGCGATGCTACCCAAAGTTGAATGAACCTCTCCTCTGCCTGTGTGCTAGGCCTAAATATATGCCAATGGACTGTTGCAGTGGTGGCTGACATGAAGCCTGATTCTCTGCTATGACATGCAGACTAATTCTCTGCTGACATGAAGCCAGATTGTCTGTTACGGGACCTCTCTCCTCTGCCTGGGTGCTGGGCCTAAATTTATGACAATGGACTGTTGCAGTGGTGGCTGACGTGAAGCCTCATTCTCTGCTATGACATGCAGACTGATTCTCTGCTGACATGAAGCCAGATTGTCTGTTACGGGACCTCTCTCCTCTGCCTGTGTGCTAGGCCTAAATATATGCCAATGGACTGTTGCAGTGGTGGCTGACGTGAAGCCTGATTCTCTGCTATGACATGCAGACTGATTCTCTGCTGTCATGAAGCCAGATTGTCTGTTACGGGACCTCTCTGCTCTGCCTGTGTGCTAGGCCTAAATATATGCCAATGGACTGTTGCAGTGGTGGGTGACGTGAAGCCTGATTCTCTGCTATGATATGAAGACTGATTCTCTGCTGACATGAAGCCAGATTGTCTGTTACGGGACCTTTCTCCTCTGCCTGGGTTCTGGGCCTAAATTTATGAAAATTGACTCTTACAGTGGTGGGTGACGTGAAGCCTGATTCTCTGCTATGATATGAAGACTGATTCTCTGCTGACATGAAGCCAGATTGTCTGTTATGGGACCTTTCTCCTCTGCCTGGGTTCTGGGCCTAAATTTATGAAAATTGACTCTTACAGTGGTGGGTGACGTGAAGCCTGATTCTCTGCTATGATATGAAGACTGATTCTCTGCTGACATGAAGCCAGATTCTCTGTTACGGGACCTCTCTCCTCTGCCTGGGTGCTGGGCCTAAATTTATGACAATGGACTGTTGCAGTGGTGGCTGACGTGAAGCCTGATTCTCTGCTATGACATGCAGACTGATTCTCTGCTGACATGAAGCCAGATCCTCTGTTACGGGACCTCTCTCCTCTGCCTGTGTGTGTGCTGGGCCTAAATATATGCCAATGGACTGTTGCAGTGGTGGCTGACGTGAAGCCTCATTCTCTGCTATGACATGCAGACTGATTCTCTGCTGACATGAAGCCAGATTCTCTGTTACGGGACCTCTCTCCTCTGCCTGTGTGTGTGCTGGGCCTAAATATATGCCAATGGACTGTTGCAGTGGTGGCTGACGTGAAGCCTCATTCTCTGCTATGACATGCAGACTAATTCTCTGCTGACATGAAGACAGATTCTCTGTTACGGGACCTCCCTCCTCTGCCTGGGTGCTGGGCCTAAATATATGCCAATGGACTGTTGCAGTGGTGGCTGACGTGAAGCCTCATTCTCTGCTATGACATGCAGACTAATTCTCTGCTGACATGAAGACAGATTCTCTGTTACGGGACCTCTCTCCTCTGCCTGGGTGCCGGGGCCTAAATATCTGAGAATGGACTGTTCCAGTGGTGGGTGACGGGAAGCCAGATTCTCTGCTATGGAACCTCTCTCCAATTGATTTTGGTTAATTTTTATTTATTTAATTTTTATTTTAATTCATTTCCCTATCCACATTTGTTTGCAGGGGATTTACCTACATGTTGCTGCCTTTTGCAGCCCTCTAGCTCTTTCCTGGGCTGTTTTACAGCCTTTTTAGTGCCGAAAAGTTCGGGTCCCCATTGACTTCAATGGGGTTCGGGTTCGGGACGAAGTTCGGATCGGGTTCGGATCCCGAACCTGAACATTTCCGGGATGTTCGGCCGAACTTCTCGAACCCGAACATCCAGGTGTTCGCTCAACTCTAGTGGTAACCCTTATCTAGCAGTGGGTGCATAAGGTCCCACACAAGTTTCCCGCTAACACCCAGAGTGGGGGGACATTCTGGGGGTTGAATACGGGAATCTCGCCCCTCGTACACACAAAACTTGTAAGTGCACCCTGAGGTACTCTCACAAAGTTTGTACAGCTTCACGCCATACCTCGCCCGCTTAGAGGGAACATACTGGCGGATAATGAGTCTCCCCTTGAAAGCAATGAGAGACTCATCAACCGCGACTTCCCTTCCAGGTACATAAACCTGCACAAATTTGGCCCCAAAGTGATCGATGACCGACCTGATTTGGTACAGGCGGTCATAGGCAGGATCACCTTGGGGAGGGGACATGCTGCATTATCTGCATAATTGTAAAGTGGGGTCTGGTAGAGGACGTCCCCACTCCAGTAATGCCTGACACTAGGTTTCTTGACTAGGCCCATATGCAGCACGAGGCCCCAAAACGTCCTCATCTTGGCTACACAGACCGGAGTCCAGCCACCGGGCCTAGCCAAAAAGGAGCCCGGATGTTGAGCAATGAACTGTGGGGCGTACAGGTTCGTCTGCTCCAACATCAGATTCACAAAAAAAGACTAAAGTAGTCGCATTCAGTGAAGCCCACTGTGGAAATCTGGATTCCTGGTTGGCCTACAAAATCAGGAATCACGGGCTCAAAACGCTCTGGGGTATACCAGACAAGTTCACCGGTAGGGGGCTCCGGTGGTCTTAACTGGTGGGCCGGAAAACTAGTACGAGCCCCAGAGCTTCTCGTACTAGTGTGGGCCACAGGGTCCCTAGCATGGCGGTCTCCTTGCTCCACCTGGCGGCGTCTCCGCCGCCTTGGGGTCTCATCATCATTGCTAGATGATGAGGAAGATGCGGATGACAAAAGGAAAGAGGGGTTATCCTCGTCCTCACTGGGGCTCTCGGACTCGGAGGCAAGCTGGGCATATGCCGCCTAGAACATCCGGCAGGCCATAGGGGAGTGTGTGTGATAAACTTTATTTGGTGTGCGTGTGTGTGGGGGGATGGGTGTTCGGGAACTTACCCTAAACCTTACAGACAAAAAAATTAAAAAAGGCCCAAAAATGTGATTTTTTTTAAAATTCAAACTCGCTGATCAACCGTCGGAAGTTGATCAGCGGTGGGGCGTGCGATGCGCTAACAGTGACGCTAAGAGTCCCGGCCACAGTCAGCGTACGCAGAAAAAAATATATAATATGCTTGTGCCCCAAAAAAAGTTGTGAAAGGGGGCGGGAGGGGGGCAAGCTGCAGGACATCTGGGGGGTCTAGAGTCAGGGTTAAAAACATGGGGTGGAAAGTGGGAGGGGTTTCATCAAATCAAGCACGCAATATCTCGGAAACCAAAGCGGCGCAAACGTTCATTTTTGCAGCACAAACCAGCACAAACGAATGGTGTATTTCTTTTTGAAATTTAAGAACATGGGGTGGAAAATGGGCGGGGCTTCATAAAAATCTAACATGCAATATCTCAGGAACCGAACCGGCACAAACGTTCATTTTTGCGGCACAAACCAGCACAAACGCAGCACAAACAAATGGTGTATTTCTTTTTGAAATTTAAAAACATGGGGTGGAAAGTGGGCGGGTTTCAGCAAATCAAACGCGCAATATCTCGGAAACCAAAGCGGCGCAAACGTTCATTTTTGCAGCACAAACCAGCACAAACGCAGCACAAATGAATGATGTATTTATTTTTGAAATTTAAGAACATGGGGTGGAAAATGGGCGGGGTTTCAGAAAATCAAGTGCGCAATATCTCGGAAACCAAAGCGGCGCAAACATTCATTTTTGCAGCACAAACCAGCACAAACGCAGCACAAACGAATGGTGTATTTATTTTAGAAATTTAAGAACATGGGGTGGAAAAATGGGCAGGGCTTCATAAAAATCTAACCCGCAATATCTCAGGAACCGAACCGGCACAAACGTTAATTTTTGCGGCACAAACCAGCACAAACGCAGCACAAACGAATGGCGTATTTCTTTTTGAAATTTAAGAACATGGGGTGCCAACTTCACACAGGTCTCCCGGCCGGGCCGCGCAATGTCCTGAACGCGCCGCGCATGTGCCATGGTGACTTATTCCTGGCCTGTATAGTACAGAGTCGGCGTGCGCATTCGCGGCTCTGTACTATACTGGCCAGGAAGAAGTCATCATGGCGCATGCGCGGCGGCATGCGCGTTCAGGACATTGCGCGGCCCAGCCGGGAGAGAATTTTCCGTCTTCTGCGCAAGCGTGGCCCGGCTGGATTCGACAGGAGAGGTGGCCGTGACCAGGGGAGACCAAAGACAACATCAGGTAAGAGGGGACTTATTTTCTAAAAAAAGGATGGGAATTGGGTAATAAAATGTATTTAGAAAAATTATCACTGTCAAATCATTAACAGATTTACCAGTGATCATTAGGTTGAGAATACCCCTTTAACCATTGTTCAGAGAATATGATTGATACCACAGACACTTTTCTCTCGCTCATGGTTAGTGGTCGGCTGAAGCCATTTATGTCAAACAACGGTGTTTACTCTTTATAAATCATAATCACAACACAAACTCCCCAAATGACCCTGATCAGAAGCTTACACACCCCAGTTATTAATACCATGTATTGCCCCCTTTAACATCAATGACAGCTTGAAGTCTTTTGTGGTAGTTGTGGAGGAGGGTCTTTATTTTCTCAGATGGTAAAACTGCCCATTCTTCCTGTTGAAAAAAAAAAAGCAATTCCACCACAGTTTTACGTGATTTTTATTTACGACATTCGATGTGCGATAAAACTGTCTGGTTACTTTTATTCTACAGGTCAGATCGAATCCGGCAATACCTTATATGTTTAGTTTTTCTTGCGTTTTAATAGTGATAAAAAAATAAAAATATCCGATTTTTTTTGTTGCCATATTTTGAGCCCCATAACTTTTTTGTAATTATGTGTACAGAGCTGGATGGGGGCTCATTTTTTGCAGGGCAATCTAAACTTTTTACTGATACCATTCTGGGGTGTTTAAGACTTTTTGATCACTTTTTATTTACATTTTTGTAGCAAATGAAGTGACCAAAAACGGCGAATCGGACATTTGGACTCTTTTTTTTTTTCTGTTTTGCCGTTTGCCGTATGGGGAATATATTTTTATACAATGGGCGTTTTTACACATTGCGAAACCCATGATGTGTCTTTTATTTTAATTTTGGGAACAGGGGGGTGATCTGAATATTTATGGGTTTTTTTTTACACTTTTTTATAGTTCCCAGGTTACACACACATCTCTGTAACACAGTACACAGCTCTGCTACATGCGGTTAGACAAACTGCTCTATATACACAGTACACAGCTCTGCTACCTGCAGGTTGCACATACATCCCTGTAACACAGTACACAGCTCTGCTACATGCAGGTTACACATACAGCTCTGCTACACAGTACACAACACTTCTACATGCAGGTTACACACACAACTCTGTAACACAGTACACAGCTCTGCTACATGCTGTTACACACACTGCTCTATATACACAGTACACAGCTCTGCTACATGCAGGTTACACACACATCTCTGTAACACAGTACACATCTCTGCTACACAGTACACAGCACTGCTACCTGCAGGTTGCACATACATCCCTGTAACACAGTACACAGCTCTGCTACATGCAGGTTACACATACAGCTCTGCTACACAGTTCACAGCTCTGCTACATGCAGGTTACACATACAGCTCTGCTACACAGTACACAGCTCTGCTACATGCAGGTTACACATACAGATCTGCTACACAGTACACAGCTCTGCTACCTGCAGGTTACACGTACATCTCTGTAACACAGTACACAGCTCTGCTACATGCAGGTTACACATACATCTCTGTAACACAGTACACAGCTCTGCTACATGCAGGTTACACACACATCTCTAGTACAGAGCTCTATTTGATGGCTACTGTTCTGTACACTCTACCAGCTGCTGTGCACATCTGACCCCTCCCACACATGTGACTCGTCACATGGTCATGACGTCATCACAGGTCCTTTGCCTCTCCAGCAGCTAGCAGCTCCGTCAGGTGAAGAGTGTGTGTAGTAGGGCGTATTTTGAGTTAGGGAGGCCGGAGTTTTGGCTGATGTCTGAGGGAGGACAGAGTTTTAGCTGATGTCTGAGGTCTGATGGAGTTTTGCCTGACGGAGGACGGAGTTTTGTCTGATGTCTGATGTCTGAGGTCTGATGGAGTTTTGCCTGACGGAGGACGGAGTTTTGTCTGATGTCTGAGGTCTGATGGAGTTTTGGGTGACGGAGGACAGAGTTTTGTCTGATGTCTGAGGTCTGATGGAGTTTTGGGTGACGGAGGACGGAGTTTTGTCTGATGTCTGAGGTCTGATGGTGTTTTGGGTGAGGGAGGACGGAGTTTTGTCTGATGTCTGAGGTCTGATGGAGTTTTGGGTGACGGAGGACGGAGTTTTGTCTGATGTCTGAGGTCTGATGGAGTTTTGGGTGACGGAGGACGGAGTTTTGTCTGATGTCTGAGGTCTGATGGAGTTTTGCCTGACGGAGGACGGAGTTTTGTCTGATGTCTGAGGTCTGATGGAGTTTTGCCTGACGGAAGACGGAGTTTTGTCTGATGTCTGAGGTCTGATGGAGTTTTGGGTGACGGAGGACGGAGTTTTGTCTGATGTCTGAGGTCTGATGGAGTTTTGCCTGATGGAGGACGGAGTATTGTCTGATGTCTGAGGTCTGATGGAGTTTTGGGTGACGGAGGACGGAGTTTTGTCTGATGTCTGAGGGCTGATGGAGTTTTGTCTGACGGAGGACGGAGTTTTGTCTGATGTCTGATGGAGTTTTGCCTGACGGAGGACGGAGTTTTGTCTGATGTCTGAGGGCTGATGGAGTTTTGCCTGATGGAGGATGGAGTTGTGGATAATGTCTGACGATGTCCTAATATGTATGCCGTACACAGGGGAAATTAAAGTGGGTCGTTTTTACCGAAATTCTGGAGTGCTGCCTCTTCTTTGAAAATTCTATATATATATATATATATATATATATATATAAATCACTTGCAATTCAGATTAAGAGCAAATTAGTGCATTGTGCAGAGTATTTTTTATGTTGTCCCCTCATTGTTGGCCCTTTTAAAGGGATTCTGTCACCTGCTTTTAGCATTTTAAGCTGGCACCATCGCTATGTTGACTAAAGTACCTTATTTCCAGGACTCTTCTTTTTACTTATTTTTGTTTGGTAGTTTTGATATAAAAGCGATTTTTATGTTATGCTAATTAGGGTCCAAGGTGCCCAGAGGGGCGTTTTTTTCACTCTCCGGTGCCCAGTGACGCCCCCCTGCAGTGCCCAAGACAGCCTCCTGATCAACAAAACACCTCCCACAGCCCGGCAAAGGGTTACGCCCCCTCCCCTCGTCATAATCTACCTTATAGAAATGCCCCGTCCTCCTTCCTGTCTGCGGCCAGAAAACTCGCGCAGGCGCAGTACCGCCTGCGGCCTGCGCCTGCGCGATCAGCAACCTCCTGAGGGCAACAGCGCTCAGGTCACATCACTGGGCTCGGCGCATGCCCAGTAAGACTTTTGAGGCTGTTACCCTCAGGAGGTTGATGATCGCGCAGACGCAGGCCGCAGGCGGTACTGCGCCTGCGCGAGTTTTCTGGCCGCAGACAGGAAGAAGGACGGGGCATATCTATAAGGTAGATTATGACGTGGGGATGGGGCGGAACCATTTGCCGGGCTGTGGGAGGTGTTTTGATGATCAGGAGGCTGTCTTGGGCACTGCAGGGGGGCGTCACTGGGCACCGGAGAGTGAAAAAAAGCCCCTCTGGGCACCTTGGTCCCAAATTAGCATAACATAAAAATCGCTTTTATATCAAAACTACCAAACAAAAATAAGTAAAAAGAAGAGTCCTGGAAATAAGGTACTTTAGTCGACATAGCGATGGTGCCAGCTTAAAATGCTAAAAGAAGGTGACAGAATCCCTTTAATGTCTATGTACATGTTATGGATACATAATCAGATTGATGTGTGCACATATTTACCCTCCTGGTGGGGGCTGATGACCTCTTCCTCCTCATCCTGAGCTGGGGCGGTGCTGGAGGGTCCCACAGTTTCCGCCATCTTCTCTACCACTTCGCCAACCTCTGGTGGGGGTGGCACATCCACATGATGGGAGGGTCTGGCCTCCTCTCCCTCCTCCTCCGGGGAGACCTCCACCACCTCTAAATTCTCGATGGAAGGCCTGCGGCGGACTGAGTGAATGGGAACATCTGTAATCACACAATGTTCAGAATTTAGACAAACTCAGATAACATAACAACTTTAAATATCTAAAAATTTAAATATGGAAGGATCTGCATGGGATTAGGATTATCCCAATGGGGGCTTAGGCTGGTTTTGGCGGTAAATTACGTGCCAAAACAAATAGTAAAGATGGCTAAAAATGGCCTGTTATACGTAGGATGAGGTAGCAAGGGATTGGTTAGGAAGGTATCCTATAGTTTACTGTTGCTGAGATATTGAAGTTTAGGGAACCCCAGCAACAATTAGGACATTGGATTTATTGGGTGGTGTTATGGTGGGTATATAATTGCAGTGTTGATTTTTTTGTCACGGTCACTTTATTAGAAGGAGGGGTAAATTTGCTTGCCAATAGGTAGCGAGCAGACTAGATGTTTTTATAGTATTTTTTCCAAGCTTATGGCTGGTCTATTCAGTGGTTAATATGTCTTATGGAATGTATTCATTTGTTTAACTATTCTGTAATAATGTGTCCATGTTTCTTATTTTATTATTGGTTTATGAGGTTAAGTTACTGGGGTGTGTGTGTGTGTGTGTGTATATATATATATATATATATATATATATATATATACAGTGGGATGCTAAAGTTTGGGCAACCTTGTTAATCGTCATGATTTGATGTATAAATCGCCAAATAACTCAATTTTAGTTTCAACAGTCCACAGCACCTTATCCCAAAATGAAGCTGGCTTGTCCAAATGTTCTTTAGCCCACCTCAAGCGGCACTTTTTGTGCTGTGGGCGGAGAAAAGGCTTCCACTGCATCACTCTCGCATACAGCATCTCCTTGTGTAAAGTGTGCCGAATGGTTGAACGATGCACAGTGACTCCATCTGCAGCAAGATGATGTTGTAGGTCTTTGGTGCTGGTCTGTGGGTTGACTCTGACTGTTCTCACCATTCGTCGCTTCTGTCTATCCAAGATGTTTCTTGGTCTGCCACTTCGAGCCTTAACTTGAACTGAGCCTGTGGTCTTCCATTTCCTCAATATGTTCCTAACTGTGGAAACAGACAGCTGAAATCTGAGACAGCTTTCTGTATCTTTTCCCTAAACCATGATGGTGAACAATCTTTGTCTTCAGGTCATTTGAGAGTTGTTTTGAGACCCCATGTTGCTACTCTTCAGAGAAAATTAAAAGAGGAGGGAAACTTACAATTGACCCCCTTAAATACTCTTTCTCATAATTGGATTCACCTGTGTATGTAGGTCAGGGGTCACTGAGCTTACCAAGCCAATTTGAGTTCCAATATTTAGTTCTAAAGGTTTTGGAATCAATAAAAGGACAACAGTGCCCAAATGTATGCACCTGCCTAATTTTGTTTAAACAATTATAGCACACTATCTGTAAATCCAATAAACTTCATTTCACTTCTCAAATATCACTGTGTGTGTCTCCTATATGATATATCGTAACAACCAACGATTTATACAGGAAAATCATGATGATTAATAAGGTTGCCCAAACTTTTGCATCCCACTGTGTATATATATATATATATATATATATATATATATAGTCTATAATCTCATGCAAATTAAGTGGGGGATGTACTAAATCAGCCGGTTACATCATAAATCTCTACTTCGCAGTGTGCATAAATATATATACTGTATATGTACTCATGGCGATGTACAGATGTATGATGTAACCTGCTGATTTGCTACATGTCACACCAGGTACTAAGTAATCATTTGTAAAGGAATGAAATACTTATTTGCATAACTGTATATATACATTACAGAGTGTTGACGAGAGATGCAAAAGTATTGTATGCATTATACCTGGGCATGTTCAGGTCTCAGATCTCTCTGATCTGCTCTGGATTCCAACGCTTTAAATCGGACCATTTTTTTAATAAGGGCCATTCTGTGGTGCTTAACTTTGAACTTCCGCAACAGTTTGTTGCCTAGTTCACGGACTATCCTCTGTTTTTCAGCATGGGCCCGGGTCAGATGATATCCTCGCCCCAACATGCGCTGTAAAATAAAGATGCACGCATATAATCCCATTTTTTAAAAATACTAGTAATGAAAATAATGTCCTCAGCAAAACAGCAAAAAGTATTTAAGTCTTTGAAGGGGAAATATTAGATTAACTGTTATGGTTAGAAGATCGGATTGTATTGCGATTGTACTGTATGTGTGTTGGGTCTGAGTGAGCAATCGGATATTGTCCAGCTGAGCAAAGATGTACCTGTCTAGTGAAGGGACGGTACGGTATGGGGTGTAAAGCTTGTTCACCTCGCCATTGTGCACCCTGGGTAACTCTAAATGGACTAGCAAATACTGGTGGTCTGACATATAAAGCTTCTCCTGAGTCCTGACCAACAGGACACAAACTCTAATCTATAGACTATGTGTGTGTGTGTGGTATATAGTCTGCAGCAGGAAAATGGATGTGAAATGTGCATGTGAGAGATTTCTCTGCTGTCCATACATACATGCTACAGACATAGTGCTGTGATGTTACAACAATAATTAGTGTACCAATCACTAATATCTACTGAAACCTTAAAAAAGTTGTGTGTTATGCGATTATTTTTTTTCATCATTAGGGATTTACACAATGGTAGATTTTTTAAATACTCTGCATATAAAGTGAATGTTCTGACATGCATGAAATGTAATCAAATACACTTCTTTAATGTCAAATTACTTACAGTGATCAGGAGTTCTTCCTCAACGTTGCAAAAATTGCTGCTAACCATCTTTTCTGATCGCATCCAACTTCGGGTTGGTGGAAACCAGTTGCTGTAGTAGGCCCACCTATTTCACAATGAAAAAATAATGAATGAAGATCGCAAATTCACATAATACATCTGGTATGTCACTGTCCATGTTGTGGGACTATTTGTGCACTTCTAGTAAGTATTTGGTGGCTGAAAATATGACCTGAAGGTTTTTCAGGTTCACCTGCCATTAAAGTGAATGGGGCCCGCCGCAAACTTGTGGTTCACAAACATTTGATCACGTTCGCGCAATCGCGTTCGTGAATCGTCCTGGCCGATGTTCGTCCATCAATAGTCACCACGTTGGCCAGCATGGTGACATCATACGTCACAGCGTACAGGATTTCCCGTGGAATCTTCAATGAAGATGGCGGCGTTTGGTTCATTACAGTCAAACGGATGAGGGAAGAATATATATATATTTTTTTTTAACCGCAATACAGGAAAAATCGATTGTTACCATGAAGCACGAGGAAATTCGGCTTTGTGGCGAATTGAATTTTCCCTGAAAATTCACTCAACACTAATAGCCAGAGGTCAAAATCAAGAGAACATGTCAAACACAAGCCAGAGTCAGGGTACAAGATGAAGTCAGGAATCCTACAGGAACTACAGCACACAGGATTCAATCTGTATTTTTTGCAGATCTGTTTTTTGCGGACCGCAAAATACATACGGTCGTGTTCGTGAGGCCTTAGGCTACATTTACACGACCATATGTGTTTTGCGGACCGCAAAACACTGATCCACAAAAAATACAGATGATATCGTTCTCGCATCTGTATGGCATTGTTTTTTTTCTGGTGGATCTATTGTAACAATGCCTATACTTGTAACCAAACGGACAAGAATAGGAGATGCTCTATATTTTCCGCTGGGGAATGGAACGGACATATGCATGCGGACAGCACATGGTGTATATGCAGGCAGTGACGTAACTCTCATGTTTGTAATCTTAAACTTTTTTAAAAAATAAAAGAATTTACAAGAAATGGAAAGAAAAAAAAATCATTCAAACAGTCATTTTTTTATTGTATAGTTTGAATTTATGTCTCAAATAAATATCATTGGAGCACAACTCAGGTTCCTTAAGAACATTTTAACCCCTTAGTGATTATTTTAGTCTTAAGGATCAGTAAAATGTCCTCCCTCTGTGCTCCAGTGGTCTATTCTTAATTGTATTCAATGTATGTGGATGAATACAGTTCAAAGGTGCAGCTGGCCTCATGTGACCAATCCATGTCCAGTGTCCACCCATCTTCTCACTCCTGAACAAACAAAAAAAAAAAAAAAAAAAAACACCCTCATATGTGACATGCTCTCTGACTGATATAGAGGGGGATAACATAACAGGTTAATGTATAAACCCATACAAAGATGGGTGGGAGGTTTTTGATCCTCATCCTCTCCCTCTATGCTGCCTGTTTGTCTAACTCCAGTCCCCCCACTCTTTCACAAGGGCAGAGGTGAGAGCTTGCTGCATTGTATGCAGCTCTCACTTCAATCTGCTATTTGTCAGGGTAGATAACTACTAGAGCTTTACAACCAACCATGGCCCTAAACTTAACTCTATCCCAAGAAACATCACTTAGGTGGTCACTCCTCTGCAGCCTCGCAGTTTGAGTAGGAATCATCTAAGGCTACTTTTACACTAGAGGCAGCCGTTTCCGGCAGACTGTTATAGCGGGTGCCAACAGAGGTCTGCTCCGGCTCCGGCCCCCATGGGGGTGGTCTGGAGTTCCCGCGGCAGCACGGCAAACATGCCGAGAGGCGGCTGGAATAATACTATGACATTTCGCTTTATTCCGGACGCCTCTCGACATGTCGCTAGTGTGAAAGTAGCCTAAAACAGTATTGTGCACAGACTGATCAGTGAAGGGGTTAAAGGACAGGCATTAAAGAACACCTAACACCATAAAATTTTATGGTGATAGGTTTTTACTCATCATTAGAGATTTTTCAAAAATTCAATTTGTCGGTTTGCCAAATTTTTGGGGAAAAATGTGGTTCCATCCAAATAAATTTGTAGCAAATTTTGTTTAAAAAAATGTCTCTTTCCTGGCTGCAAAGAGCCTTTATAGTGGTGTAGAACACTGTGCCTTACAGTAACATGCATATGGAGTCTTCTTTGGTAGTGAAATAATTCTGTGACACACTTAGAATTACTGCACACTTCAATAATTTGGGCAGTCCTTGAACCAAAACTAACCAAATAACTCATGTATGAACTCAGCCTTACAGGTCAATGTTAACGCCAAGAAGAAGCACACTACTTTTACACCGCTGATTCCACATAGATGTCTACAAAACCAGTTCTATTAAAAACGTATACAAGTAGAGCAACCCAACAGAGTGGGGAGGGTGTCAGCAGTAAGTTTGTATCAACATCACTGATTATTTTGCCCTTCCTCTAAACCGTCAGAACAATAACCCTCAAAAAACTGTTGCTGTCTGTGGAGCATCCACATTCACTCAGCATTTGGTCAGTAATCCATCAGTATTGCTAATGGCAAAAAAAATAGGAGTTGATCAAAAACAGAGATGACACGTGAATGGAATATTTGCATGTCTTCAATGTTTTGTACCCACTCCTGCTTTTGACTATTAAATTATGGGGACCATACAGGCCTTACAGCTGCTACATAAACAGCTTCCGTTGTATGTCTCACTTTTCCTTCCTTCTGACAAATCGGAAGACAGGTTAAATAAATGATGATGTCAGCCAAGACAAAAAAGGCTAAATAGTGGCCTATTCATGAAATGTGAAGGGTGGGAACAGCATGAGTAGTCCACAGAGTGGCCCTATAACATAGTGGTGAGGTGGAAGCAGCATGAGGAGACCACAGAGTGGTACAATGACAGAGTGTGGTGGTGGCCACAGCACGAGGAGGCCACAGAGTGGGACAATGACAGAGTCTGAAGATGGCAGCAGCATCAGGAAGCCACAGAGTGGCACAATGACAAAGTGTGTGGGTGGAAGCAGCATCAGGAAACCAAAGAGTGGCACAATAACAGAGTGTGGAGGTGGCAGCAGCATGAGGAGGTCATAAAGTGGCACAATGACAGAGTCTGGAAGTGGCAGCAGCATGAGAAGGCCACAGAGTGGCACAATAACAGAGTGTGGAGGTGGCAGCAGCATCACGAGACAACAGAGTGGCACAATGACAGAGTTTTGACAAAGTCTGGAGATATCCGCAGCATGAGGAGATCACAGAGTGGCATAATGAACAGAGTCTGAAGTTGGCGGCAGCATCAGGAGGCCAAAAAGTGGCACAATGACAGATTGTAGAGGTGGCAGCAGCATCAGGAGACAACAGAGTGGCACAATAGCACAGTGAGGAGGTGGCAGCAGCATGATTTGGCCACAGATTGGCAAAATGGCAGAGTCTGGAGGTAGCGGCAACATGAGGAGACCACAGAGTGGCCCAATGACTGAGATTAGGGGTGGCAGCAGAATCAGGAGGCCATAGAGTGACATGGTGACATAGTGTGGATGTGACAGCAACATGAGGTGACCACAGAATGGCAAGTTGACATAGTGTGGAGGTGGCAGCCGCATGAGGAGGCACAGAGTGGCACAATAAAAGACTCGGGAGGTGGCGGCAGCATGAGGAGACCACAGATTGGCCCATTGACAGAGTCTGAAGGTAGCGGTAGCATGAGGAGGCAATAGAGTTGAACAATGACAGTATGGAGGTAGCAGCAGCATGAGTAGGCCATATAATGGCACAATGACAGGGTGTGGAGGTGTTGGCAGCATCAGGAGAGCACAGAGTGGCACAATGACAGAGTCAGAAGGTGGCGGCAGCATGAGGAGACAACAGAGTAACACAATGACAGAGTCTGGAGATGGCGACAGCATGAGGTGACCACATCGTAGTACAATGACAGAGTCTGAAGGTGGCGACAGTATGAGGAGACAACAGAGTGGCACAATGACAGAGTCAGAAGGTAGCGGCAGCCTTAGGAGGCCACAGAGTGGAACAATGAAAGAGTCTGGAGGTGGTGGTAGCATGAGGAGGCCACAGAGTGGAACAATGAAAGAGTCTGGAGGTGGTGTCAGCATGAGGAGACAACAGAGTTGCACAATAACAGAGTGTGGAGGTGGCAGCAGCATGAGTAGATCACAGAATGGCACAATGACAGAGTGTGGAGGTTGCAGCAGCATTAGGAGGCCACAGATTGGCAAAATGAAAGAGCATTGAGGTGGCAGCAGTATGAAAAGGTCACAGAGTGGCCCAATGACAGAGAGTGAATGTGACAGCAGCATGAGGAGAGCACAGAGTGGCAAAATGACAGAGTGTGGAGGTGGCAGCAGCATGAGGAGACCACAGAGTGACACAAGGACAGAGTGTGGAGGTGGCAGTAGCATGAGGAGGCCACACAGTGGCACAAAGACAGAGTCTGGCGGTGGCGACAACATGAGGTTACCATAAAGTGGCACAATGACAGAGTCAGAAGGTGGCGGCAGCATGAGGAGACCACAGATTGGCCCATTGACAGAGTCTGAAGGTAGCGGTAGCATGATGAGACAATAGAGTTGAACAATGACAGTATGGAGGTGGCAGCAGCATGAGTAGGCCATATAATGGCACAATGACAGGGTGTGGAGGTGGCGGCAGCATCAGGAGAGCACAGAGAAGCACAATGACAGAGTCAGAAGGTGGCGGCAGCATGAGGAGACAACAGAGTAACACAATGACAGAGTCTGGAGATGGCGAGTGTGGAGGTTGCAGCGGCATTAGGAGGCCACAGATTGGCTAAATGAAAGAGCATTGAGGTGGCAGCAGCATGAGGAGGTTACAGAGTGGCCCAATGACAGAGAGTGAAGGTGACAGCAGCATGAGGAGAGCACAGAGTGGCAAAAATGACAGAGTGTGGAGGTGGCAGCAGCATGAGGAGACCACAGAGTGGCACAAGGACATAGTGTGGAGGTGGCAGTAGCATGAGGAGGCCACACAGTGGCACAAAGACAGAGTCTGGCGGTGGCGACAACATGAGGTTACCATAAAGTGGCACAATGACAGAGTCAGAAGGTGGCGGCAGCATGAGGAGACCACAGATTGGCCCATTGACAGAGTCTGAAGGTAGCGGTAGCATGATGAGACAATAGAGTTGAACATTGACAGTATGGAGGTGGCAGCAGCATGAGTAGGCCATATAATGGCACAATGACAGGGTGTGGAGGTGGCGGCAGCATCAGGAGAGCACAGAGAAGCACAATGACAGAGTCAGAAGGTGGCGGCAGCATGAGGAGACAACAGAGTAACACAATGACAGAGTCTGGAGATGGCGAGTGTGGAGGTTGCAGCGGCATTAGGAGGCCACAGATTGGCTAAATGAAAGAGCATTGAGGTGGCAGCAGCATGAGGAGGTTACAGAGTGGCCCAATGACAGAGAGTGAAGGTGACAGCAGCATGAGGAAAGCACAGAGTGGCAAAAATGACAGAGTGTGGAGGTGGCAGCAGCATGAGGAGACCACAGAGTGGCACAAGGACAGAGTGTGGAGGTGGCAGTAGCATGAGGACGCCACACAGTGGCACAAAGACAGAGTCTGGCGGTGGCAGCAGCATGAGGAGGCACAGAGTGGCACAATAAAAGACTCTGGAGGTGGCGGCAGCATGAGGAGACCACAGATTGGCCCATTGACAGAGTCTGAAGGCAGCGGTAGCATGAGGATGCAATAGAGTTGAACAATGACAGTATGGAGGTGGCGGCAGCATGAGTAGGCCATATAATGGCACAATGACAGGGTGTGGAGGTGTTGGCAGCATCAGGAGAGCACAGAGTGGCACAATGACAGAGTCAGAAGGTGGCGGCAGCATGAGGAGACCACAAAGTGGCCCAATGACAGAGATGAAAGGTGGCAGCAGCATGAGGAGAACTGAGATCGGCACATTGATAGATTCTGGAGGTGGCAGCAGCATGAGGAGGCCACAGAGTGGCACAGTGAAAGAGTCAGAAGGTAGCAGCAGCATGAGGAGACCACAGAGTGGCCCAACGAAAGAGTCTGGAGGTGGAAGCAGCATTAGTAGGCCATAGAGTGGCCCAATGACAGATTCTGGAGGTAGAGTCAGCGTGAGCAGAACACAGTGTGGTGCAATGACAGAGTGTAAAGGTGGCAGCAGCATGAGGAGGCCACAGAGTGGCAAAATGACAGGGTCTGGAGGTGCTGGCTGCATGAGGAGACCACAGAGTGGCCCAATGACAGACTGTGGAGGTTGCGGGAGCATTAGGAGGCCACAGAATGGAAAGTTGACATAGTTTGGAAGTAGCAACATCAGGAGGCCATAGAGGGGCAAGGTGACATAGAATGGATGTGGCAGCAGCATGAGGAGAGCACAGAATGGCAAGGTGACATAGTATGGAGGTTGCAGAAGCATCAGGAGGCCATAGAGTAACAAGGTGACAAAGTGTGGAAGTGGCAGCAGCATGAAGAGACCACAGAGTGGCCCAATGACAGAATGTAGGAGGTTTCAGCAGAATTAGTAGGCCACAGAGTGGAAAGTTGACATAGTTTGGAAGTAGCAGCATCAGGAGGCCATAGAGGGCAAGGTGACATAGAATGGATGTGGCAGCAGCATGAGGAGAGAACAAAATGGCAAGGTGACATAGTGTGGAGGTTGCAGAAGCATCAGGAGGCCATAGAGTAACAAGGTGACATCGTGTAGAAGTGGCAGCAGAATGAGGAGACCACAGAGTGGCCCAATGACAGAGTCTGAAGGTGGCGGCAGCATGAGGAGACCACAGAGTGAATCAATGACAGAGTCTGGAGGTGGCTGCAGGATGAGGAAACCACAGAGTGGCAAGGTGACATAGTGTGGAGGTGGCAGCAGCATCAGGAGATTATAGAGTGACAAGGTGACATAGTGTGCATGTGGCAGCAGGATGAGGAGACAACCAAATGGAAAGGTGACATAGTGTGGAGGTGGCAGCAGCATGAGGAGATGATAGAGTGGCACAATGACAGAGTGTGTAAGTGGTGGCAGCATGAGAAGAGCACAAAGTGACCTAATAACAGAGTCAGAAGGTGGCAGCAGAATGAGGAGACCACAGAGTGGCACAATAACAGAGTCTGGAGGTGGTCGGCAGCGTGAGGAGACCACAAAGTTACCCAATGACAGAGTCAGAAAGTGGCAGCAGAATCGGGAGGCCATACAGTGGAACAACGACAAAGTCTGGAGGTGGCGGCAGCATGAGAAGACCACAGAGTGGTCCAATGACAGAGTGTGGAGGTGGCAATAACATGAGGAGACCACAGAGTGGTCCAATGACAGAGAATGAAGGTGGTGTCAGCATAAGGAGACCACAGAGAGGCACATTGACAGTGTGGAGGTGGCAGCAGCATGAGTAGGCCACAGATTGGCACAATGACAGAGCCTGGAGGTGGCAGCAGCATGAGGAGACCACAGCGTGGCAAGGTGACAGAATGTGTTGGTGGCAGCAGCATCAGGGGGCCATAGAGTGACATGCTGACATAGTGTGGAGGTGGCAGTAGTATGAGGAGACCACAGAGTGGCCCACTGACAGAGTCTGGAGGTGGCGGCAGCATGAGGAGACCACAGAGTGGCCCAATGACAGAGTGTGGAGGTTGCAGAATCATTATGAGGCCACAAAATGGCAAAATGACAGAGTCTGAAGGTGGCGAAAGCATAAGTTGACCACAGAGTGGCACAATTAAAGAGTTTGTAGGTGGTAGCAGCATGAGGAGACCATAGAGTGGCCCAATGACAGAGTGTGAAGGTGGCAGCAGCATGAGGAGACCACAGAGTGGCCCAATGACAGAGTTTGAAGGTGGAGGCAGCATCAGGAGACCACAGAGTGGCACATTGACAGTGTGGAGGTGGCAGCAGCATGAGTAGGCCACAGATTGGCACAATGACAGAGTCTAAATGTGGCGGCAGCATGAGGTGACCACAGAGTGGCCCAATGACAGAGTTTGGAAGTGGCAGCAGCATTAGGAAACCACAGAGTGGCAAGGTAACATAGTGTGGATTTGGCAGCATCATTAGGAGGCCATGAGTGACATGGTGACATAGTCTGGAGGTAGCAGCAGCATGAAGAGACCACAGAGTCGCCCAATGACAGAGTCTGGAGGTGGCAGCAGCATAAGTTGACCACAGAGTGGCCGGATGACAGAATGTGGAGGTGGTAGCAGCATGAGAAGACCATAGAGTGGCAAGGTGACAGAATGTGTTGGTGGCAGCAGCATCAGGGGGCCATAGAGTGACATGGTGACATAGTGTGGAGGTGGCAGTAGCATGAGGAGACCACAGAGTGGCCCACTGACAGAGTCTGGAGGTGGCGGCAGCATGAGGAGACCATAGAGTGGCCCAATGACAGAGTGTGGAGGTGCTCGCTGCATGAGTAGACCACAGAGTGGCCCAATGACAGAGTGTGGAGGTTGCAGCATCATTACGAGGAAAATATATGGAAGAATGGTAACCTTAAAATGTAACTTTTATTATTAAATATAATAAATTAATTGCCCTTGGATGATAGTGCAAAGAAGAGATAGGGTAGGTGTCCACCCCACTCTGGTTTGAGTAAACAGTACTCCTAGGCAGGGTGTGGGGAAGAGGGGCTGCTGGGTCTGGAGGTGGTAGTAGCATGAGGAGACCACAGAGTGGCCTAATGAAAGATTCTGAAGGTGGCGGCAGCATGCGGAGACCACAGAGTGGCACATTGACAGTGTGGAGGTGGCAGTAGCATGATTGACACAATGACAGACTCTAGAGGTGGTGGCAGCATCAGGAGGCCGCAGAGTGGCAAAATGACAGAGTGTGGAGATGGCAGCAGCATGAGAAGACAACAGAGTGGCAAAATGACAGAGTGTGGAGATAGCAGCAGCATCAGGAGACCACAGTGTGGCCCAATGGCAGAGTCTGAAGGTGGCAGCAGCATGAGGAGACCACAGAGTGGCACATTGACAATGTGGAGGTGGCAGCAGCATGAGTAGGCCACAGATTGGCACAATGACAGAGTCTGGAAGTGGCAGCAGCATTAGGAGACCACAGTGTAAAAAAGTGACATAGTGTGGATGTGGCAGCACCATGAGGAGACCACAGAATGGAGAGGTGACATAGTGGGGGGGTGGCGGCAGCAGCATCAGGAAATGATAAAGTGGCACAATGACAGAGTGTGGAGGTGGCAGCTGCATGAGGAGACCACAGAGTGGCCCAATGACAGAGTGTAAGGGTTGCATTCGCATTAGAGTGGCAAAATGACAGAGTATGGCGGCTGTAGCAGCATCAGGAGACAATAGAGTGTCACAAAGACAGCATGTGGAAGTGGCAGGAGCTTGAGTAGGCCGCGCAGTGACACAATAACAGAGTCTGGAGGTGGCAGCAGCATGAGGAGAACTCAAAGTGGCCCAATGACAGAGTCAGAAGGTGGCAGTAGCATGAGGAGGCCACAGAGTCGTAAAATGACAGAGTGTGGAGGTGGTAGCAGCATAAGGAGACCACAGAGTGGCAAAATGTCAGAGTGTGGAGGTGGTAGCAGCATGAGGAGACCACAAAGTGGCCAATTGACAGAGTCTGAAGGTGGTAGCAGCAATACTGATTGGTGTACTAAGTATTGTTATGAACGTGTGACATCACAGCACTTCCTAACACCCTGCACTGGAACCTATCAGCTACACTATATCACGATCTAACCTACACTGACTATCTCCCGCTAACTATCTGTATAATACAGTTGCAAGAAAAAGTATGTGAACCCTTTGGAATTATATGGATTTCTGCACAAATTGGTCATAAAATGTAATCTGATCTTCATCTAAGTAGCAACAATAGACTATCACAGTCTGCTTAAACTAATAACACGCAAAGAATTAAATGTTACAATGTTTTTATTGAACAGACTATGTAAACATTCACAGTGCGGGTGGAAAAAGTATGTGAACCCCTAGACTAATGACATCTCCAATAGCTAATTGGAGTGATGTTTCAGCCAACTGGAGTCCAATCAATGAGATGAGATTGGAGATGTTGATTACAGCTGCCCTGTCCTATAAAAAAAAAAGAAAAAAAAAACACACACCAGTTCTGGGTTTGCTTTTCACAAGAAGCATTGCCTGATGTGAATGATGCCTTGCACAAAAGAGCTCTCAGAAGACCTACGATTAAGAATTGTTGACTTGCATAAAGCTGGAAAGGGTTATAAAAGCATCTCCAAAAGCCTTGCTGTTCATCAGTCCCGGTAAAACAAATTGTCTATAAATGGAAAAAGTTCAGCACTGCTGCTACTCTCCCTAGGAGTGGCCGTCCTGTAAAGATCACTGCAAGAGCACAGCGCAGACTGCTCAATGAGGTGAAGAAGAATCCTAGAGTGTCAGCTAAAGACTTACAAAAGTTTCTGGCATATGCTAACATCCCTGTTAGCGAATCTACGATACGCAAAACACTAAACAAGAATGGATTTCATGGGAGGATACCACAGAGGAAGCCACTGCTGTCCAAAAAAAAAAAAAAAACATTGCTGCACATTTACAGTTTGCACAAGAGCACCTGGATGTTCCACAGCAGTACTGGCAAAATATTCTGTGGACAGATGAAACCAAAGTTGAGTTGTTTGGAAGAAACACGCAACATTATGTGTGGAGAAAAAGAGAATACAGCACACCAACATCAAAACCTCATCCCAACTGTGAAGTATGGTGGTAGAGGCATCATGGTTTGGGGCAGCTTTGCTGCGACAGAGCCTTGACGGATTGCTATCATCGAAGGAAAAATGAATTCCCAAGTTTATCAAGACATTTTGCAGGAGAACTCAAGGCCATCTGTCCACCAGCTGAAGCTCAACAGAAGATGGATGTTGCAACAGGACAACAACCCAAAGCATAGAAGTAAATCAACAACCCGATTGAGATGCTGTGGTTGCTGAACTGATACAGTTCTGTAAAGAGGAATGGTCAAGAATTACTCCTGACCGTTGTGCATATCTGATCTGCAACTACAGGAAATGTTTGGTTGAAGTTATTGCTGCCAAAGGAGGTTCAACCAGTAATTAAATCCAAGTGTTCACACACTTTTTCCACCTGCACTGTGAATGTTTACATGGTGTGTTCAATAAAAACATGGTAACATTTAATTCTTTGTGTGTTATTAGTTTAAGCAGACTGTGATTGTCTATTGTTGTAACTTAGATGAAGATCAGATGACATTTTATGACCAATTTATGCAGAAATCCATATAATTCCAAAGGGTTCACATACTTTTTCTTGCAACTGTATATATAAGCTAGCTAACTATCTAATGTAATTAAACAGTAAAGCACAGAGCATAGCAATGACACTGCTGTCTCTCTCGGAACTCCATAAAACTACAGAAAATGGCTCCTGGGGAGGTTCTTATAGAGTAAGGGGTAGGCAACTTTCCTACTGGTTGCTAGGGATGTTGCTAAGCTCAGACAAAGACATTGCAGCTTTATCATTGGCCCACAAGCAAGAAGGGAGGTTATTGATGAAAAAAAATATTGAATATTCAATACTACGAATATATAGCCTCCAACAAGCTCCAGCCTGTTGCCAAAAAGGAACAGGTTCCCCTGATCTGAAAGCAGGGAAACTGCTCGTGAGCACAGTACTCCTGGGGAAAGCTGCCTTAGATGCCATGGTCATAATTGACCAACAGTATCTGAGTCGTTAAATGTCTGGGATGTGTAAAACAGCAAACACCTGGCAGCTATGGCACTCACTGCAATTGCCAGCGGGCACCATTTTTAAAGTCATGACTTCTGATGTACATGTACGGTGGCAGTTAAGAATGGGTTGAAAGGACAGGTCTATCATATTTTTAGTTACATCTTCACAACTTTTATGTGAATATTATGATTGTAAAAAATAGTTGGATGGTTTTCTGGAAGACATTTTTTGAAGTCACTCAATAATATGGTTGGATGTTTTATGAATATAGATGGACATTTATTATGAATTGTTCTCCACTTTTTGGAGTATAAATGTCACAGATTTTGTAGCAATGGTTATTTGCAGCAAAATATGGGAATTTTGCCACTTTTCCTGACTGCTGAGAAAATGGGGCATGGCGTGGACAGGGAAAAGGGCAGGCGGGAGGCCCATCTCATTTTCATAATTTTGGCGTGAAAAATGACTTAAATCCACACCAGCAAGGGAGCTGGCATAGATTTTAGTATGTCGCAGTGCCTGCTGGACGAAGTGCCAAAGTTATATAGAGGCCTATGTCTCCACATAACGTTGGCGCATCCACTGGCAGAGCAGAGGGACTAAATTGCCAGTCTTAGTAAATGTCCTCCATATGTTTTTTTATGTATTCTACTTATTGTCCAGAGTCATTAACTTTCTTTCCGTCTAGAATTTTAGCATGTCATAAAGTCTTACTTAACTCTTTTTGCCAGACCATCACTCATTCAGGACCACACCTCTTCTATGCTATATATATCAGTAGTGTGGCTTGTCAGGACTTCATACATTGCACTTCCCAATGCACTGCTCTGGAACCCACTCATCAATATACAAGAACAATACAGAGTAAATCAAGCCAAATCAGAGTAGGAATATGTACAGTAGATACCATAAGGATATAGCCATATGGTCTGCATGCACTTGTGGAAGTCAAAATCAAGAATGGATCATAAATAGGGAAGAAACTAGACCGGACAAATATGTCTCCCATTTTCTATTTCACTTCTGCTTTTGGCTTCTGAAACTGCATACAGAAAAGTGACCATGTGGTTGTAGCCTAAATGTGGAGATTGCATGCAAAAGGTTAATGAAGGACGTGGCAAAATGTGCACTGGAGGATGATGTGGAGGACATTTCAGGTTTCCTACAGGCACATCTCACTCGGATCAATATATATATATTTTTTGCTGAATACTGGTGCTAAATAGTGTTGAGTGTGAATATTCAAAAAGTAAATTTTTTTCGCGAATATCGGCACTTCGAGAATTCACTAATATTTAGAATATAGTGCTATATATTCGTAATGGCGAATATTCATTTTTTTTTAAAACAGTACATTTCAGGTGATTATTTCTCCTCTATCTTATCCTTCTTCTAGCTTGTGGGCAAGTGAGAAGGCTTTGTCACAGCTTAGCAACATCCCTACAAAAAAATAGAAAAGTTGCCTACCCCACGCCGATATGTTGCAGGCTTGAATTTGTAAATTCACAAATATATGACAAATATTCTACTAAATATTTGCGAAATATCGCAAATTTGAATATTGCCCCTGTCGCTCATCACTACTGCTAATCAAATGCATACATAGCCCAATCAATGTGGCTAGTGCAGTCAAGTGTATGGTATATAGCACATATTCTAATTCAGGTATGTCAGTGTACACTGTTTTTGCATTACAGTACATCTAGGCTTAAAATATTTCCTTCATAATGATGACAACTCATTCTGTACTGTTCTTTGTATAGCTGTGTATTATTTTAATTGCACTGAATCATACTATACTTTTATTATATATTTCATCAGCATATTTAACTTCTACACTGTTTTCTAACTGCCTGGGTTATTTCAAAATATCACTGCAGCTAGTAATTATCTTTCAACCCACTGGGTATGACTGGAAGAAATTATGCATAAAATAAAGATAAGACAAGAGGTTCATAAGGTGTAATCAGCATCCCTGACTGCCAGTTGACTGGTAATATAGGCAATGTAAAATATGTAGAAGATAGCATACCGGAATAAAACAAGTGCTGCACAAAGAAACCACCTGGTGTTTATGAATTTGGATTAAAACTGGTATTTATGACATATTTCCAGGATGATCCTGGCAGATTCTTGCTGGTCAGAAATTTTCTGTCATAAAAAGTGACAACCCAGACCAAGCTTACATTCCTGGCCAAGCTTACATTCCTGTGCTTTTAAAAAATAATATTTCATGTCAAAATAAATCAAAGTAAAACATTTATCAGGATAAAAAAGCTTTAAACAATCCTTCAAGTATGTAGGAACTGATATTACCTGTTATCATCCAAATAAAACAGGCATTACAGTGGCTCAATGGTTAGCACTAGAGTTGAGCGAACACCTGGATGTTCGGGTTCGAGAAGTTCGGCCGAACATCCCGGAAATGTTCGGGTTCGGGATCCGAACCCGATCCGAACTTCGTCCCGAACCCGAACCCCATTGAAGTCAATGGGGACCCGAACTTTTCGGCATTAAAAAGGCTGTAAAACAGCCCAGGAAAGAGCTAGAGGGCTGCAAAAGGCAGCAACATGTAGGTAAATCCCCTGCAAACAAATGTGGATAGGGAAATGAATTAAAATAAAAATTAAATAAATAAAAATTAACCAAAATCAATTGGAGAGAGGTTCCATAGCAGAGAATCTGGCTTCCCGTCACCCACCACTGGAACAGTCCATTCTCAGATATTTAGGCCCCGGCACCCAGGCAGAGGAGAGAGGTCCCGTAACAGAGAATCTGTCTTCATGTCAGCAGAGAATTAGTCTGCATGTCATAGCAGAGAATGAGGCTTCACGTCAGCCACCACTGCAACAGTCCATTGGCATATATTTAGGCCCAGCACCCAGGCAGAGGAGGGAGGTCCCGTAACAGAGAATCTGTCTTCATGTCAGCAGAGAATTAGTCTGCATGTCATAGCAGAGAATGAGGCTTCACGTCAGCCACCACTGCAACAGTCCATTGGCATATATTTAGGCCCAGCACACACACAGGCAGAGGAGAGAGGTCCCGTAACAGAGAATCTGGCTTCATGTCAGCAGAGAATCAGTCTGCATGTCATAGCAGAGAATGAGGCTTCACGTCAGCCACCACTGCAACAGTCCATTGGCATATATTTAGGCCCAGCACACACACAGGCAGAGGAGAGAGGTCCCGTAACAGAGAATCTGGCTTCATGTCAGCAGAGAATCAGTCTGCATGTCATAGCAGAGAATGAGGCTTCACGTCAGCCACCACTGCAACAGTCCATTGGCATATATTTAGGCCCAGCACCCAGGCAGAGGAGGGAGGTCCCGTAACAGAGAATCTGTCTTCATGTCAGCAGAGAATTAGTCTGCATGTCATAGCAGAGAATGAGGCTTCACGTCAGCCACCACTGCAACAGTCCATTGGCATATATTTAGGCCCAGCACACACACAGGCAGAGGAGAGAGGTCCCGTAACAGAGAATCTGGCTTCATGTCAGCAGAGAATCAGTCTGCATGTCATAGCAGAGAATGAGGCTTCACGTCAGCCACCACTGCAACAGTCCATTGGCATATATTTAGGCCCAGCACACACACAGGCAGAGGAGAGAGGTCCCGTAACAGAGAATCTGGCTTCATGTCAGCAGAGAATCAGTCTGCATGTCATAGCAGAGAATGAGGCTTCACGTCAGCCACCACTGCAACAGTCCATTGGCATATATTTAGGCCCAGCACCCAGGCAGAGGAGGGAGGTCCCGTAACAGAGAATCTGTCTTCATGTCAGCAGAGAATTAGTCTGCATGTCATAGCAGAGAATGAGGCTTCACGTCAGCCACCACTGCAACAGTCCATTGGCATATATTTAGGCCCAGCACCCAGGCAGAGGAGGGAGGTCCCGTAACAGAGAATCTGTCTTCATGTCAGCAGAGAATTAGTCTGCATGTCATAGCAGAGAATGAGGCTTCACGTCAGCCACCACTGGAACAGTCCATTCTCAGATATTTAGGCCCCGGCACCCAGGCAGAGGAGAGAGGTCCCGTAACAGAGAATCTGTCTTCATGTCAGCAGAGAATTAGTCTGCATGTCATAGCAGAGAATGAGGCTTCACGTCAGCCACCACTGCAACAGTCCATTGGCATATATTTAGGCCCAGCACCCAGGCAGAGGAGAGAGGTCCCGTAACAGACAATCTGGCTTCATGTCAGCAGAGAATCAGTCTGCATGTCATAGCAGAGAATCAGGCTTCACGTCACCCACCACTGCAACAGTCCATTGTCATAAATTTAGGCCCAGCACTAGTGTTGAGCGGCATGTCCCATATTCGAATTCGCGAAATTTTGTGAATATTCGAAAGAATATTCGTAAAATATTCGCGATTATTCAAATTCGTTATTATTTCGCATATGCGATAATTCGAATTATCGCATAATACATATGCTATGCAAAATTCACATGTGCGCTAATGAAATCGCCTTACGAAGATTCGCAACTCAATTCAATCACTAATGTATGAATGCAATGCCCTTTGCCTCTGTTCTGGGACAAGTGTAGATATTCGCATGTGCGCTAATAAAATCGCCTTACGAAGATTCGCACCTCAATCACTTTCTAGGGAATGTGAGACTTTTGGGAATCAATCGAGATACAGTGGGGGGTGATGACAGTAGTTGACAGAGTACAGATCAATGTAATCTGTAAGGTGGAAAGTAAAATAAAAAATACGAATATTCGTAAATCGAATTTTACGAAGTTCTACGTATTCGCGAATATGGTGCTATACTATATGAATGCACAGGCCTTTGCCTCTCTGTTCTGGGGACAAGTGTAGATATTTGCATTTGCGTTAATAAAATCGCCTTACGAAGATTCGCAGCTCAATTCAATCACTAATGTATGAATGCAAAGCCCTTTGCCTCTGTTCTGGGACAAGTGTAGATATTCGCATGTGCGCTAATAAAATCGCCTTACGAAGATTCGCAACTCAATTCACTAATGTATGAATGCAAAGCCCTTTGCCTCTGTTCTGGGACGTGCCGATATTCGCATGTGCGCTAATAAAATCGCCTTACGAAGATTCGCGCCTCAATCACTTTCTAGGCAATGTGAGTAAGATCTGAGCTGTTGGACCTTTGGGAAACAATCAATTATATGTGTACTGTAATTTTGTGGGGGGGGGGGGGGGAAACAAAAAACGAATATTCGTTTTTACGAATATATAGCACTATATTCGAAATATTCGCGAAATCGCGAAGTTGCGATATTCGCGAAAAAAATTTGCTTTTCGAATATTCGCGCTCAACACTACCCAGCACCCAGGCAGAGGAGAGAGGTCCCGTAACAGAGAATCTGGCTTCATGTCAGCAGAGAATCAGTCTTCATATCATAGCAGAGAATCAGGCTTCACGTCACCCACCACTGTAAGAGTCAATTTTCATAAATTTAGGCCCAGAACCCAGGCAGAGGAGAAAGGTCCCGTAACAGACAATCTGGCTTCATGTCAGCAGAGAATCAGTCTTCATATCATAGCAGAGAATCAGGCTTCACGTCACCCACCACTGCAACAGTCAATTGTCATAAATTTAGGCCCAGCACCCAGGCAGAGGAGAGAGCTCCCGTAACAGAGGATCTGGCTTCATGTCAGCAGAGAATCAGTCTGCATGTCATAGCAGAGAATGAGGCTTCACGTCACCCACCACTGCAACAGTCCATTGGCATATATTTAGGCCTAGCACACAGGCAGAGCAGAGAGGTCCCGTAACAGACAATCTGGCTTCATGTCAGCAGAGAATCAGTCTGCATGTCATAGCAGAGAATGAGGCTTCACGTCACCCACCACTGCAACAGTCCATTGGCATATATTTAGGCCTAGCACACAGGCAGAGCAGAGAGGTCCCGTAACAGACAATCTGGCTTCATGTCAGCAGAGAATCAGTCTGCATGTCATAGCAGAGAATGAGGCTTCACGTCACCCACCACTGCAACAGTCCATTGGCATATATTTAGGCCTAGCACACAGGCAGAGCAGAGAGGTCCCGTAACAGACAATCTGGCTTCATGACAGCAGAGAATTAGTCTGCATGTCATAGCAGAGAATGAGGCTTCACGTCAGCCACCACTGCAACAGTCCATTGGCATATATTTAGGCCCAGCACCCAGGCAGAGGAGAGAGGTCCCGTAACAGACAATCTGGCTTCATGTCAGCAGAGAATTAGTCTGCATGTCATAGCAGAGAATCAGGCTTCACGTCAGCCACCACTGCAACAGTCCATTGTCATAAATTTAGGCCCAGCACCCAGGCAGAGGAGAGAGGTCCCGTAACAGACAATCTGGCTTCATGTCAGCAGAGAATTAGTCTGCATGTCATAGCAGAGAATGAGGCTTCACGTCAGCCACCACTGCAACAGTCCATTGGCATATATTTAGGCCTAGCACACAGGCAGAGCAGAGAGGTCCCGTAACAGACAATCTGGCTTCATGACAGCAGAGAATCAGTCTGCATGTCATAGCAGAGAATCAGGCTTCACGTCAGCCACCACTGCAACAGTCCATTGTCATAAATTTAGGCCCAGCACCCAGGCAGAGGAGAGAGGTCCCGTAACAGAGAATCTGGCTTCATGTCAGCAGAGAATCAGTCTTCATATCATAGCAGAGAATCAGGCTTCACGTCACCCACCACTGTAAGAGTCAATTTTCATAAATTTAGGCCCAGAACCCAGGCAGAGGAGAAAGGTCCCGTAACAGACAATCTGGCTTCATGTCAGCAGAGAATCAGTCTTCATATCATAGCAGAGAATCAGGCTTCACGTCACCCACCACTGCAACAGTCAATTTTCATAAATTTAGACCCAGAACCCAGGCAGAGGAGAAAGGTCCCGTAACAGACAATCTGGCTTCATGTCAGCAGAGAATCAGTCTTCATATCATAGCAGAGAATCAGGCTTCACGTCACCCACCACTGCAACAGTCAATTGTCATAAATTTAGGCCCAGCACCCAGGCAGAGGAGAGAGCTCCCGTAACAGAGGATCTGGCTTCATGTCAGCAGAGAATCAGTCTGCATGTCATAGCAGAGAATGAGGCTTCACGTCACCCACCACTGCAACAGTCCATTGGCATATATTTAGGCCTAGCACACAGGCAGAGGAGAGGTTCATTCAACTTTGGGTAGCCTCGCAATATAATGGTAAAATGAAAATAAAAATAGGATTGAATGAGGAAGTGCCCTGGAGTCCAATAATATATGGTTATGGGGAGGTAGTTAATGTCTAATCTGGACAAGGGACGGACAGGTCCTGTGGGATCCATGCCTGGTTCATTTTTATGAACGTCAGCTTGTCCACATTGGCTGTAGACAGGCGGCTGCGTTTGTCTGTAATGACGCCCCCTGCCGTGCTGAATACACGTTCAGACAAAACGCTGGCTGCCGGGCAGGCCAGCACCTCCAAGGCATAAAAGGCTAGCTCTGGCCACGTGGACAATTTAGAGACCCAGAAGTTGAATGGGGCCGAACCATCAGTCAGTACGTGGAGGGGTGTGCACACGTACTGTTCCACCATGTTAGTGAAATGTTGCCTCCTGCTAACACGTTGCGTATCAGGTGGTGGTGCAGTTAGCTGTGGCGTGTTGACAAAAGTTTTCCACATCTCTGCCATGCTAACCCTGCCCTCAGAGGAGCTGGCCGTGACACAGCTGCCTTGGCGACCTCTTGCTCCTCCTCTGCCTTGGCCTTGGGCTTCCACTTGTTCCCCTGTGACATTTGGGAATGCTCTCAGTAGCGTGTCTACCAACGTGCGCTTGTACTCGCGCATCTTCCTATCACGCTCCAGTGCAGGAAGTAAGGTGGGCACATTGTCTTTGTAGCGTGGATCCAGCAGGGTGGCAACCCAGTAGTCCGCACAGGTTAAAATGTGGGCAACTCTGCTGTCGTTGCGCAGGCACTGCAGCATGTAGTCGCTCATGTGTGCCAGGCTGCCCAGGGATAAGGACAAGCTGTCCTCTGTGGGAGGCGTATCGTCATCGTCCTGCCTTTCCCCCCAGCCACGCACCAGTGATGGACCCGAGCTGCGTTGGGTGCCACCCCGCTGTGACCATGCTTCATCCTCATCCTCCTCCACCTCCTCCTCATCCTCGTCCTCCTCGTCCTCCAGTAGTGGGCCCTGGCTGGCCACATTTGTACCTGGCCTCTGCTGTTGCCAAAAACCTCCCTCTGAGTCACTTCGAAGAGACTGGCCTGAAAGTGCTAAAAATGACCCCTCTTCCTCCTCCTCCTCCTCCTCCTCCTGGGCCACCTCCTCTTCCATCATCGCCCTAAGTGTTTTCTCAAGGAGACATAGAAGTGGTATTGTAACGCTGATAACGGTGTCATCGCCACTGGCCATGTTGGTGGAGTACTCGAAACAGCGCAACAGGGCACACAGGTCTCGCATGGAGGCCCAGTCATTGGTGGTGAAGTGGTGCTGTTCTGTAGTGCGACTGACCCGTGCGTGCTGCAGCTGAAACTCCACTATGGCCTGCTGCTGCTCGCACAGTCTGTCCAGCATGTGCAAGGTGGAGTTCCACCTGGTGGGCACGTCGCATATGAGGCGGTGAGCGGGAAGGCCGAAGTTACGCTGTAGCGCAGACAGGCGAGCAGCAGCAGGATGTGAACGCCGGAAGCGCGAACAGACGGCCCGCACTTTATGCAGCAGCTCTGACATGTCGGGGTAGTTGTGAATGAACTTCTGCACCACCAAATTCAGCACATGCGCCAAGCAAGGGATGTGCGTCAAATTGGCTAGTCCCAGAGCTGCAACGAGATTTCGCCCATTATCACACACCACCAGGCCGGGCTTGAGGCTCACCGGCAGCAACCACTCGTCGGTCTGTTGTTCTATACCCCGCCACAACTCCTGTGCGGTGTGGGGCCTGTCCCCCAAACATATGAGTTTCAGAATGGCCTGCTGACGTTTACCCCGGGCTGTGCTGAAGTTGGTGGTGAAGGTGTGTGGCTGACTGGATGAGCAGGTGGAAGAAGAGGAGGAGGAAGCCGAGAAGGAGGAGGTGGCAACAGGAGGCAAAGAATGTTGCCCTGCGATCCTTGGCGGCGGAAGGACGTGCGCCAAACAGCTCTCCGCCTGGGGCCCAGCTGCCACTACATTTACCCAGTGTGCAGTTAGGGAGATATAGCGTCCCTGGCCGTGCTTACTGGTCCACGTATCTGTGGTTAGGTGGACCTTGCTACAGATGGCGTTGCGCAGTGCACACTTGATTTTATCGGATACTTGGTTGTGCAGGGAAGGCACGGCTCTCTTGGAGAAGTAGTGCCGGCTGGGAACAACATACTGTGGGACAGCAAGCGACATGAGCTGTTTGAAGCTGTCTGTGTCCACCAGCCTAAATGACAGCATTTCATAGGCCAGTAGTTTAGAAATGCTGGCATTCAGGGCCAGGGATCGAGGGTGGCTAGGTGGGAATTTACGCTTTCTATCAAATGTTTGTGAGATGGAGAGCTGAACGCTGGCGTGTGACATGGTTGAGACGCTTGGTGACGGAGGTGGTGGTGGTGGTGTTGGTGGTACATCCCCTGTTTGCTGGGCGGCAGGTGCCAACGTTCCTCCAGAGGCGGAGGAAGAGGCCGAGGCGGCAGCAGCAGAATAGGCCGAGGCGGCAGCAGCAGAAGAGGTAGCAGGGGGAGCCTGAGTGACTTCCTTGGTTTTAAGGTGTTTACTCCACTGCAGTTCATGCTTTGCATGCAGGTGCCTGGTCATGCAGGTTGTGCTCAGGTTCAGAACGTTAATGCCTCGCTTCAGGCTCTGATGGCACAGCGTGCAAACCACTCGGGTCTTGTCGTCAGCACATTGTTTGAAGAAGTGCCATGCCAGGGAACTCCTTGAAGCTGCCTTTGGGGTGCTCGGTCCCAGATGGCGGCGGTCAGTAGCAGGCGGAGTCTCTTGGCGGCGGGTGTTCTGCTTTTGCCCACTGCTCCCTCTTTTGCTACGCTGTTGGCTCGGTCTCACCACTGCCTCTTCCTCCGAACTGTGAAAGTCAGTGGCACGACCTTCATTCCATGTGGGGTCTAGGACCTCATCGTCCCCTGCATCGTCTTCCACCCAGTCTTGATCCCTGACCTCCTGTTCAGTCTGCACACTGCAGAAAGACGCAGCAGTTGGCACCTGTGTTTCGTCATCATCAGAGACATGCTGAGGTGGTATTCCCATGTCCTCATCATCAGGAAACATAAGTGGTTGTGCGTCAGTGCATTCTATGTCTTTCACCGCTGGGGAAGGGCTAGGTGGATGCCCTTGGGAAACCCTGCCAGCGGAGTCTTCAAACAGCATAAGAGACTGCTGCATAACTTGAGGCTGAGACAGTTTCCCTGGTATGCATGGGGGTGATGTGACAGACTGATGGGGTTGGTTTTCAGGCGCCATCTGTGCGCTTTCTGCAGAAGACTGGGTGGGAGATAATGTGAACGTGCTGGATCCACTGTCGGCCACCCAATTGACTAATGCCTGTACCTGCTCAGGCCTTACCATCCTTAGAACGGCATTGGGCCCCACCATATATCGCTGTAAATTCTGGCGGCTACTGGGACCTGAGGTAGTTGGTACACTAGGACGTGTGGATGTGGCAGAACGGCCACGTCCTCTCCCAGCACCAGAGGGTCCACTAACACCACCACGACCATGTCCACGTCCGCGTCCCTTACTAGATGTTTTTCTCATTGTTATGGTTCACCACAACAACAAATATATTATTTGGCCCAATGTATTGTATTCAAATTCAGCGGGATATAAATTTGAGGCCTAGTATTTAGGCGCTGGGTGACCGGTATGGATTTAGTGACAGAATTAGACTTGGAAATGCACAGAAGCGTGTGTGTGTGAAGTTATTCTGAATGACCCTATGTGCACCTTCAATATTATATACCCTTTTAGGGATAGATTTCAAATAGCTCTGATATAGCAGAAACCACTAAATTATGAAATTGCTAAATTGGGAATTGTACTTCAACCCAGAACAAAAAATGTGCTTTGACGGACACTAAATATCTTGCCCAGCAACAACAGTACAGCGGTGGGTAACGAGAGATTTAGAGGGAATTAAATTTGAGGCCTAGTATTTAGGCGCTGGGTCACCGGTATGGATTTAGTGACAGAATTAGACTTGGAAATACACAGTAGCGGGTGTGTGTGAAGTTATTCTGAATGACCCTATGTGCACCTTCAATATTATATACCCTTTTTGGGATAGATTTCAAATAGCTCTGATATAGCAGGAACCACTAAATTATGAAATTGCTAAATTGGGAATTGTACTTCAACCCAGAACAAAAAATGTGCTTTGACGGGCACTAAATAACTTTCCCAGCTACAACAGGACAACGGTAACGAGAGATTTAGAGGGATTTAAATTTGAGGCCTAGTATTTAGGCGCTGGGTGACAGGTATGGGTTTAGTGACAGAATTAGACTTGGAAATACACAGTAGCGGGTGTGTGTGAAGTTATTCTGAATGACCCTATGTGCACCTTCAATATTATATACCCTTTTTGGGATAGATTTCAAATAGCTCTGATATAGCAGGAACCACTAAATTATGAAATTGCTAAATTGGGAATTGTACTTCAACCCAGAACAAAAAATGTGCTTTGACGGGCACTAAATAACTTTCCCAGCTACAACAGGACAACGGTAACGAGAGATTTAGAGGGATTTAAATTTGAGGCCTAGTATTTAGGCGCTGGGTGACAGGTATGGGTTTAGTGACAGAATTAGACTTGGAAATACACAGTAGCGGGTGTGTGTGAAGTTATTCTGAATGACCCTATGTGCACCTTCAATATTATATACCCTTTTAGGGATAGATTTCAAATAGCTCTGATATAGCAGAAACCACTAAATTATGAAATTGCTAAATTGGGAATTGTACTTCAACCCAGAACAAAAAATGTGCTTTGACGGACACTAAATATCTTGCCCAGCAACAACAGTACAGCGGTGGGTAACGAGAGATTTAGAGGGAATTAAATTTGAGGCCTAGTATTTAGGCGCTGGGTCACCGGTATGGATTTAGTGACAGAATTAGACTTGGAAATACACAGTAGCGGGTGTGTGTGAAGTTATTCTGAATGACCCTATGTGCACCTTCAATATTATATACCCTTTTTGGGATAGATTTCAAATAGCTCTGATATAGCAGGAACCACTAAATTATGAAATTGCTAAATTGGGAATTGTACTTCAACCCAGAACAAAAAATGTGCTTTGACGGGCACTAAATAACTTTCCCAGCTACAACAGGACAACGGTAACGAGAGATTTAGAGGGATTAAATTTGAGGCCTAGTATTTAGGCGCTGGGTGACAGGTATGGGTTTAGTGACAGAATTAGACTTGGAAATACACAGTAGCGGGTGTGTGTGAAGTTATTCTGAATGACCCTATGTGCACCTTCAATATTATATACCCTTTTGGGATAGATTTCAAATAGCTCTGATATAGCAGAACCACTAAATTATGAAATTGCTAAATTGAGAATTGTATTTCAACCCAGAACAAGAAATGTGCTTGAACGGACACTAAATAACTCGCCCAGCTACAGCACTAGGGACAGATTTAGCTGGATATAAATTTGAGGCCTAGTATTTAGGCGCTGGGTGACAGGTATGGGTTTAGTGACAGAATTAGACTTGGAAATACACAGTAGCGGGTGTGTGTGAAGTTATTCTGAATGACCCTATGTGCACCTTCAATATTATATACCCTTTTAGGGATAGATTTCAAATAGCTCTGATATAGCAGAAACCACTAAATTATGAAATTGCTAAATTGGGAATTGTACTTCAACCCAGAACAAAAAATGTGCTTTGACGGACACTAAATATCTTGCCCAGCAACAACAGTACAGCGGTGGGTAACGAGAGATTTAGAGGGTATTAAATTTGAGGCCTAGTATTTAGGCGCTGGGTCACCGGTATGGATTTAGTGACAGAATTAGACTTGGAAATACACAGTAGCGGGTGTGTGTGAAGTTATTCTGAATGACCCTATGTGCACCTTCAATATTATATACCCTTTTTGGGATAGATTTCAAATAGCTCTGATATAGCAGGAACCACTAAATTATGAAATTGCTAAATTGGGAATTGTACTTCAACCCAGAACAAAAAATGTGCTTTGACGGGCACTAAATAACTTTCCCAGCTACAACAGGACAACGGTAACGAGAGATTTAGAGGGATTTAAATTTGAGGCCTAGTATTTAGGCGCTGGGTGACAGGTATGGGTTTAGTGACAGAATTAGACTTGGAAATACACAGTAGCGGGTGTGTGTGAAGTTATTCTGAATGACCCTATGTGCACCTTCAATATTATATACCCTTTTTGGGATAGATTTCAAATAGCTCTGATATAGCAGAAACCACTAAATTATGAAATTGCTAAATTGGGAATTGTACTTCAACCCAGAACAAAAATGTGCTTTGACGGACACTAAATATCTTGCCCAGCAACAACAGTACAGCGGTGGGTAACGAGAGATTTAGAGGGAATTAAATTTGAGGCCTAGTATTTAGGCGCTGGGTCACCGGTATGGATTTAGTGACAGAATTAGACTTGGAAATACACAGTAGCGGGTGTGTGTGAAGTTACTCTGAATGACCCTATGTGCACCTTCAATATTATATACCCTTTTTGGGATAGATTTCAAAGAGCTCTGATATAGCAGGAACCACTAAATTATGAAATTGCTAAATTGGGAATTGTATTTCAACCCAGAACAAGAAATGTGCTTGAACGGACACTAAATAACTCGCCCAGCTACAGCACTAGGGACAGATTTAGCTGGATATAAATTTGAGGCCTAGTATTTAGGCGCTGGGTGACCGGTATGGATTTAGTGACAGAATTAGACTGGGATATGGCCAAAAAATGAACAGACTATTGCTGGTTAAATGCACTTGGTGTGACAGCTTCACCCTGATGTAGGCTTTAGCCAAAAAACAACCACACCATTGAGGGTTAAATGCACTTGGTGACAGGCGCAGCTTGCCCCTGATTTTGTATATGGCCAAAAAATGAACAGACTATTGCTGGTTAAATGCACTTGGTGTGACAGCTTCACCCTGATGTAGGCTTTAGCCAAAAAACAACCACACCATTGAGGGTTAAATGCACTTGGTGACAGGCGCAGCTTGCCCCTGATTTTGTATATGGCCAAAAAATGAACAGACTATTGCTGGTTAAATGCACTTGGTGTGACAGCTTCACCCTGATGTAGGCTTTAGCCAAAAAACAACCACACCATTGAGGGTTAAATGCACTTGGTGACAGGCGCAGCTTGCCCCTGATTTTGTATATGGCCAAAAAATGAACAGACTATTGCTGGTTAAATGCACTTGGTGTGACAGCTTCACCCTGATGTAGGCTTTAGCCAAAAAACAACCACACCATTGAGGGTTAAATGCACTTGGTCGCAGCTTGTGCTGGCGCACCACAAGACACAAAATGGCCGCCGATCACCCCAGAAAAATGAGACTGACAAACGGTCTGTGCAGCCTAAAAACAGTGAGCAATTGAGGATCAGCAGCTCAATGATCCACAGCTGCAGATCGATCAGTTAATCAAGTCCTTTGGAGGAGTTAATCTGCCTAATCTCGCCCTACTGTCGCAGCCGCAACCTCTCCCTACGCTAATCAGAGCAGAGTGACGGGCGGCGCTATGTGACTCCAGCTTAAATAGAGGCTGGGTCACATGGTGCTCTGGCCAATCACAGCCATGCCAATAGTAGGCATGGCTGTGATGGCCTCTTGGGGCAAGTAGTATGACGCTTGTTGATTGGCTGCTTTGCAGCCTTTCAAAAAGCGCCAAGAAAGCGTCACAAAAGCGCGAAGAAAGCGACGAACACCGAACCCGAACCCGGACTTTTACGAAAATGTCCGGGTTCGGGTCCGTGTCACGGACACCCCAAAATTCGGTACGAACCCGAACTATACAGTTCGAGTTCGCTCATCCCTAGTTAGCACTGGTAACTTGCAGCAAATCTGAACACCATCTGTTAACTGAATAAAAAAGGCATAAAGACTGGTTTTAATATACTGGACATACTGAAGGCTGGTCAAAGTTCTCTCCATTAATGCCAGGTGGGACCAGTCATGGTAGCAGATATCATGACAACTGGTGTTGGTCCTATGTGTCTTCATATATGATAGGGCACATTTACAAAGATGAACTTTTTATGCCAGTCTTAGTTTCTCCCTCTGTGCTGCCGCTAGATACAAAGTAATTTGTCATGAAAAAAAAATTGGGGTCAAATTTGGCAAAACCGCCAAATCCAATTTTTTTATACTTTGCTTATCTCTAGCACTCACATATAATTTTGTGTGCTACCCTGTTTATTGTTCTACTAATTACATATGTGCTGATTTCTTTTTAAAATCTTTTTATTGATTTTGTGTCAAAGAAGATGGTATACAAACAGTGTTGCAGTAAAGCAAGTTTGTACAGAAGTATACAAGCAGGTCTTAACAAATAAAGTAAATCGATTATGACAGGAGTACATTACTGGTTCGTTATAGAGTGAGGCAAATCAAAAGATGATGAGATGATAAACAAAAGAGAGAGATCATTCAAATCATATAAAACATTTAAAGCCCAGCCCTTGTGACCTGTTAACTGGTACCTCCCTACTAATTAGGGCGAAAACTGAGTCGACATCTTGGGGCCAGTGTTTGCTTAAGATGCAATCTTATGTAGGTCTCCTATGTATCAGTAATGATTTTGTGGCATCTATCGCCCACACCTCCATAAAATAACCATCCATCAGGTCGAAGCGAGAAACTGAGAGTTAGCATCCTGTATTTGACATTACTGATCCGAAAGTGAGAAGGAACATAAGAGAAAACTTAACATATAACCAAGATAGTTGGGGAACAAAAAAAGGGGGGGGGATAAAGGGGGGTGAAGGTGGGGCTGACAAGTACTACCTACCAGTACATAGGTAAGAATCTGTTCTTCATGACTAAGGCTAGTGAAAATAGCCTTCTGAGAGTGAGCCGGAGTAACCAGGCATCCTACTGCATTGCTGCGTTTGAGGCTTGTGACGGGCATCACTAGAAAGTTAAGGATATAGACCAGAGGGAGCTCATACAGAGGCCACCCATGGGTTAGTAACTGGGGGAGGAAGTGTCCAACTCTGTAATCTGGTGAGTGGTGATGTGCTCTTTCTTTTCTCTCCAAGGAGACCAGATCTCAAGGTACTTGTGATGAGAGCGTGATTCCCAATGGGATAACTCTTCTAATCTGGCTAAAGCTTCTACCTTTCCTCTCCACTGAGAGAGGTGGTGAAATGGTCTACCAGTTAGTAGCAATTAACAATCTGGCAGCTGCCAGAAGGATATTCAAAAGTGATTTTTTTAAGGTTAGCTAAAGGGTGCGAAAATAAGGACAAAAGAGCTGTCTTTGGGCATGTAGGGAGTAGATCTTTTCTTAATCCCAAGACGTCTCTAATATAAAAAATTTCTCCCAATACGTCTGAATTTGAGGACATGACCACCAAATGTGTAGAAAGGAGCCTTTCCCTACAAGGCATCTCCAACATCTGTCAGAAGAGTTACTGTACATCAAGTTCAATCTCATTGGGGTTAAATACCACCTGGTGAGTACTTTGTATGCATTCTCTTGTATTGACACACATCTAGAAGACAATCTAGGTGCACTCAATATGGTTTGCGTTTCTTCTTCTGTGAATTTTAAGTTTAGATCCCTTTCCCATTCCTTTAAGAAATATAAGGAGGAGGGGATTTCTAGTTGTAGTAGATTTTTAGAGACAGTGGAAATGATCCTTGTAGGGTATAAGGTTTGTGTGACTAGTTTTTCAAACCAGGTTAGAGTTGTACTTACTCCAAATTTCTTAAGAATGGGGTTTACCATATTTTTCAGACAAGAGTATTTCACCTGACTCAGATTAAGTAATTGGAACTTTTTTATTATATTTTCAGCGCTTAGCAGGGTACCCTCACTGTCTAGGAGTTCCTCTAATGAAAGTACGGAATTACGTAATTGTGATGGGAAGATTTTAAAACACTCTGTGTTAAGGCCAAGGCAGTCCTTGATGTTCATGAGGGGGGAAGGGAAAGACATACAGTTGTTTCTTATTTCTGGGATGTTCCATATTGATAGGGTAGTTAGAGTGAGTGGGTTGTCTTTATTCGGGGGTATGTCCTTTCCTGTCTCAGACAGTAATAGGGGTCTGATCGGGCAGCCGATCAACTTTTCTTCCAGGGGAATCCAAAGTTTATGTTTAGGTTGCCTCAACAGGTCAATGATTCTATTGATGTGTACCGCTCTGTGGTATCTTGTGATGGAGGGGAAGCCGATTCCTCCTTTTACAAAAGGAAGCAGTAGAATCTTGTTAGAGATTCTAGGTTTTTTATCTCCCCAAACGTAGGAGGAGCAGATCTTCCTAAAAGAATTGAAGAAGGGGCGGAGCTAGCCGCGGAAGAGAATGGCCGCCTGAGCTGAGAGCTCCTCACAGCAGCACCTCTTTAAAGCTATTTAACGGGTTCCCTCCCTGCTCTATGATGGGGAAATCTAACAGAGATAACCCTAAGGAGGCACAGGTGACGCCCAAACATGCCAGAGGACAATCCGACCTGGATAAGTTCCTGAGGAAGAAGTTATCTTCGCCGGCAGTTAGATCCAAGATGGCGCTGGAAGCAGCCGCTGCCGCCGCCGCTACATGCAGTGAAGACTCTGATGATGAAGGCTCCTGTGCAATGTCCGAGGGACGCAGCGAGCGTGGCGCGACACCCATCACCAGGGCTTTCCTTAAAGAGTCCTTAGCCCTCGCTTTTGAACCAGTCCTGAGAGAACTATCCGCCATCAAGACGGAGTTTAAACAGACGGGACACAGAGTGGCAGCCCTAGAAGACTCCCAGCTCGCTATAACGAATCATAGCCGTGCGATGCAGTCAACTGTGGAAGAGATCCAAGAGCATTTGAACACCACTTACCTGTATCTGGAAGACCAGGAGAACAGGAGCCGCAGAAAAAACATTCGCATCAGAGGTGTTCCTGAAAGCGTGCAGAGAGAGGATATCTTAGACACGGTCAGTCAACTCTTCTCGTCCTTACTGGGACAGGAAAGGGCAGAGAAAATAGTTATTGAGAGAGCCCACAGGGCCCTCAGACCCAAGCCACCTCCAGAAGCACCGCCACGAGACATTGTTTGCGGACTGCTGAGTTACGTAGACACTGCCGCCATCTTAGCTGCCGCCAGACATAAAAGTGACCTGACAATTGAAAACGCCAAAATACAGCTGTACCAAGACCTTGCAGCAAGCACCTTGGCGAAACGCAGGCAGCTCAAGCCACTCACCGATCTCCTTAGAGAAAGAAGACACCCTCTGCGCTGGCTCTTCCCTTTTGGTCTGTGTGCTACTATAAATGGAAAGCAGGTCACGGTCCGACATCCAGCAGACCTCGCCAAAATGTGGGACGCTTTGCAGATCGACCCTCTGAATATCCCCTCCTGGCTGCCTATGACAGGGGACTTAAAGCTACCTCCACTTCCCGCACTTGAAGAATGGAAACTAGCTAAAAAATTCAAATCGCCGCAAGCGAAAAAACGGCAAGCGGAACTTCGGGACACTTGAAGGTCCTCATAATCAGTCAAAAATGTTCCACTCCCCTCAGGAGATGTCCAGTGATCAAGCTGCAACCACACTAGTTCCAAGTGCAGTTAAATGGACTCTCAAGTATCGTATATACTTTCACGTTTTTGGTTTGATGTATTGAGGTCCGTGGTGCTGCCATTACCTTCTCACCTATTCCTCACCTCTGATGGTATAGCGCCCCTTGCAGCGGAAATCTCATCAGACCCTAGTCAAGGCGCATTCTAATATTGGTGAGGGGGTAATGGGGTACTATATGTTCCTGCTTTTCCCAGGACCTCAAGATGCCACATTAATGTGTCACTGCATAACAGCTTTTTATCTGTTTCAGGAATGTTTTTCCTTATGTTAATAACCCATTACTTAATTATCTTGGGGGAAACCCGTATTTAAGTCGGGTCGCCTAGCTTCTATTCAGTTGGAACCCCACCGCCTCAATAATATACCTGTGCTGTGAGAGGCCCATACAGGCTTTGTGTATTTCACAGTCTCTCTAACCCCCCTCTACCTACCTCCCTTTCCTAACTTTATTCTTCTCTTGCTAACCACTACCTTCCCCCCCCCCCCCCCGCTCAACTCCTTCTTTGGGCACCCTCCCCTTTAGAGGGCCTCTAAGTACCTACTCTCTTTGAGTATTAATATGCTTAATCTTGATTTCATATGTTTTGTTTATAGTTTTCTAAGATGGGTACTGTTCTCAGCAGTTTTTGATCCTCTGGGATGCAACATCTGGCACGGTCGCATAACCTACCACACCTAATGGATTCCTTGAAGGTAACCTCACTAAACGTAAATGGGCTTAATATTCCCCAAAAGAGAAGCCAGGTCTATCAAATGCTTAGGAGAGAGAGGGCAGACCTCCTGTTCTTGCAGGAGACACATTTCAGACACAATCATATCCCAACCCTTTCACTAAACAATACCCGAAATGGATACACAGCTCCCATTCTTCTGCCTCCAGAGGGGTGTCCATTGGTATTGGTGTCAATGTTCCTTTTCAGATTCAGGCGCAGTACATAGATCCTGAGAGCAGATTTTTATTCCTAAAGGGCACGCTCTTTGTAATAAGATGACCTTAGTCAACATGTACGCCCCTAATGCCAAACAAATTCCCTGGTTACTAAGGGTATTAAAACTTCTTAAAGATTTTCGGGAAGGAATATTGATACTGGGAGGTGACTTAAACCTGGCCTTAGATCACCCCTTAGACTCTACCTCTGGAGCCACCAAATGCTCTGCTGCACAAATCTGTAAATTGCGGAGATCACTCTCCGATCATCAAATTACTGATGCTTGGAGATTGGTCCACCCGAGTGTCAGAGACTTCACGTTTTATTCAGCTGTTCATGGGTCATTCCAACGCCTTGATTATCTCTTTCTCTCTAATCATGTCCTGGAGAGGATTAAATCCTCATCTATTGGGCAGATTACAGTATCTGACCACGCCCCTGTCTCTCTAGTGTTCCAGTTGAAGGGCCTCCCTCCTAAAGCATGGTCATGGAGACTTAATGAGACCCTCCTGGAAAATGAAAGAGACAGACTTAAGTTAGAGGGGAAACTTGAAGCCTTCTTTGAATTGAACTGCACCCCTCTCATGGATAAGGCCATGATATGGGAGGCACACAAGGCGTATATGAGAGGTGAGCTTATATCCTTGGGCACATGGGTGCGCAAACAAAGGACGCTTCAAGTGGACTTGGTCCTGACCCAAATTTCTGTTTTGGAGAACATCTCTAAGAGAGATCCCACTGATGCCCATTACAAGGAACTCACAAAACTAAGAACACAACTGAAAGATCTTCTAAACATCAAATCAGCCAAGGCCCTCAAGGTTGCTAAATATAAGATCTATATGCACGGTGATAGAGGCTCTAAGATACTTTCCCAAATGATCAAAGGACAGAGGGAGAAAACCTTTATACAGAGAATCAAGTCTGAAGAGGGGCATCAGCTTACCAACACGCCAGCGATTGCGGAGGAATTCACAAAATTTTACTCCTCCCTTTATAACCTAGAACCCAGTAGCCCAGAACTTACACGGGCCAATATTAAATCCTTCCTTGAGACAATCAAAGTCCCGACTCTAGATTTAATAGAAAAAGAAAAGTTATTGACCCCGGTTACGGTAGAGGAGATATTAGAGGTATTAGCAAGCACCCCATCAGGGAAATCCCCAGGTCCAGATGGACTACCTGTAATATACTACAAAAAGTTTGGGAAAACCCTTGCTCCACAACTAGCAGATCTGTGTAATTCCTTATTAAGCGGCACCTCCCTCCCTCCACAATCTCTAATCGCTCACATAACAGTGATCCCCAAAGAAGGGAAAGACCCCACTAAATGCAGCAGCTATAGACCAATATCCCTACTTAATGTAGATATTAAAATATGGGCCAAACTCTTAAGCTCTAGAATAGCGAGGCTACTCCCTAAACTAATAGGCGAGGAACAGGTGGGTTTTATAAAGGGAAGGGAGGGTAAACATAACGTTAGCAGAGTTGTACATGCCATATACTACGCAAAAAAACACAAAATCCCATTGACCCTGCTAGGAACCGATGCTGAAAAAGCATTTGACAGGGTCAATTGGACTTTCATTGAAAGTACCTTGTGCCATTTTGGTTTTCCCCCTCTGTTCATCTCTGCCGTCTTCTCGCTTTACTCGCATCCTTCAGCTAGAGTCCTAATTAATGGTTCTTTATCCCCATCCTTCAACATCTCCAATGGAACGAGGCAGGGCTGCCCTCTCTCTCCGGCTTTATTCATCTTAACCCTTGAGCTTCTCCTTTGCAAAATAAGGTCTTCTGAAATTATCAAGGGACTTCAAGTGAAGGGGAAAACACATTCACTGGCAGCCTTTGCGGACGATTTGCTCCTCTTTATTACAAACCCAGCTGTTGCAATCCCAGAGGTGATAAAAATACTCACAGACTTTGGAGTAGTTTCGAATTTCAAGGTCAATTATGATAAATCAGAGATACTTAACATCTCAGCACCGGAAAAACATATGATAGAAGTTAAAAAGCATACTTCTTTCCAATGGCCCAAAGAAGCCATTAAACATTTGGGTATCATGATCCCGGCAGACCCTTCACATTTATTTAGACATAACTATATCCCCTTATTTAGTAAAATTAAGTCTTTCCTGGCCTTTATCAAACTACCCTTTCTCTCGTGGTTGGGCAGGAAGAATTTACTAGCTACTTATGCTCTTCCGCAGATCCTTTATACCCTGAGATGTCTACCTATTCCGCTAACAAACAAGTTCTTCTCCGATTTCAGATCCCTATTCAGTAATTTTCTATGGTCTAATAAAAAACCACGACTAGCATACCCCTTACTTGTTAGGAGAACGAATAGAGGAGGCTTATCTTTGCCAGACCTTAAGACCTATCTACACGCCATTCAGTTGGAGAGATGGATTGAATTGGCCAGACCCCATAACGATCAACTACATGTATCGCTGGAGAAAGCTCTATTAGTTGAGGACGTTGCCCATAATTTTTGGGTTGCCTCCCCAACTAAGAAGAAAAAACACCCTCTTAGTGCCCTAACATACTGTATGCTCCAATATTGTAATGGTTCGACAGCTCTATCAATGTCAGCTAACAAATTATCCCCTGTAGCCCCACTCTCCGTCCTTCCGTTTTTTCTTAACAGAGGTGGGAATGACTTTCATAAAGCTTGGTCGTTTCTTTCAGAACTCAAAATATCTGATCTGGTTAAAGCTAAAAACCTTCAGGAGTTTCTCACTAGAATTCAAACTTATATTCCTAAGCCCCTTAGTTCGAGACTAGTTGAACTAGACCTAGAACTCTGCTGCAAAAAGTATAAGAAGAAGATACACATGGAGACTCAGGTGGATCCCACTTGGCTTGAGAACTACACCTTGCTTCCCTATCCTCCCACAAAAACCCTATCCAAGCTGTACTCTCAACTCGTATTATACTCTTCAGATGATAAACCCACATATTTGAAAGTTTGGGAACGAGAGCTGCAGTTGACTCTCTCAAACGAAGACGTCAATACGGTTTTGAAGCACTCTCACGGATTTTCGAGGTGTATTCGTATCCGGGAGAACTCCTTCAAAATAGTGTCCAGGTGGTACAGAACCCCAGATTTTCTATATAGAGCCCACCTATCGCCCTCAGATAAATGTTGGCGCTGTCAGGACGAGTGTGGAACCATTTCACACATTTGGTGGTCCTGTAAAATTATCTCTAACTTCTGGACAGAAGTAGAACAAATTATTAATAGAGTTTGTAGTTCCCATGTCTCTTTATCACCAGCACTCATACTTCTATGGCTGCCGCACGGAGGCTTTAAACCCTCCCCCAACAATTTAGCCACACATATGATAGGAGCAGCTAAGTTGGTTGTTCCTACCAAGTGGAAAAGTACCGAACCTCCTACCATTAAAGAATGGTTAGATAAAGTGCATCAGATCTGCCTTATGGAAGAGATGGTTGGCTGGGTAAGGGGAAATAGGGAAAATTTTCTGAAAACGTGGCAGCCTTGGCTGGACTTCTATAAGACCTATAGTTAGATCAAATGCTTCCTCCCCTCATGAATACATTAAAGTACGCCCTCTCATTGGCTCAATATCTAGGCACACAAAATTTTTAAACAAAATGTTAATTTCTTTTCTTTCTCTACCTTAAAGTGATACGTTTAGTGTACCTTCCCCTTCTTACCCGTGCTCCAAAAGCTCACCTTAACGTGGCTTCGGTTAACTTGACCTACAACTTACATTACGTAATTGACACCAGAATGCTCCCAGCCCTTAATTCTGAGCTGAAACAACCCATCAGTTCTGTTCAGTTCTATACGTTATGTTTTTGAATAGAATATGCAGAAACTCACTGTTAGCCAAATCAGGTAATGCTCCTTAAATGAGCTATATATGGTTTGGCGACTAGACTCACATTGTGCCTTACAGGACAGGATTCATGAGAAAGTAGTCAATTTATTTACTCTACTTATGTTTTTTTTTGCTTTCATTCTCTGCACTTAGAGCTACGCATGCTCCACCCCAACAGTGATATAACTACTGTATTTGTGCCTAAGGCATTTTTTGTATCTCATGTGCTTTATTATTCTGTGTGGATCTTTTATGTTTGTTACCTATGAAAATTCTTCATAAATAAAGAATATACAAAAAAAAATATTTTTAATAAAGGCCAATTGAAAAAAGGATTTTTGGCCCAAAATGAGCAAAATTCAATCATTAAAAAAATTTCCTCTGCAAAAAAAAAAAAAAAAAAGAATTGAAGAAGCTGCTAGGCAATTTTATAGGTAGGGCTTGTAATAAGTATGTGATCTTAGGCACTATAAGGGAGTTAAAAATATTGCGCCTACCTAACCAGGAGATGAAGGAGGGAGACCAGCAATAGCAATTTTACAATAGCTGGAATAGATTTTAGTAGGGGGGGGGGGGAGTTAGTCTCATAAAGTTTAGATAAGTCAGATGTAATGTTTATACCTAGGAATTTTATATATGACTGCGTTGATTCAAATGGGGAGTTTTCTTTGAGCTTTTTAAGAAGACTGGGTGGGAGATTTATGTTCATTGCCACCGATTTTGGCAGATTAATTTTAAAGTTAGCGATGAAACCGAATTCGGTGAACACTTTAATGATGGCAGGAAAAGCCTGTAGAGGATTGGAGACCATCAGCAAAAGGTCATCAGCATATGCCACTTGTTTGATCTCAAAGCCTCCACAGCCCAACCCTTTAATTTCTTTAGACTGTCTGATAAACTGTAAAAGTGGTTCTATTGTAAGTATAAAGAGTATTGGTGAAAGAGGGCATCCCTGTCTTGTCCCGTTATTAATCTGGAACGGGTGAGAAAGGATGTCGTTTACTTTAATATTTGCACTAGGTGAGCCATACATAGAAAAGATGGCCATAATGAAGCCTTCGGGGAATACAAATTTAACCAAGGTGTTTTTGATAAATGCCCAAGCCACCCGGTCAAAAGCTTTTTCAGCATCAGTTCCCAAAACCACTAAGGGGGACCCGGCCTTTTTTGCCAAGGCTATAGTGTTAATGACTTTATAAGTATTATCTTTACTTTCTCGATTAGGCACAAAACCGGTTTGTTCAGGGTGCACCAGGTTTTTAGAAAAGGTTTTATTCTATTAGCCAAAATTCTTGCGCAAATCTTTACGTCCAGGTTCAGCAAGGAGATGGGTCTATAGCTGGAACACAGACTGGGGTCCTTCAGTGGCTTTGGGATCAGGGTGACATGGGCATTTACCGTTTGCGGTAAAAATGCCTTACCTGAGGGGGCAGCGTTATATGAATTAAGTAAATGGGGTATTAGCGTATCTTTAAAGGAAATGTAATATAGCAAAGGGAAGCCATCCGGTCCTGGGGCTTTGCCCTTCGCCATTTGTTTTAGAGTGACATAAAGTTCAGAGGGCGTAATTGGAGTGCATAGCTCAGAGGCTTTTATGGGGGACAGAGATGGGAGTGAAAGACTACTTAAAAATGCTGTGGTTCTTTCAGCTTTCTCTGCACAAGTAAACTCAGAATCAGATTTATCTATATTATATAGCGCTGAGTAGAAGTCATGAAAGGCATTTGCAATATCTATGTCATCCTTCACTAAATCTTTCTTATCGTTCAGAATAGCCGAGATCCTAGACTTCCGCTTACGCTGTCTTACCAGAGCCAGCATAAATTTGGTAGGTTTGTTGCCGTGGGCAAAAAACTTCTGCTTAAGGGCGAGGTATATCTTAGCTGACTGTTTATTTAGAAGTCCTTTAAGCTCGTCTCTGGTTGAAGCAAGTTATACCAACTGGTAGTTTGTTTGAGACCGTTTATGGGCACATTCTAACGTGGATATTTTGTCATAAAGCTCGGCTATTTTGGCACGTCTATCCTTATTAATATGTGAGGCTGTAGAAATGAGCTCACCTCTGATGACAGATTTGTGTGCTTCCCATATTATATGTGGCGATAGATTGTCTGACTTATTCAATGCAAAATATTATTTTAACCTCTTCTCTATCTTTTCCCTAATCTGTATGTTGTCTAACAGTGTCTCGTTTAACCTGCATATGAAGGATTTGGGGTGAGTGTCAGTTGGTTTCCATGTGATAAAAATTGGTGCGTGGTCAGAGTGAACTATATTGCCAATATGTGTTTGAGAGCATAAATGTAATTTGGGTGTAGGCACCAGAATATAGTCTATTCTATGGTAAGAATTATGAGGGGCAGAGAAGAAAGAGAAGTCTTTTTCCCCAGGGTTATTCGCACGCCACACATCTATTAGATTACTATTATGTATGAGTTTCTTTATATAGTTTAGGGTTTTGAAGGATACAGAGGATTTCCCTGATGAAGTGTCCAGTTGTGGGTTGAGGGCGACATTGAAATCCCCAGCAAGGATTACTATACCTTCTCTAAAATCTTCGAACTTTCGCCAAGTATTTTCAAACCAGATTTTCTGGGCAACATTAGGTGCATAGAAGTTGGCAAATGAGTATATTTGGGAATTAATAGTCCCTTTCACTAGAATAAAACGACCATTAGGGTCTGTTAATGTGTCAGTCATGCTAAAGTCGAGGTGTTTATGGAAACCTATAATGGTACCGAGTTTATTTGAGTGTGGGGATGTGCTATGGAACCATTGGTTATAATATGACCAAGAGAGATTAGGGATCTGATTATTTTTAAAGTGTGTTTCTTGTAATAGTATTACCTTAGTTTTTTCTTTATGAAGATAATGTGAAATCTGGCCTCTCTTGATTGGATTTTTAAGACCTTTGACATTATATGTTGCTATGTGAATGTCAGCCATGTTGGTGTTTTAGATGAGGGGGTGCAGAACTTACATACCGTCGGATGCTTGGTTCAACTCCATTTCTGTTGCCTGGTGGTAAGGTAGTTAGTGTCATCAATATCAAGGGATTGCCTTTGTGAGGGGGTGGAAAGGGACTACAATATAAAAGAAAGAACGTCAAACCATAAAATAAACTTTGTGTAAACAGACCTCTGCTGATAGAGGAAACTAGGGATTTCATTTTCCCAATGTAGGACCTCTTCGTGTCCGTACTTCTGACCAAGGGCAGAAGTACTATGCCCTGGAAACTGTTCAGGGCCAGCATTCGAGGCAATAACAGTATACTCATAAGTGAGATAAAGAGGTGAGTGGTAACTATAAGACTAATAATACTAATAATATGGTGAGCAGTTACCCCAAACCCACACAGATCATAACGAAAGCATCTAAGAACTCGCCTTGAAGCAGAGATGTAACGAACCAAGTCCGCCAACTACCCAGACCCCCAAACCACACCCATATACAAAAAACTGGTGTGTCAGTTGCAATTACAAGGTAAAGAAGTCAACCAATAGGGGTCTACACAGTTAGCCATCTAGTTGCCACCCTCAAAGCCGTGGTGGCGGTGATAAATGAATCTTATCATCAATAAAACATTGAAAAGCATATTTAGTCCTCTTCAGGAATGATGCGTCTGGGGGTTAATTTCCCGTGCTTTTTCTTGGACTTCGAGGATTTGCCACTTCCTACCAGGTGATGCTGTTACAAAATTAGTGCCTATAACAAAAAGGGCTATTGTCCCTTTAAATCAGCCGATTTGCAGGAGAGTGAGAATTATGTTCTTAAAACTATTCAGAGGACACTGAGATAATGGATTTTATGTGTCTCTACTGATCAGGCACTATGGGAAGTTCCAGAGCCAATGAAAAGACCAGTAATATGGTGCACTATGATGGAGCTGCAGCTGGTGTCTCACGGTAGTCTCTCTGGCCAGTGACTGTGATTATACAGTGGATCGGAGAGTATGTGACAAGGCGGGTACCTTAGAACTTGTGTCGGTAAGTGTCCTCTCCGCTACTGAGCGGTCCTGGTGCTCAGGTGCACAAAATGGTGCCTTCTCAATGATGGTCCTCTTAAGGCGCGATAGTCACACCAGGCCGCCGGAGCTCACCGGAGCCGCATATAACTCACGGCACAGGTACAGCTTCTATTCCGTTGCAGAGCTTGTATAGATGTATCTACCGGCGTTCGCTGAAGCCCTGGAGACGACCGCGCCAGGGCCAAATCTAGGCCGCGGTTGCGCCTCACTACTAGGCCGCAGAAGTAATTCCGGTCCGGGTCGGGTGAGAGACTCGAGGAAGGTCTCAAAATGAGGATGGCCGTTAATATAGGCTCAGGATGATTGAAATGGGGTCTTTTAAGCCCTGAAAGGTTGTAGATGGGCTAAGATTGTGAAACTCTCAGCAGAGCTGCACTGAGAGACGTCTTCCTCTTACCACGGCTAGCCACGCCCCCTTCACATATGTGCTGATTTCATCAAACAAAAAAAAAAAAAAAAAGTCTCCAACTATGTGGAGAAAGATATAAAAGGAAATGGATGATTGAGGCCTGATGCCTAATATCAGGTTATCACTCACATGCAATTTTGTGCACTACCCTGTGTATTGGTCTACTGATTATGTTTAGAGATGAGCAAATTTTTCCAAAATTTTATTCAGCCGGTTTGCCGAATTTAAAGAAAATATTCGGTTTGATCTGAATTTATTTGCGGCGAATACTGTTAAAAAGGGGCCTTTATAGTGGTGTAGAACACTGTGCCTTGCATTAACATGCATATAGAATAGTGATGAGCGACAGGTGCAATATTTGAATTCAGATATTTCGCGAATATTTTGTGGAATATTAATCATATATTCGCAAATTAGAGAATTTGCAATTATTTTATTGATTGCAAAAATCGACAATGTAATATTCGCGTAATGTGCGTGCAATACAGACGTGGGTCACTTTTGCTACATTTTCCAATCTGCTAGAAGTTTCCTGAGACTGGAGAAAATGGTTGGTGCAGAAGAACATTAAAAATGCAGAACTTTAAATGCAGATAGAGTGCTCCAATATATTTGCAATTGCGCTAATTGGCCCTAATGAGCTGAATATTTTGGAGCAACATGAAACTTCACATTTTAGCAGGTCTAACTACATATTACTGATTGGTGCACTATGCATTGTTTTTGACATCACAGCACTATATCTGTAGCATGCATGTATGGAGAGCAGTGACATAGTGTGGAGGTGGCAGCAGCATCAGTAGGCCACAGAGTAGCAAGGTGACATAGTGTGGAGGTGGCAACAGCATGAGGAGACCACAGAGTGGCAAGGTGACACAGTATGGAGGTGGCAGTAGCATCAGGAGGCCACAGAGTGGCAATGTGACATAGTGTGGAGCTGGCAGCAGCATAAGGAGACCAGAGAGTGGCAAGGTGACATAGTATGGAGGTGGCATCAGCATCAGGAGGCAACCGAGTGGCAAGGTGACATAGTGTGGATTTGGCAGCAGCATGATGAGACCACAGAGTGACCCGGTGACACTCAGACACTCAGCAGGTGTAAAAAAGGCCCCAATTTTGGACCGGTAGCGAGGGTCCAACAAGGCGGAGAGACAGAAGTAATCTCTCTGCCGAATGGTGACAATTTGGCTGTCACTACGCAAGCAAATGAGCATGCATGGGGCCATTTGCACAAGTGATTCGGAGGGACTCCCTGCCTCTATTTCCACTGCATTCTGCCACGGTGTGTCTGGGTCCTCTGCCTCCTCTATCTCATCACCTGGTAGCTCCTCTGGCTACTCCTGCTCCTATTCCTCCTTTCCTGTCACCTGTGTATAAATTGGTCATTTTTAGGATGTTTTGCAGATAAGTGGAAGACTTCAGGAACCGCTTGACAACCAGATTGAACACGTGTGCAATGCAGGGCGCATAGCTCAGCCCTACTTGACGCAGCGCCAACACCATGTTCTTTCAGGTGTTGCTCACTATGGTTTCGATTTTCAATTATCATGGAGAAAGACAGAATTCAATTTTGTAATGAAGGACACGGAGCAGTTTCTCCCCTATGTGACTCTGTTCGCCCAGGCACACGAAGTGCAGAACTGCGCGACACCGCCGCGCCCTGCACATGTGGTTTGCTGGGGGGGCACTGTGAATTGTCCCTGCAGTGGAGGCTGAGGATATGGTGGAGGATGAGGAGGCAGAGGCAGACAATTTCGCAGGAATTAACTGCGAGAGAGTGGAGGCGGAAGCGGGATCAGCTGGCCAAGTTGCTGGTGCGGCTGTGCAGTAACCACATTAACCCGGGTGGCCGTAAAGGACATGTATTGTCCCTGACCGTAGTTACAGCTTCACACATCGGCATTGCTGTGCACTTTGGTAGACACCGACAGGCTCAAAGACTGTCCCACCTTCGGTTCTACATGTGTGTGCAGGGCTGGTACTGTCTTTTTGGCAAAGAAATGACAGCTTGGGACTCTCCACCTCGGCTTGGCACAAGCCATCAGTTCTCTGAAAAGTGCAGAGTCCACCACTTGGAAAGGGAGTGACTGCAGCACCAGCAACTTGGACATTCAGCTTCTGAGCTGTTGGATGAGTGCACACATACTGTTGTCTCTTGGCAATCGCTTTGGTGATCGATTGTTGATGGAATCACTGACAAAGAGTAGGAGGGTGAGGAGCAGGAGCATAAGGACCAGCAGATGATGGGAAGGGCAGACAGCTACCTTCAGCTGAGGTGGTGAAGCCTTGACTGCCTGAAATCGGCTGCATGCCACTGGGTGATGCAGCGGTTGCTGCGGCAGGCTGGACCACCACATCGGAGACACTGTTTTCCCAGAACAGGGATGTAGGCAGGTTCCTGCAAAGCAGGAGGTCTATCCCGGGCACTTTGGCTCCCGATCTCCCACTGCTGCCACCCTGCTGACTTCCGGCCATGCTAGCCACTTGCTGGCTCTGCTGCTGCTTCACGGTTAAGCTGCAATCCTCTTCTCCCGATGATGATGAAGCCCCTTCATCACCCAGCTCCCAAGTGCGATCAGCTACATCATTATCATCGTGTACTGTCTGCATTTCACTGATGTCCTCCTCAACCGTCTCTGGGCAGGAGCTTGACCGCTCGCAGCACCAGCTCCCACGCCACTCTCATCATTACTACTTGCCCGCATAGTGTAAAAAGTGGCTGATATCTCCTCCACATCTTGGCTTCCAGTAGCTTGTCCTCACTGTATAGTGGAGCTAAGCCCACAGCCGACAATATTTCTCTGGCTGAGGGAACAGAAAAGGACAGAGGCAGGTTGAGGACAGTTGAGGACAGTTGAGGGCACAGGGTCTGCTCCTGGGACATGCCAGCTAAGGGTTGTGTCTAACAAACCCACTACGATAATTTACAATAGGTCACTAGGACCACAAATTGTCTCTGGGTTACATATGTTACTAATTGACTATATAAAATATAACATTTATTACTTATCTCTAAAATATCTATCTGAAACTGACACTTAAAATTATCAGCTAGGTCTGCACTGCTGCTAGTGCCTGGCTTTATTGAGCAGTGGTGCTGGCTGGGGGGCCGTACTTGATGCTACTTGGCATACTATTTATTCGCATGTGATCCTCTCATGTTCTATTCCTGTAGCTCTGTTTGTCTCACAGTACACTACTTAGGAGTGGATCGGTCCCCTATTAACACTCTCTATTAAATGCTGCTTTGCATGCTGTTTGTTTAACATGCGATCTCTCATGCTATATTCATGTAGCTCTGTTTGTCTCACAATACGCTACTTAGATATAAATCAGTCCCTTGCTAGCACTCTCTATTCGCTCTATTATTCTAATATGTACTTGGCTGGTGCAGACATGCGCTGGTTAAAAAACATATAAGTTTACACTCTGCCCCCGACATGTTTCGCCAACCACTTGGCGTCTTCAGGGGTTTGGGCAGTTTGCTCGTGAACGGGGGCCGGAACCAAGCTTTTAATACCTCCCTCACAGCATCATAGTTTTGTCAGCTACTATGTAGCGCTCTTGTTTCCAAGTGGCTTACTTGGCCTATCAATGATGAGATTGTAGCGATCACTACCATAGGGTGCCTCCCTCAGGGCTCTTGTTCTATCCAAATTAGCCTCGGTTTGCGCATGTTCCTGGACTTAGCTTTTGTCGGGGCTGACAGGTTCCAATGCACATGTCTTGATACCTCTATCTCCGGTGCAATCTTTACTGTTGAACTGTGCTTGAGCTCGATTTCATGACTATGGGTAAATGCATGTCGGTACTGGTGCGCATACTTACGTTATTCTCACCTGCTACGGGATAATCTCATGTTATTTGTTTTTTTCAAGTGCGCATGTAAGGGCACTTATACATTTCGGTGTATCTTTGCAGCTTATCTGCGCACGCGTACGTTCTTAAAAATTATTAATGTCTGTCACCATTTATTGTGCATGCGTCAGGACTCTGTGCATATTAGAGCTTCCAGCTACTTATGCGCATGCCTGAGCCCTTGTTACTCTCTACGATCTCACTCCTGGGCTGTGCTTGCATGTAATCTTGGAATTTATTAGTAGTCTCCTGCTGTTGCGCTTTCGCATGCTTGATCTAGCCTGCGCATGTGTCCGTACATAGGTTTTCACCAGGTATTTATATTTGTTCTGCACATACGTGCAGTCTCGGTACTGCTGTCAGTCCTGCTGCGCATACTGCTGGATCTCACAGCTCTCAAAATTATTTTTATTTTTTAGCTTCATGTGAGCTTATTTAAAGTTTATATGTGCCGATACTGGCTTACCACTTCACTTCACTCTACTCTATAAAGGTCTTTACACCAGTACCATACTTTGACTGCTTCGGCTGGGTCAAAGATATAAGTTTATTTGCTAGGAAATTGGCCCTACACAAGGAACACAAAAATTTGGAGAGAGATCCTAGAAAACAAAGAATAAAAGAAGACCGAGCAATACAGATTTTAGAAGAACTACAGAGAGAACACAGAGAGGAATTTATATCACCTAGTGCACTGTATAGTACACTAACCCCACAGTCTAAATTTACCCCACCATTTACGAAGTATGGGAAGATAGATTCATTTGTGGATCTTGTGACAAGAGACCTCCAAAAAATTAAAGCTAGGAAAACAGCCCTTGGATCAAATTGAACAAAACAAGAAAAAGAAGCGTTGGATCATTTAATGAAAGACACAAATCTTGAAATTAAACCTTCAGACAAGGATGGAAATATAGTACTTCTTAACAAAGATTACTATCTAGAAATGGTGATGGCCCTGTTAAAGGATGTAAAGCCGTATAAACTATTAACAGAAAATCCAACAGAGAAATATAAACAAGATCTTAAGAAACTCCTAGATAGAGCTAAAGAGAAAAATCTTATCACCAAGGAAGAGTTTAGAGTCCTATACAATCTCAAATCCACTATTGCAACGTTTTACGCCATCCCGAAGGTGCATAAAAAGCGGCACTCTATACCGGGTGCGACCTATAGTGTCAGGGAATCAAAGCCTATGCGAAGGGATTAGCGGCTATGTGGACCAGATGATATCCCCATTTGTTCCCAGCTTGTCATCGTATCTCAAAGATACAAAAGACACATTAACCAAACTCCAGGACATTGAGGTAAATAAAACCACCATGGAATAGAACATGAGAGGATCACATGCAAATAAATAGCATGCCAAGTAACATCAAGTACGTCCCCCCAGCCAGCACTACCGCTCAATAAAGCCAGGCACTAGCAGCAGTGCAGACCTAGCTGATAATTTTAAGTGCCAGTTTCAGATAGATATTTTAGAGATAAGTAATAAATGTTATATTTTATATAGTCAATTAGTAACATATGTAACCCAGAGACAATTTGTGGTCCTAGTGACCTAGTGTAAATTATCGTAGTAATGTGTCTCAACATATGTTAATGGGAAAAAATTTTTAAAGTATAACAAACCTACTGACTCTTGGCTTGGGGTGTCTGATGTCACTTGCAACAAAGTTGAAGATCGAGTCAACCATTTAGCAACCACAGGGTTGCTGATCAAGACACGGCCACTATCTAAAAATGGTAGCTCAGGCCTCTCAAAATGATCACTGCTGCCACGGCCCCTTACCTCTGCCTGTGCCAGAAACATTTAGGCCTCTGCCACTCCCCTATGCAGGGCCTGGCACTTCTTTGGCACTATTGCCACTATTACACAACAAAAAGGGCTTTATAACATAGAACTGCACCGTTGAACGGCAAATATATTTTTCTTTTTCCACTTATACATGCAACAAAAGGCTTTAGAACATATAACTGCACTGCTGAACGACAAATATATTTTACTTTTGCCACTTATACATGCCACAAAAAGCTTTAGAACATATAACTGCACCGCTGAACGGCAAATATACTTTTCTTTTGCGACTAATACATACCACAAAAAGCTTTACAACATATAACTGCACCACTGAATGGCAAATATATATATTTTTTGCCACTATTACATGGCAAAAAGGCTTTAGAACATATAACTACACCGTTGAACGGCTAATATAGTTTTATTTTTCCACTATTACACGAGAAAAAGTTATTTAGAACATATAACTGCACCACTAAACAGCAAATATATTCTTATTTTGCGACTAATACATGCCACAAAAGGTTTTAGAACATATAACTGCATCACTGAATGGCAAATATATTTTCCTTTTGCCACTAATACACAACACAAAAAGCTTTAGAACATATAACTGCACCGCTGAAGGGCAAATATGATTTTCCTTTGCCTTTAATACCTGCCATAAAAGGCTTTAGAAAATATAACTGCACCACTAAATGGCAAATATATTTTTCTTTTTTCACTTATACACGGCACAAAAGGCTTTAGAACATATAACTGCATGGCTGAACGGCAAATATATTTTACTTTGGCCACTAATACACGGCACAAAAGGCGTTCAAACATATAACTGCACCGCTGAACGGCAAATATATTTTACTTTTGCCACTTATACACGCCAACGAAAAGCTTTAGAACATATAACTGCACCGCTAAATGGAAAATATATTTTACCTTTGCCACTTATAAATGCTACAAAAGGCTTTAGATGTGAATAGAATAAAAACAGATGAACCTCTTATGCGGGCACAGCCAAGGATACCATTCAGATAAAGCGTATAGTTGAAAATGGCCTTTTTTGGTCTATGCGTTTCAGGGGGTAAATGAACCCCCTTCATCAGGACAGTAAAACAAGTTTAAAACAAACAGGACACATATATATACAGTCGTGGCCAAAAGTTTTGAGAATTACATAAATATTGTAAATTGGAAAAGTTGCTGCTCATGTTTTTATAATAGCAATTTGCATATACTCCAGAATGTTATGAAGAGTGATCAGATGAATTGCATAGTCCTTCTTTGCCATGAAAATTAACTTAATCCCCAAAAAACCTTTCCACTGCAAAGTCCAGCTAAGTGCCAGGATCGTCTCCTAAAGAGGATTCAGCTTAGCTCAGGAATGGCAGCAGGCAGGTGTGAGCGCATCTGCACGCACAGTGAGGCGAAGACTTTTGGAAGACGGCCTGGTGTCAAGCGGGGCAGCAAAGAAACCACTTTTCTCCAAAAAAAAAACATCAGGGACAGATTGATCTTCTGCAGAAAATATGGTGAATGGACTGCTGAGGACTGGGGCAAAGTCATATTCTCTGATGAAGCCTCTTTCCGATTGTTTCGGGCATCAGGAAAAAGGCTTGTTCGGAGAAGAAAAGGTGAGCGCTACCATCAGTCCTTGTGTCATGCCAACAAAAAGCATCCTGAGATCATTCATGTGTGGGGTTGCTTCTCATCCAAGGGAGTGGGCTCACTCACAATTTTGCCCCAAAACACAGCCTGAATAAAGAATGGTACCAAAACACCCTCCAACAGCAACTTCTTCCAACAATCCAACAACAGCTTGGTGAAGAACAATGCATTTTCCAGCACAATGGAGCACCATGCCATAAGGCAAACGTAATAACTAAGTGGCTCGGGGAACAAAAACGTTGAAATTTTGGGTCCATGGCCTGGAAACTCCCCAGATCTTAATCCCATTGAGAACTTGTGGTCAATCCTCAAGAGTGCGAGTAGCCAAAAACAAAAAAACACTAATTCTGACAAACTCCAAGAAGTGATTATGAAAGAATGAGTTGCTATCAGTCAGGAATTGGCCCAGAAGTTGATTGAGAGCATGCCCAGTCGAAATTGCAGAGGTCCTGAAAAAGAAGGGCCAACACTGCAAATACTGACTCTTTGCATGAATGTCATGTAATTGTCGATAAAAGCCTTTGAAATGTATGAAGTGTGTGTAATTATATTTCACTACATCACAGAAACAACTGAAACAAACATCTAAAAGCAGTCTAGCAGCAAACTTTGTGAAAACTAATATTTGTGTCATTCTCAAAACTTTTGCCCACGACTGTATATATATGATCTTGTGGTTATGTTTTGGCGCCAACAACTGTGGGGGGGAGTGGGGGGGAGGGGGAGAATTTGGAGGAAGGTGTGTCCACAGGACGGGCGCCTCAGGAGTGATAGAGACTGGTAGAGATGTTTCTGATGCAGATCACATCAGGGCTGTGTTAGTTGTTTACATAAAGCCTTGCTCTGAGATGATCAGCAAGTAGGAGGGGGTGTGATGTAAGGCAGATTTCTCCTGCATCGTGCTGGTGCGTTCGGCCGGTGGGGGGCGTGGTTTAGCGTCCTGCCTCTACTTTGGAAGAGCGCAATTGGTAGTGATTATTCTCAGGGATGACATCATAGGAACACCCCCGGCTGGTGTCCGGAGCTCGTAGTATGTTTGCTGCGCTGTGCTGCCTTTAGCTGACATATAACTGCAGCACAAGCGAGCGCTATACATAGTAGGAGTGTAGTATATGGTTCAGATTCAGCTGAAGTATGCAAGCTTACAGTTAGGGATGATTGTCACATTTCCGCACATGGACAGGAACAATAAGTGTCAGGGATGTGGTGATCCCTAATTTTTATAAAAAAATATAACATATATGTATATATATATATATATATATATATATATATATATATATAACACGTTATAGATGTTGATATTTTAAATATATATTATATAGGCTAATTAGGTGATTGGTTGATTTGATCCTCAAAGACACATTATGAGTGTTTAAATATATATATATATATATATATATATATATATGTTATGAATTGGGGGATATGAGACTGTGTGGTGATTGGTGTGATTGATGTGTGGAGTACCTTCATAAATTTGGCTTTATTAGAGGTGCTGGATTTAAAAGATGGGAAGAACAATTCCTATTATCCTAAGTAAAAAATGATTATTAAAATAAGCAAACATGGACCATAAGGGAAAACAAACATGGACCAGAGGGAAAACAAACCAGGCTGGTGTAGTGAGCTGCATCTATATTTATTTATATAAGGAGCTATATAACGTGAGTTTGACCACGACGCGTGGTTGATTAAGTTTGGTTGCGTAAGTGTGTGACTTAAGATTAAGCGAGGGAGTATCTGATAGCTAAATTATTTGTGGACATTGAGTGGCTGTATTTGACTGTATTGTATGCTGTGATAACACTTTTTTTTTCCTTCTCCAGGGGTTGCACAGGTGAGTAATTAGGGTGTAGCTGTCTAATTAGGGTGTGGTTGTCTAATTAGGAGACTATAAAAACGCAGCAGTGTGAGCAGCACAGCCTTTTTGAATCCAGAGGGAAAACAAACCAGGCTGGTGTAGTGAGCTGCATCTATATTTATTTATATAAGGAGCTATATAACGCGAGTTTGACCGCGATGCGTGGTTGATTAAGTGTGGTTGCTTAAGTGTGTGATTTAAGATTAAGTGACTTCAGATTCAGGGACTTCAGTGGGGGACTGCAATTAGCCAGTTTCTTAGTATTACATTATATTGTATTTTTTGCTTTGCTGGTGTAATCCCCATCTTAGTGTGTGTTGCACAATTTACAACACAGTCCAGTGCACATCTTGCATGATGTATGCAGTCCTGGAACAGGAGTTCAAGGGTGCATATCTTTGTTCAAGATGTGTGAAGTCACTGTAGGTGACTCGATGCGTTACAAGGCAGCCCAATTCCGTGCAGAGGCTGCCCAATGCCTTGCATGGCATCGGAAGCAGTCTTCTACGGGTCCTGAGGAGATCTCATAGGCAACCTGTTAGTGTATGACTCAGTGTCATACACTAACAGGCAATGCATTACAATACAGATGTATTGTAATGCATTGTAGAGGGGATCAGACCCCCAAAAAGTCCCAGAGTGGGATGGAAATAAAGTTTTAAAAAAAGTAAAAAAAAAAGTGTTTCCCCTATTTTTATAATAAAAATTAAATAAAAAAAAACACACATATTAGATATTGCGGCATCCAGCTCTATAAATATATCACATGATCCACCCTGTTCGATAGACACCATAGAAAAAATTAAATAAAAACATTGTCAAAAAAACAATTTTTGTCACCTTACATCACTAAAAGTGCAAGAAAAAGTGCGATCAAAAAGGCGTATGCCCCCCAAAATAGTACCAATCTAACCATTGCCTCATGCCGCAAAAAAAAAAAAAATATGGCTCTCAGACTATTGAGACACTAAAACATGTTATTTTTTTTTCATATTAGTGTAAATAAAACAAAGTAGAGATATTGCCACGTCCGTAAAAACCTTCTCTATATCACATGACCTAACCCCTCAGGTGAACACCATAAAAAAACAAAAAACGCATTTGTCACCTTACATCACAAAAAGTGTAATACCAAGCTTTCAAAAAGTCATATGCACCCTAAAATAGTACCAATCAAACCATCATCTCATACCAAAAAAAAATACCCCCTACATAAGACAGTCACCCAAAAAATAAAAAAAATAAACTATGGCTTTCAGAATATGGAGACACAAAAATGTTTTTTTTTTCAAAAATGCTTGATTATATAAAACTGAAACAAACAACAAAACAACAACCTGCTCTATAAAAATAGCTCATGATCAAACCTGTCAGAGGAACGTTGTAAATAACATAAAATAACAACAGTGCCAAAACAGCTACCTGTATTTTTTTGTTACCTTGCCTCACAAAAAGTGGAATATAGAGCAACCAAAAATCATTTGTACCTTAAAATAGTACCAACAAAACTGCCACCTTTTCCTGTAGTTTCCATGATGGGTCACTTTTTGTGAGTTTCTACTCTAGTGGTGCATCAGGGGGTCTTCAAATGTGACATGGCAAGTTAACATTATCCCAGTGAAATTTGCCCTCCAAAAACCATATGGTGTTCCTTTCCTTTTGCGCCCTGTCGTGTGCCCGTACAGTAGTTTACTACCACATTTGGGGTGTTTCTGTAAACTACAGAATCAGGGCAATAAATAATGAGTTTAGTTTGGCTGTTAATCCTTGATTTGTTAGCGGGAAAAAAAAATGATTAAAATTGAAAATCTGCCCAAAAAATGAAATTCTGAAATTTCATTTCCATTTTCCATAAATTTTTGTGGAACACCTAAAGGGTTAACAACGTTTGTAAAATCTGTTTTTTATACCTTGAGGGGTGTGGTTTCTAAAATGGGGTCATTTTTGGGTAGTTTCTATTATGTAAGCCTCACAAAGTAACTTCATACCTAAACTGGTCCTTAAAAAGTGGGTTTTGGAAATTCTGGGAAAAATTTCAAGATTTGCTTCTAAACTAAGACTTGTAACAGTCCCCAAAAAAATTAAATGTCATTCTCATTCCCAAAATGATCCAAACATGAAGTTGACATATGGGGAATGTAAATGAATAACTATTTTTGGAGTTATTACTATGTATTATAGAACTAGAGAAATTGAAACTTGGAAATTTGATAATTTCTCAAAATTTTTGGTAAATTTTGTATTTTCTTATAAATAAAAATAATTATTTTTACTCCATTTTACCAGTGTCATGAAGTACAATATGTGACGAAAAAAAACTATCTCAGAATGGCCTGGATAAGTAAAAGTGTTATTCACACATAAAGTGACACTGGTCAGATTAGCAAAAAATGGCCTGGACCTCAAGGTGAAAATGAGCCCGCTCCTTAAGGGGTTAAGGAAGATAGCGCCTGTATTTAAGTAGAAAGCTTGGTTCTGTTACCTTATCTGTGTAGTACCTTACCAGACATATATATATAGTTAGCTGGTTTCTGTTACTGCATCTATGCTGTAAGCTTGGTTCAATTACTGTATCTGTGTAGTAACGTGGATTTTATGCATTTTTGTGCGCCTGATGTGCTTGCTTTTATTTGTGTTTGTGAATACAATAAATCAAATTGCTGTTTAGTGAATTGTGTGGTGCTTCCCCGTCTTGGGCTTTCCTGACATAGGTTTTTCTGTGGAGCATGCCTTGAGTAAAGAACATATATCATCTTCCTCTGTTCAGATTTGACAGTGAAGAACGGTTCTGTGTGGTATCCTATGACTACATAAAAATTCCTGCAAGGGTGGGTTTGCACTTTTGTTATGGCATTCCATTATAGGTTCCATTTATAACAGAATGTAACGGAATACTAAGACGGAATGCAAAACAGAAGCCTTTAAATGGCATTTCATTTTGATTTATCACAATAGAAGTCTATAGGCAAGCATAATGGATTCATCTGGTTTCCTGTCAACAGTGATGACGTACATTAAGGGCCACAAAAGATTGTGCGCTAGATATTCAATCAAGATGGAGGCTGCCAGCTTTTCACCATCAAATGGATGAGGTGAGTATGATTATTTATTTTTAATTTTTTTTTTTATTTTACACTATGAACGCGGCATCTGAGGTGTACAATGTCAGATAGCCATGGAATCCTTAAAATCACATTTTTACTGAAAATGGTGGACCAAAGAGAAAAAAATGTCAGTTAAAAATTCAAGATGAAATTCATTGTTCCACTGATCTTATATCAATGAACTATTACTCACAAAGCTTTTTTTTTTAATATAAACATGGACTAAAAAGAGCAGCTATATTAAAATCAAACTACTGTTACATCCTCTCGCAAAATATTTAAAAGCCTCAAAAATACAATAGAAAAAGATAAACAATCTAAAATGGTTTTGTTGCTCTTTGCATGCAAATTTTATTGTACTTCACTTTTTCTTGATACTCTTTTTAATGCTGAACTACTTCTGAGGGTTCAACAAAATAAATTATAACTCACAATGATCTTGATCATAAATTTGTTTTAACCATGCATGTAACTGATTCACTCCAGCAGCTCCAGACACAGAAAGTTGACTCTACAAATCATTTTAAAATTAATCTAATCTTTTAGTCGTGCCATTTAACATAAAGTAAGATAGAGAGACAATCCATATATATTATGCATATTAACATCATAAAAGAGAAAAAAATATCTCCAACAAAATCATTTAATTAAGTTTATTACTATGCTGACTTCCATTGTTCTGATAAAATCTTACTTGTAGAAGCAGTAATATAAAACAATGGCATATGCTCAAAGTCAAGAGCAATAAATGTACTAATAAATAAAGACACGATCATTAATTAGCTTCATTGGAAAGGAAAGCAGTTTTAATGCTGTTTAACTTACAGTCAGGAAACATGCACATTGCAGTAGCTGAGGATAAGTGAGACCAATGGAATAGCTTACAATATAGTAAATACACTGACCAAAAATATAAACACAAAACTTTCTGTTTTGCTCCCATTTTGCATGAGCTGAACTCAAATATCTGAAACATATTCTACATACACAAAAGACCCATTACTCTCAAATATTGTTCACAAATCTGTCTAAATCTGTGTTAGTGAGCACTTCTCCTTTGCTGAGATAATCCATCCCACCTCACATGTGTGGCATATCAAGGTGCTGATTAGACAGCATGCATATTGCACAGGTGTGCCTCAGACTGCCCACAATAAAAAAGACCACTCTGAAATGTGAAGTTGATCACACAGCACAATGCCACAGATGTTGCAATGGTTGAGGGAGTGTGCAATTGGCATGCTGACTGCAAGAATGTCTACTAGAGCCGTTGCCCACGCAATGAATGTTCATTTCTACCATAAGCCGTCTCCAAAGGCGTTTCAGAGAATTTGGCAGTACATCCAACCATCCTTACAACCACAGACCACGTGTAACCACACCAGCCCAGGACCCCCAAATCAAGCATGTTCACCTCCATGATCGTCCATCTGAGACCAGCCACCCAGACAGCTGCAGCAAACTGTCAGAAACCGTCTCAGGGAAGCTCATCTGCTTTGCTCTTTGTCCTCTTCGGGCTCTGGACCTGACTGCAGTTCGTCGTCAAAACTGACTTGAGTGGGCAAATGTTCACATTCGATGGTGTCTGGCATGTTGGAGAGGCTTTCTGTTCACGGACGAGTCACCGTTTTCACAGTTTCAGGGCAAATGGCAGACAGCATGTGTGGCGTTGTGTGGGTGAGCGGTTTGCTGACGTCAACGTTGTGGATCGAGTGGCCTATGGTGGCGGTGGTGTTATGGTATGGGCAGCGTATGTTATGGATAACGAACACAGGTGATTTTTATTGATGGCATTTTGAATGCACAGAGATACCGTGACGAGATCCTGAGGCCCATTGTTGTGTCATTCATCCACGGCCATAACCTCATGTTGCAGTATGATAATGCATGACCCCAGAATTGCAATGAACTGTACACAATTCCTGGAAGCTGAAATCATCCCAGTTCTTGCATGGCCAGCATACTCACTGGACATGTCACCCATTGAGCATGTTTGGGATGCTCTGGATTGGCGTATACAACAGCGTGTTCCAGTTGCTGCCAATATTCTGCAACTTTGCACAGCTATTGAAGATGAGTGGACCAACATTCCACAGGCCACAATCAACAACCTGATCAACTCTATGCAACGGAGATGTATTGCACTGCGTGAGGCAAATGGTGGCCAGACCAGATACTGACTGGTTTTCTGACTCCCCCCCCCCCCCCATCCCCCAGTAAGGCAAAACTGTGCACATTTTAGAGTGGCTTTATTGTGGGCAGTCTAAGGCACACCTGTTCAATACTCATGCTGTCTTATCAGCACCTTGATATGAGGTGGGATGGATTATCTCGGCAAAGGAGAAGTGCTCACTAACACAGATTTAGACAGATTTGTGAACAATATTTCAGAGTATTGGGTCTTTTGTGTATGTAGAAAATGTTTCAGATATTTGCGTTCAGCTCATGCAAAATGGGAGCAAAACCGAAAGTGTTGCGTTTATATTTTTGGTCAGTGTATATTTGTAGAATCCACATACAGTTTATACATCTTCAGCACCAGGACTGTTTTTTTTTGCTATGTAGACATGAAATATCATTTTATTGTTAGGCTAGATTCTAATATAGCAAATTTGTTGGAGATTTTTTGGTACATAAATAACCACTGAAATATAAAGAGGTGCAGCACAGTGTACAAGAATTTGAGTCTAACAACTCAATTTATCACAAATGCTTAGTCCAGATACATTATAGATTTTAACATTTTATCCATTGCAATGCAATGGTCTGAGTAATACACAGGATAATTGGTAATTGAGTCTTACATAGTACATAATATCTTTTTTTTGTAGGTTTAACCACTTAACGACCCTAGAAAGGCTTTTGACTTTACGTCCGAGATGCATGAGGGCAGGGTTCAATAAGAAGCCTGTCAGAGTCCAATAGCCTGCAAAAGTATTATATTGCAGTGCATGACATAAGCGATCAGAGGATAACATGTTAAAGTCTCCTATGGGGACTAAACATTGGAGTTAAACAATGTTCTTAAAGATATTAAAAATAAAACAATAGAAACATTCACATCACTCCTTTTCCCAATTTTACATATACAAATAAATAAAAATGAACATGTCTGAACTATAAAAAACATTAAAAACAAACAAATGAAATTGGTCAATATGCTATTTTTGATCAATTTGTCCCGATAAAAAAAAAAAAAAAATAGAAAGTGGTTAAAAAGTCATATACAACTTTCTTTTCAAAAAAGAAGCCTTCAAACAACTCTATAGTCTAAATATATATTAAAAAAATATATAGTTATGGGTATCAGAATAGAGTCACACAAAGAACATTATTTATGTAGAAAAATCACAGAAAACAAATAATCATCTCTATGTGCATCCATCAACCGATGAGACGAGGAGCAAGCACAGCTATATGTACCACTTAATCAAGGCAGTCTTAATCTATTGTGCTAATCTATTGTGTTTTTATCTTAGTTTTTTTTTAATCTTTTTATTTATGTAGCACATAAAGTTCATGTGCAAACAGAATCATACATTACATGAGGTCCCTTTATGTAAGACAATACATCAGATAATAATCATGAAGGAAGTGTTCTTTTTCGGCAAATGCCTGCTCATCAGTGGAGGTGACCACTGCACTTACATGTAGGGATCTCCTCCACAGTAAGGGGAGGAGCTGTTACTAATGTTATTGCTCATCCTCATACAGACTCATTGTTTGCCAGCAGAAGAGTGTGTAAAGACAGCATGATCTGCTGCTGGCAATCAATTTTTGCATCTGTTTGTTCATTGGGTAATCATTGGCACATTTACACTGCCAGATAATCTCTAACGAGCGTTCCTATGAACACTTTATGATAGAGATTGTCTGAACTGTGATAAACTTTGGTCAGTTGTTTACACCTCAAAGTTACCCTAAGATCAGATAGAACCTGATCTTTCTTATGTTCATATGATGTGCTGCTAAAGAATGTTAACCTTGAGATAAGATGCTGCAGAAGCTTTTTAACTATTAATATTTTGCTGGTATGATCCAGAACTATTGCCTTATATGAATAACTAATCAAATTACTTGTTTTGATTTTCACCCTCTTGACAGTGTGCTTCTTTTGTGCCCGTTACCTATAGGACTGTATGTTTTGATAAAAAAAAGTTAGGCTTGAGGCCATACCTGTGTCTTGTCTCTTTCCTCTGAGCTCGTATATTCTTTATCTAATCAGGAACCGTGCTGGGACAGGCAGAATAGGGTAAATTACGCTCACACTTGTTAGTGATTATCTGGTGGTTTCTCAAACCAGGTAAAAGACCAAACAAGTCAACAATTAAACCAAGAGGAATGAGTGCCCTGCTCACAAGAGCTTACAATGTATAAAGAGATAGGGGTAACCCAAAAGGTACAAAGTGCTTGTTTTGTACAATGGTCCAGCCATCTTAATGAAATAGGGGAGTGGATATAAAGCTGCGTGAGCCAGTCACAAGTCAATATCTGTAGTAATTCAGTGCTTAGGATGGGACGAATAGTGTTTGATGATGGATGAAGTTCAGAAGAACAAAATAATGATGACGTGGAGCAGGGGTTAAATGGAAAATAGTTATATTTGGGGGTGTGATAAGCTACCTTAAAACTGGGGAGCACCTAAAATTGTGGATGCTGTGAAATAACCTAATTGCTTGGGGTCAGGAGTAAAAGGTTTAGATTATTGTGGATTTTAGTCGTAAATCATTGTCAGTACGGAGGGCACAGGTAGGGTGTTAGACAAATATGAGGGAGGAGATGTAGGGGGGTGCAGAGCTTTACTATTAAGAAATCTGAAAACAAAATAAGCAACACATAATTGGTATTTCTGTGGCCATTTTGACCTATCCTCTATAAAAAGATATTGCTTATACCACATGGTGAACAATGTTAAAAAAAAATTATATATATATATATATATATATATATATATATAAGTTCCCCAAAATCATACTATCAAAGACTACAGCTCATCCTGCTAAAAATGCTAAAAAAAAAGCCCTCACACAGCTGTTTCAATGGAAACATGATAAAATTATGAATCATAGCATATAGTAATGCAAAGAAGATTTTTTTATTATAATGCAAAAGTAGTAACAAAAACTATATAAATTTGCTATCAAGTGTACTGACCCTAATAATAAAGTTATCATCATATTATTCACTCCCTCAAGATGGCCGCACTAGTGCCGAATGAGCTACCACAAAGAGAGGTGGTGTGCTCGTGTTTTTCTGTTTGATTCAAGGTGACAACAAAGCATGTTGAGTCTTGAGTGCACATTGATTGCTCTAAGTCTTGAGCGCTCATGTATAGGATAGTTGAAGGCAAGCCGTTAACCCTTTGAGGACCAAGGGACGTATTTGTCCCATGTTTTTAATTGCCTGTATCGTCTGATTAAGAACTTAAAATACAATTTTTTTTTGTTTGAGTGAAAATATTAGTTCTTATCAACAAATGGATCTAGCTTTTTGCCAGTTATTTCATGAAATGGCTTAGTTACAGCAACTGCAGTGTACGAACTTCAGTTGCTGTAACAAAAAAATTAGCTTCTTTTGGCCTTCTATTGAAAGTAATGTAAAAAGTCACATATGTCCCGTGTCATAACTCCTCCCCCAAAAATGAGTGTGGAAATGGTTTTATTTATTGTTCAAATACATTCTTAAATGGAAAAAAATATAATTATTTTATATTGATGACGGTAATCTTATGGTCCTCAAAGGGTTAAGCAGGCGTGGTGTCGGCATTTTGAGGACTATCCTTGGATTAGCCTCCATGGCTTAATCATGTACTTTTGGACAAGAATATAGGCCTCTTCCGATGTTAGGGATTTTGAGGCATTGATCCTTGTTCATTATGAGCATGGTCCTTGGATGCTTGATCATTCTTTCCATATGACTAGCAAGGGAACGCCCACTGTTGAGGAGATTTGAGGTATCAGGCAATACAAGGGTATTTTAATATAGTTTTTAGGTCTGATATGGGTCTCTTCACTCATTTTAATTTAGATTGCCTAATAAAGATTTATTATTTTCTTTTAGCGACAAATAAAAATATGTCTCTTAGAATATGGATCACAGAAAAAATGCACCACACGGATATACCACTGACTATACTGGCCAGTCATAAATGCAGATATTAAAAGCTGAGACTTTTGCCAATATATTCCTGTCAGGAAGATATCGGAGCCCCAAGCACCACGTCACGGTTCTCAGCATGGCAAGGGGTCCTACCACTACGCTACCTATGGTGTGAACAAGGTCTGAGGGTGATGTAATCCAGCTCACAGCCAGGCTTCCACACAACCGCCTAGCAGGACAACTAGTGCAATGTGAACAAAGCCAGACTGTAAGCCACACCCATATCAGACTATGTAATGGAGGCTACCAGGTGCAAAGAGTGTTTGAATGCCAGGTGAAGGCACATACACTACATATAAAACAAGACAAAAACACAGAAATATAGTGGCAAATCTGGGGGAGCTGCTCAACCCCTAACACTGTAGCGTGTTTTTCATTGGGGGAGCAGCCCCACCGCATGTGGACCGCAGCGAACGACTATCCCCAGCAAAAAATATTTTGCATACGGTGGAGGATGTCGGCGCGGTCCACATGCACCACAAAGGCATCCTACACAAAACGGAGCATTGTGCGGATGAAAATATAATCATAAATCACAGAAAAAATGCACCACACGGATATACCACTGACTATACTGGCCAGTCATAAATGCAGATATTAAAAGCTGAGACTTTTGCCAATATATTCCTGTCAGGAAGATATCGGAGCCCCAAGCACCACGTCACGGTTCTCAGCATGGCAAGGGGTCCTACCACTACGCTACCTATGGTGTGAACAAGGTCTGAGGGTGATGTAATCCAGCTCACAGCCAGGCTTCCACACAACCGCCTAGCAGGACAACTAGTGCAATGTGAACAAAGCCAGACTGTAAGCCACACCCATATCAGACTATGTAATGGAGGCTACCAGGTGCAAAGAGTGTTTGAATGCCAGGTGAAGGCACATACACTACATATAAAACAAGACAAAAACACAGAAATATAGTGGCAAATCTGGGGGAGCTGCTCAACCCCTAACACTGTAGCGTGTTTTTCATTGGGGGAGCAGCCCCACCGCATGTGGACCGCAGCGAACGACTATCCCCAGCAAAAAATATTTTGCATACGGTGGAGGATGTCGGCGCGGTCCACATGCACCACAAAGGCATCCTACACAAAACGGAGCATTGTGCGGATGAAAATATAATCATAAATCACAGAAAAAATGCACCACACGGATATACCACTGACTATACTGGCCAGTCATAAATGCAGATATTAAAAGCTGAGACTTTTGCCAATATATTCCTGTCAGGAAGATATCGGAGCCCCAAGCACCACGTCACGGTTCTCAGCATGGCAAGGGGTCCTACCACTACGCTACCTATGGTGTGAACAAGGTCTGAGGGTGATGTAATCCAGCTCACAGCCAGGCTTCCACACAACCGCCTAGCAGGACAACTAGTGCAATGTGAACAAAGCCAGACTGTAAGCCACACCCATATCAGACTATGTAATGGAGGCTACCAGGTGCAAAGAGTGTTTGAATGCCAGGTGAAGGCACATACACTACATATAAAACAAGACAAAAACACAGAAATATAGTGGCAAATCTGGGGGAGCTGCTCAACCCCTAACACTGTAGCGTGTTTTTCATTGGGGGAGTTGAGCAGCTCCTAACACTGTAGCGTGTTTTTCATTACATAGTCTGATATGGGTGTGGCTTACAGTCTGGCTTTGTTCACATTGCACTAGTTGTCCTGCTAGGCGGTTGTGTGGAAGCCTGGCTGTGAGCTGGATTACATCACCCTCAGACCTTGTTCACACCATAGGTAGCGTAGTGGTAGGACCCCTTGCCATGCTGAGAACCGTGACGTGGTGCTTGGGGCTCCGATATCTTCCTGACAGGAATATATTGGCAAAAGTCTCAGCTTTTAATATCTGCATTTATGACTGGCCAGTATAGTCAGTGGTATATCCGTGTGGTGCATTTTTTCTGTGATTTATGATTATATTTTCATCCGCACAATGCTCCGTTTTGTGTAGGATGCCTTTGTGGTGCATGTGGACCGCGCCGACATCCTCCACCGTATGCAAAATATTTTTTGCTGGGGATAGTCGTTCGCTGCGGTCCACATGCGGTGGGGCTGCTCCCCCAATGAAAAACACGCTACAGTGTTAGGGGTTGAGCAGCTCCCCCAGATTTGCCACTATATTTCTGTGTTTTTGTCTTAGAATATGGAGCCACAAATTACAAAATATATTTTTTTTCTTGAAAAGTGATTTTATGGTTTAAAAAGTAATAAAACATAAAAATCGTCATAAATTTGATGTTATTGCAATCCTATAAATATCCATAATGAAGTTATCATATTATCTATCCCACACATTAACCCAATGAAAAATTAAAAACTCTCAAAGAATTGATATTATTTGGCCACCGGTGCCACATTGTGTCCTAAAAGAAAGATTAAGAAGTGACCAGAAAAACAAGTACTCCTAAGGCCTCCTGCACACGAATGTGTGCTTCCCGTTGCCATATTGCGGACCACATTTGCGGATCCGCAATACACAGGCACCAGTCCGTGTGCATTCCGCATCACGGATGCGGACCTATTCACTTCAATGGGTCTGCAAATCCAGAGATGCGGAATGGTGCGGAAAAGAAGCATGAAACGGAACCCTACGGGAGCACTACGGAGTGGTTCCATGGGGTTTCGTCCCTTACTTCCGTTTCGCAAAAAAGATAGAACATGTCCTATCTTTTTGCGGAACGGCCTGATTGCGGACCCATTAAAGTGAATGGGTCCGCAATGCGAAGTGGCTGCCCCATGAACAGTGTTCGTGCATTGCGGCCTGCAATTTGCGGGCCGCAACACAACCACGGGGTGCACATGTTCATTTGTAAGAGGCCTAAATAGTACCATTAAAAACTACAGCCCATGCTACAAAATCAAGCCCTTATGCTGCTGCCTATTTGGAAAAATCTAAATGTTATGGATATTAGTGTATGATCAAGCAAAATACATTTGATTTTAATTAATAACTGATTTTATGATGTAAAAGTAATGAAACATTTAAAAAACTATATACATTTGGTGTTACCATAATCATATCAACCACCAAACGTAATTTGATTTTCACATCACATAAAAAATAAAAACACAAACAAAATTGCAATGTTTACCCACATTACCGCCCCTAAATTTAATAAAAAGGTATCAAAAAGTTAAATGTACCCCAAAATGGTAACAAAGTTTTTTTTCAGAATATTTATATTGATGGCCTATTCCCAGGATAGATCATCATTATCAGATCAGCAGGAGTCCAACTCCCGGGACCCATGCAGATCAACTGTCTGAGGCCTCTGCACTCCACGAGCATTTAGACTTCTTCCTAGGCCATGTGATGTCACTTCAGTCATATAATAAAATTTCTCTGCATGAAGCTACCAGACTATGGCTACAATGAGGTAAACACAATTCATCAATAACAGTACAGGATTAAAATATTTACTTTGGAGCACACTGACAAAGTGTAACAACAAGGTTCAGAAATGTCTTTCAAAAATGAATCACCATTCCCAGGCTCTAACACAAATCTTCTTCTTGCCTCTTTCCCCTATAGCATTGTGTTCACCTCCTCTACATGCTGATATATAGGGTTGAGCGAATTGAAGTATCCCAATTAGACTTCAATCCGAATTCTAGGGAAAATTTGATTTGATTAGATTCAATTGCTCAATTTTCCCTGAAATGGAGTAAAAAACAAAACATGCTGTACTCACCTCATGCATTTCAGTGTGGAGAGGCTGTCACGGCCATCTTGATTAAAGATCTTGTGCGCGGTGACTTATGACGTCATTATGCCTGCCATTGTGATAGCATTATCATGTACCTGTGCAAGATTTCATGCTGGATTTTCAATCAAGATGGCAACGGTGGCCTCTTCGTGGACAGGGATGTGGTGCTCCCTTGAGCTTAAGTGAGCTACGTGGCTTCCTTAAACAGCTTTTCCTTAGGATAGGTCATCAATTTGTAAATATCAGATACCTTCTGTTATATCTCCTGCTGTGTTCCAAAAATGGATTACAATTAAAAATGAATATCTTAAAAAAAAGCAGTTTAAAAATTTCACCTCCATTTTTAGTTAATTTCTGTGAAATACTTAAAGCATTAACACACTTTCTAAGTGCCACGTTAAAGGGGGTAGAGTTTTAATATTGGTTGTAAGATATTGACCGCTCAAAGTCACTTCAGCCACTGAATTGGTCTGTAAAATAAATAGGATTTTTATTATTTTTAAATAGTAAAAATTGCTGCTAATCTTCTAAACATTTTTAATGTCTCAAAAAAATGTTTGAAAAATGATGCAATATAAAATGCATATATGATAAAAATCTATTATTTTAATTATTAAAATAGATTGCCAAAGGAATGAAAATTTGGAAAATTGCTAATTTTGTTACATTTTTTAATTTATTTTTGGATTTTTTTTTTTCAATAAAAAGAAAACAAATCGCCTGAAATTTACCCCTAACATTATCACAAGTACTATGTGTCATGAAAAAAAATCTAAATCAGTTGGATGTTTGTGAGCATTTAAAAGTTATTACCACATAAAGTGAACATCAGATTTGACAAATGGGTCTGTATGTTAAAGGCCAAAAAAAGCTGCGACTCTCAAGCTCCATTAGACCCCGATCAGACCTTTATATTCCCAAAGCTCGATCAGACAAAAAAAAAAAAGAACTTACAGCTCCTACTCCACATCACACTCTTCCTGCACTCATCATTCTTCTTCAAGGCCCTGCACTGCACTGTGACCTGACATCGGACAGCGTCAGGCCATAGTGCATGCCTATGTGCACTATGTCCTGACACTGTACACAGTCAGTACACAGTGCAGAGTGTGGCTCAAAAGAAGACCAGGGAACGGTGAGTACAGACAGCACAGTGCTTCACACACTGCTCCCCACACCTTCTGTATACTGATGACCGCTTGGGAGCTGTTGTTAGCATTCTCACCATAGGACACAGTGCCACCCCCCCCCCCCCCACCACCTCATTTGGGGGGGAATGTGTCTTATAGTGTGAATAATACGGCATTTAAAAGTATTCTTTTTATTGATAGTTTTTCTTCAATCTGCACAAATGAAGGAAAGTGTGTATGTGTGTGTGTGTGTGTGTGGGGGGGGGGGGGGCGGGGGGTGCTACTATGATGCCAGAAGTCCATTCACACTAACAATTCCACTCTCTCTGTGGGCACAGCTGATCGAATACTCACCATCCCTGACGCTTCACGCTGTGTTCTACTGCAGGCCCTCCCCACCTGCTTCCTGCACAACACACCCTTAGTGTGTGCATTCTCCTTGGCTCTTAAAGGATCAACACGCTAAAGGCTGCATCTGACTGCATCCAGCATTCCCTGGGGTGTATAAGCTGCAATACTCTATGGGAAGGTGCCTTAGCAATAGCTTTCTAGCTTGTTTAGTCTTCTGAAGGTGTGCCATACTATTGTTCTGACCTTCTATGCTCGATCTTTGCATGTTTACCAGATTGACCCTGTGCTCCCTGTCCTGGCCCCTAACTGATCTCCATATTGATCCTGTGCTGGATGGATGCTCCGAGCTATTGCTTGACTTCCTTGCTGCTCAAACTTGTCCTGCCTTGACCTTAACTTGTCCACTGATCACGCTTTTGCCTGTCCTCTTGGTGCCACACACCAGGGCTTCTTGATCTGTCTAGGTCTGTAGCCTCTGAACTGAGACTAGTCCTAGAAGTAGCAGCTTGGTGGTCCCTGCTGCAAAGTCCTGCTCTGCGTATGGGGATGAAAGGGTGAAATCCACAGGTTTATTTTGTCAATACCCTTAAAAATAAACCCAAGCTTAATCATTCAGTAGTTATTACAGTATGAAATCTTCTGGAAGGATATCCAGGACAATGTCCTGCAAAGTTATTACTGACTGATGGATGAGATGCAGAAGGCAGAAAAGGTACAGTAGTGGAGCCGAGTGGATGTGCTAGCAGTGTAGTCAAGGGTCAATATTGGAAAGACAGATTGAGATGGGCAGAATTACCTGAAAATATTTAGAGTCACAAAATCTGAGGATCAGGAATGTTGTAGGCCAGGAATTGACATTGATAGACAGCAACTTTAGGTCATGCTAGTTGCCATAGTGACTATCAAAGTTTCTGAGATTGCTGTTGGAGGGTAGCATAGAGGCATCAGAACCCATCAGAACCCAGAGGAAAGAGTAAGCTGGCAACAGGGAGCAGGAATCCCAATGCTGCTTTGTGGAGAGGCAAGTAACATTCTTATAATGATGCAGTTCTCTTATATGGCAAGAACTAGTGAGCTAGCTGTATATAAGCTATTAAGTCACCTTGCCAATATCTTACATGAAAATTATAAGTTATTGGATCCTTACAATAAGGAGTTATAGTAAATGGCTCACTTAAAGCAAAGATAAAATGTTAACTGTTGCTTTCGGTATAACAAGACCTGGTTCTTTTATTTGCTATATCATTCTTAGCAACATTGTAGCCCTGTTTCTAAATGTCTTAGTGGTGTTTATGTCAAAAAAGCATTGGTCACTCTGGCCGCTAATTTGTGTGCATGTTGTTCCTTGACTTAAACCATTCCTCAGAGCTGAAAAGAAACTCAGATTTGCAATTCAGGTTTCTATTCTTGGTTTGCTGGATGGATTCCCAGCTATAGAAAAAAAAGTGAAGAAAATAAAACTGCTCAAACTGTTTTTTTTTTTTTCTGTCTTTGCAGGTGCTCTATGCACAAACTCTGCTTGTCCTGCAAAATACTTATGGATCATTAAAACACATGCTCTATCAAACAATGCTTAGATTGACCCCCTGTCTCTAACTCAAGTTTGAATACACATACTGTACAGTTTTATGGCCTTGAATGGGCAATTGTCAGCATATTGTTGAAACGTTGAGATTGCAAAAATAGATCCTTTTGAAAATGTCACCATTGATTTGCTTTGTCTGGAAGGGATTTTGTATTAATTGTAAATGGTATTCAAAGAACATTTACTGCTCACACTTCAATACCCTTTCTGTGAAACATTGATGCTAAAATCTGAGAAAAGGGATGAGGAGAGGGAACATAGACTCTCCTCAGTGGTATCTATGTTTTTGACTCCAGAATCACTGGTGTGAAACCAGCCACAAAAAAATGTATTAAAGATGGCCAAGTCTGCTGCAAGACTAGTTGAACTGAGAATCAGATGTGTATGAGGACAGACAGTAGATGCCAGCAGAAAGAAGGCTGTATTACACTGGCAGATATTTCAGCCGATAATCGCTAACGAGCCTTTGCCTAGACACTCGTTAGTGATCATCTTGCAGTGTAATACTGCAGCTGATTGCCCGATAAATGAGCAACTGATGGAAGAGATCACTGCATGTAATAGCAGTGGTCTTCTCCGCTAGCTAGCAATCGATTGCGGGCAGGAAACACTTCCCTCCGACAATCGCTTGCTGATCTGTCTGTCTAATACAGGCTTTGGGGTGTCCTCACACATGACAGAAAATCGACAGGTGCAGATTTTTACATAGTCGCAGTTTTTTTAGCGTGAATTATGATGCAGATTTTATAGCAGATTTACTTATGAGAATCTCTCAATTTATTCAAATGGGAAATTGATTCTGCAGTAGAAAATGCTGCAGAAAAACATGCAAAAAAATCTGTACAGATTTTGTGGCAGATTTTTCTGCAGCGTTTTCCATTGCAGAATCAATTTCCCATTTGAATAAATTGAGAGATTCTCATAAGTAAATCTGCTATAAAATCTGCATCATAATTCACACAAAAAAATAAATAAAATTGAGATAATCATACAAGAAATGCACAGCGCAACATTATTCACATTGAGGCATATCAATTCTGCAGCTAAACTCCACGCAGTTATAGACAATTTTCAGCCCCATAGGAAAACATGGGGGAAGTCTTGAATTGATAAGAAAGAAAAAAAGAAAGAAAGAAAGAAAGAAAGAATTTAACATGTTGAAGCACTGTGTTATGCCATTAAAACTTTAGTCATCTATATCCCATTTGTTTGCATCCTTTTGATAGCTTTGTCCCAGATTCTCAGATTTTCTTGTCCAGTCAGCAGTTATTTGGTTATGATGAATAGTGGAGGTGGACACAGACAGCAGAGGGCTCTGTGCAAGAATAGTATATGGTTCCCTTTCTCGGGAAACTTTTTCCATAAAACACCCCTTATGCCTTTCTAACTTTTCACCAGTAATTGTGAACTGTGAAAATCATCAGTTTAGACTTTTACATACAAAGTAACTGTAGTAACTCCCTTTTATGGTGACAATGGACCCCCCCCCCCATCTACTGGTTGTACATACTGTGTGGCAATGCAAAGCCTGTGTGCTCCATCATATGCCAACCTCTACGAGGGCTGGTAGGAGTGAGAAATTGTGATTGGGGAAGCCATGCATGGTTTTTCGACACATATTGTGTTGTGGCTACGCTACATCAATTTTTGTACCAAAACTTTGTGGCTGTCTGCCTTTTTTTTTTGTCAAAATATTTTTATTATTTAAGTATAATAATAAAGCAAAGCATACAGCACAAACTGTTTTAACTGTGGTACACTCGCAGGTGAGCACAGACATATAAGAGCAAATAAATCCCATACATAGGGAGCTGAGACATTTTCCAGCAAGTAAGTGCACAAATAATATATAAATAATATAAATCTTAAGGAAAGAAAACAAAAATAACAACAGCAACATTTCCTCAATGTATACCAATAGGGGAAGAGAAGGGTTGAATAAGAGAAGCTTTCACCCTGTAACGGGGAAGGTCAGGAAGAGGACATGTATGTGGAGGATTTCCACAGACCCCACGTCTTTTCATATTTCTTTGCGTTACACAGTGTACTACTGGAAGCAGAGGCCATAATCCGTTCATACAGACAAGTTTTATTAACCCTTTGGGATACTTCAAGGATGGTGGGCGGATGGGGAGACTTCCACTTTGAAGTGATAGCCAGCTTGGCTGAGAGGAGAATATGGCACACTATACCCCTGTGTGAATTGGGAATATCCGTAATATCAATCATCAATAAGGCTAGGGAGGGGGATGGAGAACTCCATGTAGATCCCGAAACAGAAAGCTGGGAAATCATGGAGAAGACTTCAGCCCAAAAAGGCTTAACCATTGGACAGTCCCATAAGATATGAAACAGCGTGCCTCTTTCCCCACAGTTCCTCCAGCACATAGGAGAGACTGACGGATAAATGGTATGTAGCCTTTCAGGGGTGAAGTACCACCTTAACCACTTCAGCCCCGCTAGGTGAAACCCCCTTCATGACCAGAGCACTTTTTACACTTCGGCACTACACTCCTTTCACCGTTTATCGCTCGGTCATGCAACTTACCACCCAAATGAATTTTACCTCCTTTTCTTCTCACTAATGGAGCTTTCATTGGGTGGTATTTTATTGCTGCTGACATTTTTACTTTTTTTGTTATTAATCAAAATGTAACGATTTTTTTTGCAAAAAAATGACATTTTTCACTTTCAGCTGTAAAATTTTGCAAAAAAAAACGACATCCATATATAAATTTTTCGCCAAATTTATTGTTCTACATGTCTTTGATAAAAAAAAAATGTTTGGGCAAAAAAAAAAAATGGTTTGGGTAAAAGTTATAGCATTTACAAACTATGGTACAAAAATGTGAATTTCCGCTTTTTGAAACAGCTCTGACTTTCTGAGCACCTGTCATGATTCCTGAGGTTCTACAATGCCCAGACAGTAGAAAAACCCCACAAATGACCCCATTTCGGAAAGTAGACACCCTAAGGTATTCGCTGATGGGCATAGTGAGTTCATAGAACTTTTTATTTTTTGTCATAAGTTAGCGGAAAATGATGATGATTTTTATTTTTATTTTTTTCTTACAAAGTCTCATATTCCACTAACTTGCGACAAAAAAAAAAAAATTCTAGGAACTCGCCATGCCCCTCACGGAATACCTTGGGGTGTCTTCTTTCCAAAATGGGGTCACTTGTGGGGTAGTTATACTGCCCTGGCAATTTAGGGGCCCAAATGTGTGAGAAGAACTTTGCAATCAAAATGTGTAAAAAATGACCGGTGAAATCCAAAAGGTGCACTTTGGAATATGTGCCCCTTTGCCCACCTTGGCAGCAAAAAAGTGTCACACATCTGGTATCGCCGTACTCAGGAGAAGTTGGGGAATGTGCTTTGGGGTGTCATTTTACATATACCCATGCTGGATGAGAGAAATATCTTGGCAAAAGACAACTTTTCCCATTTTTTTATACAAAGTTGGCATTTGACCAAGATATTTTTCTCATCCAGCATGGGTATATGTAAAATGACACCCCAAAACACATTCCCCAACTTCTCCTGAGTACGGCGATACCAGATGTGTGACACTTTTTTGCTGCCAAGGTGGGCAAAGGGGCACATATTCCAAAGTGCACCTTTTGGATTTCACCGGTCATTTTTTACACATTTTGATTGCAAAGTTCTTCTCACACATTTGGGCCCCTAAATTGCCAGGGCAGTATAACTACCCCACAAGTGACACCATTTTGGAAAGAAGACACCCCAAGGTATTCCGTGAGGGGCATGGCGAGTTCCTAGAATCTTTTATTTTTTGTCGCAAGTTAGTGGAATATGAGACTTTGTAAGGAAAAAAGAAAAAAAAAGAAAAATCATCATTTTCCGCTAACTTGTGACAAAAAAAAAAAAAATTATAGGAACTCGCTGTGCCCCTCACGGAATACCTTGGGGTGTCTTCTTTCCAAAATGGGGTCACTTGTGGCGTAGTTATACTGCCCTGGCAATTTAGGGGCCCAAATGTGTAAGAAGTACCTTGCAATCAAAATCTGTAAAAAATGGCCTGTGAAATCCGAAAGGTGCACTTTGGAATATGCGCCCCTTTGCCCACCTTGGCTGCAAAAAAGTGTCACACATGTGGTATCGCCGTACTCAGGAGAAGTTGGGGAATGTGTTTTGGGGTGCCATTTTACATATAACCATGCTGGGTGAGATAAATATCTTGGCAAAAGACAACTTTTCCTATTTTTTTATACAAAGTTGGCATTTGACCAAGATATTTTTCTCACCCAGCATGGGTATATGTTTATAAGGGGTTAATAAGTGACGGGGGGGTGTAGTGTAGTGTGGTGTTTGGTGCGACTGTACTGACCTACCTGAGTCCTCTGGTGGTCGATCCTAACAAAAGGGACCACCAGAGGACCAGGTAGGAGGTATATTAGACGCTGTTATGAAAACAGCGTCTAATATACCTGTTAGGGGTTAAAAAATTCGGATCTCCAGCCTGCCAGCGAGCGATCGCCGCTGGCAGGCTGGAGAACCACTCGCTTACCTTCCGTTCCTGTGAGCGCGCGCGCCTGTGTGCGCGCGTTCACAGGAAATCTCGCGTCTCGCGAGATGACGCATATATGCGTGACTGTGCGCAGGGCTGCCACCTCCGGACCGCACATCTGCGTTAGGCGGTCCGGAGGTGGTTAAGGCGGTCTTCACAAATGATTCATATTGAGTTACACAAGTTATATTCTTTGAGACGTATTGAAAAGCCGATCGCCACTGAGACGGTGAGTATTCAGACCTCAAATCTTTTTCCCAGGAGAGCAGCGGTGCGGATTTATGAAACTCGTCTTTGCTATTTAGTAGGGAGTATAGGGGACGAAGGGTTTTGACATTACGGTTAGGTAGTGACCACGTCTCCAATATGCGTCTGTGTATGGTTGGTAAAATTGGGTTCTCCATTAAGAAGTGTCTAATTCTGAGATACTTATAAAATTCTACATTAGGAACCTGGAAGGTATTATGAATATATTCAAAGAAGGTCAGCTTCCCTGACTGATATAGTTGGGGAAGTTCTGTGAGACCATATTCACTCCACGAGCCCACCCCTAAATCAGGGATGAGATAGTCCAGAGAAGCTAGAGGGGATGGAGCCCTTCCTGAAGGAATGTCTTTGTCAGCTAGGGTGTGGTATTTTATCCAGCAGTCTAATGCATTAGAAGCTAGGAAAGACAGTTTTGGTTTAATAAAAAGTTTTTGACAACAAGGCTACTAATAAGGCTCTAAGGTTACCCCCTATGATCTCTGTAGAGTCCATATGGGTCCATTGTTTCGAGAGATCCATCTTCCACCAACTCTCCAAAGGGCCTATTTGTGACGCAAGATAATAATCATAAATATTTGGTAGACTAATGCCCCCATTGAAGCGATTCTGGGCTTCTTTCCATGCCACAGAAAGGCATTAAGTATCTTATTACATTTCGAGAAGTATGACATGGGGAGTCTAATGGGTAGAACCCTAAACATATAGAGCAGTTTAGGGATTGCGAACATTTGGAAAGTGGCCAGTCTGCCTATCCAGGATATTTCAAACTTGTCATAATATTCTAGATCTTTTTGTATACTAGATAGCAAGGGAGGGTAGTTGGCTGAATATAAACGGAGTGTTGAGGAGGTGAGGTTCACACCCAGGTACTGGATTTGGTCAGGTTGCCAGTCTAAAGAGAATTTGTCATGGAGAAATTGCACTGTATGAAGGGGTAAGTTAAGGGGTAAAGCTTGGGATTTGGATGAGTTTAATTTATAATAGGATAGTTGACCGAAAAGTTTAATAGTATCCAGGGCCGAGGATAAGGAGGATGCAGGGTTGGTAAGCGTGAGAATTACATCATCCGCATATAAACTCAGTTTGTGAGTGCGATACTTTCTTGTCCAGTCTTAAAGCCTGGGCAAGGGGTTCAATAGATAAGATAAACATTAGGGGGGAGAAGGGGCATCCTTGTCTGGTCCCATTGGAAATGGGAAATGGTTTGGATAGGGACCCATTGACCCAGACTCTAGCAGACGGGTCTTTATATAATGCCTGGATAGATGTTAGAACAGGGCCCACCATTCCAATTTTCAATAGAACCGCAAAGGAAAAAGACCAGCAAATGCGGTCAAACGCTTTCTCAGCGTCAAGCGTAACAAAGAGTGCCGGGATTTTTTTTATTTTGGACGTGGGAGAGGAGGTTCAAAACCCTTCTGGAGTTCTCCTGTATCTGTCGGCCCTTGACAAAACCGACCTGGTCCGAGTGTACTAATAGAGGAACGAGGGGAGCCAGTCTGGATGACAAAATTCTGGCAAATATCTTTATGTCTGTATTGAGGAGAGAAATGGGGCGGAAGTTTTTTGGGTCGTCAGTTGATTTGTTGGGTTTTGGTATGGTCACTATTAATGCTTCTAACATCTCTTTGGGAAACGAACCTACCTCCCTGGCTGATTGAAAAGATTGTAACATGTACTTGGATAGCTGATCAAAAAAGGTTTTGTAGTAGGAGTTAGAGAGGCCATCTGGGCCTGGGGCTTTATGTGGGGGAAGCTTCCTAATAATGGATTTGAGTTCATCTACAGTCAAGGGGGCATTGAGAGATTGCAGTTGGGTGGCAGTCAGTTGCGTCAGACCTAATCTGTCTAAGAAGGCGTCAATTATGTCTGGGTCGGGTTGTGAGACAAGATTTTGGGGGGATAGGTTATAAAGAGAGGCGTAAAATTCTCCAAACGCGTCAGCTATTCCCACCGGGGACATTACTTTTTTCCCTGATGTATGGTCTAGAAGATAGGGGATCTTGGCCTTGACTGCTTTTTGTTTCAAGCGATTCGCTAACAAGCGTCCAGCTTTGTTATCCTGCGAGTAAAAGGTGGCCTGCGTCCTCTTTAAGCGCCATTCGTGCCTATAAAGGAGACAGTCAGAAAGTTGGGATCTAAGTGACTTCAGGTCCTCCATATGTACGGAAGAAACCGAGGATTTGTTGAGAGACTCAATCCTCTTTATTTCATTTATTATTTTGTCTATCTTTTCCCTGCGTTCCCTCTGGAGTCTGCTACCTATCTTAATAAATACTCCTCTGATGAACGCCTTATGGGCACACCATAGGGTAGAAGGGTTACCAACTGATCCTTCATTTATTTAGAAGAACTCCGTTAGTTCAGATTTAATCTCTAGGGATAATTCAGGATGGTCTATTACATATGTGTTGTTTCTCCAGGGAGAGGAAGGTTTGGTGAGGTGAGATTCCTTTAGGGAAAGGGTGATCGGGGCGTGGTCTGACCATGTGATCGTATTGATGGACGATGCAATTGTGTTAGTAATCACTGACCTGCTGGTTAGGAACATGTCAATTCTAGAATAGGATCGACCTGCCGGTGAGAAAAAGGAATAATCTCTCTCAGATCCATGCTGAATTCTCCAGATGTCATACAGGTCTTCCTGCAGAAAGAGAGAGTTTATAGCTCCAGGAGCCTCTCTGGAGGGAGTCGTGGAATCCATTTTTGGGTCTAATACGGAATTGAAATCACCACTCCAGATCACATGACCAGACCGCACCCCGCGTACTTTTGCAGCCAGACGGTGCAAGAAGGAACATTGATGTCTGTTAGGGGCATAAAGGAAAACCAACGTATAATCAACATTGTTAATAGAGCATACTAAAATAATATATCTGCCGTTATTATCTATGACGGAGGACTTCAAAGAGAAAGCCACTGTGTGGCTTATGGCTAGGGATGAGCGAACTCGAACTGTATAGTTCGGGTTCGTACCGAATTTTGGGGTGTCCGTGACACGGACCCGAACCCGGACATTTTCGTAAAAGTCCGGGTTCGGGTTCGGTGTTCGTCGCTTTCTTCGCGCTTTTGTGACGCTTTCTTGGCGCTTTTTGAAAGGCTGCAAAGCAGCCAATCAACAAGCGTCATACTACTTGCCCCAAGAGGCCATCACAGCCATGCCTACTATTGGCATGGCTGTGATTGGCCAGAGCACCATGTGACCCAGCCTCTATTTAAGCTGGAGTCACATAGCGCCGCCCGTCACTCTGCTCTGATTAGCGTAGGGAGAGGTTGCGGCTGCGACAGTAGGGCGAGATTAGGCAGATTAACTCCTCCAAAGGACTTGATTAACTGATCGATCTGCAGCTGTGGATCATTGAGCTGCTGATCCTCAATTGCTCACTGTTTTTAGGCTGCCCAGACCGTTTGTCAGTCACATTTTTCTGGGGTGATCGGCGGCCATTTTGTGTCTTGTGGTGCGCCAGCACAAGCTGCAACCAAGTGCATTTAACCCTCAATGGTGTGGTTGTTTTTTGGCTAAAGCCTACATCAGGGTGAAGCTGTCACACCAAGTGCATTTAACCAGCAATAGTCTGTTCATTTTTTGGCCATATACAAAATCAGGGGCAAGCTGCGCCTGTCACCAAGTGCATTTAACCCTCAATGGTGTGGTTGTTTTTTGGCTAAAGCCTACATCAGGGTGAAGCTGTCACACCAAGTGCATTTAACCAGCAATAGTCTGTTCATTTTTTGGCCATATACTACATCAGGGGCAAGCTGCGCCTGTCACCAAGTGCATTTAACCCTCAATGGTGTGGTTGTTTTTTGGCTAAAGCCTACATCAGGGTGAAGCTGTCACACCAAGTGCATTTAACCAGCAATAGTCTGTTCATTTTTTGGCCATATACAAAATCAGGGGCAAGCTGCGCCTGTCACCAAGTGCATTTAACCCTCAATGGTGTGGTTGTTTTTTGGCTAAAGCCTACATCAGGGTGAAGCTGTCACACCAAGTGCATTTAACCAGCAATAGTCTGTTCATTTTTTGGCCATATACAAAATCAGGGGCAAGCTGCGCCTGTCACCAAGTGCATTTAACCCTCAATGGTGTGGTTGTTTTCTGGCTAAAGCCTACATCAGGGTGAAGCTGTCACACCAAGTGCATTTAACCAGCAATAGTCTGTTTATTTTTTGGCCATATACTACATCAGGGGCAAGCTGCGCCCGTCACCAAGTGCATTTAACCCTCAGTAGTGTGGTTGGTCAAGCTGTGACACCAAGTGCATTTAACCAGCAATAGTCTGTTCATTTTTTGGCCATATACTACATCAGGGGCAAGCTGCGCCCGTCACCAAGTGCATTTAACCAGCAATAGTGTGGTTATTTTTTGGCCATATCCCAGTCTAATTCTGTCACTAAATCCATACCGGTCACCCAGCGCCTAAATACTAGGCCTCAAATTTATATCCCGCTAAATCTCTCGTTACCGCTGTCCTGTTGTAGCTGGGAAAGTTATTTAGTGTCCGTCAAAGCACATTTTTTGTTCTGGGTTGAAGTACAATTCCCAATTTAGCAATTTCATAATTTAGTGGTTTCTGCTATATCAGAGCTATTTGAAATCTATCCCTAAAAGGGTATATAATATTCAAGGTGCACATTGGGTCATTCAGAATAACTTCACACACACCCGCTACTGTGTATTTTCAAGTCTAATTCTGTCACTAAACCCATACCTGTCACCCAGCGCCTAAATACTAGGCCTCAAATTTATATCCTGCTAAATCTCTCGTTACCGCTGTCCTGTTGTAGCTGGGAAAGTTATTTAGTGTCCGTCAAAGCACATTTTTTGTTCTGGGTTGAAGTACAATTCCCAATTTAGCAATTTCATAATTTAGTGGTTTCTGCTATATCAGAGCTATTTGAAATCTATCCCTAAAAGGGTATATAATATTCAAGGTGCACATTGGGTCATTCAGAATAACTTCACACACACCCGCTACTGTGTATTTTCAAGTCTAATTCTGTCACTAAACCCATACCTGTCACCCAGCGCCTAAATACTAGGCCTCAAATTTATATCCTGCTAAATCTCTCGTTACCGCTGTCCTGTTGTAGCTGGGAAAGTTATTTAGTGTCCGTCAAAGCACATTTTTTGTTCTGGGTTGAAATACAATTCCCAATTTAGCAATTTCATAATTTAGTGGTTTCTGCTATATCAGAGCTATTTGAAATCTATCCCTAAAAGGGTATATAATATTCAAGGTGCACATTGGGTCATTCAGAATAACTTCACACACACCCGCTACTGTGTATTTCCAAGTCTAATTCTGTCACTAAACCCATACCTGTCACCCAGCGCCTAAATACTAGGCCTCAAATTTATATCCTGCTAAATCTCTCGTTACCGCTGTACTGTTGTTGCTTGGAAAGATATTTAGTGTCCGTCAAAGCACATTTTTTGTTCTGGGTTGAAGTACAATTCCCAATTTAGCAATTTCATAATTTAGTGGTTTCTGCTATATCAGAGCTATTTGAAATCTATCCCTAAAAGGGTATATAATATTCAAGGTGCACATTGGGTCATTCAGAATAACTTCACACACACCCGCTACTGTGTATTTTCAAGTCTAATTCTGTCACTAAACCCATACCTGTCACCCAGCGCCTAAATACTAGGCCTCAAATTTATATCCTGCTAAATCTCTCGTTACCGCTGTCCTGTTGTAGCTGGGAAAGTTATTTAGTGTCCGTCAAAGCACATTTTTTCTTCTGGGTTGAAATACAATTCCCAATTTAGCAATTTCATAATTTAGTGGTTTCTGCTATATCAGAGCTATTTGAAATCTATCCCTAAAAGGGTAGATCATATTGAAGGTGCACATAGGGTCATTCAGAATAACTTCACACACACCCGCTACTGTGTATTTCCAAGTCTAATTCTGTCACTAAACCCATACCTGTCACCCAGCGCCTAAATACTAGGCCTCAAATTTATATCCCGCTAAATCTCTCGTTACCGCTGTCCTGTTGTAGCTGGGAAAGTTATTTAGTGTCCGTCAAAGCACATTTTTTGTTCTGGGTTGAAGTACAATTCCCAATTTAGCAATTTCATAATTTAGTGGTTTCTGCTATATCAGAGCTATTTGAAATCTATCCCTAAAAGGGTATATAATATTCAAGGTGCACATTGGGTCATTCAGAATAACTTCACACACACCCGCTACTGTGTATTTTCAAGTCTAATTCTGTCACTAAACCCATACCTGTCACCCAGCGCCTAAATACTAGGCCTCAAATTTATATCCTGCTAAATCTCTCGTTACCGCTGTCCTGTTGTAGCTGGGAAAGTTATTTAGTGTCCGTCAAAGCACATTTTTTGTTCTGGGTTGAAATACAATTCCCAATTTAGCAATTTCATAATTTAGTGGTTTCTGCTATATCAGAGCTATTTGAAATCTATCCCTAAAAGGGTAGATCATATTGAAGGTGCACATTGGGTCATTCAGAATAACTTCACACACACCCGCTACTGTGTATTTCCAAGTCTAATTCTGGCACTAAACCCATACCTGTCACCCAGCGCCTAAATACTAGGCCTCAAATTTATATCCCGCTAAATCTGTCCTTAGTGCTGTAGCTGGGCGAGTTATTTAGTGTCCGTTCAAGCACATTTCTTGTTCTGGGTTGAAATACAATTCCCAATTTAGCAATTTCATAATTTAGTGGTTTCTGCTATATCAGAGCTATTTGAAATCTATCCCTAAAAGGGTATATAATATTCAAGGTGCACATAGGGTCATTCAGAATAACTTCACACACACGCTTCTGTGCATTTCCAAGTCTAATTCTGTCACTAAATCCATACCGGTCACCCAGCGCCTAAATACTAGGCCTCAAATTTATATCCCGCTGAATTTGAATACAATACATTGGGCCAAATAATATATTTGTTGTTGTGGTGAACCATAACAATGAGAAAAACATCTAGTAAGGGACGCGGACGTGGACATGGTCGTGGTGGTGTTAGTGGACCCTCTGGTGCTGGGAGAGGACGTGGCCGTTCTGCCACATCCACACGTCCTAGTGTACCAACTACCTCAGGTCCCAGTAGCCGCCAGAATTTACAGCGATATATGGTGGGGCCCAATGCCGTTCTAAGGATGGTAAGGCCTGAGCAGGTACAGGCATTAGTCAATTGGGTGGCCGACAGTGGATCCAGCACGTTCACATTATCTCCCACCCAGTCTTCTGCAGAAAGCGCACAGATGGCGCCTGAAAACCAACCCCATCAGTCTGTCACATCACCCCCATGCATACCAGGGAAACTGTCTCAGCCTCAAGTTATGCAGCAGTCTCTTATGCTGTTTGAAGACTCCGCTGGCAGGGTTTCCCAAGGGCATCCACCTAGCCCTTCCCCAGCGGTGAAAGACATAGAATGCACTGACGCACAACCACTTATGTTTCCTGATGATGAGGACATGGGAATACCACCTCAGCATGTCTCTGATGATGACGAAACACAGGTGCCAACTGCTGCGTCTTTCTGCAGTGTGCAGACTGAACAGGAGGTCAGGGATCAAGACTGGGTGGAAGACGATGCAGGGGACGATGAGGTCCTAGACCCCACATGGAATGAAGGTCGTGCCACTGACTTTCACAGTTCGGAGGAAGAGGCAGTGGTGAGACCGAGCCAACAGCGTAGCAAAAGAGGGAGCAGTGGGCAAAAGCAGAACACCCGCCGCCAAGAGACTCCGCCTGCTACTGACCGCCGCCATCTGGGACCGAGCACCCCAAAGGCAGCTTCAAGGAGTTCCCTGGCATGGCACTTCTTCAAACAATGTGCTGACGACAAGACCCGAGTGGTTTGCACGCTGTGCCATCAGAGCCTGAAGCGAGGCATTAACGTTCTGAACCTGAGCACAACCTGCATGACCAGGCACCTGCATGCAAAGCATGAACTGCAGTGGAGTAAACACCTTAAAACCAAGGAAGTCACTCAGGCTCCCCCTGCTACCTCTTCTGCTGCTGCCGCCTCGGCCTATTCTGCTGCTGCCGCCTCGGCCTCTTCCTCCGCCTCTGGAGGAACGTTGGCACCTGCCGCCCAGCAAACAGGGGATGTACCACCAACACCACCACCACCACCTCCGTCACCAAGCGTCTCAACCATGTCACACGCCAGCGTTCAGCTCTCCATCTCACAAACATTTGATAGAAAGCGTAAATTCCCACCTAGCCACCCTCGATCCCTGGCCCTGAATGCCAGCATTTCTAAACTACTGGCCTATGAAATGCTGTCATTTAGGCTGGTGGACACAGACAGCTTCAAACAGCTCATGTCGCTTGCTGTCCCACAGTATGTTGTTCCCAGCCGGCACTACTTCTCCAAGAGAGCCGTGCCTTCCCTGCACAACCAAGTATCCGATAAAATCAAGTGTGCACTGCGCAACGCCATCTGTGGCAAGGTCCACCTAACCACAGATACGTGGACCAGTAAGCACGGCCAGGGACGCTATATCTCCCTAACTGCACACTGGGTAAATGTAGTGGCAGCTGGGCCCCAGGCGGAGAGCTGTTTGGCGCACGTCCTTCCGCCGCCAAGGATCGCAGGGCAACATTCTTTGCCTCCTGTTGCCACCTCCTCCTTCTCGGCTTCCTCCTCCTCTTCTTCCACCTGCTCATCCAGTCAGCCACACACCTTCACCACCAACTTCAGCACAGCCCGGGGTAAACGTCAGCAGGCCATTCTGAAACTCATATGTTTGGGGGACAGGCCCCACACCGCACAGGAGTTGTGGCGGGGTATAGAACAACAGACCGACGAGTGGTTGCTGCCGGTGAGCCTCAAGCCCGGCCTGGTGGTGTGTGATAATGGGCGAAATCTCGTTGCAGCTCTGGGACTAGCCAATTTGACGCACATCCCTTGCTTGGCGCATGTGCTGAATTTGGTGGTGCAGAAGTTCATTCACAACTACCCCGACATGTCAGAGCTGCTGCATAAAGTGCGGGCCGTCTGTTCGCGCTTCCGGCGTTCACATCCTGCTGCTGCTCGCCTGTCTGCGCTACAGCGTAACTTCGGCCTTCCCGCTCACCGCCTCATATGCGACGTGCCCACCAGGTGGAACTCCACCTTGCACATGCTGGACAGACTGTGCGAGCAGCAGCAGGCCATAGTGGAGTTTCAGCTGCAGCACGCACGGGTCAGTCGCACTACAGAACAGCACCACTTCACCACCAATGACTGGGCCTCCATGCGAGACCTGTGTGCCCTGTTGCGCTGTTTCGAGTACTCCACCAACATGGCCAGTGGCGATGACACCGTTATCAGCGTTACAATACCACTTCTATGTCTCCTTGAGAAAACACTTAGGGCGATGATGGAAGAGGAGGTGGCCCAGGAGGAGGAGGAGGAGGAGGAGGAAGAGGGGTCATTTTTAGCACTTTCAGGCCAGTCTCTTCGAAGTGACTCAGAGGGAGGTTTTTGGCAACAGCAGAGGCCAGGTACAAATGTGGCCAGCCAGGGCCCACTACTGGAGGACGAGGAGGACGAGGATGAGGAGGAGGTGGAGGAGGATGAGGATGAAGCATGGTCACAGCGGGGTGGCACCCAACGCAGCTCGGGTCCATCACTGGTGCGTGGCTGGGGGGAAAGGCAGGACGATGACGATACGCCTCCCACAGAGGACAGCTTGTCCTTATCCCTGGGCAGCCTGGCACACATGAGCGACTACATGCTGCAGTGCCTGCGCAACGACAGCAGAGTTGCCCACATTTTAACCTGTGCGGACTACTGGGTTGCCACCCTGCTGGATCCACGCTACAAAGACAATGTGCCCACCTTACTTCCTGCACTGGAGCGTGATAGGAAGATGCGCGAGTACAAGCGCACGTTGGTAGACGCGCTACTGAGAGCATTCCCAAATGTCACAGGGGAACAAGTGGAAGCCCAAGGCCAAGGCAGAGGAGGAGCAAGAGGTCGCCAAGGCAGCTGTGTCACGGCCAGCTCCTCTGAGGGCAGGGTTAGCATGGCAGAGATGTGGAAAACTTTTGTCAACACGCCACAGCTAACTGCACCACCACCTGATACGCAACGTGTTAGCAGGAGGCAACATTTCACTAACATGGTGGAACAGTACGTGTGCACACCCCTCCACGTACTGACTGATGGTTCGGCCCCATTCAACTTCTGGGTCTCTAAATTGTCCACGTGGCCAGAGCTAGCCTTTTATGCCTTGGAGGTGCTGGCCTGCCCGGCAGCCAGCGTTTTGTCTGAACGTGTATTCAGCACGGCAGGGGGCGTCATTACAGACAAACGCAGCCGCCTGTCTACAGCCAATGTGGACAAGCTGACGTTCATAAAAATGAACCAGGCATGGATCCCACAGGACCTGTCCGTCCCTTGTCCAGATTAGACATTAACTACCTCCCCATAACCATATATTATTGGACTCCAGGGCACTTCCTCATTCAATCCTATTTTTATTTTCATTTTACCATTATATTGCGATGCTACCCAAAGTTGAATGAACCTCTCCTCTGCCTGTGTGCTAGGCCTAAATATATGCCAATGGACTGTTGCAGTGGTGGCTGACATGAAGCCTGATTCTCTGCTATGACATGCAGACTAATTCTCTGCTGACATGAAGCCAGATTGTCTGTTACGGGACCTCTCTCCTCTGCCTGGGTGCTGGGCCTAAATTTATGACAATGGACTGTTGCAGTGGTGGCTGACGTGAAGCCTCATTCTCTGCTATGACATGCAGACTGATTCTCTGCTGACATGAAGCCAGATTGTCTGTTACGGGACCTCTCTGCTCTGCCTGTGTGCTAGGCCTAAATATATGCCAATGGACTGTTGCAGTGGTGGCTGACGTGAAGCCTGATTCTCTGCTATGATATGAAGACTGATTCTCTGCTGACATGAAGCCAGATTGTCTGTTACGGGACCTTTCTCCTCTGCCTGGGTTCTGGGCCTAAATTTATGAAAATTGACTCTTACAGTGGTGGGTGACGTGAAGCCTGATTCTCTGCTATGATATGAAGACTGATTCTCTGCTGACATGAAGCCAGATTGTCTGTTACGGGACCTTTCTCCTCTGCCTGGGTTCTGGGCCTAAATTTATGAAAATTGACTCTTACAGTGGTGGGTGACGTGAAGCCTGATTCTCTGCTATGATATGAAGACTGATTCTCTGCTGACATGAAGCCAGATTGTCTGTTACGGGACCTTTCTCCTCTGCCTGGGTTCTGGGCCTAAATTTATGAAAATTGACTCTTACAGTGGTGGGTGACGTGAAGCCTGATTCTCTGCTATGATATGAAGACTGATTCTCTGCTGACATGAAGCCAGATTCTCTGTTACGGGACCTCTCTCCTCTGCCTGGGTGCTGGGCCTAAATTTATGACAATGGACTGTTGCAGTGGTGGCTGACGTGAAGCCTGATTCTCTGCTATGACATGCAGACTGATTCTCTGCTGACATGAAGCCAGATCCTCTGTTACGGGACCTCTCTCCTCTGCCTGTGTGTGTGCTGGGCCTAAATATATGCCAATGGACTGTTGCAGTGGTGGCTGACGTGAAGCCTCATTCTCTGCTATGACATGCAGACTGATTCTCTGCTGACATGAAGCCAGATTCTCTGTTACGGGACCTCTCTCCTCTGCCTGTGTGTGTGCTGGGCCTAAATATATGCCAATGGACTGTTGCAGTGGTGGCTGACGTGAAGCCTCATTCTCTGCTATGACATGCAGACTAATTCTCTGCTGACATGAAGACAGATTCTCTGTTACGGGACCTCTCTCCTCTGCCTGGGTGCTGGGCCTAAATTTATGACAATGGACTGTTGCAGTGGTGGCTGACGTGAAGCCTGATTCTCTGCTATGACATGCAGACTGATTCTCTGCTGACATGAAGCCAGATCCTCTGTTACGGGACCTCTCTCCTCTGCCTGTGTGTGTGCTGGGCCTAAATATATGCCAATGGACTGTTGCAGTGGTGGCTGACGTGAAGCCTCATTCTCTGCTATGACATGCAGACTAATTCTCTGCTGACATGAAGCCAGATTGTCTGTTACGGGACCTCTCTCCTCTGCCTGGGTGCTGGGCCTAAATTTATGACAATGGACTGTTGCAGTGGTGGCTGACGTGAAGCCTGATTCTCTGCTATGACATGCAGACTGATTCTCTGCTGACATGAAGCCAGATCCTCTGTTACGGGACCTCTCTCCTCTGCCTGTGTGTGTGCTGGGCCTAAATATATGCCAATGGACTGTTGCAGTGGTGGCTGACGTGAAGCCTCATTCTCTGCTATGACATGCAGACTGATTCTCTGCTGACATGAAGCCAGATTCTCTGTTACGGGACCTCTCTCCTCTGCCTGTGTGTGTGCTGGGCCTAAATATATGCCAATGGACTGTTGCAGTGGTGGCTGACGTGAAGCCTCATTCTCTGCTATGACATGCAGACTAATTCTCTGCTGACATGAAGACAGATTCTCTGTTACGGGACCTCCCTCCTCTGCCTGGGTGCTGGGCCTAAATATATGCCAATGGACTGTTGCAGTGGTGGCTGACGTGAAGCCTCATTCTCTGCTATGACATGCAGACTAATTCTCTGCTGACATGAAGACAGATTCTCTGTTACGGGACCTCTCTCCTCTGCCTGGGTGCCGGGGCCTAAATATCTGAGAATGGACTGTTCCAGTGGTGGGTGACGGGAAGCCAGATTCTCTGCTATGGAACCTCTCTCCAATTGATTTTGGTTAATTTTTATTTATTTAATTTTTATTTTAATTCATTTCCCTATCCACATTTGTTTGCAGGGGATTTACCTACATGTTGCTGCCTTTTGCAGCCCTCTAGCTCTTTCCTGGGCTGTTTTACAGCCTTTTTAGTGCCGAAAAGTTCGGGTCCCCATTGACTTCAATGGGGTTCGGGTTCGGGACGAAGTTCGGATCGGGTTCGGATCCCGAACCCGAACATTTCCGGGATGTTCGGCCGAACTTCTCGAACCCGAACATCCAGGTGTTCGCTCAACTCTACTTATGGCCACTAGGACACCTCTTTGTTTTTTACAGAAGTGTGACTGGTAAATATGGGGAAACCTGGGATGATGAATTCTGTGCCCGTCTGATTGGAGCAGGTGGGTTTCAGTAGCGCAGAAAATGTTGCATTTCAGCTCGCGGATTTCCTTCCACAGCATGGACCTCTTAAAGGGGCTATTCAGGCCCTTTACGTTTAAAGCGGCAATTTTTAGAACCATGCTGAAGAAGGGAATGGCAGGTCTGCAAGACGGCTATTACACATGGTATATGACAAATTGTACAGGTATGTCAAGATTATCAAACATATGGTCTCCGTTCCGTATTCCCTCGATGGGTGGGCTATTTGTAGTTGAGGAGGAAAAACATAACAAGAACAAAAATTAAACGTGGGGAAAAAACATAAAAGGGAGGATAAAACTAGAACTGTAAAACAACACCTGATAGCCATCAGGCACTAATGTGTGGGCTTGTGAGGCGGTTTCAGCCCATTTGGACCGCCCTCGCCCTAAAGATGGTAAACCAACAGATCAATAGGTTAATCACTCAGCAGTCAGCGGTGTGGCCTACGTCTGGACGGGACCGTCTGCCAATCTAGCGCAACAGGTCCTGGGCCTTTTGATTGTAGATCAGGAAGGTGTTTGATGGTGATGTTCCATTCTTCCAGTAGCTTTCTTCCTGAGTCCAGGGAGTGTATCGCGTGCATCATGCCTTGATGCTGGATCAACACCTTAGTGGGGAAGCCCCAACGGTAAGGTATATTGTGGTCGCGTAAAGCAGCGGTGAAGGGGGCCAAGGCCCTTCTCTGTTGAAGGGTTAGAGCGGATAGATCGGCGAAGATTTTAACCCCTTCATGTGGAGCCGGGAGTGGGCCTTTCTTTCTGGCTGCAGACATGAGCAATTCTTTCACATGGAAGAAATGAACTCTGGCTAGAACGTCTCTAGGAACAGAGTCAGGGAGATGTTTCGGCCTAGTCACTCTGTGTGCTCTGTCCAGGATAAGATCTTTGTCGCTCATATTTGACAGAAGCGACTTCGTGAGGGTGAGAATGTAGGCCTCAAGCTCTTTCGGCGGTATATCCTCTGGTATGCCCCGAAGTTTAATATTATTGCGGCGGGACCTATCTTCTAAGTCCACCACTTTATTTTTAAGTCTCTCGACTTCAGATGTTAGCTCTTCATGAGCATCAACAAGATGATTATGCGAAGCAGCAAAGTCCCCCATTTTGTATTCTATATGCGTAATCCGTTTGTCTGCCTCAGTAATGGAGGCCTGCAGGGGTGACAGTAAGGCCGCAATCTCAGTGTGCATTGAGCGGCTAAATACAACCAGCATCTCCTTTATCATGCTGCCGGTGGCAGGATCATCCATGGTGGGAAACTCTGCTAGGGACGACGCGCCCCGTTCACTCACCCCCTCCGATCTCAGCGTGTCATGTTGAAGCCGCGGTTTCTGCTTCCGCGGGCTCTGGCATGGAGAGTCGTCCGAACGGCCTTGATAACCGGAGGATTCATGCTGGTCTGGTAAGTGCGTCTCCGGCTGGGTTACGGGAGACTTAGTCAGAGGAGAGGAGTGCATAGGGGAGGGTTGAGAGAGTTGTGGGCTTCTCCGGTGAGGTGGAGTAGTCGTTGGGGAGTCCTGCTCCGCAGATCCGGAGGAGCGCGTGGAAGCAGGCGAGCCCGCGCCTTCTTGTTCTTTCAGCCTCCCCACGAAAAAGTCTAGTTTCCCTTGCTTTTTGACGGATCTGGTGCCTCTAACCATCTTGAGTATAAGGAAAGGCACTTCAGCGGGAGGTCTGGTCGATTATTAACGAGTGTCAACTCGATGTAGCTGTGCAGTCGCTTAGTAGGGCTCGGGAGCTCACAGCTCAAGCGGCCATCTCTCTCGGCTGGCAAACCACGCCCCGGCTGTCTGCCTTTTTGTGCTGTAGATAGGGTTCCCAGCCCCGTTATCATCAAAATCATAAATCACAACAGAAGGTTTCTTTCATTGATTTTATTTGCAATGGATTTGCGGCAAAAGTTGTGCAAACGTTTTCGGCCATGTCTGGCCTTCGTCAGGCACTGTGCCGCTGGAGGTAAAAGGAGATGCTGGTAGGTGCAGTGATGGGAGCCTATGGCCGCCTGGATGTACAGACGTGCAATGAAAGAAACCTTCTGCTGTGATTTACGCTACATCAATGACATGTTCATCCTTTGGAATGATGACGTCAAAGAGTTCGCCGACTGGGTGTCCAGACTCAACGCCAACATGTTGGGTCTGTTCTTTACATCAGAAGTAGTGTTGATCGAGCATGCTCAGCGGAACACCAATTCGGCTTGAGCATCTCAATGCTCGGCACATGGCGGTATTTGGCTGAATACTGCATGTGTTCGAGCGCAATGCTCTAGTCTCCTCCTTACTTGTGCCACATCTCCAGTGTAAAGTGTGCACATCCAAAAAATATCTGTGACATCCAGTGTACTTTTTTAGTCAAGGGTTCCCGATTCTGACAGTGACATTACCAGCACCACGTCTGCGGAGTAACATGTGCACTGAAAAAATTTATCTGTGACATACACTGTACTGTTTTGCTTAGACGCTGCGTACAGTGACATTACCATTGGAACCTCTCCTGTATAACGTTTCCTCATCCCAAATCCCTGTGACATTCCCTGTAATTTTTCATTAGCCGCTGGTGACAGCATTGACATTATCTGCGGGATATCTCCTGTGTGACGTTTCCACATACCATAATAATAATAATATCATAAAACCTTACTGAAACGCTACTGGGGCATTTTACAGTCAGATCCTACACTTGGTTGGTAGAGCCCCAGCGATTATTTACCATCGGGGCCATAATTTAAAAGACAAATTGGTCCACTTTTTTTTAATACCCCAGCCACAAACGTGGTTAAGGTCAGACATTACTGGCACCTACCATGGCAGCATGTATCACATGTGGCTCAATACTTACTGGGAACATTTTTATAAATGTGATTCCACATACATAGCTTCATCAATTGTAAGACCACTGGGTTGGTCTATCTTTCCACATGCAGCTGTGGACTACAAAATGTGCACAAGACCATCAGGGAATTGAAATGACATATCGGGGAACACCTGAATGATATATGTAATTGAGCTGATACCTCCATTGCACATAGTCCACAGCCAGAGTGACATTGAAGCCATCCATTTTAAAGGCCTTGTAAGACAGTCACCAGGTGGGGGGAGGGGTTGTTGTTCAGAAAAAAAAATACTTCTACAAAATGAAGCCCAAATGGACATTCCACCTGCGTATATGGTCTGCCCAAAGGGCCTCAATGAGCGTATTTCATATACATGTTTCATTGGGTAAACTGGTGGAGCATTAGAGGCATAGGAGACAATGGAGACTCATGGCGCAACTGGGCACTGGGATATCTGTGCCCTCTCCCCTTTTTGTTTAAATCTATGCCACTCCAGGTGATGACTGCTGTCTTCCCTGCGTGTAACAGTAGTACATATTATTCTCTCATTCTCTCTCTCTCTCTCTCAATCATTCAAAGTAACATGCTAATTGGCCCATCAAAGTTATTATACAGTCTGGGACCAATAATATATGCCATTATGATTAACCTAAATGCGGCTATATCTTTCAGAGCTGTGTCTTTTCTGTTCTAGTCAGCAGTTATTTGATTATTAAAGAGGATAAACACGGACAGCAGAGGGCTATGTGCAAGAATGGTAAATTGTTCCCTTTCTCGAGAAAAAACTAAAAATAGAGCACCACTTATGCCTTTCTAACAATTCACCAGTAATTTTGAACTGTGAAATTCATCAGCTTAGACCTCTACCTGCAAAGTAACTGTAGAAAACTCACTTTTATGGTGAAAGTGGGCCCCCTATCTACAGGGCCCCAGCTACATAGATATGTCCACCTCAGTAGGGATGAAATAAGTGAATTAATAATCTGTGGAACTCAGGGTGATTAATTCACTAATGGCAAACAAAGAAACTATGGATCCATATCATCACCATAGATTTCACTGGAGTCTAAAAATATGGATCTGCTGTTGACTTGTTAGTATGACGATATATAATACTTTTTTTTCATTGTTTATTTGCTGGCAAAGTGAACTTTAAAAAAATCCTCTAATTTCTAGTCACAAATAATGCATATGTGATTTCACAACACTCGGAATATCAGGTCTTGCTGCATCCAATGAGTACAGAGGGTTTGAGGAGCAAGTACTCTGCATGTTCAAGTGGACGAGGGGAGTATTTTTGTATTTATTTTTTGTGTAGAATTGAATTATTAGCGGCAGGCACTCACTATCTACAAACACTCGAGGACAACAGGTTGTATACAGTACAGACCAAAAGTTTGGACACACCTTCTCATTCAAAGAGTTTTCTTTATTTTCATGACTATGAAAATTGTAGATTCACACTGAAGGCATCAAAACTATGAATTAACACATGTGGAATTATATACATAACAAAAAAGTATGAAACAACTGAAAATATGTCATAGTCTAGGTTCTTCAAAGTAGCCACCTTTTGCTTTGATTACTGCTTTGCACGCTCTTGGCATTCTCTTGATGAGCTTCAAGAGGTAGTCACCTGAAATGGTCTTCCAACAGTCTTGAAGGAGTTCCCAGAGATGCTAAGCACTTGTTGGCCCTTTTGCCTTCACTCTGCAGTCCAGCTCACCCCAAACCATCTCAATTGGGTTCAGGTCCGGTGACTGTGGAGGCCAGGTCATCTGGCGCAGCACCCCATCACTCTCCTTCATGGTCATATAGCCCTTACACAGCCTGGAGGTGTGTTTGGGGTCATTGTCCTGTTGAAAAATAAATGATGGTCCAACTAAACGCAAAACGGATGGAATAGCATGCCGCTGCAAGATGCTGTGGTAGCCATGCTGGTTCAGTATGCCTTCAATTTTGAATAAATCCCCAACAGTGTCTCCAGCAAAGCACCCCCACACCATCACACCTCCTCCTCCATGCTTCACGGTGGGAACCAGGCATGTAGAGTCCATCCGTTCACCTTTTCTGCGTCGCACAAAGTCATGGTGGTTGGAACCAAAGATCTCAAATTTGGACTCATCAGACCAAAGCACAGATTTCCACTGGTCTAATGTTCATTCCTTGTGTTCTTTAACCCAAACAAGTCTCTTCTGCTTGTTGCCTGTCCTTAGCAGGGGTTTCCTAGCAGATATTCTACCATGAAGGCCTGATTCACACAGTCTCCTCTTAACATGTCTCCAGATTCTGATTGACGCGCTCTGTCTGGCCATTTGACTGCGGGTGGAAAGCAGAAGAGAATGACAACCGAACCCCCAAGCGAGAACAGAAAGCCTTCCAGAATCTGGAAACAAACTGCGTGCCCCTATCAGAGACTATGTCTGAAGGAATACCATTCAATTTGACAATGTGATCAATAAATGCCTGCGCCAGCGTCTTAGCATTGGGCAAACCAGGAAAAGGGATGAAATGCACCATTTTGCTAAAACGGTCCACCACCACCACCAGAATCACAGTCTTCCCCGAGGAACGAGGCAGGTCCGTTGTGAAGTCCATAGACAGATGTGTCCAAGGACGGAAGGAATGGGTAAGGGAAGGAGAGGACCTGATGGCCGTGAATGAGGGACTTTGGCACGAGCGCAAGTCTCGCAGGCTGCCACAAAACCCTCAACCAACTTACGAAGCGCAGGCCACCAGAATCCCCGAGCGATGAGATCCACTGTGGCTCTTGCCCCCGGGTGCCCAGCAAGGACCGCATTGTGGTGTTCCTTAAAAATCTTGTGTCTTAAAGCGAGAGGCACAAACAACCTCCCAGGAGGACAAAGATCAGGAGCCTCTGACTGGGCTACCTGCACCTCTGCCTCCAATTCAGGAAAAAGAGCAGAGACCACCACACCTTCAGCCAAAATGGGACCCGGGTCTTCAAAATTCCCACCTCCCGGAAAACAACATGACAGGGCATCTGCCTTCACATTCTTAACCCCAGGACGGAACGTGACAACAAAATTAAACCTTGAAAAGAACAAAGACCATCTGGCCTGTCTCGGGTTCAGACGCTTGGCTGACTCCAAGTAGGCCAGATTTTTATGGTCAGTAAACACGGTAATAAGGTGTCTGGCTCCCTCTAGCCAATGGCACCATTCCTCAAAAGCCAACTTGATGGCCAACAATTCCCTATCTCCCACATCGTAATTTCTCTCTGCGGAGGAGAGTTTCTTCGAGAAAAAGGCACACGGTCGCCATTTGGCAGGAGAGGAACCCTGAGACAAGACCGCACCCACACCCACCTCAGAAGCATCAACCTCAACTATAAAGGGTAGAGAAATATCAGGTTGTACCAAGATGGGAGCGGAAGCAAAACTCTCCTTGATATTAGAAAAGGCCTTACGCGCCTCTACCGACCAGGAAGAAAAATCTACCCCCTTTCTGGTCATATCAGTGAGTGGTTTAACAATAGAGGAATAATTCAAAATAAACTTCCTGTAATAATTGGCAAAGCCCAAAAAACGCATCAGCGCCTTCTGATTCTCAGGAAGCTCCCACTCAAGCACAGCGCGGACCTTCTCGGGGTCCATGCAAAAAGCAGAAGCGGAGAGAAGAAACCCCAGAAATTGAATTTCTGGAACCGCAAACACACATTTTTCCAGTTTTGCGTATAATTTATTCTCCCGCAGGATGAGCAAGACCTGACGTAAGTGTTCCTTATGAGTTTTGAAATCAGGAGAAAAAATCAAAATGTCATCCAAATACACTAATACAAATTTTCCCATTAAATGATAAAAAATGCTGTTCACAAAATGCTGAAAAACGGCTGGGGCATTCATCAAACCAAAAGGCATAACCAAATTCTCAAAATGGCCCTCAGGGGTATTGAAGGCCGTCTTCCATTCGTCTCCTTCTCTGACCCTGACCAGGTTGTATGCCCCTCTTAGATCTAATTTGGAAAAGACTTTAGCCCCAACAATCTGGTTAAACAGGTCCGGGATCAGAGGAAGCGGATAAGGGTCACGAATAGTGATACTGTTCAGCTCCCTGAAATCCAGACAAGGTCTTAAAGAACCATCTTTTTTCTTAACAAAGAAAAAACCAGCGGCAACAGGTGACTTCGAGGGTCGTATGTGTCCTTTTCGCAGACTCTCAGAGATATAAGCACGCATAGCGACCCTTTCAGGTTGGGAAAGATTGTATAAACGAGATTTAGGGAGCTTGGCGCCTGGGATGAGATTAATAGGGCAATCGTACTCCCTGTGCGGGGGCAAATCCTGAACTCCACTCTCAGAGAAGACATCCGAAAATTCAGAGAGAAAAGGTGGTACAGTCTTAGTAGAAACCTCAGAAACAGATGTCGTGAGGCAATTCTCCCTGCAAAAGTCACTCCAACCATTTATTTGCCTCGCTTGCCAATCAATAGTGGGGTTATTTTTAGTGAGCCAGGGTAGCCCCAACACAAGAGGAGTAGGTAATCCGCTAAGGACGAAACATGACACATCCTCAACATGAGCATCACTCACAATTAAACAAATATTGTGAACTATGCCCTTTAACGATTTCTGAGAAAGTGGAGCGGAATCAATAACAAAAACAGGAATATCCTTTCCCAAAGTGCACACCTGGAAACAATGAGTTATCGCAAAATGAGATTGACAGCTGCTCCACTATCTACAAAAATCTCACAAAAAATGTTCTTGCTCTCTATCGCCACCCTGGCAGGCAGGACAAAACGGGAACTACAAGCAAAAACCTTCAATTTCCGCCTCAACCCTGCCAATAGTAACAGATGGAACATTTTTAAAAGATTTTTTTCCTTTTTGTTTCTTTATTACTCCCATAAAACTGCCTGAATCTCCTAGAGGGACAAACATTTGCCAAATGATTTATACCTCCACAACAAAAACAAACCTTTCCATGCGGGCTGAATCTTCTATTGTCAGAGGCAATCAACCCCAGCTGCATGGGCTCCTGCTCAGAAGGGGCTGACAGCGACTGAGACCCCTGCGCATAGAATGAGACCGCTGCACTGTCCTGGGACTGAGTATGACAGGAAGGAGAGATCTCTCCTCTCTCTCTAAGACGCCTGTCAATACGAACGGCCTGAGACATAGCACAGTCCAAGGAGATAGGCCTCTCATGAAAGGCAAATGCATCTTTCAATCCCTCTGAAAGACCATGGCAAAATTGACTTTGGAGTGCAGCATCATTCCAACCAGTATCAGCTGCCCATCTCCGAAATTCTGAGCAGTATATCTCTGCGGATTGTTTACCCTGGCATAACAGACGTAGTCTAGACTAAGCCAAAGCAACACGATCCGGATCATCATATATCTGACCCAGGGCTAAAAATAAATCATCCACTGAACGGAGGGACCGAGCCCCCACCGGCAGCGAAAAGGCCCTCGACTGAGCGTTACCCCTGAGCAGCGATATAATGATCCCCACCCTCCATTCCTCATCACCAGAGGAATGGGGAAGAAGGCGAAAATGGAGTTTGCAAGCCTCTCTGAAACGCACAAAATTCTCACTACCCCCGGAGAACGTATCCGGGAGCGAGATCTTAGGCTCAGAACAAACTCCATGAACGCAAGCTGAACCGGTCACTAGAAACTGAGAAAGAGTCTTACGGAGATCAGCTACCTCCAATGAAAGACCCTGGAAGCGTTCAGTCAAAAGTGAAACCGGATCCATGCTTGAGACGGTTTTGGCGGCTTATAATGTCACGGAAGGTGTACAGGAAACAAGACAATGCAAAATGAATATATGACTCACTGGATCCAAAACTAAGTAACAAAAGGGAGACCCCTGCATAAGACCTTGCACTCTCCCTGACTGCTCAGCCTATGCGAAAATCCCATTGGTGGATGATCGCATATCCACGTACCTCAACTATATACCACCTGAACACCCTACAATAGTGAGGGGACACGACCACCGGCTCCCTACACTAGACACGGAGGGAGTCAGGGTCACCTGGGATCCAGCAAACAGAAAATCACAAATAAATGTACAGCACTTATCTTGTAGAAGGCTGGAAAATAGGATCAGCATGCACACACACTCCAGGAAGTTGTATAAGCCGCACACTAATGCATTATGGGGAGGAATTTAAAGGGATGCAATCAGTCCAACTACATGACAGCTGAGAGAGGCTAACGAGATGAGGAACTGAAATTCAAAACAAAGAAAACTCAATGAGGAGGTTCTGAAAAGCTTCTGTCAGAGCTTCTCAGCTGTCTGGTTGTGACAGATGTCCACAAAAGGCAGAATCATGACACTCACCCAACAGGTGGGGACAAAATTGTATGTGGACAAACAACTTATCTGTTGGGGTGGTTGCCAGTACCAGATGTTGTTCAACCTTAATGAGAGCTGAAATATCTTGGGTTAAGGCTGCTACGAAGATATTTGCTGGTAGGATGGATTCAAGCGGTGCCTCTGTAGGCTGAAAAGCATGGAAGCTCCGAGATAATGCATCAGCCTTCATGTTTTTACTTCCAGGCCTGAAAGTAATGGAGAATTCAAAACGAGTAAAAAACAGTGCCCATCCAGCCTGACGGGGATTCAACCTCTTAGCAGATTTGAGAAAAATAAGGTTCTTATGGTCAGTGACAACAGTTACACAATGCCTTGCCCCCTCCATAAAATGCCTCCACTCCTCAAATGCCCGCTTAATGGCCAGCAACTCCCAATTCCCTATGTCGTAGTTTCTCTCGGTGTAAGAAAATGTTCTGGAAAATAATTCACATGGTCTCAGGTTAGTTAGACTAGCAGGACCTTGTGAAAGGACTGCTCCTGCGCCGTCCTCAGACGCATCCACCTCCACAATAAAAGGTCTCTCCTGATATGGCTGGATCAGAATGGGAGCTCTACTGAATGCCTTTTTTAGTGTTTCAAATGAAGTAATGTCCTCAGTAGACCAGTTCTCCAAACCCGCCCCTTTCTTAGTAAGGTCGGTCAACGGCTTAGCAATTACTGAAAAATTCTTAATAAATTTACGGTAGTAATTGGCAAAACCTAAGAACCGTTGTAAGGCCTTTAAGGATGAAGGCCTTACCCATTCCTTAATAGCTAGTACCTTACCAGGATCCATCTTGAAGGCATGAGGGGTCACGACATGCCCTAGAAACAGTATCTCCTGTACACCAAAGATACATTTCTCTTGTTTAGCGGACAACTGATTCTCCCTCAACACCTCTAATACTTGTCTAACATGAGACACATGAAATTTGAAATCAGGGGAAGATATCAAACCGTTGTCAAGATAGACAATGACAAATTTACCTAAAAACTCTCTAAGAATATCATTCATAAAGTTTTGGAACACAGCTGGGGCATTGCTGAGTCCAAAAGGCATAACCTGATATTCAAAGTGTTCTGCCGGAGTATTGAATGCCATCTTCCATTCGTCTGCCTCCTTGATTCGGATTAGATTATATGCCCCTTTCAGGTCAATCTTAGAAAACCAGGTAGCCCCCAGAACCTGGTTAAATAAATCCGGAATCATTGGAAGAGAGTATCTATTTTGGATACTGATATTATTCAATTTCCGGTAATCAATACAAGGCCTAAGACCACCATCCTTCTTCTTTCTTTTCTTTTCAAAATCTTTTTATTGATTTTATAACAAAGATAAGGGTATACATACAGAAGTGCAGTTAAGCAGATTCTACAGAAGTATACAAGTGAATCAGCACAAAATGATGTAAAGCAATTTAGACAAAGGTACAATTTTAGTGCGTTTCAATGCAGCCTGGCAGACTATGGTGGTAGGATCCCGCAGAAATACAAGAACTGTTATTACCATTAGACTTAACCTTTGCAACCTGTTATCTAATGGCTACCTGTCAGTGAACGAGGAGGCCGTGTTAACCAGTCCTCACAGGGCTGGAGCATGCCTGGGACGAGATCTTATTTAGGACTCCTATATGTCTGAATAGATAACATAAGATCTTACGTCGCCCCTTTATTATAAAGGTAACCTTCGTCTGGCCGAAGCGAGATGCCAGGGGGTGGCTCCCAGCCTCAGACAATAATAGTTGTCAAGTAGGGGGGAACAATAAAAAGGGGGATTTAACCGGTAAATAGGAGGGGGGAGGGGAGGGGGGGTTAGGGGGAACCAGGCGGGAAGACACACGTTAACCACCAGTGTGAGAGCGGGAATCTGAACCACATTGATATAATGTTATAAGATAAAGGCCAACCGAGAGCTAGCTGGAGTGACCAGGCATCCTTCCAATGCGGCGTATCAAATTTGGTGTCAGGCGTCTCTGGTAAGAAGTTGCTCTGAGCCAGGGAGAGATCATAAAGTGGTCACCTGTGGGTGAGAACTAAGAGAGGAAGTGTCCAGTTCTTTAATCTGATGAGTGGTGATATAGTCGATATTATCTCTCCAAGGGGACCAGATTTTCAGGTACTTATGATGCGAGCGTGTTTCCCAGTGCAACAGCTCTTCTAGTCTGGCTAAAGCTTCTACTTTACCTTTCCACTGGGATATTGACGGTGGGGTAGTAGACTTCCAATTATGGGCAATTAGAAGTCTGGCCGCTGCCAGGAGGATATTCAAAAGTGACTTTTTAAGGTTGGCTAGAGGGTGTGTAAGTAGAGACAGGAGGGCTATCTTGGGGCAGGTAGGGAGTGAATCTTTGTTTAATCCCAGTATGACTCTAATTAAGTTAAAGATTTTATCCCAATACGTCTGAATATATGAGCATGACCACCAAATGTGTAGGAAGGAGCCTTTCTCAACTAGGCATCTCCAACATCTGTCAGAAGAGTTACTATACATCAGACTCAATCTTACTGGGGTTAAATACCACCTGGTGAGTACTTTGCATGCATTCTCTTGTATTGTGACACATCTAGAAGACAATCACCATCCTTCTTCTTAATGAAGAAAAACCTCGCTCCCATAGGAGATACAGAAGGTCTAATGTGCCACTTACCGAGGCGTTCCTTAATATAATCCTCCATGGCCTTGCATTCGTGCTTAGAGAGATTATAAATACACCCCTTAGGAAACCTGGCACCTTCTACTAACTCTATGGCGCAATCATAAGGTCTATGGGGTGGTAGAACCTCCGGGGTAGGTGATGAGAACACATCAGAATATTCCCTAATGACCTTGGGTAATATATCAGATTCTACTGAGACCCCAGCTTGCACCACAGACAAGCACGAGTCACACTTAGGTCCCCATTTCACCAACTCCCCCCTGGACCAATCAATAGTGGGGTTGTGTAATCGGAGCCAAGGCAACCCTAGTACCACCTTGACCGGTAATTTCTCCAGGACTAAGAGGGAACATTTCTCAGAGTGGCACACCCCCACGGTTAAAGAAATCTCTGAGGTACATGACCCTACCATAACACCTACCAGGGGAGTGGCATCAATAGCCATGACATGAATAGGTGTAGGAAGAGAAAAAATTGGAATACCCAGTCTAATGGCGTACTCTGAGTCAATAAAGGCCTTACCCGGCCATTTCTTACCCGGCCATTTATTAACCCCCAGAGATATTGTTATAGGTACCAAAAGCTTACATTTTGTAATATCAGGGTCTACCTGGTCTTTAGGTTGCCTTGCCTTTGGAGACTTAACGGAGAGGGCCTTCTTAGGACACTGGTTGATCCAATGGTCAGGATCTCTGCAGTAAAAACACACTCCACGTCTGTGGCGCAGATTCCCTTGAGTCATGCCAACCTGCATGGGTTCCTCGGTAGAGACCTCAGCATTGTTTCTGGGATAGACCTCAGGCTGGACCACCATCTAAGAAGAGAACTGTCGTTCCTGTCGTCTCTCTCTAACCCGTCGGTCAAGTCGGACTACAAGGGTCATCATCTCCTCTAGAGTCTCTGGAAGCTGATAACTCACTAGAAGATCCTTTAAGTTATCAGACAGATTTTACCTGAACTGACTCTTAAGTGCTGGTTCATTCCATCCTGAGGGAACACACCACCTTCTGAGTTGGGTGCAATACTCCTTCGCAGGTAAATCGCCATGAACCAGAACCTTTAGAGTCTCGGATACCAGTGTCCTGTCTGGTTCATCATACAGGGTACCCAGGGCCTGAAAAAAAACCTCCACTGATGTTAAACAACTGGCGTCAGCAGGAAAAGAAAATGCCCAGTCCTGGGGATTACCATGTAACAGGGAGATGACAATGCCCACGTGTTGACTTTCGGGGCCAGAGGATACAGGGCACAAACGTAAAAAAAGTTTACAATTGTCTTTAAAGGAAAGAAACTTCTTCCGATCTCCAAAAAAGGTCTCAGGAAGCTTAATCTCGGGCTCTAAATGTGGACTGGAGGCCTGAGGGATGGAAGTACCTTGTCCTAGCTCAAAAGAACAGAATTTCTCCCCTAGCTCCTGCACCATCTGCGTCAGGTTAGAGACATGGTCAGTCAGGGTCACCAGAGGATTCATGATACAGTAGTTAGGCTACGGCCTGTTTTTCTGTGACGGTCATGTACCCTACACACAGGGGGGAGGATAGTGACAACTGTGCTCCACCCTCACCCCTGGTCCTGCCTACTTGCCTCACAAGTCCTAATGTCAGGGGACAACTAGACGGCAGTCCCTAACTTAGGATATGTGCTGGGAAGACAGACAAGACAAATAACGGAATGTGAACGGACTGGGTCAGAACCAAGAGAGCTATGCAGTACAAAGGATTAAGCAAAGAATGGTCAGGAGAAGCCATGGTCAAATACTAGGAGAGTAAAGAAGTACCAGAGGAGTCCGCAAAGAGTAGTCAGGTGGGAGCCGAGGTCACAATACCAGGAGGGATGCGCAGTACCGGAGGAGCAGGCAAAGGATCATCAGGGAACAGGATCAGGTGAGTAATCAGTAGTTCAAAAAATAGCCAGGAACCTAGAATTACCAGGCAACCTGTGGCCAGCAGGCTGCCTGTATTTATAGTGGGGTCTGAGGGTCATGTGACGTGGCTAGCGTCACATGACCGACAGACAGACAAGTCGAACACCGAGTGATCAGCTCGGTGCTCAAGGCAGACCTAGGATCAGGGAGCCTGACAGCTAGCAAAGCCGCCCTGGGAACGAGGCCAAACACAGATCCTTGCTCCCGAAGCTAAGTAGCAGGTCTGCGGCTGATAGGAGACCGAGTGCGCCTTTGGCGCCCGTGACATTACCGATGCGCAGCTATTCTTGGCATCGGATCAGGAAGAGGAGGTAGCAACAGCCTTCACCCAGCGGTCTGACAACAGTACCCAGATCAGCTCAAGGAGAGTGGTTCCCGCTATTGCTGCCTACTCCGAGATCTCTAATGTCAGTGGTAGTGAAGGTGATAATGATGACATATTGATGGACGTCACGTGGGTGCCCACAAGAGAGGAGGAGGAGGGGAGATCAGAGGGAGAGACGGAGCAGCAGACAGGGAGGAGAAGGAGGACAAGCAGGCAGAACTCCCAGTGCACAGTATGCAAAAAGCAGACTGCAAATCTGGAGCGAGCTATCCACCATGCACGGTCACAAGTAGTGCTCCAAGGACGCCGGCACATGGCTCAGCAGTGGGCTTTTTTTAACGTGTCAGCTGCTGACAATAGTATTGCCATCAGCAGCCTGTGCTGTCAATGCATTAGTTGTGGTAAGCCCACCACTCACCTAGGAATGACCATCTTAAGAAGGCACCTGGCCTCCCATCAATGAGCTCAGTGGAAGCAACGCCATCAGAACGCACAAAGACAAACTCCCGGCGCTCCACTTCCTGCCTCTTCTCCTTCTCCTCTAATTTGTCCTTGTAACGGACCGTTTCAGCAGACAAGGGGTTAAAATCCGTTTAGGCGATATGCTCCTTTCTGAGAGACAGGCACAGCTACTGCAGAACACCAACCTCCCGAACTGGATACAAAATAGCACTCCAAACTGGAACCTCGCGAATAGCTGCCGGCAGACGAACAGGAAAAGCATACAATCGGCTTACACTCCTGGCAATCAGTCTCCAACAGCATACAGGGAATCCCCCCAAGAACGAGACAAGGCTCCGTGTTGAGGGTCAAGCAGTGTTCTGACTGTACTTCAGATACAGCCTCTTTTATTCATAAAAAACAAACATAGTACTGCCCACAGGGTTTTGAAATCCAACCAATCAATATCTTACAAAACACACAATGCAAGTACAGCAACCAATCGTTCCCGCCCCCTAGAGGACCAGAAGGGAGACTTCGACACAGAACACATACAACACATCCCCACAATGCATCATGGTTTCCTCCTCTCTGTCCCAGAGACAACCGAGGGCAATCCAATTATCTCTCAGGACAAAGTGGAGATCGCCAATACACATGTGGAGACAACAGGACAGACATCACCATTTAAACACACAATGGGACAATAGAACCACACCCAGCATATTCCTCCCAAGCTGACAAGTTACACTTATTATAGATTGTTACAACTTTGTGAGGTTACATTGTCCATACATATAACTTACATCAATTTAAACAGTATAACTTGGGGGACAAACCTATCCAAAATTCACTTGAATAGGTTCAGGGGTTCAAAAGTTAGCATGGGCCATAATCCCGAGGCAAGAGGCCTTCAAACAGCCCCCTCCAAAACACTGTGGCGAGGTTGGTTTCGCCACAGTCCTCCACTCCACTTTCCACCGTGCCATTGTCACGGTCATCTGGCAGAAGGCAGGCTTCTGTTGCCCAAATGTTTGAGCGTAAAAAGTTAATTAGGCCGGATAACTCTTCTCTTGCCCAACAGCTGACCGCTGGCTTGTCGGAACTACTAGCCCGCCAACTGCTGCTATATAAACTAGTGTACTTGGGAGCTTTTGGCATACTGCAATGGAAGGTCCCTGGAAGGAAATATTTCTCCCATAAGGGCATCCCAGAGCTATATGGCCACGTTCAGTGGCAAGTAAATGTATCTCTGGCACACAGTGTCAGTGCCAAGATACATCTGACCACAGACACGTAATCTAACAAACATGGGCAGGGAAGGTACATAACTTTTGCTGCCCACTGGGTGAACCTTCTGACAGCCGTCAAGCATGTAACCCGTGGCACCCATGTGTATTTGGTGTTACTGCCATGGATTGCATGCAGGCCTGCCTCTTCTTCTACTCAATCTACTCCATCCTCCATCTCCTCTTCTGCTGACTCTTCCTTTTCCACTACTACCGCCTCTTCTGCTGCACCCTCCAAGCTCCGCAGAACCTATTCGACGTGCCAGGTGAGACGTTGCAATGCTGTGCTGTGGCTCTTGTGCCTGGAAGCCAAGAGCCACACCAATCCTGCACTGCTTTCAGCTCTGCTGTCACAGGATGATCAGTAGCTAATCCCGCTTAATTTGACAGTTTGTAAAGAGGTGTGCGACAATGGTGCCGATCTGCTTAGCGCGCTGAAACAGGGCAAAATAACATATGTGCCGTGCATGGCAGACATCCTTATATTGGTCCCACAGCGATTCATTGCCAAATACCTCGGGGTCCAGGATGCCTTGTGGCAGGCCAGGAAAATCTCTAGCCATTTTAGAAGATCTTACATGGCCATGGCTCGCATGGCTGACACCACCTGCCTATCAGACGTCTGATTTGAGACAGCCCAAGACGCTGGAGCTCCACCTTGTATATGCTTGATAGGCTACTCCAGAAGCAACGTGTCGTTAATGACTACATGTACGAACTCTGCAGCAGGACAGGTTCTGGGGAGCTTGGTTTCTTTTCACCATGCCAGTGGCTCTCATGTGTGCCGCATGCAGACTTCTGCGGCCATTTGATGAGATCACCAAACTGGTTAGTTGCAGCCAGGGTGCCATCAGTGACATTGTGCCTTACGCCTTCCTTATGGAGCGTGCATTTTGTTGTGTCATTGATCAAGCCGTCGAGGAGCAGGAGCTAGAAGATGAGGAAGTCTCAATGCTGAATGAATTCCCAGGAGGGGCTGCTCCATCTGAGACAAGCCAGCAGTAGTCTGAAGAGGAGTCAGAGGAGGATGGTGCCTGGGGGGAGGAGGAGGAGCAAGAAGAGCAGGCTTTAAACTTCTTTGGGATCCCTTGTGTTGTCCGTGGATGAGGGAAGGAGATCGATGATGACATTATCCTGGGCAATGAGCAGGAGTCAGGGTTCTCCACCGCTTCCAATTTAGTGAAAATAGGGGCCTTCATGCTCCAGTGTTTGAAGAGGGACCCCCATATAAAAACCATAAAGGGCATGGACCAGTACTGGGTGGCAACAGACTTAGACCCCTGGTACAAACACAAAATGGGGGACATGTTACCAGCATCACAGAGGGCTGTTGTAATGCAGCATTTCCAGGCCTTGCTTCAAGAGATGCTGCATTCTGCTGTAGTGGGCACTGGCAGAGGAATTTCCACCCATGCAAGAAGAGGGCAGTTTGAAGATGTGTTGGTCACTTCAGATATGAGATCATTCTTGCAACCAACCCATCGACAGCCGCCCTCCGGATCCAGCCTCATGGAGCGCCTAGATCGACAGGTGTCTGAGTATTTCGGGTTACTGGCCGATGTGGATGCTCTGAGAAGCGAGGAACCCCTGGACTACTGGGTGTGCAGGCTTGACCTGAGGCCATAGCTGGCACAATTCACCATGGAACTCTTGGCTTGCCTCTCGTTGAGTGTCCAGACCCAAATGACATTCAGTGAAGCAGGGGGGATTGTGACCGATAAGCGCACTTGCCTAGCTCACAACAATGTGCACTACCTCACATTTGTAAAAATGAATAAGGCATGCATCTCAGAGGAATTCAACACCTGTGACAATCAGGTGTAATTGAATTTCATCATTCCAGCCCGAACATATCTGCCACCACCCAGAACAAAGAATGGTCCTTGTCCTATGTGTATACAGCGGCTTAAAAGTTATTTTATGTCAGGTGAACATCTAATTTTTGGAGCCTATACTCCACTGGCCTACAGAAAATTGTTATCCACTGACTGCCTAATATACCTCCAGCCACATAATCACTTATTCTTTTCTGTCAGGTGAATGCAAAATTTTTGGGGCCTGTACTCCACTGGCCTGCAGTAAAATTGTTAACCACCGATCGTCTAATATACCTCCAGCCACATACTGTAATCACTTGTTCTTTTCTGTCCAGTGAATGCATAATTTTTGGGGCCTGTACTCCACTGGCCTACATTAAAATTGCTTTCCACTGACTGCCTAATATACCTCCAGCCACATAATCAGTTGTTCTTTTCTGTCCGGTGAATGCCTAATGTTTGTTGCCTATACTTCACTGGCCTGCAGTAATATTGTTATTCACTGACCATCTATTATACCTCCAGCCACATAATCACTTGTTCTTTTATGTACGGGGAATGCCTAATTTTTGGGGCCTGTACTGCACTGGCCTACATTAAAATTGCTTTCCACTGACCGCCTAATATACCTCCAGCCACATAATCACTTGTTCTTTTCTGTCCGGTGAATGCCTAATGTTTGTTGCCTACCTCCAGCCACATAACACCCAGCAAAATAAAAAAACTTTTTGCCTGCTATTGGGCAAAAAAACATTTGTCCTATATTAAATTGAGTGTGCGGATTACAAATCCGAAGTCAGAATTGTTGTAACACGTCATGAAATGTTGTTATACATAATTATGCCATAATGAATTATGCACTTGGAAAGCATTGAACAATTTTGAACAGAATGAGTTTTACTCCAACAATTACCTGATCTACATCAAAGTTTGCATAGTAAACAGTTTATGAAAATGTAATGGAATAACACCATATCAAAAAGTCTTGTTTTTCAGTTTAAAAGTCTTCAAGTGCTTTAGGCATCTGTTTTTGCATATTTTCCCATTGCAAAAACTAGCAGTAGTTCCCCATCATGTTGAGATTCCAGCGGCCTTAATATCTGTTCTCCATTGTAGAAAAATCTTTATGGAACCACTTTCCATATTTGTCACTTGCGTGCCCCAAATTGGGTGGGAAAAAAAACAATATGGGAATGTAAGAAATGCACTTTCAATGATATTTAACAGCCAAGTTGTTCATGTGCTGTAAGTAGTGATGATCGAGAACCAAAGTATTTGGGTGTTCCGGTGTTCGGCCCAAACACATTGCTATATTTGCGTGCTCGACCGAGCACCTGAGTATAATGGAAGTCAATGGGAGACAACCTGAAGAGGGGAAGCGGCCAGGTCCATTGGAAAAAGTCAGAAAGTGACAGAAACACCACCGAAATGGATCGGGAACAGCATGGGGATGATTTCTGGATGCATCTTTGACTCCCAGGTAACTGCTGGGAACCATGTTGTCCGAGTAGTATGCCACTTTTACAGATTTACAGACTGACAAAAATACGCACAACATTCTTTCCTGTATATTCAATTGTATATAAAGTGCAAGTGCTGCAAAAAATTGCAAGCAAGAGGCACTCCAAAACAGCCTGTATATAACATAAAGGAGGGCCTCATTCACATTGTGGTACAGTTGTTCAGGTAGTGAGGGGACTCCTACACTCATAAAGCCTATGCACTAAGTGAAAGGGCTGCCAAAAATTACAAGGAAGCAGAACTCCAAAACACCCTTTGTTACACATAAAAGAGGGCATCATACACACTTTTTTTTTTGTATATTCTTTATTTTAAGGAGTTTTCAACAAAGAAAATATAATAATAACAAAGGCAGATACAAGCAAATAAAAGTAAGGCTGGTTAACAGTTTGTCTTATTGTACGTAAATGGACAATCCCCATTTAAGTAAAAGCGGCTGTAGTGCATATGGTTGTGGCACATAATGACAGCAGGTGACACACAGGTTATTGTGAAAAGATCAGGTAGGAAAGTAGACCAATATAGTAGTAAACACCTTATTCTGCTGGTCACTAGTGATGAGCGGCAGGTGCCATATTCGATTTCGACGAAATTCACAAATATTCGATAGAATATTTGTTTCATATTCGTCGAAATTAAATATTCGTAATTATTCTAGCTATCGCGATTAATATGCGATTTAAATAATCGCCTAGTGCGATTTTAACTTAAAGGCTACTCTCGTATTGAAATAGCAATGCGATTAATTCAAGTTATAATAATCGAATTGCGATTTCAACTTAGCACTGCTATATTCCATATTCGTTAATTCTAGCCTAATATGGACTATAGCAGTGCTAAGCTGAAATCGAAATTCGATTCATTCAAGTTATAATAATCGCATTGAGATTTCAACTTGGACCTGGTTTACTATGGTTGGCTTGGTAGAATTAGCGAATATGACAAATATATTCGTTATATTCTACAAAACGAATATAACGAATGTATTCGCCATATTCCACAAAACGAAGATAACTAAGTATTCTCCATCTTCGTTTTAGCTACCTATTCATCAACTTTCTAATTCGCTATGCGATTATATTACTTAGCTTTATTTATTTTTTATAAATAGAATTATAATACCTGATAATTATTATAATTATTCTATTTATAAAAAAAGAGCTAAGTAATATAATCACATAGCGAATTAAACTTAGCTGTCTCTATAGTAAACTTTCCTATATGATTGCTAGAATTAGCAAAGTTGATGAATAGGTAGCTAAAACGAAGATGCAGAATGCTTCGTTATCTTAGTTTTGTGGAATATAACGAATACATTCGTCATACTTGTTTTGTTGAATATAACGAATATATTCGTCATATTCGCTAATTCTACCAAGCCATTGAAGCCAACCATAGTAAACCAGGTCCAAGTTGAAATCGCCATGCGATTAATATAACTCGAAGTAATCGCATGGCGATTTCAACTTAGTAATGCTATATTCCATGCTCATGGAGCGTCCCCATCACCATGGGAACGACTCCATATACAAACCGGATTCCAAAAAAGTTGGGACACTATACAAATCGTGAATAAAAACTGAATGCAATGATGTGGAGGTGCCAACTTCTAATATTTTATTCAGAATAGAACATAAATCACGGAACAAAAGTTTAAACTGAGAAAATTTACCATTTTAAGGGGAAAATATGTTGAATCAGAATTTCATGGTGTCAACAAATCCCAAAAAAGTTGGGACAAGGCCATTTTCACCACTGTGTGGCATCTCCCCTTCTTCTTACAACACTCAACAGACGTCTGGGGACCGAGGAGACCAGTTTCTCAATTTTAGAAATAGGAATGCTCTCCCATTCTTGTCTAATACAGGTCTCTAACTGTTCAATCATCTTGGGCCTTCTTTGTTGCACCTTCCTCTTTATGATGTGCCAAATGTTCTCTATAGGTGAAAGATCTGGACTGCAGTCTGGCCATTTCAGTACCCGGATCCTTCTCCTACGCAGCCATGATGTTGTGATTGATGCAGAATGTGGTCTGGCATTATCTTGTTGAAAAATGCAGGGTCTTCCCTGAAAGATGACGTCTGGATGGGAGCATATGTTGTTCTAGAACCTGAATATATTTTTCTGCATTGATGGTGCCTTTCCAGACATGCAAGCTGCCCATGCCACACGCACTCATGCAACCCCATACCATCAGAGATGCAGGCTTCTGAACTGAGCGTTGATAACAACTTGGGTTGTCCTTGTCCTCTTTGGTCCGGATGACATGGCGTCCCAGATTTCCAAAAAGAACTTCGAATCGTGACTCGTCTGACCACAGAACAGTCACACACTCCATTTTAAATGATCCCTGGCCCAGTGAAAACGCCTGAGCTTGTGGATCTTGCTTATAAATGGCTTCTTCTTTGCACTGTAGAGTTTCAGCTGGCAACGGTGGATTGTGTTCACTGACAATGGTTTCTGGAAGTATTCCTGAGCCCATTCTGTGATTTCCTTTACAGTAGCATTCCTGTTTGTGGTGCAGTGTCGTTTAAGGGCCCGGGATCACGGGCATCCAGTATGGTTTTACGGCCTTGACCCTTACGCACAGAGATTGTTCCAGATTCTCTGAATCTTCGGATGATGTTATGCACAGTTGATGATGATAGATGCAAAGTCTTTGGAATTTTTCGCTGGGTAACAGCCTTTCTGATATTGCTCCACTATCTTTCTGTGCAACATTGTGGGAATTTGTGATCTTCTACCCATCTTGGCTTCTGACAGACACTGCCACTCTTAGAAGCTCTTTTTATACCCAATCGTGTTTCCAATTGACCTAATTAGTGTTAATTGGTCTTCCAGCTCTTCGTTATGCTCAAATTTACTTTTTCCAGCCTCTTATTGCTACTTGTCCCAACTTTTTTGGGATTTGTTGACACCGTGAAAATTTGAATCAACGTATTTTTCCTTTAAAATGATACATTTACTCGGATTAAACGTTTGATCTGTCATCTACGTTCTATTACAAATAAAATATTGACATTTGCCATCTCCACATCATTGCATTCAGTTTTTATTCACAATTTGTTTAGTGTCCCAACTTTTTTGGAATCCGGTTTGTACTAGAATGTACTGTCGGATTTGAGAATTACGTTGAAATCGCAATTTGATTCATTCAAGTTATAATAATCGAATTGCGATTTCAACTTATAAGTTGAAATCGCAATTTGATTATTATAACTTGAAATAATCAAATTGCGATTTCAATGTAATTCTCAAATCTGACAGTACATTCTAGTATATGGAGACGTTCCCATGGTGATGGGGACGCTCCATGAGCATGGAAGACGACAGAAGCGGCAACGGGCACTGACTGGAGCAGCAATGAAGCCAGTAATCCAAAGGACAGGTAAGAACAACTTTAGGGAAGTGGGAAAGAAAAAAATATAACAATAAAAAAAAAAAAAGAATATTCGAAATATCGAATTTATAGCACCATATTCGAAATATTCGCGAATTAGCGAAGTGATGATATTTTCAAAAAAAAAATCAATATTCGAATATTCGCGCTCAACACTACTTGTCACTGCAATTCAAGAGATACCAATTTTATACAGTTTTTTTTTTCTTTTACACAATAAAAACATTTATAAAATTGGTTTTGTATCGCCATTTTATACAAGCCATATATTTATTTTTATTTTTCTGGGATGTTCTTGTGTGGGGGCTCACTTTTTTGGGGGGAATAGTGGATGTTTCATTGGTATCATTTTGGGGTACATACAAGTTTTTGATTGTTCTGTTATGGCATATTTTCTTTTTTTGGTGTTTCCCTGATGGAGTAGATCATGTGATATTTTATAGAGCAGGTCATTATGGCCCCATAAATGGGGAACTTTTTTTTCAGTTTTACACAACAAAAGCATTTTCGGGAAAAAAACAAACAAAAAAAAACATGTTTTTGTGTAAACATTTTGTGAGAGCCATATTGTTTTCATTGTACTTGTTATGGTCTTGTTTGAGGGCTTGTAGTTTACGGATGAGTTGATGTTTTCATTTACACCTTTTAGATTGCTTGATATTATGTTTCTGAAAAGTGAGTTGACCAAAAAATTGTACTTCTGACATATATATATATATATATATATATATTTTTTTTTTTAATTGCATTCACCTGAAAGGGTAGATCACTATTATTTCAAGTTTTCGATAATAAAGCAGAGGGGCTTTTTCAACAGCTTGCCAACCTAGGATGAGAAAGCTCATTCTAACTGGACGGTACTTAGCGTCTCGTCCTAGGTTTAACCAGCTGCCCCACATGCACTGCCATGATCAGCAGGCGGGGCTCGGCTGATACTACTGTTTTCACTGATGCTGGCAGATTAACCCCTTGTATGCCGCGTTCATGCTGACTGCGGCATACAGTGGGTTTGTGGCAGCTTGTACATCCCCACCGGGTCCCCGTGCTGTGGTGAAGGGGACCCGATGGTTGCTATGGCAGCCTCGATGCCTTGCACAGGCATCAGGACTGCCAGCTATGAAGCCCAGGAGATCCAGCCCCAGGGCTGGGTCTCCTAGGTAACTGACAGTGTCTTACAGTGTAAGGGCTCATGCCCGTGCCGTTTTTTGCAGTCCACAAAATGCAGATCTGCAAAAAACGGATGCCGCCCGTGTGCCTTCCGCAATTTGCGTAACGGAACAGCCCATTATAGAGATGCCTATTCTTGTCCGCAAAATGGACAAGAATAGGACATGTCTCATAATATTTACGGGGTCACGGAACAGAGCAACGGATGCAGACAGCACACAGAGCGCTGTCCGCATCTTTTGCAGACCCATTTAATTGAATAGGCCCGTATACGGACCGTATACAGAATCAAAATATATATATATATGGAATATATATATGGAATATATATGGAATGCAAAAAATGTTTGTGTGCATGAGCCCTAAGGCCTTATGCACACAAACAATTATTTTTCCGCTTATGTTGCGTTTTTTGCGTATACGGAACCATTAATTTCAATGGGTCCTCAAAAAAACGGAATGCACTCTGCATGCATTCTGTTTCCGTATTTCAATTTTTCCGTTCCGTTCAAAGATAGAACATGTCATATTATAGTCCGCCTAACGGACAAGGATAGTACTGTTCTATTAGGGGCCGGATGTTCCATTCCGCAAAAAACTGAATGCACACGGATATTCATCTGTATTTTTTGCGGATCCGTTTTTTGCGGACTGCAAAATCCGGAAAAGTCATATGGTCGTGCGCAATAGTCCTAAGGCACTGACAATTCAATACAGCACAATACAGATATATTGTGCTGTATTGAAACAGTGATCAGACCCTGAAAGTGGGACAAAAAAATAAAAATATAATAAGTGTTTTTAACAATAAAAAATTTAAGCTTCAATAAAAAAGCCCCTTCCCCATAAAAAGAGACATATCTCATATATTTAGCCCTATAAGACCCACCGGCATATAAAACACACCTAGGTTTTTGAGGAGGAAAATAAGAAAAAAATATTTTTAACCAAAAGGTGTGCTTTTGGTGGGTTTTGAATTAATGGTGGTCTGTGCATGACACTATTATGGAAGATCTGTGGATGACACACTGTCATGTGGGGGATCTGTGGATGGCACTGTTATGGGGACCTGTGGATGGCACTGTTATGGGGGATCTGTGGATGGCACTGTTGTGGGGGATATGTGGATGGCACGGTTATGGGGGATCTGTGGATGGCACTATTTATAGGGGATCTGTGGATGGCACTATTTATGGGGGATCTGTGGATGCCACTGTTATGGGGCATCTTTGGATGGTACTGCTATGGGGTGGGGGGATCTGTGGATGGCATTGTTATGGGGTGGGGGATCTGTGGATGGCATTGTTATGGGGTGGGGATCTGTGGATCTATGGATGGCATTGTTATGGGGTGGGGGATCTGTGGATGGCATTGTTATGGGGTGGGGGATCTGTGGATGGCATTGTTATGGGGTGGGGATCTGTGGATGGCACTGTTATGGGGGGATCTGTGGATGACACTGCTATATGTCATCCACAGATCCCCCTCATAGCAGTGTCCCCCCAATACACCGTCCCTCTGCTCACCGCAGTATTTCTAGACATTAATCCTTAACCTGTTAATAAGTTTAACTAAAGCTGCACTCTCCCCTGTTCCCCTGTATCAGTACAGCACTTACGAACAAGCTTCCATAGCAGGCTGAGCAGATGGCAGCAGTAACGTCACTCACTGACGTTGTGTGCCTGCTCCGCCTGCTTCATTAATAAAGTGGGAGGAGCAGGCGCTCGACATCAGTGAGTGACGTTACTGCTGCCGTCCGCTCTGCCTGCTATGGAAGCTGTTTCGTAAGTGCAGTGCTGTACGGAAACAGGGATACAGGGGAACAGGGGAGAGCGCAGCGTTAGTTAAACTTAATAACAGGATAAGGATTAATATTTATAAATACTGCGGTGAGTGGTGGGGCCCGATGTAAGAGTACAGTGACTGCACTGGGCCCGTCCCTAGTTCCGGACTCCAGCCCCTCCTTTCTCCCGGCTCATACATCACAGTCTGCGATGCTGCAGCATTGCAGACTGCAATGTAAAATAGAAGCACTCGCCCCATAAGACGCAGGGGGCGTCTTATGGAGCGGAAAATACGGTATATCGGATTCCCACTTTTTGCATATAATGCAGGTTTTGGGATTCTGCAGACATAGGGTGCGGGATTGAGGCAACTTCAACCTCTTTTGGTGATAAATTAGGGGACTCTTCGCGATTGGTCACACTCTCAGATCTATATAGGGCATTGTCTAGGAATTTTATAAAAGTAAAACCATCTACACTTGGGAAAATATTACAATGGATGCTGAGATTGGGCAGAAAATCTTGGAGGCCTGGTCTAAGATTTGTCAATGTGTCATCAGTAATACATTTTATTAAACATATAGTTATTGAAACATTTGTGGAAATCATATATATATATATATATATATATATATATATATTAGCAGCATTAAATCACACAGGAATAATATCCACAGATCTGTCACTAGTAGTACATATAGAAATTACAATTACTCCCCCAGGCTGTGGGTGTCAATGAGCCCCAGCCCTAGATAAATGAATAAAGTGCATAGTGCTTCAAAATAAATAAGTACATATAGGAGAGAATGCAGTAAGGTATACAGACCAAGACAGTCCTGGATCTTGTTTTGTGGTCGCTTTCTCAAGGGATAAGAGTGGTGTGCATTCACTAGCCATATATAGTCTGATGACTAGGTCAATTAGCAACACATGGAATCGTACAACCACCCACATTGGAGATAGGAGGAGGAAGTGTGGTTCGTTCCCGCGTGGAACGCACAGCGTCACTTCCGGTGCCTGCTGTGTCTCCGGACACCACACAAGGAAATCAATTGCATAGATGCATCCAATCAAAACAATATCAGATAGATACAGAAGGAAAATACCAGTCAAAAACAAACATGCTGAGGGGGAGCAGATCCTAGGCACTCCACGGAAGGCCACACTCACCAGATCGGATATCCGGTATGCGGTCCACCGTGGAGCGCATCACCCCCGGTCCACCCCCCACATCCTCTGCATCTCAGATGCATATGCCGGCAATCCCACGAGATTGTCAGCACGTGACCCCCACATGTGATTTCAACAAATATTTGAATAACTATATGTTTAATAAAATTTATTATTTTGTGCTATAATATTGCTGTCCTTGTGTTTTGTTGTTTTTGGGTATAAATTTGATGCTTTAACGGACAGCACCATACCAGGCGGTTTTTGCTCTGTGATTTGGGTGTAATGTATCATCAGTGAAAGATGGCGGGAAACATATTTCAAAATGATGCACAATGCCATTTATGGCTTCAACTTCCCAGCTTCTCCCAGATTTCCGAATGGCATCACCCATTGTCCTAAATGTAAAACACCGTCCATGGACTTCTGGCATGGCATATGGACATGTCCTCAGGTTTCTAAATTTTGGGAGACAGTAGTACTATATATTAAATCATATTGGTCAGTGGATCTTGCCTTGGAACCCCAATCATTGCTGTTCCATTATATTCGCTTGCCCACGCACCAATCTGTTGGCCAAACGAAGGTTCCTCGCTTTCTTCACTCCATACTACTAGTGGCCAAAAGAGTTTTATTGCATAATTGGCTTTCTAGTAGCATGCCAGGGATGTCCGTGGTGATCCCAGAGCTGAAACTACTACTGCAATATAAAAGGATTGAGGCAGAAAGGCATAAAGAAAGCTCTGCCTCCAAATTTTGGGGGAAATAGAAAACTTTCCTTCACACACATTTTAGCCCTGCTGACATATCCGATTTGGTCAAGCAGTTTCAATATACCTCCTGGTATCTTACCTCATCTCTTAGGGGCACCTTGGGTGCGCTTCATATATAACCTCACTCACCCCCATGTGATGTCTTCCCTCCCCTTTATTTACCTACCCCCAAATTGTTTACTGGTATTTAAACATTGTATTGTTGTAGCATTTATGAATCTTCAATAAGTCCTCAGTAATGTGAAATGCTCAGAGTTGGTATTGCATAATTTCTCGGGCACATGCTATTTAAGTTAATACTATGATATTGATCTGCCTTCAATAAATATAATTGAAAAAAAAAAAAAGAGACATAAAATTGTAAAAAATAGGGGAAAAAAACATATTAGTCCGTAAGAACCTGCTCTATAAAAATATCCCATGATCCACCCCGTCTGGTCAACACCGTAAAATATATATATATATATATATATATATATATATATAAATTTATATAATATAAATATAATATATATATAAATATAATTTTATATATATATATATATATATATATATATATAAACTGTGCTAAAAAATAACAAAAAATGTTTTGTCTCCTTTCGTCACAAAAACTGTAATACCAAGCAATCAAAAAGTCATATGTACCCAAAGATGATACCAATCAAACCATAATCTCATCCCACAAAAAATTAGTCCCTACATAAGATAATCAGCCCAAAAAAAAGGTATGGCTTTCAGAAAATGGAGACGCAAAAACATCTATTTTTGGTTTAAAAAATGCTTGTTTAAAACCAAAATATAAAAAATAGACATATTAGGCATCTCCGCATCCATAATGACCTGTTCTATAAAAATATCACATGAGCTAACTAGTCTAATGAACATTGTAAAATAAATAAATAAAAACTGCCCAAAAATTATTATCCACTTACATCTCAAAAAGTGTAATACCAAGTGACCAAAAGTAGTCTATACCCAAAAACACTGTAATACCAATCAAACCATCATCTCATCCAGCAAAAAAATGAGAACCTACATAAGGCCAAAAAATAAAAATAAATATGTCTTTCATAATATGTAGACATAAAAACATATTTTTTTGTTTCAAAATGCATTTATTGTTTAAAATCTAAATATATTTACAAATACAAACATTTTAGGTATTGCCGCATCCATAACAACCTGCTCTATAAAAATATCACCTGCGCTAACACATCTGGTGAACACTGTAAAAAAAAAAAACTTGCCAAAAAAATCATACATCACAAAAATTGTAATACCAAACATTCAATAAGTAGTATGTACACCCAAATAGTACCAATCAAATCATCGCCTCATGGCACAAAAACTGAGCCCATACATAATCACCCAAAAAATAAAAATAATATGGCTTTCATAAAAAGAAGACACAAAAACATGATTTTTTTTTCTAAAAATGCTTTATTATATTAAATTAAAACAAAATTAAAATTAAAATTAAAATACACGTATCTAATATCATTGCCTCCATAACAACATGCTCTATAAAAATAGCACATGATCTAACCTGTCAGGTGAACACTGTAAAAAACAAAAACTATGCCAGAGCAGCTGTTTTCTTGTTACCTTGCCTCACAAAAAGCATGATATAGAGCAAACAAAAGTCATATATACCACAAGATGGTACCAATAAAAGTTTCACCTTATCCTATAATTTCCAAAATGGGGTCACTTTTTTCAAGTTTCTACTCTAGGGGTGCATCAGGGGGTCTTTAAGTGTCGTATGGCAACTTAAAATTACCCCAGTTAAATCTGCCCTCTAAAATCCATATGTCGCTCCTTTCCTTCTGTGCCCTGTTGTGTGCCCATACAGCAGTTTACGACCACATGTGAGGTGTTTCTGTAAACTGCATAATCAGGGTAATAAATATTGAGTTTTATTTGGCTGTTAACTCTTAAACTCCTTTAATTCTTGTGAAACACCTAAAGGGTTAACAAAGTTTGTAAAAATCAGTTTGGAATACTTGAGGGGTGTAGTTTCTACTCATTTATGAGTGGTTTCCACTATGTAAGCCCCACAAAGTGACTTCATAACTGAAGTGGTCCTTAAAAAATGTGTTTCTAAAATTCTAAACCCTGTAAGATCCTAAAAAATTCAATTACATTTACAAAATGATGCAAACATGAACGTGGACATATGGGGAATGTAAGTTAATAACGCTCTTATGATGTATCACTATCTGCCTTAAAAGTAGAGAAATTCTAATTGAGAAAATTGCTAATTTTTCAACATTTTCTGTAAACTTTGGATTTTTTAATAAATAAAGGTGAATTATATTAAATATTATAATATATTTATAATATATATTTTATATAATAATATTAAATATTATATAAAATATATTACAATTTTTTCACTATCATGAAGTACAATGTTTTGCAAGAAAAACAATCTCAGAATGGTTTGGATAAGTAAAAACATTCTGGAGTTATCACCACATAAAGTAATACATGTCAAGCTTCCAAAAAATAGCCTTGTCCTTAAGGTGAAAAATGGCAAGGTCTTTAAGGTGTTTAAGTTGAAACTTTTATATTTTTTTTTCTTGATTTAGAACATAGGGGGAATCCAGCTACCCAGAGAGGTTGGACAGAAATGTGTGTGCTCCAGCAGTTACACAATTAGGAACCCCATGGAAGCACTACAGAGTGCTTCCGTGGGGTTTCTCTCCGTGCCTCCGACCCCCAAAAAATATTACATGTTTTATATTTCATGGTTCGGATGGATCACGGACCCATTCTAATGGAATGGGTGTGGATCTGTCTGTGGCAGCCACACGGATGTTGCTCATGCATTGGGAACCGCAGATTGCGGTCCCCAATGCACTGAATGGCCGGGGCATGGCCGTGTGCATGAGCCCTAAGGGTTCGTTCACGCGACCATGCCATATTTTGCAGACAAGAATAGGACAAGACTTATAATTTTTGCGGGGCCACGGAACGGAGCAACGGATGCGGACAGCACACAGAGTGATGTCTGCCTCTTTTGCAGTTATATAGTCACAGGATACCACCTGCCTTAAAACGTAGCCTTTATTATATAATGCATATAAAATAACAAACTCCCATTTAGAACAAACACACACAAAAAAGGAAAAAGAAAGAGCAAAAATTGACAATGTATAAATGGACCAGCGGTTAGTGCTCTGAACCAGGCTATATCTATATCTTGGTGGGATCCCTGAAGGACGTTGGATTTCGGGCAGGATGCTAGTTTCTAAAGCGGGCCTATCCCTAATTGTGGCCCTAAGATATTTATTCCTGCCTAATAAACAGAATGGCCACCCCGATAGGGGCGATCCCGTGTTCAGGAACCTCCTGTATTACCCTGGTGTATCCCTATTGGTAATGATTGCACTAAGTCTAATTGTAGTGTCCTAGCTGGTGACCTGGGCTAAATACAGAAAATAATAAAGATATATTCACAGGTTATTGCATCATACAGATACATGCTAGATCCAAAAAGTTGTTTCAGATTGAAAAAGAGAGGTATTTTTCTGATACACATTCAATATGGCTGCTTGACACTCTCAGTAGTGCCTAATTGTAGCACAGCCGTTCATTATGATGCCAAACGTATTATTGGTATATTTATAGTACCAACGCGTTTCGCCCATACCAATAACCTGGGCTCATCAGGGGATATATAATAGGCATCAATATTAACATGAACAGGACATAGTTTTCCTCATCATGGATGACAGTACAATAAGATTGTCACCAGTGTTAGGCTTTCAATATTTACAAGCCCTACACCACCAGTCCACACTCTTGGACGGTACAGTCAGGACCACACACATCTGGGTCAAAGCCCACACTTAAGGGATAGATTTATTCCCCCTCTAGACACAATCATCTAAACACATCACCATATCCATATATTCACTAGTAATGTATCTGCTCATGATACACAATAATGGTCATCTTAGTTCTTCCATGTGAAACCAAAACATGGATGTTAGTTATGATATTAATGGTACTTGCGTGCCCACAAATAACCATATGGGGTTGGTTAGGTACGTCCATGTGGTGATGTCGCAGCCCACCATACTCCGGCTTGACCAGTGATAATCAGCGCTGGTGCCCCATTGAATCCTGTGTGGAGTCCATCTTTTGCAGAGCTATTGAAATGAATGGATCCGTATATGGACCGTATGCAAAACGCAGAAAACGGCCCGTATACGGAACACAAAATACGTTTGTGTGAATTAGCCCTAAGATTGCATGCTTTAAAAATATATTTCTAAAATAACTGGCACTCTTTAGTGTAATGCCTTTATATCATCAAACACAGCAGTTTTGTACCAAATCATTCTTAGATGACATCTCTACAGTACGTTGTCCAACACATCTATTTAATAAGTGACAAGAAAATTATACTGTTTTATCAATTATTAAAAGCAGTTAATGTGCAAACCATCTTAAGAAAGACTCAGAAATGGAATATTTTGTTAGCAGCACTTCTCTATTCTTCTGAATGAGGAAGTGAGTTTACAAATTTCTTCTAAAGCTGCCTTGAAGTAGTTTCTATTCTTTGTTACATTTTTATTGAAAGTAAGTGTGCACACAAATGTGCAGGGATTTACAAACACAGTTAAAGGGGTTATCCAATTTTCAAACAGCCCCCCCCCCATGCAGCCAATGGCCGGAGGAGACAGGGACGAGCCTCCCTAGAGTTCATCCGTGTACAGGGAGAAGCAGCAGCGGCGGTGCGGGGACCAGGAGCAGCGCTGGGAGCGGGGAGCAGGGCAGGTATATTACCTGTGAGGGTCCTGGCACATGTTTGAGAAATTGGATAACCCCTTTAAGGACTTATACAAAAATAAAAAAATCTATCTATGAAGTGAAAACTAGTAAAATCTAGACATATATGAAGATGTTTCTAATCAAACATCTGGCAACATTTAAAGGGGTTATCCGGGCTTTTACTAGTGATGACCTATCCTCAGGATAGGTGGGTGTCTGACATTGATCACCTGTATGAGAATATAGCATGTATAGTGCAAACATGTTGTCTCCCATCTCTCTGCCTGCTCACCACTGCTATCTATGGCAAAGACCATAGACCACAGCGGGAGGGAAGAGAGAAAGGAGATGGCATGTGTGCACGGCGTGCCCTGTCTCCTCATACAGTTGATCACCTGGATGTTGGACACCCGCCAATCTGAAATTGATGACCTATCCTGAGGATATATTAAGATGTCCAGATTATTATTTTCAGATTATTAGTGGGCATATGCTCTCATTTGTTCATTTGTCATCCTGTGTAATATATCAATGAGATAATTTGTAGTGGATTATACCACTTATTTTATATCTGAATCTTTTCCCTTTATACAGTTCTAGTGGATTTATATATGCAGCTATACAGATATTTATTACAGTACATAGCAAAATGTAATTGACAATGTGACTATGCATATCCTATGATATAGCTAGTTCTCGTATTTTCCTGGGGGCGCCACAACACCTTGTATCCAATTTGTATTTAACAATAAAATTATATTAGCTACAAATTACTATGTAGCGGGCGCAATGACAGGGAACAGCGATCACGCCCCCCAACCCGCCTTTATTGAACTACTTAGATGCTGCGTTCATCGCTGATCACAGCATCTGACATTAAAATTTAGGCCTTTCACTGGTTAATCAAGTTTAATCAATCAAATATAAATGCAACACTTTCAGTTTTGCTCCCATTTTGTATCAGCTGAACTCAAAGATCTGAAACATTTTCTACATACACAAATGACCAATTACTCTCAAATATTCACAAATCTGTCTAAGGTCTCATGCACATGACCGTTGTTTCATTCCGTGTCCGTTGTTCCATTTTTCGAGATTTTCTGCGGACCCATTGACTTTCAATGGGTCCGTTGAAAACTCGGCTACTGCACCGTTTGTCATCCGCGTCCGTGATCCGTGGTTCCAGTCCGATAAAAAAATATAACCTGTCCTATTTTTTTCGCCGAAAACGATTTGCAGACCCATTTAAGTCAATGGGTCCATGAAAAAACGCAGAGGCACACAAGATTGTCATCCGCGTCCGCGTCTGTTTTTTTCCTATCATTTGCATGGCAAACTTGACTTAGACATTTTTTTTTTTACTTTCCTTCATGTCTGGTGATCCTCCAAAAATAAAGGAAGACACACGGAAACAAAAACGGAAACGGATCACGGAACCCCATTTTGCAGACTGAGAAAAACAACTGTCGTGTGCATGATGCCTTAAGCTATGTTAGTGAGCACTTCTCGTTTGCCAAGATAATCTATCCCACCTCACAGGTGGTTACAAGACAGCATAAATATTGCACAGGTGTGCCTTAGACTGCCAACAATAAAAGGACACTCTGAAATATGCACAGTTTTGCCTTAAAAGTCAGTATCTGGTGCGGCCACCATTTGCCTCATGCAGTGCAACACATCACCGTTGCATAGAGTTGATCAGGTTGCTGATTGTGGCCTGTGGAATGTTGGTCCACTCCTCTTCAATAGCTGTGCGAAGTTGCAGAATATTGGAAGAAACTTGATCCACTATTCTTTCAGTAAAGTAATACTTCCTGATATTAATTTTAAAACTTTGCCCCTCTAATTTAAAACTTTGCAATTCATGTACTAGTTTAGTAGCTCTTCTCTGAACTCTCTCCAAAGTATCAATATCCTTCTGGAGATATTGTCTCCAGTACTGCTGACAATACTCCAAATGAGATCTCACTAGTGCTCTGTAGAGCGGCATGAGCACCACCCTATTTCTAATGTTCCTGCTGCTCTATGACATTGTCTGCCTACCTTTAAGTCTTCTGAAATAATGACCCCTAAATCCCTTTCCTCAGATACTGAGGTTAGGACTGTATCACTGATTTTACATTCTGCTCTTGGGTAACGAACACCTGGATGTTCCGGTTCGAGAGGTTCGGCCGAACTTCCCGGAAATGTTCATGTTCGGGATCCGAACCCGACCCGAACTTCGTCCCGAACCCGAACCCCATAGAAGCCTATGGTGACCCGAACTTTTTGGCACTAAAAAGGCTGTAAAATAGCCCAGGAAAGGGCTAGAGTGCTGCAAAAGGCAGCAAAATGGAGTTAAATCCCCTGCAAACAAATGTGGATAGGGAAATGAATAAAAATATAAATAAAATAAATAAAAATTAACCAATATCAAATGGAGAGAGGTCCCATAACAGAGATTCAGGCTTCATGTCAGCAGAGAATCAGTCTTCATGTCATAGCAGAGAATCATGCTTCACGTCACCCAACATTGCAACAGTCCATTGTCATATAATTTAGACCCCGGCACCCAGACAGAGGAGAGAGGTCCCATAAAAGAGATTCAGGCTTCAGGTCAGCAGAGAATCAGTCTTCATGTCATAGCAGAGAATCAGGCTTCACGTCACCCAACACTGGAACAGTCCATTGTCAGATATTTAGGCCCTGGCACCCAGGCAGAGGAGAGAGGTCACATAACAGAGATTCAGGCTTCATGTCAGCAGAGAATCAGTCTTCATGTCATAGCAGAGAATCATGCTTCACATCACCCAACACTGGAACAGTCGATTGTCAGATATTTAGGCCCCGGCACCCAGGCAGAGGAGAGAGGTCACATAACAGAGAATCTGGCTTCATGTCAGCAGAGAATCGGTCTTCATGTCATAGCAGAGAATCATGCTTCACGTCACCCAAGACTGGAACAGTCCATTGTCAGATATTTAGGCCCCGGCACCCAGACAGAGAAGAGATGTCCCATAACAGAGATTCAGGCTTCATGTCAGCGACTCAGCAAAGAATCAGTCTTCATGTCATAGCAGAGAATCATGCTTCACGTCACCCAACACTGGAACAGTCCATTGTCATATAATTTAGGCCCCTGCATCCAGACAGAGGAGAGAGGTCTCATAACAGAGATTCAGGCTTCATGTCAGCGACTCAGCAGAGAATCAGTCTTCATGTCGTAGCAGAGAATCATGCTTCACGTCACCCAACACTGGAACAGTCCATTGTCAGATATTTAGACCCCAGCACCCAGGCAGAGGAGAGAGGTCCCATAACAAAGATTCAGGCTTCATGTCAGCAGAGAATCAGTCTTCATGTCATAGCAGAGAATCATGCTTCACGTCACCCAACATTGGAACAGTCCATTGTCATATAATTTAGGCCCCGGCACCCAGACAGAGGAGAGAGGTCACATAACAGAGATTCAGGCTTCATGTCAGCGACTCAGCAGAGAATCAGTCTTCATGTCATAGCAGAGAATCATGCTTCACGTCACCCAACATTGGAACAGTCCATTGTCATATAATTTAGGCCCCGGCACCCAGACAGAGGAGAGAGGTCACATAACAGAGATTCAGGCTTCATGTCAGCGACTCAGCAGAGAATCAGTCTTCATGTCATAGCAGAGAATAATGCTTCACGTCACCCAACATTGGAACAGTCCATTGTCATATAATTTAGGCCCCAGCACCCAGACAGAGGAGAGAGGTCCCATAACAGAGATTCAGGCTTCATGTCAACGACTCAGCAGAGTATCAGTCTTCATGTCATAGCAGAGAATCATGCTTCACGTCACCCAACACTGGAACAAGCCACTGTTAGATATTTTTAGGCCCCGGCACCCAGACAGAGGAGAGGTTCATTCAACTTTGGGTTGCCCCGCAATATAATGATAAAATGAAAATAAAAATAGGATTGAATGAAGAAGTGCCCTGGAGTGCAATAATATATGGTTAAGGGGAGGTAGTTAATGTCCATGCCTGGTTCATTTTTATGAACGTCAGCTTGTCCACATTGGCTGTAGACAGGCGGCTGCGTTTGTCTGTAATGACGCCCCCTGCTGTGCTGAATACACGTTCAGACAAAATGCTGGCCGCCGGGCAGGCCAGCACCTCCAAGGCATAAAAGGCTAGCTCTGGCCACGTGGACAATTTAGAGACCCAGAAGTTGAATGGGGCCGAACCATCAGTCAGTACGTGGAGGGGTGTGCACACGTACTGTTCCACAATGTTAGTGAAATGTTGCCTCCTGCTAACACGTTGCGTATCAGGTGGTGGTGCACTTAGCTGTGGCTTGTTGACAAAACTTTTCCACATCTCTGCCATGCTAACCCTGCCCTCAGAGATGCTGGCCGTGACACAGCTGCGTTGGAGACCTCTTGCTCCTCCTCTGCCTTCGCCTTGGGCTTCCACTTGTTCCCCTATGACATTTGGGAATGCTCTCAGTAGCGCATCTACCAACGTGCGCTTGTACTCGCGCATCTTCCTATCACGCTCCAGTGCAGGAAGGAAGGTGGGCACATTGTCTTTGTACCGTGGATCCAGCAGGGTGGCAACCCAGTAGTCCGCACATGTTAAAATGTGGGCAACTCTGCTGTCGTTGCGCAGGCACTGCAGCATGTAGTCGCTCATGTGTGCCAGGCTGCCCAGAGATAAGGACAAGCTGTCCTCTGTGGGAGGCGTATCGTCATCGTCCTGCGTTTCCCCCCAGCCACGCACCAGTGATGGGCCCGAGCTGCGTTGGGTGCCACCCCGCTGTTCCTCCTCCTCATTCTCGTCCTCCTCGTCCTCCAGTAGTGGGCCCTGGCTGGCCACATTTGTACCTGGCCTCTGCTGTTGCAAAAAACCTCCCTCTGAGTCACTTCGAAGAGACTGGCCTGAAAGTGCTAAAAATGACCCCTCTTCCTCCTCCTCCTCCTCCTCCTGGGCCACCTCCTCTTCCATCATTGCCCTAAGTGTTTTCTCAAGGAGACATAGAAGTGGTATTGTAACGCTGATAACGGCGTCATCGCCACTGGCCATGTTGGTGGAGTACTCGAAACAGCGCAACAGGGCACACAGGTCTCGCATGGAGGCCCAGTCATTTTTGGTGAAGTGGTGCTGTTCCGTAGTGCAACTGACCCGTGCGTGCTGCAGCTGAAACTCCACTATGGCCTGCTGCTGCTTGCACAGTCTGTCCAGCATGTGCAAGGTGGAGTTCCACCTGGTGGGCACGTCGCATATGAGGCGTTGAGCGGGAAGGCCGAAGTTACGCTGTAGCGCAGACAGGCGAGCAGCGGCAGGATGTGAATGCCGGAAGCGCGAACAGACGGCAAGGGGTGTGCGTCAAACCGGCTAGTCCCAGAGCTGCAACGAGATTTCGCCCATTATCGCACACCACCAGGCCGGGCTTGAGGCTCACCGGCAGAAACCACTCGTTGGTCAGTTGTTCTATACCCCGCCTAACTCCTGTGCGGTGTGGGGCCTGTCCCCCAAACATATGAGTTTCAGAATGGCCTGCTGACATTTACCCCAGGCTGTGCTGAAGTTGGTGGTGAAGGTGTGTGGCTGACTGGATGAGCAGGTGGAAGAAGAGGAGGAGAAAGCCGAGTAGGAGGAGGAGGCAACAGGAGGCAAAGAATGTTGCCCTGCGATCCTTGCCGGCCGAAGGACGTGCGCCAAACAGCTCTCTGTCTGGGGCCCAGCGGCCACTACATTTACCCAGTGTGCAGTTAGTGAGATATAGCGTCCCTGGCCGTGCTTACTGGTCCACGTATCTGTGGTTAGGTGGACCTTGCCACAGATGGCGTTGCGCAGTGCACACTTGATCTTATCGGATACTTGGTTGTGCAGGGAAGGCACGGCTCTCTTGGAGAAGTAGTGCCGGCTGGGAACAACATACTGTGGGACAGCAAGCAACATGAGCTGTTTGAAGCTGTCTGTGTCCTCCAGCCTAAATTACAGCATTTCATAGGCCAGTAGATTAGAAATGCTGGCATTCAGGGCCAGGGATCGAGGGTGGCTAGGTGGGAATTTACGCTTTCTCTCAAATGTTTGTGGGATGGAGAGCTGAGCGCTGTTGTGTGACATGGTTGAGATGCTTGGTGACGGAGGTGGTGGTGTTGGTGGTACATCCCCTGTTTGCTGGGCGGCAGGTGCCAACGTTCCTCCAGAGACGGAGGAAGAGGCGGAGGCGACAGCAGCAGAAGAGGCGGAGGCGGCAGCAGCAGAAGAGGCCGAGGCGGCAGCAGCAGAAGAGGTAGCAGGGGGAGCCTGAGTGACTTCCTTGTTTTTAAGGTGTTTACTCCACTGCAGTTCATGCTTTGCATGCAGGTGCCTGGTCATGCAGGTTGTGCTAAGGTTCAGAACGTTAATGCCTCGCTTCAGGCTCTGATGGCACAGCGTGCAAACCACTCGGGTCTTGTCGTCAGCACATTGTTTGAAGAAGTGCCATGCCAGGGACTCCTTGAAGCTGCCTTTGGGGTGCTCGGTCAGATGGCGGCGGTCAGTAGCAGGCGGAGTCTCTTGGCGGCAGGTGTTTTGCTTTTGCCCACTGCTCCCTCTTTTGCTACGCTGTTGGCTCGGTCTCACCACTGCCTCTTCCTCCGAACTGTGAAAGTAAGTGGCACAACCTTCATTCCATGTGGGGTCTATGACCTCATCATCCCCTGCATCGTCTTCCACCCGGTCTTGATCCCTGACCTCCTGTTCAGTCTGCACACTGCAGAAAGATGCAGCAGTTGGCACCTGTGTTTCGTCATCATCAGAGACGTGCTGAGGTGGTATTCCCATGTCCTCATCATCAGGAAACATAAGTGGTTGTGCGTCAGTGCATTCTGTGTCTTCCACCGCTGGGTAAGGGCTAGGTGGATGCCCTTGGGAAACCCTGCCAGCAGAGTCTTCAAACAGCATAAGAGACTGCTGCATAACTTGAGGATAAGACAGTTTCCCTGGTATGCATGGGGATGATGTGACAGACTGATGGGCTTGGTTTTCAGGCGCCATCTGTGCGCTTTATGCAGAAGACTGGGTGGGAGATAATGTGAACGTGCTGGATCCACTGTCGGCCACCCAATTGACTAATGCATGTACCTGCTCAGGCCTTACCACCCTTAGAACGGCATTGGGCCCCACCAAATATCGTAAATTCTGGCGGCTACTGGGACCTGAGGTAGTTGGTACACTAGGACGTGTGGCTGTGGCAGAATGGCCACGTCCTCTCCCTGCACCAGAGGGTCCACTAACACCACCACGACCATGTCCACGTCCCTTACTAGATGTTTTCCTTATTGTTACCGTTCACCACAATAACAAAAATATTATTTGGCCAAATGTATTGAATTCAAATTCAGGCCTTTTTTTACAGACACCTAACACTATCTGGCTATCTATTTAGGTACCGTATTACACTAATACAGGCACAGCAGTAACAACAGATTTAGCTGAATATAAATTGCAGGCCTAGTATTTAGGCGCTGGATGACAGGTATACGTTTACGGACAGAATTAGACTTGGAAATGCACGGTAGCTTGTGTGTGAAGTTATTGAGAATGACCCTATCAGCACCTTGAATCTAATATACCCTTTTATGGATAGAATTAAAGTAGGCCTGATACAGCAGAAACCACTAATTTAGAGAATTGCTAAGTTGGGAATTGTATTTCAACCCAGAACAAAAACTGTGCTTTGACGGACACAAAATAACTTGACCAGCTACAGCAATAACCACAGATTTAGCTGAATATAAATTTGAGGCCTATTATTTAGGCGCTGGGTGACAGGTATACGTTTACGGACAGAATTAGACTTGGAAATGCACGGTAGCGTGTGAAGTTATTGTGGATGACCCTATCAGCACCTTGAATCTAATATACCCTTTTATGGATAGATTTAAAGTAGGCCTGATACAGCAGAAACCACTAATTTAGGGAATTGCTAAGTTGGGAATTGTATTTCAACCCAGAACAAAAATATATCCTTTGCCAGACAGCAGACAGTATTACAATTGGCTGGCCACAGCTGAAACACCAGATTTAGGGTACTGCTATTTTGGCAATTGTATTTCACCCCTCAATAAAATAGCAAGCACAGCCAAGCCCCTGATGTAGGATATAGCAAAAAAATAACCACACTATTGCTGGTTAAATGGACTTGGTGGCAGCTTGCCCCTGATGTAGGATATAGCAAAAAAAAAAAAACACACTATTGATGGTTAAATGGACTTGGTGGCAGCTTGCCCCTGAAGTAGGATATAGCCAAAATATAACCACACTATTGATGGTTAAATAGACTTGGTGGCAGCTTGTGCTGGCGCACCACAAGACACAAAATGGCCGCCGATCACCCCAGAAAAAAGTGACTGAAAAACGCTCTGGGCAGCCTAAAAACAGTGAGCAATTGAATAGCAGCAGTTCAATGATCCACAGCTGTAGATCGATCACTGACTTAAGTGTTTTGGAGGAGTTAATCACTGCCTAATCTCGCCCTAACAGTCGCAGCTGCAACCTCTCCCTACACTGATCAGAGCAGAGTGACGTGCGGCGCTACGTGACTCCAGCTTAAATAGAGGCTGGGTGACATGCTGCACTGGCCAATCACAGCCATGCCAATAGTAGGCATGGCTGTGACGGCCTCTGGGGGCAAGTAGTATGACGCTTGTTGATTGGCTGCTTTGCAGCCTTTCAAAAAGCGCCAAGAAAACGACGAACACCGAACCCAAACCCAGACTTTTACCAAAATGTTCGGGTTCGGGTCCGTGTCACGGACACCCCAAAATTCGGTACGAACCCGAACTATACAGTTCGGGTTCGCTTATCTCTACTCTTGGGTTTTTACTACCCAAGGGGTATTATCTTGCATTTATCAACATTAAATTGTAGTTGCCAGAATTTTGACTATTCCTCTAGTTTTATTAAATCCTTTTCCATTTGGTGTTTCCCTCCAGGAACATCAACCCTGTTACAAATCTTTGTGCCATCAGCAAAAAGACAGACCTTAAAATTGAGGCGTTCTGCAATTTTGCTGATAAAGATATTAAACAATATGGGTCCCAGAACAGATCCCTGAGGTACCCCACTAGTATCAAGACCATGGTCTGAATATACTCCATTGACTACAAACCTCTATTGTCTGTCCCTCAGCCACTGCCTAATCCATTTAACAATATGGGAGTCCAAGCTCAAAGACTGCAATTTATTAATAAGCCTTCTATGTGGGACAGTATCAAAAGCCTTACTAAAGTCTAGATAAGCGATGTCTACTGCACCTCCGCCATATATTATTTTAGTCACCCAATAAAAAAACAAAAAAACAATAAGATTAGTTTGACATGATCTCCCTGAAGTAAACCCATGCTGTTTTTCATCTTTCAATCCATGGGATTTTAGATGTTCCACAATCCTCTCCTTAAGTATGGTTTTCATTAATTTCCCCACAATTGATGTCAGGCTTACTGACTTATAGTTCCCCAATTCCTCCCTACTACCTTTCTCGTGAATGAGCACAACATTTGCTAATTTCCAATCTTCTGGGACGACTCCTGTTACCAGTGATTGGTTAAATTAATCTTTTAATGGTATCCCATCAGGCCCCGGTGATTTATTTGTATTCATTTTAGACAGCTGACTAAGAACCTCTTCCTCTGGCCTACATGCATCAAAATATTCATAAGTTTTCCTCCCTAACTGAGGTCCCTTTCCTTTATTTTACTTTGTAAAAACTGAACAGAAGTATTCATTGAGGCAGTCAGCTAGTTCTTTATCTTCTTCCATATACCTTCCTACTTTTGATTTTATTTGGTAATTACCTTTTTACATTTATGTATCTGAAGAATGTCTTATCACCTTTTTCAACTGGATGAGCTCATTTCTCTTCTACTAGTGCTTTAGAAGCTCTTATGACTTGCTTGGTCTCTCTCTGCCTAATCTTATAATTTTCCCCGTCATCCTTGTTTATAATTACTAAATGCTATCTTTTTGTTTTTAATTATTTTGGCCACTTCTACTGAGTACCACAGTGGTCTCTTCCTTTTTTTGCTTTCACTGTCAAGCCTAATGCAAATATCTGTTGCCTTTAATAGTGCCACTTTTAAGTAGTCCCATTTCTCCTGGACTCCATTGAAACTGTTCCAATCTGATAGGGACTCGTATACCACTAATCTAATTTTAGAAAAGTCAGTTTTTCTAAAATCATTGCACGGGCAACAGCTCTGGTAGACATTCCTGCAGTCATCATGCCAATTGCACGCTCCCTCAAATGTGGCAACATCTGTGGCATTGGGCTGTGTGATCAAACTGCACATTTCAGAGTGTCCTTTTATTGTGGGAAACCTAAGGCACACCTGTGCAATATCCTTGCTGTCTAATCAGCAACTTGTTATGCTACACCTTTGAGGTTGGAAGGATTAACTCGGCAAATGAGAAGTGCTCATTTAGACAGATTTGTGAACAAAATTTGTGAGTAATGGGTCTTCACTTGACAGAAAAGAACAAGTGATTATGTGGTTGGAGGTATATTAGACGGTCACTAAATAGCAATTTTACTATAGTTCAGTGGAGTACAGGCCCCAAAAATTAGGAATTCACGTGACAGAAAATAACAAGTGATTATGTGGCTGAAGGTATATTAGGCGGTCACTGGTTAACAATTTTACTGTAGGCCAGTACAGGCCCCAAAAATTAGGAATTCACCTGACAGAAAATAACAATTATTATGTGGCTGGAGGTATATTATACGGTCATTTGATATCTATTTTACTGCAGGCCAGTGCAAATATATTTCAAATACATATCTTTAATAGAACTAAAAATATAAAATTGGTTTAAAAAAAAAGGCTAATGAAATTCCCCTCTTGAATAAACCCCAAATGATAATAGGTAAAATTCGATAGCACTTGGTTGTCACATGTGTTGAATTCCTCCGAGGCCCCAACAATTAGGCGTTCACCGTACAGAAAAGATCAAGTGATTATGTGGCTGGAGGTATATTAGACGGTCAATGGGTATAAATTTTATTCCAGGCCAGTGGACTACAGGCCCAAAATTTTTTTAATTTACCATACAGAAAACATCAAGTGATTATGTGACTGGAGGTATATTAGACGGTCATTGGATATCGATTTTACTGCAGGCCAGTATAACGATTTTACTGTTGGCCAGTTAGATTATGTGGCTGGAGGTATATTAGACGGTCATTGGATATCAATTTTACTGCAGGCCAGTACAAATATATGTCAAATACATATGTTTAAAAGAACAAAAAATATAAAATTGTGCCAGGTCTGGCCATAGTTCAAGCCTGCACACCCAGTAGTCCAGGGGTTCCTCGCTTCTCAGAGCGTCCACATCGGCCGTTAACCTGATATAGTCGGACACCTGTCGGTCTAGGCTTTCTCTGAGGCTGGATCCAGAGGGAGGCTGTCGATGGGTTGGCTGCAAGAATGATCTCATATCCGAATTGACCAACACATCTTCAAACCACCCTCTTCTTGCAGGTGCGGTAAGATTGGTAACTGTTTCGTTGTGGGTGGAAATTCCACTGCCAGGGCCCGCAACAGCAGAATGCAGCATCTCTCGCAGAAAGGCCTGGAAGAGACAGGATGTGGAGCGCCAGGATTGTGGCTTTGTGGGTTATTACGGTGTTCCTCCCACTAGGCTCGGTGATGGGAGGCCAGTCTTAAGGCAGTCGTCCCTAGATGAGTGTTGGGCTTACTGCGACTTATACGTTGACAGCACAGGTTGCAGATGGCAACATTATTGTCAGCAGCTGACACATAAAAAAAAAAAAAAAAACACACTGCAGAGTGCAAAATGTAACCATGCATGGTGGATGGCTCGCTCCAGATACATTTGAAGTCTGCTTTTTGCCTCCTGTGCACTGCGAGTTTTGCCTCCTTCATCTGAATTCAGATGCTTTGATTCGCTCAGCATTACTGCTGTAAATAACTGACCAAATAACTGAAGTGTCAACTTAGCCTTACTTAGTCTTATTTTTACTTTTTATCTTCTATTGCAGTTTTCATCTCAAGCAGCTAATGGTAGGTAGTGCTCTGTCCTGGTAGTGTCTCTATTATTTGGATCATCCAAACTGGATTTCTATCCAGTCTGATAGATATTCATACCCCAGCCATCAGTCCATTAGTCCATCTAGCCATCAATTTATAAACTAGCTAGTTCCCCCATTTTTGAATCTGGGGAAGCCTACTATGTACCATCTTTCAGTAAGTGAATATACAGTATATATAAATAGGCTAGTAACTTACGGACACAGGTATATTTATCTGATAGAGTTTTGTACCTATATCAGTTGCAGAGATTAATGAAGGGGTGTTTCCAACCTCTTGGACCTTACCTTCTATCTCAGGGATCAGCACCTTCGACACTCCAGATGCTGTGAAAGTACAAATCCCAGCAAGCATGCACAACTATTCGGCTGTTCATGTAAGTCTCATAGAGGTGAAAGGAGGATTTTGGGTGTTGTAGTTTTAGAACAGCTGGAGTTGCTGAACCCTGTTCTATCTTATGAACATTACTTCATGGGCATTACTTTATGTTTGCCACCAGTACTCCAAGTAGGTTGTATTTATTCTCTTTAAAGGGACTAATGATAACAATTGTGTATAAATATATATATATATATATATATATATATATATATATATATATATATACAGTACAGACCAAAAGTTTGGACACACCTTCTCATTCAAAGAGTTTTCTTTATTTTCATGACTATGAAAATTGTAGATTCACACTGAAGGCATCAAAACTATGAATTAACACATGTGGAATTATATACTTATCAAAAAAGTGTGAAACAACTGAAAATATGTCATATTCTAGGTTCTTCAAAGTAGCCACCTTTTGCTTTGATTACTGCGTTGCACACTCTTGGCATTCTCTTGATGAGCATTAATAGGTAGTCATCTGAAATGGTTTTTACTTCACAGGTGTGCCCTTTCAGGTTTAATAAGTGGGATTTCTTGCCTTATAAATGGGGTTGGGACCAGCAGTTGCATTGTGGAGCAGTCAGGTGGATACACAGCTGATAGTCCTACTGAATAGACTGTTAGAATTTGTATTATGGCAAGAAAAAAGCAGCTAAGTAAAGAAAAACGAGTGGCCATCATTACTTTAAGAAATAAAGGTCAGTCAGTCCGAAAAATTGGGAAAACTTTGAAAGTGTCCCCAAGTGCAGTCACAAAAACCATCAAGCGCTACAAAGAAACTGGCTCACATGCGGACCGCCCCAGGAAAGGAAGACTCTGCTGCGGAGGATAAGTTCATCCGAGTCACCAGCCTCAGAAATCACAGGTTAACAGCAGCTCAGATTAGAGATCAGGTCAATGCCACACAGAGTTCTAGCAGCAGACACATCTCTAGAACAACTGTTAAGAGGAGACTGTGTGAATCAGGCCTTCAGGGTAGAATATCTGCTAGGAAACCACTGCTAAGGACAGGCAACAAGCAGAAAATACTTGTTTGGACTAAAGAACACAAGGAATGGACATTAGACCAGTGGAAATCTGTGCTTTGGTCTGATGAGTACAAATTTGAGATCTTTAGTTCCAACCACTGTGTCTTTGTGCGACGCAGAAAAGGTGAACGGATGGACTCTACATGCCTGGTTCCCACCGTGAAGCATGGAGGAGGAGGTGTGATGGTGTGGGGGTGCTTTGTTGGTGACACTGTTGGGGATTTATTCAAAATTGAAGGCATACTGAACCAGCATGACTACCACAGCATCTTGCAGCGGCATGCTATTCCATCCGGTTTGCGTTTAGTTGGACCATCATTTATTTTTCAACAGGACAATGACCCCAAACACACCTCTAAGGGCTATTTGACCATGAAGGATAGTGATGGGGTGCTGCGCCAGATGACCTGGCCTCCACAGTCACCGGACCTGAACCCAATCGAGATACTTTGGGGTGAGCTGGACCACAGAGTGAAGGCAAAAGGGCCAACAAGTGCTAAGCATCTCTGGGAACTCCTTCAAGACTGTTGGAAGACCATTTCAGGTGACTACCTCTTGAAGCTCATCAAGAGAATGCCAAGAGTGTGCAAAGCAGTAATCAAAGCAAAAGGTGGCTACTTTGAAGAACCTAGAATATTACATATTTTCAGTTGTTTTATACTTTTTTGATAAGTATATAATTCCACATGTGTTAATTCATAGTTTTGATGCCTTCAGTGTGAATTTACAATTTTCATAGTCATGAAAATAAAGAAAACTCTTTGAATGAGAAGGTGTGTCCAAACTGTTGGTCTGTACTGTATCATATACATATATATATATATATATATATATATATATATATATATATATATATGTTGTGACATAGTGAGGGGTTGTGTCTGGCAAGGCAGGTATTTTCCTCCCAGCATGTGCGGCTGAGCAGGTTTCCAGCCAGTTGAGGTCAAATACCGGACTGGAGGTTAAGTGCCAGTCCGGGTTTTGGCAGCAACTGGCAGCTGGGCTCAGCAGAGATGACTCTGTTTTTGGGATCTAAAGCTTTGTGCCATGCTGGAGGGATGATAGTTGCACGCTGGGGAAACAGGACCCATAAAGCCTGCCGTGGACTACTGGAGGCAGAAGTGCCAGCAAGTTGACTTGTGTTATATGAACTTTCCATTGTGTGTGAATTAACACAAAGACTGCAAAGTTACGAGCTGTTTTGTGCAATTGCATCAAGTGTGAATAAACACTGACGTTTTGAGTTAAGAACTTGTATTTTGCCTCTGTACTGCGCCTGCTTACCCTATATACCAGTGCAAAACCCCACAATTGGTGGAGGATGTGTGCAAGAGCAGTGAGGCTGGCGTGAATGCTGATATTTTTGTTTTCAGCATTTTTCAGGCACAGTTGCATGTCGTACATTAAACCAGCTGTATTACAATCAGTGCCCTACGACAAAATGGAGGCTGTTGTGAAGGCCCTCATGGAAACCTGCAGCAATGCGAGGCTAATAAGCTGCAGCAGGAGACTAACCAGTTGCTGCTACAACATGTGATGGCTTTGCAGACAGCAGGAGCAACCCTGTGCATCCATGATGCCCAGAAAGCAGTCCGTGCCGCGATTCCTAGGATGATCAACACAGACAACATTGAAACCTATCTGGCGATGTATGAGAAAGTAGCCATCAGGGAAAAGCTACCCCGTGACCAGAGGGCTGAGATTGTCGCTCCATTCCTGGCATCCGATTCCCAGCGGGTGTATTTCGACTTGCCAGACAATCAAGCAACCGACTACCAAAAAGTAAAGGGTGAGATTTTGGCAATACTGGGCGTGAATGTGTTGGTCCGGGCCCAGCGGGTACATCAGTGGGGGTTTAACCCGGCTGAGTCTGCGAGGACCCAGTATTATGACTTACTCCACCTCTCGCAAAAGTGGCTACAGCCTGATAAGCTGAGTCCCACGGCTATGCTAGATAGACTATTAGCTGATATGCTCTCGGGGGGCTCTGCCACCCCCTCTCCAGCACTGGATCGGCCAGGTGTCTCCTGGCAACGACCTAATAATTGTGGACCTGGTGGAGCACTACAAGGCTACTAAGACTGTAATAGGGGGTTCTTTTGGGAGGGGGGCAGTCAAACACCATAAATCTCTATCCCAGTACCAACCAAACCCACCCAGGCTGTACCCTCTACGGACCTGGCTACAATAGTCTACTGACGGTGTCAGGAGGTGGGCCATATAAGAGCTGACTGTCCCCATCAGGTAGAAGCCATAAATACTAACTATGGCTACCATCAGTCACTATATGCCAGGAAGCTGTGTGCAGCAGGTAACCCAAAAACTCTAAACCACCTGTGCAAGGTGGAGGTAGGAGACACTCCAGCGGAGATTCTGCTGGACTCAGGGAGTCTGGTGACTTTAGTAAGGGCTCCCCTGATATGGTCAGCGGACTATGCTGGCCAGAAAGTCGGGGTCATGTGCATCCATGGAGACTTAAAAGAAAATCCCACCACCCTGTTGTCTCTAACCACAGGGGCTGGCATATGGACTCTCAAAATGGCAGTTGCCCCAAATTTCCACTACAAACTTATAATAGGGAGAAGCTTCCCAGGCTTCCCGGCACTGTGGCCTGCTATAACAGTGACTGACACCCATGAGACATGGGTAATCCTAGCAGAGTGGCCCGACTCAGGGGGAGATCAGAACCCTGGGAACCTGAGACTTTACGGCCAGCAATAGGGGTGACCGCCACTTCGGTGGAAGAGGGGGAGACAACCCCACTAAGTGTGATGGTGGGAGACATGGAGGACTTGCAGCCGGGTCCAGAATTGGCAGACCTTATTGTCTCCAAGGATAATTTTGGTACCGCCCAATGCCGGCACCCAACCCTATCCCGAGCCTGGTAAATGTGTTAATAGTATATGGTGAACCACAACATCCTGGGGCAGAGTCAGTGTTTCCACGTTTTGTGGTTTATCGGGATATGTTGTATCAGGTAAACCAACTACGGGGTGAGCCTATTGAACAGTTAGTGGTCCCCAAGGCTTATAGTAACATAGTAACAAAGAACATAGGGCCGAAAAAAGACATTTGTCCATCCAGTTCGGCCTGTTATCCTGCAAGTTGATCCAGAGGAAGGCAAAAAAAAAAATGCTCCTCCTACTTCATTCATAAAGTGGGAGGAGCAGGTGCGTGACGTCAGTGAGTTGCGCTGCCGCCCGGCCTGCTACTGAGTTTGTGAGTACAGAGAGCTCAGAGGGAGAGGATCGCAGAGGATTTCAAGTTGTTCACATATGAATATTAGTATTACAGTGAGCGGGGCCCGGTGTAATAGAATACAGTGACTGCACCGGGCCCCGCTGCCATTACAACACCAGATGCCGACCCCCAGACCCTGTATTGGGGATCATTCACTCACAGGGACACTGTTATGGCGGGATCTGTGGATGACACATATATAGCATAAGGTGCTATATATGTGTCACCCACAGATCCCCCCCCACAATAGTGTCATCCACAGATCCCCACAACAGTGCCTTCCACAGAGCCCCATAACAGTGCCATCCACAGAGCCCCATAACAGTGCCATCCACAGAGCCCCCATAACAGTGCCATCCACAGAGCCCCCATAACAGTGCAATCCACAGAGCCCCCATAACACCTTTTGGTTCAAAATATTTTTTAATTTGGCTATTCCCCACCCCTCTTGTAATTGTTCCGTTACTTGTGGGCTGTGTGGGAATGAGTTCAGTCACTTCGGTGGGCAATCCCACCCTGCAGCGCGTGATCCCACAAGACCCGCCGCTGTAGGTCATGGGTCTCGCGGGATCACGCGCCGCAGGATGGGATTGAGCACCGAAGTGACTGAACTCATGCCCATGTAGCCCACAAGTAGCGGATCAGTGGAACAAGTACAAGGTGGGTGGGGGGATGATCTGTGGGGTTGCCCAGACGGCTAGGCCCTTCACAGTAGTTATTAACCCCTTTCAGCAGTCCCCCATTCACTGAAGGGGGGACTGCTGAAAGGGATTAATAACTACTGTGAAGGGCCTCCCCCCTTTCACAGTAGTTATGCCCAGATATGTGCCCCCTTCACAGTAGTTATGCCCAGATATGTGCCCCCTTCACAGTAGTTATTCCGAGATATGTGCCCCCCTCACAGTAGTTATGCCCAGATATGTGCCCCCTTCACAGTAGTTATGCCCACACTGCTTCTAACAGAGGCTCACTAATAGACGCTGAGATTAGATCTCCCCATACGAAAGCATTGAATCAATGCTTTCCTATGGGGACAAAATGTGACCCTGGAGGTCATCATGCAGGGTGTGAGGACGTCCAGCGTCAGATACCAGACCAAAGGTCTGTTTTAATCCAGGAAGCCCTCAGGTGGCTGCCAGCCACTAGAGGCTGACTTATTGCTGGAACGTAAACAATGCAGTTTCTCTATAACATTTCAGCTCGATTTGCAAAAGGGACACTGTACCCAGACCACTTCAATGAGCTGAATTGGTCTGGGTGCCTTTTGTGTCACTTTAACTTTGAAATCTTATTAAAGATGTGTAGGGTGTGGCTGGAGGCGGGTCATGGAGGTGGGACAAGGGTGGGGCTTGCAGCAGAACATGTGTGGGACCTGTAAGGGGGCCCTTGATTTATTTTGCCCAGGGGCCTTGAGGGTTCTCAGTCCGCCCCTGCTGGCAGGTGCTCTTAATGGAGGCTGCCAAAGAGAAAGCTGCCTTCATCACACCTAAGGGGCTGTATCAATATAAGGTATCACCTTTTGGTCTGCATGGTGCCCCCGCCACTTTTCAGAGACTAATGACATTGTGTATCGTCCATATCGTCTGTTTGCTACTGCTTACCTGGACGATATTGTCATCCACAGTACCAACTAGGAAAGTCACCTACCCAAAGTGCAGTCTGTAGTGGACTTCTCTCGGAAAGCTGGCCTAACCTCTAACCCAAAAAAATTTAATCCAAAAGACGGGGGCACATCAAAATTAGAATAAGAGTGCCGGCACACGGTATAAGATATGCAAAATAATTCAAAAAAAGAAAAAGAATACCGAGAGAGGAGCCGCACATCTAAAAATATATCAAATTTATTCAAGACAACAGACATAAAAAAAAGTAACTTAAAATCATTGTATACAATAAATCAAGACTATGTGGGCCAATTGCGTACACACGCCGCCCTGGCTCACCACAAGACCATAAACATTCCCCCACATAAATTAGTATATTACAATTTAAAGTGCATGAAATCCATCAACATTTATGGCGATACGCGTTGGGCTTCTCTTTCCCTGACCACCACGCATACCCCCACTATGCTACCTCAATGATAAGTATTTCATTCCTCTATTCCTATTGATGGATTTCATGCACTTTAAATTGTAATATACTAATTTATGTGGGGGAATGTTTATGGTCTTGTGGTGAGCCAGGGTGGCGTGTGTACGCAATTGGTCCACATAGTCTTGATTTATTGTATACAATGATTTTAAGCTACTTTTTGTTGTGTCTGTTGTCTTGAATAAATTTGATATATTTTTAGATGTGCGGCTCCTATCACAGTATTCTTTTTCTTTTTTTGAATTAACCCAAAAAAATGTGTGATAGGGTTAGAAGAGACTAAGTACCTGGGGTATGTCATTGGGTGCAAAGTCATCAAACCCCAAGTGAACAAAATAGAGGTGATAAGGAATTAGCCCCAACCTGTTACCACTAGGCAATAAAGTCATTCCTGGGAAAGGTGGGCTATTACATGAGGATTGTTCCCCACTTTGCTACTCTAGCCGCGCCCTTGACAGGGCTCTTGAAGGGACTAAAATCAGTGATGGTTCGCTGGGATGATTGGGTGGAAGAGGCTTTTTCTGCTTTGAAGTCGGTACTGTGTGTGTCCCCGGTTTTGGTGACACACGACTTCAAGTGGGAGTTTGTGGTACAAACTGATGCCTCCGAAGTAGGCCTCTGTGCTGTACTGTCTCAGGAAGTCAACGGGGAGGAGCATCCCAATGTCTTCCTAAGCCACAATCTCACCCCAGCCAGATCCAGGTACAGTATAGTGGAGAGGCAGTGACTGGCTATCAAGTTGGGTGCCTGGCTATCAAGTGGGCACTCGAGTCTCTCGAGGCTACTATTTGTTGGGGGGAAAGTTCCGCCTGGTGACCGATCACTCCCCTCTCAAGTGGATGAGCCAAGCCAAAGACAAGAATGCCCGGGTTTTTATCTCTGCAGAACTTTAAGTTCTCGGTAGAACACAGAGCAGGCCGGTTGCAGGAAAACTCGGATACCCTGGCCGGCATGCATTGTCTGGAATGTGTCCTTCCCCTCAGGGTTGAACAAAGGGGGGGTATGTGTCACTGTGAGGGGTTGTGTCTGGTAAGGCAGGCATTTTCCTTCCAGCATGTGCGACTGGGCTTGTTTCCAGCCAGGTGAGGTCAAATACTGGACCGGAGTTTAAGTGCTGGTTCGGGTTTTGGCAGCACCTGGTTGTCCTTAAATAGGTAGCTGGGCTCAGCAGAGATGCGATCTGAGGCTTTGTGCCGTGCTGGAGGGCTGATAGCTGCACTCTGGGGAAACAGGACCCCTAAAAGCCTGTCGTGGACTACTGGAGGCAGAACTATAAAAAATAAACTAAACACTCACAGGAAGGAGTGGAATAGTGCACTATTTTTCACAAAGGTAGCACATGTGTAGTAATATACATATACATTTGTAGCACACTGCATCAGGGGGTGGTTCGTGAATGGCAGTGCTATAGCTTACTATGGTGTGACCTTTAAGCTTTAAAAACTTTAATTCAATCTTTAGTAGGGTTATGCAAACCCGAACTGTAAAGTTCGGGTTTGTATCGAACTTTAGGATTTTTGGACCCCGGACCCAAACCCGAACATTTCAGTAAGAAAGTTCGGTGTTCTGCGATTTATTGGCGCTTTTTGAAAGGCTGAGCAGCCAATCAACAAGCGTTTATCTCTGTGCCCATAGAAGCCATCACAGCCATGACTACTAATAGTTCAGCATATGACCCAGCCTCTATATAAGCTGGAGTCACATAGCGATGCACGTCACTCTGCTGTGCTTAGTGTAGGGATAGGATGCTGCTGCTGTGAGGGAGAGAATAGGAAAGAATCTTTAATCTAAGGCTACTTTCACACTAGCGTTCGGGCGGATCCGTTCTGAACGGATCCGCTCATCTTAATGCAGACGGAGGCTCCGTTCAGTACGGATCCGTCTGCATTAATAACTTAGAAAAAAATCTAAGTGTGAAAGCAGCCTGAGCGGATCCGTTCAGACTTTCAATGTAAAGTCAATGGGGGACGGATCCGCTTGAAGATTGAGCCACAGGGTGACATCTTCAAGCGGATCCGTTCCCATTGACTTACATTGTAAGTCTGAACGGATCCGCACGCCTCCGCACGGCCAGGCGGACACCCGAACGCTGCAAGCAGCGTTCAGCTGTCCGCCTGTCCGTGCGGAGGCGAGCGGAGCGGAGGCTGAACGCCGCCAGACTGATGCAGTCTGAGCGGATCCGCTCCATTCAGACTGCATCAGGGCTGGACGGCTGCGTTCGGGTCCGCTCGTGAGCCCCTTCAAACGGAGCTCACGAACGGACCAGCGAACACTAGTGTGAAAGCAGCCTAAAGTGCTTGTTAACTAAGCAATCTACATAGATTTTGTTGTGTGGGTGCAGTGCACAATCTTTTTACCCTGCCCTGAGCCCTGTGATAGAGTAAAATAACTTTTATCCGTCTGTTAGTTAGGTGGGCGGTGGCGGTCATTTTATGCAAGCTCAGTGCACCAGCACAGCATATGTGCTTTTGTGACATTCAAATCCAAGCTTATAATACAGCAATAATAATCTGGGTTTAAAAAACAAACACCCATTTTTGGCAATATCCTACTTCTGGTGCCTTTGCAGCATTTGTCATTGTGCAATTTAAGCTTTAAATACAGCAATCATTTTCTGGGTTTTAAAAAACACCTTTTTTGACAAAATACTAAATTTTACAGCCCTTGCTGCATCTGTCAGTGTGAGATACATGCTTTAGATACTGCTGTCATATTCTGTTATTCTGTTAGTAAAAAAAAACACCCATTTTGGGCCAAAATACTTAATAGTGCAGCCTTGAAATAGTCAGTGTGCATTTTAAGTTAGAAATACAGCTATAATTTTCTGGGTTTTAAAAAACACCCATTCGGAGCAAAATACTTAATTTTCAGCCTTTTCTGCATCTGTACGTGTGAAATACACGCTATAGATTCTTCTGTGCTATTCTCATATAAAAAAATCACCCATTTACAGGAAAATCTGTATTTTGCAGCCTTTGCCTCATCTGTCATTGTGAGATAAACCCTTTACACACTGTTGTTCTATTTTATTATTAAAAAAAACACCCATTTTGGGCAAGATCCTAAATTTGGGTAATATGAGGAGAGTGTCAAATAAGGGATGTGGCCCCGGTCGTGGTGCTGCTGGTGGAGCTTCAGTTGCAGGGAGAGAACGTGGTCGATCTGTGTCAGCTTCACGCACAAGTAAAACACCTTCCTCAGATGCTAGTAGGTGACAGAACCTTCAGCGGTATTTGGTTGGGCCTAATGCAGCTCTACGGATGGTGAGGCCAGAAAAAGTACAGGTCATAGTAGATTGGGTTGCTGACAGTGCCTCCAGTTCCTTTACATTGTCTCCCACCCAGTCTCCTGCTGAAAGATCAGAGTTGGCACCTGCAGACGAAGATCATCAGTCTTTCACCTCACCCCCTTGCAAATCAGCCAAGCAGTCTAATCCCCAAGTCATGCAGCAGTCTCATCTGTTTTTTGATGACTCTGCTAGCAGGGTGACCCAGGGCTATTCACCTAGCACTGCCCCAGAATTGGAAGAGATTGAGTACACCGATGCTCAAAAACTTATGTTTCAAGATGAGTACATGGGAGGACCATCGCAGCACGTCTCAGATGATGACAAAACACAGGTGCCAACTGCTGTGGCTTTCAAAAGTGTGCAGACTTACAAGGAGGGCAGGGGTGAAGACTGGGTGGAAGATGATGTGGAGGACGATGAGGTCCTCGACCCCACATGGAATCAAGGTCATGCGAGTGACCTGTGCAGTTCGGAGGAAGAGGCATTGGTCGCACAGAGCCACCATCACAGCAGAAGAGGGAGCAGGGTGAAAAAGTGGAGCGGCCATCACCTAGACAGTACGCCTGCTACTGCCCTCCGCAGCAAGGGACCGAGCACACCAAAGCCAGCTCCAAGGAGTTCCCTGGCGTGGCAGTTCTTCAGACAATGTGAGGACAACAAGACACAAGTGGTTTGAACGCTGTGCAATCAGAGCCTGAAGTGAGGCATAAACATTCTCAACCTGAGCACAACCTGCATGACCAGGCATTTAATTGCAAAGCACGAGCTGCAGTGCAGTAGACACCTAAAAAAACAAGAAAGGTCTCTGGCTCCTCCTGCCTCCTCTTCTGCTGCAGTCTCGGCCTCTTCATCCACCTCTGGAGTGACAGTGCCACTTGCCACCCCGCAAACAAAGGATCTGCCAGCAACACCACCACCTGGGTCAACAAGCATCTCCATAATGTCCCACGGAAGCGTTCAGCTCTCCATCTCCCAAACACTGGTGAGGAAGAGGAAGTACCCCCCTACCCACCAGCGATCTCTGGCCCTGAATGCCAGCATTTAAAAATTACTGGCCTTTGAAATGCTGTCATTCCGTCTGGTGGAGACTGAGAGTTTTAAAAGCCTTATGGCGGTGGCTGTCCCACAGTACATCGTGCCCAGTCCCCACTACTTTTCCACGTGTGTCATCCCTTCAATGCATAACCAAGTGGGGGAAAAAATCAGGTGTGCATTGTGCAACGCCATCTGTGGCAAGATCCACCTAACTACGAATTTGTGGACCAGTAAGCACGTTTAGGGACGTTATATCTCCATAACAGCACACTGGGTAAATGCAGTGGCAGCTGGGCCTGAGGCGGATAGCAGTTTGCCGCATGTACTTCCACCACCGAGGATTGCAGGGCACTTCAGTTTGTCTCCTGTTGCTTCCTCCTCCTACTCCACTTCCTCATTCTCTGCCGGCTCCTTATCCGATCAGCGTAACACCTTCACCACCATCTTTAGCACAGCCAGGGGTAAACAACATCAGGCAGTTTTAAAACGTATCTGTTTAGGGGATAAACCCCACACCATGCAGGAGCTGTGGATGGGCCTTGAACAACAGACCGATGGGTGGTTGGTGCCAGTGAGCCTCAAGTCTAGCCTGGTGGTGTGCGATAATGGTCAAAATCTTGCAGCAGCTCTGGGACTAGCCGGTTTGACGCACATCCCTTGCCTGGCGCATGTTCTGAATTTGGTGGTCCAGAGGTTCCTTAAAAATTTCCCCGATATGTCAGAGCTGCTGCCTAAAGTGCAAGCCGTCTGTGCGCGCTTTCCGCGTTCTCACCCTGCTGCTGCTCGCCTGTCAGCACTGCAGCGTAACTTCGGCCATCCCGCACACCACCTCATATGCCACGTGCCCACAAGGTTAAACTCCACCGTGCACATGCTGGCCAGACTGTGCGAGCAGCAGCAGACGATAGTGGAGTTTCAGCTGCAGCACGCACGGGTGAGACGCTCTGCGGAACAGCACCACTTCACCACCAATGACTGGGCCTCCATGCGAGACCTGTGTTCCTTGTTGCGCTGTTTTGAGTACTCCAACAACATGGCCGGTGACGATAACTCTATTCTCAGCGTTACTATGACACTTTTATGCCTCCTTGAAAAAACACTGTTGGCGATGATGGAAGAGAATGTGGCACAGGAGGAGGAGGAGAAAGAGAGATAATTTCATAGGGTTTCCGGCCAGTCATTTCCAAGTGGCTCCGAGGCTGGCTTCCTGCACCCACAAATGCCAGGTACACAATTGTCCAAGCCAGGGCACAGTTCTGGAGGATGAGGAGTTGGAGGATGAGGAGACGGAGATGGAGGAGGAGGAACCGCGTTCACATCAGGGTGGCACCCAAACCTGCTCATGGCCATCACTGGTGCATGGCTGGGGGGATACAGAGGATACAGACGATACACATCACACAGAGGACAGCTTTTTGTTGCCTCTGGGCAGCCTGGAACGCATGAGCGATTACATACTGCAGTGTCTCTGTAACGACCGCCGAGTTGCCCAAATTCTAACTTGTGCTGATTACTGGGTGGCCATGCTGCTGGATCCCCGTTACAAGGACAACGTACCATCCTTAATTCCGTCACTGGAGCGTGATCGTAAAATGCACGAGTTCAAGCGCATGCTGATAGACGCGCTACTCGTGGCATTCCCACTTGACAACGGGGGCACAGTGGAAGCACAAGGCAAAGGCAGAGGAGGAAGAAGAGATCGCCAACACAGCTGGGGCACCACCAGCACCTCAGAAGGCAGGGTTATCATGGCCGAAATGTGGAAAAGCTTTGTCAGCACGTGTGATATACCCCGGCTGTACCTAGTACACAGGTTAAAAAATTTCACTAATTTGTATTTTACATATTCGGGTGAAATTCACCAATTTTGGGGTGTGATATACCACTGCTATACCTAGTAGACAGGTAAAAAAATCACTAATTTGTTTGTTACATTTTCGGGTGAAATTCACCAATTTTGGGGTGTGATATACCACTGCTATATCTAGTAGACAGGCAAAAAAAAACTATTCATTTGTCTGTTACATATTCGGGTGAAATTCACCAATTCTTGTGAGTGATATACCCCTGCTCTACCTAGTAGACAGGTAACATTTCACAAATTCGTCTGTTACATATTCGGGTGAAATTAACCAATTTTTGGATGTGATATACCCCTGCTCTACCTAGTAGACAGGTAACATTTCACTAATTTGTCTGTTACATTTTCGGGTGAAATTCACTATTTTTGGGGTGTGATATACCACTGCTATATCTAGTAGACAGGTAAAAAAAAACTATTCATTTGTCTGTTACATATTCGGGTGAAATTCACCAATTCTTGTGAGTGATATACCCCTGATCTACCTAGTAGACAGGTAACATTTCACAAATTTGTCTGTTACATATTCGGGTGAAATTCACCAATTCTTGTGAGTGATATACCCCTGCTCTACCTAGTAGACAAGTAAAATTTCACTAATTTGTATGCTACATATTCAGGTGAAATTCACCAATTTTTGGGTGTGATATACCTCTACTCTACCTAGTACACAAGTAAAAAAAAATCCTCTAATTTGTCTTTTACATTCTTTGGTGACATTTGACCATTTTTGCCGTGATTAAACCCCTGCTCTACATAGGTGATAGGGATCTAAATTTCAAAATTTCTTCTTTAATTGATGTGCGCCCCCTCCTGTCATTCAATGCTCAAACTTTACCGCCGCTTACACCTACACCGCTACATCTACTGCCTCCTCAAACTCCTACTCGATATGGACCTCCACCTCATAAATCAAGTTTATTTTTTTTATTTGTACATATTTTATTTTATGTAATTTCACTAATTTGTCTGTTACATTTTTGGGTGAAATTCATCAATTTTTGGGTGTGATTTACCACTGCTATACCTAGTAGACAGGTAAAAAAAAATCATAATTTGTCTGTTACATATTCGGGTGAAATTCACAAATTTTTTAAATTTCTAAAATACTTATTTAATTGATGTACGCCCCCTCCTGTCATTCAATGCTTAAACTTTAATAACTTGTCCCACATTTGCACTTCAATAATTTGTCTCACTTTTCCGCTCGATCATACAGCCCTGATCAAAAGTTTAAGACCCCTTGAAAAATGGCGGCTGGATCTTAACAAGGTTCCAAGTAGAGCGTCAACATGCAACAAGAAGAAATGGGAGTGAGACAAAATATTTTTGGAATATTTAATTTAATGGAAACAACGAATAAACAGGCTGTTTTTCAGCTGATCAAAAGTATAGGACCCCACTTCCCAAAAAAAAAAAAACTAAGCCCCCAAAAACAGAAATCCAACTTCCAAACATGAACTCAGTAATGAGTAGCTCCACCGTTATTGTTTATCACTTCCAAAATCAGTTTTGGCATGCTTGATGCAAGCGTTTCCATGAGGTGAGTGGGAACATTTCTCTAAGTGGTGAAGACGGCCGCATAAAGGCCATCTACTCTCTGGAACTGTTGTCCATTTTTGTAAACTTCCCTTGCCATCCATCCCCAAAGGTTCTCAACTGGATTTAGATCAGGGGAACACACAGGATGGGCCAAAAGAGTGATGTTATTCTCCTGGAAGAAGTCCCTTGTCCTGTGGGCATTGTGTACTGTAGCGTTGTCCTGTTGAAAAACCCAGTTGTTACCACACAGACGAGGGCCCTCAGTCATGAGGAATGCTCTCTGCAACATCTGGACATAGCCATTTGACGCCCCTGCACTTCCTGAAGCTCTAATGTTCCACTGAAGGAAAAAGCACCCCAGACCATTATGGTGCCCCCTCCACTGTGGCGCATAGAAAACATCTCAGGTGGGATCTGCTTGTCATGCCAGTAACGTTGGAAACCATCAGGACCATCAAGGTAAAAAAAAATTCTCATCAGAGAATAAAACTTTCTTCCACCTTTGAATGTCCCATGTTTGGTGTTCTCTTGCAAAGTCCAAACAAGCAGTTCTGTGGCATTCAAGGAGACGAGGTCTCTGAAGACGTTTTTTGTTTTTGAAGCCCTTCAGTCTCAGATGCCGTCTGATGGTTATGGGGCTGCAGGCAACACCAGTAAGGGCCTTCATTTGGGTCGAGGATCATCCAGTGTCTTGACGGACAGCCAATTGGATCCTCCAGCTCAGTGCTGATGACATCTTTTGGGGTCTTCTACTTGACTTTTTTGTTCCATAACGCTCAGGATTATTTAAGAAATTCCAAATGTCTTACTGCATCCCACCTCAGCAGCGATGACGCGCTGTGATAGACCCTGCTTATGCAATTCAACAACCCGACCACGTTCAAAAAGGGAGAGTTTTTTTGCCTTTGCCATCACAACATGTGACTACCTGACAGAAAATGACAATGAATCCACATCTTTGAATAGATTTGGCCTTTTAAAGGCATGTGGTCCTAAAATTTTGATAAGCTGAAAAACAGCTTGTTTCAGTTTAATTGTTATTTTTAATTAATTGAATACTCAAAAAATGTTGCATGTTGAAGCTCTACTTGGAACCTTGGTAAGATCCAACAATGTAAAATATGATTATTTTGCCATTTTTCAATGTGGTCTTAAACTTTTGTTTAGGACTGTACTTTTATTTTTTTTAAATTAACCTCCCTTGGATGTGGTCTCTCTTTCTCATGCTCCCTCTCCGACGTGGAACCCTGATTCGCCGATAACCGTGATTAACATGGTAGGCTCAGTAAAGAACATTAAAAGTTGATAGAGAAGCTATTCAAATCGATGGTGGACGTCACAGTGACGTGCGATCAGGCAGAAGTTATCTAGAGTCAGCAAAGCGGCAGCAGGTCCTCTCCTGTCTAACATTTCCAAATCCTTATTACCCTAGTGACATTCCCTATAATTTTTTATTAATCATTCCAATAACAGGGCATCTTAAGAGTCCTGTATTGTTATTTATCGTCACTACCTCCCCAAGTCGGGATTGGGTAATTGCCGCTCACTCCCTACTTTCCTTCGATTCTTCTGCTTTAATAGCTTTTCTCATATTTCACAATAAAATTTCATCTATTGATCTCCCTTGTATATGGTCTCTCTTTCTCACGCTCCCTCTCCGGCGTGGAACCCTGAGTCGCCGATAACCGTGATCAACATGGTAGGCTCAGAAAAGAAAATCGAAAGTTGATAGAGAAGATATCCAAATGGATCGTGGACGTTGCGGTGACATGCGACATGGTGGGGCAGTATGTGTGCACATGCCTACATGAACTGACTGATGGGTCTCCAAATTGGGCACATGGCCTGTTCTTTCCCTTTATGCCTTGGATGTGGAAGTGTCCTGGAGCTAGTGTATTGTCAGAACGTTTGTTTAGCACGACTGAAGGGGGTTATTACAGGTTATATTTCCCAATGTTTTAGGGTGTACCCTAATTTTGAAAAATACAAATAAATTTAAAACCAAAAAGAAGTGTAGGCTACCTCCTCCTCCACTGCCACTTCCACCTACACCGCCACACCCACTGCCTCCTCAACCTCCTACTCCATATGGACCTCGTCCTCCTAGATCAAGATTATATTATATATATATATTAGATATATATATTTTATTTTTCGTATTTTATGTTTTTTTAAACTAATTGCATTATCCCTTTTGCTTGCAGAGCACTTGCCATGCTCTTAACCACATTTTTATGCCATTTGCAGCCCTCTAGCCGTTTACAGGAACATTTTTTCAGACATTTTAGTGCTCAAAAATTTGGGTCCCCATTGACTTTAATGGGGTTCGGGGTCAAGTTTTGGTCAAGTTCGGGTCCCGAACTCGAAATTTTGTAAAGTTTGGCCGAACCCGTCGAACCCGAACATCCAGGTGTGTTCACTCAACTCTTTAGGCTTCTGCTGAATCCAACTTGTTCTGCTGATACTTCCTGTTTGTAGCTCGTGGTTCCAGCTCGTTATATTGAATGTGAAAGTACTCTGTCTGCTATGAACTGCAGCTAACTTTATCTCACAACTACTAAGCAATTTTGAACCTTCAATGAGTTAGTCAGTTGTTGATACAGGAGGCTGCTGGGACTATGACCTGTAGAGCATCTCACAACAGAGTACATACCTCACAATGGTATTATGGGTAAAGACAGGGGCTCCCTCAGGCTCTGCATCTTCAGATTAGTCCTAAGAAAATTCCTACAACCAAGAGGATCCATTATCCTGTTTATGACACACATATTGTACTTTTACATTTTTGTCGGGAGCTGATAATAATGCAATGGAAATATGTTAGTTAGAAAAGGCTCAAACATTTTGGGAAAGAGGAAGCTGCAATGTGAATTATCCATATTTTACAATAAATCTTAGTAATCATCAGAAGAAAATAAAATTATGCTGGGGAAATCTATGTTTTGAAGTAAAACTATTTGGAGAACAGGAAACTGAGATAAGGAAAGATAAGTAGCAATGGTTTACAAATGAGAAATTGAAGTAGTGATGTTTCAGAAAGATTTTGAAAATTCTTACAATATATTATCAGCCTTGAAGACTCATCTTTTCATTAAAGGGAAATTCCCGCAATGTCTGATAGGTGCACCTACACCTACACTTAGAAGGAAGCCTGCATTTTTATGGGACTGCAGAAAATAGTCGAGCACTGGCTCGGATATTTCCATAAGCCACAAAGAAGTGAATGAAACAGTAGCCATGCTTGCGTGGTGCACTTCCCATTTATGTCAATGAGACTTCCGAAAAAATAGCTGAGAACGCCACTCAGATATCCACAGCAGTCCATAGAAATGAATGGAGGGCGGCCGCATATATGCAAGGTGTTACTTCTTGCATTTCACGGGCTCAGTTCTAAGTATAAGTGCAGGTACCAGTGGTGGACCTGTTAGACTGAGCGATATGCCCCCAATGTCCAAGATGGGACAATCACTTTAAGTACCCATTATAATTTGCACAATTGTTATTTGCAATAGCCGTTGATGCTTCAAATTTCTTATCAGTTTTAAGCTGTCAGAAAGTTTAGTTGCTTCATCATTTAAATTATTTAAGGTTCTTTAACCTCCTAACAGTCACGTTAAAATTGGAAAAAACCCTTCCAAAAATGTCACTTTATTATTGTAGATTTTTAATGTGCGTCTGCAGTAAATCTTGTTGGGGCACAACTCAGGGGACACTATTACATTTTTAACATTTTTAACATTCAGGAGAAAGCAGCCCTCCCCATTTATTTTCTGCCCAAAACAGTTAGCTACTTTTCTCACTTCCCGAGCTGGACTCGGGCAAAACAGTTAGGTGGTTAAATAACACATATAGAAAGAAGATAAAATACAATTTGAATGTATTTCTCAGAAAAACAGTTATGCAAATTAACTTATCTTCCAAAAAGAGAACACTAAGGCTCTCTGATGCCAGCAGAAGTAAGATGTTAAATTGCATATATTTTTCCAGAAACTCAGAGCAGCATTGGCTGGAATACAATACTCCTCATTAGTGTTAAGCGCGAATATTCAAACTATGAATATTTATCGCGAATATCGCAACTTTCAGAATTTGAGAATAATTTGAATATAGTGCTATATATTTGTTTTTCGAATATTTGGAATTTTTTTGTACTACAAAAATCGGCAATGTAATGATCGCGTAATATGCGAATATTACTAAATCAATACAGGCATGGGTCAAAAAGGAATATATAGCACTATATCTTTGATATAGTGCTATATATTCTTTTTTTAGAATATTAATCATTTTTTTCCATATGAAGTTATTTTCACCTTAAGGACCAGGCAATTTTTCGCAAATCTGACCAGTGTCACTTTAAGTTGTGATAACTTTAAAATGCTTTGACTTATCCAGGCAATTCTGAGATCGTTTTTTCGTCTCTTATTGTACTTCATGACACTAGTAAAATGGAGTTAAAAAAAAAATATCATTTTTATTTATTAAAAAGATAACAAATTTACCAAAAATTTGGAAAAATTTGCAAATTTCAATTTCCCTACTTTTACAATAGATAGTAATACATCCAAAAAATAGTTATTATTTTACATTCCCCATATGTCTACTTCGTGTTTGGATCATTTTGGGAATTACATTTTATTTTTGGGGGATGTTACAAGGCTTAGAAAGTTAGAAGCAAATCTTGAAAGTTTTCAGAAATTTTCAAAAAAATACTTTTTAAGGACCAGTTCAGGTCTGAAGTCACTTTTTGAGGCTTACATAATAGAAAACACTCAAAAATGACCCCATTCTAGAAACTACACCCCTCAAGGTATTCAAAACTGATTTTACAAACGTTGTTAACCCTTTAGGTGTTCCACAAAAGTAATTGCCAAATGGAGATGAAATTTAAGAATTTTCATTTTTTGGCTAATTTTCCATTTAATCCATTTTTTCCAGTAACAAAATAAAACTGAATATTTGGGGGGTTCAGTCAGCACAACCCTGTATGCAGGTGCACACTGCTATGGCAAAATCCACATACAAATGCAAAAACACAAATGCAATGGCACTCTGCAACCAGCACTCTGCCCTGCCTCTATGCTTGATGTTGAATGAGGCATTAGAGTACATTTTGGCCAAAGCTTAATTAGCCACTCACCACGTCAAGGTCGCCTCTATGAGTGGTCCCTAACACTAGTTCCTACCTGTTATGGGCTATGACAGCCACACAAAGTCCAGGGAGCGCAGGTACAGCATGCACACCAGGCACACTCTGCTTTTAACCCCGTCCAGTACCATAACAGCTTCCATCGGATCCAGGGATGCAAGTACCAACATGCATGCTGAGCCCACCAAATGGCTACTGGTAGGCGCTGTAAAAGCAGACTCAGTTTTATACTGACTTTAAAACCAGCCTCCAGGGCAGACTAACTGGTCAGGTGTGCATGACTGCATGGAGATCGCCACACCTCCAATATATACTACAAAGGAAAAAGTAGTATATATTGGAGGCGTGGCGATCTCCATGCAGTCATGCACACCTACCTGACCAGTTAGTCTGCCCTGGAGGCTGGTGTTAAAGTCAGTATAAAACTGAGTCTGCTTTTATAGCGCCTACCAGTAGCCATTTTGCTCCAGGAGAAGTATATAGTGGGCTCAGCATGCATGTTGGTACTTGCATCCCTGGATCTGATGGAAGCTGCTATGGCACCGGACGGGGTTAAAAGTAGAGTGTGCCTGGCATGCATGCTGTACCTGCGCTCCCTGGACTTTGTGTGGCTGTCATGGCCCATAACAGGTAGGAACTAGTGTTAGGGACCACTCATAGAGGCGACCTTGACGTGATGAGTGGCTTATTACGCTTCGGCCAAAATGTACACTAATGCCTCAGTCAACATCCAGCATAGAGGCAGGGCAGAGTGCCATTGCATTTGTGTTTTTGCGTTTGTATGTGGATTTCGCCATAGCAATGTGCACCTGCATACAGGGTTGTGCTAACCCCCCACATTTTTTTCTTTGTAGTATATATTGGAGGCGTGGAGATCTCCATGCAGTCATGCACACCCGACCTGTTAGTCTGCCCTGGAGGCTGGTTTTAAAGTCAGTATAAAACTGAGTCTGCTTTTACAGCGCCTACCAGTAGCCATTTGTCTCCAGGAGAAGTATATAGTGGGCTCAGCATGCATCTTGGTACTTGCATCCCTGGATCCGATGGAAGCTGTTGTGGCACCAGACGGGGTTAAAAGCAGAGTGTGCCTGGTGTGCATGCTGTACCTGTGCTCCCTGGACTTTGTGTGGCTGTCATGGCCCATAACAGGTAGGAACTAGTGTTAGGGACCACTCATAGAGGCGACCTTGACGTGGTGAGTGGATTATTACGCTTTGACCAAAATGTACACTAATGCCTCTTTCAACATCCAGCATAGAGGCAGGGCAGAGTGCTGGTTGCAGAGTGCCATTGCCTTTGTGTTTTTAAAACTGAATATTTTTTGCCCCGATTCTGTAGTTTGCAGAAACACCCTATATGTGGCTGTAAACTACTGTACGGGCACACAGTAGGGCGTAGAGGGAAAGGAGCGGTGTGTGGTTTTTGGAAGGAAGATTTTGCTGGACTGTTTTTTTTATACCATGTCCCATTTGAAGCCCCCCTGATGCACCCCTAGAGTAGAAACTCCATAAAAGTGACCCCATCTAAGAAACTACACCCCTCAAGGTATTGAAAACTGATTTTACAAACGTTGTTAGCCCTTTAGGTGTTCCACAAGAGTTATTGGCAAATGAAGATGAAATTTAATTTTTTTATTTTTGGGCTAATTTCCAATTTTAATCCATTTTTTCCAGTAGCAAATTAAAGGTTAACAGTCAAACAAAACTAAATATTTGAATAAAAGAAAAAGGAGAACACAGTCGGCACTACTGTGCGGTATGGTGCAGATGGCTAACTCTCAGCGTCCATACAAAAAATCGAGTGGTGCTCTGCCTAGGTGAATAGCTGAATGTCATCAACGGTAGAGAAAAAAGGCGGCAATCATAGAATCTTCGTTAAATCGTAGCTTTATTCGGTTTAAAACATAGCGGGTGCGGGTCACATATAGCAGAAGGAAAGGCAACAGCCGTTTCACGCTTTGTCGAGCCTACTGTGATGTGAAAGGGGAGCGCCAAATATACCTGTCTCCTCCCTGCACGTCACTGCTAAACAGGTGTATCAATCAATCAAATATTTGGATCACCTTCGTATACATATAAAACTTTAAAATCATACAAAGACAGCAATATCATTTTTGTCATTGAAGCCTATACTTACCATTGCATTACTTTTACTAATCCATTGTGCTTCTCGTTACAATAAAATACACTTTATGTCCTCACCTCTGGCTGGTGGATTAACTCTCTCAATCCCTGCACATTTTAACACTTCTTTATTACCCTGATGTTCATCTTTAATATGTTCTATGAGGCGTGTAGCTCCAATACCTGTAACGATCGATCTTTTATGCTCTCTAAATCGCACATATAGGGGTCTTCGGGTTTTACCAATATAAAATCTTTTGCATGGGCAAAAAATCGCATACACTACATAAGCTGACTTGCAATTCATAAATTGCTTAATAGTGTGTGTTATATGTCCTATCTGGACTTGTTTCCCTGTGCACATTACGTTACACATTGCGCAGTGCCCACATTTGAAGTTTCCCATGGGACTCCATCTATCCAACCAAGTATAGCTTGTATCTGGAAGATTACTGCTGGTCACAATATCTCCTAAAGTTTTCGCTCTCTTAAAGCTAACAATCGGTTTGCTTATCACTTTATCGATTAATTGCTCATCTCGCTGGAGCATATGCCAATTGTTTAAAATGGCATTTTTGATGGTTTGGGCCATTGAAGAATATTATAATGTAAACACTGTCTTATATTTCACTATGATGTTTTTTTTTTTTCTTTTTCTTCTTTTTCAATATATCTTTACTTAGCCTGCGTGCATATACTTTATCATAAGCTTTATCAATCAAGAAAGGCGGATATCCACGTTGCATGAATCTATTTTTGAGATCTCTACTCTGATTCTCAAACTCTATATCGTTTTTAATGAGCCTTGCAAGTCTGACAAATTGACCATACGGGACAGCTGCAGCTACGTGTGGCGGGTGAAAGCTGTCATAGTGCAAAAGAGAGTTCGTCGAGCTGGCTTTTCTATTTAAGGTAGTATCAATTTCTTCATTAATAATGCTAATTAGGACATCTAGGAATTCAATAGCTTGTTCTTCTATCTTACTAGTGAAGCTCATGTTCATCTTATTGTCATTTAAATACTGAAGAAACAAAGTAAATTGATCTCGATCCCCTCCCCAAATAATAAAACCATTGTTGATGTATGTAAAAAAGCTTTTGATGTGTTGTACAAAGGGGTTATTGATAGTAAATATATCTCTTCAAATTGGGCTAGGAATAAGTTTGCAAAAGTACAGGAGACTGGTGTCCCTATAGCAGTTCCGGATGTTTGACTATACCATTGTTTATTAAACATGAACGTGTTGTTTTTTAACACAAAGGACAATGCTTCAGTGACAAACTCAGTGTAAGGTTTATCCCTTCCTATTTTGGTCAATAAGTCTCAACAATTGCTACACCTAGATCTTGGGGAATTTTAGTGTATAAACTCTCAACGTCAATTGATGCAAGTAAATAACCCGTTGCCAAGTGGTCTCTCTAAGTGCTTCCAGAAAATCATTGGTGTCCTCTACAAAGGAGGGAACGCCTAGCAATAAAGGGCGCAGTAACCAGTCTAAGTACTGGGATAGGTGTTCGGTAAGAGACCCGATACCTGCAACTATCGGTCGCTCAGGCAGATCTACCAATGATTTGTGGATTTTAGGCCTGTAATACCAGACTGGTTTCACTGGATGTAAAGGAAAACAATTTTTCTGCTGTTTTATCAGACAATACTTGGCATGCAACATATTTCCATAACAATGAACGCAGAGACTGCTGCAATTTAAATGTTGGATCTATCTTAAGGGGAGAGTAAATAGTTATATCACTGAACTGTCTTTCAGCTTCCTTCATATATTGATCTTTGTTCAATACTACTATTTTTCCACCCTTGTCAGCTGGTTTCACTATGACATCAGACATCCTAGATAGGTGCTGAAGGGCCAATTTTTCACCCTTAGTTATGTTCAATGGCGCTTTAGGATATTGCAAAGCTTTAATGTCTTTAATGACTTGCCTTTGAAAAAGGTCTAAGCTACTTCCAGCTGGCATGGGTGGAGTGCAAGTAGATTTTATACCTCGAGTGAAGTTATCCTGTTCAAAAGTATTAACTGATACTGTATCCATATCACAACCTTGCAACTCAAGAAGTGTTGTAACTATTTCCCGATCAAGGGGTTCAATATCTTTATTAAAGTGAAAACCCAAAGGGTTTATACAAAAAATCGAGTGGTGCTCTGCCTAGGTGAATAGCTGAATGTCATCAACAGTAGGGAAAAATAGATAAAAGGCGGCACTCACCGAATCTTCGTTAAATCATAGCTTTATTCAGTTTGAAACATAGCGGGTGCGGGTCACATATAGCAGAAGGAAAGGCAACAGCCGTTTCGCGCTACAATCGCGCTCTTTCGAGCCTACAGTGACGTGAAAAGGGAGCGCCCAATATACTTGTCTTCTCCCTGCACGTCACTGCTAAACAGGTGTATCAATCAATCAAATATTCAGATCACCTTCGTATACATATAAACTTTAAAATCATACAAAGGAAGCAAGATCATTTTTGTCATTGAAGCCTAAACCTCCCATGGCATTACTTTTACTAATCCATTGTGCTTCTTGTTGCAATAAAATACGCTTTCTGTCCCCACCTCTGGCTGGTGGATTAACTCTCTCAATCCCTGCACATTTTAACACTTCTTTAATCCCCTGATGTTCATCTTTAATATGTTCTATGAGGCGTGTAGCTCCAATACCTGTAACGATCGATCTTTTATGCTCTCTAAATCGCACATATAGGGGTCTATGGGTTTTACCAATATAAAATCTTTCACATGGGCAAAAAATCGCATACACTACATAAGCTGACTTGTAATTAATAAATTGCTTAATAGTGTGTGTTATATGTCCTATCTGGACTTGTATCCCTTTTCTTGCAGGACAAAAACAACTACGAAAATGGCAAAATCTTCCATTGGAAGACACAGAAGCGATCATTTAGAAAAAACAAACATATAAGAAGAAGAATTAAGAAGGCTAGACAACAGACTGTGATTCGAGCGCTCCCGAAGATTCTATCAATAAATCGCATAATGGCGATAATTTTACATCGCCCGAACGTAATCCAGATTCCAGCACTGCCCCTTTAGGAGGTGTATCAGAAGAGGCCGGACAGCCGAGAATGCCTTTAAGAAGCAGTTAAAAGAAGAAACAAGTGGGATGGCGGTGTTGAAGCCGGAGGGTGGGTCCCATTTGGGCCTCCCCTTAAGGCTTCAACGTCGTGAATTTCAGTGATCGAAATTTAGATAGTGATTGTTTATCAGTTCTGTCGAAGTGATTTAATTACAGTTTAGTTAATGATTTTGATGCATCACAGTTTGAAGTGGATTTATTTAAATGGGTCAGGAAGTTGAATCTCTATAGGCACTTTAAGAATATACCTGTTGCTGCCAAGAAGTCCATAGTAGCAGAGAATCCTTATAGAATAGGCCCTTTGGGTTTTCACTTTAATAAAGATATTGAACCCCTTGATCAGGAAATAGTTATGACACTTCTTGAGTTGCAAGGTTGTGATATGGATACAGTTAATGTAGTGTATGCGGTTTTTTTGCCCATGCAAAAGATTTTATATTGGAAAAACCCATAGACCCCTATATGTGCGATTTAGAGTGCATAAAATGTCGATCGTTACAGGTATTGGAGCTACACGCCTCATAGAACATATTAAAGATGAACATCAGGGTATTAAAGAAATGTTAAAATGTGCAGGGATTGAGAGAGTTAATCCACCAGCCAGAGGTGGGGACAGAAAGTGTATTTTATTGCAACGAGAAGCAAAATGGATTAGTAAAAGTAATGCCATGGGAGGTTTAGGCTTCAATGACAAAAATGATCTTGCTGTCTTTGTATGATTTTAAAGTTTTATATGTATACGAAGGTGATCCAAATATTTGATTGATTGATACACCTGTTTAGCAGTGACGTGAAGGGAGGAGACAGGTAGGTATATTGGGTGCTCCCCTTTCACGTCACAGTAGGCTCAACAAAGCGCAATTGTAGCGAGAAACAGCTGTTGCCTTTCCTTCTTCTATATGTGACCCGCACCCGCTATGTTTCAAACCGAATAAAGCTACAATTTAACTAAGGTTCGGTGAGTGCCGCCTTTTTTTTCTTTTTCCTCTACCGTTGAAAACTAAATATTTATTGCCCGATTCTGTAGTTTTCAGAAACACCCCATATGTGGCCGTAAACTACTGTACGGGCACACGGTAGGGCGTAGAGGGAAAGGTGCGCTGTGTGGTTTTTATTTGCTGTTTTGGCACCGTTTTTATTTAATTTTTTTGACCGTGTTCATCTCAGGGGTTAGGTCATGTTTTTTTTTTTTATAGAGCAGATTCTTATGGACACGGCTATACTTTATATGTCTCCTTTTTTGTTTTGTTTTTGTTTTACAAAATAATATTTTTTAAAATATTTTTTGTTTTTGTTTTAGTGTCTCAAGTCTGAGAACCATATATATATATATTTTTTTTTCCGATTGTCAATGGCTAAATTGGGGAAGGGGAATATAAATGTAGTACTCCCTGGAAGTGTGGTACTCCCTGAAGCAATCAATAATGCAGAGGCCCGGATGATCTGGGCACGTGTCACACACAGTGGTGGTGTCCTTCCGTATCCCCCTCCTGTGACACACTCTGCACCTTTTTTTGGTCCGTCCCTTCTTTCCAGTATGGGGGACCACACCTGAAAAGTGTTGGCCAGCGACAATCCGGGGGCCTCCCGTTCCCAAGGTACTCCGGCCTGCTCTTTCCCGGTCAGAAAAGATCAGGTCCTTTAGGACTGCCTCATACAGGGAGTGCAGAATTATTAGGCAAGTTGTAATTTTGAGGATTAATTTTATTATTGAACAACAACCATGTTCTCAATGAACCCAAAAAACTCATTAATATCAAAGCTGAATATTTTTGGAAGTAGTTTTTAGTTTGTTTTTAGTTTTAGCTATTTTAGGGGGATATCTGTGTGTGCAGGTGACTATTACTGTATATAATTATTAGGCAACTTAACAAAAAACAAATATATACCCATTTCAATTATTTATTTTTACCAGTGAAACCAATATAACATCTCAACATTCACAAATATACATTTCTGACATTCAAAAACAAAACAAAAACAAATCAGTGACCAATATAGGCATCTTTCTTTGCAAGGACACTCAAAAGCCTGCCATCCATGGATTCTGTCAGTGTTTTGATCTGTTCACCATCAACATTGCGTGCAGCAGCAACCACAGCCTCCCAGACACTGTTCAGAGAGGTGTACTGTTTTCCCTCCTTATAAATCTCACATTTGATGATGGACCACAGGTTCTCAATGGGGTTCAGATCAGGTGAACAAGGAGGCCATGTCATTAGATTTTCTTCTTTTATACCCTTTCTTGCCAGCCACGCTGTGGAGTACTTGAACGCGTGTGATGGAGCATTGTCCTGTATGAAAATCATGTTTTTCTTGAAGGATGCAGACTTCTTCCTGTACCACTGCTTGAAGAAGGTGTCTTCCAGAAACTGGCAGTAGGACTGGGAGTTGAGCTTGACTCCATCCTCAACCCGAAAAGGCCCCACAAGCTCATCTTTGATGATACCAGCCCAAACCAGTACTCCACCTCCACCTTGCTGGCGTCTGAGTCGGACTGGAGCTCTCTGCCCTTTACCAATCCAGCCACGGGCCCATCCATCTGGCCCATCAAGACTCACTCTCATTTCATCAGTCCATAAAACCTTAGAAAAATCAGTCTTGAGATATTTCTTGGCCCAGTCTTGACGTTTCAGCTTGTGTGTCTTGTTCAGTGGTGGTCGTCTTTCAGCCTTTCTTACCTTGGCCATGTCTCTGAGTATTGCACACCTAGTGCTTTTGTGCACTCCAGTGATGTTGCAGCTCTGAAATATGGCCAAACTGGTGGCAAGTGGCATCTTGGCAGCTGCACGCTTGACTTTTCTCAGTTCATGGGCAGTTATTTTGCGCCTTGGTTTTTCCACATGCTTCTTGCGACCCTGTTGACTATTTTGAATGAAACGCTTGATTGTTCGATGATCACGCTTCAGAAGCTTTGCAATTTTAAGAGTGCTGCATCCCTCTACAAGATATCTCACTATTTTTGACTTTTCTGAGCCTATCAAGTCCTTCTTTTGACCCATTTTGTCAAAGGAAAGGAAGTTGCCTAATAATTATGCACACCTGATATAGGGTGTTGATGTCATTAGACCACACCCCTTCTCATTACAGAGATGCACATCACCTAATATGCTTAATTGGTAGTAGGCTTTTGAGCCTATACAGCTTGGAGTAAGACAACATGCATAAAGAGGATGATGTGGTCAAAATACTCATTTGCCTAATAATTCTGCACGTAGTGTAGAACTGAAGGAATTTCCCTGTGTTGCCAGTGCTCCGGGACAACACAAAAGAGTTGTACAAGGCAACCTGTACCAAGTAGACCACAACTTTATTGTACCATGCCTGAGTTTTGCGCATGGCATTATATGGCTTGAGGACTTGATCAGAGAGATCAACTTCTCCCATATGCCAATTGTAGTCGACGATACAACCGGGGTTGAGGACCATTGCCGCGATACCTCGCACAGGGACAGGGGTGATGCCGTTACCATGAATTGTGGACAGAACAAGGACATCCCAATTGTCCTTATATCGGACCAGCAACAGGTTTCCACTGGTAAGGGCACGGGTCTCACCCCTGGGGATAGGTACCTGGAGGGGGTGGGTAGGGAGGTCGTGTTGATTTTTCTGCACGGTCCCACAAACGGACGTGGATCTGGCGGTGATGGACTGGAACAAGGGGATACTAGTATAAAAGTTATCCCTTACAGGTGGTAACCCTTATCTAGCAGTGGGTGCATTAGGTCCCACACAAGTCTCCCGCTAACACCCAGAGTAGGGGAACATTATAGGGGTTGAATACGGGAATCTCGCCCCTCGTATACACAAAACTTGTAAGTGTACCCTGAGGTACTCTCACAAAGTTTGTACAGCTTTACGCCATACCTCGCCTGCTTAGAGGGAACGAGTCTTCCCTTGAAAGCAATGAGAGACTCATCAACCGCGACCTGCCTTCCAGGTACTTAGGTCTCCAAAAATTTGGAGGGGGGACTTGCTGCATTATCTGCATAATGCAGGCATTTCCGGATGGTTTCAAACTGGGAGCGTGTTATGGCCGTACTGTAAAGTGGGGTCTGGTAGAGGATGTCCCCACTCCAGTAATGGCTGCCTCTAGGTTTTTTGACTAGACCCATATGCAGCACAAGGCCCCAAAACATCTCGGCTGCGCTGACTGGAGTCCAGCCACCGCCCCTAGCCAAAAAGGAACCCGGGTGTTGAGCAACGAACTGTTGGGCGTACAGGTTCGTTTGCTCCACCATCAGATTTACAAAGTGCTCACTGAAAAAAAGACTAAAGTAGTCGTATTCAGTGAAACCCACTGTGGAAATCTGTATACCTGGTTGGCCTACAAAATCAGGAATCGCGGGCTCAAAATGCTCTGGGGTACACCATGCAAATTCACTGGTAGGGGGCCCCAGTGGACTTAACTGGTGGGCCGGAAAACTAGTATGAGCCCCAGAGCTTCTCTTACTAGTGTGGGCCACATGGTCCCTAGCATGGCAGTCCCCTTGCTCCGCCTGGTGGCGTCTCTGCCGCCTTGGGGGCTCATCATCATTGCTAGATGATGAGGAGGATGCGGATGACAAAAGGAAAGTGGGGTCATCCTCGTCCTCACTGTGGCTCTCAGACTCGGAGGCAAGCTGGGCGTATGCCTCCTCGGTCGAGAACATCCAGCGGGTGTGTGTGCGTGCGTGTTAAACTTTATTTGGTGTGCGTGTGTGTGGGGGCATGGGTGTTCGCAGACTTACCCTAAACCTGACAGTAAAAAAAATAAAAAATAAAAAAAGTCCAAAAAATGTGAAAAAAAACAAAACAAAATAATCAAACTCGCTGATCAACCGTCCAAAGTTGATCAGCGGTAAGGTGTGCAATGCGTTAACAGTGGCCGGACGCTAATAGTGCCGGCCACCGTCAGCATACGCAGAAAAAAACAAATGTGCCACCCGATTTAGAGAGATGCAACTAAAAACTTTTTTTTTTTTTTACAACTAAACTTTCCCTGAATATCTCTGCCTATCCTAACCTGTCCCTAACCTTTCCCTAAATACCTTAGTGAAAGTAAAGGTGAAGGCGGTGCTGGGCACAGATGGGGGTGCTGGCTCTGGAGATCTGATGCATTTATCGCTGTAAGTTTTGAATATATGCCGTGGGCTTTTTTATTTAATTACATTTTTATATATGAGAATATTTTGTGATTTTATTAATTTGCATTCGGGAAAACCGAAAATAACATGTTATCTTAAGCTCATGTGATCAGTGATTATTTAAATCAGAGTTCGAGTGGATTTGATTGTGACACCCCAGACGAAGTGAAGGTGAAACCCGGGTCGGGCATATTTACACGCTATATGCAAGTTGTCTTATTGTAAGTACAATAAATTATAACTTTTAACCTCTTCAGGACATAGGGCGTACAGGTACGCCCTTATATCCTGGTACTTAAGGACACAGGGCGTATGCCCTGTGTATTTTCGATTACTGCCTTGCGGCTGGCGGTAATCGCAACCCGGTGCCTGCTCAAATCATTCAGCAGGCACCTGGGGCAAATGCGCGGGGGGGTCCCGTGACCCCCCCATGTCGGTGGTCGCAGCAAACCGCAGGTCAATTCAGACCTGTGGTTTGCTGCGCTTTCTGCAGTTTCTGATCCCCCCGATTCCTGACCGCGGGGATCAGAAACTTTAATATTCCTAAAATATATCTTTATCCTCCCTGCACCCCTCTGTGATTTTATCCCAGTGGGAGGTGCAGGGGGAGGGTTGCGGGCGGTGCGGGAGGCGGGCGATGCGCCCGCCTCCCCTTGAATAATCGTTGGTGTGCAGTGGGTATACCAGGGTGTCAGCACATTGCTGACACCCTGGTATAAACGGCTGACATCTGTGATGCGATGTCAGCCATTTAACCCTTTCCATGCCGCAGTCCGTACAGACCGCAGTATGGAAAAGGTTAACAGTAAGAGGGGGCTTCCTCCCTCTCCCATTGGGGGGCTGCTGTGCCTTTGCAGCCCCCTCGATGGGAGAGGGAGAGAGCCCCCAGACAGATCCCCTCCTTACCCTTCCCCGTCTGCGAAGTTGTGGCAGACGGGGAAGGTTCCCATGGCAACAGGACGCCTTCTCAGGCATCCTGCTGTCCACCTGCTGTCTATGCTAAAGGCATAGATCTGTTCAGACAAAGTGTAAGCAAAATACAGTACAGTACGCTATATAGAGTACTATACTGTATTATACAGACATCAGACCCACTGGATATTCAAGAACCAAGTGGGTCTGGGTCAAAAAAAGTGAAAAAAAATTAAAAATCAAAAAACACATTTATTACTGATTAAAAATGAAAAAAATAAAAATAATTCCCTACACATGTTATATATCACCGCATCCGTAACGACCTGATCTATTAAAAGGTCATGTTACTTTACCCGAACGGTGAACTCCATAAAAATAAAAAATAAAAAACTATGATGAAATTGAAATTTTGCCCACCTTACTTCCCCAAAAAGGTAATAAAAGTGATCAAAAAAGTTGTATGTACGCCAAAATAGTACCAATCAAACCGTCACCTCATCCTGCAAAAAATTAGACCCTACCTAAGATAATCGCCCAAAATCTGAAAAAACTATGGAGACACTAAAACTAGATTTTTTAAAAAAAATGAAATAATTGTGTAAAACTTACATAAATAAAAAAAGTATACATATTAGGTATTGCCGCGTCCATAATAACCTGAACTATAAAAATATCACATGACCTAACCCCTCAGGTGAATATCGTAAAAAATAAATAAAAAAAGGTGTAAAAAATCAATTTTTTTCACCTTACTTTACGAAAAGTGTAATAACAAGCAATCAAAAAGTTATATGCACCCCAAAATAGTGCCAATCAAACCGTCATCTCATCCCGCAAAAATCATACCCTGCCCAAGATAATCGACCAAAAACTGAAAAAAACTATGGCTCTCAGAATATGGAGACACTAAAACTTGATTTTTTTTGTTTCAAAAATGAAATCATTGTGTAAAACTTACATGAAAAAAAAAGTGTATACATATTAGGTTTTGCCGTGTCCGTGACAACCTGCTCTATAAAAATATTACATGATCTAACCTGTCAGATGAATGTTGAAAATAACAAAAAATAAAAACGGTGCCAAAACAGCTATTTCTTGTTACCTTACCTCACAAAAAGTGTGATATAGAGCAACCAAAAATCATATGTACCCTAAACTAGTACCACCAATACTGCCACCCTATCCCGTAGTTTCTAAAATTGGCTCAATTTTTGGGAGTTTCTACTCTAGGGGGGCTTCAAATGGGACATTGTTTAAAAAAAAAAAAACGGTCCAGCAAAATCTGCCTTCCAAAACCGTATGGCATTCCTTTCCTTCTGCACCCTGCCGTGTGCCCGTACAGTGGTTTACGACAACATATTGGGTGTTTCTGTAAACTACAGAATCAGAGCCATAAATATTGAGTTTTGTTTGGCTGTTAACCCTTGCTTTGTAACTGGAAAAAAAAATATTAAAATGGAAAATCTGCCCAAAAAGTGAAATTTTGAAATTGTATCTCCATTTGCCAATAACTCTTGTGCAAACCTAAAGGGTTAACAAAGTTTGCAAAATCTGTTTTGAATACCTTGAGTGGTGTAGTTTTTTAGGTGGGTCAGTTTTATGGAGTTTCTACTCTAGGGGTGCATCAGGGGGGCTTCAAATGGGACATGGTATAAAAAAAAAAAAAAAACAGTCCAGCAAAATCTGCCTTCCAAAAACCAAACGGCGCACCTTTCACTCTACGCCCAGCTGTGTGGCCGTACAGAGGTTTACGGCCACATATGGGGTGTTTCTGTAAACGGCAGAATCAGGGCAATAAAGATACAGTCTTGTTTGGCTGTTAACCCTTGCTTTGTTAGTGGAAAAAATGGGTTAAAATGGAAAATTAGGCAAAAAAATGAAATTCTCAAATTTCATCCCCATTTGCCAATAACTCTTGTGCAACACCTAAAGGGTTAACAAAGTTTGTAAAATCAGTTTTAAATACCTTGAGGGGTTTATAGAATGGGGTCATTTTGGGGTGGTTTCTATTATGTAAAATAATGTTCAAAGACCGTTATTAGAGACCCTCTGGATATTACTATAAATTTTTCCTATGGTCTTGTTAGACCAACAAATCCCTGTAGGGGTCGCTAACTAATATTTAATTAATTTGTAAACTTATCTTTATTAATACGAATAGACTACGACTTACAAACACAAACTTGTTTAAAATTGTCAAGGAGCAGTGAGATGATATAGGGTTATTATGTATGCTAATTTTCTCTTAGCTATGTTGGGATATTCCCTTCTACCTATAGGGTGCGCTAGTGAGGCACATATAAGTATACACTCCAAGAAAACCTCTTGAAAATAATTTTTTTGTGTTTATTTTTTATATTTTGTATATATTTATTATGTTTTTTTTTCCAATGACAGACCGGTCCTTTAACAACCTTTATGTTTTGACAAGTTGTTGATCCACTGCACATGGAATACAGGGGTGACGAGTAGGGATGAGCGAACTCGAACTGTATAGTTCGGGTTCGTACCGAATTTTGGGGTGTCCGTGACACGGACCCGAACCCGGACATTTTCGTAAAAGTCCGGGTTCGGGTTCGGTGTTCGTCGCTTTCTTCGCGCTTTTGTGACGCTTTCTTGGCGCTTTTTGAAAGGCTGCAAAGCAGCCAATCAACAAGCGTCATACTACTTGCCCCAAGAGGCCATCACAGCCATGCCTACTATTGGCATTGCTGTGATTGGCCAGAGCACCATGTGACCCAGCCTCTATTTAAGCTGGAGTCACATAGCGCCGCCCGTCACTCTGCTCTGATTAGCGTAGGGAGAGGTTGCGGCTGCGACAGTAGGGCGAGATTAGGCAGATTAACTCCTCCAAAGGACTTGATTAACTGATCGATCTGCAGCTGTGGATCATTGAGCTGCTGATCCTCAATTGCTCACTGTTTTTAGGCTGCCCAGACCGTTTGTCAGTCACATTTTTCTGGGGTGATCGGCGGCCATTTTGTGTCTTGTGGTGCGCCAGCACAAGCTGCGACCAAGTGCATTTAACCCTCAATGGTGTGGTTGTTTTTTGGCTAAAGCCTACATCAGGGTGAAGCTGTCACACCAAGTGCATTTAACCCTCAGTAGTGTGGTTGGTCAAGCTATCACACCAAGTGCATTTAACCAGCAATAGTCTGTTCATTTTTTGGCCATATACTAAATCAGGGGCAAGCTGCGCCCGTCACCAAGTGCATTTAACCCTCAGTAGTGTGGTTGGTCAAGCTGTGACACCAAGTGCATTTAACCAGCAATAGTCTGTTCATTTTTTGGCCATATACTACATCAGGGGCAAGCTGCGCCCATCACCAAGTGCATTTAACCAGCAATAGTGTGGTTATTTTTTGGCCATATCCCAGTCTAATTCTGTCACTAAATCCATACCGGTCACCCAGCGCCTAAATACTAGGCCTCAAATTTATATCCCGCTAAATCTCTCGTTACCGCTGTCCTGTTGTGGCTGGGAAAGTTATTTAGTGTCCGTCAAAGCACATTTTTTGTTCTGGGTTGAAATACAATTCCCAATTTAGCAATTTAAAAATTTAGTGGTTTCTGCTGTATCAGAGCTATTTGAAATCTATCCCTAAAAGGGTATATAATATTCAAGGTGCACATAGGGTCATTCAGAATAACTTCACACACCCGCTACTGTGTATTTCCAAGTCTAATTCTGTCACTAAACCCATACCTGTCACCCAGCGCCTAAATACTAGGCCTCAAATTTATATCCTGCTAAATCTCTCGTTAGTGCTGTAGCTGGGCGAGTTATTTAGTGTCCGTTCAAGCACATTTCTTGTTCTGGGTTGAAATACAATTCCCAATTTAGCAATTTCATAATTTAGTGGTTTCTGCTATATCAGAGCTATTTGAAATCTATCCCTAAAAGGGTATATAATATTCAAGGTGCACATTGGGTCATTCAGAATAACTTCACACACACCCGCCACTGTGTATTTCCAAGTCTAATTCTGTCACTAAACCCATACCTGTCACCCAGCGCCTAAATACTAGGCCTCAAATTTATATCCTGCTAAATCTCTCGTTAGTGCTGTAGCTGGGCGAGTTATTTAGTGTCCGTTCAAGCACATTTCTTGTTCTGGGTTGAAATACAATTCCCAATTTAGCAATTTCATAATTTAGTGGTTTCTGCTATATCAGAGCTATTTGAAATCTATCCCTAAAAGGGTATATAATATTCAAGGTGCACATTGGGTCATTCAGAATAACTTCACACACACCCGCTACTGTGTATTTCCAAGTCTAATTCTGTCACTAAACCCATACCTGTCACCCAGCGCCTAAATACTAGGCCTCAAATTTATATCCTGCTAAATCTCTCGTTAGTGCTGTAGCTGGGCGAGTTATTTAGTGTCCGTTCAAGCACATTTCTTGTTCTGGGTTGAAATACAATTCCCAATTTAGCAATTTCATAATTTAGTGGTTTCTGCTATATCAGAGCTATTTGAAATCTATCCCTAAAAGGGTATATAATATTCAAGGTGCACATTGGGTCATTCAGAATAACTTCACACACACCCGCTACTGTGTATTTCCAAGTCTAATTCTGTCACTAAACCCATACCTGTCACCCAGCGCCTAAATACTAGGCCTCAAATTTATATCCTGCTAAATCTCTCGTTAGTGCTGTAGCTGGGCGAGTTATTTAGTGTCCGTTCAAGCACATTTCTTGTTCTGGGTTGAAATACAATTCCCAATTTAGCAATTTCATAATTTAGTGGTTTCTGCTATATCAGAGCTATTTGAAATCTATCCCTAAAAGGGTATATAATATTCAAGGTGCACATTGGGTCATTCAGAATAACTTCACACACACCCGCTACTGTGTATTTCCAAGTCTAATTCTGTCACTAAACCCATACCTGTCACCCAGCGCCTAAATACTAGGCCTCAAATTTATATCCTGCTAAATCTCTCGTTAGTGCTGTAGCTGGGCGAGTTATTTAGTGTCCGTTCAAGCACATTTCTTGTTCTGGGTTGAAATACAATTCCCAATTTAGCAATTTCATAATTTAGTGGTTTCTGCTATATCAGAGCTATTTGAAATCTATCCCTAAAAGGGTATATAATATTCAAGGTGCACATTGGGTCATTCAGAATAACTTCACACACACACGCTTCTGTGCATTTCCAAGTCTAATTCTGTCACTAAATCCATACCGGTCACCCAGCGCCTAAATACTAGGCCTCAAATTTATATCCCGCTGAATTTGAATACAATACATTGGGCCAAATAATATATTTGTTGTTGTGGTGAACCATAACAATGAGAAAAACATCTAGTAAGGGACGCGGACGTGGACATGGTCGTGGTGGTGTTAGTGGACCCTCTGGTGCTGGGAGAGGACGTGGCCGTTCTGCCACATCCACACGTCCTAGTGTACCAACTACCTCAGGTCCCAGTAGCCGCCAGAATTTACAGCGATATATGGTGGGGCCCAATGCCGTTCTAAGGATGGTAAGGCCTGAGCAGGTACAGGCATTAGTCAATTGGGTGGCCGACAGTGGATCCAGCACGTTCACATTATCTCCCACCCAGTCTTCTGCAGAAAGCGCACAGATGGCGCCTGAAAACCAACCCCATCAGTCTGTCACATCACCCCCATGCATACCAGGGAAACTGTCTCAGCCTCAAGTTATGCAGCAGTCTCTTATGCTGTTTGAAGACTCCGCTGGCAGGGTTTCCCAAGGGCATCCACCTAGCCCTTCCCCAGCGGTGAAAGACATAGAATGCACTGACGCACAACCACTTATGTTTCCTGATGATGAGGACATGGGAATACCACCTCAGCATGTCTCTGATGATGACGAAACACAGGTGCCAACTGCTGCGTCTTTCTGCAGTGTGCAGACTGAACAGGAGGTCAGGGATCAAGACTGGGTGGAAGACGATGCAGGGGACGATGAGGTCCTAGACCCCACATGGAATGAAGGTCGTGCCACTGACTTTCACAGTTCGGAGGAAGAGGCAGTGGTGAGACCGAGCCAACAGCGTAGCAAAAGAGGGAGCAGTGGGCAAAAGCAGAACACCCGCCGCCAAGAGACTCCGCCTGCTACTGACCGCAGCCATCTGGGACCGAGCACCCCAAAGGCAGCTTCAAGGAGTTCCCTGGCATGGCACTTCTTCAAACAATGTGCTGACGACAAGACCCGAGTGGTTTGCACGCTGTGCCATCAGAGCCTGAAGCGAGGCATTAACGTTCTGAACCTGAGCACAACCTGCATGACCAGGCACCTGCATGCAAAGCATGAACTGCAGTGGAGTAAACACCTTAAAACCAAGGAAGTCACTCAGGCTCCCCCTGCTACCTCTTCTGCTGCTGCCGCCTCGGCCTATTCTGCTGCTGCCGCCTCGGCCTCTTCCTCCGCCTCTGGAGGAACGTTGGCACCTGCCGCCCAGCAAACAGGGGATGTACCACCAACACCACCACCACCACCTCCGTCATCAAGCGTCTCAACCATGTCACACGCCAGCGTTCAGCTCTCCATCTCACAAACATTTGATAGAAAGCGTAAATTCCCACCTAGCCACCCTCGATCCCTGGCCCTGAATGCCAGCATTTCTAAACTACTGGCCTATGAAATGCTGTCATTTAGGCTGGTGGACACAGACAGCTTCAAACAGCTCATGTCGCTTGCTGTCCCACAGTATGTTGTTCCCAGCCGGCACTACTTCTCCAAGAGAGCCGTGCCTTCCCTGCACAACCAAGTATCCGATAAAATCAAGTGTGCACTGCGCAACGCCATCTGTAGCAAGGTCCACCTAACCACAGATACGTGGACCAGTAAGCACGGCCAGGGACGCTATATCTCCCTAACTGCACACTGGGTAAATGTAGTGGCAGCTGGGCCCCAGGCGGAGAGCTGTTTGGCGCACGTCCTTCCGCCGCCAAGGATCGCAGGGCAACATTCTTTGCCTCCTGTTGCCACCTCCTCCTTCTCGGCTTCCTCCTCCTCTTCTTCCACCTGCTCATCCAGTCAGCCACACACCTTCACCACCAACTTCAGCACAGCCCGGGGTAAACGTCAGCAGGCCATTCTGAAACTCATATGTTTGGGGGACAGGCCCCACACCGCACAGGAGTTGTGGCGGGGTATTGAACAACAGACCGACGAGTGGTTGCTGCCGGTGAGCCTCAAGCCCGGCCTGGTGGTGTGTGATAATGGGCGAAATCTCGTTGCAGCTCTGGGACTAGCCAATTTGACGCACATCCCTTGCTTGGCGCATGTGCTGAATTTGGTGGTGCAGAAGTTCATTCACAACTACCCCGACATGTCAGAGCTGCTGCATAAAGTGCGGGCCGTCTGTTCGCGCTTCCGGCGTTCACATCCTGCTGCTGCTCGCCTGTCTGCGCTACAGCGTAACTTCGGCCTTCCCGCTCACCGCCTCATATGCGACGTGCCCACCAGGTGGAACGCCACCTTGCACATGCTGGACAGACTGTGCGAGCAGCAGCAGGCCATAGTGGAGTTTCAGCTGCAGCACGCACGGGTCAGTCGCACTACAGAACAGCACCACTTCACCACCAATGACTGGGCCTCCATGCGAGACCTGTGTGCCCTGTTGCGCTGTTTCGAGTACTCCACCAACATGGCCAGTGGCGATGACACCGTTATCAGCGTTACAATACCACTTCTATGTCTCCTTGAGAAAACACTTAGGGCGATGATGGAAGAGGAGGTGGCCCAGGAGGAGGAGGAGGAGGAGGAAGAGGGGTCATTTTTAGCACTTTCAGGCCAGTCTCTTCGAAGTGACTCAGAGGGAGGTTTTTGGCAACAGCAGAGGCCAGGTACAAATGTGGCCAGCCAGGGCCCACTACTGGAGGACGAGGAGGACGAGGATGAGGAGGAGGTGGAGGAGGATGAGGATGAAGCATGGTCACAGCGGGGTGGCACCCAACGCAGCTCGGGTCCATCACTGGTGCGTGGCTGGGGGGAAAGGCAGGACGATGACGATACGCCTCCCACAGAGGACAGCTTGTCCTTACCCCTGGGCAGCCTGGCACACATGAGCGACTACATGCTGCAGTGCCTGCGCAACGACAGCAGAGTTGCCCACATTTTAACCTGTGCGGACTACTGGGTTGCCACCCTGCTGGATCCACGCTACAAAGACAATGTGCCCACCTTACTTCCTGCACTGGAGCGTGATAGGAAGATGCGCGAGTACAAGCGCACGTTGGTAGACGCGCTACTGAGAGCATTCCCAAATGTCACAGGGGAACAAGTGGAAGCCCAAGGCCAAGGCAGAGGAGGAGCAAGAGGTCGCCAAGGCAGCTGTGTCACGGCCAGCTCCTCTGAGGGCAGGGTTAGCATGGCAGAGATGTGGAAAACTTTTGTCAACACGCCACAGCTAACTGCACCACCACCTGATACGCAACGTGTTAGCAGGAGGCAACATTTCACTAACATGGTGGAACAGTACGTGTGCACACCCCTCCACGTACTGACTGATGGTTCGGCCCCATTCAACTTCTGGGTCTCTAAATTGTCCACGTGGCCAGAGCTAGCCTTTTATGCCTTGGAGGTGCTGGCCTGCCCGGCAGCCAGCGTTTTGTCTGAACGTGTATTCAGCACGGCAGGGGGCGTCATTACAGACAAACGCAGCCGCCTGTCTACAGCCAATGTGGACAAGCTGACGTTCATAAAAATGAACCAGGCATGGATCCCACAGGACCTGTCCGTCCCTTGTCCAGATTAGACATTAACTACCTCCCCATAACCATATATTATTGGACTCCAGGGCACTTCCTCATTCAATCCTATTTTTATTTTCATTTCACCATTATATTGCGAGGCTACCCAAAGTTGAATGAACCTCTCCTCTGCCTGTGTGCTAGGCCTAAATATATGCCAATGGACTGTTGCAGTGGTGGGTGACGTGAAGCCTCATTCTCTGCTATGACATGCAGACTGATTCTCTGCTGACATGAAGCCAGATTCTCTGTTACGGGACCTCTCTCCTCTGCCTGTGTGCTAGGCCTAAATATATGCCAATGGACTGTTGCAGTGGTGGCTGACGTGAAGCCTCATTCTCTGCTATGACATGCAGACTAATTCTCTGCTGACATGAAGCCAGATTGTCTGTTACGGGACCTCTCTCCTCTGCCTGGGTGCTGGGCCTAAATTTATGACAATGGACTGTTGCAGTGGTGGCTGACGTGAAGCCTGATTCTCTGCTATGACATGCAGACTGATTCTCTGCTGACATGAAGCCAGATCCTCTGTTACGGGACCTCTCTCCTCTGCCTGTGTGTGTGCTGGGCCTAAATATATGCCAATGGACTGTTGCAGTGGTGGCTGACGTGAAGCCTCATTCTCTGCTATGACATGCAGACTGATTCTCTGCTGACATGAAGCCAGATTCTCTGTTACGGGACCTCTCTCCTCTGCCTGTGTGTGTGCTGGGCCTAAATATATGCCAATGGACTGTTGCAGTGGTGGCTGACGTGAAGCCTCATTCTCTGCTATGACATGCAGACTGATTCTCTGCTGACATGAAGCCAGATTCTCTGTTACGGGACCTCTCTCCTCTGCCTGTGTGTGTGCTGGGCCTAAATATATGCCAATGGACTGTTGCAGTGGTGGCTGACGTGAAGCCTCATTCTCTGCTATGACATGCAGACTAATTCTCTGCTGACATGAAGACAGATTCTCTGTTACGGGACCTCCCTCCTCTGCCTGGGTGCTGGGCCTAAATATATGCCAATGGACTGTTGCAGTGGTGGGTGACGTGAAGCCTCATTCTCTGCTATGACATGCAGACTGATTCTCTGCTGACATGAAGCCAGATTGTCTGTTACGGGACCTCCCTCCTCTGCCTGGGTGCTGGGCCTAAATATATGCCAATGGACTGTTGCAGTGGTGGCTGACGTGAAGCCTCATTCTCTGCTATGACATGCAGACTAATTCTCTGCTGACATGAAGACAGATTCTCTGTTACGGGACCTCCCTCCTCTGCCTGGGTGCTGGGCCTAAATATATGCCAATGGACTGTTGCAGTGGTGGCTGACGTGAAGCCTCATTCTCTGCTATGACATGCAGACTAATTCTCTGCTGACATGAAGCCAGATTCTCTGTTACGGGACCTCCCTCCTCTGCCTGGGTGCTGGGCCTAAATATATGCCAATGGACTGTTGCAGTGGTGGGTGACGTGAAGCCTCATTCTCTGCTATGACATGCAGACTGATTCTCTGCTGACATGAAGCCAGATTGTCTGTTACGGGACCTCTCTCCTCTGCCTGTGTGCTAGGCCTAAATATATGCCAATGGACTGTTGCAGTGGTGGCTGACGTGAAGCCTCATTCTCTGCTATGACATGCAGACTGATTCTCTGCTGACATGAAGCCAGATCGTCTGTTACGGGACCTCTCTGCTCTGCCTGTGTGCTAGGCCTAAATATATGCCAATGGACTGTTGCAGTGGTGGGTGACGTGAAGCCTCATTCTCTGCTATGACATGCAGACTGATTCTCTGCTGTCATGAAGCCAGATTGTCTGTTACGGGACCTCTCTGCTCTGCCTGTGTGCTAGGCCTAAATATATGCCAATGGACTGTTGCAGTGGTGGGTGACGTGAAGCCTCATTCTCTGCTATGACATGCAGACTGATTCTCTGCTGACATGAAGCCAGATTGTCTGTTACGGGACCTCTCTCCTCTGCCTGTGTGCTAGGCCTAAATATATGCCAATGGACTGTTGCAGTGGTGGCTGACGTGAAGCCTCATTCTCTGCTATGACATGCAGACTAATTCTCTGCTGACATGAAGCCAGATTGTCTGTTACGGGACCTCTCTCCTCTGCCTGGGTGCTGGGCCTAAATTTATGACAATGGACTGTTGCAGTGGTGGCTGACGTGAAGCCTGATTCTCTGCTATGACATGCAGACTGATTCTCTGCTGACATGAAGCCAGATCCTCTGTTACGGGACCTCTCTCCTCTGCCTGTGTGTGTGCTGGGCCTAAATATATGCCAATGGACTGTTGCAGTGGTGGCTGACGTGAAGCCTCATTCTCTGCTATGACATGCAGACTGATTCTCTGCTGACATGAAGCCAGATTCTCTGTTACGGGACCTCTCTCCTCTGCCTGTGTGTGTGCTGGGCCTAAATATATGCCAATGGACTGTTGCAGTGGTGGCTGACGTGAAGCCTCATTCTCTGCTATGACATGCAGACTAATTCTCTGCTGACATGAAGACAGATTCTCTGTTACGGGACCTCTCTCCTCTGCCTGGGTGCTGGGCCTAAATATATGCCAATGGACTGTTGCAGTGGTGGCTGACGTGAAGCCTCATTCTCTGCTATGACATGCAGACTAATTCTCTGCTGACATGAAGACAGATTCTCTGTTACGGGACCTCTCTCCTCTGCCTGGGTGCCGGGGCCTAAATATCTGAGAATGGACTGTTCCAGTGGTGGGTGACGGGAAGCCAGATTCTCTGCTATGGAACCTCTCTCCAATTGATTTTGGTTAATTTTTATTTATTTAATTTTTATTTTAATTCATTTCCCTATCCACATTTGTTTGCAGGGGATTTACCTACATGTTGCTGCCTTTTGCAGCCCTCTAGCTCTTTCCTGGGCTGTTTTACAGCCTTTTTAGTGCCGAAAAGTTCGGGTCCCCATTGACTTCAATGGGGTTCGGGTTCGGGACGAAGTTCGGATCGGGTTCGGATCCCGAACCCGAACATTTCCGGGATGTTCGGCCGAACTTCTCGAACCCGAACATCCAGGTGTTCGCTCAACTCTAGTGACGAGTACACTATGCATTGCAGTCTATCCGTGCATGCAACCTCCAGATGGCACCCTCCGACTATACTCCTATAAGGAGGTAGCCATATTTGTAGTCTGAGTCTTATACTCAAATTTTTTTTTATGAGTGCTCCCCTGTAGTACGGTGTAATTACTGGATGTTTAACTGCAGCACGGATTGCTGCTGACTGTCGTCACTTGTGCGCTACTCACTATCTACTAAATACTCATTTGCAGTACAAGTTGCTACTCCCTAATAAATATATGCAAAATATAAAAAATAAACACAAAAAAATATGTGCCTCACTAGCGCACCCTATAGGTAGGGAATATCCCAACATAGCTAAGAGAAAATTAGCATACATAATAACCCTATATCATCTCACTACTCCGCGACAATTTTAAACAAGTTTGTGTTTGTAAGTCGTAGTCTATTTCTATTATGTAAGCCTCGCAAAGTGACTTCAAACCTGTAGTGGTCCCTAAAAATTGGGTTTTTGTAAATTTCGGAACAATTTGCTTCTAAACTTTTAAGGCTTGTAACATCCCCAAAAAATAAAATTACATTCCCCATATGTCTACTTCATGTTTGAATTATGTTGGGAATGATAAGTCATCACAATTCTATGTATTACAGAAGTGGAGAAACTGAAACTTTGAAATTTGCATTTTTTTCACATTTTTGGTAAAGTATGTATTTTTTATGCAAAAAAATAAACTTTTTTGACCCAATTTTAGCAGTGTCATGAAGTACAATATGTGACAAAAAAAAATTCTCAGAATGGCCTGGGTAAGTCAAAGGCCTCTTTTACACGGGCGTCATATTTTTGGCCCGGATAAGAGGCGGGTGTGTTGCGGGAACACGCGCGATTTTTCCGCGCGAGTGCAAAACATTGTAATGCGTTTGGTACCCAAACCCGAACTTCTTCACTGAAGTTCGGGCTTGGGACTGATGTTCTGAAGATTGTATTATTTTCCCTTATAACATGGTTATAAGGGAAAATAATAGCATTCTGAATACAGAATGCATAGTATAATAGTGCTGGAGGGGTAAAAAAATAAATAAAAATAACTCACCTTCTCCTCTTGATCGCGTAGTTCCCTGTCTTTTTTTTACTTAAAGAGGACCTTTCACTAGTTTAAAAACTACAAACTAACTATATCAGTGGGCAGAGCGGCGCCCAGGGGTCCCCCTGCACTTACTAGTATGTCTGGGCGCTGCTCTGTTCGTCCCATAGCTTGGAGTCCCAGGCTATGAGCTGTGTGCTGCGATTGGCCAGCGCTGCAGCAAGGGACAACCCTAATACAAAAACTCCGCCCAGTACAACAGAGGGAGCTGCAGACACCGGAGCCTATACCAGACGAACGGAGCGGCGCCCAGACATACTAGTAAGTGCAGGGGGACCCTTGGGCGCCACTCTGCCCACTGATATAGTTAGTTTGTAGTTTTTAAACTAGTGAAAGGTCCTCTTTAATGATGAGCTGTGGGCTAAAATGACCTGTGGTGATGTCAGATCACATGCTCCAATCACATGGTCCATCACCTTGGTGTTGGAGCATGTGATCTGACGTAACCACAGGTCCTTTAGCCCACAGCTCATCATTAAAGAAGTAAAGAAGAGACCGGGAACTACGCGATCAAGAGGAGAAGGTGAGTTAATTTTTTTTATTTTTTTAACCCCTCCAGCGCTATTTAACTATGCATTCTGTATTCAGAATGCTATTATTTTCCCTTATAACCATGTTATAAGGGAAAATAATACAGTGAATAGACTGTCACCTAGAAACCATGCATGAAAATCGCACTGCATCCGCACTTGCTTGCGATTTTCACGCAACCCCATTAATTTCTATGGGGCCTGCGTTACGTGAAAAATATAGAACATGCTGTGATTTTCACGCAACGCATAAGTGATGCGTGAAAATCACCTCTCATGTGAACAGCCCCATAGAAATGAATGGGTCCGGATTCAGTGCGGGTGCAATGCGTTCAACTCATGCATCGCACCCGCGTGGAATACTCGCCCATGTGAAAGGGGCCAAAGCGTTTTAAAGTTATCAGCACTTAAAGTGACACTGGTCAGATTTGCAAAAAATGGCCTGGTCCTAAGGTGAAATAAGGCTGTGTCCTTAAGGGGTTATAGAAGATTTGTGTATTGTACTATGATCTGTTCCTCTTGAAGGAAGTCGCTTTGCTGGTTGATATCAAGACCATATACCGGGGATGCATCTGTGAAGCTACAAAATCTCTGTGAAGACTGTCTGTTTGTGAAAAAACTCCCCATTCCATTTTAACGCGGACTCATATGTATGTACTCTTTTGATTTTACTGTAGAAGGGACTTACTTCAAATTTTGGGACTGCTGCTCATTTTATATTCATGGGATCACACAGAAATTTTATTTGTGTCTTTATTGTGTGTGTCTTTGCCCACGAGACAGTGTACTGCTGCATATATTGTTTGCTTTTGTATTGCAGCCATGGTAGCATGCAACTGTACTTTATTTTCTACTGATGGTGGGTGATGGTCTAACTTTTTTTTTTTTATCTATCTATACACCAATTTGATTCAGGTAGAAAATTTGGACCTAAAACAAGTTTTTGGAAAAATTTGGTGAATCGGACAAAATTAATTTGAAGAAATTTTCTTATCTCTAACTGGATGCAAATTAAAATTAAGACAAAGAACAGGACATGATTCACCATGGTAATGCTCAGTGACTACTGATATCTTGTTCTCTGAACCAGCAAAAAAAGAAAGAAAGAACATACAGTAAATTCTAGTAAGACAATGCAATGTCTTTTTTTTTTTTTTTTTTTAAAGGTTTCAAGCTTCATAGCTCTGCTATAAAATATTGTGTTTATCATTATTTCTCTATGACCATAGCATTTTCAGTCAAAGAGCCTCATAGTGGCAGGTGTCTTAGATATTTTTGGGGGTTTTACCATTACTGTTGCACCTGTCTGCCAAGTATTATTCTGCCAGCACTGTGTGCTGCCCAGGCCATGTGGTGTAACAAATGAGAATCAAAGAACATTTATAGTCATAGGTGTGCTTGTTGAAAAAAGGGATTTTTCTTACAGTTTTACCATATAAAATTTCCAAGACTGCTTTGAATTGACGTTCTAGACAATTTCAGCACCACCCTGCTGTGCCATCTTTTGTACCGAAACTTACTGAAGGCATAAGCTACAGAGCTATCAAGCAGCTCCAATCAATAGCACATAGACCCTGCAGAGCAGATGGAGTGTACATTAGGTATTCATTACATTATTCTACAAGCACAATTATTTTACATATTAAAAGTGTGCGCACACACACACACACACAGCTTATTTATCATGTTAGGTAAATAAAACATTATTTTATGTGTTGTGACACAGTGAGAGGTTTTGTCTGGGAAAACAGGTATTTTCCTCCTAGCATGTGCTGCTGGGCTGATTTACAGTCAGATGAGGTCAAATAACGGACCGGATTTTAAGTGCCGGGCTGGGTTTTGGCAGCACCTGGCTGTCCTTAAATAGGCAGCTGGGCTCAGAAGTGAGGTCTCTGTGTTGGGATCTTGGAGCTTTGTGTTTGGATGAAGGCTTGCTACCTGTTTGGCATGAAAACAGGTTTGTGCTGCTATGGTCAAAGACTCTTTGAGGCAAAATTTCTGCATGGTGTGAATTACCACCAACACCGCAAGGTAACTTTTTGTTTGATTATGACTGCTTGTTTTGTCACTTTCCTGAAGTGTGAATAAAACACTTAACTGTTTGATCCAAAGAACTTGTTGTTGCCTCTATACTGTGTCCAATAATCCTGTCTACCAGAACAAAACCCCACAATTGGTGAAGAATGTAGGCATGAGCAGTGAGGCCAATGAACGCCAATATTTTTGGTTTCTGCATTTTTCAGGCACGATTGTATGTCATATATTAAACCAGCTGTATTACAACCAGTGCCCTACGACAAAATGGAGGCTGTTGTGAAGGCCCTCATGGAGGTTAATCTGCAGCAGCGAGAGACAAACCTGCAGCAACGTGAGGCTAATAAGTAGAAGCAGGAGACTAACCAGTTGCTGCTACAACACATGATGGCTTTGCAGACAGCAGGAGCAACCCCGAGCATCCACAATGCCCGGAAAGCAGTCCGTGCTGTGATTCCTAAGATGACCTCCGTAGATGACATCAAAACCTACCTGGCAATGTATGAGAAAGTGGAAAAGCTACCCCGTGACCAGTAGGCTGAGGTTGTCACTCCATTCCTGGCATACAATTCCCAGCAGATGTATTTCGACTTGCCGGACGATCAAGCGGCCGACTACCAGAAAGTCAAGGGTGAGATTTTGGCAAGACTGGGAGTAAATGTGTTGGTCCGGGCCAAGCAGGTGTATCAGTGGGGGTTCAACCAGGGCCACCCATAAGCAGAGTAGGCCACCACATAGAGCGCACTCTTGCTGGAGGCACCGGTGCTCTGGAGTCTTGTTGCCAGTGGCATTGCGAGGTGGGTGCGGTCGGTGCGCGCCTCACCGGGTGACACCAGTCTGATGGGGTTTCACCCGCTGGACCCAAGTTCCCAACACCACTAGATCCCGCCCCTTGTTCTTGTGTCGCTGATCTCATCCTGTACTTGCCGGCTGCGCGGGCATGAGTTCAGTCACTTTGGCGCGCAATCCCACGAGACTCGTGATCTCTCTCCTGAGGTAGGTCTCACGAGATCACACACCACAGGATGGGATTGCACACCAAAGACACTGAATTTAACTGAACTCATGCTCGCACAGCCGGCAAGTACAGATTGTACAGGATCAGCACACAAGTATGGGGGGAGCAAACTACATAATGGAGGGCAGTTTGGGGAAAAATTAACTTGTTTGGGGGGCAAGATTACTTAGTGGGGGCAAATTACATAATGGAGGGCAGTGTGGGGAAAACAACATAATGTGAGGCAGTGTGGGGGCAACATTACTTAGTGTGGGAGCAAAATTACTTAGTGTGGTGGCAAATTACTTAATAGGGGCAAATTACATAATGGAGGGCAGTGTGGGGGACAAACAACATAATGTGAGGCAGTTTTGGGGGCAAATTACATAATATAAGGCAGTGTGGGGCAAATTACTTCATGTGGGGCAGTGTGGGGGGCAAATTACCTAATGTGGGGCAGTGTGGGGGGCAAATCACATAATGTGGGCCAGTGTGGGGGCAAATTACTTAATGTGGGGAAGTGTGGGCAATTACTTAATGTGGGGCAGTGTGGGGGGCAAATTAATTAATGTGGGGCAGTGTGGGGGGCATATTACTTAATGTGGGGCAGTGTAGGGGGCAGTATAACGAATGAGGGCATTCTAGAATGAAATTACTATTATTTCTCCAGGATAGTATTTGTGGTATTGGGGCCGGGGCACAGCAAGAAGCAGGATAATATTGTGGGGACTCCAGGTTGAGGGATGATGATAGAAAAGTGAGGACACTAAGATGTCTGTGTGTCGCACTCTGCAGAGATTGTCGGCAGCCGAGAGAAGTGTCCGGACCGAAAGGAGAAGATGATGACAGAAGATCTACATTGGAGGAGACGTCACCTGGAGGCCCTGGATGTGAGAGGTACGTGTTGCTGTATATATGCAATGCTGCTATTTTATGTTTTGCATATGAGAAAATGTTTACAATGAAAATGTTTTAATTAAATGTTCTATTTTACTATTTTTATTTTTTGGTCGAAAGGCTGATTGGGGGAGATGGGGGGATTGTAATGGGACTGCTGTAGAATATCTAAAATTAGCTGGTCAAATAAAATGTTGCATGCAACAATCATTAAATAGGTGAACGAAAAAGGGGGCGGGTCGAAAGGTGTGGTCAATGGGCGGAGTCAAGGGGGCTGCAAAATTAGCTTTTGCTTAGGGTGGCAAAAATCCTTGCACCAGCCCTGGGTTCAACCCGGCTGAGCCTGCAAAACACCAGTATTATAGCTTACTTTTCTTTTTCTTTTCAATTCTCTTTTTATTAGTTTTATATAACACAATAAGAGACAGTTTACATTGTAGCAATGGAGAAGAGATAAGGGTCAATCACGGCAAGATATTATGCAACAATTCTCATTCTAAAACATAATGATGAACACAGAATAATGAGTAGGCGGGAAGGGGGAGTGAGGATGGAGGGGTGAGGGAGAGGGAGGGGAGAGAGTTGAGGATTAGGTGTGAAGGGTATGTTGTGTCCAGGATCAGGATGAACAGCTCATGAATTCATGAGGATCAGTTTGGGCTTTCAGTTATGTTAGCATGGTAAGTGCTGGTGTAGTGTTTCGGAAGGATATCCAATATTCCCATACTTTTTGAAATGTTGTGTGGGGATCTCTTCTCCAAGGCAGACAGTTCCTCCATGTGATAAATATGGTTGAGCTTATTTAGCTACTGTGAAACAGTTGGTGGGGTTTTTTGATTCCAATATTGTGGTATAAGGGATTTTGCTGCAGCCATAAGGTAATGGAAAAGTCTGCGTTTCCTGAAGGGGATGTTTTCCAATCTGACATGTAGTAGGACTGAGAGGGGGGATTGGGACTCGGATAAAGAGCACATTTGTTTAGACAGTTTAAGTATCTCAGTCCAGAAAGGCTGAATCACATGGCAGTGCCACCACATGTGTAGGTATGTGCCTCTGGTTTGGGAGCACCTCCAACATATGTCAGTGCTGAGGCAGTCCATCTGCTTGAGACGAACTGGGGTGAGATACCACCTGGTTATTAGTTTGAAGGAATTCTCATGAAGGCGTGTGCATCTAGTGATCCCCTGCGAGCTTAGGTAGATTTGTTTGGATTCCCTGTCTGTGAATGTAGTTTCAAAGTCTCTGTAGACTTGTGACAAAACATGGCGAGGGGAATGGTGTGAAGCAATGAGCTTCTCAAATGGGGTCCGTTCTCTATGTGTGTTAGATGTAGACAGGATGGGGGTGATGATTTAATGTGGGCCTTCTGTATTAGTTGTAACGGGGTGTAGGAAAGTGGATTGACAGGGCTATCTTGGTCAATATAGCACCTAGAGGCTCATTTGTATAGGAATAAAAGTTAGTTTTTTAATCAAACGGCTCCACACAAAGGTCTAAGAATTGCATGGTTATGGAGATCAGACACTAGCAGATCGCTAGTGTCTGAAAGCTAATTTGGTCAAACTGAAGTGGTAGAAACCCTTTAATGAACTTTGTGCGAGACATTCTTCTAGGGGTACCCAAAGTTTCTGGGCTTCTCCTCTCGACCACTGTAATAATCTCAAGACATGTACCGCTTCATAGTATAGTCTCCAATCAGGCAGCGCCATTCCCCCTCTTGTTTTGTGTTGTGTGAGTAATGCATAGTTTAGGCGAGGTCTTTTACCCTGCCAAAGAAAATGGTTAGTAGTCCTTTTGATCGCAGTAAAGAAGGAGATTGGTAAGGGGACTGGCAGTGCCTGAAAGGGATACAATAGTTTTGGAAGAAGTTTAGCCTTAATAAGATTTTTACGTCCCATCCACGACAGGTATGGGAGTGACCAAGAAGTATTATAACTTACTTTACCTCTTGCAAAAATGGCTACAGCCTGACGTGCTGAATCCCACTGCTATGCTGGATCGCATGATAGCCGATATGATCTGGAGGGCTTTGTCATTTCCTCTCCAGCACTGGATCAGTCAGGTGTCTTCTGGCAATGCCCTTGAGATGGTAAACGTGGTGGAACGCTATGAAGCTACCAGGAATCTAAAGGAGGGTTCTGTCGGGAGGAGGGTCTGCAAACCCCAGAAATCTCCACGCCAGGCCTGGAGATTTGAGCCGATAAAACCCACCGGGGTGTACCCATGGCAGACCAAGCTCCGATAGTCTGCTGGTTATGTCAGGAGCCTGGCCATGTAAGGGCTGACTGTCCCCATCGGGTTGAGCCCCTGGACACTAACTATGGCTACCATCAGTCTCTATATGTCAGGAGGCTGTGTGCAACAGGTATCCCAGAGTCTCTAGATCATTTGTGCCAGGTAGAAGTGGGAGACACTCTGGCGGAGGCTCTGCTGGACTCAGGGAGTCTGGTGACCCTAGTAAGGGCTGCCCTGGTGTGGTTACCTGAGTATACTGGCCAGAAAGTGATGTGCATCCACGGAGACTTAAAAGACTACTACACCGCGCTGGTGTCTCTAACTACAGTGGCCGTTAGATGGACCCACGAGGTGGCTGTCGCCACAAATCTACATTATGAACTCATAATAGGGAGAGGCTTCCCGGCACTGTGGCCTGCTATGAGAGTGACTGATACCCATGAGACAGGGCTAACCCTAGAAGAGTGGCCCTGCTCCGGGGGGAGACCAGAACCCTCGGAACCTGAGACCGAAGGGCCAGCGGTAGGTGTGACTGCCACTTCGGTGAAAGAGGGGGAGACCACCCTGCTAAGTGTGATGGTGGGAGACGTGGAGGACTTGCCGCCGGGTCCTGAATTGGCAGACCTCAATGTATCTGGGTATAATTTTGCTACCAACTAACGTGGGGACCCAACCTTATCCCGCACCTGGGAAAATGTATTAATAGTAGATGGTGAACCACAACAATCTGGGACAGAGTCAGTGTTTCCCCATTTTGTGGTTCATCAGGATATGTTGAATTGGAGTAAACCAACTACAGGGTTATCGCAAGCTTGTGTTAGATCTAGCCCACCAACATGTTCTCAGGAGTCACCTGGGGCTGCAGAAAACTCAGGATTGTATTCTACACTGGTTTTACTGGCCCAGCATATATAAAGAAGTGGAAGAGTTTTTTTAAGGCTTGCTCTACCTGCAAGATAACTAGCCCCCAGCCACATGTCCATAGTCCCCTAGTACCTCTCCCGATTATCGAAGTACCGTTATACCGAATAGCTAAGGAATTCATAGGCCCAGTACCGAAGTCCACTCAAGGGCATCAACATATCTTAGTCATTCCAGATTACGCCACTAGGTACCCGGAGGTGGTGCCACTGCATCATACCTCGCCCAAAATCATAGCTATGGAGATGTTTTCCCGAGTAGGACTACCTAAAGAGGTTCTAACCGACCAAGGGGCCCCTTTTATGTCCAAGGTGATGAGGGAACTCTGTAAGTTGCTGCACATAAAACAGCTACGGACGTCTATTTACCATCCGCAAATGGACTGTCTGGTAAAAAGGTTTAACCAAACCTTAAAAAATATGTTGGGTGGTGGCTAAAGATGGGAAGGACTGGGACCTCCTTCTGCCCAATCTCATGTTCACAGTGCAAGAGGTACCCCAGGCGCCTACTGGGTTTTCGCCCTTCGAACTGCTATATGGCAGACACCCTTGCAGTCTCTTGGACGTGGCTAAAGAGGCATGGGAACAACAACCCACTCCACATAAAAGTGTCATTGAGTATGTTACCCAGCTGTAAGAGTGGATAGAGACAGTGTTGCCTCTTGTTAGGGAGCATATGGAGGCAGCTCAGCGAGCCCAGAGTCGGGTATATAATCAGCAGGCTCGGATCCGGATCTTTAACCCGGGTGATCGGGTTTTGGTTCTGGTGCCAACCGTGGACAGTAACTTCCTGACTAGCTGGCATGGGCCCTACGAGGTACCCGAGAAAATTGGAGATGTAAACTACAAGATGCACCAGCTAGGGCGGCAAAAGCCGGAACAGGTTTACCATGTGAATTTACTCAAACTGTGGAAAGATAGGGAAACCTGTACAGAAGACAGCCCATGGCCGGGTTTTCTAAGAGAAGAGGTTCCGGCCCCTCTATCTGATACAAGAGAGGCGGCTGCCACAGAAAAAAATTGCAGACAGCCTCTCCTCTAAACAGACTCAGGAGGCCAGGGAGTTTGTTAGTCGGAACACGGATGTGTTCTCAGACCTCCCTAGATGCACTTCCATAATCCAGCATGATATTGTCACTGAGCCTCATGCAACAGTTTGATTAAAACCATACCGAGTACCCGAGGCTCAGCGACAAGCCATATCAGAGGAGGTGCAGCTAATGTTGCAGCTAGACGTCACTGAGGCATCACTGAGGCCCAGTGAGTGGGCAAGTCCTATAGTATTGATAACCAAGCTGGACAGGACGTTGCGGTTTTGTAACAACTTTCAAAAACGTAACTAGGTTTGCAAATTCAATGTGTATCTCATGCCCCGGGTGGATGAGCTCATCAAAAGGTTAGGACAAACCCGGTATTTTTCTGTTTTGGACCACACTAAAGGGTACATATGGGGAGTTTTTGTAAGCTTCCGAACCAAAGTATTTAATATTGAGGCTTTTCTTTGTTTTGTTAGCCCTTGTAGTGTTACCAAAGTTGCTCCAATTGCCATGAAAATTGGTATATAACATTCTTTAGTCTCCAAGAACTAGAGCATTTTTATGAATTGTTGCCTGTTCTCTCCACTTACCCCCTCCCTAAGCTCTTGGACCCCTAAGAGAGCAATATTCAATAATGTCAGAGTGACACTGACAGCTATAGTTGAATGGATGTTTGACAAGTTTAAAAACACACAGCACTGTCAAATGTGTTATGCTTTTTCATATTCCAACACTTCAAAAAATGATCCATTATAAAGGGCAGATGGTGTTTACACACAAACGGTGTTATGGGGAAAAAAACTGTAGCATGTTTGGGGACCAAGCATGCAGAAATGACAGCTATGTCTTCAAAGGGACTGAATGCCTTCCCATGTGACACACACAAGTGTTACTTATCAGAAGAAACAGAGGCTTGTTGGGACCAAGCCTCCAAAAATTATGTTTTAACGAGGCAGAATGCACACACAAGTGATAATTGTCAGAAGCCTTGAAAATGTTTCCCTTTTAATTGACAGTAGCAGGAGTACATCAGGGAAAGGGCAAAGTAATAGTGGCATGTGGCTGCAACAGTAGTAGCTGGGCACTGAGGTGGGAAGTCTTTGTCTGTTGATTTGCTTCAGTCGAGCATGGCACATGAAAAAACAGTTCCATCATATTGAGGACGCTGAACTGGCTGCTTTTGCTGTGGATTATGCTGTATTTGGCAGTGGACAGGGTAGGAGGTGTGTGACTCTGATTAGGGCAGAAAAGGGCCTGCCTTTCAGACATGCTGGCAGCAGAAGATAACATTTTGCTTTGATAGTGAGGCTCTAAAAAAAATGGCTTTCCTGTAATGAGCAGACTACTTCATGTGAATGATATGTCTGGCAGTGCGTAAGCAAGCAGAAAGCATACAGGGCCAGTCTGGGCCACTGCTCTAGTCTGCTTGCCCAGAGGTCCATGGGATCAGAAAAAAAGGGACAGACCAGAATCTAGGTAGGCCTGAACCTGGGCATTGAGGCATGAGGTTTCTACTTGCTGATTTACTGTACCTCAGCCTGGCACTACAAATGAAAAATCCGTTCCATCATATTGAGGAGAGTTAACTGGATGCTGCACGCTTGTGGCGGCGGGAGGTGAATGACTCTGCAGAGTGTGTCTGCTCACCAAAAGCCGCTGAAAGCTGCATACACATTTCCTGGTAATGTAATTTGGCCTTCCTTTCAGAGGGACAAAAACATTCCCCCATTTTGCTTTAATAGCAAGGGTCTGAAAGCATGGTTATCCAGTAATCAGACTGCTTGATGTCAATGACATACCTGTTACTTCCAGCTCCGCTCTCCCACTGAGAAGTTTGGGTGTCATGTCTGGTGTCCACCTTTTCCACTGGGAGCTCCTCATTTTCCTCCTCCATGGGAGTTTATCCTTGTGGGTCCCCAAAAAAACGACAGGGAGGACGGTAAGGTGTGGTAGTGTTCTGCTTCTGAAGCTGTCCCTTACTGCACGAGCATCTGTTCTAAGATAAATATGAGGGGGATATGTTTGCTCATGCCACAGTTATCCTTACTGACAAATTATATGGCCTCTTTGAAGGGCTTTGGCACTTGAGAGGGGTCTCTGATGAGCTGCCACTGCCTGACCTCAAACAACACATGCTCCCTGCTGAGGTAGTCTGGTGTCTGACAAAATCATTCATGGCTTTATACAAGGCAATATTTTACTTTACACATGTGATGGTAGGGAGAGGGGTGGTAGCAACGCTTTGTCCTGCTGCTGTTGGGGATGGCAGGATGTCCATGGAGAAGATGGAGGAGGTGGATAAGCACATGGTATGGGAACCAGGCCGGCACAATTGTGGAGGTGTAAATAAGAACTGACCTTGTTGCTGCCTCATTGTTGCCATGAAAAAAACTTTGACCCAGTGGGCAGTGAAAGACATGTACTGTCCTTGCCCATAATGTCTGGTCCTGCACTTTGCTGCACAGTTAGAATTGCATTTAAAAAACAAAACAATTGTTTTGAAAAATAAAGCTGGGCAGAAGTATTAATATCATACAGCAGAATGAGATTTTGATGAAGGTGTCAATTTCTGTGCTGCCATTACCAGAACTAAGATGTATGGCAGCAACTGCACCATCATAAATTTGGCCAGGTGGGGGTTCACTTGTAGACAAGCTAATTGCTGTTCAAAAGGAGGAGTTGTTGCAGGAATAAAAGAGGCTGCTGATGATGACTGAACTTAGTATTGCTTGTGGATGCGGGCAGGCTGTGACAAAGAAGACCAAGGAAAAGGCGGGTAGAATTTTTCTGACTGGGAATGCTGGACAGTTTTATATTCCCATGCCATATCATGTGCTGCAATAGAACATTGGAATTTATGGTGCCATGGCTTCTTTTAATCCTGCAGATTAGAATGGTTTTGTGAGACAGAAGAGTAGTGAAAAACATCATACCACAGAGCATGGGCGTCGATAGGGCTTTTTATCCTGGGCCAGGGCCCCAAATCAAACTACCATTGCCCCGAACGTCACCACAACTAAGTCAGCAACAGTCCCAGCATCTCCTCTTATACACTGCCCGGCGTCATTCGCGGCGCCAGCCACCACTTCTGCAGAGGCATCGGGACGGGCTGTGATGTCACGTCTCGCGTCCAATCAGCTGGCGGCTTCAGCAAGAGGCTGCTGGTGACTGGCGGGGCAGGCTTCATGTAAGTGACAGGGCCTGCCGCCATTGTGCTAGTAATCCTCTGATGACAGCCTGTGGGTGCATTAGAGGGACATTAATGGGGGCAGTTTGGAAAGTTACTATGGGCACTATAGGGAAATAACTAGGTGCATTGGAGTGAGATTACTGGTGGTAGTGGAGGAAGTTACCATGGGCACTATAGTGAGATTACTGTAAGCACATTACTGTGGGCACTATAGGGACATTACTGGGGGCAGTTGGGGGTCATTACTGAGGGTGTTATAGAGAAATTACTGGGAGCAGAGGGAGAATATTACTGGGGGGCACTGTGGGGACATTATTACCAGAGACACAATAGGGGGCATTAATATTACCTGGGCACAATAGGTGGTATGATAACTCAGGGCACTGTGGGAGCATTATTATTACCACAGGGGCTATTTTTATTATCAAGGTCACTAATGGTGCATTTATAATACTGGGGCACCATGGAGTCATTATTATTACTGGGGGCACTATATCGGCATTATTATTACTAGTGGAAATAGCTGACACTATACTGGCCTTTATAATGGTACAATTATAGAGGGCATTACTATTAGTGAAGGCACTGTCAGGGTCTCAAGGGGCATAATTAATACTGATAGTCCAACCGGGGCATTGCTATTGCTGGGACCACTATAAGGAGGTAATTTAAATACTAGTACACTGTAGGGGACATTACAGGGGGCCTTATAACTGCAGGGGCACTATAGGGATGCATTAGACAGTAACCACTGGTGGTCCTATAGGGGAAACTATAATTACTGGGGACCCTATAAAGGTGGATAAATACTACTGGAGGTACCACAAATGTCCTTATTAATACTATAGAGAGCCTTATTACTGCTGGGTGCACTATGTTGGTCGTTATTATGGGGCACAATATGGAGGGCACTCTCACTAACAGGGGCACTCTTGGGAGCGGTATCATTATTGGGGGCATTTTAGGGGCACTATTGCTAATAAGGGCTCACTGAGAAAGAATTATTGCTATTGGTAGGACTTTTATATGACTATGGAGGGACTAACCTGTATGGCAATATAATTTTTGTGGTATAGTATTTGGGGAGCACAGCAGGCACAGTACTGGGGGCATCAGCAGGATAATATTGTGGGGGCAGCAGGGTAGGAGGATGAAGATAATAGAAAAATGAGGTACCTAAGATGTCTGTTTGGTAAACTCTGAAGAGACAAGATGCTGCTGAAAGAAGTCATCATGGGCCAAGGGGAGAAGATGAGGAAAGAAAAATGCTATGGATGGAGTAGAGTTAGGCTCCTTTCACACAGGCGAGTATTCTGCGCGGGTGCAATGCATGATGTGAACGCATTGCACCCGCACTGAATCTGGACCCATTAATTTCTATGGGGCTGTGCACATGAGCTATGATTTTCATGCATCACTTGTGCGTTGATTAACATTCGCAGCATGCCCTATATTCTGCGGTTTTCACGCAACGCAGGCACCATAGAAGTGAATGGGGCCACGTAAAAATCGCAAGCATCCGCAAGCAAGTGCGGATGCGGTGCGATTTTCACGCATGGTTGCTAGGTGACGATCAGGCTGGGGACCCGATCTGTATTATTTTCCCTTATAACATGGTTTTAAGGGAAAATAATAGCATTTTGAATACAGAATGCAAAGTAAAATAGTAAACTCACCGAATCCACTTGATCGCGAAATTGCGTATCTCTGTCTTCCTCTGTAATGTTGAGCTGCCGGCTAAGGACCTGTAGTGACGTCACATCACATGGTCCAATCACATGGTCCCTCAGCATGGTGATGAACCATGTGATTGGACCATGTTATGAGCACAGTGAAGTGCAAGAGGCTGCTGGTGACTGGCGGGGCAGGCTTCATGTAAGTGACAGGGCCTGCCGCCGTTGTGCTAGTAATCCTCTGATGACAGCCTGTGGGTGCATTAGAGGGACATTAATGGGGGCAGTTTGGAAAGTTACTATGGGCACTATAGGGAAATAACTAGGTGCATTGGAGTGAGATTACTGGTGGTAGTGGAGGAAGTTACCATGGGCACTATAGTGAGATTACTGTAAGCACATTACTGTGGGCACTATAGGGACATTACTGGGGGCAGTTGGGGGTCATTACTGAGGGTGTTATAGAGAAATTACTGGGAGCAGAGGGAGAATATTACTGGGGGGCACTGTGGGGACATTATTACCAGAGACACAATAGGAGGCATTAATATCACCTGGGCACAATAGGTTGTATGATAACTCAGGGCACTGTGGGAGCATTATGTGATGTGAACACATTGCACCCGCACTGAATCTGGACCTATTAATTTCTATGGGGCTGTGCACATGAGCTATGATTTTCATGCATCACTTGTGCGTTGATTAACATTCGCAGCATGCCCTATATTCTGCGGTTTTCACGCAACGCAGGCACCATAGAAGTGAATGGGGCCACGTAAAAATCGCAAGCATCCGCAAGCAAGTGCGGATGCGGTGCGATTTTCACGCATGGTTGCTAGGTGACGATCAGGCTGGGGACCCGATCTGTATTATTTTCCCTTATAACATGGTTTTAAGGGAAAATAATAGCATTTTGAATACAGAATGCAAAGTAAAATAGTAAACTCACCGAATCCACTTGATCGCGAAATTGCGTATCTCTGTCTTCCTCTGTAATGTTGAGCTGCCGGCTAAGGACCTGTAGTGACGTCACATCACATGGTCCAATCACATGGTCCCTCAGCATGGTGATGAACCATGTGATTGGACCATGTTATGAGCACAGTGAAGTGCAAGAGGCTGCTGGTGACTGGCGGGGCAGGCTTCATGTAAGTGACAGGGCCTGCCGCCGTTGTGCTAGTAATCCTCTGATGACAGCCTGTGGGTGCATTAGAGGGACATTAATGGGGGCAGTTTGGAAAGTTACTATGGGCACTATAGGGAAATAACTAGGTGCATTGGAGTGAGATTACTGGTGGTAGTGGAGGAAGTTACCATGGGCACTATAGTGAGATTACTGTAAGCACATTACTGTGGGCACTATAGGGACATTACTGGGGGCAGTTGGGGGTCATTACTGAGGGTGTTATAGAGAAATTACTGGGAGCAGAGGGAGAATATTACTGGGGGGCACTGTGGGGACTTTATTACCAGAGACACAATAGGAGGCATTAATATCACCTGGGCACAATAGGTTGTATGATAACTCAGGGCACTGTGGGAGCATTATGTGATGTGAACACATTGCACCCGCACTGAATCTGGACCTATTAATTTCTATGGGGCTGTGCACATGAGCTATGATTTTCATGCATCACTTGTGCGTTGATTAACATTCGCAGCATGCCCTATATTCTGCGGTTTTCACGCAACGCAGGCACCATAGAAGTGAATGGGGCCACGTAAAAATCGCAAGCATCCGCAAGCAAGTGCGGATGCGGTGCGATTTTCACGCATGGTTGCTAGGTGACGATCAGGCTGGGGACCCGATCTGTATTATTTTCCCTTATAACATGGTTTTAAGGGAAAATAATAGCATTTTGAATGCAGAATGCAAAGTAAAATAGTAAACTCACCGAATCCACTTGATCGCGAAATTGCGTATCTCTGTCTTCCTCTGTAATGTTGAGCTGCCGGCTAAGGACCTGTAGTGACGTCACATCACATGGTCCAATCACATGGTCCCTCAGCATGGTGATGAACCATGTGATTGGACCATGTTATGAGCACAGTGAAGTCACCACAGGTCTTTTGCCAGGTCCTGAAGATAGAACAGAGTCCGGCAGCTATGGAGCAGGTAAGTTAACCACCTCCGGACCGCCTAACGCAGATGTGCGGTCCGGAGGTGGCAGCGCTGCGCACAGTCACGCATATACGCGTCATCTCGCGAGACGCGAGATGACGCGAATATGCGCGCGCGCATGCGCAGTTCGCGCCGGCATTTCGCACAGGAGTATTTCGTCAGCAACCTGCCAGCCAATGATCGTGGCTGGCAGGTTGCTGATTTTTAAAAAATCCAATCAAAGTGCCAGATAGCAGATCATATTTGTAAATATGATCTGTTATATGGCTGCCTGCTCCTCTGCTGGTTCTTTTCGTCGGTTGGATCCAGCAGAGGAGCAGGCTTCACAGTGAGTACACCAAACACTACACTATAGCCCCTGATCACCCCCCTGAACCCCAATTAACCCTTTGATCACCCCTGTCAATCACAAGTGAAAAGAAAAAAGTGATCAGTGCAAACTGTCACTTTTTTTTTTCACTGTTATTGACCGTTAGGTTTTAGGTATAGTTTAGGTCCCTTGGTTAGGTAGTTAGCGATCAGTTAGCGCCTAGCCCACAGCACCGCAGTCCGTTATTCGCTGATTAGCGTATCGCTAATCAGCATTTGTACTTTTATAGTATCTGGAAGTGATCAAAACTGATCACGGTCAGATCTATAATAGTACTAGTGTCACTTTAGTTCGCCCTCCACCCAAAACGCAGTGTTTGCCCGATCAGGCCTGATCGGTCGCCCACACGTGCGTTCGCCCACACCCGCCCCACCGCAGTGACAAAAAAAAAAAATTTTTTTGATCACTGCACATTCACTTTACACGCGCTGCGGCGATAAAAAAATCAGTTTTGATATTTTTTATCAACCGCAGCGGCCTCCGGTACTTCGCTAGCCTCCCCTTTGTAAGACAGGCTTGCTTTTTTTTTTCTTGGGTAGTCTCAGGGAATACCCCTAAATTTAGTTGCCCACATGTCTAACAGGGGGTATTCTTCTGAAGAGGCCTACAGGCTTCTGACCCAGTCGGATGAGGAGTGGGAACCCTCATCTGATGAATCCAGCGGGTCAGAATACGAACCTGTAGAAAGCAGTGGCTCTCTGACCCAAAGTTCGGACGAGGAGGCTGAGGTCCCTGATACCACCAGGCGTACCCGGCCCTGTGTCGCTAGACCGCAGGTTGCGCAGGATCCGCTTCAAGAGCAGCAGAGTGGGGCTGGTGCTGTCGGATTACGTGGTGAGGCATACACCAGCAGCCCAGCCCTCCCTGGACCTAGTACCAGCACTGCCGTACAACCTGGTGAAGTAGCGAGCACCAGAAGGGCAGTTGAAGCTGGTACGGTGGCACGTGCAGTAGTGACCCCGTCGCAGCCACCGCAAAGACGTGCCCGTAGAGCCCCTAGAATCCCAGAGGTGCTGGCAAACACTGATTGGCAGTCCCCAACTTCAGCCGCACCTGTAGTTTTCCCTTTCACTGCCCAGTCTGGAGTTCGGGTTGAGACGGCTCAGATCGGTTCGGCCCTGGGATTTTTTGAGCTGTTCTTGACTGCGGAGCTTTTAGACATAGTTGTGGCCGAAACAAACAGGTATGCCACACAATTTATCACCGCTAACCCGGGAAGCTTTTATGCCCAGCCTTTCCGGTGGAAACCAGTCCAATTTTCCGAACTTAAAACTTTTCTGGGCCTCCTCCTCAACATGGGCCTGACAAAAAAGCATGAATTGCGGTCATATTGGTCCACGAACCCGATTCATCACATGCCCATGTTCTCTGCTGCCATGTCCAGGGCACGTTTTGAGGCCATCCTGCGGTTCCTGCACTTTAGTGACAACACCGCCTCCCGTCCCAGGGGCCACCCTGCTTTTGACCGGCTCCACAAAATTCGGCCCCTCATAGACCATTTCAACCAGAAATTTGCAGATATTTATACCCCAGAGCAAAACATCTGCATAGACGAGTCCCTGATACATTTTACCGGGCGCCTTGGCTTCAAACAATACATCCCAAGCAAGCGCGCCCGGTATGGGGTCAAATTGTATAAGCTCTGTGAAAGGGCCACAGGCTATACCCACAAATTTCGGGTCTATGAGGGAAAAGATCAGACCCTGGAGCCGGTCGGTTGCCCTGACTACCTGGGGAGCAGTGGGAAGACAGTTTGGGACTTGGTGTCACCCTTATTCGGCAAGGGGTACCATCTTTATGTGGACAATTTTTACACAAGTGTGGCCCTCTTTAGGCATTTGTTTCTAGAACGGATTGGCGCCTGTGGTACCGCGCGAACTAGTCGCGCGGGCTTCCCCCAACGGCTCGTTACCACCCGTCTTGCAAGGGGGCAGAGGGCCGCACTGTGTAACGAAGAACTGCTCGCGGTGAAATGGAGAGACAAGCGTGACGTTTACATGCTCTCCTCCATTCACGCAGACACGACAATACAAATTGAGCGAGCAACCCGTGTCATTGAAAAGCCCCTCTCAGTCCACGACTATAACCTCCACATGGGAGGGGTCGACTTCAATGACCAGATGTTGTCTCCGTATTTAGTTTCCCGACGCACCAGACGCTGGTATAAGAAGGTGTCTGTATATTTAATTCAATTGGCTCTGTACAATAGTTTTGTTCTCTACAGTAAGGCTGGGAGAACTGGATCCTTCCTCAAATTTCAGGAAGAGATCATCGAGAACCTCCTGTATCCAGGAGGTTCCGTGGCCCCAACCACCAGTGTAGTTAGCCGTCTACACGAGCGACATTTCCCCAATGTCGTTCCTGGTACCTCAACCCAACAGTCACCCCGAAAAAGATGTCGTGTCTGTAGCAGGAGTGGAATAAGGCGTGACACCCGCTATTTCTGTCCTGACTGTCCGGACCACCCTGCCCTATGCTTTGGAGAGTGTTTCCGGAAGTACCACTCACAGGTACACTATTAGCATAGGGATCATCTCACCAGGACAGGCACACAGGGCTATTAGGGCCCATTCACTCACTGCTGCTGCAAACGTCTCCTTTCACATGGGACAAAGTGCATAACGCACTTCGCCACATCTTTGGGCGATTTGCGCTTTGCACATTGACCCATGGGGAAGGAGAGGTTTGTTCTATAAAGGTAAAAAAAAATAAAAAATAAAAAACACACCAGTAAGCAAACACGTTAATGTTCAGTTAAAAAAGTTAAAGTTTATATGTTCTGTTGCAAAGTTAATAAAATTATTGCGTTGCGGCCTGGTTTTTTCTTTTTTTTTTTTTTTTCTTTTTTTACCTTCCAGGTGGACCAACCGATCGACTAGCTGCAGCACCGATGTGCATTCTGACAGAAGCATTGCGCTGCTGTCAGATTACACGCAAGTCGGTGTATGCGGCGCTGCAAGACGGGATTTTCTCCTCTGCAGTGACAGATACGTTTGCCGAGGCATACGAGCTGAGGAGGAGGCGGCGTTCCTATGCTTTGGCAAGCACTTTGTATATATATATATATAAAAAATATAAAAAAATCCCGGCAATGATTTATTCATCCACATCGATTGATGTGAATGGAGAAATCTGGTTTGCCAGGGCATACGAGCTAAGTGGGTATGGATGTAGGGCGGAGCTCCTATGTCCTGGCAGACGCCTTTCCCCTCCATTTTTTTTTTTTGGCAGAGATTTTTTCATCCACATTGATCGATGCGAATGAAGAAATCTGTGCCGTTCATTTTTTTCTTTCAGCCCAGAGGCTGAACGGAAAAAAAAATCTCATTACCTGTATGCTCAATATAAGGAGAATAGCAGAAACTCCTAAAGCTGGCCATACATGTAATGATTGCGGAGACCCTCAAATGCCAGGGCAGTACAAACACCCCACAACTGACCCCATTTTGGAAAGAAGACACCCCAAGGTATTTGCTGAGGGGCATATTGAGTCCATGAAAGATTAAATTTTTGTCCTAAGTTAGCGGAAAGTGAGACTTTGTGAGAAAAAAAAAAAAAAAACAATTTCCGCTAACTTATGCAAAAAAAATAAAAAATTCTATGAACTTGCCAGGCCTCTCATTGGATACCTTGGGGTGTCTTCTTTCCAAAGTGGGGTCACATGTGGGGTATTTATACTGCCCTGGCTTTTTAGGGGCCCTAAAGCGTGAGAAGAAGTCTGGGATCCAAATGTCTAAAAATGCCCTCCTAAAAGGAATTTGGGCCCCTTTGCGCATCTAGGCTGCAAAAAAGTGTCACACATCTGGTATCGCCATACTCAGGAGAAGTTGGCGAATGTGTTTTGGGGTGTCATTTTACATATACCCATGCTGGGTGAGAAAAATATCTTGGTCAAATGCCAACTTTGTATAAAAAAATGGGAAAAGTTGTCTTTTGCCAAGATATTTCTCTCACCCCAGCATGGGTATATGTAAAATGACACCCCAAAACACATTTCCCAACTTCTCCTGAGTACGGCGATACCAGATGTGTGACACTTTTTTGATGCCAAGGTGGGCAAAGGGGCACATATTCCAAAGTGCACCTTTCGGATTTCACCGGTCATTTTATACAGATTTTGATTGCAAAGTACTTCTCACACATATGGGCCCCTAAATTGCCAGGGCAGTATAACTACGCCACAAGTGACCCCATTTTGGAAAGAAGACACCCCAAGGTATTCCGTGAGGGGCATGGCGAGTTCCTAGAATTTTTTATTTTTTGTCGCAAGTTAGTGGAATATGAGACTTTGTAAGGAAAAAAGAGAAAGAAAAAAAAATCATCATTTTCCGCTAACTTGTGACAAAAAATAAAAAATTCTAGGAACTCGCAGTGCCCCTCACGGAATACCTTGGGGTGTCTTCTTTCCAAAATGGGGTCACTTGTGGCGTAGTTATACTGCCCTGGCAATTTAGGGGCCCAAATGTGTGAGAAGTACCTTGCAATCAAAATGTGTAAAAAATGGCCTGCAAAATCTGAAAGGTGCACTTTGGAATATGTGCCCCTTTGCCCACCTTGGCAGCAAAAAAGTGTGACACATCTGGTATCGCCGTACTCAGGAGAAGTTGGGGAATGTGTTTTGGGGTGTCATTTTACATATACCCATGCTGGATGAGAGAAATATCTTGGCAAAAGACAACTTTTCCCATTTTTTTATACAAAGTTGGCATTTGACCAAGATATTTTTCTCACCCAGCATGGGTATATGTAAAATGACACCCCAAAACACATTCCCCAACTTCTCCTGAGTACGGCGATACCAGATGTGTCACACTTTTTTGCTGCCAAGGTGGGCAAAGGGGCACATATTCCAAAGTGCACCTTTCGGATTTCACCGGTCATTTTTTACAGATTTTGATTGCAAAGTACTTCTCACACATATGGGCCCCTAAATTGCCAGGGCAGTATAACTACGCCACAAGTGACCCCATTTTGGAAAGAAGACACCCCAAGGTATTCCGTGAGGGGCATGGTGAGTTCCTAGAATTTTTTATTTTTTGTCGCAAGTTAGTGGAATATGAGACTTTGTAAGAAAAAATAAAAAAAATAAAATCATCATCATTTTCCGCTAACTTGTGACAAAAAATAAAAAGTTCTATGAACTCACTATGCCCATCAGCGAATACCTTAGGGTGTCTACTTTCCGAAATGGGGTCATTTGTGGGGGTTTTCTACTGTTTGGGCATTGTAGAACCTCAGGAATCATGACAGGTGCTCAGAAAGTCAGAGCTGCTTCAAAAAGCGGAAATTCACATTTTTGTACCATAGTTTGTAAATGCTATAACTTTTACCCAAACCATTTTTTTTTTTTGCCCAAACATTTTTTTTTATCAAAGACATGTAGAACAATAAATTTGGCGAAAAATTTATATATGGATGTCGTTTTTTTTGCAAAATTTTACAGCTGAAAGTGAAAAATGTCATTTTTTTGCAAAAAAATCGTTACATTTTGATTAATAACAAAAAAAGTAAAAATGCCAGCAGCAATGAAATACCACCAAATGAAAGCTCTATTAGTGAGAAGAAAAGGAGGTAAAATTCATTTGTATGGTAAGTTGCATGACCGAGCGATAAACGGTGAAAGTAGTGTAGTGCCGAAGTGTAAAAAGTGCTGTGGTCATGAAGGGGGTTTCAAGTAGCGGGGCTGAAGTGGTTAAAGGGAATCTGTCACCTATTTTGACCATATATAACCATTTACATAGCAATGTGCAATAAAGTACCTTCTTACCTACATGTGTCTTCTTTCTTTTATTCAACTTTTCATTCTTATAAAAAAGCTGATTTTTCTGATATGCAAATAAGGTTCCAAGGTGCCTAGAGGGGCGTTATTACTCAGCTCTAGTGCCCAATAATGCCCCCCTGCAGTGCCCAGCCGACCTTTCTTCCAAGCCCTGCACGCCTCCTAAGAAATAAATGTCCTCCCACATACTTGCCGAACAGTACCGCCCCCTCCCCACTACGTCATTTAATTTATTCATTGCACCATCGTGCTTTATCCTCTCTTGGCCTATGGCACCGCACCCTCTCAATTACGTCATTTAATATATTCACTTCATCGGGGCGTCCCTTCCTCCTCTCTTGGCCTATGACGCCGCCCCCTCCCCATTACGTAATTTATTTTATTCATTGCACCGGACCTCCCTCCCTTCCAGTATCGGTGAGTGCCTGCGCCTGCACAATTCTCCTGTTCCAGAGGGCAACAGCCTCAATAGTGTCACTGGGCTCGGCGCAGGCACTCACCGATACTGCGCCTGCACAGGATTTCGGAGGACAAGAGAGGAGGAAGGGAGGTCCGGTGCAATGAATAAAATAAATCATGTAATGGGGAGGGGGCAGCGCCGTAGTTCAAGAGAGGAGGAAGGAATGCCCGATGAAGTGAATAAATTAAATGATGTAATTGGGAGGGGGCGGCGTCAGTAGGCCAAGAGAGGATAAAGCACGATGGTGCAATGAATAAATTAAATGACGTAGTGGGGAGGGGGCGGCGCCGTTCGGCAAGTATGTGGGAGGACATTTATTTCTTAGGAGGCGTGCTGGGCTTGGAAGAAAGGTCAGCTGGGCACTGCAGGGGGGCATTACTGGGCACAAGAGCTGAGTAATAACGCTCCTCTGGGCACCTTGGAACTTAATTTGCATATCAGACAAATCGCTTTTTTATAAGAATGAAAAGTTGAATAAAAAAAGGAAGACACATTTAGGTAAGAAGGTACTTTATTGCACATTGCTATGTAAACGGTTTTATATGGTCAAAATAGGTGACAGATTCCCTTTAACTTTTTTTTTTTTAACCCCTCCATCCCTAATTTACTTTGCATTCTGTATTAAGAATGCTATTATTTTCCCTTATAACCATGTTATAAGGGAAAATAATAAAATCTACACAACACCTAACTCAAACCCGAACTTCAGTGATGAAGTCCGGATTTGGGTCTGGGTACCAAACATGGCGATTTTTCTCAAGCAAGTGCAAAACGCATTAAAACGCTTTGCACTCACGCTGAAAAATTGTGCATTTTCCCACAATGCACCCGCATCTTGTCCGGGCAAAAAACATGGCGCCCGTGTGAAAGAGGCCTTAACAGTCCTGTTTTCTGAGATTTCTGAGCTGTGTTATCTAATCTAAGCAAACACATTCAATTGCTTTCCAATTTTCTCAAACTTATGCGATGAGTTAAGAAATTTGAGTTAAGCGCTGGAGTGCTAACCCTGCTACATCTGTACATCAGAGGAGACGTCGCCCGTGAAGCACTGGATGTAATAGGTATGTGGTGCCGTGTCCTGTATGTTTGATAGTTTCCATGCAGCAAGTAAAATATAATATATGTTCAGTCCTAGGGTGTGTGTGTGGGGGAGGCAGGGCAGATACTTTGAGAATATGGCACATATTGCAGCTGAGCTTGGCATAGGTCTGGGACATTTTGAACCTGTCCCCACAGTAACAGTTGCACAACAGTTACAGAGCTGCCAACAATAGAAGCAGATCTGGTTTTAGCAGTACATTGCTTCTCCTTTTTATTGCCACAGTGGCCATCACTAGAGTTAAGTGGACACCTGGATGTTCGGGTTCGACAGGTTCGGCCAAACTTCACAAAAAAGTTTGAGTTTGGGACCCGAACTTGACCCCGAACCCCATTGAAGTCAATAGGGACCCGAACTTTTGAGCACTAAAATGGTTCTAAAAATGTCATAGAAAGGGCTAGAGGGCTGCAAATGGCATCAAAATGTGGTTAAGAGCATGGCAAGTGCTCTGCAAACAAATGTGGATAGGCAAATGACTTTAAATAACATAAAATACGTAAAAATAAAAAAATATATAATCTTGATCTAGGAGGACAAGGTCCATATTGAGTGGGAGGTTGAGGAGGCAGTGGATGTGGTGGTGTAGGTGGAAGCGGCGGTTGAGGAGGAGGTAACCTACACTGATTTGTGGTTTTAATTTTAATTTTAATTTTTTTATTAGGGTACACCCCAAAACATTGGAAATATAACCTGTGATAACCCCCTCTAGTCGTGCTAAACACAAGCACAGACAATACACTGGCTGCTGGGCAGGCCAGCACCTCCAAGGCATAAAGGGCAAGCTCAGGCCATGTGCCCAATTTGGAGACCCAGAAGTTTTTAGGGGGCAGTGATGTTCACGATCCAATTGGATATCTGCTCTATCAACTTTCGATGTTCTTTTCTGAGCCTACCATGTTGATCACGGTTAGCGGCAAATCAGGGTTCTACGCCGGAGAGGGAGCATGAGAAAGAGAGACCACATCCAAGGGAGATCAATGGATGAAATTTAATTTTGATCGAGTGGAAATATGGGAAAAGTTATTAAAGCAGAAGAATTGAAGGAAAGGAGGGGGCGCACGGCAGTTACCCATTGCCGACTTGAGGAGGTAGTGATGATAAATAACAATACAGGACTATTAAGATGTCCTGTTATTGGAATGATTAATAAAAACTTATAGGGAATGTCACTAGGGTATTTTGGATTTGGAAACGTTAGCCAGGAGAGGCCCTGCTGCCGCTTTGTTGACTCTAGATAACTTCTGCCTGATCGCACGTTCCTGTGATGTCCACCATCAACTTTCGATGTTGTTTTCTGAGCCTACCATGTTGATCACGGTTATCGGCAACTCAGGGTTCCACGCAAGAGAGGGAGCGTGAGAAAGGGAGACCCCATCCAAGGGAGTTCAATGGCTGCAATGAGATAAAGCGGAAATGTGGGACAAATTATTAAAGCAGAAGGATCGAAGGAAAGGGCCAATTAAAGACAAATTTTAGAAATTAAGGTCCCTGTCACTTATGCAAAGCAGAGGTTTTTCATTGCCAGAAATGGGTTAATGTCACCTACCAATGGAACAGATCATTTTTAAAAATGTCGGACCCTGTCAGCTATGCAGAGCAGGGGTTTATTCATGTCAAAAATTGTAAAATGTCAACCCAAGAATGTAACAGAAAAATTTGTTAAATTTATTCACCTGTCTACTAGGTATAGTAGGGGTCTATCACAGCCAAAAAGTGTTGAATGTCACCCGAAAATGTAAAATAAAAATTTGGGAAATTTATTAAGCTGTCAACTAGGTAGGACAGGGGTATACCACAGCCAAAATTTGGATAATCTCACCCAAAAATGTAACAGACAAATTAGTGATTTCTTTTTTTTTTTTTACTTGTCTACTAGGTATAGCAGTGGTACGTATATCACACCCAAAAAATTGAGAATTTCACCTGAAAATGTAACAGACAAATTAGTGTATTTTGTTACCTGTCTACTAGGTATAGCAGTAGTATATCACACCCAAAAATTGGTGAATTTTACCCAAAGATGTAACAGAGAAATTAGTGAATTTTTGTACCTGTCTACCTGGTATAGCAGTGGTATATCACACCCAAATATTGGTTAATATCAGCTGAAAATGTAACGGACAAATTTGTGAAGTTTTTTAACCTGTCTACTAGGTATAGCAGTGTTATATAACACCCCAAAATTGCTGAATTTCACCCTAAAATGTAACAGATTTTGGTTTTTGGTTTAAATATTATAATTTTTTTATTAGTGTACACCCCAAAAGAGTGGGAAATATAAAAAATACAACAATGAGCAATTGCGCTGTAGTATAACAATGGCTGGGTAAGGTTGGCATACATGTCTTGTCTGCACAAGGTACTCACAAGTTCTCTGGGATCCATGCCTGAATCATTTTAATGAACATGAGCTTGTCCACATTGGTTGTGTGCAGGCAGCTGCGCTTTTCTGTGATAACGCCCACTGCCGTGCTAAACACACGTTTAGATAATAAACTGGCTGCAGGGCAGGCCAGCACCTCCAAGGCGTAAAGGGCAAGCTCAGGCCATGTGCCCAATTTGGAGACCCAGTTGAAGGGGGCAGACCCATCATTAAGTACGTGTAGGAGTGTGCACACATACTGCTCCACCATGTTGCTGAAATGCTGCCTCCTGCTAAGACGTTCCATATCAGCTGGTGGTGCTGGTTGTTGTGGAGTGCTGACAAAGCATTTACACATTTTGGCCATGGTAACCCTGCCTTCTGAGGTGCTGGCGGTGTCCCAGCTGCGTTGGTGACCTCTTCCTCCTCCTATGCCTTCGCCTGGTGCTTCCACTGTGCCCCTGCTGTCAGGTGGGAATGCCACCAGAAGCGCATCTACCAGCGTGCGCTTGTACTTGCGCATCTTACGATCACGCACCAGTGACGGAATTAAGGATGGTACATTGTCCTTGTAACGGGGATCCAGCAGCATAGCCACCCAGTAATCAGCACAAGTTAGAATTTGGGCAACTCGGTGGTCGTTGTGGAGACACTGCAGCATGTAATTGATCATGTGTGCCACGCTGCCCAGAGGCAACGAAAAGTTGTCCTCTGTGGGAGGTGTATCGTCTGTGTCCTCTGTATCCCCCCAGCCACACACCAGTAATGGTCCCAGAGCTGCTACGAGATTTCACCCATTGAGGCTCACTGGCACCAACCACTCATCGGTCTGTTGTTCAAGGCCAGTCCACAGCTTCTGTGCGGTGTGGGGTTTGTCCCCCAAACAAATTGCTGTTGTTTACCCCTGGCTGAAGTTGGTGGTGAAGGTGTTACGCTGACTGGATGAGGAGCCAGTAGAGGATGAGGAAGCGGAGTAGGAGGAGGAAGCAACAGGAGGCAAACTGAAGCGCCCTGCAATCCTCGGTGGTGGAAGGACATGCAGCAAACTTCTATCCGCCTCAGGCCCAGCTGCCACTGCATTTAACCATTGTGCTGTTAAGGAGATATAATGACCCTGACCATACTTACTGGTCCACGTATCCGTAGTGAGGTGCACCTTGCCACAGATGGCGTTGCACAGTGCACACCTGATTTTGTCCCCCACTTGGTTGTGCAGGGAAGGGATGGCAAGCCTGGAAAAATAGTGATGGCTGGTCATGACGTACTGTGGGACAGCCACTACCATAAGGCTTTTAAAACTCTCCGTCTCCACCAGACGGAATTACAGCATTTCAAAGGCCAGTAATTTTGAAATGCTGGCTTTGAGAGGCAGGGATCGCAAGTCGGTAGGGGGGTACTTTCCCTTCCACTCCAGTGTTTGGGAGATGGAGAGCTGAACGCTTCCGTGGGACATTGTGCAGATGCTTGGTGACCCAGATGGTGGTGTTGCTGGCAGATCCTCTGTTTGCGGGATGGCAGGTGGCACTGTCACTACAGAGGTGGATGAAGAGGCCAAGACTGCATCAGAAGAGGAACAGGAGGAGCCAGAGACCTTTCTTAGTTTTTGAGGTGTCTATTCCACTGCAGCTCGTGCTTTGCACTTAGATGCCTGGTCATGCAGGTTGTGCTCAGGTTGAGAACGTTTATGCCTCGCTTCAGGCTCTGATTGCACAGTGTGCAAACCACTTGTGTCTTGCCGTCAGCTCATTGTCTGAAGAACTGCCACGCCAGGGAACTCCTTGGAGCTGGCTTTGGTGTGCTCGGTCCCTTCCTGCGGAGGGCAGTAGCAGGCGTACTGTCTAGGGGAATGGGCTTTTGCACCCTGCTCCCTCTTCTCCTGTACTGGTGGCTCTGTGCAACCAACTCCTCTTCCTCTGAATTACACAGGTCATTCGCATGACCTTTATTCCATGTGGGGTCGAGGACCTTATCGTCCTCCACATTATCTTCCACCCAGTCTTCACCCCTGCCCTCCTTGTCAGTCTGCACACTATTGAGACCCCCAGCAGTTGGCACCTGTGTTTCCTCATCATTCGAGATGTGCTGCGATGGTCCTCCCATGTACTCATCTTGAAACATAAGTGGTTGGGCATCGATGCATTCATTCTCTTCCACTTCTTGGGCAGGGCTATGTGGATGGCCATGGCAAACTCTGCTAACAGAGTCATTAAAAAGCAGAAGAGACTGCTTCATGACTTGGAGCTCAGACTGCTTGGCTGATTTGCAAGGGGGTGAGGTGAAAGACTGATGGACATAGGCTGCAGGTGCCAACCCTGAACTTTCAGCAGGAGACTGGGTGGGAGACAATGTGAAGGAACTGGAGGCACTATCAGCAATCCAATCTACTGTCGCTTGTACTTGTTCTGGCCTCACCATTTGTAGAGCCGCATTAGGCCCGACCAAATACTGCTGCAGGTTCTGTCGCCTATCCGCACCTGAGGAAGGCGTTTCACTTCTGCATTTAGCTGGCACAGATCAACCATGTCCTCTCCCGGCAACAGGAGCTCCACTAGCAACACCATGACCGGGGCCACGTCCCTTATTTGACGCTCTCCTCATGTTCCTCAAATTGTTGTTATTCCGGGCAGATTGCCTGGGATAACAACATGGTTTTGATTGGGTAGCCACTGTCTGGGTAGTTCTGCACTCCGTTGGCAACCTTTATTTTATTGGCTGATATTTTAAGCCAATGGATATCTTTGTTTGTGTTGTCAAGACTGTGATTGGCTGGTCGGGTTGAGCTGGTGCGGATCAATATGCGGGTGCTGGTGAAGCTGGGGTCCGTTGCCTCATCTGAGAAGGAAGAAGCATCGCTGCTAAAAACCGTCCCCCTGTCTGATGGATGTGCTGATTGCTGAGCTGAGGAGAAGAGCGGGCGTCACGGAGGGTGAATGGCTGGAGTCTTGCCTGAGGGAGCTGTCTGCTCCTGGCCCTGCGCGGCCTGAAACAGACAATGTTGAAGTGAGGACTGTGGCATCTCCTATAGGTGAGCGGCACTCTGTGCGCCAGAAGAGACGTTGCCGAGTTTTTTCTCCCTCCCCTCCTAGGCGTCTGCAGTCACTGGAGCGGCGTGTGACACCTTCCTATAGACGCAGGGATGTTAGAGGTTGCTGGGTTACAGCTGGCCCACAGCCAGTACGCAGGGAGGCAGAACAGGCTGGCTTACCTGTGTGATGTCCCTCAGCTCTTGGATATGTCCCTCTTTCCTCTTTTGTTCTGTCTCATCTGCCGCAGGAATCGGCAGCTGTTTGTGTTCCTGTGTTTTCATCATCTTCGCAGGCTGTGTCTTCAGCGCCTTCTGGTGTTCAAGGGGAGCAACTGCATCTAGAAGAAAACGGATGCTGGTACCGTCATCGTGGACATCACCTCCAGAATTCCCTCAGCGAGTCAAGCTTCAGTTACTACAGGGGTTGACCCTCAACCAATGGGATCACCGGCTGGTTCGTCCTCGGCGGTGGCATCCAACTTGGCAGGAGGGATGGCGTCATTGCAGCAGGGTGAGTTTCCAGCTGTTTCTTCGCTTGTACCTCTGTTATCAGATGTTTTAAATGCCTAACAAGGTTTGCCTACGGCTCCTCGGTCACCGGTTCTGCTAGTTCTGCTCTGTTTCCACAGCCGATTGATGTATCTGCGGCATGGCATCCAGCGGGTCCGGCTGGACAGGGTTTGTATGTTGCAGGGACAGACCAGAATATTCCTACGCCGTCTGTTAGGGCAAAGGGAGTCCCAGAGACGTGTTACAAGGAAGCAGTGACATGTACTTTGTCTCCGTTGGGTTTCCATTTAGCTGCATCTGTTAAGGAGAAGAATTATAATAATGAATATGTTGATATCTTGTCCCTTTTGCCGGCCTCAAAGGATTTTGTTGTGAAACCGGAGAAGGGAGAAGATAAGCTGGGTTGGGATGACCACAAGCGGCCTGTGGTGCGGTCGTTCAATAACTGGCTGCAAGCATTTTGTATATTCACTAGTGTTTTAGGTGAGCGTAGGCCCAAATTTTGTTCAGGGCTGTTTCAGCATTTTGAAATTGTTTTGGAGGCATATAAAAAAAAATCCGGTTTGGGTTGGTATTTTTCTGATGAGGGTTTCCATCAGAAATTGGCTGTTTATCCGTCAGTGCGCTGGGGAGTTAAAGATGTGGGCCTTTTTTTAAATTTGATGTTGCCGCAGCGTTTCTCCCCAGCGCATAGACGAATTGCTAATCAAAGTGTGGGCCTGTTGCGTAAAGGTACCTGTTTTGCATTTAATGATACTCAGTGTCGATGGCCTGCCACGTGTAAATACAAGCACGAATGCTCTTTTTGTGGTGGGGGCACCCAATGTCCAGATGTTTTAAGAAAGCTAGCATCTCTGGCCCCTGTCATGGAACCATGAACCAGACGTACAACAAGAGATAAGTGGAAATAAGAAGGCTTTATTGAAAATCAAGCTGTAAGGCAAAAGTCCAAACGGATGGCTAAACCGAAGCAGGGTCTTGCGAAGCCAGAGGTCAGGAACCAGAAGGGTAGTCAGACGAAGCCTGGATCAGGAACCAGCAGGGTAGTCAGACGAAGCCTGGATCAGGAACCAGCAGGGTAGTCAGACGAAGCCTGGATCAGGAACCAGCAGCAGCAGCAGTCTTAGAAGCATGTGAACACAGGAGGACCAAGCAAGGAACTGAAGCCACAGACCTCCTATATATATGAGCTAGGCATCCAGCTCCTCCCAGTGGGAAGGAGAAGCCGCAGGGTGGGAGGCTACAAGAAACCCAGAAACCAAGATGGCCGCCAGCACATGTCAAACGAAGGAGAACAGCAAGAAGGTAAGACCATGACAGCCCCCCATCTTCAAAAGAATTGTTGGGAAAAAGCTTGGAGTCCAGTAAGGTTGTTGATCATGCTGCCTTGGCTAAGGCACTTTCCAAATCAGCAGATGACTGAATTGTTAATTAATGGTTTTCAGGATGGGTTTGTAATACCAGGTTTTTCAGGTTCAGGTTGTTCGGTGGTTAGAAATCTTTTGTCTGTTTGTCAGTTTCCCAATGTAGCTGTAGAAAAAGTTGTCAATGAGTTGTCCTTAGGTAGAGTAGCTGGCCCTTTTGTTTACCCCCCTTTTAAAAAATTTCATATATCCCCCTCAGGGGTTGTGCCCAAGAAGGAGCCTAACTCTTTTAGGCTCATTCACGATTTGTTGTTTCCGCGTGGTTCGTTTTTGAATGACAGAATTGATAAGAGTTTGTCATCAGTGTCCTATGCTTCTTTTTATTACGCCATTAGCTTGATTAAAGATTTTGGATCTGGCTCTTTATTGGCTAAGGCGGACATAAAATCTGCTTTTCGTTTGTTGCCGGTTCTCCGGTCGGTTTTAATTCGCTAAGTTTTTTTCTTTTTGTTATTTTTTTCTTTTTTGACCGTTGTCTACCTATGGGCTGTTCGCTGTCTTGTTTTTATTTTGAAGCTTTTTCATGTTTTTTGGAACGGGTTGTGGCTGTTCGGATGCCTATGGGTTTATTGATGCACTATTTGGATGATTTTTTGTTTATTGGTCCTGGTTCCTCTTCAGCTTGTGCACGGCTCCTTGATTGTTTTATGAACATTTGTGCTGATTTGGGGATTCCTTTGGCTTTGGATAAAACAGTTTTTCCATGTACATGTTTAGAGTATTTAGGGATTGTAATTGAAACAGTTGCTGGTGAACTCCGAATACCTTCTGAGAAAATAGTTAAAGCTATCTCTGCATTCTCAATGTTATTTCGTAGGTCGAGGGCCACAGTAAAGGAAATTCAATCTCTTTTGGGTTTATTGGTATTTTTTTCCAAGGTTATGCCATTAGCACGTATTTTTTCTTGTTGTTTATCTTTGCTTATTGCTGGGTTGAGGAATCCTGCCCTTCATGTCCGGATCTCTAGGAAGGTTCAGGTTGATTTGTTAGTCTGGTTGGGTTTTTTCAGGGTTTTAATGGTCGTCTGATTTGGCAGTCTGGTTTTATTTATGCTGCTGATCTACAGCTGTTCACAGATGCTTCTGGTTCAGTAGGTTGTGGTGCTTTTTTTCAGGGGAAGCTGAGCGTTGGCCCCAGTTGTGGTTTGATAAAGGATTTGTGAAGAATTTGGTATTGTTGGAATTATTCCCGGTTATTGTTGCTGTTACACTATGGGGTTCTCAGTTCAAGAACAGGAAGTTGATCCTGAACACGGATAATAAGGGTGTTGGCTTTGCCATAAATTGTTTATCATCCAAGTGTAGTATGGTGATTAATTTGTTAAGACATTTTGTTTTGCTATGCTTGAGTTGGAATATATTACTTAGGGTGGTGCATATTCCTGGTAGATGGAATGAAGTTTCTGATGCGTTATCCCGTTTTCAGTTTTGCAGATTCCGTCAGTTGGTTCCTAATGCAGAGCCGGAGGGAGAACAGTGCCCGCTTCATCTGTGGAATGTGATATGGTCATGATTATGCGATATGTGATATGGTCATGATTATATTCGATGGTATGTCGGATTCTTGCAGGGGTTTCATTTTTTATGAGATTGTTAGGAAATAGGTATTTTTGTGAAATTTTCATTATTAAGCATTTGTTGAAGGGGTATAAAAAAGGTAATTGTGTTTTGGATGGGCGTTGTCCTATTACTCCCGATATACTGTTGTCTTTGGTGTCGGTTAATAGTTCAGTTTGTTTTTTGGATTATGAAGCTTGTTTGTATTCCACAGCCTATGTTTTGATGTTTTTCGGGTGCATTGCACATTAGTGAGCTCCTAGCTCCTCCAAGCTTTAGGTTTCAGTTGTCAGGCTTACTTAGTTCATCGGTTTTGTGTTTTTTGGACTGTGTTAAGATATTCATTAGTCATTCCAAGACGGATCAAGGTGGAAGAGGTTGTTGGATTAGTATTGTGGGTACCCCCAGCAGTCCAGTATGCCCGGTTCACCTATGTTTAAAATATTTGTCTGTACGCCCCCATGGTTAGGTAATTTTTTTGGTTCATATGGATGGTTCCCTCCCCATTGACTCAGTTTCAGTTTCGTGCAGTGTTTTCACGTGGACTTTAAGTGGACTTTCAGTTTTGGGTTTGAGTGATCTTAATTTTTCTTCCCATTCCTTTCGTATCGGGGCTGCGACTGAGACTTTTCGTCTTGGTCTTGATCAGTCCACAATTCAGGGGATTGGTCATTGGTTATCTAGCTGCTATACTTCTTAGGTTCGCCCGGATTTAATTGATTGATGTATCATTTATTTCAAGTAAGGTTGTATGGATCATTGGTCACTCTTTTATCCACTGGGCGAAGATGAGAGCCAGTGTACGACCTTATGGACTTAATTTATCTATGTCATCAGAAGTGGTACAGATTTATTGGAATGGTGTAAGAGGTCTGAGATGGTCTGATTTATGGAATCAGATATTGATAATGGCTGCGGAGTTTCCGGACCCAGATTTAATTGTTATACATCTAGAAGGTAATGATATTGGGAAGCTGCGTACTATGGATCTAGTTTTCCAGATGAAGTCTTGTTTAATGCAAGTGTGTCAATGTTTCTCACATGCCAGAATTGTATTTTCTGAAATTGTTCCACATCTAATTTGGCTCCGCTCGCCTGACATGAAGAACCTCAACAGAATACTTCGCAGGATTAACAGATTATTGTCTAAATTCCTCCCTATGCTATGGGGTTTTACTTTTTGCCATATTGATTTAGAAGGTGGTGTGCCCGGCATATATCTTTCGGATGGGGTTCATTTATCTGACATTGGCTTGGATATTTTAAATTTGGATTTACAAGCCATTGTTGAGCTTAGGGGGGTGGGGCCTGCTGTGCCTTTATAGGCTGCAGGCTGGTGGGGTATGAGTTGTTTGATAAGCTGCAATTTTTGAGCTTGAGCTTATGGCTGAGCTTGTGCTTTTTTGTATATGAGGTCAAATGAATGTTTAAATTGAGTTGGTAATGCTACATTATGAATTCACAATGAGTTTGAGCTTATGGTTGAGCTCGTGTTTTTTGAGTTCCATGGAATTTTTAATTGAGTTGTTAATGTTAAATTATTAATTTAGTAAAAAATATTTTCCAATCAAATTGACTGGTTTTTATTATTGATATGATTAGGAATATGTTAAGTGGGGTATGACCTTTCATCCCATGGTGGGACCCTAGACATTAGGGAAGGATCCACATGAGATTAAGGTCATCCCTAGGTGGTTTATGCTATTAGTTTTGGCGGAAATTTCCCCCGCCTTTTTTACTGTTGCCGTGTCCGGGCAGATTGCCTGGGATGGTAACATGGTTTTGATTGGGTCGCCACCGTCTGGGTAGTTCTGCCCTGCGGTGGCAGCCCTTATTTTATTGGCTGATATTTTAAGCCAATGGATATCTTTGTTTGTGTTGTCAAGACTGTGATTGGCTGGTCGGGTTGAGCTGGTGCAGATAAATATGTGGGTGCTGGTGAAGCTGGGGTCCGTTACCTCATCTGAGAAGGAAGAAGCATCGCTGCCTTGCCCACCCTTCCCGATAGGGCGTCGTTTTTATTTTATTTTTAAGCTGGGGTATGAGTTGTTTGATAAGCTGCAATTTTTGAGCTTGAGCTTATGGCTGAGCTCATGCTTTTTTGTATATGAGGTCAAATGAATGTTTAAATTGAGTTGGTAATGTTAAATTATTAATTTATAATGAGCTTGAGCTTATGGCTGAGCTCGTGTTTTTTTTAGTTCAATGGAATTTTTTATTGAGTTGTTAATGTATTTTCCAATCAAATTGACTGTTTTCAGTGTTTTTATTATTATTATATATTGTTATATTATTATGTATTGTTTTTACATATTATATAGTGTTTTTATATATTATTATATATTGTTTTTTTACTAACAGAATATGACAGCAGTGGCATAAAATGTCACTGGGTTCAGGGCAGGGTAAAAAGATTGTGCAATGTACCCACACAACTAAATCTATGTACTGTAGATTGCTGAGTTCAATTGGAGTTCTGATTAAAGAATCTGTCCAATTTTCTCCCTCACAGCAGCAGCATCCTATCCCTACACTAAGCACAGCAGAGTGACGTGCAGTGCTATGTGACTCCAGCTTATATAGAGGCTGGGTCACATGCTGCACTGGCCAATCACAGCCATGCCATTAGTAGGCATGGCTGTGATGGCTTCTAAGGGCACACTGTTAAACGCTTGTTGATTGGCTGATCTGCAGCCTTTCAAACAGCAAAAATAAATTGCTGAACACCAAATCGGAACTTTTACTGAAATGTTCAGGTTCGGGTCCGGGGTCCAGTTTGGGTTCGCTCAACCCTAGTCTTCTCCCCCACTAGATTATTTTTAAGTATCGTTGACACACACACACAGTTCAAGCACACACACAACTCTGCTATACACACACAGCACTGCATTTATTTTACAGCTCTGCTACACTCATACAGGTTTGCTACACCCATAAAGTCCTGTTACAAACATACAGCTGTGATAACCACATACAGCATTCACACACACATATAGCACTGCTACGCATATATACATATACACACACACCATCATCATCATCATCATCTTTACTAAAAACACATATTTCCCTGCACTAATGCTGTCTGTATCGTTCTTCTGTGTTGGCTCCTCCCATTGATCACATCATCAAAGGTCCTTAAGCTGTACTTTTTTTTTCATTTCCTTCCAGTACAGCTGTGGGACCTTTCTCCTGCTGCCGCTGATCATACAGATCGGTATCGACATGGAGAGAGAAGTGTATGCAGGCGTATAGCTGTCTTACCGATGGCAAAGCATGAAAAAATCTTGCTAAATAGTGCCTGCGTCTTATAAGCGGCAGTCTGAAAAATCCTTAAGTAAGCAGTCAGGGGGTCTGGCCATGCTGGACCTCCCTGACTGCTGTTTTTAAGATGCAGGCACTGTTTGCAAGATTTTTTTTCTTGCTAAAAAGTGCATCTTATAAAACGTCTTAAAACATCTTAAAAATATGACACTTTGGCTGAAAAGGCACTATACACTTATTTTTATTCTGATACCCCAGGATAGCATCTCTTAGAATACCTTCAGTTTACCCACAACAGATAAATTCCAAGCTCTGTTTTGACCCCTTTTTGAATATGTGTACCACATTTGCTAAGAGCCAATCCTGTGAAACACTCCCTGTCAATATAGAGTGGTTAAAAGGGTTGTATCACTTTGCAAGTGGCATTTATCATGTAGAGAAAGTTAATGCAAGCCACTTACTAATGTATTGTTATTATCCATATTGCTTCCTTTGCTGGCTTGATTCATTTTTCCATTGCATTATATACTGCTCATTTCCATGGTTATGACCACCCTGCAATCCATCAACGGTGGTTGTGATTTAACATGATTGAAAAAAAAGCCTATGAGAGCTCCCACGGTCCTGGCCACCAGAAAGGTCCGACCTGCAGGATGGTCATAACCAGGGAAACAAGCAGTGTATAATGCAATGTAAAAATGAATCTAGCCAGCAAAGGAGGAAATATGGACATACATTAGTAAGTGCCTTCTATTAACTTTGTGTACATAATAAATACCACTTGCTGAAGTGACACAACCTCTTTAAATATCAGAAATAAAGGTCTATGACATTAATTATCTTAGGATAAGGGGGTGTATGCCATCTGAACCCAGTGATTTCTCTATTTATTTATTTTTAAGGCGCCACTGCACTTCTTCCTGGGTCAGAAAGACCACATTTAATGGGGAGTTTACTTGAACACTCTGCATTTCATCTGCCATTTCATTTTCCTTAAGTAAAAATATTTAATAGGTTTGCTTTCTGCTCATCACACCGTACTACTTCTCCCTCATCACTCCTTAAATGGCCAATACTTTTCAGTTTAAAAATTTTAGCCAGTGATGGTTCCTAGAAATCCTCTTTAACTGCAACGGAGGTGTAGTTCACTTTGAAGTGCTCTCTGTTCTCTGCATTCAGCCCTATTCCAGGGATGGTCATCCTACGGCTCTCCAGCTGTTGCAAAACTACAACTCCCAGCATGCCCAGACAGCCTACAGCTATCAGCCTACAGGGCATTGTGGGAATTGTAGTTTTACAACTGCTGGAGAGCTGCAGGTTGACCAGCCCTGCCCTATTTTGTGCTCTGAATGACAAATGTAGTGATAGCCTGCTTGAATGCTACAATTGTCGCTCAAAACCGAGGGAAAGGCTGTGAAGCAGCTCAGTGAAAACAACAGAGAGAGTATGTTCATATACAAATGATAGTCTACCACCAAGTATGAAATCTTATAAACCACTTCCTCAGAGTCTAAATGTAGTGTGACATTACCTTTTAATGGGCTACGTTACATGAGTCAAGCATACTCTGAAAGTGTTTTCATGCTAGTTGCCTGTAGACTCTTGGTTTGCAGATAGTTCTTAAAGAACTGCACTGGAAGCCATTCATCCACACTAGCATCAGCTACATAATATATAAAATAGCTCTGAGTGGTTTCAATTATTCAATTATTCTCACTCATTTGCTTCCAACAGCAGTCCTCTCGTTTTACAAAATAAATGAACCATTCTATAAGTGATATAACTACATTCCCATGTGGGATTCATAGTCTTGTATTACGAGCATAAAGCAAATCCACCTTGGTTCTTAATGAGTAGTAATGAGGATGTTCAGCTTGAAAGCTTTAATAACACATGGAGGAAATGTTTAAGGTCAAGGTTGTAGCTGAACCCATTCACATTGCTCACATTTGTAGACTAGATTTTGATTATTGGGTAAAATGTGACAATAAAGCACCACAACCCATTCTGGATTTTTGACCTAGGTCAATGGTTTTACAACTCTTCATTTCTGTTGTAGAACTAATGTAACAATTTGGATTCAATTTGAGACTATAATAACCTATAACCTCTGGGTGCAATGAATGGCAATTTAATGTATTACATGTTTGCCTAAACACTTGTGTTGCAAATACTAGTGATAAATATTACTTTAATCAGTATATTATCTTGCAGATAATTAGGTTGCTAAACTTTCTTTGCTTCTGAGGCTAATAAAGATATAATTTATAGAACATGAGGGGTGTGGCTTGGTCAGAGATAAGCACATAGATTACAGACTCAGCTTTTAAAAGCAAATTCTGGGCAATTAAGTGCCTTCATGAGCAAATATCTCTGCCCTAGAACACATGATGACCAGGGGCAAAAGAGGACTCAAGTCCCAAAGCAAACTGGACTTCTATTTTGAAGCAGAAAAAGACAGAAGGGAGGCTGCAAGCACTCGAGGTACGGACTCACCCGGATCATCGCAATCTTCACTTCATGAGAGCCAAGCAGACCTGGAAGCTGTCATGGATGACGGTACAGTGCCTCTTTAGTTACCCATAAGAGTGTCAGGCCCCTCCTGTAAGCCCTGCGACCCGCCCTCCATGGGAGACTGAGGATCAGCCAGTTGGCGTGAACTAACTAAACTCCTCAGCGCCATCATGGGCATCCCCCTCCACAAGCCCAGTGAAGAAAAGGCAGCACATGCATCCAGAGGAACATGACCAAGGGGTATACAACTCTCCCGGGCTTGATATACAAGGACAAATACCACTATCTGATAACTTTGCTTCTATTCCCACATCAGATGCTACTGCATCTGGCTCTTTACGTAAAGAACTGTTATTAGCGTTCAGCCACTCATTTCAACATGGCATCACTCAACTAATATCCTCTCTGCAATCAACGGTTGCTGACCTAGATCACAGAGTGACCCATATAGAAACTAAAATGTGAGAGCCTGCAAATTCTCCCAATCAACTTATTGACGCTCACCAGGTCTTAGAAGATGACGTTGCATCATAGAGAGCCAAAGCAGTGGACTTGGAGGATCAATTTCTCAGAAATAATATAAAGTTCAGGGGCATCCCCCAAGTAGTTACCCAGCAAGCACTGACCCTTTACTTGCAAATATTATTCCTGCTTCTATTGCCTGGCACTACTCCTTTGGATCTTACTCTCAACAGAGAGCATAGGGTAGCTCACCTGAAACACATACCAGAAACTACACGCCGGGATGTCCTAGCGAGAGTGCATTATTACCACGTCAAAGAGGGAGCCCTGAATGCAGCCCGCAAGATCAAAGATCTACCTGCTCCCTACCAATCAATCAAAATCTTCACCGATCTCTCAGCAACCACCCTGAAACTAAGAAGACAACTTCTACCAATAAATGCCATGCTGTGGGAGCATAATATACTCTATCGCTGGGGATTCCCTGTGGAAATTATCATCACTCTCAATAATACCACATTTGCGATCTCGTCATGTGAGATGGAATTCAACTTCTCACAGGATGGAACATTACAGTTAACCAATCTGTCTCAGTACCACCCATTCCCCCTACCAAAGTGATATGTACACTGGACAAAAATATAAACACAACACTTTTGGTTTTGCTCCCATTTTGCATAAGCTGAACTCAAAGATCTGAAACATTTTCTACATACACAAAAGACCCATTACTCTCAAATATTGTTAACAAATCTGTCTACATCTGTGTTAGTGAGCACTTCTCCTTTGCTGAGATAATCCATCCCACCTCACAGGTGTGGCATATCAAGGTGCTGATTAGACAGCATGAATATTGCACAGGTGTGCCTTAGACTGCCCACAATAAAAGGCCACTCTGAAATGTGCAGTTTGATCACACAGCACAATGCCAAAGTTGTTGCAATGTTTGAGGGAGTGTGCAATCGGCATGCTGACTGCAGGAATTTCTTCCAGAGCTGTTGCCCGTGCAATGAATATTCATTTCTCTACCATAAGCCGTCTCCAAAGGCATTTCAGAGAATTTGGCAGTACATCCAACCTGCCTCACAGACCACGTGTAATCACACCAGCCCAGAACCTCCACATCCAGCATGTTCGCCTCCATGATCGTCTAGACCAGCCACCCGGACAGCTGCAGCAACAATCGGTTTGCATAACCAAACAATTTCTGCACAAACAGTCAGAAACCGTCTCAGGGAAGCTTATCTGCATGCTTGTCATCCTCATCAGGGTCTGGACCTGACTGCAGTTCATCATCATAACTGACTTGAGTGGGCAAATGCTCACATTCAATGGCATCTGGCATGTTGGAGAGACGTTCACGGATGAGTACCAGTTTTCACTGTTCAGGGCAGATAGCAGACATCAACATTGTGGATCGACTGGCCCATGGTGGCGGTGAGGTTATGGTATGGGAAGGTGTATGTCATGGACAACAAACACAGGTGCATTTTATTGATGGCATTTTGAATACACAGAGATATCGTGACGAGACCCTGAGGCCCATTGTTGTGCCACTCATCCACGACCAAAAGTAAATAAGGTCAAACAGAGAAACATGATAATTTGTGGGGACTTTAATACAATCCCAGACGCTACATGGGATGCTACCTCTACATCCCACTGGTGCACTGATAAACTAGCTCAATTAATCCACAGTATATGATATCTGGCGTATACAGCATAGATCTGAAATGGACTTCACTTTTCACTCACACCCTTTCAATACCTACTCTAGGATAGATATGTTCCTAGTTGGCGGATCTCTGCTCCAAAGCATTTCCTGTTCTAGGATCGAAACAATTATGTGGCCTGACCACGCTGCTATCACTATGACCCTGACAGAAACCCACACTCATCCTGCTCCATTTTTGTGGCGGGATAATGCATTTTTGATGGCACACACTTCCAATAAAGAAGAACTCTACAAAGCTGCAACAGAATATTTCCAACTGAATTCTGGTACAGTATCTAAACACAACACACTCTGGAATGCCCACAAGGCATTTATTCAGAGTGTCTTCATTAAATTTGGGCACCAAGCAGACATACTATAAACTCCAATCCATTGAAGCTCTAAACAAAAAATCACCCTTCCCTCACTATCAAGAGCAGATCCCCAAGAGCGACGTTGAACAAATGCTTACTATACTCATATGACAAACAGATGTGCACATTAAATGCAAAATACTATTCCCAGAACAACAAATGCGGTAAGTTATTAGCCAAACAGTTAAAACAGAGAGCCCAAAAATCTAGATTCCCATACCTGTTTCATGCTTCCGGGTCTTATAAATTGTATGACCCCAAAGATATAGCTAACCGATTCAAGGAATACTATTCTTCCCTTGTAATCTAGAGTCTAACGGGACCACACCCCATCTCCTCTAGACATACCATCTTTCTTAAGCAAATCTATCTATCACTCCCGACATTATCCCCCGATCAACTAAACATGTTTCCTCTCCTATAATGGAGAAGGAAATATTAAAAACTATCAAAAACCTCCCCTTGCATATTTTAAAACCTATAAAGGTATTTGTGTTCGGATCGGCTATCAGAAAGGTGTCCCTAACCTATCTAACCCTATCTTCAACAAGCAGTAGAATTGTGCCGTAACTGCTGCTGTAGGGTAGCCTAAAGGGGGCCACCCCTATATGAAGTGACTGTAAGATGGCGTGGGTGGGTGGGTGAAATCAGCTGACCCGTCGTCAGCCTAGGCCTACAGGAGCCTATAAATAGCCTAGTACCCACCCAGCCTGGCCTCACAGGTGCAAGTAAGTAGCCGTGTAATCAGCCTCTCCTCTCACAAATACAGCCAAATACTAGTATTTTGCTTAACACTTGTGTTCGGATCGGCTATCAGAAAGGTGTCCCTAACCTATCTAACCCTATCTTCAACAAGCAGTAGAATTGTGCCGTAACTGCTGCTGTAGGGTAGCCTAAAGGGGCCAAAAAGCATGGACCGTCTTTAGAGTAAATATATACATACCATTACGATGCCCGCTTTGAACGCCGAAAACTCTGCCCGATGAAGGTGCGGAATACACCGTACATAACAGCGACTTCTATATACCTTACCTCTTTGTCACGTGCCGTTGTTTTAGGAGGTAGCTAAAGTTGATGTTTTGAAAGAGCGGTCGGTAGTCAGAAACGATTTACCCCTATGTTGACGATCATATGAACATATTGCAAGAAGGTCTGAACCCGGGAGCTGCGGACTGAAATAACAATGGTGAATGTGATAGAAGACTTAATGAAGTCCAACCATTCGCTAAGGGCCCTGCTCGGACACCAACTATTGCTGGTAGCAAATGCTACACCTATACTTATCCCCCAGGCCACTGCTTAAATTATTTCTTATTATTAATATAGGACCCAAAAACTTAGAGGATGGCATATGCCGCTTAACTCTGATAATGGATCGGGACGTAATCGCCTGTAGTCGTGACAGGACCCATTAACCTGTAGTCGTGACAGGATTTCGTAATTGCCTGAAGACGTGACAGGACTTATTAACCTGTAGACGTGACAGGATTTCGTAATTGCCTGAAGACGTGACAGGACTTATTAACCTGTAGACGTGACAGGATTTCGTAATTGCCTGAAGACGTGACAGGACTTATTAACCTGTAGACGTGACAGGATTTCGTAATCGCCTGTAGTCGTGACAGGACTTATTAACTGCCAGGCGCGAGAGACCCTAATGGCGGGGCCAGGCATCTGCGAGGGAAGAAATGTAACCTGAAGGAAGCAGCTATGTTCATTAGGAGAACGGTATCAGAGCGGTGCACTGACTGCCCCCGAGAAAATACTGAGTAACCATGATGTAGCAATGAAAAGAAAAATGCGGCCTTAAGTGGAAGCCGAAGTGATGTATGAACAGGTGGGTGAACGCAGCTCTGGATGTGAGTAGTGCCTGAAAACATGGTATGGGCCCAGCTGTGAGCATGAAGAGCACTGTATAACGCAGCTGTGAATGCAATCTGAGCTAACAGGGTATCAATGTTATGCAACAGCAACGCATGAACGCAGCTCTAGTGGTGAACAGAGTATAAATTGTAAATGCAGACACATGGACATAGCTATGAAGGCAACGCCCCCATATAATGCTGCAGGCTTTTTTTTTTTTTTTTTTCCAGGATGGTCACCACAGCACCACCAAAAAATAAAAACAAAAAATAAAAACATAAACGTGTATGAACATGAACCTTGAAGCAACGACAATAAGGCAACATAATGCACCTGTACCCCAGCACAGAACCGCTGACACATGTGTGCCCATAACATACAGTTTATAGATAAACCACTCTTACCTATAGGAGCATCAGAACTCAAATGCAGGCGCCTCGACTGATCTGCATGGATCCCCACATGCAGACCCCTGGTATACATACCCCAACTCCTTGCCTGTTTGGCATTAGCTACGGATGTGCCCCTGCATGTTAAAAACACACATTTTTTTTTTTTTAAATAGAGGAAACCTGCGACCATACCTACACCAGGCGCCTGCTAGGCCAACAACTATATGCAATGACCCCCAACAAGCCCCTGGACAGCCGAGCATTCACTAGACCATAAGCACCCCGCTCTGCTTTGAACCAGAGTACTGCACATCGCATGCCGCCCTGTAGGCACCATGCCATCAAATGCAATACCACAGCATTTATTATTTTTTTTTTTTCCTTACCATTGATATAAAACACAGTGTGCATGACTTGAACCAACTAACAACCCTCATTCAACCGTTTAGCGCCCGACTCTGCTACATCTCAGAGCGCTACATGTCGCGGACCGCAGCGTTGGTCCCGTGCAAACCACTCCGATCCTACCGTGAATACCAGCGCCCTGCTAAGACATTCTGCCATCGCCCAGCCGTAAGGAGCCTCCACACCATGCTGCTGTATCCTAGAGCTGACTCACAGGTAGTGAAATCAGCTGACCCGTCGTCAGCCTAGGCCTACAGGAGCCTATAAATAGCCTAGTACCCACCCAGCCTGGCCTCACAGGTGCAAGTAAGTAGCCGTGTAATCAGCCTCTCCTCTCACAAATACAGCCAAATACTAGTATTTTGCTTAACACTTTAACCCCACACATGCTTAACATGTTCTCAGAAATAATCTCAACTGGCGCCTTTGATAAGGAAATGTTAATAGCCACCATAGTAACCCTCCCTAAAAAGGGAAAAGATCCAAGTTGTTCTCAAAACTTCCACCCATTATCTCAACACGGATATAAAAATATTTTTCAAACTCATAGCCTCTAGAATATCCAACATCCTCCCCCGTATTGTACACTCAGATCAAGCTGGATTTGTCAAAGGTAGGCAAGCATCAGTCAACACCATGCTCTTCCTAAACCTCAATGACCAGACAGAACGATCCAAACTCCCCGCATTATTAGTCGCTATGGATGCCGAGAAGGCAATCAACTGTATTAATTTGTCATTGGCTTTCTCAGTCTTGGATCGCTTGGGATTCACTGGTTACCTCACAGGTGCCATCAAAATGCTTTATAATGCCCCATCAGCTAGAGTGTTAGCGAATGGTATATTAACTGATTCCTTTGAGATCACACATTACACCAGTCAAAGATGTCCATTGTCTCCTTTGATATTTGTACTTACCATCGAACCATTAGCCAAAGCGATCTGACAACATGATTCCATTGAAGGTCTGCAAATGGGATTCTCTATGCACAAGATATCGTTGTTTGACGATTACTTTATCCTTTCCCTATCAAACCCAGATACTTCTCTACAAACTCCCTCACTATAATCCAAGAATTTGATAAACTCTCCTATAACAAATTAAACCTTGAGAAGTGAAAAATACCCCCACTCAATATTAAGGCCCAAACCAATAGTAGCCTCAAACAGAAATATGCATTTGACTGGAAATCTACACATATAAAATATTTAGGAGTCCACTTGAGTTCCTCGATACAATCCTTGTACAAAACTAACTACAGTACCTCCCACTGTCCATAGAACATAGAACAGGAACTGAAACACTACTCTTCCCTAGAAATATCATGGATTGGGCACATAGCATCCTTTAAAGTGTCTACATTACCCAAACTGTTCTATATTTTCCATACCCTACCCATTCTACCACCTCAGAGATTCTTTCAAAAAGTTACCTAGTTACTAAACAATTATACTTGGCAATCTAAAAAACACAGAATAGCTGCCCAAATACTACAAAAACATAAACATAGTGGGGGCATATGAATGACACATATATATATGATTACTTTTTGACCACTCAAGTGTCACAAATGAGGAAATGGTGGGACGGGAATACTTCCCTCATCTGGGTGCAAATGGAACAGTCCACTATACCATCAGGCTTGCTAAAATCCCTCTTGATAGTATCCCTCTCCACACACTTCCAGACTCCCAAAAATATACCCGCCATGGATAGTTTCTCGATTAAAAACTGGAAACTGTTTCATATGAGAGCACCCAGAATTATTCTCAACCTTGGCTCCATTAAGAGCTTTAGAGTTTTTCGTCGCCCATTTGGACTTGTGTGCATAGGGAGGCAAAGGGATTTGACTCTGTCTCCTCTCTTTTCAAAGGGAACCATTCAAGCCTTACATATGGCTCATGCAGACGTATGATATCTCTAAACATGATTTCTTTAAATATCTTAAACTTTGACATGTACTAAGCGGGTCTGATCCCTTCTCCGCCTCAGTATGCACCAAACTATCGCAGATGTGAAAGAACAGCCCAGATACGATAACAGATCTTAGACCTCTATATGACAACCAATGAATATCTTTCCCATCTATATATATGTGACCCAATATCAGAATCATTGGAACCAATAATAGAAAATATATGGATCAAAATTTAAACAAACAGTAATTCCACTGCTCAGTATATATTCAAATAATCACAATTTTTATTAAGCATTACATAATTACAAAAAAACTGGCTTCACATGGTTAAGAAAATTTGAAATCTCATAGGTTGGGGGTATATGGTGATATTAGTTCATCAATATAAAGTGCAAGTGCATCAGGGTCACATGAATATTGCATACATATAGTATCTTTACTGACCATAGTATATAAATATATCAGCAGATATCAATTGTTGCTCTACTCAGCTTACAAATAATCTATAAGATGCTTCAATGGAGTATTTCAGTGGGGCATCACACAATAGTTATTACATTGATGCCCAATTGGTATCATGCAGGATCAGAGGTTTATATTAGATTATACCACAATATAATATATGGTTAATAAATTGCAATCCATACTGACCCAAGTTATACACCAAACCACCGCTAGACCATGCCCCAACGCGCGTTTCACCGTCAGCTTTTTCAAGGGGTTATGACATCTACTCAGATAGACGGGTATTTATAGTCAAAGAAATGGGCGGGAGCTCATACATTCAACCAATCAAAAGAGCCGGATTGAATCACGATTGAGCCAAGTGACATTATCATTCTCCCCTGAGTTCAAGCAAATACTGTGCACCGCTGTGTATATAGCGCGCGACTCACTGCACACCAATACGTGTGTGCGCGGTTACGGCAGTGATGGGAGGCGGCCACGCTCACCAGAGCACAGAGCGTGTCGCGCCAAGACCACGTCAGCATGTCCACGGCTGTGCAGAGAGACGCGTGCTCTGCGGGCCCCATGTTGGATTTGGGAGTAGTAATCACCCCCACTCAATATGTAACATGTAGATCAATCCGCGCCTACATAACCTAAATAATATATACAGGTCCTTCTAAAAAAATTGCATATTGTGATAAAGTTCATTATTTTCTGTAATGTACTGATAAACATTAGACTTTCATATACTTTAGATTCATTACACACAACTGAAGTAGTTCAAGCCTTTTATTGTTTTAATATTGATGATTTTGGCATACAGCTCATGAAAACCCCAAATTTCTATCTAAAAAAAATAGCATATTTCATCCGACCAATAAAAGAAAAGTGTTTTTAATACAAAAAAAAGTCAACCTTCAAATAATTAGGTTCAGTTATGCACTCAATACTTGGTTGGGAATCCTTTTGCAGAAATGACTGCTTCAATGAGGCGTGGCATGGAGGCAATCAGCCTGTGGCACTGCTGAGGTGTTATGGATGCCCAGGATGCTTCGATAGCGGCCTTAAGCTCATCCAGAGTGTTGGGTCTTGCGTCTCTCAACTTTCTCTTCCCAATATCCCACAGATTCTTTATGGGGTTCAGGTCAGGAGAGTTGGCAGGCCAATTGAGCACAGTAATACCATGGTCAGTAAACCATTTACCAGTGGTTTTGGCACTGTGTGCAGGTGCCAGGTCGTGCTGAAAAATGAAATCTTCATCTCCATAAAGCTTTTCAGCAGATGGAAGCATGAAGTGCTCCAAAATCTCCTGATAGCTAGCTGCATTGACCCTGCCCTTGATAAAACACAGTGGACCAACACCAGCAGCTGACATGGCACCCCAGACCATCACTGACTGTGGGTACTTGACACTGGACTTCAGGCATTTTGGCATTTCCCTCTCCCCAGTCTTCCTCCAGACTCTGGCACCTTGATTTCCAAATGACATGCAAAATTTGCTTTCATCCGAAAAAAGTACTTTGGACCACTGAGCAACAGTCCAGTGCTGCTTCTCTGTAGCCCAGGTCAGGCGCTTCTGCCGCTGTTTCTGGTTTAAAAGTGGCTTGACCTGGGGAATGCGGCACCTGTAGCCCATTTCCTGCACATGCCTGTACACGGTGGCTCTGGATGTTTCTACTCCAGACTCAGTCCACTGCTTCCGCAGGTCCCCCAAGGTCTGGAATCGGTCCTTCTCCACAATCTTCCTCAGGGTCCGGTCACCTCTTCTCGTTGTGCAGCGTTTTCTGCCACACTTTTTCCTTCCCACAGACTTCCCACTGAGGTGCCTTGATACAGCACTCTGGGAACAGCCTATTCGTTCAGAAATTTCTTTCTGTGTCTTACCCTCTTGCTTGAGGGTGTCAATGATGGCCTTCTGGACAGCAGTCAGGTCGGCAGTCTTACCCATGATTGCGGTTTTGAGTAATGAACCAGGCTGGGAGTTTTTAAAAGCCTCAGGAATCTCTTGCAGGTGTTTAGAGTTAATTAGTTGATTCAGATGATTAGGTTAATAGCTCATTTAGAGAACCTTTTCATGATATGCTAATTTTTTTAGATAGGAATTTTGGGTTTTCATGAGCTGTATGCCAAAATCATCAATATTAAAACAATAAAAGGCTTGAACTACTTCAGTTGTGTGTAATGAATCTAAAATATATGAAAGTCTAATGTTTATCAGTACATTACAGAAAATAATGAACTTTATCACAATATGCTATTTTTTTTTATAAGGACCTGTATAATCACAAGCAACCATATAAATACATAATAGGATATAAAAAGAGGGGAAGATCACAGCATATCTCTTTATATTGAGTAAGTCATCCATATCACATATGTGCAATGGATGATACTGTTCGCAACTCAATGCGTGATTATATATTATGCCAACATAGAAACATAGAATGTGTCGGCAGATAAGATCCATTTGGCCCTTCTAGTCTGCCCAATATACTGAATACTATGGATAGCCCCTGGTCCTATCTTATATGAAGGATGGCCCCAGGGGCGTAACTAGAAGTGACTGGGCCCCACAGCAAATATTTGTAAGGGCCCCTCCAGCGCGCTTCGCACCTCCCTCCTCCTGTGTAAACCCCACTCCTTTGGCACAGTGTAGCGGTATACTGGATATTGTGTGGCACAGTGTAGGCTATGTGTGTATAACATAAACATATTTCATATAAAAACTTACTGTTACTTGGCCCTTGGGGATCTTGGACGCCACTTCAAAACTTGGCCGGGGGCTCGGCGGAGCTGATGTGTTTTATCCTAATGAGAAAGATTTCATAATAAGGATTTGGAGAAGGGGCAGAGGGATAGCAGAGCAGGGGAAAGCTGGTGCTGCTACTAGGGGGTCATACCATGTGGGAGTAATAAAGCCCACCATAATGCCCCCCCAGTAGTAATAATTCTCCTTATAATGTGACAGTGCAAAAATACCCCCTTGTAATGCCCCCCAGTTGAGCTAATGTCCCCATAGTGCCCCCATAATGTGCCAGTATAAAATACCCCTATATAGTGCCCCCAGTAAATTCCCCCATGTGCTCCTCTCCCCCTTCCTGCTAGTGCCCCCCATAATGTACCAGTATAAAATGCCCCATATATAGTGCCCCAGTAGATGCCCCTCAGTGTCCAGCCTCTGATAGGCTGCCGGCCCAGTGTCCCCCATAATGCCCCCCTATAATGTGCCAGTAAGTGTCCCCATAGATGCCCCCCCCCCATAATGTGCCAGTATCAAGTGCCTCTCTCCTTCACACACCCCATGTGCCAGTATCATAGTGCCAAACCCCCCATGTGCCAGTATCAAGTGCCTCTCTCTTCCCCCCCATGTCCCAGTATCATAGTGCCATCTCCCCCCTAAAAAAAGTGGCAGGATCAAGTGCCTCCCCCCCATGTGCTAGTATCATAGTGCCAAACCCACCCATGTGCCAGTATCAAGTGCCAAACACCCCCCACATGCCAGTATCAAGTGCCTCTCTCTATCATTCCATGTCCCAGTATCATAGTGCCATCTCCCCCCCAAAAAAGTGCCAGTATCAAGTGCCTCTCCCCCATGTGCCAGTATCATATTGCCAAACCCATCCATGTGCCTGTATCAAGTGCCAACACCACCTACATGCCAGTATCAAGTGCCTCTCTCCTTCCCCCCATGTCCCAGTATCATAGTGCCATCTCCCCCCCACAAAAAAGTGCCAGTATCAAGTGCCTCTCTCCCTCCCCCCCATGTGCCAGTATCAGGTGCCTCTCTCCCCCCTATGTGCCAGTATCAGGTGCCAACCCCCCTCCCCCCAGGTGCCAGTATCAGGTGCCTCTCTCCCCCCATGTGCCAGTATCAGGTGCCAACCCCCCCCCAGGTGCCAGTATCAAGTGCCTCTCTCCTCCCCCCATGTCCCAGTATCATAGTGCCATCTCCCCCCCCCACAAAAAAGTGCCAGTATCAAGTGCCTCTCAACCTCCCCCCCCCATGTGCCAGTATCAGGTGACAACCCCTCTCCCCCCCCATGTGCTAGTATCAGGTGCCTGTCTCCCCCCATGTGCCAGTATCAGGTGCCAACCCCCCCCCATGTGCCAGTATCAGGTACCTCTCTCCCCCCTATGTGCCAGTATCAGGTGCCAACCCCCCCCCCCCAGGTGCCAGTATCAGGTGCCTCTCTCCCCCCATGTGCCAGTATCAGGTGCCAACCCCCCCCCCCAGGTGCCAGTATCAAGTGCCTCTCTCCTCCCCCCATGTCCCAGTATCATAGTGCCATCTCCCCCCCCCACAAAAAAGTGCCAGTATCAAGTGCCTCTCAACCTCCCCCCCCCCATGTGCCAGTATCAGGTGACAACCCCTCTCCCCCCCCCCCCATGTGCTAGTATCAGGTGCCTGTCTCCCCCCATGTGCCAGTATCAGGTGCCAACCCCCCCCCAGGTGCCAGTATCAGGTGCCAACCCCCCTCCCCCCATGTGCCAGTATCAAGTGCCTCCCGCTCCCCCATGGCAGTAACAGTCGGGTATTAAAAAAAAACAAAAAACACTTATACTTACCTCCATGTCAGCCTCTTCCTGTGTCCCGCCCTGTATGTCCATATATGGAGTCAGTGCTTGTATTTTAGAAAAGTTTCTGCTGGGATTCAAACCCACAACCTTCCGTATCAGAAGCAAATCACTTACCCACAAGACCATAAAAGCTGCCTTGCTGCTGACTGAAATAATATGAGACTTCTACTGTTATAGCTGGCTAAGTGTACATCTATACACATGCCAGCTGCTCATATATAGAGATATAGCAGAGCTGAGTGTGCTGGGACAGCTGTCATATACAGATATAGCAGTGCTGGGTGTGGTGGGGCAGCTGTCATGTGTATAGATGTACACTTAGCCAGCTATAACAGTAGAAGTATTAAGTGCCTCTCTCCCCCCCATGTGCCAGTATCAAAGTGCCAAACCCACCCATGTGCCAGTATCATAGTGCCAAACCCACCCATGTGCCAGTATCAAGTGCCAACCCCCCCCCCACATGCCAGTATCAAGTGCCTCTCTCCCTCCCCCCATGTGCCAGTATCAGGTGCCAACCCCTCTCCCCCCCATGTGCCAGTATCAGGTGCCTCTCTCCCTCCCCCATGTGCCAGTATCAGGTGCCAACCCCTCTCCCCCCATGTGCCAGTATCAGGTGCCTCTCTCCCCCCCATGTGCCAGTATCAGGTGCCAATCCCCCCCTCCCGCCCAGGTGCCAGTATCAGGTGCCTCTCTCCCCCCCATGTGCCAGTATCAGGTGCCAACCCCCCCAGGTGCCAGTATCAAGTGCCTCTCTCCTCCCCCCATGTCCCAGTATCATAGTGCCATCTCCCCCCCACAAAAAAGTGCCAGTATCAAGTGCCTCTCTCCCTCCCCCCCATGTGCCAGTATCAGGTGCCAACCCCTCTCCCCCCATGTGCCAGTATCAGGTGCCTCCCCCCCATGTGCCAGTATCAGGTGCCAATCCCCTCTCACCCCCTAGGTGCCAGTATCAGGTGCCAACCCTCCTCTCCCCCAGGTGCCAGTATCAGGTGCCAACCCCCCTCACCCCGAGGTGCCAGTATCAGGTGCCAACCCCCCTTCCCCCATGTGCCTCCCCTTATGTGCCAGTATCAAGTGCCTCCCGCTCCCCCCATGGCAGTAACAGTCGGGTATTTAAAAAATAATAAACACTTATACTTACCTCCATGTCAGCCTCTTCCTGTGTCCCGCCCTGTATGTCCATATATGGAATCAGTGCTTGTATTTCAGAAAAGTTTCTGCCGGGATTCGAACCCACAACCTATTGTATCAGAGGCAAAGCACTTAACCATAAGACCATAAAAGCTGCCTTGCTGCTGACTGAAAAAATATGAGACTTCTACTGTTATAGCTGGCTAAGTGTACATCTATACACATGACAGCTGTTCATATATAGAGATATACAGTGCTGGGTGTGTTGGGGCAGCTGTCGTACACTTAGCCAGCTATAACAGTAGAAGTCTCATATTTTTTCATTCAATTGCAATGCAGCCTTTATGGCTGTGTGGGGAAATGCTTTGCCTCTGAACCACTGATACATTGGAGGTTGTGGGTTTGAATCCCAAACACATCAGGCGACTTTAGGAGACAGTAAGATTAGATCACATTAGCGAGGAACCGATATTTAACTATCTTGAAAATAAACTGTCACACACGCTGCCGGGGCTCCGGGCCCCGAAGCAGCTGCTTCTCCGGTAGTTATGCCACTGGATGGCCCTATGCCTATCCCATGCATGCTTAAACTCGTTCACTGTATTTGCAGCTACCACTTCTGCAGGAAGGCTATTCCATGCATCCACTACTCTCTCAGTAAAGTAATACTTCCTGATATTACCTTTAAACCTTTGCCCCTCTAATTTAAAACTATGTCCTCTTGTAGCAGTTTTTCTTCTTTTAAATCTTCTCTCCTCTTTTACCTTGTTGATTTCCTTTATGTATTTAAAAGTTTCTATCATATCACCTCTGTCTCGTCTTTCTTCCAAGCTATACATGTTAAGGTCCCTTAATCTTTCCTGGTAAGTTTTATCCTGCAATCCATGTACTAGTTTAGTAGCTGATCTCTGAACTACTAACTAAAATGCTAATTATTCACCCTCTAAACCATCACAATTGTTATTAAAACAAAATAATTATCCTAAAGTGTTACATTATTAAATATTGGATGAATATAAAATTGTGTCCTCCAATGTGTTATTACCATCTCCAATATTTAATAATGTAACACTTTAGGATAATTATTTTGTTTTAATAACAATTGTAATGGTTTAGAGGGTGAATAATTAGCATTTTAGTTCAATATTGACATAATATATAATCATGTATTGAGTTGTGAACAGTATCATCCATTGCACGTATGTGATATGGAAGACTTACTCAATATATAGAGATATGCTGTGATCTTCCCCTCTTTTTTATATCCATGCTGATTACTATGGTCAATAAGGATACTATATATATGCAATATTCATGTGACCCTGATGCACTTGCACTTTATATTGATGAACTAATATCACCATATACCCCCAACCTATGAGATTTTAAATGTTCTTAATCATGTGAAGCCAGTTTTTTTGTAATTATGTAATGCTTAATAAAAATTGTGATTATTTGAATATATACTGAGTAGTGGAATTACTGTTAGACCTCTATATGATCTCTTGGGCGAGAAAGGCAGACTTCCGAAGACATCTCCCCTGCTGTCTTGGGAGTCGGATCTCAAAGCCACTTATTCAGAAGCACAATGGGGCAAAGCATTTATACACATCTCAAAATACTTTAGGTGCACGACAGAGTACGAATCAGCAATTAAAACCATCCTGCGATGGTACTACACTCCAGAAAGATTACAACGTATGTTTCCAGGGGTATCCGTTGAGTTTTGGAGAGGCGGCGGGCGTTGAGGGACTTTTTTTTCCACACTTTGTGGGGTTGTCCACACCTCACTCAACTATGGCAAGATGTTTTTTCTTTGATATCTAAAATTGTTGGAAACATTTTTTCTCCATCCCCGTCAATGGCACTTTTATTCATAGGCTTAGATGATATACCACTGCAAGGGAGAATAATCAGTGCACGCATCTGTCTTGCTGCCAAATTGGCAATAAGGTATCACTGGAAATCACCTGTCATACCTTGTTTGACAGAGATGAGGTCAAGGATTGACAAGACATAGACGTATGAAAGGATTATGGCCCTGAAAAATCATTGCATAGGCACATTTGAGAAATATTAGGCAACCTGGATAACAGAGACCGGATTTCTTTCACCTAAGTCAGGTGGTCGGGTGCGCCTGGAGGAAGACTGAGAGGAGGATTAAAAATCCTGATGGTAATAATAATACGAGGTCTGTCTACTTTTCATATTTACAGTCTCCATTTCTTTTCTTTTGACATAAAAATGTAAAACCAGAGACAGACTTTTATGAAAGTGACACAATGAAATTAAATTTGTATGTTTGCTCATGCAATTATTCTGTACAAGTTTTGACTGAATAATAAAAAAGATAATTTATAGAACACCAAATAAGAACATCTAACAATAAGGACCAAAAGCTGTTTAACCCGTAGGATACTAGCGCTGTACATGTACGGTGCGGCAAGACGTGACTTAAGTCGCCTATGACCGGGTGGAGGCTGCAGAAGCTGCGCCTGTTCAATCAGCAGCAAGGGTCCAGCTGTTCCTGATAGTGAGGCCCTGCTATGTATTCCAGCCTCTGTATTACAATACACAGTGGAACAAAAAAAAAGGTATAAAAAAAGTTTTAAGAAGTGTTTTTTATAAAAATAAAATCAAAGTTTCAAGTAAAAAAAAGAAATAAAAATGCCCCTTTCCCATAATAAAGACATATGAAATTGGAAAAAAGGAAAAACAAACCTATTGCCTCGTCAATAACGACCAGCTCTATAAAAATATCACATGAGCCATTCCGTCAGGTGAACACCTTAAATAAAAAATAAAAACTGTGCCAAAACAGTCATTTTGCCTCACAAAGAGTATAATGCCAAACAATCCAAAAGTAGTATGTAGCCCAAAATAGTACCAACAAAAAAAAGTCACCACATCCAATACCGCACTCCCTAGTTCTCCCCAATGTCTCCAATGTCTGGTTAGCTCTGGGTACTTAGGGTACCTTACTCAGTGGGAAGGTGTCTGATCAATTAGGTCTCTTAGCTTGCTGCAAAGGTGTGCTGTTTTATTGTCTGACTGTATACTGGCCTGTGCTTTTTTACTCATATTGACCTTCCACTCTCTGATTTGTGTTGATCCTATGCTGCCAGCCCTAACCTCGGACCTGTTACCTTATTGCACATACTCCACATGCCTCAACTCGTCCCTTACTACTATTCTGCTTGACCCCTCAATGCTCTTCACCAGTGTCTCTAACCTTGTGGGCCAGCAGCCAACGACATGGAGACTACAGCACATTGATGGATCATATTTTTTTTTTTAAACACTAAGACTTTTAGTAATTACGTTTTACGATTTCACTTCCACCCTATTTTCAGTTATTTATCAAAACAAATCACTCATCCTGTATGTAGCACTTCCTGTTGCTATATTCAAACAAACTCCTTATGCACTACTCCTTTCTCTGTTACAGCTACAGCATGGCCCTTAACAATGTAGAGCTAGTTTATATCTCCATCCCACCCAGTTAGTTTCATCGACACTCCCCTATCAATGTCTCCATCGCTTCTTTGACACACTCATGAACATAACATCACAAGAAATAAGAAAGAGTTGTGTAGATATGGTCATGTGACCACATCCCAGAAGTGAAGTTAGGAGCAAAAAAAGGTACAAGAAATTCATTACAAAATGTCACCTACCTTCATAAATGCAGAAGAAGAAAGAAACTGAACCTTTAGGATGGCGCTGTCAGCAGGAGTCGGAAACAGGTAAGTATTGGTAACACAATACTTTTTTATTTACAGTCTACGCATTTTAGGGGCGGAGAGCCCCCTTCATCAGGACAATATACAACCAGATGTTGTATATTGTCCTGATGAAGGGGGCTCTCCGCCCCTGAAACGCGTCAACTGCATCAATATCTCTCCCCGACGAATGCTCTCACAGGACGGGCTGGAACCTAGGCAGCAGCCCAGGCACCCCGCGCGCTGATCGGGAAAATCAGCACAAGCTTCATATAGGTGTTGTGACTTCTCGCAACATCTTCTGGTAAGAGTTCTTACTAATCTTTAATTATTTTACTATACAACACCACACATGAGGCGCTGCCTCCTGTCTTTCTTTTATCTACCTTCATAAATTAATATTTTAAAGGATGTTGATACAAACGCCCCTTTAATACCTTGTTGCTATTTACATTTTAATCTCAAATATTGGTGTCTGTGAAATGACACCTTTTAATGTAATAACTTGTCTCACAATAAAATATTTTTTATTTGAAAGAAAAATCAAAACATACAAAATGTTTGACTGGAATAATAATAATAATAATAATAATAATAATAATAACGATAATAGTAAAAATAGGCATTATACTTTCAGCAAACCTTACCTAGATCAGTAATGGAAGTGACTATAAAAAAATTTGCAGTATATACTGTATATTATTAGAAAAAAAACTTATCTTTCTCCACTCATGAGCCATGTCTTCTCCTTACCGTTGCTTCCTGAACTGATAATACACCCTTAATTCATGGCTACCATTAACCTTCAGTTCACTGGGGAATCAGGCTACATGCTGCTCATAGAAGTCTAATAAGATGGGGAGGAGGAGAAAGAAGGCAAAGAGTGAGACACACACATAGAAAGAGTGCCGCTGGCTTTAGAAATGATTGTGCTCAGTTCTGCTGCATAACATCTTCCATACTGCAGCTACTTCTGAGGCTGGGTTTCCAGGAGATAGGGGAGCAGAACCTTTCTGTGCTGTATATTAGAGATGCCATGGGAGCTAGTCTCCAACTGTACACACTCTGTGTGCTAGAATACAGTTTTATGCTTTATTTGGGTGACAAGAGCTATTCAAAGATGTCTGTAATATAGTATAAAGCGAGTCACTAATTATTAAAGTAAGATTCCAATAGAAAAATTTACTTTGGATGCCTCTTTATGGCTTCAAAGGGATGCAAAGTTACAGTAGGGTCTTGTGTACTTCTATGGGCACAATATTCTGGATTTATATAACTTGGAGGGTATGCTCATATCTGCCAGTAAAGTACATTATTAAAATAATTTTTGATATTCACACTTACATTGATGCCACAATGGTATTATAGCAAATTTTCCAGTATATTGTGAGTAGGGTTGAGCAAATCGAAGTATCCAATGTGGACTTCGATCTGAATTTCAGGGAAAATTTGATTTGCTGTGAAGCCAAATCTCTAGTGCTTTGTGGTAACAAATCAATTTTCCCTGAAATGGCGTAACAAAAAAAAAAACATACTCACCTCATCCATTAGAGCACGAAGAGGCCGCTGTAGCCACGCAAAATCTCATGCGTGGTGACATATAAAGTCACCTTGACTGCCAGCGTGATGACATCATCACGCACCGCTTAAGATTTTGTGGGATCTTCAATCAAGATGGCCAAAGTGGCCTCTTTGCGCTCAAATGGATATGATGAGGTTTTTTTTTACCCCTGAAAGGCCTCCATTTTTATATCAGACGCCGCAATCAGTGATGAACGTGGCATCTGAGGAGTTCAATAGTTCTGCGTCCGCTACTTACAAAAGAAATGCGCTTTGTAACAAAGCAATTTGTTTTCATAACTTTGCTCAACATGAGTATTAAATGTTCTTCTATAGCCTGTACTAAAGCTCACTACATGGGAAAGACTGGCTCCTAGGTGAAGATATTTGTGAAACACAGCAAGTGGCAGAAGAGAGTGTGGTGTAGAGTAGTGAAGAGGACCAGGAAATAGTCAGGGACCAGAGAGAAGCCAGTGTGAGAAGCTACTGGTGACATGTGTCTGCAGAGGAGTTTAGCAAAAGGCACAATGCACCTAATTTGCCAATAGTATGATTAAAGGGGTTTCTCAGGACTTAAAGGTATTGGCTACTCTCTTATTGCTGTTTATAAGATGTCTGCATGGCACTTACTAATAAAGCCTTTGTGGAAATTCTGCACCATTTTATATACTCCTTTCCATAAAATTGTTGTTGATAGGGGGTTATATTATCAGAAACATTAGTCAGATTCCTCCATTCACACACACTGCACCTGCCATCTCTACTTGCTCTATGTGAAACCCCTTTGGATAGATCATCAATATGAGATTGGTCAACCACAGTATATGAAGCTGAAGCACCACAGCTCTGTATAGTGTCTAATGGCCAGTACTGCAGCTCAGCTCCTATCAATGTGCTGGTCCGGGAACCTCTTAACTAATCACCAGAGACTGTGTTATAACTGAGGACAGAAATGGTGTTGTGTGATGAACTCCAGAGACTGTTCTAAGAGCAACTCACCTGATCACCTTGATTCATAGCTTAGAGAGACTTGTGTTCTAAACGTGCTCCAGATCTTACTGTTTCTCACTATTGCTGAAGTGGTAAATATATGTGGTCAATCATCTATTAGAGTCATGCAGAAAAGTAAAGAATTTGTTGTTTTGCAAGTCTTGTGTCTGCGACATTGTCTATGACACCCTCAGCCAGCCAAACCCCATTACATTTCTAACAGGGTGCTCTAATTTTTTCCACCATCTCCCCAATGTTCACCTGAAGGTGTAGTGATATGATACCACTTCATGTGATCATGGCTTCCAATCACAATGTTTCATCCACCATGGTGGACCATACCAAAAGGAGCCTATGCAATAAAAGGGCACTGTGAGTTCTATAATCTCAATGTTGGGCTATAAACCTTGGACACAGAATTAGTAAATCATTACAAATTGTATTACCAAATGCTTTGTATACCACACACATTTTTTAATGAAGTGTCCCTTAAGTGTGAGTCACTGGACAGCCATTTTCTATGCAATGGGATAGAATTAAGGAATTTTCAATCACTGCAATGCTAACTCAGCCATTGATATGTTACAGTCTGTCGACTAGGAATGAAATGCAAACACACATACCAATACAGGTAAAACAAATTAATATTCTCACAATTTGATGTTCCAGAATAAAGATCTCCATTCTTCCCTAGTTGTTTTTGTGACAGCATATATCCATTCTCTGCTTGTTTGTGAATTCTTGCTATAGGGGATTCATTTGTCTTGTTGTGTAGACACTTAGCCATGACTTCATGCCACATAGAAAACACAGCAGTGAAGCTAAACCCAGAAACAGCCTTAAGATATTTATCAGTTTCACAACGTATTTCTTTAATGTTTGACTAAAAGGTTCGAGCATCATGTCAAACCATTACATTTCTAGAGTACTGTTTAACCCCCTTGTGTCCTGGAGGAATTTTTGTGTTTCTGTTTTTCCTCTCTGCCTTCCCAGAGCCATAACTTTTTTTTTTTTTTTTACTTTTGCATTTACATTGCCAGATGAGTGCTTGTCTTTTGAAGGGACAAATTGTAGTTTCTAATGGCAACACGATATTGCATATGTGGGAAGCTGGGAAAAAAATCCATGTTTTGTCTCTAAGGCATTACCTATGCAGTAAAACTGACCTGATACCTTCATTTTCTGGGTCAGCATGATTACAACAAGGCAGGAAATGAAAACATCAGTGAGACAAAGACAATTATAATCAACTTGATAATAACCACTTTATTACTACATATGGACCAAAGAAGAAATCTATGGCAACTATCACGATAATTGGCCTCCTAATGACTATGAAGACCATCTATCCATCAATCAGAATATAACAAAAGCTAAAGGGATGTCCAACACAGATTAGAACTTTAATCGCCTGCAACATAAATGTCTCTCTAGACAGGACCTACATAGCTCTGGGCGTTTGAAAGTTACCAATATACAAAAACCACAATAGCACATCCAACCCACAGCTGAATACATCATATACAGATGCAGCCAAGCTAAACTTGATGGATCAGAATATACACAAAAACCAACACCTGATTCTCCTAATGCTCCCCCATCCTCCACCCCTACCAGTATACACACAGCACAAACCAATACAGGAAAAATGCATTAATGGCCTATCAACAGAACACTTTCTAAAAAGGTTTAGGAAATTAAAAGCAAAATACCACCTATACAAGGATCGTACTGACAACCCACAGACAATTACGCAATCCGACACTAGCCCTCCTACAGCCACCCAGGAAATACCCAGACTATACAGTACAGACCAAAAGTTTGGACACACCTTCTTATTCAAAGAGTTTTCTTTATTTTCATGACTATGGAAATTGTAGATTCACACTGAAGGCATCAAAACTATGAATTAACACATGTGGAATTATATACATAACAAAAAAGTGTGAAACAACTGAAATATGTCATATTCTTCAAAGTAGCCACCTTTTGCTTTGATTACTGCTTTGCACACTCTTGTCATTCTCTTGATGAGCTTCAAGAGGTAGTCACCTGAAATGGTCTTCCAACATTCTTGAAGGAGTTCCCAGAGATGCTTAGCACTTGTTGGCCCTTTTGCCTTCACTCTGCAGTCCAGATCACCCCAAACCATCTCGATTGGGTCTAGGTCCGGTGACTGTGGAGGCCAGGTCATCTGACGCAGCACCCCATGCTGCATTTGTCAGTGTGAAATACAAGCTTGAAATACTGTATTAATATTCTGAGTTAAAAAAAAAACACCAATTTTTGACAAGACCCTAGATCTGGGACCTTTGCAGAATTTGTCAGTGTGAAATGCAAGCTTGAAATACTGCAATAATTTTCTGGGTTTAAAAAACACCAATTTTTGGCAATACTCTACATATGGGGCCTATGCTGCATTTGTCAATGGGAAATACAAGCTTGAAATACTGCAATAATATTCTGGGTGTAAAAAAACACCCAATTTTGACAATACTCTACATCTGGTGCCTTTGCAGCATTTGTCAGTGTGAAAGACAAGCTTGAAAATACTTCAATAATTTCTGGGTTTAAAAAACACGCATTTTGGGCCAAATACTAAATTTGCGGCCTTTGCTGAATCTGTCATTTTAAGATACAAGCTTGAAATACTGCATACTGCAATAATATTCTAAGTTAAAAAAAATATATATACATTTTTGGCAATATCCTACATCTGGGGCCTATGCTGCATTTGTTAGTGTGAAAAACAAGCTTGAAATATTGCAATCATATTCTTGGTTTAAAAAAACAAAAATTTTGGGAAAAATACTAAATTTGCAGCCTTTGCTGCATCTGTCAGTGTGAAATACACACATTAGATACTGCTGTTATATTCTGTTATTAAAAAACATCCATTTTGGGCAAGATCCTACATTTGCGGAGAATGAGGAGAGCATTGAATAAGGGACGTGGCCTCGGTCGTAGTGCTGCTGGTGGAGCTCCTGTTGCAAGGAGAGGACATGGTCGATCTGTGCCAGCTACACGCACAAGTGAAACACCTTCCTCAGGTGCGAGTAGGTGACAGAACCTTCAGCATTATTTGGTCGGGCCTAATGTGGCTCTACGAATGGTGAGGCCAGAACAAGTACAGGTGATAGTAGATTGGGTTTCTGACAGTGCTTCCAGTTCCTTTACATTGTCTCCCACCTAGTCTTCTGCTGAAAGATCAGAGTTGGCACCTGCAGCCGATGTCCATTAGTCTTTCACCTCACCCCTTTGCAAATCAGCCAAGCAGTCTGAGCCCCAAGTCATGCAGCAGTCTCTTCTGCTTTTTGATGACTCTGCTAGCAGGGTTTCCTAGGGCCATCCACATAGCCCTGTCCCAGAAGTGGAAGAGATTGAGTGCACCGATGCCCAACCACTTATGTTTCAAGATAAGTACGTGGAAGGACCCCCACAGCAAGTCTCAGATAATAAAGAAACACAGGTGCCAACACTGGGGCTTTCAAATGTGTGCTGACCGACAATGAGGGCAGGGGTGAAAACTGGGTGGAAGATTATGTGGAGGACGATGAGGTCCTCGATCCCACATGGAATCAAGGTCATGCAAGTGACCTGTGGAGTTGGGAGGAAAAGGCGGTGGTCGCAAAGAGCCACCAGCACAGCAGAAGAGGGAGCAGAGTGCAAATGCGGAGCGGTCGTCCCCTACACAGTACGCCTGCTAATGCCCACCACAGCAAGGGACCGAGCACACCAAAGCCAGCTCCAAGGAGACACAAGTGGTTTGCATGCTGTGCAATTAGAGCCTGACGCGAGGCATACATGTTCTCAACCTGAGCACAACCTGCATGACCAGGCAGCTAAGTGCACAAGTTGCTGTGGAGTAGACACCTCAAAAACCAAGAAAGGTCTCTAGCTCCTCCTGATTCATCTTCTGCTGCAGTCTCGGCCTCTTCATCCACATCTGGAGTGACAGTGCCACCTGCCACCCCGCAAACAGAGGATCTGCCAGCAACACCACCACCTTGGTCACCAAGCATCTCCACAATGTCCCATGGAAGCATTCAGCTCTCCATCTCCCAAACATTGGGGCGGAAGATGAGGTACCCCACAAAACCCACCTGCGACCCCTGACCCTGAATGTCAGCATTTCAAAATTACTGTCCTTTGAAATGCTGTCATTCCGTCTGGTAGAGACAAAGAGTTTTAAAATCCTTATGTCGGTGGCTGTCCCACATACGTCGTGCCCGGCCACCACTACTTTTCCAGGCGTGCCATCCCTTCCCTGCATAACCAAATGGGGGACAAAATCAGGTGTGCACTGTGCAATGCCATCTGTGGCAAGGTCCACCTCACTACTGATACGTTAACCAGTAAGCACGATCAGGGACAATATATCTCCATAACAGCACACCAGTGGTGGCTGGGCCTGAGGTGGAAAACAGTTTGGCGCATGTCCTTCCACCACCAAGTATTGCATTGCTCTTCAGTTTGCCTTCTGTTGCTTCCTCCTCCTCCTCAGCTTCCTCATCCTCTACCCAGTCCTCATCAGGTCAGCGTAACACCTTCACCACCAACTTCAGCATAGCCAGGGGTAAACAACAGCAGGAAGTTTTAAAACTTATCTGTTTGGGGGACAAACCCCACACCACGCAGGAGCTGTGGGCGGGCCTTAAACAACAGACCGATGAGTGGTTGGTGCCAGTGAGCCTCAAGCCCGGCCTGGTGCTGTCTATAATGGGCAAAATCTCATAGAAATTCTGGGACTAGCCGGTTCCCTTGCCTTGTGCATGTGCTGAATTTGGTATGCAGAGGTTTGTTAAAAATTACCCCATGTCAGAGCTGCTGCATAATGTGCGGGCCATCTGTGCGCGCTTTCAGCATTCTCACCCTGCTGCTGTTCGCCTGTCAGCACTGCAGCGTAACTATGGCCTTCCCGCTCACCGCATCATATGCAACGTGCCCACAAGGTGGAACTCCACCTTGCACATGCTGGCCAGACTGTGCGTGCAGCAGCAGGCGATTGTGGAGGTACAGTTGCAGCACGCACGGGTGAGTCGCTCTGCGGAACAGCACGACTTCATCACCAATGACTGGGCCTCCATTCAAGACCTGTGTTCCTTGTTGCACTGTTTTGAGTACTCCACCAACATGGCCAGTGCCAATAACGCTGCTCTCAGCATTACTATCCCACTTCTATGCCTCCTTGAAAAAATGCTGCTGGTGATGATGGAAGAGGATGCGGCACAGGAGGAGGAGGAAGAGGGATAATTTCATAGGGTTTCTGGCCAGTCATTCACAAGTGGCTCCGAGGGTGGGTTCCTGCACTTACAAACACCAGGTACACAATTGTCCAGTCAGGGCACAGTTCTGGAGGATGATGAGGTGGAGGATGAGAAGATGGAGGAGGAGGAGGAACCGTGTTTACAGCAGTGTGGCACCCGAACCAGCTCATGGCCATCACTGGTGCATGGCTGGGGGGATACAGAGGACACCGATGATACACCTCCCACAGAGGACAGCTTTTAGTTGCCTCTGGGCAGCCTGGCACACATGAGCGATTACATGCTGCAGTGTCTCCGCAACGACCGACAAGTTGCCCACATTCTAACTTGTGCTGATTACTGGGTGGCCACGCTGCTGGATCCCCATTACAAGGACAATGTACCGTCCTTAATTCCGTCACTGGAGCGTAATAGTAAGATGTGCTAGTACAATCACAATCTGGTAGACGTTCTGCTGGTGGCATTCCCACCTGACAGCGGGGGCACAGTGGAAGTACAAAGCAAAGGCACAGGAGGAGGATGAGGTCATCAACATAGCTGGGGCACCACCAGCACCTCAGAAGGCAGAATTAGCATGGCCAAAATGTGGAAAAGCTTTGCCAGCATGCCACAACAACCAGCACCACCAGCTGATATGGAACGTCTTAGCAGGAGGCAACATTTCAGCAAAATGGTGGAGCAGTATTTGTGCACACACCTACACGTACTTAATGACGGGTCTGCCCCTTCAACTGGGTCTCCAAATTGGGCACATGGCCTGAGCTTACCCTTTACGCCTTGGAGGTTCTGGCCTTCCCTGCAGCCAGTGTATTGTCTGAACGTGTGTTTAGCACGGCAGTGGGCGTTATCACAGACAAGCGCAGCCACCTGCCCACAGCCATGTGGACAAGCTCACGTTCATTAAAGTGAACCAGGCATGGATCCCACAGGACTTGTCCGTACCTTGTGCAGAATAGACATGTATACCGGCCTTAACTAGCCATTGTTATACTACAGTGCAATTGCTCATTGTTGTATTTTGGATATTTCAAACTCTTTTGGAGTGTACCCTATTTAAAAAAATAAAAAATAAAAATGTAAACAAAAAAAACGTGTTGGCTACCTCGTCCTCCTCCACCGCCGCTTCCACATACACCGCTACATCCACCGCCTACTCAAACTCCTACTCCATGTGGACCTTCACCTCATAAATCAAGTTTATTTATTTCTTATTTGTACGTATTTTATTTTATGTCATTTCACTAATTTGTCTGTTACATATTCATCATCTTTTAGGTGTGATATACAGCTGCTATACCTTGTAGACAGGTAAAAAAAAAATCACTAATTTTTCTGTTACATTCTCGGATGAAATTTAAAAAAATGTTGTCTGTGATATACCCCTACTATAACTAGTAGACAGGTAAAAACAGTTCATTAATTTGTCTGTTACATTCTTGTGTGCCATTTGACCATTTTTGCCGTGATTAAACCCCTGCTCTGCATAGGTGATAGGGACATACATTTCAAAAAATCGTCTGTTACATTGTCAGGTGACATTTTACCATTTTTGCTGTATACAAACCCCTGCTCTGCATAGGTGACAGGGAATTCAATTAAAAAAATTCTTCTTTAAATGATGCGAGCCCCCTCCTTTCATTCAATGCTTAAACTTTAACAACTTGTTCCACATTTGCGCTTCAATAATTTGTCCCACTTTTCCGCTTCATTATATTTAATTTAAAAAAATTAACCTCCTTAGGATGTGGTCTCTTTTTCTCATGCTCCCTCTCCGGTGTGGAACTCTGATTCCCCGCTACCCATGATCACCATGGTAGGCGCAGAAAAGAACATCAAAAGTTGATAGAGAAGATATCCAATTGAATCGTGGACCTCACAGGGACGTGCGATCAGGCAGAAGTTATCTAGAGTCAACAAAGCAGCAGCAGGGTTTCTCCTGTCTAACGTTTCCAAATCCTAAATACCCCAGTGACATTCCCTATATTTTTTATTAATCATTCCAATAACAGGGCATCTTAAAGGGGTTGTCCAAGTTATTTTTTTGTTCTTTCTATGTTCCTAACTAAGCAAATGTAAAAGCTTTCCAATTAACTCACTTTATCTCCAGTGGCTGGTTTCTCAGATTTCACTGAGGGTCACATGACCTGTGATGTCAGCTTTTCTCCCTGCTCTGATAAAGGTTGTTTACAAGCCCGTAAACAAGACTTCACTGTGCTGGCCACGCCCCCCCCCCTTCCCCTTCACTGCCGTCTCCTCTCTCTCTCTCCTAAGATTCTTAACCCCTTCAGCTGCACATACTGGCTAGCTGCAGCAGTGACAATTCTGGTCACAGGATCTGACAGACTAGAAGCAGTGTTTCCCAACCAGTGTGCCTCCAGCTGTTGCAAAACTACAACTCCCAGCATGCCCGCACAGCCAAAGGCTGTCCAGGAATGCTGGGAGTTGTAGTTTTGCAACAGCTGGAGGCACACTGGTTGGGAAACACTGGACTAGAGAGAGCATTGCACAAGAAGGTAGGGGGAAGATCCTGTGTTTATTAGCAGTGTCATTATACAAGTGGGACTTGTAGTTCTACACATACAACATGCTGCAGAGTCTCCCAGCAGGCAGACATGTCACTCAGGGAAGCTCTTGTATCCACTCCCTTAGCAGTGTCATTGTACAGCTGGAACCTGTAGTCCTACACAAACAACATGCTGCAGAGTCTCCCAGCAGGCAGACATGTCACTCAGGGCAGCTCTTGTATCCACTCCATTAGCAGTGCAGGGGGAGGGGCAGAGATTGTTTTTATTGCATGTAAACAAAGGGCCAGAAAAGAACCAGGGATATATATATATATATATATATATATATATATATATATATTTATATTTATTTTATTTTTTTGCATAAAACTTGCTTATCTTAGTTATATATTGCTGCCCATCAGATTTTGAGTGCTATATTGTTTTTTTTCATAACTCGGACAACCCCTTTAAGAGTCCTGTATTGTTATTTATCGTCACTACCTCACGGAGTCGGGAGTGGGTAATTGCTGCGCGCCCCCTCCTTTCCTTTGATTCTTCGTTTTAACAACGAAGCACCGTGCAAGCGAAGCAACAAAGCACTGTGCAACTGAAGGCTCAGTGGTGGCTCAGTGGTTAGCACTGGTGCCTTGCAGCGCTGGGGTCCTAGGTTTGAATCCGACCAAGGGCAACATCTGCATGGAGTTTGCATGTTCTCCCCGTGTTTGTGTGGGTTTCCTCCGGGTACTCCGGTTTCCTCCCACACTCCAAAGACATACTGATAGGGACCCCATTGGGGACAGTTGGATGATAATGTATGTAAAGTGCTGCAGAATTAGTAGTGGTGTATAATAAATAAATAAATAAATAAAACAACTTCTCCCACATTTCCACTCGAGCACAATTAAATTCCATCCATTAATCTCTCTTGGATGTGCTATCCCTTTCTCACGCTCCCTCTCTGGCATGGAACCCTGATTCGCCACTAACCTTGATCAACATGGTAAGCTCAGAAAAGAACATCGAAAGTTGATAGAGCAGATATCCAATTGGATCGGGGATGTGCGACATGGTGGGGCAGTATGTCTGCTTCCTGCAACTTCTGGGTATCCAAATGGGGCGCATTGCCTGAGCTTGCCCTTTACGCCTTGGAGGTGCTGGCCTGCTCTGCAGCCAGTGTATTGTCTGAATGTGTGTTTATCACGACTAGAGGGGGTTATCACAGGTTATATTTTCCAATGTTTTGGGGTGTACTCTAATTTAAAAAAAAATAAAAATGAATTTAAAACCAAAAAGCAGTGTAGGCTACCTCCTCCTCCTTCACCGCCGCTTCCACCTACACCGCCACATCCACTGCATCCTAAACCTCCTACTCCATATGGACCTGGCCCTCCTAGATTATTTTTATGTATTTTGTTATTTAAAGTCATTTCCCTATCCACATTTGTTTGCAGAGCACTTGCCATGCTTTTAACCACATTTCCCTGGCACTTGCAGCCCTCTAGCCCTTTCCATGATGTTTTTAGAGCCATTTTAGTGCTCAAAAGTTTGACTCCCCATTGAGTCCAATGGGCTTTGGGTTCGGGGTCAAGTTTGGGTCAAGTTCGGGTCTTTCTATCCTCAAGAACGGGAAAAGAATAGTAATCCACACACTGGAGGACTTGAACAAAGCAGGGCCAGTGTTAGGTCTCCAGCCTATAGAGATTCCCACTTGGATGCCCGTTGTACAACCAACATCATTACCGCGCCTCCCGATAATTGAGCCCTGGAAGAAGATACCCAAGAACAAAGCAACTAAAACAACGAAAAATGTGAGCAGACCATCTTCACCTCCACCGTGACTGACCGAGGAAACAGAGGAGATTCAGTTCTTAAGTTAGATGTGAACGCCTTGCTATGTTTTTCCTCCTGACCTGACTAGGATCGGATATGGAGCGACAGGTCCGGGGATTAACAGGGCATTATGAGACACAGGAAAAGGTTGGGCAATAGCCAAGAATAACTTAAGAATCGTTAACACTTTTAAAAGTTTTTTCTTTCAGAGATTATATTATATGTGAGATCAGACTCTCAGGGCTGGCCTTAGGTGTTCAGGCGCCCTGTGCGAGCTAATCATGTGGTGCCCCCCCCCCCCCCGGTTCACCTAAACATACACAAAGAGGAAAACAATATTTATTACAGATAATTTAAGTGCAAGTGCAAACAAGTACAATCATACCCAGTGTCACCCATAGCCAGTCTCCTGCCCCTCTTAATCATACCCTGTCACTTTTGCCCAGTCCCCTGTCCCCCTTAATCAAACCCAGTGTCATCCAGAGCCAGTCCACTGCCCCCCTTAATCATACCCAGTGTCACCCAGAGCCAGTCCCCTGCCCCCCTTAATCATACCCTGTTACCTTTAACCAGTCCCCTTCCCTTCTTAATCATACCCAGTGTCACCCTTACCCAGTCCCCTGCCCCCTCAATTAGACCCTGCCCCCTTAAATTAAGGGTGACAGACACTGGGTATGATTAAGGGGGCAGGGGACTGGGTAAAGGTGATAGGGTATGATTAAAGGGGGCAGGGGACTGGCTATGGGTGACACTGGGTATGATTAAGGGGGGCAGGGTCTAATTGAGGGGGCAGGGGACTGGGTGAGGGTGACACTGGGTATGATTAAGAAGGGCAGGGGACTGGGTAAAGGTGACAGGGTTTGATTAAGGGGGGCAGGGGACTGGGCAAAGGTGACAGGGTATGATTAAGGGGGGCAGGAGACACTGCTGCCCCCTTAATCATACCCAGTTTCAACCAAAGCCAGTCCCCTGTCCCTTAATCATACCCAGTGTCACCCTTATCCAGTACCCTGCCCCCTTAATCATACCAAGTGTCTGTCACCCTTATCCAGTCCCCTGCGCCCTTAATCATACCCAGTGTCTATCACCCTTATCCAGTCCTCTGCCCCCCTTAATTAGACCCTGCCCCATTTAATGAAAGATATTTGGTTAAAAAAAAAAAAAAACTATAAGAACAGGCACTCACTAGTTGAAGTCTTCTGCTCCCTCTCTGTCTGCCGAGCACCGGCCGCCGCCCTCACACATTGAGTGGATCCTTCTGCGGCTCTCTGTGAAGGCGCAGCACTTGGATGCTGCACCTGCTCCCCTAAGCTCCTCCTCCACGCTCCAGAACCTGACCTGGCAGCTGCAGCGGCTCAGCTCGCCAGGCTCGTCTCACACAATCTCGGGCCGGCCTGCTGTAAGAGACCGACTGCGAACTGTGTCGGCCGCTGGGCGCCCCTGTTGCCAAGGCGCCCTGTGCGGCTGCACAGCTCGCACACCCCAAAGGCCGGCCCTGAGATCAGTCACAGCCTGAAACTGCATGACAGCTCCATATCCACTCCTAGAACAACCGCACCTGATCCAGGCACTGACCTTTACCCCCCCTGCACCCCCCCTCCATTTCCCCTCCCCATTACCTACCTCTTCTCCGTTCTGTCCTCCACTGACCCTCTTACCTTGATTTCAGCATCTCTCAGGGAGCTGGTTTGGAGCCACACCAAGGTGGTTATATTCTCTCAAAAATGTTCTCAAATTTTTCAGGTGGCTACAAAATGTTTTATTATAGATCTGGCTTTCGTCCTGAGGTAGGCGGAAAGGCTATAAGTAGTATATAACTCCCCTATCTACCTTCCCACTGTATCTGGGACTTGCGTTAGGGGTGCCACGTCCCGCCCCCCCCCCCCCCACCTGGGTTACAGATATAGCGGAGAGCTCACTGTCTACTGACGTGCTCTCCCCCTAACATCTATAGGGGTTTTCTTTTCTGAATAGGCATTGCTGTGCTTATAGAGGTCGACTACATTGAGACTCCATTATTAATCCAACAAAAGAATACATAGTCGGCCTCACTGTTACTGCGATATTGTACTCAAATTTACAATTTGCTGTTCATAACTTGCAAAAGTTTACATGTTTGTACTTGTTTACTCTCTCCTTTTCCTTAATCCCTCTTCCCTCCCATCCCCTCTTCTTCCACACACACACACACACACAATACTCCTGTGTATACACAGGGTAACCTTCCAAAATACCATACACAGCAACCTTGCCAATCTTTCAGACACAGTGCATTATGAGTGACTTAAAGATCACAACATTCAATGTTAAAGGGTTAAACTCCCCCACCAAGCACAGCCAACTGATGCTCACACTTAGAAAATTCCATTCTCAAATGATATTCCTTCAAGAAACACATTTCTGCCAAGGAAAAATACCAAAAGTGCAAGCACATCCATAGAAACAATGGTTTCACAGCGCACACCCAACCTCTGCTTCTAAAGGAGTTTCGATAGCTATTCACCACACTATTCCGTTCACCCTAAAACAACAGCTATCAGATGCAGAAGGCAGATTGCTTCTACTAAACTGAGCTATAGGAGGTTGCAAATTCACATTTGTGAATTTATACGCCCCCAATACATCCACAGTACCATGGCTGATAAAAAGCTTAGATACAATTAAAACGTTTGCTGAAGGACACATAATTCTAGGAGCAGATCTCAATCTGACCCTCAACCCTCTAGTAGACTCACCTACTACTAGAACACACATCTCGCAAAAGCATATAGGTAAATTGCATAAAAAACAGCAAAAACTACATATAGTAGACGTGTGGAGATGTCTTAACCCTACAGTTAAAGATTTCTCTTACTACTCTAATCCGCACAAATCTTGTCAGAGACTGGACTATATACTTACCGCTGCCTCTCTTTTGGCTCTCTTTAGCACCGCTGGGATAGGAAACATCACAATTTCAGATCATGCTCCCTTTAGCCTTTAGTGGTACACTTATTCATTATACTCAGCGGGCCGCATTAGCCTTTTCCACTCTATGTTAGATATAGGGCAAAATAGGGATTTATAGGTTAGGTACGAGGACAGGTATCCTCTTCCTGGCTCCTTATGTGCATCCTGAAGTATTAACTTACAGAGACTCTCATCTACATCTTGAAGTATCTACCTACAGATACTCTTATCTGCAATCTTCAATGGCTGTAAAGCTGCAACAATTTTGGGTTATGTCAGCAAACTGTGAGTAATCTCAGTAAAACCATTGAGTATATTGTTCTGAGATAACAAGTGTGTCATATGTATCTGTATTTATGACCCACGGGGTCTGGGCTTGATCTGAGCTTATTTTTAAAGGAAATATTAAAAGTTATATTTCATATTAGTGGAAAGGTGTTTCAAGTTTAGTTCTAGATCAACACAGGTGTAATATACAGATACATTATCTGAATCATAGTATTGCACTGCTATGCTAGAAAATGAAAAAAAAAAAAAAAAAAAAAAATGAAAATAACCCCCATAGAGTACATACTTAAAAATCCATATAATCGTTTCACCTTACTTAAAAAAAGAGACGTTTACTATGTCTACCAACTCAACAAACACACTATGGGCTCAACAAGATCAGTAAAACCATCCAACCATCCTGTGAAAAAAGTTTAAGAAAATGATGGGAAAAAAAAGTTCAATAAAAATAAATTAAAAATAAAAGAGGCAAAAAAACCGAAGAGTAAACTAGTAAAAGGAGGGGATATGAGGAAAAGAGAGACATTAAAAAGTAAAGAAAAGAGAAAAAAGTTAAAAAAAATGACAAAAAAGTGAAGAATAGAGTGGAGGTAGACTTCAACTGTGAGAGACAGAATAAAAAAAAATAATAAAAAAAATAACTGTATGATTTTTAAATAATTAACTTTCAGTTTATTGCATGAATGATGAGAATTTGATCACCTACCAACCAGAAAGAAATCTGGCTCTGCACTCATTACCTGTATTAATTGCACCTGTTTGAACTCGTTGTAACTGTATAAAAGACACTGGTCCATACAATTAATCAATCACACTTCAACTTCTCCACCATGGCCAAGACCCCACTGTACGTATATGCAGATTATACAATATATACAGAACGGACGTGTGTGTGTGTATATATATATATATATATATTTTTTTTTTTGTTTAGTTTTTTTTGTTAAGGCTGTAATTGTGGGAGGGGCGGAAGCTTCTAAATTCTCACGAGCCTCCCCCTCCCATTACGGGCGCTTGCTGTGCGCGTCACTTCATGTTCTGCCTGGGTAAGCTTTATTCTGTGCGTCTCCCAACCTAGCCGCAGGTCACCGAGCTCCCCTCTGCAACGCGACCACTGCCGCGCACTTCTTTATCTTCCAAGGGCTCTCTTCCTCCCCAGTGCAGGGGAGAAGCGCCAGCTGCTGCTGGCTGGGTAGCGACATTCCTTCATGCGGAGCTCCGGTCTTGGGGTTAGGTCTCCGGCCGCCGTGCAGTTGTACCCGCCCCTCAGCATCTCAGCTGGTGCGACTGCCGACACTCGCCTGAGTATCCTGGGGCACATCCTTCCTTCAGGTTCCTTCCTCCATCCGCTCCAAGGCCTATGCTACAGTTCTGCTCACCTGGGCCAGCGGCTCCGATGACAATATAAGCAGTCATAAAAAAAAATATATATATATTATATATGATTTCTGGGGTATGTCCTCTTTTTCCTCACATGTCCTCCAGTTATTCAGTAGCCTGGTCATGCGTGATCCGACTATCTGATTTTGCATCCTTCCAAACCTCGGTCAAGCTCATTTAAGGCCCAGTAAATTGCCGCTTCATCCCGGGTCTGTAAGTTGCTCATCTTCGGTTTGCATTGTCGTCTTCATGCATACTGCACAGCTATCGTCTCACGCTGGCCTTCTGTCCTCATTCTGTCTTATCTATCACCTTCCAGTCCATCGTCCTTGTCCCCCGCCTGTCTATCTATTAGTTCTCTCTTTTCCTTTTCACGCCTGTCTCGTCATTCAGCCTTCCATTCCATGTTCACGCCTGTTTACGTTACTCAGGCTTCTTTTATCTCCACGCCTTCAAGCCTCCTTGCCTCCATTCTTCCGCGCCTATTCATGTTTCTCAGGCCTCTCAGCCTTCCATGTTCCACGCCTGCTTGCGTTTCTCTCGCTCATTTTTCCTCCTACGTTTCATGCCTGTTTACGTTACTCAGGCCTCTTTGTCTTCCATGTTTTACGCCTGTTTACGTTACCCAGACCTCCTTTCCGTCCATGTTTCACACCTGTTTACGTAACTCAGGCCTCCTTCCCGTCCATGCTTCATGCCTGTTTACGTTACTCAGGCCTCCTTTTTTGTCCATGCTTCACACCTGTTCACGTTACTCAGGCTTCTTCATCTCCTACGTTCCACGCCTGTTTCGTCACTCAGGCATCTTGGTTTCCATGTTCCACGCCTGTTTACGTTACTCAGGCCTCCACGTTTCACGCCCCTTGTCTCTCCACGCCTCTCAGGCTCCTCATTTCCATCTTGCATGCCTGTCCATGTTTTTCAGACCTCTCTGTCTCACACCGTCCCACACCTTTTTAAGCCATTCAGGTCTCTTTTCTTCCATGTTTCACGCCTGTTTAGTTTTTTTTAGGCCTCCTTGTCTCCCATGTTCACGCCTGCTTACGTCACTCAGGCCTTCGCCTTCCACGTTCCATGCCTGTTTACATTACTCAGGCCTCTTCGTTCCACGTAACTCGCCTGTTTACGCTATCCAGGCCTCTCGCCTTTCATGTTCCACGCCTGTTTTCGTTATTCAGGCCCTCCTTCTTCCTCATTTCAAGCCTGTCCACGTCGCTCAGGCCCTTTCTTCATCTTTTCCACACTTGGTCTGTCACTCAGGTCTCCTCATCCAGGTTTCATGTCCACCCAGGCCACGGTCTGGGTCTCGCCCGGTCATGACCACGTGGGCCCTGCGTCCCTCCTTTCTTCTTTCCCTTAGCATACAGGTTTGTCCTGTTCACGCTGTTAGGGGAAGCTTTTCGAACAGGGCACGGCGCTCTCACCCTATTTACTTTGTTCCAACTTCCGGTCCAGCCGATTTACTTGTCATGGTTTCTTCAAGCTCGGTTGCGGTCCATTCCTACAGAACAAGAATTTTCAGAGTCGGTTCGCAAATCCCAGGCACATCAAAACCATCAGGTACGTTAGTCTCTTAAATCTCTAGGCACAAGCGGTGATATAGCTCCATCACACCTTCTTCTTCTTCTTCTTCCGGCCGGTTTTCCTCTCCACAATTATTAGCTTCACAGCACTAGCATGGTTCCCGGGTAGAATCCTTAATCCGGTTTTAACTGTCACTCCTTCCAATTCTAGCATGTCTCATCTGGACGACATGGGGGAGACCTCTTTAGTTCCAGAGACCCTAGCCTCAGAGCACACCAGCGCTATTTCCCTCAGGAGTTGGACCGTGCCTAAGCTGATTGCAAAGCTCCATTGAAGAGGGATACCCTATCCGGCTTCCGCCATGAAGGCAGAACTATTCAGACTGTTAATGTCCTACTCTTCCTCCCCACACAGGAATTACGTGTCAATGTCCACCATACAATTATCATTGACCCAGTTGCATGCCACTATCAACAGCCTGTCTTCTTCAGTGCTGGACGTTCAAAACAGGTTGTCGGCGGTGGAATCCAGGCGCTCGGCAGCTGACATACCTGCGCTTCCTTCTGTTTCAGCTCCCTCACCCCGGCCAACCTCCCCAGGTAGGGTGTCCAACTCCTCCGAGATAGCCCCAGCCCATTTCATCACAGATAGCATAAAGAAAGACATTCTGGAGGGCAAAGATGTCAATTTAGCCGCCGTCTTTATAGCTACCCACAACACCGTAGAAAACAAGACAATAGCTTGCGAAAACGTCTCCATCGTCCTAAAATCCAGGGATGCTCGGTTGAACAAAAAACTAACAGTTTCCAAGTTTGTCCTGGCTTTTAGTCTCTTCAGGGACATAGTCTGCACTGCCCACCCAGAAAGAAGAGAGGAGTTGGACTTATACATGTACAGAATCACTGATCTGGGGTATGCCTTTTACGATTACCACCGCTCCTTCTCGGCCAAAGCAGCCGCAGCGCAAGCTCAGTTCCATCGGGTTACCAACTGGGCGTGTTTGGATATTGAACTTTTATGCTGGCATTTTGCCAGTTTGAAAGCTCCAGCTTGCAGCACCTGACAGTCCATTCTCCACACCACTGACTGGTGTCCTTCCATTGGTCAGCTGATGGCTCTTAGCAGGCCTTTAGCCGGCCCCTCTGGCACTCAGCAAAGGCACAGCAACACTGACAAATTGGATCGCCCCATCATTTTCTTAAGCAACAGTTAGATCTTTAAAAACTATAGCCTAGCCTCCTGTAACTACAATCAGTGCAGGGCTCTACATGTCTGCTCTTTTTGCTTCCGGGCTCACCCCATCTCAATATGACCGAGCATAAATGCTCTAGCGGGGTTAATGTGGAGCTATTGGGTAGGCTGACCTGGTTGAGTTCTTGCTTGCAGGATTCAGTCACAGCTTTCACACGGGTCTTATAGCCCTCCCCCAGTCCACCTGGGAGGGTCCTAATCTCCTATCTGCGGTTCAGGATGCCGACGCGGTGGATAACCTCATTCAGTCGGAAGTGGAGAAGGGTTTCCTTATTGGCTCCTTTCCACACGTTCCTTTTGACTCCTGGAGGATCAACCCTGTCGGCATTGTAACCAAAAAATTCACAAATAAAAGGCACCTGATTTATGATCTGTCAGCGCCTCATGGTTTGCATAGTCCCAGCCTAAACTCCTTGGTTCCCTCAGAAGAAATCGCCATGAAATATTCTTCACTCCAGGAGTCCATTTCTCTCATTTTGTTAGCAGGCAAAGGAGCATGGTTGTCTAAAGCAGACATTGCAGACTTGTTCAAACTATTGCCCATAGGCTCTCAGCTTTTGAAATTCCACGGAATCAAATGGCAGGACCATTATTACTTTGCTACCCGTTTAACATTCAGTTCAAAAAGAAGCCCCTGGTTATTTGACCGGTTTGCCCAAGCCCTTCATTGGATCTTGGTCAATCGCTGCAAATGTCCAATGGCGCTACATTACCTCAATGATTTCCTCCTGATCGAACAACCCGGTGTTAAACCTTGTAAACTGGATAATTTCCTGCACATTCTCAAAGATCTCGAGCTTCCCGTAGCCTCAGCCAAAGTCGAGGGACCCGCCACGGTAGTAACCTTTCACGGCATATGGAAGCTAGGCTGCCGGCCGAAAAGCTTCTTAAAATCAAAACAATCATTGCTCAATTCACAGGTTCCCAGGTTCTCACCAGACAGGAGTTGCAGTCACTCCTAGGCATGCTAAATTTCGCAACCAGGATCATGCCCCAAGGGAAAGCCTTCATGTCCAGGCTTCTAGATTTACTGCCGTCAGCCTCCGAGCAGGACTCCCCAGTGTTCTTGGATGCTCAGTGGCCCACCGAAATTTCTTCATTACCTGAGTCCCTCAGGTCATCTCCCCTGCTGGAAATCTATCCAATAGTGGCGGCGGCTCAGGTCTGGGGTCATCAATGGGCAGATTCCCCAGTCACGGATAATCAAACAGTGGTGGATATCCTCAGTAAGGGGCACTCCAAATGTCCTCGCATCATGTCTTTCGTACGCAAGTTAGTATGGCTATCATAATTTTCATATTTCAGGCAGGCATATCCAGGGCATTCAAAATGCCGCAGCTGACGCATTGTCCCACTTTAACCTTCATAATTTCTTCCAGATCATGCTAGAAGCAGAATCAATGGGTCTGTCTCCTCCGGATAACCACACCCTCTGCATGGATTAGGACATTTCATTTCCACAGCAAAGTCCCTCATGTATAGTTCACTTTCCGCCAACACGGCCAAATTCCTGCCTACATCCAAGAATTAACACAGATAAGACCACATATTTAATAGCTTTTTTAGCATATTGTCATAAGCATCTCAAGCTCTCCTATAACTCCATTAAACTGTATCTGGCAGTGGTACAGCACCAATCCATGCTGAGGGACCCAGGCAGTAAGTCAGTTTTCACTTCTCCAGTAGTCAAAGCCACCCCTAGGGGCATTCTCAAGAACAGCCAGAGCAGCGCGCCCAGCAGGCAACCCGTCTCTGGGGAGCTGTTCAGGAAGCTTTCAAACTCGCTAGATGGCAGTCCTTTTGGCCTCCTTCCCTCCATGGTCATTAAAGCTGCCATGTACCTGGGCTTTTATGGTTTTCTGCGCCCAGGGGATTTCACTGTAGTTTCATCCAAAGTCAAAGGTTTAACTAGAAGCCAACTAGTCCTTAATCCCAATCATCATGCATTACATCTGCCTTCAACAAAAACATTGCAATCTGCCCCCCCCCCCCCCGTTCAAATCAAATACTTCCAAACGTTCAATAAGTGGTGCCCAGTCCAAGTTCTTAATAAACTGTTGGCCCTTCGGTTCACTCCCCAACGAACGAACCACTACTACCGTTCAAAGGAACATATCTCACCACGGCCCAGTTCATCTCCCATATTCGCGTCCTGGCCAAGGGGTTGTGTCATGATCCCAGAACCATATCCGGACACTTTTTCCGCATAGGTGCCGCCTTGGCAGCCTCCAAACACAATGTCTCATGCCATATTATTTGCAAAATGGGCCGCTGGCAATCATCCTGCTTCACCCAATATATTCCTAATCTGCATGAGGAAATCTCTGACGCTTTCTGTAATCTCGTGTTGTAATAATATAAAATAAATGAAAATTCAACCTAACCACGTCTTTTTGCCCTCTTATATGCCTACCCACGGACATGGCTTCAGGCACAACTCAGGCCAGTTCTACCAGGTCACATAATGGTTATGAGTAGTTAACCCCACGTCCTTGTTCACTATCCGTAGCCAGGACTAAAAATGTTAAGGCTGTTCACAGCCTGTAATTGTGGGAGCGGCGGAGGCTCATAAATTCTCGCAAGCTTCCCCCTCCCATTGCCGGCGATTGCTGTGCCCCACCCTTTACCCTCCCTTTCTTCTTTAGTTTCCCTATGGGTAGGCCTCCTTATAGGGCTACCCACAGACATGGCTTCAGGCACAACTCAGGCCAGTTCTACCAGGTCACTTAATAGTTACGAGTAGTTAACCCCACATCTTTGTTCACTATCCGTAGCCACAACCACAAATATATATGTATATATATATATATATATATATATATATATATGCAATATATATTTTTTTTAAAAACATAAAAAAAAACAAGGGCAGCACAGCAGAAAATAGGTAATGTGTCTGGATGCCAGTGGCTGTGGGGGCGATCCACCCACCTTACTTACATAAAATTATAAATTACACGGCACATCCAAAAAAAGTTCCATACTGAGTGAATTGACGTTGCTGTATTTCTGGCTACTAAAACTCACGTGTTTTTGGATGTGCCATGGAATTTATCAATATATGTATACACTCACCTAAAGAATTATTAGGAACACCATACTAATACGGTGTTGGACCCCCTTTTGCCTTCAGAACTGCCTTAATTCTACATGGCATTGATTCAACAAGGTGCTGATAGCATTGTTTAGAAATGTTGGCCCATATTGATAGGATAGCATCTTGCAGTTGATGGAGATTTTAGGGATGCACATCCAGGGCACGAAGCTCCCGTTCCACCACATCCCAAAGATGCTCTATTGGGTTGAGATCTGGTGACCATTTTAGTACAGTGAACTCATTGTCATGTTCAAGAAACCATTTTTCCAGTCTTCAACAGTCCAATTTTGGTGAGCTTGTGCAAATTGTAGCCTCTTTTTCCTATTTGTAGTGGAGATGAGTGGTACCTGATGGGGTCTTCTGCTGTTGTAGCCCATCCGCCTCAAGGTTGTCCGTGTTGTGGCTTCACAAATGCTTTGCTGCATACCTCGGTTGTAACAAGTGGTTATTTCAGTCAACGTTGCTCTTCTATTAGCTTCAATCAGTCGGCCCATTCTCCTCTGACCTTTAGAATCAACAAGGCATTTTCGCCCATGGGACTGCTGCATACTGAATCGTTTTCCCTTTTCACACCATTCTTTGTAAACCCTAGAAATGGTTGTGCGTGAAAATCCCAGTAACTGACCAGATTGTGAAATACTCAGATCGGCCCGTCTGGCACCAACAACCATGCCACGCTCAAAATTGCTTAAATCACCTTTCTTTCCCATTCTGACATTCAGTTTGGAGTTCAGGAGATTGTCTTGACCAGGACCACAACCCTACATGCATTGAAGCAACTGCCATGTGATTGGTTAACTAGATAATTGCATTAATGAGAAATAGAACAGGTGTTCCTAATAATTCTTTAGGTAAGTGTATGTCAGCACAAAGACTGAGTGGATTTGAAGTTTTGTTGCTATCTAATCCTCAACTTCATATCAAATACTCAGCACCCACGTTCGGTCCAATGGCTATACCAATGGCTATGCCCTGCTTGGCTACAAGGGAGAGCAGGATGATTTGCCTCCTCCCCATGCATGTACTGAACTTATACATGAACATACCTCACCTAGGCCTGACTTACAGTCCACACCCATTGAAGGAGCACCTGATGTTTTTGTGGATGGATCTTGTTCCCGCCCTAATGACAACACTTATCATGCAGGATACGCTGTGGTTCAGCTCCCTGATGGTATATTGGAATCAAATCCTATACCTTTTCAGTCGGCCCAAGTTGCTGAACTGATTGCCCTCACTAGAGCTTGTTGTCTTTTTGAGCGGACAGATGTAAATGTATACACTGATTCCAAGTATGCCTTTAGGGTTGTACATGATCATGGGATAGTCTGGTAGAGGAGAGGCTTCATAGCTGCAGATGGGAGACAAATCTCACATTCCACCCTAATACATGATCTCCTGGCTGCCATCCAATTACCTAGCAAAGTGGCTATTATCCATTGTAAGGCACATACTGGACTCCATACACACATAGCTTAAGAGAATGTCCTAGCTGATCAGGCAGCAAAAGAGGCTGCTATTAGGACAGCAGCAACACTTCAAATGCCCTCCCTAGTTCCAGACATTACCCTTACTGACAATCTATTGCTCAACCTTCGGGATTTGGCTACCAGTAGTGACAAAATAGAATGGCAGTCGATAGGTGCAGTACAAGACCCTAATACGGGTCTTATCTGAAAAGAGGGGGAGCCATGTATCCCAGTTGCAAGCGCCCCGATTTTAATTGCACAGTATCATGGTCATGGCCATAGGGGAGCACAGGCAACCACTGACCTCATTCAGAGAGATTTTTTTATACCAGGTCTTAGATCAAAGGTACAATCTTATGTTTCACGATGTATTATATGTCTCAAGAAATTAGCATGCAGCCTAATAAGAATACTGGGTACTCACCAATTGAGGTCCTAATGGGAAGACCCTTCCCCACCCCTTGGGGTCCAAAGGCCCCTGTGATAGAAAAAGGGGATCTAGAAGTAGTACAGGCAGAATATGTGAGGAAACTTATAGAAATCTTAGATCAATTTGAACAAGATATTGCTCGTGCCTTTCCTTTCTCTCCACAGGAACCTTTGCATCCTTTCTAACCAGGAGAAGTGGTGATAGTCCAGCACCTGTCAAAAAGACAAAAACAGACTGAGTTCCCGTTTGGACCACCCACCCGACTGGCCGCAGTCACTAGAACAGCGATTCTCACAGAAGAGGCTCCAATCTGGATTCACGCTAGCAGAGTGAAAAGGGTCCCTGAGGCTTCTTCTCCGGTGACAGACAAAAATAAAGAGGGTGAAGCAGGTGTGAATTCCCTGAACAAAGAGGGGAACTCAGAAGAAGTTTCCCTGAAAAGTGCCTTGCCACAAGCTGAAGATGATGACCCCACAATATTCTGGGAGATTTGTTTGTCTGCTGATAATTATTAATCTTTGTGTTTTCTTGCCAGTCTGGCTTATTACTACATGTATTTATCACCCAGAGGAGATGAGTTTCTTCTGTGGTGCACCAAATAATCAGTCAGTATATAAAAGAGCTCAGGAGCAAGATCCCTTTGCTCCCATCCCCTTTTATTCTGAATAGAATAGTATAGTCAGGATGGCAAATGCCCTAAATGTTAGTTTATTGTGACTTAAAGACTTACAGAGCCCATGGGATCTTATACAAACATGTATTATTGCTGTGCCTACACCCAATGAATCCCTCCTTGAAGTCTGGGCGAAGGCTAACAATACACAATCTTTTATTCTCTTGTATGACTTCTGTGGGAAGTGTCAGAAATTAGGAAATAGCAGGGATAATATTAGAATAACTACTATTAACGTGACTGCAGCAGAAACTTGTTTTGTTTTACCTTTTCCCAGGATATGATTTATATTTTGATAATAGAGACATAAAAAGTAGATTACCTAACAATAGTGTATATGATTATATTGACGACACCTATAAAAAGAATAGTAGACTTGCTAGCTCCCTGGATAATTCCATGAGTTGTAATAATGGCATTGTGACGCCCAGTTTTATCTATAATATAATGCTCCCTAAAGGATGGTTTTTGTCTTGTGATAACAGCACCTACAATTACATTCCTACTAATGTTATTGGAGGTTGCCAAGACTTTATCAGAAGACTGTGACTCTACTTTACCTCTTCTCAGCCGTACAGAATATATAAGTTTGGGCACCTCTATATTAGGAGTGCCTGGACTGGCTATATATAATAATCATACTATAAATTCTATTGCATGTGACTTAGCTAAATCTCTGAATCATACCTCTATTGCCTTATCAGACATGCTTTTAGATATACAAGGTGTTAGAGGAGCAGTGCTAGAAACTAGATTTGCTGCAGATTATCTGTTACTTAAACATAATATAGGATGTCAAGATTTTAAAGGAATGTGTTGCTTTAATTTATCTGATCATTCCAGATCAATCCAGTCCCATATTCAAGCGTTACATGAAATTGCTAATAATATCAGGAAAGATGTTGATTCATCATCTTGGTGGGACTGGTTATTGAGCTGGCTGCCGGATTTGAGTTGGTTAAGAACATTATTGATCAGTATTATAATTATAATTGCTTCCTTGATTGTCATATGTTGCTGCATCCAATGTATTCCTTCCCTCATACAAATGTTTTGTGTAATGTGTGCAAAACCCACAGACACTGGACAATGATATGCTACTTACCTCTCTATGAGAGAAAAAAGATAAGTCATATTCATGACTTAAGAGGGGATTGAAGGGTTAAATAGAATTAGCTGTATAATCTGTATGAAGGACAGGAGGTTGGGTGACATCATATTGAAGGGTGACTATATTTGCATTTACCTCCTGTCTGTATAAGGAACTGCTCCTGGTCAGCATTATTGTAATGAGAGCTGCAGCTATTCTTGTATATATGCATGAATGTATAAAGCCCTGTATGACAAGGAATAAATAGAACTGTTACTGATATCATACTGCAATTGTCACTGACAAGTTCTCCAGACGTCTGTCTTCGGGGACAAAGGAAGGAATCAAGGTGCATTGAAAAGGAAATCACCTTTTCAGTCCCCAAACAGTAGGCATTCACCAATTCACCAGACAGAAAACATCAAGTGATTATGTGGCTGGAGGTATATTAGCCGGTCATTAGATAAACATTTTACTTCAGGCGACTGGATTACAGGCCCCAACAATTATTCATTCAACGTACAGAAAAGAAGAAGTGATTATGTGGCTGGAGGTATATTAGGCGGTCACCGTATACCAATTTTACTGTTGGCCAATTAGATTACAGGCCCCAAAATGTATGCATTCACCGTGCAGAAAAGATCAAGTGATTAGATATTGGATATCAATTTTACTTCAGGCCAGAGGACTGCAAGTCCCAAAAACTATTTATTGACCAAACAGAAAAGAACAAGTGATTAGGCGGCTGGAGGTACATTAGACGGTCACCATATACCAATTTTACTGTTGGCCAGTTAGATTACAGGCCACAAACATTAGGCATTCAATGGACAGAAAAGATCAAGTGATTATGTGGCTGGACGTATATAAGGGTAATTTCACACTTGTGTTGTTTTATTCCGGCAGGCAGTTCCTTTGCCTGAACTGCCAGGCATTTTTCAGACTAATCACGATCACCCCTGCTGCGCTGACCGTCCTTATGGACAGGACACTCGACGAGGGGTAAGCCAAGAGTTCCATGGCAAAATGTACAACTCTTGTCACAGGTCAAGTCTGCACACCCAGTAGTCCAGGGGTTCCACACTTCTCAGAGCATCCACATCGGCCGTTAACCCAATGTAGTCGGACACATGTCAGTCTAGGCGTTCCCTGAGGCTGGATCCGGAGGACGGCTGTTGAAGGGTTGGATGCAAGAATAATATAATATCCGAAGTGACCAACGCATCTTCAAACCGCCCTCTTCTTGCTTATGCGGTAGGATTGGTACCCGCAACTGTTTCTCTATGGGTGGAAATTCCTCTGCCAGAGTCTGCAACAGCAGAATGCAACATCTCTTGAAGCAAGGCCTGTATATGCTGCATTCTGACAGCCCTCTGTGATGCTGGTAACATGTCCACCACTTTGTGTTTGTACCGGGGGTTTAAGTACGTTGGCACAGTGTACTGGTCCTTGCCCTTTATGCTTTTTATACGGGGGTCCCGCTTGAAACACTGGAGAATGAAGGCCCCCATTTGCACTAAATTGGAAGCAGTGAAGCAGCCTGGCTCCTGCTCATCACCCAGGAGATTGTCGTCCTCGGTCTCCTCCCCCCATCTACGGACAACACCAGGGATCCCAAAAAAGTTTAAAGCCTGCTCTTCTTGCTCCTCCTCCTCCTAGTCCTCCAGCAGGCACCATCCTCCTCTGACTCCTCTTCAGACTCCTGCTGACTTGTCTCAGATGGAGTAGCCCTCCTGGGAATGAATTCACCATTGTGACTTCCTCATCTTTGAGCTTCTGCTCCTCGATGGCTTGACCAATGACACAATGCAATGCACGCTCCAGAAAGAAGGCGTAAGGTACGATGTCACTGAAGGAGCCCTGCCACACAGTTCGTACAGGTAGTCGTTAACGGCACGTTTCTGCTGAAGCAGCCTGTCAAGCATATACAATGTGGAATCCAGTGCGTCAGGAAATCAGACATCTGACGACCAGATAGTGTTGCCGCTGAACGTCAACCATGCAAGCCATGGCCGTGTAAGATCTTATAAAATGGCCCGAGATTTCTGGCCTGCCTCAAAATGTCCTGGACCCTGGGGTATTCAGAAATGAATTGTTGCACGACTAAGTTCAGGACATGTGCCATGCAAGGCACGTATTTAATTTTAAGTAAACAGAGTATGGTGGCTCTCTGTCGCCTGTAACTATGAGTGGGTGCTGCTAAGCCTGAATGACTCACCCGGTCACAAATGGAAATAAATGTAATATGTAGAAAGGCTGAGCACTCTCCCAATGGACCACACAGAAACTATTCAAAGATTATTAAATTTATTACACCAATATATAGATCTAAAATTCAACAAAATTACAATAAAACTAAATATATAATAAAAATAAAAAATGCTCTATAAAAATACACTAAAAGTGTGATAAAAAGTCTTACAAAAGCATAATGTATCTAACTTTGATGAGGTATGTCCTGAATATGCAAAAAAAAAAAAACGATGATGATTTGCAGGTAATTCGATGTATAAATATTCGACAGTCAGAAGATAAGTAGTCAACTATATGGTGATATTTTCGAATATATATTCGGATAAATGTCCAGACTGGAATTGAATATATGCTTGCGATAATTAATGTTCAGTCAATATCCCCTGTGTGGCAATTTAAAGGAAACACTTACTCTTGCAGACAGCCGTCTGACTATCGCACACGGTGGCGTCCCACGTGGCTAATGGAGTTGGATTCGGCGGTGTCTGTTACTTGCAGTACAGCAGGAGCAGTGTAAGCGATATAGCCCTCCGTATAGAGATTCTTTGTTGAAGAAGTTCTGATTGTGGCTCTACTTCATGGGACTAAATGTTCGCTTTATGCCATAAAGTTCCTCAGGGTAAAAGGATCGATTCAGATTGTTGACATCGGGACGTCCATCAGCTGATGTGCGGGTCTTTTGAAACCAGACGCGTTTCGGGGTCTTTTCCTAGCCCCTTCCTCAGTGGTAGCCCGCAAAGGGAAATAAACCCCTTTTATACCCAAAATCCTCCATAATTCAACAGAATAGAAAATCTGGAGTGGATCTGGCGATTTGTGTCAGCCAGTCGCATGTAAAGTCCGGTGTGGAATAAAGGATGAATGTGCATATTAGATAAATCAGTAAATGTCAGTTTTCCAAATATGACTCTTATAAAAAAACTTAAATGATATCTCATAAGGTTATACATACACATACATACCAATTTGTAAAACGTCTGTACAATTTTCCGAAAAAACGCAGATGCGATTTCTTCAACTTTTATGCGTTTCTTCAGAATCTTGCATCTACAGCTTATGACTATATATGAGGTACCAATTTTCAAAGAAAATATTCCCCTAAAAGTGTTTAACAGTATCTTATATATCCATATGTGGGTATTAGTCACTGTCTGGGACCCAGCAGTACGATTTTCTAAAAAACGCAACTGCGTTTTTTTTATAACCAATGCGGTTTTTGTGCGTTTTTACATGCATTTTTTATAAATTTTCTGGATTTTTTCTCTATATTCATTCCACATATAGATATATATTGCATATGATAATGACAGACATTTTGAATGATTATAACGTATAATAAACAATAAATCATATAAAATGGATGTTAACATTAAAACTTTCTATATATCAGAGTTTAATAGAATATAATGAAACCATTGAGTATAAGATCGTGCGATATGTCAAAAGTGATTTCTACATCACTAATATGTCGTAATATCTGTATAACGATAGGAATTTGGCAGAACCTATTGTGAATATATAATAAATAGTTTAAACCATGAACTTAAACAAAGGATGAATCGTCTATTTCCGTGTTATTCCTTTATATTCTAATGTTCGGTCATCATTTCGCTGGTTAATTATCAGTAGATGTTTATTCGATAGGTCATCTGGATGTTCATTCAATGATTTTTGATGATCTATTCGGAAGGTATTTCTGAGTAAAAAATCATCGAATGAACATCCAGATGACCTATCGAATAAACATCTACTGATAATTAACCAGCGAAATGATGACCGAACATTAGAATATAAAGGAATAACACGGAAATAGACGATTCATCCTTTGTTTAAGTTCATGGTTTTAACTATTTATTATATATTCACAATAGGTTCTGCCAAATTCCTATCGTTATACAGATATTACGACATATTAGTGATGTAGAAATCACTTTTGACATATCGCACGATCTTATACTCAATGGTTTCATTATATTCTATTAAACTCTGATATATAGAAAGTTTTAATGTTAACATCCATTTTATCCATTTATTGTTTATTATACGTTATAATCATTCAAAATGTCTGTCATTATCATATGCAATATATATCTATATGTGGAATAAATATAGAGAAAAAATCCAGAAAATTTATAAAAACGCATGTAAAAACGCACGAAAACCGCATTGGTTATAAAAAAAACGCAGTTGCGTTTTTTAGAAAATCGTACTGCTGGGTCACAGACAGTGACTAATACCCACATATGGATATATAAGATACTGTTAAACACTTTTAGGGGAATATTTTCTTTGAAAATTGGTACCTCATATATAGTCATAAGCTGTAGATGCAAGATTCTGAAGAAACGCATGAAAAACGCATAAAAGTTGAAGAAATCGCATCTGCGTTTTTTCGGAAAATTGTACAGACGTTTTACAAATTGATATGTATGTGTATGTATAACCTTATGAGATATCATTTAAGTTTTTTATAAGAGTCATATTTGGAAAACTGGCATTTACTGATTTATCTAATATGCACATTCATCCTTTATTCCACACCGGACTTTACATGCGACTGGCTGACACAAATCGCCAGATCCACTCCAGATTTTCTATTCTGTTGAATTATGGAGGATTTTGGGTATAAAAGGGGTTTATTTCCCTTTGCGGGCTACCACTGAGGAAGGGGCTAGGAAAAGACCCCGAAACGCGTTTGGTTTCAAAAGACCCGCACATCAGCTGATGGGCGTCCCGATGTCAACAATCTGAATCGATCCTTTTACCCTGAGGAACTTTATGGCATAAAGCGAACATTTAGTCCCATGAAGTAGAGCCACAATCAGAACTTCTTCAACAAAGAATCTCTATACGGAGGGCTATATCGCTTACACTGCTCCTGCTGTACTGCAAGTAACAGACACCGCCGAATCCAACTCCATTAGCCACGTGGGACGCCACCGTGTGCGATAGTCAGACGACTGTCTGCAAGAGTAAGTGTTTCCTTTAAATTGCCACACAGGGGATATTGACTGAACATTAATTATCGCAAGCATATTTCAATTCCAGTCTGGACATTTATCCGAATATATATTCGAAAATATCACCATATAGTTGACTACTTATCTTCTGACTGTCGAATATTTAAACATCGAATTACCTGCAAATCATCATCGATTTTTTTTTTTTGCATATTCAGGACATACCTCATCAAAGTTATATACATTATGCTTTTGTAAGCCAACGCCACTTAACCAATTATGCTCTTAATCTGTATAACTTTTTATCACACTTTTAGTGTATTTTTATAGAGCATTTTTATTTTTATTATATATTTAGTTTTATTGTAATTTTGTTGAATTTTAGATCTATATATTGGTGTAATAAATTTAATAATCTTTGAATAGTTTCTGTGTGGTCCATTGGGAGAGTGCTCAGCCTTTCTACATATTACACGTATTTAATTTTGCCCTGCTTCAGCGCACTAAGAAGATTGACACGGTTGTTGTACACTACTTTAGCAAACTGTCAAATTGAGCGGGGTTAGCCACTGATCGGCCTGTGACTGCAGAGCTGAAAGCAGTGCAGGAACAGTGTGGCTCTTGACTTCCAGGCACAACAGCCCCAGCACGGCATGGCAACGTCTCAACCGGCACATTGAATAGGTTCTTGGAAGCTTGGGGGGTGCAGCGGAAGAGGCAGTAGCAGTGGAAAAGGAGGAGTCAGCCGTGGAGGAGACGGTGGCGGTAACACCAAATCAACATGGGTGCCACGAGTTGCATGCTTGACAGCCGTCAGAAGATTCACCCAGTGGGCAGTAAAAGTTATGTACCTTCCCTGCCCGTGTTTGCTAGACAATGTGTCTGTGGTTAGATGCATTTTGGCACCGACACTATGTGCCAGAGATACATTCACTTGCCGCTGAACATGGCCATATAGCTCTGGGATGCCCTTCTGGGAGAGATATTTCCATTTCCATTTCCGCCAATGGCCACAAATTTTCTAAAGGCCAACAAGTCGACCAGTTTATATGGCAGTAGTTGGCGGGCTTGCAGTTCCGACAAGCCAGCGGTCAGCCATTGGGCAAGAGGGTTATCCGGAATCATCAACATTTTACGTTCGAACATTTGGGCCACGGAAGCCTGCCTTTTGCTAGATGAATGCAACAATGGCATGGTGGAAGGTGGATTGGAGGACAAATGGGAGGAGAGAGGAGTAGGAGAAGAGACAGGACATGGAGCATCAGGAGTGTGGCTTTGTGGATTCTGACAGCATTGCTACCACTGGTCTCGGTGATGGTAGGCCGGGTGCCTTCTTAAGGTGGTCGTCCCTAGGTGCATGTTGGACTTATGCGTTGACAGCTCAGGCTGCAGATGGCAACACTATTGTCAGCAGATGACACATTAAAAAAAGCCCACACTGAGAAGCTATGTGCCAACGTCCTAGGAACACCAGATGTGACGTGCATGGTGGATGGCTCGCTCCAGATACATTTGCAGTCTGCTTTTTGCCTTCTGTGCACTGCAAGTTCTAACTGCTTCTCCTTCTTATAACCCACTATCTGCTGCTCTGTCTCTCCCTTTGAACTCCCCTCCTCTTCCTCTCTTGTGGGCACCCATGTGACATCCATCGACACGTCATCATCCTCACCCTTACCACCACTGACATTATAGATCTTAGAGAAGGCAGCAACAGCGGGGACCTCAGTCCTTGGGCTGATCAGGGTACTGTCATTAGACCGCTGGGTGGCGCCGTTGCTACCTCCTCTTCCTGATCAGATGCCAATAATGGCTGCAAATAGGAAAGATCTGGGAATGGATGGGAAAAGAATTCCTCTGACTCGAGTGGAGGGACTATGGAGGTGGTGGTGTCTTTGAGGAGGACACTGATACAGAGGATGAGGAGGATGCAGAAGCGGAAGGCTGAGTGATCCACTCAACCAACTCTGGTGCGTCTTTTGACGTAATGGCAGTGCACGTTCTCCAACTTCCCACCTGCCGAACCCATACTACCCCTGCGGAATGGCATGCCTCCTCCTCTGCCTGTCATTTTCAAAATGACCTTGTGACAAAATTCCAAGAGGTATATAAAAGTCCATATTTGGTGGAAGCCGGTTTTTTAATCCCATCTATCAATATTTTGTGGAAACAGGTATATAGAACCCCTCAATGAGTATTTTCTACAAGCTGGTAAATCAAACCCCTTAATATTTTGTGAAAGCCGGTATATCAATCCCCTCTATCAGTATTATTTGGAAATAGGTATATAGAACCCCGTAATGAGTATTTGCTGGAAGCAGGTAATTCAAACCCCTTAGTCAATATTTGGTGGATGCTGGTGTATCGCAGGCCTGAATCAATATTTGGTGGAAGGCGGTATATCAATCCCCTCTATCAGTATTTTGTGGAAACAGATATATAGAACCCCTTAATACAGGGTTCCTCAATTCCGGTCCTCAGGGACCACCTACCGGTCATGTTTTCAGGATTTCCTTAGTATTGAGAAGGTCATATAATTAGCGTCAGTGCATCAGGACTTACCGCAGATATTCATTCTGTGGGATATTCTCAAATCATGATAGTTAGGTGGGCCCTGAGGACTGGAGTTGAGAAACACTGCCTTAATAATTATTTTTTGCAAGCTGGTATATCAAAACCCCTTAATCAATATCTGGTGGAAGCTGTTGTATCACAGGCCTCAATCTATATTTGGTGGAAGCCGTTGTATCACACCCCTCAATCAATAGTTTGTATAATCAGTTATATCAAACCCCATATCAATATTTTGTGGAAGAAGGTATATTGCACCGATTAATTAGTTTTTTTTAGGGGGTAAGGTCAACAGGTATATCACACCAGTTGCAATTAGTTATTCCAATAGCGTTTGTCCCTCTATCTAGCTGTGGTATCTCAGCAGAACAGCTCACAACTTCTGCACAATACAAATGCACTATAATATAATTTGTATATTAGAAGGTATATTATAGGTATATCACGTCCCTCAATCAGATTTTTTTTTTTTTTTGAGGTAACAGATATATCACAGCAGTTGCAATTAGTTATTCCAATAGCGTTTGTCCCTCTTTCTAGCTGAGGTATCTCAGCAGAACCACACACAACTGCTGCACAATACAAATGCACTATAATATATTTTCTATGTTAGAAGGTGTGTTATAGGAATATCACACCCCTGAATCATTTTTTTTTTTTTTTTTGAGGTAACAGATATATCACAGCAGTTGCAATCAGTTATTCCATTAGCGTTTGTCCCTCTTCCTAGCTGCAGTATTTCAGCTGAACCACACACAACTGCTGCACAATACAAATGCACTATAATATATTTTCTATGTTAGAAAGAATATTATAATTATTTTACACCCCTCTGTATGTCACACCTATCGATAGCACACCTATACCAGTCCTTAAAAGAACTTTTGTGGCCCAATTAGCTAGCGTTTGTTGTCCCTAACAGTCTGTTCCTGCTCCACACAGCAACCTTTCCCTACACTGGCAAAAAACTGAATGTAAAATGGCTGCCAGATAGGGTTTATTTATAGGGTAGAGGGTGTGTCCATGTGCTGAATCGTCTAAATTTGCTGTCCTGTCCCACCTTATGTATGTGTCATGGGTCAAAATTCTGCACAATGCAAAAGAATATGGCGCCGGCGTATATCGTCATACGTTCGCCTGTTCGGTGAACACCGAAAGAGCAAAGTTCGCAGAGAAACGACTGCCGGGCAAACCGCAAAGGAATCTCTAGATATAAGTATACCTTTTCTTCTGAGATACTGTACTTCCCTATTTTATTTCCATTTTAGTTTCATTTTATTTCAATATAATGAGGAGTCACCCAGATATAAAATATAAGAACCACAGAAGAATAGGTTATAGTGTTGAAGGTCAGAAATTGATGGAAACACCACTGAAATGGTTCGGGAACAACATGGGGAGGATGTCTGGATTCATCTTGGACTCCCAGGTCGCTGCTGGGAATGATGTTGTCCAAGTTGTACGTCACTTTTACAAACTGACCGTAATACGCACAAAACCAAAGATAAAATAGATTTTAGAGGAAAAATTGTTGGGAAACATTATTTCCTGTATATTTACTTGTAAATAAAGTGCAAGTGCTGCCCAAAAAAAAAAAAAGAAAGAGGCACTCCGATACAAACATAAAATAGGGCCTCATTCACATTGTTGTACAATTGTTCAGTTAGTGGGACTCCTACACTCACATAGCCTATGCACTAAATAAAAGAGCTGCCAAAAATTACTGCAATACACCCTTTATTACACATAAAGGAGGGCATCATACACACCCTTGAAAAATGCTGATTGATGGCATGCTGGTGACCCTCAAAAACATTAAGAGCAAGGGCCTGCTGGTGACCGTCTAAAACATTAGGGTCGAGGGCCCTCTGCTGACCTGACCATCTAAAACATTAGGGGTGAGGGCCTGATGCTGAGCTAACCATCTGAAACATTATGGGTGAAGTCCTGCTGGTGACCCTCTAAAACATTAGGGGTGAGGGTCTGCTGCTGAGCTGACCCCCTAAAACATTAGAGTGAGTGCCTGCTGCTGATCTGAATCTGACCATCTAAAACATTAAGGGTGAGGGTCTGCTGCTGAGCTGACCCTCTAAAACATTAAGGATGAGGGTCTGCTGCTGAGCTGACCCTCTAAAACATTAGGAGCGAGGGCAGCCTAATAAGCATGTATATATGATGGAGGAGGAGGAGGAGGAGAAAAGGAAGATTGAACCATATACCCTTTTTGTGGTGCATGGGAATACAGTGTATTCAATACACCATAAAAACAACATTTAAAGTGCCTTTAGGTTCAGCCACTTTCCTCTGGTGGAGTAGAAAAGTCAGGGGCAATCCAGGCCTTGTTCATTTTGATAAGAGTCAACCTGTCAGCACTTTCAGTTGACAGGCGGATGCACATATAATTTTTTATGCCCCCAGCAGCGTTAAATACCGTATATACTCGAGCATAAGATGAGTTTTCTGGCACATATTTTTGTGCTCAAAAAGCCCCCTCGTCTTATACTCGAGTCTAGGTCTGTATTATGGCAACTTACATTGCCATAATACAGACCATGACATGTTGGGGGCCGGAGAAGCTGTTACTTACCTTTACAGCTGCTCCGGTAAGCTCCCAGCAAGTCCGTTTCATCTCAAAATGCCGGCCGCTCCTAACTGCAGTTCTGAAGCCCCGCCCAGCTCATCAATATTCACTTCGCTGGGCGGCGGCTACAACTCTTCTATTGATAACATAAGAAAAAGACCGGCACTCGAGCGTTTGTAGAAGGCGATGCTTTATTCAAGCATGTTCACGCATCAGAGGAACAGAGCAGGAAACAGGCGACACGTGTCGCCTGTTTCCTGCTCTGTTCCTCTGATGCGTGAACATGCTTGAATAAAGCATCACCTTCTACAAACGCTCGAGTGCCGGTCTTTTTCTTATATTACTACGGGCTGCCTTACCCTGACACGTGCACCGGGAGCTCTGGACGAGGAGTGCCATCTGTGCTTATTCTACTGCCTCCTATTGATAACAGGCTGGCGCGTGACTGACGTCACTTAGTAACGCTCCTGCTTACACACAAAGCCAGTTATGTGTGCAGTCTAGGACACATAGGGCCATGAGGGGGACCAGCATAGGATGCTATATGTCTTATGCTGCCCCCCCTCATGGCCCTATGTGTCATAGCACACATTCCCTATAACAGTGCCATCTACAGATCCACCCCATAACAGTGCCATCCACAGGTCCCCCATAAGTGTCCTCCACAGATCCCCCATAACAGCACGTCCTCCACAGATCCACCCCATAACAGCGCGTCCTCCACAGATCCCCCATAACAGCGTCCTCCACAGATCCCCCATAACAGCGTCCTCCACAGATCCCCCATAACAGGGTCCTCCACAGATCCCCCATAACAGCGTGTCCTCCACAGATCCACCCCATAACAGTGCGTCCTCCACAGATCCCCCATAACAGCGTCCTCCACAGATCCCCCACATAACAGCGTCTTCCACAGATCCACCCCATAACAGCGTCCTCCACAGATCCACCCCATAACAGCGCCCTCCACAGATCCACCCCATAACAGCGCGTCCTCCACAGATCCCCCATAACAGCGTCCTCCACAGATCCACCCCATAACAGCGCATCCTCCACAGATCCCCCACATAACAGCGTCTTCCACAGATCCCCCACATAACAGCGTCCTCCACAGATCCACCCCATAACAGCGTCCTCCACAGATCCACCCCATAAGCCGCAAGATTTACACTGGGAGCAGACCGCGAGATTTACACCGGCAGTAAGTACCGACCCCTGCACAGTCTCCCCTCCCCCTGGACAGCCCCCCTCCCCCTGGACATCCCCCCCTCCCTGGCCAAGTATGAAGTAGGGAGGGGGGAACAAAAAAAAAAAAAACATGATAAATATAAAACATTTTTATCCTGTTAGGAATGGAACCCATTATTTCTAATCCTGGACCAAAACAAAAACGCAGGTCATACAAAGCTGGTTTCCAAGCTCAAGGTTGTGTCAAGAGCAGAAGAAAGCAATAACAGTATTGCAAGTAGGGAATTTTGTGTTGGCGAAAAACAAGTGAGGGAGTGGCGGAAAATGAAAGCTGACTTGGAAAAGATTCCAAAGGCAAAAAAATCTTGACGTGGTTTAACGACTTCGTATGGGGCTCTAGAGACTGAATTGCATAAATAGATTATGGATAGGGATGAGCGAACTCGAACTGTATAGTTCGGGTTCGTACCGAATTTTGGGGTGTCCGTGACACGGACCCGAACCCGGACATTTTCGTAAAAGTCCGGGTTCGGGTTCGGTGTTCGTCGCTTTCTTCGCGCTTTTGTGACGCTTTCTTGGCGCTTTTTGAAAGGCTGCAAAGCAGCCAATCAACAAGCGTCATACTACTTGCCCCAAGAGGCCATCACAGCCATGCCTACTATTGGCATGGCTGTGATTGGCCAGAGCACCATGTGACCCAGCCTCTATTTAAGCTGGAGTCACATAGCGCCGCCCGTCACTCTGCTCTGATTAGCGTAGGGAGAGGTTGCGGCTGCGACAGTAGGGCGAGATTAGGCAGATTAACTCCTCCAAAGGACTTGATTAACTGATCGATCTGCAGCTGTGGATCATTGAGCTGCTGATCCTCAATTGCTCACTGTTTTTAGGCTGCACAGACCGTTTGTCAGTCACATTTTTCTGGGGTGATCGGCGGCCATTTTGTGTCTTGTGGTGCGCCAGCACAAGCTGCGACCAAGTGCATTTAACCCTCAATGGTGTGGTTGTTTTTTGGCTAAAGCCTACATCAGGGTGAAGCTGTCACACCAAGTGCATTTAACCAGCAATAGTCTGTTCATTTTTTGGCCATATACAAAATCAGGGGCAAGCTGCGCCTGTCACCAAGTGCATTTAACCCTCAATGGTGTGGTTGTTTTTTGGCTAAAGCCTACATCAGGGTGAAGCTGTCACACCAAGTGCATTTAACCAGCAATAGTCTGTTCATTTTTTGGCCATATACTAAATCAGGGGCAAGCTGCGCCTGTCACCAAGTGCATTTAACCCTCAATGGTGTGGTTGTTTTTTGGCTAAAGCCTACATCAGGGTGAAGCTGTCACACCAAGTGCATTTAACCAGCAATAGTCTGTTCATTTTTTGGCCATATACTAAATCAGGGGCAAGCTGCGCCTGTCACCAAGTGCATTTAACCCTCAATGGTGTGGTTGTTTTTTGGCTAAAGCCTACATCAGGGTGAAGCTGTCACACCAAGTGCATTTAACCAGCAATAGTCTGTTTATTTTTTGGCCATATCCCAGTCTAATTCTGTCACTAAATCCATACCGGTCACCCAGCGCCTAAATACTAGGCCTCAAATTTATATCCAGCTAAATCTGTCCCTAGTGCTGTAGCTGGGCGAGTTATTTAGTGTCCGTTCAAGCACATTTCTTGTTCTGGGTTGAAATACAATTCCCAATTTAGCAATTTCATAATTTAGTGGTTTCTGCTATATCAGAGCTATTTGAAATCTATCCCTAAAAGGGTATATAATATTCAAGGTGCACATTGGGTCATTCAGAATAACTTCACACACACCCGCTACTGTGTATTTCCAAGTCTAATTCTGTCACTAAACCCATACCTGTCACGCAGCGCCTAAATACTAGGCCTCAAATTTATATCCAGCTAAATCTGTCCCTAGTGCTGTAGCTGGGCGAGTTATTTAGTGTCCGTTCAAGCACATTTCTTGTTCTGGGTTGAAATACAATTCCCAATTTAGCAATTTCATAATTTAGTGGTTTCTGCTATATCAGAGCTATTTGAAATCTATCCCTAAAAGGGTATATAATATTCAAGGTGCACATTGGGTCATTCAGAATAACTTCACACACACCCGCTACTGTGTATTTCCAAGTCTAATTCTGGCACTAAACCCATACCTGTCACCCAGCGCCTAAATACTAGGCCTCAAATTTATATCCCGCTAAATCTGTCCTTAGTGCTGTAGCTGGGCGAGTTATTTAGTGTCCGTTCAAGCACATTTCTTGTTCTGGGTTGAAATACAATTCCCAATTTAGCAATTTCATAATTTAGTGGTTTCTGCTATATCAGAGCTATTTGAAATCTATCCCTAAAAGGGTATATAATATTCAAGGTGCACATTGGGTCATTCAGAATAACTTCACACACACCCGCTACTGTGTATTTCCAAGTCTAATTCTGGCACTAAACCCATACCTGTCACCCAGCGCCTAAATACTAGGCCTCAAATTTATATCCCGCTAAATCTGTCCTTAGTGCTGTAGCTGGGCGAGTTATTTAGTGTCCGTTCAAGCACATTTCTTGTTCTGGGTTGAAATACAATTCCCAATTTAGCAATTTCATAATTTAGTGGTTTCTGCTATATCAGAGCTATTTGAAATCTATCCCTAAAAGGGTATATAATATTCAAGGTGCACATTGGGTCATTCAGAATAACTTCACACACACCCGCTACTGTGTATTTCCAAGTCTAATTCTGTCACTAAACCCATACCTGTCACCCAGCGCCTAAATACTAGGCCTCAAATTTATATCCCGCTAAATCTGTCCCTAGTGCTGTAGCTGGGCGAGTTATTTAGTGTCCGTTCAAGCACATTTCTTGTTCTGGGTTGAAATACAATTCCCAATTTAGCAATTTCATAATTTAGTGGTTTCTGCTATATCAGAGCTATTTGAAATCTATCCCTAAAAGGGTATATAATATTCAAGGTGCACATTGGGTCATTCAGAATAACTTCACACACACCCGCTACTGTGTATTTCCAAGTCTAATTCTGTCACTAAACCCATACCTGTCACCCAGCGCCTAAATACTAGGCCTCAAATTTATATCCCGCTAAATCTGTCCCTAGTGCTGTAGCTGGGCGAGTTATTTAGTGTCCGTTCAAGCACATTTCTTGTTCTGGGTTGAAATACAATTCCCAATTTAGCAATTTCATAATTTAGTGGTTTCTGCTATATCAGAGCTATTTGAAATCTATCCCTAAAAGGGTATATAATATTCAAGGTGCACATTGGGTCATTCAGAATAACTTCACACACACCCGCTACTGTGTATTTCCAAGTCTAATTCTGTCACTAAACCCATACCTGTCACCCAGCGCCTAAATACTAGGCCTCAAATTTATATCCCGCTAAATCTGTCCCTAGTGCTGTAGCTGGGCGAGTTATTTAGTGTCCGTTCAAGCACATTTCTTGTTCTGGGTTGAAATACAATTCCCAATTTAGCAATTTCATAATTTAGTGGTTTCTGCTATATCAGAGCTATTTGAAATCTATCCCTAAAAGGGTATATAATATTCAAGGTGCACATTGGGTCATTCAGAATAACTTCACACACACCCGCTACTGTGTATTTCCAAGTCTAATTCTGGCACTAAACCCATACCTGTCACCCAGCGCCTAAATACTAGGCCTCAAATTTATATCCCGCTAAATCTGTCCCTAGTGCTGTAGCTGGGCGAGTTATTTAGTGTCCGTTCAAGCACATTTCTTGTTCTGGGTTGAAATACAATTCCCAATTTAGCAATTTCATAATTTAGTGGTTTCTGCTATATCAGAGCTATTTGAAATCTATCCCTAAAAGGGTATATAATATTCAAGGTGCACATTGGGTCATTCAGAATAACTTCACACACACCCGCTACTGTGTATTTCCAAGTCTAATTCTGGCACTAAACCCATACCTGTCACCCAGCGCCTAAATACTAGGCCTCAAATTTATATCCCGCTAAATCTGTCCCTAGTGCTGTAGCTGGGCGAGTTATTTAGTGTCCGTTCAAGCACATTTCTTGTTCTGGGTTGAAATACAATTCCCAATTTAGCAATTTCATAATTTAGTGGTTTCTGCTATATCAGAGCTATTTGAAATCTATCCCTAAAAGGGTATATAATATTCAAGGTGCACATTGGGTCATTCAGAATAACTTCACACACACCCGCTACTGTGTATTTCCAAGTCTAATTCTGGCACTAAACCCATACCTGTCACCCAGCGCCTAAATACTAGGCCTCAAATTTATATCCCGCTAAATCTGTCCCTAGTGCTGTAGCTGGGCGAGTTATTTAGTGTCCGTTCAAGCACATTTCTTGTTCTGGGTTGAAATACAATTCCCAATTTAGCAATTTCATAATTTAGTGGTTTCTGCTATATCAGAGCTATTTGAAATCTATCCCTAAAAGGGTATATAATATTCAAGGTGCACATAGGGTCATTCAGAATAACTTCACACACCCGCTACTGTGCATTTCCAAATCTAATTCTGTCACTAAACCCATACCTGTCACCCAGCGCCTAAATACTAGGCCTCAAATTTATATCCCGCTAAATCTCTCGTTACCGCTGTCCTGTTGTGGCTGGGAAAGTTATTTAGTGTCCGTCAAAGCACATTTTTTGTTCTGGGTTGAAATACAATTCCCAATTTAGCAATTTCATAATTTAGTCGTTTCTGCTATATCAGAGCTATTTGAAATCTATCCCTAAAAGGGTAGATCATATTGAAGGTGCACATAGGGTCATTCAGAATAACTTCACACACACGCTTCTGTGCATTTCCAAGTCTAATTCTGTCACTAAATCCATACCGGTCACCCAGCGCCTAAATACTAGGCCTCAAATTTATATCCCGCTGAATTTGAATACAATACATTGGGCCAAATAATATATTTGTTGTTGTGGTGAACCATAACAATGAGAAAAACATCTAGTAAGGGACGCGGACGTGGACATGGTCGTGGTGGTGTTAGTGGACCCTCTGGTGCTGGGAGAGGACGTGGCCGTTCTGCCACATCCACACGTCCTAGTGTACCAACTACCTCAGGTCCCAGTAGCCGCCAGAATTTACAGCGATATATGGTGGGGCCCAATGCCGTTCTAAGGATGGTAAGGCCTGAGCAGGTACAGGCATTAGTCAATTGGGTGGCCGACAGTGGATCCAGCACGTTCACATTATCTCCCACCCAGTCTTCTGCAGAAAGCGCACAGATGGCGCCTGAAAACCAACCCCATCAGTCTGTCACATCACCCCCATGCATACCAGGGAAACTGTCTCAGCCTCAAGTTATGCAGCAGTCTCTTATGCTGTTTGAAGACTCCGCTGGCAGGGTTTCCCAAGGGCATCCACCTAGCCCTTCCCCAGCGGTGAAAGACATAGAATGCACTGACGCACAACCACTTATGTTTCCTGATGATGAGGACATGGGAATACCACCTCAGCATGTCTCTGATGATGACGAAACACAGGTGCCAACTGCTGCGTCTTTCTGCAGTGTGCAGACTGAACAGGAGGTCAGGGATCAAGACTGGGTGGAAGACGATGCAGGGGACGATGAGGTCCTAGACCCCACATGGAATGAAGGTCGTGCCACTGACTTTCACAGTTCGGAGGAAGAGGCAGTGGTGAGACCGAGCCAACAGCGTAGCAAAAGAGGGAGCAGTGGGCAAAAGCAGAACACCCGCCGCCAAGAGACTCCGCCTGCTACTGACCGCCGCCATCTGGGACCGAGCACCCCAAAGGCAGCTTCAAGGAGTTCCCTGGCATGGCACTTCTTCAAACAATGTGCTGACGACAAGACCCGAGTGGTTTGCACGCTGTGCCATCAGAGCCTGAAGCGAGGCATTAACGTTCTGAACCTGAGCACAACCTGCATGACCAGGCACCTGCATGCAAAGCATGAACTGCAGTGGAGTAAACACCTTAAAACCAAGGAAGTCACTCAGGCTCCCCCTGCTACCTCTTCTGCTGCTGCCGCCTCGGCCTATTCTGCTGCTGCCGCCTCGGCCTCTTCCTCCGCCTCTGGAGGAACGTTGGCACCTGCCGCCCAGCAAACAGGGGATGTACCACCAACACCACCACCACCACCTCCGTCACCAAGCGTCTCAACCATGTCACACGCCAGCGTTCAGCTCTCCATCTCACAAACATTTGATAGAAAGCGTAAATTCCCACCTAGCCACCCTCGATCCCTGGCCCTGAATGCCAGCATTTCTAAACTACTGGCCTATGAAATGCTGTCATTTAGGCTGGTGGACACAGACAGCTTCAAACAGCTCATGTCGCTTGCTGTCCCACAGTATGTTGTTCCCAGCCGGCACTACTTCTCCAAGAGAGCCGTGCCTTCCCTGCACAACCAAGTATCCGATAAAATCAAGTGTGCACTGCGCAACGCCATCTGTGGCAAGGTCCACCTAACCACAGATACGTGGACCAGTAAGCACGGCCAGGGACGCTATATCTCCCTAACTGCACACTGGGTAAATGTAGTGGCAGCTGGGCCCCAGGCGGAGAGCTGTTTGGCGCACGTCCTTCCGCCGCCAAGGATCGCAGGGCAACATTCTTTGCCTCCTGTTGCCACCTCCTCCTTCTCGGCTTCCTCCTCCTCTTCTTCCACCTGCTCATCCAGTCAGCCACACACCTTCACCACCAACTTCAGCACAGCCCGGGGTAAACGTCAGCAGGCCATTCTGAAACTCATATGTTTGGGGGACAGGCCCCACACCGCACAGGAGTTGTGGCGGGGTATAGAACAACAGACCGACGAGTGGTTGCTGCCGGTGAGCCTCAAGCCCGGCCTGGTGGTGTGTGATAATGGGCGAAATCTCGTTGCAGCTCTGGGACTAGCCAATTTGACGCACATCCCTTGCTTGGCGCATGTGCTGAATTTGGTGGTGCAGAAGTTCATTCACAACTACCCCGACATGTCAGAGCTGCTGCATAAAGTGCGGGCCGTCTGTTCGCGCTTCCGGCGTTCACATCCTGCTGCTGCTCGCCTGTCTGCGCTACAGCGTAACTTCGGCCTTCCCGCTCACCGCCTCATATGCGACGTGCCCACCAGGTGGAACTCCACCTTGCACATGCTGGACAGACTGTGCGAGCAGCAGCAGGCCATAGTGGAGTTTCAGCTGCAGCACGCACGGGTCAGTCGCACTACAGAACAGCACCACTTCACCACCAATGACTGGGCCTCCATGCGAGACCTGTGTGCCCTGTTGCGCTGTTTCGAGTACTCCACCAACATGGCCAGTGGCGATGACACCGTTATCAGCGTTACAATACCACTTCTATGTCTCCTTGAGAAAACACTTAGGGCGATGATGGAAGAGGAGGTGGCCCAGGAGGAGGAGGAGGAGGAGGAGGAAGAGGGGTCATTTTTAGCACTTTCAGGCCAGTCTCTTCGAAGTGACTCAGAGGGAGGTTTTTGGCAACAGCAGAGGCCAGGTACAAATGTGGCCAGCCAGGGCCCACTACTGGAGGACGAGGAGGACGAGGATGAGGAGGAGGTGGAGGAGGATGAGGATGAAGCATGGTCACAGCGGGGTGGCACCCAACGCAGCTCGGGTCCATCACTGGTGCGTGGCTGGGGGGAAAGGCAGGACGATGACGATACGCCTCCCACAGAGGACAGCTTGTCCTTATCCCTGGGCAGCCTGGCACACATGAGCGACTACATGCTGCAGTGCCTGCGCAACGACAGCAGAGTTGCCCACATTTTAACCTGTGCGGACTACTGGGTTGCCACCCTGCTGGATCCACGCTACAAAGACAATGTGCCCACCTTACTTCCTGCACTGGAGCGTGATAGGAAGATGCGCGAGTACAAGCGCACGTTGGTAGACGCGCTACTGAGAGCATTCCCAAATGTCACAGGGGAACAAGTGGAAGCCCAAGGCCAAGGCAGAGGAGGAGCAAGAGGTCGCCAAGGCAGCTGTGTCACGGCCAGCTCCTCTGAGGGCAGGGTTAGCATGGCAGAGATGTGGAAAACTTTTGTCAACACGCCACAGCTAACTGCACCACCACCTGATACGCAACGTGTTAGCAGGAGGCAACATTTCACTAACATGGTGGAACAGTACGTGTGCACACCCCTCCACGTACTGACTGATGGTTCGGCCCCATTCAACTTCTGGGTCTCTAAATTGTCCACGTGGCCAGAGCTAGCCTTTTATGCCTTGGAGGTGCTGGCCTGCCCGGCAGCCAGCGTTTTGTCTGAACGTGTATTCAGCACGGCAGGGGGCGTCATTACAGACAAACGCAGCCGCCTGTCTACAGCCAATGTGGACAAGCTGACGTTCATAAAAATGAACCAGGCATGGATCCCACAGGACCTGTCCGTCCCTTGTCCAGATTAGACATTAACTACCTCCCCATAACCATATATTATTGGACTCCAGGGCACTTCCTCATTCAATCCTATTTTTATTTTCATTTTACCATTATATTGCGATGCTACCCAAAGTTGAATGAACCTCTCCTCTGCCTGTGTGCTAGGCCTAAATATATGCCAATGGACTGTTGCAGTGGTGGCTGACATGAAGCCTGATTCTCTGCTATGACATGCAGACTAATTCTCTGCTGACATGAAGCCAGATTGTCTGTTACGGGACCTCTCTCCTCTGCCTGGGTGCTGGGCCTAAATTTATGACAATGGACTGTTGCAGTGGTGGCTGACGTGAAGCCTGATTCTCTGCTATGACATGCAGACTGATTCTCTGCTGTCATGAAGCCAGATTGTCTGTTACGGGACCTCTCTGCTCTGCCTGTGTGCTAGGCCTAAATATATGCCAATGGACTGTTGCAGTGGTGGGTGACGTGAAGCCTGATTCTCTGCTATGATATGAAGACTGATTCTCTGCTGACATGAAGCCAGATTGTCTGTTACGGGACCTTTCTCCTCTGCCTGGGTTCTGGGCCTAAATATATGCCAATGGACTGTTGCAGTGGTGGGTGACGTGAAGCCTCATTCTCTGCTATGACATGCAGACTGATTCTCTGCTGACATGAAGCCAGATTGTCTGTTACGGGACCTCTCTGCTCTGCCTGTGTGCTAGGCCTAAATATATGCCAATGGACTGTTGCAGTGGTGGCTGACGTGAAGCCTGATTCTCTGCTATGACATGCAGACTAATTCTCTGCTGACATGAAGCCAGATTGTCTGTTACGGGACCTCTCTCCTCTGCCTGGGTGCTGGGCCTAAATTTATGACAATGGACTGTTGCAGTGGTGGCTGACGTGAAGCCTGATTCTCTGCTATGACATGCAGACTGATTCTCTGCTGACATGAAGCCAGATCCTCTGTTACGGGACCTCTCTCCTCTGCCTGTGTGTGTGCTGGGCCTAAATATATGCCAATGGACTGTTGCAGTGGTGGCTGACGTGAAGCCTCATTCTCTGCTATGACATGCAGACTGATTCTCTGCTGACATGAAGCCAGATTCTCTGTTACGGGACCTCTCTCCTCTGCCTGTGTGTGTGCTGGGCCTAAATATATGCCAATGGACTGTTGCAGTGGTGGCTGACGTGAAGCCTCATTCTCTGCTATGACATGCAGACTAATTCTCTGCTGACATGAAGACAGATTCTCTGTTACGGGACCTCTCTCCTCTGCCTGTGTGTGTGCTGGGCCTAAATATATGCCAATGGACTGTTGCAGTGGTGGCTGACGTGAAGCCTCATTCTCTGCTATGACATGCAGACTAATTCTCTGCTGACATGAAGACAGATTCTCTGTTACGGGACCTCCCTCCTCTGCCTGGGTGCTGGGCCTAAATATATGCCAATGGACTGTTGCAGTGGTGGCTGACGTGAAGCCTCATTCTCTGCTATGACATGCAGACTAATTCTCTGCTGACATGAAGACAGATTCTCTGTTACGGGACCTCTCTCCTCTGCCTGGGTGCCGGGGCCTAAATATCTGAGAATGGACTGTTCCAGTGGTGGGTGACGGGAAGCCAGATTCTCTGCTATGGAACCTCTCTCCAATTGATTTTGGTTAATTTTTATTTATTTAATTTTTATTTTAATTCATTTCCCTATCCACATTTGTTTGCAGGGGATTTACCTACATGTTGCTGCCTTTTGCAGCCCTCTAGCTCTTTCCTGGGCTGTTTTACAGCCTTTTTAGTGCCGAAAAGTTCGGGTCCCCATTGACTTCAATGGGGTTCGGGTTCGGGACGAAGTTCGGATCGGGTTCGGATCCCGAACCCGAACATTTCCGGGATGTTCGGCCGAACTTCTCGAACCCGAACATCCAGGTGTTCGCTCAACTCTAATTATGGAGTGTCGTCAAAATGGTTACTGTGTAACGCGCATGGGAATTCGCTTACGTGCCCTTCAAATGGCTAAAGATGACAAATTAAAAGCACCAGGCATTGAAAATGTTGTTGCATCAGCAGGATGGTGTACCCGCTTCATGAATAGGTTTGGCCTTTGTTTGCGGCAAAGAACAAAGATTTCACAGAAGTTGCCAAAAGACCTTGATGAAAAATTGATGTCATTCCATTCATTCATCATAAAACAAAGAAGGATCCATAACTTTGACCTGGGAGATATTGGGAATATGTATTAAACACCTATGACCTTTGATCTTCCAAGCAACAGAACTGTGGCAAGTTTGGGAGAAAAAACAATTTTACTCAGAACCACAGGAAATGAAAAAAAAAAACATTTCACAGTTGTTCTGTCATGTTTGGCTAATGGAACTAAGCTACGGCCTGTCATTATTTTTAAAAGAAAGACCTTGCCTAAAAAGGTCAAATTCCCACCACGAATTACAGTGCGCGCACATGTTAAAGGCTGGATGGATGAAGACGGAACAAAAAAATGGCTGGATGAAATTTGGAACGGACGACCAGGAGCAGCCTTAAAGAAAAAAACATCATTGCTAGTTTGGGATATGTTCAGAGCCCACACATCTGATGACATAAAAAAATTGGCAAAGTCTTCTCAAGTTACTTTGGCCGTTATTCCAGGTGGGCTTACATCTGTATTGCAGCCCCTAGATGTGTGTTTAAATAAACCTTTCAAAGACCGTGTGCGAAAGAGGTGGCATGAATGGATGTCATCTGGTCAACCCCGACTGACAAAAGTTGGAAATCTGATGAAGCCCGACATAGAATTGATAGCAACATGGGTTTGTGATGCATGGGAAGAGATTCCAGAGGACATGGTGCAACCCGCCTTCAAGAAATGTGGCATTAGTAATGCTATGGATGGCAGAGAAGACAGCGCTTTGTATGAGGACAGCAGTGATGGTGATGACTGCAAACTCAGTGATGATGACAATGTCTACGCTGATAACCTCACACCAGCTACAGTTGAAGCTCTGTTTGGACATACAGACGATGAGGAATCCAGTTTTGAAGGATTTTAACTGTTTTAGCTTTAGTTGGTTTTTGTACTGTTAAAGTTATTGTTGATACCATATTGTTTTTCTTTGAAATAAATATTCAAAAACCTTTAACCTACTGATGCCTCAATTAATGTAATTTTATCTATTTTTATTTTTGAAATTTACCAGTAGCTGCTGCATTTCCCACCCTAGTCTTATACTCGAGTCAATAATTTTTCCCATTTTTTGGGGGTAAAATTAGGGGCCTCGGCTTATATTCAGGTCGGCTTATACTCGAGTATATACGGTACCCGCTCTGACAAAACGCTGGCGGCAGGGCAGGCCTGCTCCTCCAAGAAGTAGAGCTCCAGTTCGTGCCTTGGACGTGCTTGGAAACCTAATAGATGTAAGGCACAGAGGGATCACTGAGGACGCTGACAAAGTCTGCTATGTACTCCTTCACCATCTTCCAAAACTTTTCCCTCCTTGTGACACTAGGCTGCGCATCAGAGTGAGGGTTCTGGCTGGGTATCATGAAACTGTCCCAAGCCCTGTAGAGTGTTGCCCTGCCTCTGTTGAAACTGCTTTGTGTTCCCCTCGTCTCCCCTCCTCGGTTGCCCAAGGAACTACGTACTCTGCCGCCAGCGTTGTCAGCTGGAAATTTTTGGAGTAATTTTTTCACAAGGACCTTCTGGTATTGCACCATTTTGCTAGTCCTCTCCACCACAGGAATGAGAGATGAGAAGTTCTCTTTTTAGCAGGGGTCGAGAAGAGTGAACAACCAGTAATCATTGTTGGCCAAAATGCGTATAATGTGAGAGTCACAGGAAAGGCAGTCTAACAGGAAGTCAGTCATGTGTGCTAGAGTACCAAAAGACAAGACTTTGCTGTCCTCATCAGGAGGATGACTCTCAATCTCCTCATCCTCTTCCTCCTCTTCAGCCCATCCACGCTGAACAGATGGAATAAACCTGCTATGGATGCTACCCTCTGTAGCGGACGCAACTGTCTGCTGCTCCTCCTCCTCATCATCATCATCATCCAATTTGCGCTGTGAAGACGAACGAGGGTGGTCTGACTATCACTCTGTGTACTGTCTTCCCCCATTTCCACCTCTTCTACATGCAAAGCGTCCTCCTTCATTGTGAGCAGTGAGAGTTTTAGTAGACTCCGAAGTGGGATGGTTACGCTGATAATCGGCATCACCGCTCACCATCTGTGTTGATTCCTCAAAGTTGCATAAAACCTCACAGAGGTCAGACATCCATGCCCACTCGTTGCTTGTGAAGAGCGTAAGCTGACTGGAAAGGCAACGACCATGTTGCAGCTGGTATTCGACTACTGCCCTCTGCTGCTCACAAAGCCTGGCCAACATATGGAATGTGGAGTTCCAGCACGCGCTCACGTCGCACAACAGTCGGTGAGCTGTCAATTGCAACTGCCAGAACGTCAGCAGCTGTAGATGACTTGCGGAAATGGGTTTTGAGAAACCGCTGAACCACTAAGTTGAGCACGTGGGCTAGGCATGGTATGGGTGTGAGCTTGCTGAGCTCCAAAGCCGCCACCAAGTTACGGCCATTATCCATAACCATACCTGGTTGTAGGTTGTAGGTTCAGTGGCGATAGCCACAGCTTAGTCTGGTTCCTTATACCCTACCACAGCTCTGCGGCGGTGTGCTGTTTGTCACCTAAGCAAAAAAGCTTCAGCTAGGCCTGTTCCTGCTTCCCCACTGCAGTGCTACACTGCTTCCAGCTACTGACTGATGGCTGACTGGTGCTGCAAGATGAGAATTCAGAGGTGGAAGAGGAGATGGAGGAGGAGAAGGGTGGATTGCAGCCACTAATGTAGGTGCTGGCAGAAATTCTGATGGAAGTAGGGTCCACAATCCATGGCGTCAGTAGCACCTGTGCCATCCCAGGTTACGACTCACTCCTGGCCTCCACAATATTTCCCAGTGTGCCATCAGTGAAATGTAGCATCCCTGGCCAAAAGCGCAGAAAGCCTCAGTCTCCACAAGCCTAAATGGCAACATTTCCAGGGCCAGCAATTTGGAAAGGTGCGCATTTAGTGCTATGGCCTGTGGGTGGATGACTGGGTATTTGCACTTTCGCTCAAAGGCCTGGGGTATAGACACCTTTACGCTGCACTGGGACACAGAACTAGATGTGCTAGCTGATGGTGCTTGTGAAGGTCCAGTTTCAGGGCGGGAGGCATCCAGGGCCTGCGTCTTGGACAGTGGATTGGCCAGCACGTAACACAGGGAAAGAGGAGACAGTGGTGTGACCCACAGATACTGATTGTGGACTCAGACGTTTGGCTCACCTATTAGGGTGCTTTGATGCCATGTGGTGGAACATGCTGGTGGTGGTGAGGTTGCTAGTGTTCATGCCCCTTCTCATTTTGGTTGCAAATTACAATTCTTTTGTTGTCCGCCAGACTGCGGAACACCTACCCCTTGGCAAGAGAGTTTGCAACAAGGGGGTGCTCCGGAGAACAGTTGCGGGCCTGTTTGGACTGGCCCACCTTCTCCCTTTTGCCACCCCACTGCCTCTTCCAGCCTGTTGCTGTGCTGTATTGCTGTCCCCACTCCAAACAGGCCCTTTTGCCACCCCACTGTATTGCTGTCCTCGCTTGGCTTGCCACCTTCCCAGGTTGGGTCAGTGATTTCATGATCCACCACCTCCTCTTCCACTTCCTCACTCTGCTATTCCTCCTGACTTGCTGACCTAACAACAAGCTCAGTTATTGACAACTGTGTCTCATCCTCATCATTAACCTCTTGAGACACTAATTGCCATTGACGTATTGGCAACTGTGTCTCATCATCCACCCCGTGAAACACAAATTTCCATTCCAAACCGTTGTCTTGTTCTGAGTGTGGATGCTTAAGAGTTTGGGAATCAGTGCAAAAGATCTCCTCATGTCTCTCTTCAAGCAGGCTTGACAAGAGGCCCAAATCAAGGAATGGCGGTGAAAAGAGCTCCTTGGAATAGGATCACTTGTTTGCCAAGGTTTCCATGATGGGAGGAAGGAGGATCAGGGTGAGAGGATTCTGTTGACCAGACTCTTGGCTACTGAGACTGGACTTTGTGGAAGACAGGGTGGTGCTTAACTGACCGAAAGCATTATCTGCTGCAATCCAACCGACCACCTAGTAGCACTGGTGTGACTTCGAGAGTGGTGTCCTGCGCCGCCCTCAAACTGAGACATGAAGCTAGGTATCGTGGATGAGTGAGTTTCTTGTGCTCTGGCAGCAGGCACAATTTTACCGTGCCCAGGGCCACGGCCTCTGCGTCCACCATCAGCAGCACAGCCACTTCCCCGTTCCTTACTGCTCGCCTTGAGCATTATAAATGGTATATATGTTTGCAAGTATGTCATTCATACAGTAGTGCAGGTTTTGTAAGTGTATGTGCAAATAAATTATACTGAATGTCACAGATATTTAGGATGCACAAACGTTGTATAGGAGATGTAGCACAGGTAATGTCCCTGCACTTCAAAGATTATGAACAAGACAGCACTACTCACTGAATCCTTCCAGCTTTTCCATTTTGTGGTGGTGCCCACTAGTGATGGACAAACATCTGCCGGGATCAAATGTTCGCGAACCGCAAGTGTGCGGCAGGTCCCATTCATTTTAATGGCAGGCAAACCTGAAAAACCTTCAGCTCATATTTGCAGCCAATAAATAATTACTAGAAGTGCACAAATAGTCCCACAACATGGACAGTGACATACCAGATGTATTATTCAAATTTGCAATCTCCATGCATTATTTTTTTCAATGCAAAATATTGGCAATATAATTTTTGCGTAAGCAAATGGCAAATGCACTATACAGTACCAAAATGCACTATAAAGAAAGTATATTGGTATTTTGGGGATTTGCTCTGGTAGACAGGCTTGTGGACGCAGTACAGAGGCAATGACAACATCTTTAACTTAAATAGTGCAGTTTTATTCACACAGACGTAAAGTGACAAACTAACAGTTTCAAGAAAAAACTGTCACCTTGAGTCTGGTGTTTGTTCACACCAGGCTGCAGCACATAAGTCCTTGAAGGAAGCAGTAGTCCATGTGCTTTTGTACACAAACAATGTAGCAGACCTAGTCCAGGCCCAAACACTCAAGCTCCAACACCCAGACTGCCAGCACTCCACTAGCAGATGGAGGATAATCCACACACATATGCTAGCTGGGTTTGGCTGCTCTTTGGCTGCTCCCAATAAGAACTGACCCGGATTGGCTTTACAGCTATTCTGACAGCTGAAGTGTCAGACTGCACTACAGAATTGACACTTCAGGAAAAAAATCTGGTTCTTACCTCACTGAGGCCAGGAACCTCGGTGACACGTATTTTCCGTCAATGACGGCTCCTTGTTCCTTCTTACAGTAAATAACACCCCACTTCAATCAGTTTTTTGGGGGGACGACTGGTATATCACACCAGTAGAAATTATTTGTTCCAATAACGCTTGTCCCTCTATATACCTGCAGTATCACAGCAGAACCGCACACAACTGCAGCACAATACAAAAGCACTATAATATACTTTTTTAACATAGAAAGTATATTATAACATTGTACAAGGAAGGCAATCCATTAGAATATACATAAAAATAAAACGTAACCTTTAATAATGTTACTATGAGGGTCCATTCACAGGTCCATAAGTGTTTTGCGCATCCGCAAAACACAGACACCGGCAATGTGCATTCCACAATTTGCGGACCGCACATCGCCGGCACTATAATAGAAAATGCCTAATCTTGTCTGCACCCAAAATTGCAGAACGGATGCGGACCCATTTTGCGGATGTGTGAATGAAAAAGATATCCCTCAAAATGAAAATAAATTTAATTATTAAAGTTAAGCAAAAAGCATAAATGTTGTAGGCAATAACAAGTGCTCGGCAGCACTAAATCAGGTGCTCAGCAGCACCAAATCAAAAACAATATGTCCTACCACAATCCGGGGGGTTCCAGTGCACATCCATGAATCCCGGAGGGAAAGCAAAAAACATATTTTCCTGGGCTAGATGATGATGTGGTATTGGAGAATAGGGTGGGCAAAGAACTGTCCCTGATATTGCCCTACAGGTGGGTGCTATTCTGGCTCTGATAGCCTATCCACAGACCACCCGCCCTCATAAAAGTGACCCCATCTGGAACCTTACCATATATACAAATGGCCCTAGTAATCCCCTAGCCCCTAGGCCCTTGACTTCCAGGTGATTACTATATATATCTATGTGTTTTTGACTCATTATAAAAGTTTATTATAAGTATATTGCAGCCCTCTGTGTATCACACCCATTGATAGCACACCTATACCAGTACTTAAAAAGACTTTTATGGCCCTATTAGCTAGCGTTTGGTGTCCCTAACAGTCTGCACCTGCTCTACACAGCCACCTCTCCCTATACTGGCAAAACACTGAATGTACAAAGGTGGCCGGATCAGGTTTATTTATAAAGTAGGTGGTATGTCCATGTGCTGAATCGAGAACACGCAAAGTTTGGCACGAAACAACCGCCGGTCGAACCGCAAGGCCATCTCTAGTGTCCACCGTGTTGAGTCCTGGCCTCCGGAACTCCTTGATGGCTTGCAATATTATAGAAAATTGTGGCACTCCAATGTCATAGAAAACATCACCTTTTATTACAGCAAAATCTGCGACATTTCGACCTGTTAGGTCTTTATCTAGCGCATAAATACATACCAATAGAGAACATATATATAATCACCAGATCCCAACAATTGGTCAAACCTAGCTCCACATAAGGCTACTTTCACACTAGCGTTGTTTAAATCCGGCGTTCAATTCCGACACCGGAAAAACGCGTGAAAATGGATTATATTTGAATCCTGATCAGGATTTTGATCACAATGTAAAAATGCATTGGAAAAAACGGATCCGCCATTTATTGACTTTAACTTTTTTTCACATTTTTCTGGTTTAACATGCAAAAGCCGGATCCGGTTTGACTGAACACACAGCGCCGGCGTTAATGCAAGTCAATGGGAAAAAGGCCTGATCCGGCGTTCAGTCAAAGTGTTCAGGATTTTTGGCCGGAGGTAAAAATACTGCATGCTACGGTTTTCTGTAAAGCCTGATCAGTCAAAAAGACTCAAATGAAGACATCCTGATGCATCCTGAACGGATTACTCTCCATTCAGAATGCATTAGGATAAAACTGATCAGTTCTTTTCCGGATTTTAGCCTCTAGGACGGAACTCGGAAAAGAAAAACGCTAGTGTGAAAGTACCCTTAATTGGATATAGATACCTCCCTTGGATATAGTATCCTTTGTCAGCCACATCACTTAATAGACACATCCTGTCTTTAAACTGATCCATTACTCCATTTCTTACCCATATCTCAGGCCGTGGGACACATCCATGGAGGGTACACTGCGCGCTCCATTAACTCACTTCTCCTACACCTCACGTGGTGTGTTTGACGTCCTCTTCCTCACTCTGTGCATGCACCGCTACGTCATCAGTGATGTCTGTCTTCTCAGTCAGCTAACATCATCATGAGCGGTTCTTCTCTGGTTCCGCCCTCCTCGGTCACGTGTACCTTCTCCTACTATTCCACATGACCTAATCACGTAACCAGCAAAGACCTCACTGAGTAGCAGCTCCTTAGTTACTGAACATTATATCCTGACAGCGGACATTCTTCAATTATTTAACTATTGCCATATTATCACATTACTGATATCCTCATTACGAGGCATACATAGTCTCCCATAGTCTCCAATCGATTATCTATCATTTCTGCATCTGATACTATCCGTTTAGTTTGCAAAAATTGGCTATACAGTAGAGATTCTATCATCCTTCTTGGATGTGCACTCTCAAATTGCAATACATTGTTGCGATCTGTTCATTTTATAAATAGGTCTCCAATTGTCCCTTTTTAACATACACCAATTGGTCTAAAAACTGTAGGGATTCCCTAGAGAACACTTTAGTGAATTTCAACTGGACATGCACTGTATCTGATTAATCTGTTCATGAAAACTATGTAGGTCTCCAGATCAAAAATACATCATCTATATACCTCAACCACTCTCATGCATAGAGGGTGGTTGGGTATATATACTGTTCTTCAACATGTGACATATATATATATATTTGCATATGTCGGGGCCACATTCAAACCCATTGCAGTACCCCAACATTGCTCTTAGAACACATCCTCAAAGAGAAAATAATTATGTGCAAGTAGCACTTCCAATAACAACAGTAGGAATTCTTTAAAGGGAGTCTTTCACTGAATATGACCATTACAGACCACTCAGATCAGGTTCTCCATTACTTTCCCCAGCTTACTATGGTACCTTTCATATTGCAGTCCATCGCTGATTTGCTCCAAAAAACACTTTAATGCCATATGGTAATTAGGTTCCGAAGGTGCCCAGGGGCGGCGTTCATGCGGCCGGTGCCCAGGCCCCTCTGCGCTTTGCTTACCAAACCCCTCCTCTTGCACCCACCTGGCTCGCCCTTGTTTAATTTGATTACCTCCTCCTCTCTCTGAAATCCCGCGTCCTCGCCGCGCCACACATTCCCGGCGCGTGCGCACTGCATTGCTCATTATGGGCAGAGGAACAGGGACTTTAAATGCGCATGCGCCATGCGTGCGATCCAGCCGGCGGAGGCACGGGATTTCAGATGGAGAGGAGGAGGTAATCAGATTAAACAAGGGCGGGCCAGAGGGGTGAAAGAGGAGGGGTTTGATGAGCAAAGCGTCTAGGGGCCTGGGCACCGGCCGGAAGAACGCCGCCCCTGGGCACCTTCAGAACCTAATTACCATATGGTACAAAAGTGTTTTTTGGAGCAAATCAGCGATGGAGTGCAATATGAAAGGTACCATAGTAAGCTGGGGAAAGTAATGGAGAACCTGATCTGAGTGGTCTGTAATGGTCATATTCGGTGAAAGACTCCCTTTAAGTTCCTCACTATACATAGATTTGTCCAATGTCCCTGTCAACAGCGACAAAAAAATAATAATAGACTGAATGTCCTAGATATTTAGGATGCACAAATGTTATACAGGAGATGTAGTGCAGGTAATGTCGCTGTCACCAGCTGCCAAACAATTGCGCTGAATGTCACAGATATTTAGGATGCGCTAATGTAATACAACAGATATAGCAGAGGTTGTTTCACTGTCAGCAGCGGCCAAACAATTGCACACAATTTAGTGCAGGTTGCGCTAATAATATGTATTGCAGCCAGATAAAACAATAGTCATTAAAAGGCCTTTTGGGTCTCTGACACCTTTCAACACTAAACAATTCCTGTCCCTACACTATCTGTCCTTTCTGCTGCAGCTCTTCCTGACTAAGACTGAGCCGAACCACGTGTCATCACCCGATGACGCGTTCCGGCCAACCTATCACTGTAATGCCAGTAAACAACATGGCTACAGCATTACAGTGAGGGCCAGTACTTCCCAGCACGTTTATTGGCTGCATAGCAGCCAACAAACGTGCGGGGAGGAGACTTGAGCATCGCGATGATCGAGTGAAAATGGTGTTTGGCCGATCATGCTTGCCCAACACTAATAGGTTAAACTCCAACAACACCAAATAACAATTGCTGACTAAGAATATTTACCCCTGATTAACAAATGACGTAATATTACTTCACAGTGGCAGGTGACTTGCCGCAATTTAACATACTATTATGTCATGCTGATTGGGCGGGCACCGCTCTGGTGCCTGCCCAATCAGTGCGGTCGCTTGGCAGTCACTTATATCCGGGGCCCCTGCTGCATCTGCCAGCATTGTTGCCAGCAGATACAACAATGATACAACAAACCTGACAGGGCACACCTGTGAAGTGAAAACTATTTCAGGTGACTACCTCTTGAAGCTCATCAAGAGAATGCCAAGAGTGTGCAAAGCAGTAATCAAAGCAAAATGTGGCTACTTTAAAGAACCTAGAATATTACATATTTTCAGTTGTTTCACATTTTTTTGTTATGTATATAATTCCACATGTGTTAATTCATAGTTTTGATGCCTTCAGTGTGAATCTACAATCTTTATAGTCATGAAAATAAAGAAAACTCTTTGAATGAGAAGGTGTGTCCAAACTTTTGGTCTGTACTGTATATGTCTTTCAGACTATGGAGACACTAAAATGCAGTATATATATTTTTTTGTTTAAAAAATGCTTTTATTGTATTAAAGTGAAATTAATAAAGAAAGTAGACATATTAGATATCGTCATGTCTGAAACAACCAGCTCTATAAAAATATCATAAGACCTAACCCCTCAGCTGAACACTGGAAAAAATCACAAAAAGTGTAATACCAAGCGATCAAAATGCCATATGCACCCAAAAAAAAATACCAAACTGTCACCTCATCCTTTAACAAATTAAGACAAATAAAAATGTTTTTGTTTCGAAAATGCTTTTATTGTGTCAAACTTAAATAAATAAGAAAAAGTATACATATTAGGTATTGCCACATCTGTAAATGACCTGCTCTACAAAAATATCACAGGAGAATGCTGAAAAAAGTAAAATAAAAACTATGCCAAAACAACCAATTTTTTGTCACCTTGCCCCACAGACTGTAATATTGAATTGAAATCATATGGTTTCAATAAAAACGCAAACTCTTCCCCTGTACAAGATGATCGGCAGATAAATAAAAAAAAATAAAAAATATGGCATTCAGAAAATGAAGAGGCAAAAACATAATTGTTTTTCAAAAATGCTTTATTATGTAAAAATGAAACAAACAAAGTAGACATATTTGATATTGTCGAGTCCATAACAACCTGCTCTCTAAAAATAGCACATGATCTATCCTGTCAGTAAAAAACAAAACAATGAAAACTGTGCCAGAACAGCCATTTTTTGTTTACCTTGCCTAACAAAAAATGTAATATAGAGTGATCAATATGTATCTCAAATCACATGTATTCCAAAATAATACCAATAAAACTGTTACCCTATCCCGTAGTTCTCCTTTTCTTCTGCGCCCTGTCGTGTACACTTACAGCAGTTTACCACCACATGTGGGGTGTTTTTGTAAACTGCAAAATCAGGGTAATAGATATTGAGTTTTGTTTGGCTGTTAACCCTTGATCTGTTACAGATTTTTTTTTTATTAAAATGGAAAATCTGCCAAAATTGTTACATTTAGACATTTCCTCTCAATTTTCCTTTAACCCCTTAGTGACCAAGCCTGTTTGGGCCTTTATGACCTAGCATTTTTCTTCCTTTTTTCATGGTCTCGTTCCAAGAGCTATAACTTTTTTATTTTTCCGTCTATATAGCTTTATGAGGGCTTGTTTTTTACGGAACAATTTGTAGTTTTTATTGGCACCATTTTGGGGTACACATAACTTTCTGATTAACTTTTATTAACTCTTTCTGGGAGGGAGATGGGGAAAAATAGCAATACTGCCACTGTGTTTTTACATTATAAATTTTACGGCGTTAATTTTTCGGTACAGATAACATAATATATTTATTTTCTGGGTCAGTACGATTACAGTGATACTAAATACTTATAATTTTTTTTAAGTTTTACAACTTTTTTTTTCCAATAAAACCCCTTTTATTAACCCAAAAAATGATTTAGCATTGCCACTTCACAAGACCCATAACTTTTTTTTTTGAGGGCTTGATTTTTGAAGAGACAACTTGTATTTTTCATTGGTATAATTTTGGAGTAAATTCCGCTTTTTGATCGCTTGTTAGAATAAATTAGAAATTATTATTTTTTTATGGCGTTTACCATAGGGGATAATTTATTTAATATTTATGTAGTCTGGGTCGTTATGGACGCGGCAATACCAAACATATGGGGGATATTTTCTTTTTGCAATTTTTTTCATTGAAAAGCGAATTTTCTTTTAATTTATGGAATTTTTTTATTTAATAAATGTTTTTTTTTCATTTTTTTTTTTACTACTTAAAATTCCCACCAGGGGACTATAATATACAGTATTTTGATTGCTTTTAAAATGTAATGAATTATCTCTATAATGCATTATATTTCAATAGCAATACTATTCAAACATTGACCAGCAGGCTGCGCCAGAGAGGCACAGCCTGCTGGAGAGAACTGCAGACAGGCTCGGGGCCCTGAACGGAAGCAAGGTAAGCTTCCCAACACATCAGCACCCCGCAATCTTATTTTCGGGGTGCTGATGGGAGACAGAGGGAGTCCGATCCCTCTGTCACGACTTTACATGCAGTGGGCGCCATTGTGCCCGGCATGTAAAGGGTTAAACATCCCGGATCGGCACTTCTGCCGGTCAGGGCTGTTAGAGCAGGGCCCCGGCTCTTATGTGAGAGCCGGGTCCGTGCTCCCCGCTGCACGGGGGAGCCGTGCAGCGCTTAAACTGGGCTGTCGTAAAAACACGGCGGCCCAGCCTAAGGCCCCTTAGTGACTGCCGTAAAAAGGCATATGGGTGGTCACTAAGGGGTTAATTCTTGTGGAACATCTTAAGGGTACACAAAACTAGTAAAATCCCTTGAGTGGTGTAGTTTCTTTTCATTTATGGGTGGCTTCTACCATGTAAGCCACACAAAGTGACTTCAGAACTGAAATGGTCTTTAAAAAGTGGGTTTTGAAATGTTTCTTAAGAATAAGAATTGGTTCTAGGCCTTCTAATGTCCTAAAAAAAATGACATTTAAAAAATAGTGCTAATTCTTCTAAATTTTTGGTAAATTTGGGATTTTTTCATGAAGGTGAAATATATTGATTCAAATTTATGACTGTCATGAAGTAAAATGTGTCATGAGAAAACAGTCTCAGAATGGCTTGAATAAGTAAAAGTGTTCCAAAGTTATTACCATATAAAATTACATATGTCAGATTTGCAAAAAAATGCCCGGGTAGGAAGGTGAAAACTGGCCGGGGTAGAAAGGGTTAAAGGGGTTGTCTCACTTCAGCAAATAGCATTTATTATGTAGAGGAAAATAATACAAGTCACTTACCAATGTATTGTTATTATCCTTATTGCTTCCTTTGGTTGACTGGATTAATTTTTCCATCACATTTTACACTGCTCGTTTCCATTGTTACGGCCACCATGCAATCCATCGGTGGTGGTCGTGCTTGGGCACCATCAGAAAAAAACACTAGCCTGTGTGTGCTAGCAAGGTCCCGGCCACCATGACGGACCCAGCAAAAATGCTGGTGTGAAAGTAGCCTAATAAATGTTATTTGCTAAAGTCAGACAACCCGTTTAACTTTGCATGAACACCTTTTGTAACTTAACAGTAGCAGCTTGTTTTCTTCTCTCTCATTAGCCAATACTTATTTATAATGTATTTGTAACTAAACTGTAGCTGTTTGTTTTTCCCACATCTGTTTTTATGCCAATGGTTGTATCAATATTATTAATAATTGCATACATTACTCCCTCTATTATTTTATTAGTAGCAGCAGGCAGATTCCAACATGACATTGAACACTGTAATACCACACTCAAAGCCAATTGTAATTGCCCCATCTATATCTATAATATGCAATGGCAACAATGGGCTGACTACTATGGTACAACTAGAGATGTATTCGTGTATTGATGCCTTTATTTTGTCCCCCCCACACAACAGTGGTAATGGACGATACATAAAAGTATCCTCAGCAATGTGGAACAAAGCGACAATCGTACTGGACAAGTGAACTAGCTGGCTAGATCATCGTATCTCAACCTGGCTCCAAGTCTCCTGATGACAATGCCATAATCAAGGTTCTTCAGCTTTTTCATTATTTTTTTTTTTTACTTTACAATTACAACAATACCACATGTATATACTGTAGTTTAAAAATAAAAACATAAATATATATATATATATATATATATATATATATATATATCTTTTCATAGCCATATTCTGACACCCATAACTTTTTTATAATTACATCTACGGAGGTGGGAGCTTGTTTTTTGCAGGATGATTTGTAGTTTTTGTTTGATTTACATATTTGGAGTGCGTGACTTTTTTGACTTTTTGATTAATTTTTATTTATTTTTTGCAGGTGGAGCAATGCAGAAATTGTGAATTCAGATATTTTTTTTTTTCCATTAAGACATTACCTATATGGGATAAATATTTTTATATTTTAATGTTTATATTTTTTGTTTTATTTTTTTATTTTTTATTTTAATTCTGGGGAAAGGGGAGCGATTTCATATAAACCAAAAATATAAACGCAAATATTTTTGGTTTTGCTCCCATTTTGCATGCGCTGAACTCAAAGATCTGAAACATTTTCTACATACACAAAAGACCTATTACGCTCAAATATTGTTCACAAATCTGCCTAAATCTGTGTTAGCGAGCACTTCTCCCTTGCCGAGATAATCCATCCCACCTTACAGGTGTGGCATATCAAGGTGCTGATTAGACAGCATGAATATTGCACAGGTGTGCCTTAGACTTCCCACAATAAAAGACCACTCTGAAATGTGCAGTTTGATCACACAGCACAATGCCACAGATGTCGCAACGCTTGAGGGAGTATGTAATTGGCATGCTGACTGCAGGAATGTCTACCAGAGCTGTTGCCCGTGCAATGAATGTTCATTTCTATACCATAAGCCATTTCCAAATGAGTTTCAGAGAATTTGGCAGTACTTCCAACCGGTCTCACAACCGTAGACCACGTGTAACCACACCAGCCCAGGACCTCCACATCCAGCATGTTCAGCTTCATGATCGTCTGAGACCAGCCACCTGGACACCTGCAGCAACAATCGGTTTGCATAACCAAAGAATTTCTGCACAGGTTGTCAGAAACTGTCTCAGGGAAGCTCATCTGCATGCTTGTCGTCCTCATCGGGGTCTGGACCTGACTGCAGTTTGTCATCGTAACCGACATGAGTGGGCAAATGCTCCCATTCGATGGCATCTGGCACATTGCAGAAGCGTTTTGTTCACGGATGAGTCCCGGTTTTCACTGTTCAGGGCAGATGGCAGACAGTGTGTGTGGCGTAGTGTGGGTGTCACGTCCTGTGAGACGGTTGCCATTCATGATGTTGCCTGCGGCAACGTGTATGTCTCGGTCTCTGTTGTGTTGTGAGACAGTTGCCCTGCATACTGTTGCCAGCGGCAATGTGTTTGTTACAGCATGTAGGTGCCTGCCCCTTTTTTCCTGCTTCCCTTCCCTGTTTGGTGCTGAAGAGGTTATCTATCTGGCTGGTGGAAATCTATGTGTGTCCTGGGTGTGGCTTCTTGGCTCTTTATATACTGGTGTTGTGAGTCTGAGGTCAGTTGCCTTCCAGTGGAAGGGCCTCTGAGCTAGACATCAATGCCACCTTGATGTTTCCCCTATGTTCCCTATGTCTTTACCTTCCCTTGTATTTCTGTTTGGTGTGAGTTATGTGCAGGGTCTGCTGTATGTCTAGTGGTCGTTACATTTATGGCTTGTGGGTGTCTGTCTTCCAGCATGTTTGCTAGACATTTCCCCTGTAAGTCCATAAATTCGGAAGGGGGTGTCAGGGTTCCCCAAAGGGGGACTCACAAGTCGGTGAACAGCTCTGCCTGGGGCCGCCATGCTTTCTGTCTGCATGGGGTCTGGTGGTTGTTGTGGCTGTGGTAGGTAGCATGTTGTTTCTGGGCTCTTACCTGCTGATCCAGTGGCTGTTCACTGGCTGTCCCTTGTAGCTAGGTCAGTGGAGACTCCTGTTCATCTATGTCTGTGATAAACAGGTTGTCTCCTGCACCTAACCTCATTGCAGGGGTCTTTAGGGCGACTCAGGGTCTGCGGTTCCTGTGTTCGAGCCCACCTACCATCTGGGTCAGCTCATACGGTTAAGAGTCAGGGCCAGGATTAGGGCATTATTAAGAAGTGACCTGCTCCCTTTTCCTGGTGTCCAGGCCTAGCCGCTTCCCTCTTCTCCTACATTATACGATGGGGAGTTTCCCCCCCATTCCACACCGTGACAGTGGGTGAGTGGTTTGCTGAAGTCAACGTTGTGGATCGAGTGACCCATGGTGGCAGTGGGGTTATGGTATGAGCAGGCGTATGTTATGGACAACGAACACAGGTGCATTTTATTGATGGTATTTTGAATGCACAGAGATACCATTACAACATCCTGAGGCCCATTGTTGTGCCATTCATCCACAACCATCACCTCATGTTGCAGCATGATAATGCATGGCCCCATATTGCAATGATCTGTACACAATTCCTGAAAGCTGAAAACATCCCAGTTCTTGCATGGCCAGAAAACTCACCAGACATGTCACCCATTGAGCATGTTTGGGATGCTCTGGATCGGCGTATACGTGTTCCAGTTCTTGCCAATATTCTCAACTTCGCATAGCTATTGAAGAGGAGTGAACCAACATTCCACAGATCACAGTCAGCAACCTTATCAACTTTATGCGATGGAGATGTGCTGCACGGCGTGAGGCAAATGGTGGCCACCTGTCATGGAACCATGAACCAGACGTACAACAAGAGATAAGTGGAAAATAAGAAGGTTTTATTGAAGAGCAAGCCGTAGCAAAGTCCGAACGGATGGCTAAACCGAAGCAGGGTCTTGCGGAGACAGAGGTCAGGAACCAGAAGGGTAGTCAGACGAAGCCAGGAACAGGAACCAACGGGGTAGTCAGACGAAGCCGGAATCAGGAACCAACGGGGTAGTCAGACGAAGCCGGAATCAGGAACCAACGGGGTAGTCAGACGAGGCCAGGATCAGGAACCAGAAGCAGCAGCAGTCTTGGAAGCATGTGAACACAGGAGGACCAAGCAAGGAACTGAAGCCACAGACCTCCTATATATATGAGCTAGGCATCCAGCTCCTCCCAGTGGGAAGGAGGAGCCGCAGGGTGGGAGGCTACAAGAAAACCCAGAAACCAAGATGGCCGCCAGCACATGTCAAACGAAGGGAACAGCAAGGAGGTAAGACCATGACAGTACCTCCCCCTCAAGGGCCCCTCCTCCGCGGAGTACGGAACGGTTTCTGAGGGAAGCGTGCGTGGAAGGCTCGGAGCAAGACAGGAGCATGGACATCTGCGGAGGGAACCCAGGAACGCTCCTCTGGACCATAACCACGCCAATGGACCAAAAACTGCACCCGGCCGCGGACCAGGCGTGAGTCCAGGATATTGCTCACCTCATACTCCTCACGATTGCCCACTTGGACCGGACGAGGCCGAGGAATCGAGGAAGTGAAACGATTACACACCAGTGGCTTCAACAGGGAGACATGAAACACGTTGGAGATCCGCATGCCAGGAGGAAGCGCAAGGGCATAGGCTACCGGGTTTACCCTGCGAAGCACTCGGAAGGGACCAACAAAGCGAGGCGCCAGCTTGGGAGTGGGCACTCGAAGGTTGAGGTTGCGGGTGGACAACCATACGCGGTCTCCGACCTGGTAGGAAGGAGCGGGCGCTCGTCTGCGATCAGCCTGGAGTTTCTGGCGCTGCGCAGAGACCTCAAGGGACCTCTGGATCTGTACCCAAGAAGCACGTAGGACGGAAAGGTGATCCTCCACAGCCGGAATATGCTGGGGAGAGAATACCTCCGGTAACACGGCAGGTTGGAACCCATAATTGGCCATGAAGGGAGACGTCCCAGAGGAAGAGTTCACCGCCGTGTTCCTGGCAAACTCAGCCCAAGGCAGGAGGTCAACCCAATTGTCTTGGTGATCGGAGACATAGCAACAAAGGAATTGCTCCAAGGCCTGATTGGATCGTTCTGCGGCCCCATTGGACTGAGGGTGGTAGGCCGAGGAGAAAGAGAGATGAATCCCCAACTGGGAGCAAAAGGCGCGCCAGAACCTGGACACAAACTGACTCCCCCGATCCGACACAATCTCCTTGGGCAAACCGTGCAACCGGAAGACCTCCCTGGCAAAAATCGAGGCCAACTCTTGTGCAGAGGGTAACTTCTTGAGAGGAACACAGTGGCACATTTTGGAAAACCGATCCACAATCATGAGAATGACCGTATGGCCTCGGGATGCAGGGAGGTCCACAATGAAATCCATCCCCAGGTGTGACCATGGACGCTCCCCGGTGGCTATGGGTTGCAAAAGACCCAACGGAAGGTGCCGAGGGGACTTACTCTGGGCACAAACGGAGCATGCCGCTACATATGCGGCGATGTCGGAACGTAGAGAAGGCCACCAGAACAGACGTGAAACCGCCCAGGACAGCTGATTCTTTCCAGGGTGCCCCGCGGCCTTGGAGTTATGGTAGGTTCGCAACAACCGAGTGCGCAACTCCTCAGGCACAAAACATCTGCCGTTGGGTCTCCCAGAGGGAGCACCAGATTGAGCCGCCAAAATCTGCTCACCCAGAGGAGAAGTCAGGCTGGTGCGAATAGCGGCCAGGATCTGATTCGGGGGTATGACCGTAGTCGGAATCGACTCCTCCCCGGACAGCTCGGAGTACTGCCGTGATAAGGCATCCGCTCTGATGTTCTTGGAGCCGGGTAGGTAGGAGACCATGTAATTAAAACGTGACAAGAACAGAGCCCATCTGGCCTGACGTGGTGTCAATCTCTTGGCCTCAGAGAGGTAGGTCAGATTCTTGTGGTCCGTCAGGATGAGAACCGGAACCACCGAGCCCTCGAGCAAGTGCCTCCATTCTTTAAGGGCCTGCACGATGGCCAATAACTCCCTGTCACCAATCTGATAGTTGCACTCCGCGGAAGACAGTTTCCGGGAGTAAAACCCACAAGGAAGCAGAGGACCCTCTGGTGTTCTACGCTGAGACAGGAGGGCGCCTACTCCCGTCTCAGACGCGTCCACCTCGAGGACAAAAGGCAACCCAGGGTTGGGATGCGACAGAATCGGAGCCGACACAAAGGCGGACTTTAGAGCCTCAAAAGCTCGGATGGCCTAGAGCGGCCAGACCTGAGGATTACTGCCCTTCCTGGTCAGATCCGTGAGAGGCTTGGCTAGCATGGAAAAGTCCCTGATGAACTTCCGATAATAATTGGCGAAGCCCAAAAAGCGCTGCAGGGCACGAAGCCCACTGGGCTGGGGCCACTGTAAGACAGCCGAAACCTTCTCAGGATCCATGGAGAACCCCTCAGCGGAAATGATGTAACCTAAGAAGGTTACCTGGGATCGGTGAAATTCGCATTTCTCAAGCTTACCGAACAGCTTGTTCTCTCGTAAGCGTTGCAACACTCGTCTGACATCCAGAATGTGGGCCTCCATGGATGCAGAATATACCAAGATGTCATCCAAATAGACCACCACACACTGCTGCAACAGGTCACGGAAAACATCGTTGATGAATTCCTGGAAGACTGCGGGCGCATTGCACAACCCAAAGGGCATAACCAAGGATTCATAATGACCGGTCCTGGTGTTAAACGCGGTCTTCCACTCATCGCCCGCCTTGATCCTTACCAGGTTATATGCCGCCCTCAGGTCGAGTTTGGTAAAGACCGTGGCCCCTTTGAGGCGATCGAACAGCTCGGAAATCAAGGGTATCGGGTAAGCGTTCTTGATCGTGATGCGATTGAGACCCCTGTAATCGATGCAAGGCCTCAACTCGCCGCCCTTCTTTTTCACAAAGAAAAATCCAGCCCCTGCCGGGGACGAGGATTTGCGAATGTGTCCGCGTGAAAGCGCCTCCCTCACGTACTCCTCCATGGCCTCATTCTCCGCTACCGACAGTGGATAGACTTTGCCACGAGGAGGAACGGCACCGGATTGTAACTGTATGGCACAATCGTATGGGCGGTGCGGAGGTAGGGCAACCGCGCGCACCTTATCGAATACATCCCGGTACTCTTCGTATTCAGGAGGCAACAGAGAGTCCGAGGAAGTACACAGCAACTTGACAGGCCCATGGATGCAACTAGCCCCACACTGCGGTGACCACGAGAGGATCTCGACCGATCTCCAATCGAAAGTCGGATTATGCTTCTGGAGCCAGGGGTACCCCAAGACCACCGAGTAGTGTGGAGACGAAATAACCTGGAGACAGACCGACTCTCTGTGAACGGCACCAATGGCCATCCCCACTGGAAGGGTCTCATGAGTCACGTGTGGCGGCAGAAGGGGTCTGCCGTCTATCGCCTCAAGAGCCAGTGGGGAACCTCGAGGCTGCAGAGGAATGGAATTGGCGGCAACGAACACTCTATCAATGAACAAACCACCAGCACCAGAGTCCACCAACGCCTGGGTCGTCACCGAGCCCCCGACCCAGGAGAGGACAACCGTGATCAGTGGTTTGTCAACACGGGAAACCGGGGACGAGGAGACTCCACCCAAGATCTGCCCCCGACAGGACCTCAGGTGCGAGCGTTCTCCCGGACGGTTCGGACATGCCAACCGAAAATGCCCACCGAGACCACAGTACATGCATCGGCCCTCGCGTCTCCGGAGTACCCTCTCCCCCTCAGACAGGCGAGCAAACCCCCGCTGCATGGGTTCACCCCCAGACAAGTCATCCCCAGGAGGCGTGGGAGGAGAGGGAGGCACGGGTGGGACAGCAAACGTAGGAGCCAATCTGTTAGGAGACCTCCGCAGGCTCTCCTTAAAGGAAGGTCTCTCCCTGAGTCTGGTGTCAATCAAAATCAGGAAAGAAATAAGAGACTCGAGCTCCACTGGTAGGTCCTTAGCTGCAACCTCATCCTTCAAGGCATCCGAGAGACCATGAGAGAAAGCAGCGACCAGAGCCTCATTATTCCAGCCCACCTCTGCTGCCAGGGTACGAAACTCAATGGCGTATTCAGCTACGGATCGTGAACCCTGTCTGATGGACATAAGGAGCTTCGCAGCAGAGGCAGCACGAGCCGGCACATCGAATACCTTCCGAAGAGAAGCAACAAAACCGGAAAACTCGGCAACCACCGGATTGTTGTTCTCCCATAAAGGGCTGGCCCAGGCCAAGGCCTTGTCCGAGAGCAGCGAGATCAAGAAGCCCACCCTTGATCTCTCAGTAGGAAAGGCATGTGGCAGCAACTCGAAGTAAATGCCCACCTGGTTAAGGAAACCTCGGCACTGAGTTGGCTCTCCCCCAAAGCGCTGTGGAAGGGGGGCAGAACCGGTCATACCCTGAAACACCACAGGCGCAGCAACAGGTGTCAGGGTAGACTCTGGCGCAACAACCGGAGCGGCAGTAGGAGCGGGCCCAGGAGCGACAACCGACCCATCGGCAACGGAAGCTAAATGAGCCGTGCGTTCAAGCAGGGTTTGCAACGCCACAGCGAACCGACCCAACAGGTGATCCTGCTGATCAAGTCTGGCAACCAGCGTAGGTAGCGAGGGTGGCCCTGTACCGTCAGAATTCATGGCTTGGTCCTAATGTCATGGAACCATGAACCAGACGTACAACAAGAGATAAGTGGAAAATAAGAAGGTTTTATTGAAGAGCAAGCCGTAGCAAAGTCCGAACGGATGGCTAAACCGAAGCAGGGTCTTGCGGAGACAGAGGTCAGGAACCAGAAGGGTAGTCAGACGAAGCCAGGAACAGGAACCAACGGGGTAGTCAGACGAAGCCGGAATCAGGAACCAACGGGGTAGTCAGACGAAGCCGGAATCAGGAACCAACGGGGTAGTCAGACAAGGCCAGGATCAGGAACCAGAAGCAGCAGCAGTCTTGGAAGCATGTGAACACAGGAGGACCAAGCAAGGAACTGAAGCCACAGACCTCCTATATATATGAGCTAGGCATCCAGCTCCTCCCAGTGGGAAGGAGGAGCCGCAGGGTGGGAGGCTACAAGAAAACCCAGAAACCAAGATGGCCGCCAGCACATGTCAAACGAAGGGAACAGCAAGGAGGTAAGACCATGACACCACCCCAGATACTGACTGGTTTTCTGCCCCCCCCCCCCCCCACTAAGGAAAAACTGTGCACATTTCAGAGTGTCCTTTTATTGTGGGCAGTCTAAGGCACACCTTTGCAATATTCATGCTGTCTAATCAGTAACTTGATATGCCACACCTGTAAAGTGGGATGGATTCTCTAGGCAAAGGAGAAGTGTTCACTAACAGATTTAGACAGTTTTGTGAACAATATTTGTAATGGGTCTTTTGTGTATGTAGAAAATGTTTCAGATCTTTGAGTTCAGGTCATGCTGACTTTTTGGTCAGTATATGTATATCTATATATTATATATATATATATATATATATATATATATATTTATATATATATATATATATAGAGAGAGAGAGAGAGAGAGAGAGAGAGAGAGAGAGAGAGAATATATGAAAAAGCCTTCATGTTGGAGCCGAAACGTTGCATCACTTATGGGTGAATAAACACATCCTTTTTTATCACAATTTTGGAAATTGCTTTTTTTTCAATATAACAACAAATTAAGCCAGGTTTTCTCTTGTCCTATGGAGCCCTGCCACCTGCACACCTCCATAGGAACTACAGCTTTAATATACTGGCTCTATTCAGAGAGACCCAGCATATCAGAGTGAAGGAATGGCATCTTTGATCGCTGCATGGGGGAGCCGTTCCTGGCCCAGAAATGCATCATTTCTGGGGTTTCAGCATTTAGACCAGAATATCTAAAAGGTTAAATGTCTGTGATCAACATTATCACCAGTCACACACTATATTACTAGGGATGGCAAAACTCAGAGAGAGAGAATCCTCCTGACTACCTCTGGAGAGAAAGGGTGGTTTGATCTGTGGATAAAAGGCTGCATCAACAGCTTAAAAGAGATCAAAAGCTGGGGTAAACAGTGGGATTAGAAAGGAACACAGACAGAACATGACAAATAATAGACAAAGGACTTACCGACCTGTTCATATGATTGAAGATTGACATCTTCAAAAACTCAAATACTTGACCCCACACAAATATTTGACTTCTAAATTTGTCCAAGTCCTCCAAGGTTTAATTCAAACAGTGTTTGTCAGATTCATGTTTCTATCAAATCATTCTATCATGACAAATATCCAAGCTGAAGGAACTCATCTAAGATATTTCCTCACAGAATATTCTCTTTTATGGTGGAATCTGTTCCCATTTTTGGTCATAAAGTGATGGACAGGAGAACAGATCTTCTGAACATAGTATGAATTAAGTAGGGTCAAAGTATTGATGAATTGTGTGCTGCCTAATTAACTGTCTGACTTTATTCCACCTTGGATAAATAATAATGCCAGAGGATAAATAATAATGCCAGACATTAGATCTCATTTATCTCACTAATTTTACTGACATATCTTAATGTGCTTACAGCAGACACTTTTTATGTCTATATGCAGTTATTTCTCTACCTGGTACAAAAGGTATAACTTTCAGCTCCTATGCCCCAATGCAAAATCATTATAACCTCCGCCCATATGGAGACTAGTAATATACATGACCCCCATATGTCAAATATATTACCGGAGAAAGAGACCTTATTAGTCCCCTTGGGCTCTTGGGCCCAAGTACTGCCACACTCTCTGCACACCCTATAGTTATGACTGGTCTCTGTATATGAAATACATGTACAAGTATACTGTATGTGGTAAGTGTAGTGATCTCATCAAAGCTTCTTATATAGTTATAGATGTAGTAAAGATGGGCACTCTAATATCCGGAATCACCAAACAATATATATTTATATATTTATTCAAGATAAATAAAATTATTTGTAGGCACTTATTTGAATACCTATTCGATTTCATTAACTATTGCAATAGTCGTTGGTCCATATGTGTAGCTAGGCTGGACCTGAAAAGGCAGCTTAATACCAGCTTCATTTTAGCGGCTAATAGAGTCAATTTATACCAGATATTAGTCTTATTATAGTTTATAATGTATTTAGGCCTATTTTAGTCATTGGATCTAAAATTTTATGCTTTTGTTATTCATGCCATATTTTATCTTGAATAAATATATAAATATATATTGTTTGGTGATTCCGGATATTAGAGTGCCCATCTTTACTTTTACTATATTATTTTGGTGCTTTGAGTGCGACATCTGATAGGTGCACCTGGCCATCCCAAATTAGGAGGTAGAGCCGTCCTTTATTTGACTTCTCATAGTTATAGATGTCTCTCCGTCTTCAAATATATGGTACTTTTCTGTCAAATATTGTACCCTCTTATGTAAAGTTGTGTATATGTGAAAAGAATTGTTACTGCCATGTTTTTTTGTTTGTTGTGCATTTTAGTACATAGCTAATGGACCACTCTAATTATCAGTACTGTTCGACTGTTAGTGTCATAGGAGAAGATTCAACACATCAGAGTGGGTCCATGTTGCACTTAACACTGACGCGATGATTGGGTCATTACACTAATTAGGAATGGCTAGAAGAACTGATAAAAGGGAATATTTTAGTAATCATGTATGTGCAGTATGACCACATGAGGTGCTAGAGGATCCTATTCACAATGTATGAGCAGAGTATGCTGGAATACAGCCACTCCGGCAAGGACTGTGTTTTGGTCTGTAATGTAGAGTAGAGACTGACTGAAAGGGCTCGTTCACACGAACGTGTGAAGCCCATGCCTGTGCTATGGACCACAAATTGCTGTCAGCAATGCACGGGCACCATCAGTGGGGCAGCCGCATGAGGATCGTGGACCCATTTACAAACCGGATTCCCAAAAAGTTGGGACACTAAACAAATTGTGAATAAAAACTGAATGCAATGATGTGGAGATGGCAAATATCAATATTTTATTTGTAATAGAACGTAGATGACAGATCAAACGTTTAATCCGAGTAAATGTATCATTTTAAAGGAAAAATATGTTGATTCAAATTTTCACAGTGTCAACAAATCCCCAAAAAGTTTGGACAAGTAGCAATAAGAGGCTGGAAAAAGTAAATTTGAGCATAACGAAGAGCTGGAAGACCAATTAACACTAATTTGGTCAATTGGCAACATGATTGGGTATAAAAAGAGCTTCTCAGAGTGGCAGTGTGTCTCAGAAGCCAAGATGGGTAGAGGATCACCAATTTCCACAATGTTGCGCAGAAAGATAGTGGAGCAATATCAGAAAGGTGTTACCCAGCGAAAAATTGCAAAGACTTTGCATCTATCATCATCAACTGTGCATAACATCATCCGAAGATTCAGAGAATCTGGAGCAAACTCTGTGCGTAAGGGTCAAGGCCGTAAAACCATACTGGATGCCCGTGATCTCCGGGCCCTTAAACGACACTGCACCACAAACAGGAATGCTACTGTAAAGGAAATCACAGAATGGGCTCAGGAATACTTCCAGAAACCATTGTCAGTGAACACAATCCACCGTGCCATCCGCCGTTGCCAGCTGAAACTCTACAGTGCAAAGAAGAAGTCATTTATAAGCACGATCAACAAGCTCAGGCGTTTTCACTGGGCTAGGGATCATTTAAAATGGAGTGTGGCAAAATGGAAGACTGTTCTGTGGTCAGACAAGTCACAATTCAAAGTTATTTTTGGAAATCTGGGACGCCATGTCATCCAGACCAAAGAGGACAAGGACAACCCAAGTTGTTATCAACGCTCAGTTCAGAAGCCTGCATCTCTGATGGTATGGGGTTGCTTGAGTGCATGTGGCATGGGCAGCTTGCATGTCTGGAAAGGCACCATCAATGCAGAAAAATATATTCAGGTTCTAGAACAACATATGCTCCCATCCAGACATCATCTCTTTCAGGGAAGACTCTGCATTTTTTAACAAGATAATGCCAGACCACATTCTGCATCATTTACAACATCATGGCTGCGTAGGAGAAGGATCCGGGTACTGAAATGGGCAGTCTGCAGTCCAGATCTTTCACCTATAGAGAACATTTGGCGCATAATAAAGAGGAAGGTGCAACAAAGAAGGCCCAAGACGATTGAACAGTTAGAGGCCTGTATTAGACAAGAATGGGAGAGCATTCCTATTTCTAAACTTGAGAAACTGGTCTCCTCAGTCCCCAGACGTCTGTTGAGTGTTGTAAGAAGAAGGGGAGATGCCACACAGTGGTGAAAATGGCCTTGTCCCAACTTTTGGGGGATTTGTTGACACCATGAAATTCTGATTCAACATATTTTTCCCTTAAAATTGTACATTTTCTCAGTTTAAACTTTTGTTCCATGATTTATGTTCTATTCTGAATAAAATATTAGAAGTTGGCACCTCCACATCATTGCATTCAGTTTTTATTCACGATTTGTATAGTGTCCCAACTTTTTTGGAATCCGGTTTGTACTTGAATGGGTCCGCATTCCCTCCGTTCTGCAAAAAGATAGAGCATGTTCTATCTTTTTGCGGTGCGGAGGCATGGAATAGAACCCCAGGAAGCACTCTCTAGTGCTTCCATAGTGTTCCGTTCCATGCTTCCGTTCCGCATCTCCGGATTTGCGGACCCATTGAAGTGAATGGGTCCGCATCCATGATGCAGAATGCACACGGAGTGGTGCCTGTGTATTGCGGATCCGCAAATGCGGTCCGCAATACGGCAACGGTCATCACACGTTCGTGTGAACAAGCCCAAAGCCTGAGTAAAACTGCACAGTGAGGTTTCTAAGCACAGCTACCATGACATTGCTGATATGAGTTGAGGACTTTGGAGATCCAAAGTATTGAAGAGGTGTTGTCCTGTGAGATGTGAGTGTTGCTACTGAGAGAAAAACACATTAAACACAGTGTTATGGTAAAAAAAAACTGTGACTTGTTGGGACCAAGCATCCAAAATTATGCCTTAACGGACACAGATCCCTGTCCCTGTTTATATACACATGTCAATGTAAAACAAAAGAGTGGCATGTTCTGCACAAGCATCCAAAAATAATGCCTTTATGCTCCATTGTGTTTATCACACTGAACTGGATTCTGCAGCTCCTGCTGCTTATAGTAATGGAGATGGCGGGTGGTGGCTGACTCTAATGGTCATGGCAGGGTCTCCTGGCCGACACACATGCCACAGAAAGCTGCAACAAGATATTTATATTGTGTGTCCTGAAAGTAAAGTAATTTGGCCTTCCTTTCTGAAACAGGAAAAATGTTTCCCTTATTTTGCTTTGATAGTGAGGGTTTAAAACCATAGCTTTCCAAAAATCATCAGATTGCATGTTTGTAAGGATATGCCTTTCATTATGTTATCAAGTATACGGCTTGCTGTTCTCACCAGCATGCTAAAATACCCAGTTCTTTCCATCTCCGACCCCCCACTGAGATGATTAGTCATCACGGCAGGTGTCGTCATCATTATGTGCCTCCTGGTCTTTCTCCACCAATGACTCTTCCTCCTGTGTTAACTTCTCATCCATTTCCATCATGTGACTTTCTCCAACAGCTACATGAAGGTTAGCTAAATGAGTGGAGTATGACCACAATGTTCTTGCCATTGTTACTGACCATCTTTTGCAGTTGGAGTTGGAGGGGAGACAACAAGCCAAATGTTTGCCACTTGATGCCCTTTAGTGAGTGATTGACTGTGTGGCCCAGGCCAATGAGCTCTAGTACTGCATGGCAACACTTCCCTTTAAATATATGATAGGAGAAAGGGGCAGTGGAAGCAACATTCTTCCCTGCTGCTGTTGGGGACAGTAGGTAGTCCATTGAGGAGGATGTGAGATGGATAAGTGCCTAGTGTGGGAAGCAGATCAACATAAACATTGAAGATTCAATAGGATCTCACCTTCTTGCAGCAGTGCTGCCTCGCCAAAACATTGAACAGTGGGCTGTGAAAGACATGTATTATCTCTGCCTATAACAGCTGCCCCACATGCTCACCATGACATGCACCTTGCCACACATTAAGAATTTCAAGGAGCGGACCATATTCTCAGCCACATGACAGTGCAGGGCAATTGGTTGCTTTTTGGGGAAAAATAATGCTGGCTTGGAATCTTACAGCAAGGCTGAAAGAACTCCATCAGCTCCCTAGACTGCTGTAGGTGTAGAGCTGCTTCCAGGCCACACATCCTAGTATTGATGATGACAAGGACAATGTACTGTATGTGTATGTGACCTGTCTGCCATAAAGGAGAGTGGGAGAAGGAGGATATTCTTATTGCACTGGTAGGTACTTCTATTTTCCCAAAGTAAGCGGTAATACTGTATCATGTGCTGCAATAAAGCTGTAGTGCCTATGCTTATGTTTGAATGCTCATAACGTATTTTAATTCTGCAGATCTTTCACAGAGAAATAGCAGTGTGATGAAAAACTTCCAGATGTGAGATACTTGCACACTCAGCAGAGTGCTAGCACCAGCTGAGCTTGGTTTAGCTCTGGCTCGTTTTGAGCCTGCGTCCACAATATATACAGCATAAACAGTTCTCAAAGTAGATCAGACCCTACTAGTTTTTTGGGAGGCTTGGGCCATACATTGCTTCTGTTCTTTATTGCCACTGCCTTTGTGGCCACCACCCTGTAATACTGTAACCCTTGGCTCCAGAGCTAGGTGTCATACTCAGAAGTGACTATCACATCATCCTGGTATGACTGAGACTATGAGCGAGACATTTTGTCCACAAACATTCTTTTTTTTTTCTCAAATAATAAAGTCACGCCTTTCAAGAGGGAGAAAGGGGTCCAGGGAAAACGTGGATTACTATTACTACTACTGCCTAGATGGTTCATGCTATTACTGCTGCCACTACCCACATTCTAACTCTGAAAGGATGAGGCCTGTGTGTATTGTTTTGCACTGTTCCATTTTCCAGACATTTTATTATAATGCCTACACATGAAAACTCACAGGTTTCCTGCAAATAAAAAGTAGAAATTAAATGTCCCTCCCATTTCTACAAACACACTGTGCATTGGTATTAACAATATACTGTGGGAATAATGCAGCGTTTACATTTGTCCTGTCACTCAAAAAAAATTTCTAATGTAATTATGGGTCTGCTAACATGGATAAAACTGTGCAGTATTTGCAGTAAAATATCTATACGTTCAATAACACAATTTTAAAAGGGTGTTGCCATAAAACACTTTTGTTTCAATGCAAGGGGTTTTATAACATGGATATAATGTATGGAAAAAAATCTGCAATTGCTCAGTCTTTGCAGCAGAATTCTATTAGGTAGCTGTGCTGGCAATAATCCTACACAGAAATCAGTTTCTCTGTTCTAATACAGAAAAAAAAATGTTTATTTTTGCAGAATAATTTTTAATGCAGAACTGCCAGGCAGAGGAGCTGCAGCAAAAAGCAGTAGGGAGCTGTATTAAGCACAGTGTGACCATCCCCTCACTCCCTCAAATCTATCCCTGATCAAATTCCTATAATCTACACAATTATATCTCTCTCTCCCTATAGTGTTTCTATGACACTGTCATGGACGTTCCCGTGACAGGTGCCAGCATGGCCAGGAGATCAGTGAGATGGGCAACATGTGGTTTGATCTAACAGGTTTCTTGTGGATCAATTTGTGTCTGTGTTGTTTCTGGTAATGGCCACACCCCTTGCTTCAAGTGTTGCTTTTGTGGTCATTTAACCTTCCCTATTTATTGTGGCTTCTCTCACCGTGCTATACAGTTTATAGCTTCTGTCTTGTTGTGGATTGCTCGTGTTTGGATCTCGGTGGAGTTCCTGTGCTTTCATAGCCATGTGAAGTTAAGTGTCTTCTTCCCCTTTTGTTTATTGTGCAGATTTACTTGTGTTGCTCTTTTCCCTGTCATTTGTGTTTAGGCCTGAGGGAGACTCCTGTTGGTCCTACCGTTTGGAGGAACAGGTTGTCTCTTGTCCTGACATTAGTACCAGGGTACTACAGGGTGAGTTAGGACTTTAGGTTCCTGTGTATGAGCTCACCTACCTCCGGGGTCAGTTCATACTTGCAGTAAGTCAGGACTTTGATTAGGGTTTCTCTAGGAGGTGATCTGATCCTTTGCCTAGTTTCCAGGCCCTTTCCCATCACCCCTTTCCCTCCTACATTTGGTGCAGATTTTACTCATACACTGAAGCGTGACACACACCACATCTATAACTTTCTTTTGTCAGACACACTCTTTCCAAGTCAGAAACTGAACATAGTATGGTGCTTCTTTTTAGGTCAGCATAGGATCCCCATGCCTACTGCCCCATTAAATGGCTGATGGGACCATCTTTCAGCCACTGAGCCAATAAGAGCAAACTGTTCCCACAAAGTTGGAAGCAATCAATTGTTCAAAATCCATTGATGTGCTAAAGCATTAAGATTTCCCTTTCACTGGAACTAATGGACCTAAGCAAGCTCTTGAAAAACAACCCATAGCATTATCTCTCCTCCATCAAACCTACCTAACTTTCTAGATGGCCCAATGCACTCAGGCAGGTAACATTCTCCTGGCCTTCACCAAACCTTGACTCATCCATCAGACTGCCAGATACATTTCCACTGCTTCAGAGACCTATGATGATGTGTTTTACACCACTGTTTCTGAAACTTGCCATTACTGCACTAACTGAGTCAACAGAATGTTGCCAACTTTTATTTACTATGTGCCTTAACCCTCAGCAACTATGTTCTTTAACTTTATGTGGTCTGCCACTTAGTGACTGGGTTGTTGTGGTTCCTAAATGCTTACACTTAAAATAATACCATGCAAAGTTGATTGTGGAATATATATAAGGGAAGAAATTTCAAGAACTGATGGTGCAATGGTGGCATGCTTTTACAGTACCATGCTCAAAATTGGTGTGCTCTTTACACAAATCTGAATTCAATGATTAAGTAGGGTGTCCAATACTTTTGTCCATAAAGGGTATATAAAATGCAATAATCACTTGTAAACCTATGATAAAGTGCAAAAGTGCATAAACATGATGATAATTTGATATTGAACCCCATCCGGTTTACCAAGTGTCCAAAGAAACATTTAGAGTGTAGGTGTCCAAAATAGAGTGATGCTGTAACTAGAAACCCTATCATTGTATAACAAGCAGTTTCCTCAGGGATTTGCTAGCACATATTTTATAAACCATAAATATATTTCATCTACAGTATTTAGAACATCAATAATAAAATGAAATGTTTAATTGTTTGTTATGGCTTTAGTACTGTTAAGCAGTTTCCTGTATGTGTACAAATCAGTTATATTTGGCTGAGATGCATATATTGTACAGACTTGCCAGTGGAACTAAAAGGTAAGGCTGATTACCTTGCACGCTTTTGAATTACTGTAGCGAAAGTCACCCTGCCTTCAAAATCCTTTCTTCAAGGAGCAGCATAAAAAAAGAGCTTAATTTGCATGCGTGAACCAAGCTTTCCATCAGTTAGCTATCACGCTAGACATCCACCTGAAAGCTGACAGGTTCATTACTTATCAGAAGTAACATTTCCAGAGCATGCATCCGGCATCATGGGTCTCATTTACTTGATTATCTGTTATTGCACAAGTCAAGTAAGTAATTATTCTCACCAGGTTGGCCAACTGGGCATATCAACCTGTAGAAAATAATTGTATTGCTCCATTTTATCTGGGCTACAAACGTTTTGCAAACACCATTAGGGCAGATTTTAGGAATCAATCATGCAAATGCTCTCACACCCAGCAGATGATACACACATTCTGTGAGCCTGCAGCCTAAAATGATTGAATTCTAGTCAAACATCTGTATCATTCTGGTATGCCAGCCTCATTGATTCTTTGTGATACAGAATGAGCACAGGGTGACAAGAAGATTTTTATTACTCTAGAAGAAAAATGAAGCAAAGGAAGTCTTTGTTTCTTTAACTCCTACAAGCAAATAATCCTATTTAAGTTCATAATAGCAGGAGATCCTACCTCAAGATATTTCTAACCTCAGTACATGTGAAGATACAAAGCAAAGGCTGTCCCTTAGGGGCATAACAAAACTCAGAGTGGGCTTCATCCCCCCCCCCCCCCATTTTCACCTCCCCATCTAGGTACTCTACCATTTCTTTTTATTTCCAACCATACTGAATTGCTGATGTGTCCAATCTTTTTTTTATTTATTTTTTAGAGAGAGATTAGGAGAGCTAAATGTCATAACTATTACTGAATTCATCAGGAGCTGTAAAATTATCTATGCAGTGAGTCCCCATAGAATTGAATTAAAAAAAAAAAAGATACTGTAGGGGAGATTTTTCATCAGGGGATTTTGCTTTGAGTCATGCATTGCCATAATTTGTGTCAGACCTATTAAACAGTGCACACCATTTAGTAAATATGGTGCTTCTTTAAACATAGCACTTTTGCTGTTACTTATAGTATCTGTAAGATTGGTTCTGTTATTCCAACTTCTTAAAAAGTCGAAGCAGATAAATCTGGTGTGCCCCTAAGTGCTAAGTGTGTAAAATGCCCAAAATGTTAAATATTTTTTGTGCAAACATTCTGTGCTCCTAAACTTTTTTTTTTGTTTAGTTTCTACTCCATAAAACTGGCAAGGAGCATAAATACATTCCCCTCACATATACATGGCAGGATCTACTTTATTACTGGACCCCTTTGACCACAGAGCCTATAGCGGTTATGTGTTCTGCTTATTTGGCAGTTATGCCACTGACTGTCCCCATGTGTCTTCATTACAGTGTCAGTCTGGCACTGTTTTTCTGCACTTTCAAGAAGTTACATGAGTGACAACTCAAATTTAACTTCCTCATCCTGTGTCAGTGAGTAGCACAGGAGAAAATACAATCCAGCAGAAAATTACTCATTAAAATAATACTGGAAAGGGTAACATTTTCTTTAGCTGTATGACCCAGCGGATGTGCTTGATTTCTTGTTTGTCAGTTGAAGGCTGCAGAGATAGCTTCTAGGGTTCATAAAGATAATTGTGGATCATGAGAAATGACAACTTATACATGGCATTGCATTCAACAGCTAAGGATAATAATTCTGTGTGCAGATGGTATAAAGAAAAGTATCTACACATCTTGCCATTTGCTGTTAGATAAATAAAAGTTCAGGCATATGTTGACCTGATGGGAAAAATATCATATAATGACTTACATTAATAGAGTATGTGTATTTCCTAGTGCTAAAAAGTAGTAAATTGGTTAATAAGCATAGAACTAGTGAGATCTATGTAAAGCTTCATGCACATTGCCTTAGTATAGCTCCATTTTGAATAAGAACTGTGCCTATGTTTTAATCACTTCAGCCACTGTGAAGTACCTGTGGCTGAAGGAATGTATGGAGCAGGCTGCTGCACTAAGACCACTCCATATGCGGTGGGTGCCAGCTGTATAATCAAGTAGGCACCCGGCCGCAATGAAGGGGATTGATGACACTGAAACCGGTCATTTAACCTCTCAGATGCCACATTTAATAGTGATTGTGACATCTGTGAGGTTAGGCAGAGGGATGCAATTGGATGCAATTGGAGCCACTGCAGTGAAATTGTGGGGCTTTGATTAGTTACCATGACAGACTGTGGCCTGCTGAAGCTTCCCTTGCCTATCATGGTAATCTGCCTGCTAAGCTGTGCACAAGGTATAGCTCAGCAGGCAGAGTGGCAGATCCCATTCGCTGTAATAGATTTCTACTATGAGACAAGGGATCAAAATAGCCCAGGTTCTAGACCCTCTAAGGATCAAACTAGTGTTGAGCGAGCATGCTCGGTCAAACTGCTGCTCGGCTTGAGCATTGCTATGCTTGGCAGATCCGAGTGCTCAGCTGAATAATTTGGGTGCTCAAATACAATGGAAGTCAATGGGACAACCCCAGACACCCCCTGCTCGGAAGAGAAGAGGTTGTCTCTTTCATAAAAAAAGTTAGAAATTGATGGAAACCCCATCAAAATGGTTTGGCAACAGCATTAAGAGGATGTCTCTTAGACTTCTATTATGTACGAAATACAATAGACAACCACAGAAAGGCTATATGCCTTTGCAAAAGGTGCAAGCCATCAATCTATCCAGGAGACAGATAACAGCCAGCATACCTTACAATGGCAGCCTTGTGCACTATGAGATATTCCAAACCAGCTCTCAACTGACTGAGAACCAATAAACCTCAAAGTTAACTTGCATCTGTTGGATGGCTTGGGTGGACCTGCACATCTAGATCAATATCATTAGGCCGACAAAAAGTTTTATGATTGTCCTAACATAATAATAAATAATCTTTATATACAGTTTTGTCATATAAAAATGGGCATATGGGAAAGACATCCAAATGAGCAGAATCTCTCATGAACAGCGGCCTCTATTAGTTGCATAGTGTTATGACAAGACTATTCGCTGATATCATATTTGCTATATTGTTCTATATTCATTTTTTAGAATATTCATAATATTCTAAAAAAAAGAATATATAGCAATATAGTGAATATTATGCAATAATTATGTAGTAAGTCAGTGATAATATCTGAATAGCTGGGTAATAACTCAGTGTAGATCGTGAGTTATTACCCAGCTTTCCCAGTGTCAGATATCATCCTAGTGTAGATCGCGAATATTCTAATCGCTAATTTTTATCGCTAATTTCCCATGCAAAAGGCTACACTAATAATTTTACATGGGTTATAGAACATAAAATTATTTTTTGCCAGCAGCACATCTTTGAATTGAATTATGAATAGTGTTGAGCGAACCCAAACTGCAAAGTTCAGGTCCGTACCGAACTTTGCGAGTTCAAGTACCCAGACCCGAACCCAAACTTTACAGCAAAAGTTTGGGTTCGAGTTTGGTGTTCGGGCATTTAATCAAGCTTGTTGAAAGGCTGCAGGACAGCCAATCAACAAGCTTTTAAGCTGTGGGCACTTAGAAGCCATCACAGCCATGCCTAGTAATGGCATGGCTGTGACTGGCCAGTGCATCATGTGACCCAGCCTCTATACAAGCTGGATCACATGTAGCACCGCCCATCAGCTCTGAGTAGTACAAGGATAGGAAGCAGGCAGCTAAAGTGAGGGAGACTGTTAGGAAATAGGAATCTCATTTGGCTATTTATTCTGTGGGTGACCTATAGTGATTTTTTGTTGGTGCAATGCAACATCTTTGCACTCCTGACACAGAAATATAATTGTTTATTCTGTGGGTGACCTATAGCAATTTTTTTGTGGGTGTAAAGCACCATCTTTCTACCCCTGACACAAAAATATAATAGTTAATCTGTTAGATCGGTGGGTGACACATACCCAATTTTGTTGTGAGGTACACCTGCACTGCATCCTTGACAGGGAAATTAATGTAGCTAATCCGTCTATTAGATCGGTGGGTGATATATACCCATTTTTGGTGTGAGGTACACCTGCACTGCATACGTTACAGGCGATGCGCTTACTCTCCACAGCACCCCGATGGCACCCCGCCTCTGTGCAGGATCCAGGACATGTGCAGCGTTCTCGTCTCCTAGGTAATGGGGGGTGGGATGTACCCGGCCGCACACGTCTTCTCAGCACGGCCGCGTCCTCAGTTCCCCCAGCAACCAGATTAAGCCTGAGCACTGAGATGGGTTAGAGAGAGACGACAGGAATGACAGCTCTCTTCTTAGGTGGTGGTCCAGCCTGAGGTCTGTCCCAAGAACGGAGAACCCATGCAGGTAGGCATGACCCGAGGGGATCTGCGCCGCAGACATGGAGTTTGTTTTTACTGCGGAGATCCTGACCATTAGATTAACCAGCATCCTAAGAATATCCTCTCCGTCAAATCTCCCAAGACAAGGCAACCTAAAGACTGGATACACCCTGATATTACAAAAAGTAAGCTTTTAGTACCTATAACGATATATCTGGGTATAAATAAGTGGCCAGGTAAGGCCTTTATTGACTCTGGCTCAGCGGCCAGCTTTATTGATTGTGAGTATGCAATAAGACTGGGTATTCCAATCTTTTATTCTGCCTATGCCTATCCACATCATGGCTATCGACGCCACTCCCCTGGTGGGTGATACGGTGAGGTTGTACACCACAGAGATTTCTTTAACTGTGGGGGTGTGTCACTCTTGGAAATGCTCCCTGTTAGTCCTGGAGAACTTACCGGTCAAGGTGGTACTGGGGATGCCTTGGCTCCAATTACACAACCCTACTAAAGATTGGACCAGAGGGGAGTTTGTGAGATGGGGACCTAAGTGCAACTCGTGCTTGTCTGTGGAACAGGTTGGGGTCTCAGTAGAATACAATACATTACCCGCAGTCATTAAGGAATATACAGATGTGTTCTCATCATCGGCCCCGGAGGCTCACCCCATAGACCTTATGATTGCGCCATAGAATTAGTAGAGGGTGCCAGGTGCAAGCTCGAATGCAAGGCCATGGATGATTATATTAGAGAAAGTCTCATTAAGGGGCACATTAGACCCTCTGTTTCTCCGATGGGGCAGGGTTTTTCTTTGTTAAGAAGAAGGATGGTGGTCTCAGACCTTGTATTGATTACAGAAAATTAAATAAGATTACTATCCAGAATAGACACTCCCTCCCATTGATTCCTGATTTGTTTAACCAGGTACTAGGGGCAGCCTGGTTTTCTAAGATTGGCCTGAAAGGGGGCAAATAAGTTAATCCGAATCAAGAAGGATGACGAATGGAAGACAGTGTTCAATACTCCGGCTGGAAGCTTTCAATATCTGGTTATGCCTTTTGGACTCAGCAATGCCCCAGCTATGTTCCAAAACTCCATGAACGATATTCTCAGGGAATTCTTGGGTAAATTTGTCATTGTCTACCTTGACGACATTTAGATTTTTTTCCCCTGATTTTGAATCTCATGTGTTTCATGTTAGACAAGTGTTGGAGGTTTTGAGGGAGAATCAGCTATCCGCTAAGCAAGAGAAATTTGTCTTTGAGGTACAGGAGATACTATTTCTAGGTCATGTTCTGACATCCCTCATCAACTAGGGATGTCAAGTCTAACTCCTTCCCAGTAGACCCTGGTCCCATATCTTGATGGACTTTATCACTGACCCGCTGCCTGCAGAGGGTAAGACTGTGGTTTGGGTAGTGTTCGATAGGTTTAGCAAAATGGTTAATTTTATTCCCCTGTCTAAACTCCTGAATGCTAAAACCCTGGCGTCTATATTTGTGAAGCAGATTGTACGTTTACATGGTATTCCGGAGAATATTGTATCTGACGGGTGTGCAGTTTCTGTCCAAGTTTTGGAGGGCTTTCTGTCAGAAATGCCAGATTTTATTGTTTTTTTCGTACACCTACCACCCTGAGAGTAATGGGCAGACTGAACGCCTCAATTAGTCTGTGGAATAATTACTTAGGTCATATGTTGCTGATGACCAGCAATTATGGGTTAAATACCTTCCTTTGTCCGAATTTGCTCTGAATAACCATGTTAATTCTTCTGCTGGTGTCTCCCCGTTCTTTTGTAACTATGGTTTCCATCATCGTTTTCATTCTGGGTCATCCGTCTCCTCCTCTAACCCCGAGGCGGATAAGGTCTCCTCTGAACTGTGCACAGCTTGGGCTCTGGTTCAATTGAACCTAGAAAAGGCTCTGAATACTCAGAAAATCAAGGCCAATAGGAGATGTTCTAAGGGGGTGAACTTTCAGGTTGGAGATAAGGTGTGGTTGTCCTCCAAGAATCTCTCACTCAAAGTAGCTTCTAGAAAATATGCTCCTCGTTTTATAGGGCCGTATAAAATTACAGAGGTGATTAACCTGATATTGTTTAGGTTGGAACTGCCTGAGTCGTTCCACATTCATGACACGTTTCAATCTCTGCTTAAAAAATATATTGAACCTATTGTACCATCGCAAGCCGCACCTCCGCCAGTTCTTGTTAATGATTCTGTGGAGTATGTGGTGTCTAAGAATGTGGATGTCAGGAGAGTGCATAATTCTTTACAGTACCTGGTCCACTGGAAGGGCTATGGACCCGAGGAAAGGTTTTGGGTACCAGCTATGGAGGTTCATGCCCCTAGACTGGTTAGAAAATTCCATGCATAACATCCTGAGAAGCTATCACCTGAAGTTTTGGGTCCAGTGGCCCTGCATAAGGGGAGGGGTACTGTCACTGTCCTTGGTTCCCCCAGCAACCAGATTAAGCCTGAGCACCGAGCTGGGCACTCAGTGCTCAGCCATTTGCAGCAGGGTGAGTTATGTGACGCTTGCCACATCACATGACCCCTGCTAGTCAGTATTTAAACAGGCAGCCTGCTGGCCACAGGTTGCCTGTTATTTAGGTTCCACCGGTGATTTTCTCTGACCTGGCATACTTACCTTCTGCTGATTTCCTGACAATCCTCTGCCTGCTCCTTGTGTACTTTGCTGTTCTCCTGGTATTCTGACCACGGCTTCCTCCTGACGATCCTCTGCTGACTCCTTTGGTACTTCACGACTCTCCTGGTATTTATGACCCCGGATTCTCCTGACTATTCTCTGCTTGCTCCATTTGTTGACGTTCTAAAGTTTGTCTGGTCTGTCCTCCCTGCATTTATTCCAAGTTAGGGGTTGCCATTCAGTTGTCCCCTATCATTAGGACTTGCGAGGCAAGTAAGCAGGGCCAGGGGTGAGGGTGGAGCGCAGTGGTCTCTTCCCTCCACCTTTGTGTGTGTGTACACAGCCATTACATTAATATAGTTAATCCGTCTGTTAGATCAGTGGGTAACATATACCCATTTTTGGTGCGAGGTACACATGCACTGCATACTTGACAGCGATATGAATATAGTTAATCTATGTAAAACTGTAGAAAAGGTATATCAGTGGCACTACACCAGCCTATGTGCTATATGAAATGAATATCGAGGAGTGATCCCTTGCGGTGGTGCTCAGCCTGTAGCAGCAGTGCATATGCAAAGTAATCTTCAAAGGAGAGAAACAAAAACGAGCGGCACTCACCGATTTGTAGAAAAGGTATTCTTTGATCCAGAGCAGGAGGGGGGTGCATGGAGTGCAAACACAGCATCAAGCCAGAAGAAGCGCACATACGTGTGAAACGGCTGTCGCTTGATGTTGTGTTTGCACTCCATGCACCCCCCTCCTGCTCTGGATTAAAGAATACCTTTTCTACAAATCGGTGAGTGCCGCTCGTTTTTGTTTCTCTCCTTTGAAGATTACTATAGTTAATCTATGTGTTAGTTAGTTGGGTGACATATACCCATTTTTGGTGTGAGGTACACCTGAACTGCATATGTGACTGGAAAATTTATATTGTTAATCTGTCTGTTAGTTCAGTGTATGACCTCAAAGAATGAGGAGAGCATCAAATAAGAGACGTGGCCCTGCTCATGGTGCTACTGGTGTTGGTGGAGCTCCTGTTACAGGAAGAGGACGTGGACAATTTGTGGTTAAATGGCAAAAGAGAAAAGGGGAGAAGGCGCTCATAGGTGGTGGTTGACAAGAGATGTTGTTACTTGCTCCTAGCCAGGGTGAGTGGTTGCTACTCACCTTGGTTAGATTGTACTTTTTGGTAGTACAGTTCTGGTGGCGGTAAAAACGTGGGGTGATGTGGGTTGGTGCAGCCGGTTGACGTCCAAGTTGACCATGGGCGGGAGCCAAGCCGCCACTTTGGTGCGAATTGTGGTGTATGGGGAGGTTGCTCGTCTGCACTGGGTTCATGCAGTGAGCGGATGGACACAAGGCGCAATTCACAACCCAGTTGAGGATACGAAATATTTTTTATTTTTTGATTAGCAAAGACGACGCGTTTCGGGGTACGCAGACCCCTTTATCAAGTCTAAAAGGATGAACACAAAATTTGATGATGTAATATGTATAAAAATACAATTAAAATTAAAATTAAAATTAGAAATGAAAGTTAATATGTAAAAAAAATATATATATATATATATATATATATATATATATAAGCGTATGGAAAAGACGGATCCATGGGTATACATGGACGAATCAATAGGTAAAATAATTTTGTTAGGTTAAAACAAAGACGAGAAAATAGTATAAGCATAAGCATGAGTATAGGCTTGCATATAGAGCGTGTAAAATGATATAAAAATAAGGAATAAATGAATAGTACATAATGCAGACGGATATGAATTTCTACAGGTGTGAGCGGTTGTATGTGTATGTGGCGCTGGGTGATTCTGTTTGGTTGTATGGTCTGAATTTCGGCTGATCAATGTGTGGAAAAAGAGTTTTTTCTTTTTTTCTTCTTCAAAAGACAAATGTGTTGCTGAGTGAGTATGTCATGTATGAGATGCTGTGTGTGGGTCATAAGTTGTATTATAATGTAATATAATTACCTGTATCCTTGTCACCGTAGGCTAATTGGAGATCCCTTATTTGGGGGGGGGGGGGTTTATGTTGCGGTCCGCACTGCTGTGGTGGGTGATAAAGTTGTGTTTAGTGGGGTGGCGTTTGGATGTGGAGATGGGAGGGACAGGGTGAGTGAGGGGTTAATGAGAGAATGTGAGGATATGTGAATCTGCTGGTTGGGTTATGTTGCATGGTTGGTATTGATTGTTCGGGTTGTGGTGGTTTTTATTATTATTATTATTATTTGGTTGCTGGGGGACGTGGGTGGGTGGCAGGTGTGGGGAGAGTGACTGTGAGTGATGTGAGGCAGGGATCCGGGCTTGATGCAGGATGCGATAGGCACTGGGTAGTGATCGGTGGGCAGTGATGGTGTGCATGGGATGTGGGGGATAGTGGTGGTGGCTGGATAGCAGTGGCGTTATGTGAAGGGATGGAGGGGGCAGGATAAGCAGGGGGTTCCTGTGCAATAAGGGGTTAATGGGGGAAGGTGGTCTGCTGGTTGGGCTGTGTAGTTTGTTGGATGTTTCTGGGGGGAATAGTATGCTGGGGGACGTGAATGGGTGGCAGGCATGGGGGGAGTAGCTGTGAATAATGTGGGGCTTGGGTCCGGACTTGGTGTGGATTTGTGGTAGGCAGTGGACAATGGCGTGTGTGGGATGTGGGGGATAGCAGTGGTTACCTTTTGGATGCGGCCGGTGAGTGTCCTCCAGTAGTAGCGCTTCTGCACTATGCTTCTGCACGTGTGGCCAGTGGTGTGCAGAAGCGCGCTCTATCCAGAGGTTATGAGGGCAGTGGCGGGGGCGTGGCCGGGGCGTGTGTGGTGAGGGAGTGGGCGGTGATGGCTGTGACTGTGTGCGCTGAAGCGGGGGGCGGGGCTGAGTGCGGTGGGTGGAGTGGGGGCGGGTATGGTGGGGAACCGGTGTGGAACGGAGTGAGGGTGGGCGGTGGTCCCTAGTGGTGGAGGAGGAGGCTAGCTGTTGCGATGCAGGCGGAGGCGTGGCAGGCGGTGCAGCAGCGGGCTGGAGGAGTGTGGTAAAGATACATGTGAGCTGATGGTGGGGGCGGGCGTGGAGGACATGGGCGGGGCATGTTGCTGGGGACGCGGTCGGGTGGTCCGGAGTGAGGAAGGGTGTTGAGCCTGCCTTGTGAGGGGCTGGTGGATGCCAATGTTGGGGTGTGTTGTGAGTGCTGGAGGGGGGAAAACGGGGTGGGAGATGATAAGACTGGGTGGCCGAAGGGCGGCGTGATGGGGGGCGGTCCTATGGCTGGTGATGCTGAGTGGTCGGTGGATGCAGTGGTGACTGCTGTTGCAATGTAAGGCGGAGGGTGGATAAATGGTGTGGGTTGACCAATGAAGGGGGACTGGTGTGGGTAGATGAGGGGGGACTGGCTCGGTTTTGGGGGTTCTGGAGTGGTGGGGGGGGAAAAAATTGTGTGAGGAGGATGATTGGGGGTGGTGGGAGGTTCTGTAGGATGTGGAGGGGAAAGTGGGGGTGTGTGGGGTATGAAGGGGAGGTGTAGGGGTGTAGATGTGGATGAAATGTGTGGTGTGATGGGTGTATTGGGGTGTTGTTTGGAGTTGTGGGGGTGACTGGAATTGGGATGGGGATGTGGACCGGTGGTGTGCAGAGTGGACCGGAGGTCCGGATGGGGTGTATAGCTGGGAAGGAGATGGGATGAGAGGTCGGGTGTCAGTGGGATGGGTGAGGGGTCCTGGGGTCAGACCAAGTGTCCTGGTGTGTGGTGCAGGGGTGGGAGAGTGTGGAACTGGAGGTGAGGGGGGGGGCAGGGTGGAACGTGACAGCGCAGGTGCTAGAAACACTGGTTTTCCATGCTCTCGTTTAGTCCATTGGGTTCAAGTGTGTGGAGCTTAAATATCCAGAACATTTCACGTCTTTGGAAGGTTCTGTATCTGTCTGGACAATGGGCCTCGATGTGTTCTATGGGGGTGATAGATAGTTTGGAGGGGTCCTGGTTGTGAGTAGCCAGGAAGTGTCTGGAGACGCTATGTTTTAGGTATCCCTTGGTGATGTTGGATCTATGTTTGTTGATGCGTTCCCTTAGGGCCTGGATTGTCCTGCCAACGTACTGTAAGCCGCAATCGCACTCCAATAGGTAGATCATGTATGATGTTGCACAGTTGATGAAATTCTTTATTTTGAAGTCTTCGCCAGTGGTTTTGCTCCTAAAGGTCTGTGTTTTGTTAGAAATGTTGGTACAGCATTTACATCGGGTGTGTTTTAACCTAACAAAATTATTTTACCTATTGATTCGTCCATGTATACCCATGGATCCGTCTTTTCCATACGCTTATATATATATATATATATATATATATATATTTTTACATATTAACTCTCATTTCTAATTTTAATTTTAATTGTATTTTTATACATATTACATCATCAAATTTTGTGTTCATCCTTTTAGACTTGATAAAGGGGTCTGCGTACCCCGAAACGCGTCGTCTTTGCTAATCAAAAAATAAAAAATATTTTGTATCCTCAACTGGGTTGTGAATTGCGCCTTGTGTCCATCCGCTCACTGCGTGGACAATTTGTGTCAACTACATGCCCAAATGAAACACCTTCCTCAGGTGCACGTAGGCGACAGAATGTTCAGCATTATTTTGTAGGCCCGAATACCGGTGTACGAATGGTGAGGCCAGAACAAGTAGAAGCGGTAGTAGATTGGGTGGCTGACAGTGCCTACAGTTACTTCACATTGTCTCCCACCTGGTCCCCTGCTGTAGATTGGGTGACTGACAGTGCCTACAGTTCCTTCACATTGTCTCCCACCTGGTCCCCTGCTGAAAGTGCAGAGTTAACACCTGCAGCCCATGGTCATCTGTCTTTCACCTAACCCCCTTGCAAATAAGGCAAGCAGTCTGAGCCCCAAGTCAGCAGTCTCTTATGCTTTTTGATGACTCTGCTGGCAGGGTTTCCGTTTGCCATCCACCTAGCCCTGCACTAGAAGTGGAAGAGATTAAGTGCACTGATGCTGAACCACTTATGTTTCAGGATGTAGACCACTGAAACACATCTCTGATGATGACAAAACACAGGTGCAGACCGGCAAGGAGGTCAGGGGTGAACAGTGGGTGGAAGATGATGTGGAGGATGATGAGGTCCTAGACCCCACATGCAATCAAGGTCATGCAAGTGACATGTGCAGTTCGGAGGAAGAGGTGGTGGTCACACATCGCCAGCCGCACAGCAAAAGAGGGAACAGGGTGCAGAGTGGCAGTCCCCTAGTGAGTATGCCTGCTACTGCCCACCGCTCCAAGGGACTGAGCACACCAAAGCCAGCTCCAAGGAGTTCCCTGGGGTGGCAGTTCTTCAGACAATGTTCTGACAACAAGACGAGAGTGGTTTGAAAGCTGTGCAATTGGAGCCTGAAGGGAGGCATAAATGTTCTAAACCTGAACACCACCTGCATGACCAGGCATCTAAATGCAAAGCATGAGCTGCAGTGAAGTACACACCTCAAAAATCTTGAAAGATCTCAGGCTCCTCCTGCTCCCTCCTGCTGCAGTCTCGGTCTCTTCCTCCCCCTCTGGAGTGACAGTTGCACCTGCCACCCCTCAAACAGAGGATGTGGCAGCAACACCACCACCTCCACCACTGTCACCAAGCATCTCCACACTGTCCCATGGAAGTGTTCAGCTGTCCATCCCCCAAACACTGGAGAGAAAGAGAAAGTACCCCCCCTACCCACCAGCGATCCCTGGCCCTGAATGCCAGCATTTCAAAGTTCCTGGCCTTTGAAATGCTGTCATTCTGTCTGGTTGAGATGGAGACTTTTAGAAACCTTATGGCGGTGGCTGTTCCACAGTATGTGGTTCCCAGCCGCCACTACTTTTCCAGGCGAGCCACCCCTGCCCTGCACAACCAATTGGCAGACAAAATCAGGGGTGCACTATGCAACTCCATCTGTGGCAAGGTCCACATAACCACCGATATGTAGACCAGTAAGCACGGGCAGGGACATTTTATCTCCCTAACTTCACACTGGGTAAATGCAGTAGTGGCTGGGCTTGAGGCGGATAGCAGTTTGGCACATGTCCTTCTGCCACTGAAGATTGCAGGATGTTTCTAGTTGCCTCCTGTTGCCTCCTTCTACCACTCTGCTTCCTCCTCCTACCACCTCCTCATCCGATCAAGTGTAACATCTGCACCACCAACTTCAGCACAGCCATGGAGAAACAACAGCAGGCTGCTTTAAAACTCATGTTTGGGGGGAAAAAAACACACAGTGCAGGAGCTGTGGATGGGCATGGAACAAGAGACAGATGAGTGGTTGGTGCCAGTGAGCCTCAAGCCCGGCCTCGTGGTGTGCAATAATGGGCAAAATCTCGTAGAAGCTCTGGGCCTAGCCAGTTTGACACACATCCCTTGTCTGGCGCATGTGCTGAATTTGGTGGTGCAGAGGTTCCTGAAAAATTACCCCAATATGTCAGAGCTGCTGCAGAAAGTGCAGGCCATCTGTGCACGCTTTCGGGGTTCTCACCCTGCTGCTGCTTGCCTGTCTGTGCTGCAGCGTAACTTCGGCCTTCCCGCTCACCGCCTCATATGTGACATACCCACGAGGTGGAACTCCACCTTGCACATGCTGGAGAGACTGTCTGAGTAGCAACAGGCAATAGTTGAGTTTCAGCTGCAGCATGAACGGGTGAATCGCTCTTTGGAACAGCACCACTTCACCACCAATGAGTGGGCCTCCATGCAGGATGTGTGTGCCATGTTGCATTGTTTTGAGTACTCCACCAACATGACACCGTCCTCAGCATTACTATCCCACTGCTATGTCTCCTTTAACCACCTCCGGACCGCCTAACGCAGATGTGCGGTCCGGAGGTGGCAGTGCTGCGCACAGTCACGCATATACGCGTCATCTCGCGAGATGCGAGATGACGCGAATATGCGCATGCGCAGTTCGCGCCGGCATTTCGCACAGGAGTATTTCGTCAGCAACCTGCCAGCCAATGATCGTGGCTGGCAGGTTGCTGATTTTTAAAAAAGCCAATCAAAGTGCCAGATATCAGATTATATTAGTAAATATGATCTGATATATGGCTGCCTGCTCCTCTGCTGGTTCTTTTCGTCGGTTGGATCCAGCAGAGGAGCAGGCTTCACAGTGAGTACACCAAACACTACACTTTAGCCCCTGATCACCCCCCTGAACCCCAATTAACCCTTTGATCACACCTTTGATCACCCCTGTCAATCACAAGTGAAAAGAAAAAAGTGATCAGTGCAAACTGTCACTTTTTTTTTTCACTGTTATTGACCGTTAGGTTTTAGGTATAGTTTAGGTCCCTTGGTTAGGTAGTTAGCGATCAGTTAGCGCCCAGCCCACCGCACCGCAGTCCGTTATTCGCTGATTAGCGTATCGCTAATCAGCATTTGTACTTTTATAGTATCTGGAAGTGATCAAAACTGATCACGGTCAGATCTATAATAGTACTAGTGTCACTTTAGTTCGCCCTCCACCCAAAACGCAGTGTTTGCCCGATCAGGCCTGATCGGTCGCCCACACATGCGTTCACCCACACCTGCCCCACCGCAGTGACAAAAAAAAATTTTTTTTTGATCACTGCACATTCACTTTACACGCACTGCGGCGATAAAAAAAATCAGTTTTGATATTTTTTATCAACCGCAGCGGCCTCCGGTACTTCGCTAGCCTCCCCTTTGTAAGACAGGCTTGCTTTTTTTTTCTTGGGTAGTCTCAGGGAATACCCCTAAATTTAGTTGCCCACATGTCTAACAGGGGGTATTCTTCTGAAGAGGCCTACAGGCTTCTGACCCAGTCGGATGAGGAGTGGGAACCCTCATCTGATGAATCCAGCGGGTCAGAATACGAACCTGTAGAAAGCAGTGGCTCTCTGACCCAAAGTTCGGACGAGGAGGCTGAGGTCCCTGATACCACCAGGCGTACCCGGCCCCGTGTCGCTAGACCGCAGGTTGCGCAGGATCCGCTTCAAGAGCAGCAGAGTGGGGCTGGTGCTGTCGGATTACGTGGTGAGGCATACACCAGCAGCCCAGCCCTCCCTGGACCTAGTACCAGCACTGCCGTACAACCTGGTGAAGTAGCGAGCACCAGAAGGGCAGTTGAAGCTGGTACGGTGGCACGTGCAGTAGTGACCCCGTCGCAGCCACCGCAAAGACGTGCCCGTAGAGCCCCTAGAATCCCAGAGGTGCTGGCAAACCCTGATTGGCAGTCCCCAACTTCAGCCGCACCTGTAGTTTTCCCTTTCACTGCCCAGTCTGGAGTTCGGGTTGAGACAGCTCAGATCGGTTCGGCCCTGGGATTTTTTGAGCTGTTCTTGACTGCGGAGCTTTTAGACATAGTTGTGGCCGAAACAAACAGGTATGCCACACAATTTATCACCGCTAACCCGGGAAGCTTTTATGCCCAGCCTTTCCGGTGGAAACCAGTCCAAGTTTCCGAACTTAAAACTTTTTTGGGCCTCCTCCTCAACATGGGCCTGACAAAAAAGCATGAATTGCGGTCATATTGGTCCACGAACCCGATTCATCACATGCCCATGTTCTCTGCTGCCATGTCCAGGGCACGTTTTGAGGCCATCCTGCGGTTCCTGCACTTTAGTGACAACACCGCCTCCCGTCCCAGGGGCCACCCTGCTTTTGACCGGCTCCACAAAATTCGGCCCCTCATAGACCATTTCAACCAGAAATTTGCAGATATTTATACCCCAGAGCAAAACATCTGCATAGACGAGTCCCTGATACATTTTACCGGGCGCCTTGGCTTCAAACAATACATCCCAAGCAAGCGCGCCCGGTATGGGGTCAAATTGTATAAGCTCTGTGAAAGGGCCACAGGCTATACCCACAAATTTCGTGTCTATGAGGGAAAAGATCAGACCCTGGAGCCGGTCGGTTGCCCTGACTACCTGCCTCTTTAGGCATTTGTTTCTAGAACGGATTGGCGCCTGTGGTACCGCGCGAACTAGTCGCGCGGGCTTCCCCCAACGGCTCGTTACCACCCGTCTTGCAAGGGGGCAGAGGGCCGCACTGTGTAACGAAGAACTGCTCGCGGTGAAATGGAGAGACAAGCGTGACGTTTACATGCTCTCCTCCATTCACGCAGACACGACAATACAAATTGAGCGAGCAACCCGTGTCATTGAAAAGCCCCTCTCAGTCCACGACTATAACCTCCACATGGGAGGGGTGGACTTCAATGACCAGATGTTGTCTCCGTATTTAGTTTCCCGACGCACCAGACGCTGGTATAAGAAGGTGTCTGTATATTTAATTCAATTGGCTCTGTACAATAGTTTTGTTCTCTACAGTAAGGCTGGGAGAACTGGATCCTTCCTCAAATTTCAGGAAGAGATCATCGAGAACCTCCTGTATCCAGGAGGTTCCGTGGCCCCAACCACCAGTGTAGTTAGCCGTCTACACGAGCGACATTTCCCCAATGTCGTTCCTGGTACCTCAACCCAACAGTCACCCCGAAAAAGATGTTGTGTCTGTAGCAGGAGTGGAATAAGGCGTGACACCCGCTATTTCTGTCCTGACTGTCCGGACCACCCTGCCCTATGCTTTGGAGAGTGTTTCCGGAAGTACCACTCACAGGTACACTATTAGCATAGGGATCATCTCACCAGGACAGGCACACAGGGCTATTAGGGCCCATTCACTCACTGCTGCTGCAAACGTCTCCTTTCACATGGGACAAAGTGCATAACGCACTTCGCCACATCTTTGGGCGATTTGCGCTTTGCACATTGACCCATGGGGAAGGAGAGGTTTGTTCTATAAAGGTAAAAAAAAAAAAAAAACACACCAGTAAGCAAACACGTTAATGTTCAGTTAAAAAAGTTAAAGTTTATATGTTCTGTTGCAAAGTTAATAAAATTATTGCGTTGCGGCCTGGTTTTTTCATATTTTTTTTTTTTTTTTTTTTTACCTTCCAGGTGGACCAACCGATTGACTAGCTGCAGCACCGATGTGCATTCTGACAGAAGCATTGCGCTGCTGTCAGATTACACGTAAGTCGGTGTATGCGGCGCTGCAAGACGGGATTTTCTCCTCTGCAGTGACAGATACGTTTGCCAAGGCATACGAGCTGAGGAGGAGGCGGCGTTCCTATGCTTTGGCAAACACTTTGTATATATATATATAAAAAAAAAATTTAAAAAAATCCCGGCAATGATTTATTCATCCACATCGATTGATGTGAATGGAGAAATCTGGTTTGCCAGGGCATACGAGCTAAGTGGGTATGGATGTAGGGCGGAGCTCCTATGTCCTGGCAGACGCCTTTCCCCTCCATTTTTTTTTTTTGGCAGAGATTTTTTCATCCACATTGATCGATGCGAATGAAGAAATCTGTGCCGTTCATTTTTTTCTTTCAGCCCAGAGGCTGAACGGAAAAAAAATCTCATTACCTGTATGCTCAATATAAGGAGAATAGCAGAAATTCCTAATGCTGGCCATACATGTAATGATTGCGGAGACCCTCAAATGCCAGGGCAGTACAAACACCCCACAACTGACCCCATTTTGGAAAGAAGACACCCCAAGGTATTTGCTGAGGGGCATATTGAGTCCATGAAAGATTTAAATTTTTGTCCTAAGTTAGCGGAAAGTGAGAAATTTCCGCTAACTTATGCAAAAAAAAAAAAAATTCTATGAACTTGCCAGGCCCCTCATTGGATACCTTGGGGTGTCTTCTTTCCAAAGTGGGGTCACATGTGGGGTATTTATACTGCCCTGGCTTTTTAGGGGCCCTAAAGCATAAGAAGAAGTCTGAGATCCAAATGTCTAAAAATGCCCTCCTAAAAGGAATTTGGGCCCCTTTGCGCATCTAGGCTGCAAAAAAGTGTCACACATCTGGTATCACCGTACTCAGGAGAAGTTGGGCAATGTGTTTTGGGGTGTCATTTTACATATACCCATGCTGGTTGAGATAAACATCTTGATCAAATGCCAACTTTGTATAAAAAAATTGGAAAAGTTGTCTTTTGCCAGGATATTTCTCTCACCCAGCATGGGTATATGTAAAATGACACCCCAAAACACATTCCCCAACTTCTCCTGAGTACGGCGATACCAGATGTGTGACACTTTTTTGCAGACAAGGTGGGCAAAGGGGCACATATTCCAAAGTGCACCTTTCGGATTTCGCAGGCCATTTTTTACACATTTTGATTGCAAAGTACTTCTCACACATTTGGGCCCCTAAATTGCCAGGGCAGTATAACTACCCCACAAGTGACCCCATTTTGGAAAGAAGACACCCCAAGGTATTCCGTGAGGGGCATGGCGAGTTCCTAGAATTTTTTATTTTTTGTCGCAAGTTAGTGGAATATAAGACTTTGTAAGGAAAAAAGAGAGAAAAAAAAAATCATCATTTTCCGCTAACTTGTGACAAAAAAAAAAAAATTCTAGGAACTCGCAGTGCCCCTCACGGAATACCTTGGGGTGTCTTCTTTCCAAAATGGGGTCACTTGTGGCGTAGTTATACCCCACATGTGACAAAAAATAAAAAATTCTAGGAACTCGCCATGCCCCTCACGGAATACCTTGGGGTGTCTTCTTTCCAAAATGGGGTCACTTGTGGGGTAGTTATACTGCCCTGGCAATTTAGGGGCCCAAATGTGTGAGAAGTACCTTGCAATCAAAATGTGTAAAAAATGGCCTGCAAAATCTGAAAGGTGCACTTTGGAATATGTGCCCCTTTGCCCACCTTGGCAGCAAAAAAGTGTGACACATCTGGTATCGCCGTACTCAGGAGAAGTTGGGGAATGTGTTTTGGGGTGTCATTTTACATATAACCATGCTGGATGAGAGAAATATCTTGGCAAAAGACAACTTTTCCCATTTTTTTATACAAAGTTGGCATTTGACCAAGATATTTTTCTCACCCAGCATGGGTATATGTAAAATGACACCCCAAAACACATTGCCCAACTTCTCCTGAGTACGGCGATACCAGATGTGTCACGCTTTTTTGCTGCCAAGGTGGGCAAAGGGGCACATATTCCAAAGTGCACCAAACATTTTTTTTTTATCAAAGACATGTAGAACAATAAATTTGGCGAAAAATTTATATATGGATGTGGTTTTTTTTGCAAAATTTTACAGCTGAAAGTGAAAAATGTCATTTTTTTGCAAAAAAAATCGTTACATTTTGATTAATAACAAAAAAAGTAAAAATGCCAGCAGCAATGAAATACCACCAAATGAAAGCTCTATTAGTGAGAAGAAAAGGAGGTAAAATTCATTTGTATGGTAAGTTGCATGACCGAGCGATAAACGGTGAAAGTAGTGTAGTGCCGCGAAGTGTAAAAAGTGCTCTGGTCATGAAGGGGGTTTCACCTAGCGGGGCTGAAGTGGTTAAAAAACGCTTCGGGCAATGATGAGGATGTGGCACAGGAGGAAGAGGGATAATTTCCATGGTTATCAGGCCAGCCATTCACAAGTGGCTCGGAGGGTGGGTTCCTGCACCAACAGTGGCCAGGTACATAAAATGTCCAGCCAGGACACATTTCTAGAAGATGAGGAGGATGATGATGATGATGATGATGATGAGGAGGAACCGTGTTTACAGCAGGGTGGCATCCAAAGCAGCTCATGGGCATCACTGGAGTGGGGCATGGGGGATATAGAGGGCACAGAAGATACACCTGCCACAGAGGACAGCTTGTCTTTGCCTCTGGGCAGCCTGGCAAACATGAGTGACTACATGCTGCAGTGCCTGCACAATGACCACAGAGTTGCCCACATTCTAACCAGTGCCGATTACTGGGTGGCCACCCTGCTGGATCCCCACTACAAGGATAATGTGCCGTCCTTAATTCCGTCACTGGAGCGTGATGGTAAGATGCGCGAGTACAAGCACTTGCTGGTAGACGCTCTGCTGGTGGCATTACCACCTGACAGCGGGGGCACAGTGTAAGCACAAGGCGAAGGCAGAGGAGGAGGAAGAAGTCATCAACGCAGCTGGGGCACCGCGAGCACCTCAGAATGGAGGGTTAGCATGGCCAAAATGTGGAAAAGCTTTGTCAGCATACTATAACAACCAGCACCACCAGCTGATACGGAACGTCTTAGCAGGAGGCAGCATTTCAGCAACATGGTGGAACAGTATGTGTGCACACGCCTACACATACTGACTGATGGGTCTGCCCCATTCAACTTCTGGGTCTCCAAATTGGCCACATGGCCTGAGCTTGCCCTTTACATCTTGGAGGTGCTTGCCTGTCATGTGGCCAGTGTATTGCCCAAACGTGTGTTTAGCATGGCAGGGGGGGGGAGGTGATCACAGACAAGGGCAGCTGCCTGTCCACAGCCAACGTGGACAAGCACACATTCATTAAAATTAGCCAGGCATGAATCCCACAGGACTTGTCTATACCTTGTCCTGAATAGACAAGTATACCGGCCGCACCCAGCCATTGTTATACTCCAGCACACTTTCTCTTTGCGTTCTCTTTTCCATCTCCCACCTTCCCAACCTTAAAAAAAAAATATGAAAAGAAACTAACAAAAAAAAGCAAAAACAGTCCTGGCTATCTCCTCCTCCTCCTCCTCCACCACCACCGCTTCCACCAACACCGCCTCCTCAACCCCCTACTCCACTTTGACCTCCGCCTCCTAGTTCAAGATTATAATTTTTTTTACATTCCAGGTTATTTTAAGTCATTTCCCTATCCACATTTGTTTGCAGGGCAATTGTCCCGCTCTTACTCCCATTTTGCAGCCCTCTAGCCCTTACTATTTTACAGCCATTTTAGTGCACCAACGTTCAGGTCTATGGAGGTCAGGTTCAGGTCAAGTTTGGGTCCCAAACCCTAACTTTGACCCAAAGTAAAGTTTAGCCGAACCTGGTGAACCCAGACATCCCTAATTATGAAGTGTAGATCCATTACATAATCTGTAGTGAAAGTAATCTACTCACCAGTAACTGTGTCAGTAATTTGTGTCATGTGACCAGCATTGCGATTTCTACATAACATACCACTGTCCTCATCACAGAATTCAACTATCCTGAGGACAGTCATACACTTGAGCACAGCTAGGTAAATACTGTAAGTACCTATGCACTATTTAATGCTAAGTGAATTTATGTTATGCACTTACTGTATATAGTGTAACTATATTCCACAGCGCTTTACAGGCACACTGCCTATCAGTATGTCTTTGGAGTGTGGGAGAAAACCCACACAAATACAGGGAGAACATCCAACCTCCTTGCAGATGTTGTCATTGGTCAGATTTGAACCTAGGACCCCAGCGCTGCAAGCCACCATGCTGCCCTCTCCAAATCATATGATGCTGTGCCTTGGATAATGTTTGTATGTGGGTAAGTAACTGGCTCAGTAATAGAAAACAGAGGGTGGTTAACAATAGTACACACTCAGCTTGGGTCACTGTCACTAGTGGAGTACCACAGTGGTCAGTATTGGGCCCTATTCTCTTCAATATATTTATTAATGATTTTGCAGAAGGCTTGCAAAGTAAAATATTAATTTCTGCAGCTGACACTAAACTGTGCAAAATAAATTAACACGGAAGAGGACAGTATACTGCTACAGATGGATCTGGATAGATTGGAGGCTTGCAAGTGGCAGATAAGGTTTAACACTGACAAATGCAAGATTATACACATGGGAAAGAACAATGCAAGTCACCCATACATACTTAGGTGCAACAATGTTAAAAGTGCATTACATTATATGCTATGCTATGTCAGTATTAACTTCCTTCTAGAATTATATTCATCTGTCTTCTTTGACTTTGAGATAGTCTGCAGACTATCTAGTCATGATTATGGTAAGCACAACAATTCTGGGTGTGCAGCTAAAGAGTGAACAAACATACAACATAGATAAGCATGGCGGAAGTAAAAGATATAAGTGGAATGATCTTGTTGGACACATACTGTGTGTGTCTCAAGTTATTCTCGGTGCTCTTAACTGTCTACTAATTTGGATTTCACATGATCATTGGAACCTGATTAAGGTTCAATAACAATACTAAATGGTAAAACACTGGGTAACACTGACATGGAAAAGGACTTTAGTGAACAGCAAACTAAGCTGTAGAAACCAGTGTCAGGCAGCTGCTGCCAAGGCCAATAAGATAATGGGTTGTATTATAAGGGGCATAGATGCCCTTGATGAGAACATAGTCATGCCACTTTACAAATCGCTAGTCAGACCACACATGGAGTACTGTGTACAGTTGTGGCCAAAAGTCACCACGGTGATGGACCATGTGATTGGACCATGTGATTGGACCATGTGATGTGATGTCACCACAGGTCCTTTGGCCGGCAGCTCATGATTAAAGCAGTAAGAAGAGACTGGCAGCTAAGCGATCAAGAGGAGAAGGTGAGTTAATAATTTTATTTATTTTTTTAATCCTCAATTGACCACCTACTAAGCATTCTGTATCAAAGAATGCTATTATTTTCCCTTAACCATGTTATAAGGGAAAATAATACAGTGAATAAACTGTCATCTTAGCAACTATGCTATGGGGCCTGCTTTGCGTGATAAACAAACAATATAGAGCATTCTGCGATTTTCACGCAACGTATAAGTGATGCGTGAAAATCACAGCTCATGTGCACAGCCCCATAGAAATGAATGGGTCCAGATTCAGTGTGGGTGCAATGCGTTCACATCCCGCATTGCACCCGTGCGCAAATCTCGCCCGTGTGAACTCAGCCTTAGATTTCTGAAGAGGTCCTTGATCCAGGGAGTTATTCTGATTGCCTAATTGGAGTCAGGAATCATTTTTCCTCCCCTAAATGAAGGAAAATTGGCTTCTACCTCACAGGGATTTTTTTTTTTTGCCTTTCTCTGAATCATCTTGCAGGATAACAGGCCGAACTGGATGGACAGATGTCTTTTTTCAGCCTTACAAACTGTGTTGCAATGTTAAGCCTCATTCACACGTCAGTGTTTCACGGACGTGTGTTGTACGTGTTCTCCATGGACAGCACACATCCCCATTAATTTTAATGTGTGTATTCAGACATCATTGTTTTAGCACGGTCCGTGGGTCAGTGTTTTTGGGCACGGATGCTTGCACGGATGTTTTTGGGCACGGTGTTCACGCATCCATCATGTCCATTATAGTCTATGGGTCCGTGAAAACCACGGATGCAACCCAGATGCCATCCGTATTGCATCCATGTTTCACGGATCATTAAGAAGAGATGCTTTGAATTTTTTTTTCAGCTGTTCAGTGAAACATAGGTGAAACGCAGATAGCAAAAAACAGACACAAGGACCCAACAAGGATCCTTCACAGATAGCTTCACAGATGCATCACTGACCACCTGCTCAAGAAATTGAGCATGTACATGGACGTGTGAATGAGGCTTTACCATATCATTCAGATCATTAGGTATCCAGCTGGCATCCATGAGAAGGGATCAAGTGCCCCCTTGGGCATCGGATCACCCAAAAATTTCCCTCTAGGGTCTATAGCCAATCCGTCTCTGGAGAAGTAACAGACTTCCTGTCCTGTGAGTTGGAGATCAGAGAATTGGTGACATGACACAGCTAGGAATCAGTCACTGGTAAGAAGATTACATTCACTTCAGATTACATCATGTTCCTTTCTAACAGGTCAGACAATAAATATTTTTGGGATTACTACTTTAAATGCTGACTTGGCATTGAAAGAGTTTAAATTTGCAAAGTTCTAAAAAAAAAAATATATTAATAACAGAGGAATAATATGGCAAGATTTTTTTTTTTTTTTTTTTATTCAGAACACTGGGGGAGGGGATGTGTCCGAGTTTTAACACATGATTCTAGGTTCATGTATGCCAATTAATAGGATAGTCTAAATATGTGTACATTTCTTTCTAATATATCAATTTTACAATATCTATTGACATTAGCTCAGGTCTATAAAGCGTGCCAATAAATTTGGAGTTGACTGTATGTCTAATTTTGACAACTGTGATTTATGTTACCTTGGTCATGGCTGGAGAACCAGTGTAGCTCTGAGCGTAATTTGATTAATCTAGATTCAATAGCAAACATGACATTGTTGCACTGTAAAAGGATCATTTTTACACATACTTAGACATTATAATATTAATCATAATATTATCTAAGTAATCCAAGCTCAATTATGCAATATTGGATATTACTATAGTGTTATATGTATGTACTGTACACACATACAGACAGTACAGTACAAACATATGAACACTCCTCAGTCCTCAACATTGAACTTGCAACACCAAAAAGAAAAAGTCATAATATTATGGATATCACAGGATTGAAACAAAATAATGAAAATATCTCAATTTATTCATTATTAAGTTTGAGCACCTTGCACAGAAATACACACAAGTGCATGCATTGGCATCATATCAAAGATCAGTGCCACCAGTCAGTTGGTTCCTTGGGGAAAGGGATACCCCAGATGCTGTAACTAGGGATGAGCGAACTGTATAGTTCGGGTTCGTACCGAATTTTGGGGTGTCCGTGACACGGACCCGAACCCGAACATTTTCGTAAAAGTCTGGGTTCGGGTTCGGTGTTCGGCGCTTTCTTGGCGCTTTTTGAAAGGCTGCAAAGCAGCCAATCAACAAGCGTCATACTACTTGCCCCAAGAGGCCGTCACAGCCATGCCTACTATTGTTATGGCTGTGATTGGCCAGTGCAGCATGTGACCCAGCCTCTATTTAAGCTGGAGTCACGTAGCGCCGCACGTCACTCTGCTCTGATCAGTGTAGGGAGAGGTTGCAGCTGCGACGTTAGGGCGAGATTAGGCTGATTAACTCCTCCAAAAGACTTCATTCAGAGATCGATCTGCAGCTGTGGATCATTGAACTGCTGCTATTCAATTGCTCACTGTTTTTAGGCTGCCCAGAGCATTTTTCATTCACTTTTTTCTGGGGTGATCGGTGGCCATTTTGTGTCTTGTGGTGCGCCAGCACAAGCTGTCACCAAGTGCATTTAACCCTCAATAGTGTGGTTGTTTTTTGGCTATATCCTACATCGGTCAAGCTGTCACACCAAGTGCATTTAACCATCAATAGTGTGGTTAATTTTTGGCCATATACTACATCAGGGGCAAGCTGAGCCTGTCACCAAGTGAATTAAACCCTCAATAGTGTGGTGGTTTTTTGGCTATATCCTACATCAGGGTCAAGCTGTCATACCAAGTGCATTTAACCATCAATAGTCTGGTTATTTTTTGGCCATATACTACATCAGGGGCAAGCTGTCACCAAGTGCATTTAACCCTCAATAGTGTGGTTGTTTTTTGGCTATATCCTACATCGGTCAAGCTGTCACACCAAGTGCATTTAACCATCAATAGTGTGGTTATTTTTTGGCCATATACCACATCAGGGGCAAGCTGAGCCTGGCACCAAGTGCATTTAACCCTCAATAGTGTGGTTGTTTTTTGGCTATATCCTACATCAGGGTCAAGCTGTCACACCAAGTGCATTTAACCATCAATAGTGTGGTTATTTTTTGGCCATATCCCAGTCTAATTCTGTCTGTAAACGTATACCTGTCACCCAGCGCCTAAATAATAGGCCTCAAATTTATAATCAGCTAAATCTGTGGTTATTGCTGTGGCTGGGCAAGTTATTTAGTGTCCGTCATAGCACAGTTTTTGTTCTGGGTTGAAATACAATTCCCAATTTAGCAATTCTCTAAATTAGTGGTTTCTGTTGTATCAGGCCTACTTTAAATCTATCCCTAAAAGGGTATATTAGATTCAAGGTGCTGATAGGGTCATTCTCAATAACTTCACACACACGCTACTGTGCATATCCCAGTCTAATTCTGTCCGTAAACGTATACCTGTCACCCAGCGCCTAAATAATAGCCCTCAAATTTATAGTCAGCTAAATCTGTGGTCATTGCTGTAGCTGGGCAAGTTATTTAGTGTCCGTCAAAGCACAGTTTTTGTTCTGGGTTGAAATATAATTCCCAATTTAGCAATTCTCTAAATTAGTGGTTTCTGCTGTATCAGGCCTACTTTAAATCTATCCCTAAAAGGGTATATTAGATTCAAGGTGCTGATAGGGTCATTCTCAATAACTTCACACACACGCTACTGTGCATATCCCAGTCTAATTCTGTCCGTAAACGTATACCTGTCACCCAGCGCCTAAATAATAGGCCTCAAATTTATAGTTAGCTAAATCAGTGGTTTTTGCTGTAGCTGGTCAAGTTAGTTAGTGTCCGTCAAAGCACAGTTTTTGTTCTGGGTTGAAATACAATTCCCAATTTAGCAATTTCCTAATTTAATGGTTTCTGCTGTATCAGACCTACTTTAAATCTATTCCTAAAAGGGTATATAAGATTCATGGTGCAGATAGGGTTATTCTCAATAACTTCACACACACGCTATTGCGCAATTCCAAGTCTAATTCTGTCCGTAAACGTATACCTGTCATCCAGCGCCTAAATACTAGGCCTCAAATTTATATTCAGCTAAATCTGTCGTTACTGATGTGCCTTTATTAGTGTAATACGGTACCTAAATAGCCAGATAGTGTTAGGTGTCTGTAAAAAAAGGCCTGAATTTGAATTCAATACATTGGGCCAAATAATTTTTTTCTTATTGTGGTGAACGGTAACAATGAGGAAAACTGGTGGACACAGACAGCTTCAAACAGGTCATGTCGCTTGATGTCCCACAGTATGTTGTTCCCAGCCGGCACTACTTATCCAAGAGAGCCGTGCCTTCCCTGCACAACCAAGTATCCGATAAAATCAAGTGTGCACTGCGCAACGCCATCTGTGGCAAGGTCCACCTGACCACAGATACGTGGACCAGTAAGCACGGCCAGGGACGCTATATCTCCCTAACTGCACACTGGGTAAATGTAGTGGCGGCTGGGCCCCAGGCGGAGAGCTGTTTGGCGCACGTCCTTCCGCCGCCAAGGATCGCAGGGCAACATTCTTTGCCTCCTGTTGCCACCTCCTCCTACTCAGCTTCCTCCTCCTCTTCTTCCACCTGCTCATCCAGTCAGCCACACACCTTCACCACCAACTTCAGCACAGCCCGGGGTAAACGTCAGCAGGCCATTCTGAAACTCATATGTTTGGGGGACAGGCCCCACACCGCACAGGAGTTGTGGCAGGGTATAGAACAACAGACCGACGAGTGGTTGCTGCCAGTGAGCCTCAAGCCCGGCCTGGTGGTGTGCGATAATGGGCGAAATCTCGTTGCAGCTCTGGGACTAGCCGGTTTGACGCACATCCCTTGCTTGGCGCATGTGCTGAATTTGGTGGTGCAGAAGTTCATTCACAACTACCCCGACATGTCAGAGCTGCTGCATAAAGTGCGGGCCGTCTGTTCGCGCTTCCGGCGTTCACATCCTGCCGCTGCTCGCCTGTCTGCGCTACAGCATAACTTCGGCCTTCCCGCTCACCGCCTCATATGCGACGTGCCTACCAGGTGGAACTCCACCTTGCACATGCTGGACAGACTGTGCGAGCAGCAGCAGGCCATAGTGGAGTTTCAGCTGCAGCACGCACGGGTCAGTCGCACTGCGGAACAGCACCACTTCACCACCAACGACTGGGCCTCCATGCGAGACCTGTGTGCCCTGTTGCGCTGTTTCGAGTACCAACATGGTCAGTGGCGATGACGCCGTTATCAGCATTACAATACCACTTCTATGTCTCCTTGAGAAAACACTTAGGGCGATGATGGAAGAGGAGGTGGCCCTGGAGGAGGAGGAGGAGGAGAAAGAGGGGTCATTTTTAGCACTTTCAGGCCAGTGAATCAGAGGGAGGTTTTTTGCAACAGCAGAGGCCAGGTACAAATGTGGCCAGCCAGGGCCCACTACTGGAGGACGAGGAGGACGAGGATGAGGAGGAGGTGGAGGATGATGAGGATGAAGCATGGTCACAGCGGGGTGGCACCCAACGCAGCTCGGGCCCATCACTGGTGCGTGGCTGGGGGGAAACGCAGGACGATGACGATACGCGTCCCACAGAGGACAGCTTGTCCTTACCTCTGGGCAGCCTGGCACACATGAGCGTGCGGACTACTGGGTTGCCACCCTGCTGGATCCACAGTACAAAGACAATGTGCCCACCTTACTTCCTGCACTGGAGCGTGATAGGAAGATGCGCGAGTACAAGCTCACGTTGGTAGACGCGCTACTGAGAGCATTCCCAAATGTCACAGGGGAACAAGTGGAAGCCCAAGGCAGAGGAGGAGCAAGAGGTCGCCAAGGCAGCTGTGTCACGGCCAGCTCCTCCGAGGGCAGGGTTAGCATGGCAGAGATGTGGAAAAGATTTGTCAACACGCAACAGCTAACTGCACCACCACCTGATACGCAACGTGTTAGCAGGAGGCAACATTTCACTAACATGGTGGAACAGTACGTGTGCACACCCCTCCACGTACTGACTGATGGTTCGGCCCTATTCAACTTCTGGGTCTCTAAATTGTCCACGTGGCCAGAGCTAGCCTTTTATGCCTTGGAGGTGCTGGCCTGCCCGGCGGCCAGCGTTTTGTCTGAAAGTGTATTCAGCACGGCAGGGGGCGTCATTACAGACAAACGCAGCCGCCTGTCTACAGCCAATGTGGACAAGCTGACGTTCATAAAAATGAACCAGGCATGGATCCCACAGGACCTGTCCATCCCTTGTGCAGATTAGACATTAACTACCTCCCCTTAACCATATATTATTGTACTCCAGGGCACTTCCTCATTCAATCCTATTTTTATTTTCATTTTACCATTATATTGTGGGGCAACCCAAAGTTGAATGAACCTCTCCTCTGTCTGGGTGCCGGGGCCTAAATGTCTGACAATGGACTGTTCCAGTGTTGGGTGATGTGAAGCCTGGTTCTCTGCTATGACATGAAGACTGATTCTCTGCTGACATGAAGCCAGATTCTCTGTTACGGGACTTCTCTCCTCTGCCTGGGTGCCTGGGCCTAAATATCTGACAATGGACTGTACCAGTGTTGGGTGACGTGAAGCATGATTCTCTGCTATGATATGAAGACTGATTCTCTGCTGACATGAAGCCAGATTCTCTGTTACGGGACCTCTCTGCTCTGCCTGTGTGCCTGGGCCTAAATATCTGACAATGGACTGTACCAGTGCTGGGTGACGTGAAGCATGATTCTCTGCTATGATATGAAGACTGATTCTCTGCTGAGATGAAGCCAGATTCTCTGTTACGGGACCTCTCTCCTCTGCCTGGATGCCGGGGCCTAAATTTATGACAATGAACTGTTACATTGGTGGGTGACGTAAAGCATGATTCTCTGCTATGACATGAACACTGATTCTCTGCTGACATGAAGCCAGATTCTCTATTACGGGACCTCTCTCCTCTGCCTGGGTGCCAGGGCCTAAATTTATGACAATGGACTGTTACAGTGGTGGGTGACGTGAAGCATGATTCTCTGCTATGACATGCAGACTGATTCTCTGCTGACATGAAGCCAGATTCTCTGTTACGGGACCTCTCTCCTCTGCCCGGGTGCCGGGGCCTAAATTTATGACAATGGACTGTTACAGTGGTGGCTACCTGGGTGCCGGGGCCTAAATATATGACAATGGACTGTTACAGTGGTGGGTGACGTGAAGCCTGATTCTCTGCTATGACATGCAGACTGATTCTCTGCTGACATGAAGCCAGATTCCCTGTTACGGGACCTCTCTCCTCTGCCTGGGTGGCGGGGCCTAAATTTATGACAATGGACTGTTACAGTGGTGGGTGACGTGAAGCATGATTCTCTGCTATGACATGCAGACTGATTCTCTGCTGACATGAAGCCAGATTCTCTGTTACGGGACCTCTCTCCTCTGCCTGGGTGCCTGGGCCTAAATATATGACAATGGACTGTTACAGTGGTGGGTGACGTGAAGCATGATTCTCTACTATGACATGCAGACTGATTCTCTGCTGACATGAAGCCAGATTCTCTGTTACGGGACCTCTCTCCTCTGCCTGGGTGCCGGGGCCTAAATTATGACAATGGACTGTTACAGTGGTGGGTGACGTGAAGCATGATTCTCTGCTATGACATGCAGACTGATTCTCTGCTGACATGAAGCCAGATTCTCTGTTACGGGACCTCTCTCCTCTGCCCGGGTGCCGGGGCCTAAATTTATGACAATGGACTGTTACAGTGGTGGCTACCTGGGTGCCGGGGCCTAAATATATGACAATGGACTGTTACAGTGGTGGGTGACGTGAAGCCTGATTCTCTGCTATGACATGCAGACTGATTCTCTGCTGACATGAAGCCAGATTCCCTGTTACGGGACCTCTCTCCTCTGCCTGGGTGGCGGGGCCTAAATTTATGACAATGGACTGTTACAGTGGTGGGTGACGTGAAGCATGATTCTCTGCTATGACATGCAGACTGATTCTCTGCTGACATGAAGCCAGATTCTCTGTTACGGGACCTCTCTCCTCTGCCTGGGTGCCTGGGCCTAAATATATGACAATGGACTGTTACAGTGGTGGGTGACGTAAAGCATGATTCTCTACTATGACATGCAGACTGATTCTCTGCTGACATGAAGCCAGATTCTCTGTTACGGGACCTCTCTCCTCTGCCTGGGTGCCGGGGCCTAAATTTATGACAATGGACTGTTACAGTGGTGGGTGACGTGAAGCATGATTCTCTGCTATGACATGCAGACTGATTCTCTGCTGACATGAAGCCAGATTCTCTGTTACGGGACCTCTCTCCTCTGCCTGGGTGCCGGGGCCTAAATTTATGACAATGGACTGTTACAGTGGTGGGTGATGTGAAGCATGATTCTCTGCTATGACATGCAGACTGATTCTCTGCTGACATGAAGCCAGATTCTCTGTTACGGGACCTCTCTCCTCTGCCTGGGTGCCTGGGCCTAAATATCTGGCAATGGACTGTTCCAGTGTAGGGTGACGTGAAGCATGATTCTCTGCTATGATATGAAGACTGATTCTCTGCTGACATGAAGCCAGATTCTCTGTTACGGGACCTCTCTCCTCTGCCTGGGTGCCGGAGCCGAAAATATATGACAATAGACTGTTACAGTGGTGGGTGACATGAAGCCAGATTCTCTGCTATGGGACCTCTCTCCAATTGATATTGGTTAATTATTATTTATTTTATTTTTATTTTTATTAATTTCCCTATCCACATTTGTTTGCAGGGGATTTACCTACATGTTGCTGCCTTTTGCAGCCCTCTAGCCCTTTCCTGGGCTGTTTTACAGCCTTTTTAGTGCCGAAAAGTTCAGGTCCCCATTGACTTCAATAGGGTTCGGGTACAGGACGAAGTTTGGGTCGGGTTCGGCATCCGAACATTTCCAGGAAGTTCGGCCGAACTTCTCGAACCCGAACATCCAGGTTTTCGCTCAACTCTAGCTGTAACCCATTGACCCATTGCAACTCCAACATGAGCATGTCTACTAGCATGCGCTTGTACTCACACATCTTCGGATTACGATTCAGTGATGGAGGTAAGGACGGCACTTTGTCCTTGTAACGGGAATTCAGCAGGGTGGCCACCCAGTAATCAGTACTGGTAAGAATGAAGGCAACTCACTGGTCGTTGTGCAGACACTGCAAAATGCAGTCGCTCATGTGTGCCAGCCTGCCCAGAAGCAATGACAAGCTTTCCTCGGTTGGAGGTGTACTGTCTGTGTCCTCTATATCCCTCCAGCCATGGCTCCAGTAATGTCTGTGAGTTGTTTGGGTGCCACCCTGCTGTGAAAGTGGATCCTCCTCCTTCCCATCATCATCCTCATCATCCTCCAAAACTGTGCCCTGGCTGGACGGTTGTATACCTGGCTGCTGTCAAAGCAGGAACCCACCCTTCAAGCCACCTGTGGAGTCTGCCCTGATAACCATGGGAATGATCCCTGTTCCTCCTCCTTTTCCTTCTGTGCCACATCTTCATTCATCACCCGAAGTGTTTTTTAAAGGAGACATAAAAGTGGGATAGTAACGCTTAGGATGGCAACATCGGCCCTGGCCATGTTGGTGGAGTACTCAAAACAGCATAACGCGGCTCACCTGTCCCGAATGGAGGCCCGCTCTGTAGAGCAACTCACTTGTGTGTGTTGCAGCTGACACTCCACTATTGTCTGCTGCTGCTTGCACAGTCTCTCCAGCATGTGCAAGGTGTAGTTCTACCTTTTGGGTGCATCCCATATGAGGTAGTGAGCAAGAAGGCAAATCTTACACTGTAGCACAAATAGGTGAGCAGCAGCAGGGTGAGGGGGCCTGAAAGCGTGCGCAGACACTCAGCACTCTCTTCAACAGCTCTGACATATCGGGGTAATTTTTCAGAAACCACCAAATTCAGCACATGCACCAGGTAAGAGATATGCATGAAACCAGCTAGACCCACAGCTGCTATGAGATTTTGCTAATTGTTGCACACCACCAGGCCGGTCTTGAGGTTCAGCGGCACCAACCACTCATCGGTCTGTTCTTCCATGCTTGTCCACAGTTTTTCCCCCAAACATATGAATTTCAGAAAAGCCTGCTGTAATTTTTTTTCCCCCCCTGGCTGTGCTGAAGTTGGTGTTGCAGGTGTTGCATTGATATATGAGGAGGCAGTAGAGAAGGAACAGGAGGAGGAAGTGGAGTAGGAGGAGGAGGCACCTAGAAACATTCAGCAATCCTCGGTGGCGGTAGGACATGCTCCAAAACAATTTCCACCTCAGGCCCAGCTGCTGTGATTACTAGTCCACGTATCGGTGGTTATGTGGCCCTTGCCAATGATGGTGTTGCGCAGTGCACACTATATTTTTTCCACCTAGAAAAGTTTTTAAAGCTGTTTGTCACCACCAGACGGAATGGCAGCATTTTAAAGGCCAGACATTTGGAAATGCTGGCATTCAAGGTCAGGGCTCGCGGTTGGGTAGGCGGGTACTTCCCCTTTCTCTCCAGTGTTTGGGGGATGGACAGCTGAATACTTCCATAGGACAGTTTGGAGACACTGGTGGTGGTGGTATTATTGTCACATCCCCACTTTGAGGGGTGCCAGGTGGCCCTGTAGCTGCAGAGGAGGAGGAAGAGGCAGATACTGCAGCAGTAGAGGGAGCAGGAGGAGCCTCAGATCTTTTGTGTTTTTTCAGGAGCCTACTCCACTGCAGCTCGTGCTTTGAAGTTAGATACCTGGTCATCCTGGTGGAGTTCAGGTTTCGAAAAAATTCATACCTCGCTTCAGGCTCTGACTGCACAGCATCAGCTCCTTTCTCTTCTTTTATATATACAGAGCTAAAAAAAAAACATTTAGTAACTCTGTCTTTACCTTATCTTCTTCAGTGAATATTCCCCTCTTTAACGTTATTTAGCGGACTTTTTCTTTTTTTTTTTTTAGCATTTATACATTTAAAGTATTTTTGGGGATTTGTTTTGCTCTCTTTTGCTATCTGCCATTTTGTATTTTTTCAGATTTTGCCTCCTTTTTACAGATTTTATTAATTAAAGTGTATCCTCAGTATTATTATGTGACAGTAGAAGCTCCCAGCCTATGCCCTGCATTTGCTTCTTATACAGTATTTCAGGTGAAATATAATGATATTGTGGTCAATATTACCTAGTGTTTCTCGAACAGTAACATTACCAACAAGCTATGCATCATTAGAAATTGCCAGATCCAACAGAGCATTGCCCCTAGTGGGATCTTCTACAAACTGGCCCATAAAGTGGTCCTGCAGCAAATTGAGGAATCTTCTCAACTTTGCATTTGAAGCAGAACCATGACCCCAGTCAATGTCTGGGAAGGTAAAATCTCCCATTATGACCACTGTACCAGCCTGTGCAGCCTGCTCTATTTGGTTATACAGTTGAACTTCTATCTCCTCTGTGATGTTAGGTGGTCTATAGATTACTACCAAGTATACTTTTTTCAGTGTTCCTACCCCTTTGTAATTCCACCTATAAGGTTTCAGCATCCTCCCCAACCTCACCTACAATTGCCTATTTTGCACTCACCTTGATAGCACTGCTCACATACAGGCACACACCCCCACCTTTTCTATTGACCCTGTCTTTCTAAAATAGTGTAAAATCCTGAATATTAACAACCCAGTCATACGAAGAGTCCAACCATGTCTCAGCCACACCAACTACATCTATGTGTTCTTCTAGTACCATAGCCTCCAGCTCCCCCATTTTTCTAGCTAGACTTCTGGCATTTGTGAAAATATATTTTTAATTACTATTACCTGTAAAGTTAATATCTGGGATTTTTTGGGTACCTTGGTTTTTGTTTGTATGTAACAAAGCCATGTTGCCATAAGGGAAAAGTATCATTGGTTGTTGGAATGAACCACAATCTACCAGCTCGACCCTAATCATCGTAGTTAATATGTTTTCTAAGTCAGTGTTTAGTGGGTCTAAAACACAGATGAGATGCAAATAATTCTATTTTATTACATTTTATCTCTGTTTTTTATGGATGCTCAAAATACAGGCCATTTTATTTTATCAGAAGAACATCAAAATAAACAGTGATGTTAACACAGCCTTAGTGCCACTGCTGCTGCCACCCTTGCCACTCTGTCATGGAGCCACTTTAGTCATGTTTAGTGTCACTGCTACTGCTGCTGCTATCGTTCCAACTCTCTAATCAGGACACTATTGTCATGGATGCTGCCGCTGCTGCTGCCACCACGGTCCCCGTTCTGTCATGGGGCCACTACTTGAATCTTGGGTCACTGCATGGTTGTAAGTCCACAGCGATAAATTATGCCCTCTGGTGATAAATTAGACCTGGTGCTTTTATTGATATGTAATACTGACACACTATAATTCTACAACTAACAGAAGGGATTAACTGTGAATCTTGGTGCCCTTCACTGTTATGTAGACAGTGATTAATTACAGCTGCCTGTAATACTGATGGCACAGTGCCTACTGTGGGGTTTTGCTCTGGCAGTTAGGATAGGCGGGTGCAGCACAGAGGTAAAGTACAAGTTTTTGATTCAAAACATCAGTGTTTATTCACCTGTGAAAGCAAAACAAAAACACAAGTTGCTGCTTGGTTATCATTCACACACATGAAATGTTCATATGCAAAACAGTCACCTTTTCTCCTGGGTGTTACTTCACACCCTGTTGGAAGTTCTGCTTTGTCAAGTCCACAGGCAGGCGTTAGGTGGCAGGGTTTCTGTCCGTCCTCCTGAACAAGGCCAATCTCCTGGGCTCACCCCTGATTTAGGGGTACCAGTTACTCTCACAACCGACCATAGGGCCGAGAAAGCCGTAAAGTCTTTCCCTATTATGAGTTCGTAGTGCAGTTTTGTGGTGACTGCCATTTTGAGAGTTCACCTGCCGGCTACCGTAATTAGAATCACCAGTGCTGTGATGAGCTTCCACCAGGGCCTTCACAACAGCCTCCATTTTGTCGTGGGGTATAGGTTGTAATACCGCTGGTTTGATGTACGGCATACATCCACGCCCAAAAATGCAAACCAAAAAAATATATTGGCGTTCACGCCAGCCTCACTGAGCTAGCACGCATCCTCCACCAAATGTGGAGTTTCGCTCTGGTAGTTAGGATTAGCGGATGCAGCACAGAGGCAAAGCATCAGTGTTTATTCACACGTGAAAGCAAAACAAAAACACAAGTTGCTGCTTTTGTTATTATTCACACACATGAAAAGTTCATATACAAAACAGTCACCTTTTCTCCTGGGTGTTACTTCACACCCTGTTGAAAGTTCTGCTTTGTCAAGTCCACAGGCAGGTGTTAAGCGGCCTGTTCGCCCTCACAGGCATCTGAGCCCTCCAGCCCAGCTCAAGCCGTGAATCCCAACACAGCCCTCAGATCACAGCACACAGACCTCCTGAGCTCCACTGTCAGACGGAAGTAATCCTCCCCACCTAGCAGTGGGCAGTGGCTGGTTTTTATGTCTGGCAAAACAAGGCCTGGAAAATGAGGAGTAGTCACCCACCCAGCACTTTGACTACTTAAGAGCTATTACAGCCATACTAAGTATCAAGGTGTTGACACATAAAAACCGGATCTTACTCCACCGAGGCAAGAAACATCAATGACACGTACCTATCATCCTTAGACAGTACTCGTTCACCAAGCAACTTGCGTTTTTGTTTTGCCTTCACTTGTGAATAAACACTGATGTTTTGAACCAAGAACTTGCACTTTGCCTCTGTGGTGCACCCACTTATCCTAACTACCAGAGCAAAACCCCACAGTAGGTATCGTGCCAAAATGTGGGCCCCTCCCTGCGATTCTCTCTGTGAACCAAGGTTCACGCCACGGTGGACGCCTGGGGCAGCTCTTACAGGCAGAGCCAGGTCCTTTTGATCCCCCCCAAGATTGTGTCAGCCTGATTCCCACACCAGGCACATATCTGCCTCCTCCATGGACACGTTCCCATGCCCAACAACAGCTGAGCATGGGGTTAATTGTGCAACCCCTAATTCCTATCACATGTGTCAGGTCAAGCATTGCCACGTTGTGTTTTAGCTAATCTGCCTGGGAGAGAGTAACCACACTGGCAAGCAGTTGCTCAAGTACATCAATCAGCAAACATCCTGCTCGTTGTCACCCTGCCGACTCCAACTGAGCAATGTGGTCATCGACAATGGGCCCAAAATTGTGGCCTTCCTGAACCTGGGTGAAATAACACATGCTCCCTGCATGGCACATGTCATCAATCTAGTGGTGCAGTGCTTTCTAATTAAGTACTCTGGCTTGCACAAGATGCTGGCAAAGTTTAGTCGATTGTCCAAATACATCAGCCACTCTAACGTGGCCATGAACGCTCTCCTGGACGGCAGAGACAGAATGGCTTTCACTGTTTAATCTACACCACAACATGCCAACTCAATGAAATTCGACATTGCTGTTGGCAGTGGATCTCCATCAGTTTTATTCAGAAATAACAGCAAAACATATAAATTTTACTTTCAGTAAAAAAAGTTCGAACTTTGGAAAAAAGTTCGAGTTCGGGACCCGAACTTGAACCAAACTTGACCCCAAACCCGAACCCCATTGAAGTCAATGGTGACCTGAACTTTTGAGCACTAAAATGGCTGTAAAAATGTCATGGAAAGGGCTAGAGGGCTGCAAATGGCGTCAAAATGTGGTTAAGAGCATGGCAAGTGCTCTGCAAACAAATGTAGATAGGGAAATGACTTTAAAAAACATAAAATAAAAATAAAGTAAAAATAAAAAATATTAATCTAGATCTAGGTGGACCAGGTCCATATGGAGTAGGAGGTTGAGGAGGCAGTGGATGTGGCGGTGGCGGTGGAAGCGCGGTGGAGGAGGAGGTAGCCTACACTGGTTTTTGGTTTTAAATTTTATTTTTAAAATTAGGTTACACCCCAAAACATTGGGAAGTATAACATGTGATAACCCCCTCCAGTCATGCTAAACACACGCTCAGACGATACACTGGCTACAGAGCAGGCCAGCACCTCCAAGGGGTAAAGGGCAAGCTCAGGTCATGTGCCCAATTTGGAGACCCAGAAATTGCAGGAGCTGACCCCTGTCAGTCAGTTCGTCTAGGCGTGTGCACACTTACTGCCCCACCATGTTGCAAGTCCCCGTGATGTTCACGATCTATAAACTTTTGATGTTCTTTTATGCGCCTACCATGGTGATCATGGGTGGCGGGGAAAAAATGAGTCCCTATATAAGAAAATCTCTCAAAAAATAAAAAATAAACTATAGTTCTTAGAACATGGAGACACTAAAACATAATTTTTTGGGTTTCAAAAATGCTATTATTGTGTTAAGGTAAAAAAATATAAAAAGTATACATATTAGGTATTGTCGCATCCGTAAAAGCCAGATCTATAAAAATATCACATGAATTAACCTCTCGGGTGAACACCGTAAAAGAAAAAAGAAAAAACTGTGTCAAAACAAGCAATTTTTGTCACCTTACATCACAAAAAGAGCAACACCAAGTGATCAAAAAGGCGTATGTCCCACAAAATGGTACCAATAAAACCGTCACCTCATCCCGCAAAAAATAAGCCCCCACATAAGAAATTATCTAAAAAAATAAAAAAAAACAATAGCTCATGGAGACACTAAAACATAATTTTTTTGGTTTAAAAAATGCTATTATTGTGTTAAAGTGAAATAAATAAGAAAAAGTATACATATTAGGTATTGCCATGTCTGTAACCCTCAGATGAACGCTGTAAAAATAAATAAAAACTGTGCTAAAACAACCAACTTTTAGGTCACCTTGCCCCATAAAGTGTTATAATGAATGATCAAAAAAATCATATGTACCCAAAAATAGTACCAATGAAACTGGCACCTTATTCCCTAGTTTCCAAAATGGGATCACTTCTTAAGCGTTTCTACTGTAAGGGTGCATCAGGGGGGATTCAAATAGGACATGGCATCTAAAAACCACGTGGAGTACCTTTTCTTCTGCACCCTGCCGTGTGCCCATACAGGAGTTTATGACCACATGTGGGGTGTTTCTGTAAACCGCAGAATCTGGGTAATAAATATTGAGTTATGTTTGGCTGTTAACGATCGATGTGTTAAAGAAAAAAATGGATTAAAATGGAAAATCTGCCAAAAAAGTGAAATTTAAAAATTTGATCTATATTTTCCTTGAATTCTTGTGGAACGCCTAAAGGGTTAACAAAGTTTGTAAAATCGGTTTTAAGTAACTTGAGGGGTGTAGTTTCTACAATGGGGTCATTTATGGGGGTATCCACTATGTAGGCCCCACAAAGTGACTTCAGACCTGAACTGGTCCTTAAAAAGTGGGTTTTGGCAATTTTCTTAAAAAAATTAAGAATTGTTTCTAAACTTCTAAGCCTTCTAACGTCCTAAAAAAATAAAATCACATTTCTAAAATGATGCCAACATAAAGTAGACATATGGGGGATGTTAAGTAATAAATATTTTATGAGGTATCACTTTCTGTTTTAAAAGCATAAAAATAGAAATTTAGAAAATTGTGAATTTAAAAAAACTTGGGGTAAATTTTGGATTTTTTAATAAATAAAGGTGAAATATATTGACTCAAATTTATGACTATCATGAAGTACAATGCGTCACTAGAAAAAAATCTCTGAATGACTTAGATAAGTAAAGGCGTTCCAAAGTTATTACCACATAAAGTGAGATATGTCCGATTTGCAAAATTGGGCCTGGTCAGGAAGGGGGCAAATGGCCCAGATGGGAAGTGGTTAAAATTAGAGTCGAAATATGGGAGAAATTATTAAAGCACACAAGTGTAACAACTTTTCAAAGTTTAAGCATTGAATGAAAGGATGTGGTGTTCATTAATTACTGAATAATTTATCAAATTTTGTCCCATTATCGCACCCCACCGGGCTGGGTTGGAGGCTGACTGGCACAAACCACTCATTGGTCTGTTGTTCAAGGCCTGTCCGCAGCTCCTGTGCAGCATGGGGTTTGTCCCCCAAACAGATACATTTTTAAACTGCCTGCTGTCGTTTACCCCTGGAAGTTGGTGGTAAAGGTGTTATGCTGACCAGATGAGGAGCTGGTAAAGGATGATGAAGCAGAGTATTAGGAGGAAGCAACAGGTGGCAGACTGAAGCACCCTGCAATCCTCGGTGGTGGAAGGACATACGCCAAACTGCTATCCACCTCAGGCCCAGCCGCCACTGCAATGACCCAGTCTGCTGTTATGGAGATATAACGGCCCTGACTGTGCTTACTGGTCCACGTATCCGTAGTCAGGTGCACCTTGCTACAGATGGTGTTGCGCAGTGCACACCTGATTTTGTCCCCTACTTGGTTGTAAAGGGAAGGGATGGCTCGTATTGAATAGTAGTGGCGGCTGTGCATGACGTACTGTGGGACTGCCATCGCCATAAGGCTTTTGAAACTATCCGTCTCCACCAGACGGAATGACAGCATTTCAAAGGACAGTAATTTAGAAATGCTGGCATTCAGGGCTAGGGATCACGGGTGGGTAGGGGGGTGCTTCCTCTTCTTCTACAGCGTTTGGGATATGGAGAGCTGAACGCTTCCGTAAGACATTGTGGAGATGCTTGGTGACCCAGGTGTTGGTGTTGCTGGCAGATCCTCTGTTTGTGGGGTGCCAGGTGGCACTGTCACTCCAGAGGTGGATGAAGAGGCCACGACTGCAGAAGAAGAGGAAGCAGGAGGAGCCAGAGACCTTTCTTGGTTTTTGAGGTGTCTACTACACTGCAGCTCGTGCTTTGCACTTAAATGCCTGGTCATGCAGGTTGTGCTCAAGTTGAGAACGTTTATGCCTCGCTTCAGGCTCTGATTGCACAGCGTGCTAACCACTTGTGTCTTGTTGTCAGCACATTGTCTGAAAAACTTCACACGCCAGGGAACTCCTTGGAGCTGGCTTTGGTGTGCACGGTCCCTTGCTGTGGTGGTCAGTAGGAGGTGTACTTCTGCTGTGCTGGTGGCTCTGTGCGACCACTGCCTCTTCCTCCGAACTACATAGGTCACTCGCATGACCTTGATTCCATGTAGGGTTGAGGACCTCATCGTCCTCCACATCATCTTCCACCCAGTCTTCACCCCTGACTTCCTTGTCGGTCTGCACACTTTCACACTTTCGAAAGCCCCAGCAGTTGGCACCTGTGTTTCGTCATCATCCGAGAAGTGATGCGATGGTCCTCCCATGTACTCATCTTGAAAAATAAGTGGTTGGGCATCGGTGCACTCAATCTCTTCTACTTCTGGGGCAGGGCTAGGTGGATGGCCCTGGGAAACCCTGCTAACAGAGTCATCAAAAAGCAGAAGAGACTGCTGCATGACTTGGGGCTCAGACTGCTTGGCTGATTTGCAAGGGGGTGAGGTGAAAGACTGATGGACATCGGCTGCAGGTGCCAACTGTGGTCTTTCAGCAGGAGACTGGGTGGGAAACAATTTAAAGGAACTGGATCCACTGTCAGCAACCCAATCTACTATCGCCTGTACTTGTTCAGGCCTCATCATTTGTAGAGCAGCATTAGGCCCGACCAAATACCGCTGCAGGTTTTGTCGCCTACTCGCACCTGAGAAAAGGGTTTCACTTGTGCGTGTAGCTGGCACAGATCGACCACATCCTGGGCCACGTCCCTTATTTGACGCTCTCCTCATATTTTTTGGAATTTAGGATCTTGCACTAAATGGGTGTTTAATTTATAGTAGAAAAGAATGACAGTATGTAAAGGGTGTATCTCACATGACCTGAACCAGACTAGGCCTCAATTAAATATTTCTAAGCACAAAATGCCTGTTTTTCAAATGCCTAATTCAAACCCCTGTATGTATAGGGGGGATCACACACGCCCAGAACCAGTGTAGGCCTGAAGTAAATATATCTTTGCACAAAATGCCTGTATTTTAAATGGCTGTATTTCAAATGCCTAATTCAAACCCCTGTATGTATGAGGGGGATCACACATGCCCTGAACCAGTGTAGGCCTGAAGTAAATATATCTTTGCACAAAATGGCTGTATTTTAAATGGCTGTTTTTCAAATGCCTGATTCAAACCCCTGTATGTTGAGGGGGTATCTCACATGGTCTGAACCAGTTTAGGCCTGCAGTAAATATATCTTTGCACAAAATGGCTGTATTTCAAATGCCTAATTCAAACCCCTGTATGTATAGGGAGATCACACACCCCCTGAACCAGTGTAGGCCTGAAGTAAATATATCTTTCCACAAAATGGCTATATTTCAAATGCCCAATTCAAACACCTGTATGTACAGTTGTGGCCAAAAGTTTTGAGAATGACACAAATATTAGTTTTCACAAAGTTTGCTGCTAAACTGCTTTTAGATTTTTGTTTCAGTTGTTTCTGTGATATAGTGAAATATAATTACACGCACTTCATACGTTTCAAAGGCTTTAATCGACAATTACATGACATTTATGCAAAGAGTCAGTATTTGCAGTGTTGGCCCTTCTTTTTCAGGACCTCTGCAATTCGACTGGGCATGCTCTCAATCAACTTCTGGGCCAATTACTGACTGATAGCAACCCATTCTTTCATAATCACTTCTTGGAGTTTGTCAGAATTAGTGGGTTTTTGTTTGTCCACCCGCCTCTTGAGGATTGACCACAAGTTCTTAATGGGATTAAGATCTGGGGAGTATCCAGGCCATGGACCCAAAATGTAAACGTTTTGGTCCCCGAGCCACTTAGTTATAACTTTTGCCTTATGGCACGGTGCTCCATTGTTCTGGAAAATGCATTGTTCTTCACCAAACTGTTGTGTTGGATTGTTGGAAGAAGTTGCTGTTGCAGGGTGTTTTGGTACCATTCTTTATTCATGGCTGTGTTTTTGGGCAAAATTGTGATTGAGCCCACTCCCTTGGATGAGAAGCAACCCCCACACATGAATTGTCTCAGGATGCTTTACTGTTGGCATGACACAGGACTGATGGTAGCGCTCACTTTTTCTTCTCCGGACAAGCCTTTTTCCTGATGCCCCAAACAATCGGAAAGAGGCTTCATAGGAGAATATGACTTTGCCCCAGTCCTCAGCAGTCCATTCACCATATTTTCTACAGAAGATCAATCTGTCCCTGATGTTTTTTTTTTTGGAGAGAAGTGGCTTCTTTGCTGCCCTTCTTGACACCAGGCCATCTTCCAAAAGTGTTCGCCTCACTGTGCGTGCAGATGCGCTCACACCTGCCTGCTACCATTCCTGAGCAAGCTCTGCACTGGTGACACACTCCGATCCCGCAGCTAAATCCTCTTTAGGAGACGATCCTGGCGCTTGCTGGACTTTCTTAGACGCCCTGAAGCCTTCTTAACAAGAATTGAACCTCTTTCCTTGAAGTTCTTGATGATCCTATAAATTGTTGATTGAGGTGCAATCTTAGTAGCCGCAATGATGGCTGCACGCGTTTTTTTGCAGGTCACCATGTTTAACAATGGAAGAACAATGATTTCAAGCATCACCCTCCTTTTAACAGGTCAAGTCTGACATTTTAACCCAATCAGTCTGACGTAATGATCTCCAGCCTTGTGCTCGTCAATATTCTCACCTGAGTTAACAAGATGATTACTGAAATGATCTCAGCAGGTCATTTAATGACAGCAATGAAATGCAGTGGAAAGGTTTTTTTTGGGATTAAGTTAATTTTCATGGCAAAGAAGGACTATGCAATTCATCTGATCACTCTTCATAACATTCTGGAGTATATGCAAATTGCTATTATAAAAACTTAAGCAGCAACTTTTCCAATTTCCAATATTTATGTAATTCTCAAAACTTTTGGCCACAACTGTAGAGGTAGTATCTCAGAGGGCCTGAACCTCTGTAGGCCTGAAGTAAATATATCTTTGCACAAAATGGCTGTATTTCAAATGGTTGTATTTCAAATGCCTACTTCAAACCCCTGTATGTATAGGGGGGATCACACTCGCCCTGAACCAGTGTAGGCCTGAACTAAATATATCTTTGCACAAAATGTCTGTATTTCAAATGGCTGTATTTCAAATGCCTGAATCAAACCCCTGTATGTAGAGGGGTATCTCACAGGGCCTGAACCAGTTTAGGCATGAATTCAATATTGGTGCACCAAATGGCGGTATTTAAAATCTTTGAATGTAACCCAAATGTATTAAGGGTGTATCTCACAATGACATCTGCATCAAAGGCTGCCAACTAAATTTTTTGTGCCGAAATGAGTGTTTGTTTAAAAACTGAATTTGACAGCAGTATATAAGCCTGTATTTGTACTCGTGCTGATGCTGCAAGGCCTTAAAATAGTGTTTTTTGTCAAAAGAGTGTGCTTTTCAAACTCCAGAAAATGGGTGTATTTCTACCTTAAATTGCACACTGACTAATACAAATGTTGTAGATTGCCAAAAAAGTCTTTTTTTGCTAACAAAATATGAAAGCTGTATATATTAAACTTGAATTCAACACTTGCAGATCTGGAAAATACAGTTTTTTTGAAAAAAATATATAGTGTGTTTTTCAAACCCCAGAAAATAATGGGTGTATTTATACCTTAACCGTCTCCAGACCGCCTACGTTCTGGCGGCGGTCGATCTGTTCCTCCTTGACGCGCTGGCGAGATTTCCTGTGAACGTGCGCACACAGTAGCGCGCGTTCACAGAATCGAGAGGTAAACGAGTGGATCTACAGCCTGCCAGCGGCGATCATTTGCTGGCAGGCTGTAGATGTGATTTTTTTTTAACCCTTGAAAGGTATATCAGACGCTGTTTTGTTAACAGCGTCTGATATACCTGCTACCTGGTCCTCTGGTGGTCCCTTTTGCTTGGATCGACCCCCAGAGGACACAGGCAGCTCTGTAAGTAGCACCAAACACCACTGCACTACACCCCCCACCCCCCTGTCACTTACTAACCCCTTGTTAACCCCTGATCACCCCATATAGACTCCCGGATCACCTCCCTGTCATTCATCACCCCCCTGTAAGGCTCCATTCAGACATCCGTATGTGTTTTGCGGATCCATGGATCCACAAAACACGGACACCACGGATCCGCAAAACACGGACACCAGCAATGTGCTTTCCGCATTTTGTGGATCCGCACATTGCCAGAACTATATAGAAAATGCCTTTTCTTGTCCGCAATTGCAGACAAGAATAGGACATGTTCTATAGGCTCTACAAAAAAACGCAGTGTTCGCCCGATCAGGCCTGATCTTGTGCGCACACTTGCGTTCAGTCCGCCCCACCGGAGTGACAGAAATTAATTTTTTTCTGATCACTGCAAAAACACTGTAAAATCGCTGTGGCGCTATAAAAAGATCACTTTTGAGGGGCATGGCGAGTTCATAGAAGAATTTTTCTTTAGCGGAAATTGATTTTTTTTGTTTTTTTCTTACAAAGTCTCATATTCCACTAACTTGTGACAAAAAATAAAGTCTCACATGAACTCACTATACCCCTCACGGAATCCAAATGTGTAAATTTTTTTAGAAATTTATATTCCAGACTTCTTCTCATGCTTTTGGGCCCCTAAAATGCCAGGGCAGTATAAATACCCCACAAGTGACCCCATTTTGGAAAGAAGACACCCCAAGGTATTCCGTGAGGGGCATGAAGAGTTCCTAGAATATTATTATTTTTTTGGCTTTTGTAAGTTTTCTCTTACAAAATCATTTTCCGCTAACTTGCGCCAAAGAAAAAATATTCTTGGAACTCGCCATGCCCCTCACGGAATACCTTGGGGTGTCTTCTTTCCAAAATGGGGTCACATGTGGGGTATTTATACTGCTCTGGTATTTTAGGGGCCCAAAAGCATGAGAAGAAGTCTGGAATATAAATGTCTAAAAAATTTTACACATTTGTATTTCTGGAGCGTAATAATATTACAGGCTATAGCTACTAGAGAAGGGTCGTTGATCCAGGGAGTTATTCTGATTGCCTGATTGGAGTCGGGAAGGAATTTTTATTCCCCTAAAGTGAGGAAAATTGGCTTCTACTTCACAGGGGTTTTTTGCCTTCCTCTGGATCAACTTGCAGGATGACAGGCCGAACTGGATGGACAAATGTCTTTTTTCGGCCTTATGTACTATGTTACTATGTTACTATGTTAAAGCGTGAGAAGAAGTCTGTAATCCAAATGCCTAAAAATGCCCTCCTAAAAGGTGTCATTTGACAGAAATATTTCTCTCACCCAGCATGGGTATATGTAAAAATAAACCCCAAAACACATTGCCCTACTTCTTCTGAGTACGGCAATACCACATGTGTGACACTTTTTTGCAGCCTAGGTGCGCAAAGGGGCCCAAATTCTAAAGAGTATCTTTACGATTTCACAGGGCATTTTTTACAAATTTGGATTCCAAACTACTTCTCACGCTTTAGGTCCCCTAAAATGCCAGGGCAGCATAAATACCCCACAAGTGACCCCATTTTGGAAAGAAGACACCCCAAGGTATTCCGTGAGGGGTATGGTGAGTTCATGTAAAATTTATTTTTTTGTCACAAGCTAGTGGAATATGAGACTTTTTAAGAATAAATAAATAAATAAAAAATAAATCATTTTCCGCTAACTTGTGACAAAAAGTAAAAACTCACTATGCTCATCAGTGAATAGCTTAGGGTGTCTACTTTCCGAAATGGGGTAATTTGTGGGGTGTTTCTACTGTCTGGGCATTGTAGAACCTCAGGAAACATGACAGGTGCTCAGAAAGTCAGAGCTGCTTCAAAATGCGGAAATTCACATTTTTGTACCATAGTTTGTAAACGCTATAACTTTTACCCAAACCAATAAATATACACTTATTCCATTTTTTTTTAATGAAAGATATGTAGAACAATACATTTAGAGAAAAATTTATATAGAAATGTAGTTTTATTTGAAAAAAATTATAACCGAAAGTGAAAAATGACATTTTTTTGCAAAAATTTCGGTAAATTTTGGCAGCAGCAGTATATATTTTTATTCCAACCTGCGCTATATTGCTAAAACTTTACAGACCCAAAAGTCCTTAAGGACTATTGTGTGTGGCAGCAATATCAAATTTTAGCACATCCTGTGCTGAATAGCGTGCAAAAGTTAGGCCGCTGCAGACAGCAACATTATATGCACTACGTCTCCTGTGTAACGTGTGTGCATCCCAAAAATATCTGTGACATCCAGTGTAATTGTAATTTTTCATTAGCCGCTGCTGACATCAGCAACATTATCTGCAGATTTTTTTTTCACATCCCAAACACTGACATTCCCTGTAATTTTTAATTAGCTGCTGCTGACATCAGGGACATTATCTGCGGTATTTCTGCTGTGTAACGTTTCCACATCCCAAATACCTGTGACACTCCCTGTAATTTTTTATTAGCCGCTGCTGACATTCTGATCATAGGGCAGGGTACTGTGGAAGAGTTTGGGCAGTTTATAGGCTTGCTGAATAATAATAACAACAACATTAAACTTACCTTTAAGGTAGCCCGTACGAATGTGGAATTCCTGGATGTGGTCTTTTCAGGTGGATTCAAGTGGACAGATAACAACTTACCTGTATAGAAAAGAAACTTCTGATGAGACTTTTGAATTGCAGGCGGATGACCTCAGAGAGAGATTTGAACAGAGGGGCTATGGCAGGCACTGCATTGAGAGAGCCTATAGAAGAGTGAGGTCATCTATGAGACAAGATCTTCTCCATAAGAAAAGAGATGGACACAGAAGTCAAGACATAAAACCAATAAGATTCATTACTGGCTTCAGTAAGAAATGGAAAGAGATAAATACAGCTGAGATGTGGAGGAAAGACCTTTTTACTTCTGCTTGTGATGTGGCGTTTTGGGGTACGGGATTTTCGTCTGATGATGGGGCCCATGCTTCTTTTATGTCTATATTTTACATCAATATTTATATTTATGAAATTGAGGTTCATGGGATATACAGAATTGATATGACCAATATTTGGGTATACCCCTTTTTTATTAATTTGGTTCCTAGCACACACAATTTTGATCAACATTTTATTATTAAGTACTGATATACATTATAATGAATTTATATTTGTCTACTTATTGTTATATTTATAATTCACTTTTGTGCACATTATCGTGTATAACTCGTCTTAAGAAGTCATCATTTATTTATGAGCATTGATGCCTTTTAGCTATTGGTGATGTATATAAATTAACTTACTAGTATGTTGTGCATTATGTATTATGGTACAATTTACAATGTACTGTATCATTTAAGATGTATCATTATCGTATTATATGCCAACTGTGTTGGCCGGGATGCATTAAGGAAAGGCATCTGGTACCAGGCCCTGGATAATGTACAATACCAGCGAGGTGAGAGTCTCCCCAGTGAAGAGCAGCGGTTGCAGAAGCAAGTGGCCCTGCGGATGTCCTTCCTGGGAGAGCAGCCCCTGGAGGAATGGGTGAAGGAACTAGAGCACCGGGTATGGCAGGAGCTATGGCTGGAGGATGCCTACCAGGCGCTTTGGTGGTATGTGGCACAGTTTATACCCTGGACAGCTGAGCATGACAAGCCAGAGGGAGAGGAGTTTGATGGTCCTGGCTTGTTATGGGAATCCTTTGCAGAGCCTGACTTCGGGAGCCCTGCACAGTCCAGACTTCAGGACATTTTCTATGAGAGGGAGGCTAGGCATGAGTGGGATGACCCCCATGAGGTAGAGCAAGACCTGGCTCACCTAGCAACCCTGGAGTGGGAACTGGAGCAGGACTACCGAGATCTCTTCCACTCCATTGGGAAGGCTCAGCAGGACAGCAAGAAGTCAGACCCAGGTCCAGAGCCCTTCAGCTGGGAGGATATTGTTGATGTTTACTGGGAAGAACCCCAGGTGGCCGGTGGAGATGGGACCGAGGTCTCTCCACCGGTCCTGCAGGGAATTGGGAGCCTAGTCTCCATTCCCCAGCGGCAGGCTGAGTTACAGGGGGCAGAGGTAGTTGTTCCTGCCCCCCAGCAGCAGCATGATTTTTTGGGAATTGGGAGCCTAGTCTCCATTCCCCAGCGGCAGGTGGAGTTACAGGGGGCAGAGACGGTCGGTCCTGTCCCCCAGCGGCAGAGTGTCCTACAGGGAATAGAGAGCCCAGTCTCCTTTCCCCAGCAGCAGGACACTGTATTGGGAGCGGAGGCGGTCGGTCGCCCTCCCCAGCGGCTGGAAGTATGTATGGGAGAGGAGCACGTTACCCCCTCTTCCCAGCGGCAGCTTAACGCACCAGGGGGAGACAGTAAGCCCCACAACAGTGCAGATGGGACCGTGGTCTCTGCACTTACAGCACAGGGGGTAGGGACAGTCGGTCCTGTCCCCCAGCAACAGGGCTGTTTAGCCAAAGGGGAGACAGTCGGTTTCCCCCTCCAACAACCAGACTCCAACCAGGCTTCTTCCGTGGTAACGCTGGCACCAGGGCAGAGTACCGCTGATCCCTGCCCACAAAGCAACCTCCACTCCAAGCCAGGGAGCAACTCAGAGACCGGGAGTACCAGCTACAAATATAATCTTGGTGGATTCACTGGACAGAGACAGCCTACTAAATTCAACAGGTCCAGTATTGGGTTGTGGGTGGGCTGCCAGACTAACTCAGGTACCGACCGGCGTGAGGTCAGGTATCTGGTTAGTCTTCCCTGGGGGGGTGAGATGTGTGGCGAAACCAACCTCGCCACTGGGTTTTGGAGAGGACTGTTTAAAAGCCTCTTGCCTCAGGATTATGGTCCCTTAAGTTATTGGGTCTTAAGGCACTTGGGACGGAGCCCTCTGTCCCTGGATTGCATCATTTGCCTTACTTGCTTGGATGAAGCACATGGTGAGAACAATAGATAGCGGTGCCGTTACAATATCATCTCTTATCACAATGTATTTGTAATATTATACCTATATATACATATGCCTGTGGCGATATTCTGTTCTTCCTATAGTGAGATGGTTGGATATTTGTAGGCGATCATGTGACTAGTGTCATATGACTCTCTTGGGCGAGGTCTTGCGCAATTTGCTATTACGTGACGTCACAGTCATGTGACTGCAGTCAGGTGATTTTTTGTGTGCGTGATCTTGCGCGATTAGTTATTGAGTGATCAGTGACGTCATATTGTGGGATGGTTATTTGTGGCCATGTGACCGTGATGATAATAGGTGACGTTGCTCTATTGGTCTTATGGGATCTCTGCTGAGATAAGAGGCGTTAATCTATTGGTCCCTTCACATGTGTCTCGCATTTTCAATAGCTACTTGGGTATATAGTGTGGCAGAGTGCTTAAATCAGATACGCCCCTTGATGAAGCGGAGCGAAATGTGTGTCGGTGTGCGCTCACAGCTGACTAAAGGTTCAATCCCCATTTTGTACTATTTCCCAGGTTTTTTCTGTCCCTTTCACTCTTGTCTGCCTGTGGTTTATACATCCACAGATGGTTCTCCTTATGGGACCCTACATGGATGTTTGTATATAGGGCATATGGGATTATGGGGTAGCCTCCTGGAGATTATTGGCATACTTTGTTATTGCTCTTTTGAGGTCTCCTTGTATTGAGCAAGATTAGATGTTGGGATCTTACACATTGCTAGTCAGCAGATGAGCTACATGTCGCAACACCTACCTGCATTGCTGCTTAACCTTTTTAGTATTTTTTCTTGATTCATGAGTTGTTGTAATTATTTATTACTTAATAAAGTTTTTCATATCATTTATATGTGTGTCCCTACAGGTCTTTTGGTGTTTTACATCCCAAATACCTGTAACATTCCCTGTAATTTTATATTAGCCGCGGCTGACATCAGCAACATTATCTGCGGTATATCTCCTGTATGACGTTTCCACATTCCGAATACCTTTTTTTATATTTTTTGTGCATACACTTACAAATCCTACGCTACTGTACGTGTGACATACTTTTAAGCATATATAACATTTAATGAAGAAGGCAAGCAGTAAGGGAACAGGAAGTGGCTGTGATGCTGATGGTGTGTGCGCGCAGAGGCCGTGGCCCTGGGCACGTTGAAACTGTGCCTGCTACCATAGCACAAGAAAAACAATCATCCATGATACCTAGCTTCATGTCCCAGTATTCAGGACAACATTCTCTAAATCAGACCAGTGCGACCAGGTGGTCGGTTAGATTGCAGCAGATAATACTTCCAGTCGGTTAAATACCACCCTGTCTTTCACCAAGTCCAGTCTCAGTAGCCAAGAGTCTGGTCAGCACAATCCTCACCCTGATCCTCCTTCCTCCCACCATGGAGAGTCTTGCCAAACAAGTGATCCCTCACTTGGATATTCTGAGGAGCTATATTCAGTGCTATTCCTTCATTTGGGCCTCTCGACAAGCCCGCTTGAAGAGGAACATGAGATCTTGTGCCCTGATTCCTAAACTCTTGAGCATCTATAGGCACAAGAAGATGACAGTGGGGAATGGCAATCAGTGTTTCACGAGGTGGTTGATGATGAGAAACAGTTGCCAATAAGTCAACCGCAATTAGTGTCTCAAGAGGTTGATTATGAGGATGAGACACAGTTGTCAATAACTGAGGTTGTTGTTAGGTCAACAAGTCAGAACAATGAGAAGAGTGAGGAAGTGGAAGAGAAGGTGGTGGATGATGAAGTCACTGACCCAACCTGGGAAAGTGGCAAGCCGAGCAAGGACATCAGTACATAGGGGTTCGCAGCACCGCAACAGGCTGGAAGAGGCAGAGGGGTGGCAAAAGGGAGAAAGCGGGTCACACAAAACAGGCCCGCAACTGTTCCCCGGAGCACACCTTTGCGGACATCTGCCTTGCAAAGGGGTATTTGTTCCGCAGTCTGTCGCTTTTTTGATAAAAGTGTGGACGACAAAAGAATTGTCATTTGAAACCTGTGCCATACAAAATTAAGCAGGGGCATGAATACTAGCAACCTCACCACCACCAGTATGATCCGCCACATGGCATCAAAGCACCGTAATAGGTGTGCCGAATGCCTGGGTCCACAATCTGTGTCTGCGGGTCACACCACTGCCTCCTCTTCTCCTGTGTTAGGTGCTGGCCAATCCCCTGTCGAAGGCGCAGGCTCGGGTGTCTCCCCTCCTGCACTTAGACCATCGAAAGCAACATCAGCGACCACATCCACTTCCGTGTCCCAGCGCAGCGTATAAATGTCCTTACCCCAGGCATTTGATCACAAGCGCAAATACCCAGCCACCCACAGGTCATAGGACTAAATGCACAACTTTACAAATTACTGGCCCTGGAAATGTTGCCATTTAGGCTTGTGGACACTGAGGCCCTTCACAGTCTGATGTCAGCAGACATTTTTCGTTATGCAGTCCCCAAATCCACAGCTGCCACTATTTTTCATGGTGTGCACTGCCCGCCTTACACCAGCATGTGTCCCGTAACATCACCTGGGGCCTGACCAACGCAGTTACTAGGAAGGTCCACTTAACCACTGCCAAATGGACAAGTGCTTTCGGCCAGGGACGCCACATTTCCCTAATGGCACACTGGGTGAACGTTGTGGAGGCCGGGAGTGAGTCGCACCCTGGGATGGCATAGGTGCTATTGACGCCAAGGATTGCAGGCCCTAAGAGACCAGACTGAGCTGTGGCTCTCGCCACTCAACCTACAACCAGGCATGGTTGTGTCTGATAATGGCCGTCACTTGGTGGCGGCTTTGGAGCTTGGCAAGCTCACACACATCTCATGCCTAGCCCACATCTTCAACTTTGTGGTTCAGCAGTTTCTCAAAAACTACCCTAATTTGCCTGAGCTACTGGTGAAGGTGTGCCACATGTGTGCCCAGTTCCGCAAGTCATCAACAGCTTCTGCTGGTCTGTCAATGCTGCAGCGGTGCTTACAATTGCCAGCTCACCGACTGTTGTGCGAACTCCACGTTCCACATGGCTTTGTGAGCAGCAGAGGGCAGTAGTGGAATACCAGCTGCAACATGGTCGTCACCTTTCCAGTCAGCTTCCGCTCTTCACAAGCGAGGAGTGGGAATGGATGTCTGACCTTTTCAAGGAACTTTGAGGAATCAACACAGATTGTGAGCAGGCGATAACGCTATTATCAGCGTTACCATCCCATTTTTGTGTCTACTCAAACGCTTGCTTCTTACAATTAAGGGCGACACTTTGCATGTGGAAGAGGTGGAAATGGGGGAATACATTACACAGGGAGATAGCCAGACCACCCTCAGTTCATCTTCTCAGCGCAAATTGGATGATGATGATGAGGAGGAGGAGGAGGAGGAGACGGTTGCCTCCACTACAGGGGGTAGTACCCATAGAAGTTTAATTCCATCTGTTCAGCATGGATGGACAGAAGAGGAGGAAGAGGATGAAGAGATTGAAAGTCGTCCTCCTGATGATGACAGTGAAGTCTTGCCTGTTTGGACTCTGGCACACATGACTGACTTTATGTTAGGCTGCCTTTCCAGCGACCAACGCATTTTATGCATTTTGGACAACAATTATTATTGGTTGTTCACCCTTCTCGACCCTTGCTACAAAGAGAACTTCTCATCTCTCATTCCTGTGGTGGAGAGGACTAGCAAAAATGGTGCAATACCAGAAAGTCCTTGTGGAAAAATTGCTCCCAAAATTTCCAGCTGACAACGCTGGTGGTAGAGTATTTGGTTCCTTGGGCAGCTGAGGAGGGGAGATGAGGGGAACACACAGCAGTTCCAAAAGAGGCAGGGTAACACTCTCCAAAGCCTGGGACAGTTTCATGACACCCCGCCAGCACCCTCACCCTGATGCGCGGCCTAGTGTCACAAGAAGGGAAACATTTTAGAAGATGGTGAAGGAGTATGTAGCACACCGTGTCAGCATTTTCAATGATCACTGTAACGCTCCAACGGGTGTGGACCTGCCGTGCCACTTACCGGTTTAACTTTGGTCCAAACTTGGGAGCGGAATCTAAGTGTTCCCCTGGTCTTCACCTTTTATCCCACTCCAGGATGCGGAAGCTGGTCTTAGCTGCAGGGGAGACACCAGGTCGTTACCACAAGAATGGTCCCGGCTAAGTGGCAGCTGGCCAAACAGGCCAGAATACCATGGTGCAAGGACTGGGGATACAGGCAGAGGCAGATGGTGTGAACTGTTGCTGGATGGAAGAAGCACAGCAGCAGAGTCAGATGAAGCAGATCTGAGTTGGTGATTAAGCAGAGCTGGAGTTGCTAGAACAGCAGAGCTGAATAGCTCAAGTGCAGCAGCTGTAACAAGCTGAAGAGCAGACAGAGGCGTGGTCGACAGTTTAAATCATACACTTTAGAGCAGCGAGGTACAGGAGGATCAGGCAGAGATAAGGTCAGGATACAGGCTAAGGTCGGACACAGGATAACAACACAGGAACAACGAGCTGGAACCTTTGCTGTAGAAAATTACAATATTGCTCAGGGATCACAGGAAGGGGGCAGCACCCTTATAAAGGAACTTTAAATGTGTTTTTTATAATATACTAAATACATTGTATTCCCATGCACCCCTTCCACCACAAAAAATGGTATATGGTTCAATCTTCCTTTTCTCGTCCTCCTCAGCCTCTTCTTTCATCATATCAACATGCTTATTAGTCTTCCCTCGCTTCTAATATTGTAGAGAGTCAGCTCACCTGCAGGTCTTCACATATAATGTTTTCGAGGGTCAGCTCACCAGCAGGCCCTCACCTACAATCTTTTAGAGGGTCAGCTAACCAGCAGGCCCCCGCATATAATGTTTTAGAGGGTCATCTCACCAGAAGGCCTCACCTACAATCTTTTACAGGGTCAGCTCACCTGCAGGCCCTCGCATATAATGTTTTTGCAGGTCTTCTCACCAGTAGGCCATCAACCATAATGTTTTACAGGGTCAGCTCACCAGCAGGCCCTCATCTACAATCTTTAAGAGGGTCAGCTCACCAGCAGGCCCTCGCATATAATTTTTTGGAGGGTCAGCTCACTAGCAGGCCCTCAACCATAATGTTTTACAGGGTCAGCTAACCAGCAGGCCTTCGCCCATAATTTTTTCAATGGTTAGCTAAGCAGCAGGCACTCGCCCATAATTTTTTAAATGTTCAGCTCAGCAGTAGGTACTCGCCCATAATTTTTTCGATGCTCAAATCAGCAGCAGACACTCGCCCCTAATGTTTTAGAGAGTCAACTCTGCAGCAGACCCTTACCCCTAATGTTTTAGATGGTTAGCTCAGCAGCAGGCCCTTGCCCCTAATGTTATAGAGGGTCACCAGCAGACCCTTGCTCCTGTTTTTGAGGGTCACCAGCAGACCATCAATCATAATTTTTCAAGGGTGTATGATGCCCTCCTTTATGTGTAAGAGTGTAAAGGAGTGCCAGTTCCTTGTAATTTTCGGCAGCCCTTAGTGCATAGGCTTTATGAGTGTAGGCGTCCCACTACCTGAACAATTGTACCACAATGTGAACGAGGCCCTCCATTATGTGATATGCAGGTTGTATCGAAGTGCCTCTTCCTTTGTAATTTTTGGCAGCACTTGCACTTTAAATTCAAGTAAATATACAGGAAAGAATGTTTCCTAACAATAATTCCTCTAAAATCGATTTTATCTAAATGCGTATTATTGTCAGTCTGCAAAAGTGGCGTACTACTCGGACAACATTGTTCCCAGCAACGATCTGGGAGTCCTAAGATGCATCCAGAAATCCTCCCCATGCTATGCCCGAACCATTTCGGTGGTGTTTCCATCAATTTCTGACCTTTTCCTATGAACCCGTTTCCCTCCCCTAATCAGGACAAGGGGTGCCTGTTTTAATGCTTGGGTTCTCCCATTGACTTCCGTTGTTCTCGGGTGCTCTGTTAGAGCACCCGAGCATCCCGAGGTGTTCGACCCGAGCACCTGAACACCCGAGAAGTTTGGTGCTCAATCAACACTAATAGCCATGACTGTGTAATCTGTGCTGTTACATAGGACTGCAGATGATATTTTCTATATTATCTGTACTTAGAGAGTTATCATTACGTAAGAGGGCCCACTGGGACTTTATCGCCCAAGGGCCCACATTAACCTGGAGCCGGCCCTGGTGCAACCACTGCTTGTCTGTAACTTTGTGAGATTCCATGTTTGAAGTTAATGAAGGGATTCCATTTCCTTATCGGCAGCTTTCATTCATGTCTGTCTTTTATATGAAGGCAAATGTTTCATCTCTTCCCTTGACTGTGGCTCTGACTCCAGAAGTGCCTTGACCATGTAAGATAGCAAGAGATTAATGAAGTTTTGAAAAATTTTATTCACCACCTATGCCAAAGAAATTTTATTTGTTACAAATTAATTCAACAAATAACTAGGTTAAAACCTTATTCCGCTTATCAATCAATGCAACCATTTTTAGTGTCCGCTTAGACAGAAGTGCATCCGTCTAACAGCCGTTAAAAGTGGTAATACGCTGGAGGATAAATAATAAATAAAAAAATCACTCACCTCATCCACCTGCTCGCACAGAGGCCGTCTGCTCCTCTCTTGAGTGGAAAATACCTGCTGTAGGACCTGTGCTTAGTGTGATGATGTCACCATGGGCTCCCAGCATGATCACATGATGACGTCAGGCTGGGTGTGTCATCACACTCAGCGAAGGTCCTTTGACAGGTCCACTAAGCGGACTGCCTCTGCACGAGCAAGTGGATGTTTTGTTTTTTTTCCATTCTTTCTTAGTCAACTCTAGCCGCCATTTTAGGAAAAGTGATTTGTTACCATGAAACGTGAGAAAATTCGGCTTCGTGGTGAATCAAAATTTTCCTAAACTTCAGTTCCAATTCCAAATTCCACTTTGATTTGATTTGCTTAGATACCTAGTTGATCTTCAGGGATTGAGGTTGATCTGGTACTTCATCTGGTACTTCTGTTGTTTCTTCAGTTGAAGACTCTAACCAAATTTCTGTATGTTCTTTGTGGTTGCTTTTGGATTATTTAGGATGAACTATTGGTGTGGCATCATGAAACTTGAATGGCACATGACTCTAATAAATCACTACATCTCTACTTATTGTTATCTTGTTGGTCTCTAGGTGAAGGATCTGTAACCCTTTTGAGATTCACTGTAGCCTACCAGGATACCTTCCTTGGCATGGGATTCCCATTTGGTATACTTTCCCTTGGGAACATACACTCACCTAAAGAATTATTAGGAACACCATACTAATACAGTGTTGGACCCCCTTTTGCCTTCAGAACTGCCTTAATTCTACGTGGCATTGATTCAACAAGGTTCTGATAGCATTCTCTAGAAATGTTGGCCCATATTGATAGGATAGCATCTTGCAGTTGATGGATATTTGAGGGATGCACATCCAGGACACAAAGCTCCCGCTCAACCACATCCCAAAGATGCTCTATTGGGTTGAGATCTGGTGACTGTGGGGGCCATTTTAGTATAGTGTACTTATTGTCATGTTCAAGAAACCAATTTGAAATGATTCAAGCTTTGTGACATGGTGCATTATCCTGCTGGAAGTAGCCATCAGAGGATGGGTACATGGTGGTCATGAAGGGATGGACATGGTCAGAAACAATGCTCAGGTAGCCTGTGGCATTTAAACTTTGGCCAATTGGCACTAAGAGGCCTAAAGTGTGCCCAGAAAACATCCCCCACACCATTACACCACCACCACTAGCCTGCACAATGGTAACAAGGCATGATGGATACATGTTCTCATTCTGTTTATGCCAAATTGTTGAATGTCTCAACAGAAATCGAGACTCATCAGACCAGGCAACATTTTTCCAGTCTTCAACAGTCCAATTTTGGTGAGCTTGTGCAAATTGTAGCCTCTTTTTCCTATTTGTAGTGGGAATGAGTGGTACCCGGTGGGGTCTTCTGCTGTTGTAGCCCATACGCCTCAAGGTTGTGCGTGTTGTGGCTTCACAAATGCTTTGCTGCATACCTCGGTTGTAACGAGTGGTTATGTCAGTCAACGTTGCTCTTCTATCAGCTTGAATCAGTCGGCCCATTCTCCTCTGACCTCTAGCATCAACAAGGCATTTTCGCCCACAGGACTGCCGCATACTGGATGTTTTTCCCTTTTCACACCATTCTTTGTAAACCCTAGAAATGGTTGTGCGTGAAAATCCCAGTAACTGAGCAGATTATGAAATACTCAGACCGGCCTGTCTGGCACCAACATCCATGCCATGCTCAAAATTGCTTAAATCACCTTTCTTTCCCATTCTGACATTTAGTTTGGAGTTCAGGAGATTGTCTTGACCAGGACCACAACCCTACATGCATTGAAGCAACTGCCATGTGATTGGTTGACTAGATAATCGCATTAATGAGAAATAGAACAGGTGTTCCTAATAATTCTTTAGGTGAGTGTATACACCTTACTTCCAAATTTTCTTATGTGGTGTAGTTTGGGGTTCATGTTCCATTGTTTATATGCTTTTTCTCAGTAGCTATGCTTGGTATGCACTCTATTTTGAATATAGCAAGCTGTCGTGATTGCTTCAGCCCAATATGTTGTTAGATCTGCACCAAACAGCAAACTTCTTCTGCTTTCATAGAGATTTTTTTCTTTCTGCAATACAATTTTGTTCGGGATTATATAGTACAGTAGTCTGGAATGAGAATCCATTTCTCACTTTTGTTTTCAGTTTCATTGTCTGCACGTAGAATATGTTTCTTTTTCTTTGGGCTTTTTTTCCCAAACTTGTTACTTACTTAGAGAGAAATTATTCAGGTTTCTCTGAAACTTAATTTGTGCTATGAAGCAAATAAACAACTGTATATATTGAATAATCATCAATAAAAGTGAGAAAATATATTGCCAGCGGTGAGGGTACTCATTGGACCACAAACTTCTGTGTGTATTAAGTCAAGTGACTGCTCTGATCTTGTGGCACTATTTTTAGGAAATGTGTATTTGGACATTTTCCTCTTAAAACAGCTTGTATTTAAAGATGGCCTTGCAGTTCGCCCGGCTGCATAAGGCGATGTCCGGCAGAGACATATTCTTTTGCATTGTGCCAAACTTTGAACCATGACACATCCATCAGGCGGGACAGGACAGTCAATTGAGATGTTATAGCACATGGACACACCCCATACTCTATAAATAAATCCAATCTGGCCGCCATTTTACATTCAGTCTTTTGTCACTGTAGGGAGAGGTTGCTGTGTGGAGCAGGGACAGACTGTTAGAGACACCAAACGCTAGCTAATACTGCCACAAAAGTCATTTTAAGGACTGGTATAGGTGTGCTATTGATAGGTGTGTCATACTGAGGGATGTGATATACTTATAATATACTTTCTACTTCTCCTCCTCCTATTCCATATTTCGTCTCCTCCTCAGCTGGCTCCCCCTTCTGCGGCCATTTGATGAGATCATCAAACTGGTCAGTCGCAGCCAGGGTGCCATTAGTAACATTGTACCTTATGCCTTCTTTCTGGAGTGTGCATTGTGTTGTGTCATTGATCAAGCCGTTGAGGAGCAGGAGCAGGTAGATGAGGAAGTTGCAATGCTGAATAAATTCCCAGGGGGGGAACTACTCCATCTGAGACAAGTCAGCAGGAGTCTGAAGAGGACTCAGAGGAGGATGGTGCCTGGGGGGAGGAGGAGCAAGAATAACAGGCTTTAAACTTTTCTGGAATCCCTGGTGTTCTACGTGGATGGTGGGAGGAGACCGAAGATGACATTCTCCTAAGCAATGAGTGCAAATGGGGGTCTTCATGCTCCAGTGTTTAAAGAGGGACCCCAGCATAAAAAGCATAAAGGACAAGGACTAGTACTGGGTGGCAAAGTACTTAGACCCCCGATACAAACACAACATGGCATGTTACCAGCATTACAGAGGATTGTCAAAATGCAGCATTTCCAGGCCTGCTTCGAGAGATGCTGCATTCTACTGTTATGTGCTGGCAATTCCCACCAGCAGAGAAACAATTGCGAGTACCAATCCTACAGCGCATGCAAGAAGAGGGCAGTTTAAAGATGTGTCGGTCACTTCGGATATGAGATCATTCTTGCAAGCCAACCCATCGACAGCCGCCCTTCGGATCCAGCCTCATGAATGCCTAGACCGACAGGTGTCCGACTACATTGGGTTAACAGCCAATGTGGAAACTCTGAGAAGTGAGGAACCCCTGGAATACTGGGTGTGCAGGCTTGACCTGTGGCCAGAGCTGGCACAATTTGCCATGGATCTTTCGACTTGCCCCTCATCAAGTGTCCTGTCCGAAAGGACGTTCAGCACAGCAGGGGGGATCGTGACCGATAAGCGCACTCGCCTAGCTCACAACAGCGTGGACTACTTCACATTTCTAAATATAAATGAGGCATGGATCTTGGAGGAATTCAACACCTGTGATGACCACGTTTAATTGAAATTCCTCATGCCAGCCCACACATATCTGCCACCACAAGAACAAATAATGGTCCCTGTCTTATGTATATACAGCGGCATAAAAGGCCTTTTCTGTCCGGTGAATGCCTAATGTTTGGGACCTCGAAGGAATTCAACACCTGTGACGACCACGTGTTAGCGGATTTCAACTATTATCAAGAGGGGGGGTTTCTTTAGCCATGTTTTTAATCCAATTTTGTATTTTTTGTTATTTTAAACATATGTATTTGAGATGTATTTGTACTGGCCTGCAGTAAAATTGATATCCAATATACCTTGAGCCAGGGGCGTCGCTAGGTTAAAACATTCAGGGCCTGGGCCCCAGATGTTTTGACCCATGTCCCGAATGTCCTGCCTGCCTGCCTGCTAGATACAACTGTATTGCCGTACACAGAACGGTAATACAATTGAATCTTACACTGAGAAGAGGTGAAGGACCTGTGGTGACATCACAGGTCATGTGATCAGCAAAACAGGCTGTGATAGGATGACCTGGATGATGTCACCATCATGTGACCAGTGCAGGATTGGACCAGAGTGAAGAGGGGAATGAGTCTAATGGTGATGTCTGTACAGGAGAGGTAAGTGAAGGGAGAGGCAGAGCAATGCTGGGAGTTGTAGTTATTTAACTGGGATGTATTTTAGGGCTGAAGGGAGGGATGTTATTGACATGGAACTGTGTGCTTGAGGTGGCTGGGGGAGGGAGTGATGTTATTTACATGGGACTGTATGTTGAAAGTGGATGGTGGGGGGGAATGATGTTTATGTACATGGGACTTAATGTTTAGGCTACATTCACACTTGCGTTTGGGTATCCGCTTGTGAGATCCGTTTCAGGTCTCTCACAAGCAGCCCCAAATGCATCAGTTTAACCCCAATGCATTCCGAATGGATGCGGATCCATTCAGAATTCATTCGTTCGGCTCCATACGGTCCCCCGTTCCATTTTGGAGGCGGACCCCAAAATGCTGCAAGCAGCGTTTTTGTGTCCGCATGGCCTTGCGGAGCCAAACGGATCCGTCCTGACTTATAATGTAAGTCAATAGGGACGGATCTGTTTGCATTGACACAAAATGGTGCAATTGTAAACGGATCCGTCCCCCATTGACTTTTAATGTTAGTCAGGACGGATCCGTATTAGGACTTAGAAATTCAAATCTAATACAAACGAGTCGGTCCTGAATGGATGCATTAATTTTGTATTATATCGGTGCGGATCCGTCCTGTACAAGTACAGGACAGATCCGCACAAACGCAAGTGTGAAAGTAGCCTTAGGGGGTGATGTTTACATGGGATTGTGCGTTGGAGGCGGCTGGGGAGGAGGTGATGTTATTTACATGGGACTGTATGGTGGAGGGAGGATTATAACTGCAGGGGGCACTGCAGATCCAGGGGACATTATAGGCGGTCTTATTACTACTGGGGGCTCTATAGGAGGGTCTTATAGATCTGCCTTATTTCTACTAAGCGCACTATGGGGGCCTTATTACTACTGAGGGATCTGTAGGGAGCTTTATTACCACTGGGGGAACAATAGGGGGCCTTATTTCTACTGGGGACTCTGTGAGGGTATTATTAATATGGGAGGGCTTTTCTAATAATGGGGGCATTGTTGAGGAGCATTATCACGTTTGGGGCAGTGTTACTAATAAGGGCATTCTAGAAGGGTATTACTATTGGTGGGACTATGAGGAGCACTATTACTATGGGGAGCAGTAATGTTTCTTTAGGATAGTATTTGGGGGGATTGGGGGATTGGGGGGGGGGGGTTGAGGTTTTGAGACCCTAGCAACGCCCCTGCCTCCAGCCACATAATAACTTGTTGCTTTATGTAGTATATATAATTTTTTGGGCTTGTAGTCTACTGGTCTACAGTAAAATTAATATCCAATGACCGTCTAATATGCCTCCAGCCACATAATCACATGATGTTTTCTGTTCAGTGAATGAATACTTTTTGGGGCCTATAGTCCACTGGCCTTCAGTAATATTGATATCCATTGACCGTATAATATACCTCCAGCCACATAATCACTTGATCTTTTATGTACGGTGAGTGCATAATTTTTTGGGCCTGTAATCTAACTGGCCAACAGTAAAATTGTTTTATGGTGAACGCCCAACGTATCTCCAGCCACATTATCAATTGTTCTTTTCTGTACGATATATGAATAATTTTTGGGGTCTGTAGTCCACTGGCCTGCAGTAAATTTGATATCCATTGACCATCTAATGTACCTCCAGCCACATAATCACTTGATCTTTTATGTACGGTGAATGCATAATTTTTGTGGCCTGTAATCTAAATGGCCAACAGTAAAATTGTTATACAGTGACCACCTAATGTACCTACAGCCACATTATCAATTGTTCTTGTCTGTATGGTGAATGAATAATTTTTGGGGCCTGTAGTCCACTGGCCTGCAGTAAAATTGATATCCATTGACGTCTAATATGCCTCCAGCCACATAATCGCTTGATATTTTCTGCACGGTTAATGCCTAATTGTTGGGGTCTCAGAGGAATTCAACACCTGTGACAACCACGTGTTATCGAATTTCACCTATTATCATTTGGGGTTTATTCAAGAGCGGGGATTTGTTAGCTTTTTTTTATAAAATTTAATATTTTTAGTTCTTTTAAAGTTATATATTTGACATTTATTTGTACTGGCCTGCAGTAAAATTGATATCCAATAACTGTCTAATATACCTCCAGCAACATAATTGCTTGATCTTTTATTTAGATTGAATGAATAATTTTTGGGGCCTTTACTCCACTGGCCCAAAGTAAAATTGTTATCCAATGACCATCTAATATACCTCCAGCCACATAATCACTTGATCTTTTATGTACGGCCTGTAATCTATTTAGCTGTTGAGCCTGCGGCTTGGAGGATTTTGCACCCGTGGTCTATTGGATTAGTGCTGCTGTTTGAATTTTTGTTTGTGTGTTGGTAAAAGTTCGGGTTTGGTGAGTTAATGGCGCTTTTTGAAAGGCTGAAAAGTAGCCAATCAACAAGCGTTTAACTCGTGTGCCCTTAGAAGACATCACAGCCATGCCTACTAATGGCATGGCTGTGGTTGGCCAGTGCAGCATGTGACCCAGCCTCTATATAAGCTGGAGTTATGTAGCGCTGCACGTTAATCTGCTCTCATTAGTGTAGGGATAGGATGCTGCTGCTGTGAGGGAGAGAATAAGATAGAATCTTTAATCTGAAGTGCTTGTTAACTCAGCGATCTACCTAGATTTTGTTTTGTGGGAGCAATCTTTTTACCCTGCCCTGAACCCAGTGACACAGAAAAATAACTTTTATCCATCTGTTAGTTAGGTGGGCGGCAGCGGCCATTTTATGCACGTTTTGAGCACCAGCACAGCATATGTGCATTTGTGACAATCAAATAGAAGCTTGAAATACTGCAATTATATTCTGGGTTTAAAAAAAAATCATCAATTTTTGACAAGACCCTACATCTGTGGCCTTTGCAGAATTTGTCTGTGTGCAATTTAAGCTTGAAATATAGCAATAATATTTTGGGTTTTAAAAAACATCCTTTTGGGGCAAAATACAAAATTTTACAGCCCTTTCTGCATCTGTCAGTGTGAAATTCAAGCGTTATATACTGCTGTCATATTCTGTTATTAAAAAAAAACACCCATTTAAGGCAAAATCCTAATTTTGCTGCATTTGCTGCATCGGTCATTGTTAAATACAAGTTTGAAATACAGCAATAATTTTCTGGTTTTAAAAAACACCCATTTTTGGCATTATCCTTCATCGGGGGCCTATGCCGCATTAGTCAGTGTGCAGGTTATGCTAGAAATACAGCAATCAATTTCTGGGTTTTAAAAAAACACCCTTTTTGGGCAAAATACGAAATTTTACAGCCCTTGCTGCATCTGTCAGTGTGAAATCCAAGCGTTATATACTGCTGTCATATTCTGTTATTAAAAAAAAAACACCCATTTAGGGCAAAATCCTAATTTTGTTGCATCGGTCATTTTGTTAAATTTGCTGCATCGGTCATTGTTAAAGGGAGTCTTTCACCGAATATGACCATTACAGACCACTCAAATCAGGTTCTCCATTACTTTCCCCAGATTACTATGGTACCTTTCATATTGCAGTCCATCGCCTATTTTCTCCAAAAAACACTATTATACCATATGGTAATTAGGTTCTGAAGGTGCCCAGGGGCGGCGTTCTTGCAGCCGGAGCCCAGGCCCCTCTGCGCTTTGCTTATCAAACCCCTCCTCTTTCACCCCACTGGCCCGCCCTTGTTTAATCTTATTACCTCCTCCTCTCCATCTGAAATCCCGTGCCTCCATCGGCTGGATTGGGTTGCGCAGGCTGGCACATGCGCATTGAAAGTCCCTGTTCCTCTGCCCATAATGGGTAATGTAGTGCGCACGCGCCGGGAAAGTATGGAGCGGCGAGGACGCGGGATTTCAGACAGAGAGGAGGAGGTATCAGATTAAACAAGGGTGTGCCAGAGGGGTGAAAGAGAAGGGGTTTGGTAAGCAAAGCGCAGAGGGGCCTGGGCAACAGCCCTATGAACTCCACCCCTGGGCACCTTCAGAACCTAATTACCATATGGTATAAAAGTGTTTTTTGGAGCAAATCGGCGATGGACTGCAATATGAAAGGTAAAATAGTAATCTGGGGAAAGTAATGGAAAACCTGATCTGAGTGGTCTGTAATGGTCATATTCGGTATAAATACAAGCTTTTAATACAGCAATCATTTTCTGGTTTTAAAAAACATTATTTTTTGGCAATACCCTTCATCTGGGGCCTATTCCGCATTAGTCGGTGTGCAATTTAAGCTAGAAATACAGCAATAATTTTCTGGGTTTTAGAAAACACCCTTTTTGGAAAATTTTAATTTTACAGTCCTTGCTGCATTTCAGTGTGAAATTCAAGCATTATATACTGCTGTCATATTCTGTTATTTAAAACCCACCCATTTAGGGCAAAATCCTAATTTTGCGGTGTTTGCTGCATCTGTCATTGCTAAATACAAGCTTGAAATACAGCAATAATTTTCTGGTTTTAAAAACACCCATTTTTGGCAATACCCTCCATCTGAGGCTTATGCTGCATTAGTCAGTGTGCAATTTAAGCATGAAATACAGAAATAATTTTCTGGGTTTTAACCACCTCCAGCCCCCCTAGCTTAAACACCCTAATGACCAGAACACTATTTACAATTCTGCATTACACTATTTTCACCGTTTATTGCTCGGTCATGCAACTTACCATCCAAATGAATTTTACCTCCTTTTCTTCCCACTAATAGAGCTTACATTTGGTGGTATTTCATTGCTGCTGACATTTTTACATTTTTGCTATTAATCAAAATTTGCCGAAATTTTTGCCAAAAAATGACATTTTTCACTTTCAGTTGCAAAATCTTTAAAAAAAAAAACAACATCTATATATAAATTTTTCTCTAAATGTATTGTTTTACATGTCTTTGATAAAAAAAAAATGTTTGAGTAAAAAAAAAAATGGTTTGGGTCAGAGCTGCTTCAAAAAGCGGAAATTCACATTTTTGTACCATAGTTTGTAAAACTATGGTACAAAAATGTGAATTTCCGCTTTTTGAAGCAGCTCTGACTTTCTGAGCACCTGTCATGTTTCCTGAGGTTCTACAATGCCCAGACAGTAGAAAAACACCACAAATGACCCCATTTCGGAAAGTAGACACCCTAAGGTATTCGCTGATGGGCATAATGAGTTCATAGAACCTTTTATTTTTTTGTCACAAGTTAGCGGAAAATGATGATTTTTTTTTTCTTACAAAGTCTCATATTCCACTAACTTGTGCCAAAAAATAAAAACTTCCATGAACTCACTATGCCCATCACAAAATACCTTGGGGTGTCTTCTTTCCAAAATGGGGTCACTTGTGGGGTAGTTATACTGCCCTGGCTTTTTAGGGGCCCTAATGTGTGAGAAGTAGTTTGAAATCAAAATGTGTAAAAAATGCCCTGTGAAATCCTAAAGGTGCTCTTTGGAATGTGGGCCCCTTAGCCCACCTAGGCTGAAAAAAAGTGGCACACATGTGGTATCGCTGTACTAGAAGTTGGGCAATGTGTTTTGCTGGGTGAGAGAAATATCTCGGCAAAAGACAACTTTTCCCATTTTTTTAATACAAAGTTGGCATTTGATCGGGATATTTATCTCACCCAGCATGGGTATATGTAAAATGACACCCCAAAACACATTGCCCAACTTCTCCTGAGTACGGCGATACCACATGTGTGAAACTTCTTTGCAGCCTAGGTGGGCAAAGGGGCCCAAATTCCTTTTAGGGGGGCATTTTTAGACATTTGGATCCCAGACTTCTTCTAACACTTTAGGGCCCCTAAAATGCCAGGGCATAAATACTCACATGTGACCGCATTTTGGAAAGAAGACACCCCAAGGTATTCAATGAGAGGCATGGCGAGTTCATAGAAGATTTTTTTTTGGGCACAAGTTAGCGGAAATAGATTTTTTTTGTTTTTTCTCACAAAGTCTCCCTTTCCGCTAACTTGGGACAAAAAGTTCAATCTTTCATGGACAATATGCCCCTCAGCGAATACCTTGGGGTGTCTTCTTTCCGAAATGGGGTCACATGTGGGGTATTCATACTGCCCTGGCATTTTAGGGGCCCTAAAGCGTGAGAAGAAGCCTGGAATATAAATGTCTAAAAAAATGTACGCATTTGGATTCTGTGAGGGGTATGGTGAGTTCATGTGAGATTTTATTTTTTGACACAAGTTAGTGGAATATGAGTATTTGTAAGAAAAAAAAAACAATTTCCACTAACTTGTGCCCAAAAAATGTCTAAATAGAGCCTTACAGGGGGGTGATCAATGACAGGGGGGTGATCAAGGAGTCTATATGGGCTGATCACCACCCTGTCATTGATCACCCCGCTGTAAGGCTCCATACAGATGTCCGTATGTGTTTTGCGGATCCGCGGTGTCCGTGTTTTGCGGATCCACGGATCTGCAAAACACATACGAACGTCTGAATGGAGCCTTACAGGGGGGTGATAAATGACAGTGGGGTGATCACCCCATATAGACTCCATGATCACCCCCCTGTCATTGATCACCCCCCTGTAAGGCTCCATTCAGAGGTCCGTATGTGTTTTGCGGATCTGATCCATGGATCCGTGGATCCGTAAAACACATACGGACGTCTGAATGGAGCCTTACAGGGGGTGATCAATGACAGGGGGGTGATTAATGACAGGGGGGTGATCAGGGAGTCTATATGGGGTGATCACCCCCTGTCATTTATCACCCCCCTGTAAGGCTCCATTCAGAGGTCCGTATGTGTTTTGCGGATCCGATCCATGGATCCGTGGATCCGTAAAACACATACGAACATCTGAATGGAGCCTTACAGGGGGGTGATCATCCCATATAGACTCCATGATCACCCCCCTGTAAGGCTCCATTCAGAGGTCCGTATGTGTTTTGCGGATCCACGGATCCATGGATCGGATCCGTAAAACACATACGGACGTCTGAATGGAGCCTTACAGGGGTTGATCAATGACAGGGGGGTGATCAATGACAGGGGGGTGATCAGAGAGTCTATATGGGGTGATCAGGGGTTAATAAGGGGTTAAGTGACAGGGGGGGGTGTAGTGTAGTGTGGTGATTGGTGCTACTTATTACTGAGCTGCCTGTGTTCTCTGGTGGTCGATCCAAGCAAAAGTGACCACCAGATGACCAGGTAGTCTAATATACCTGTTAGGGGTTAAAAAAAACACATCTACAGCCTGCCAGTGAACGATCGCCGCTGGCAGGCTTTTGATCCACTCTCTTACCTTCCGATCCTGTGAACGCGCGTGCCTGTGTGCACGCGTTCACAGGAAGTCTCGCATCTCGCGAGATGACGCATAGATGCGTCACTCTGCCTGAGACAGCCCCCTCCGGACCGCGATCCTGAGTTAGGTTGTCCGGAGGCGGTTAAAAAACACCAATTTTGGGCCAAATACAAAATTTGCGCCCTTGGCTGCATATGTCAGTGTGAGATACACGTGTTAGATACTGCTGTTCTATTCTGTTATTTAAAAAAAAAAAAACACCCATTTTGGGCCAAATACTAAATTTGCGGCCTTGGCTGCATCTGTCAGTGTGAGATACAAGCTTGAAATACAGCAGCATACAAGAACTTAATATTGCAGCCTTTGCTGCTTATGTCAGTGTGAAATACACGCATTAGATACTGTTGTTCTATTATGTTATAAAAAAAACACCCATTTTGGGCAAGATCCTAAATTTGAGAAATATGAGGAAAGCGTCAAATAAGGGACTTGGCCCCGGTCGTGGTGCTGAGGACTAGTGTTGAGAGCGAATATTTGAATAGCAAATATTTATTGCGAATATCGCAACTCCGCTAATTCGCAAATATTTTGAATATAGTGCTATATATTCGCTATATTGAATATTCACAATCTTTTTACATTTGAAAACATGATTCCATCCTGCTTCTTTCTTTTGGGTCAATGAGTCATTGGCCTACAAGCAACTTAAGCAGGAAGGAATCATGTTTTCATATGGAAAAAAATGACGAAAATTCTAAAATACGAATATATAACAATATAGTGAATATATTCGTTATTTAGAATATTTTTTTTTTTTTTATTTTTTTTATGTGTACTGTTCTTATACTTCGGCATACTCTTCCCGACAAGCGTCCCCATAACTGTCACGGGGTAGAGTCGCGGTTATAAAGCTAGAGTGGAGGTGCACCCCCTGAGCTGCCACCCAGTCCCCTGTCCCTGCCTACTTACACCAACCGCCCTAGGTGACGGGGCACAACTGGGCGACAGTCCCTGACCTGAGTAAGTGTAGGCAGAGAGATAGAGACAGAAGGGAAGCGGACAGCCAATGAGAGGTAGCACTAGAGCGGACAGAGAGGTGGAACAAGCAAGGTACCACCAAAAACAGAAGGGTGAGGCGGGTCAACTAGCCAGGAGGTCCCGTCAGTACAAGAGAAGAGGCAAAGACAAAATCCAAAAGCAAGCCAAGGTCAAAATCCGAGAGGTAGCCTCAAGGTTCAGGGAGCAGGCAGAAGAGGTGTCAGGAAGCTAAATAACAATAATAATACACAGCCTAAGGGACCAAAATCACAGGCAACCTGTAGCCAGCAGGTTGCCTGTATTTATAGTGGGGAATGAGGGTCATGTGACGTGGCCAGCGTCACATGACTGACAGACAAGCAAGTCGAGCACCGAGTGATCAGCTCAGCGCTCAAGGCAGACCTAGAAGCAGGCAGCCTCCCAGCCAGCAAAAGCCACCCAGGGAACGAAGCTGAACACAGATCCTCACTCCCAAAGCTAAGCGGCAGGTCTGCGGTTGATGGAAGACCGAGTGCACCTTTGGCGCCCCATTACACGTAACCATGGGAATGCCTGTCGGTTAGAAAATACCATCGGATCTGAGTTTTTCCTGAGATCGTGAAAACTCAGATCCGATGGTATATTCTAACCCACAGGTGTTCCCATGGTGACGGGGACGCTTGTCGGTGAGGAGTATGACAAAGTGGGATAACAGTACACACTGAAAAAAAAAAGACAAATATTCTAAATAACAAATTTATTCGCTATATATCCATAATTTCGTTTTTTAGAATATTTGTCATATTCTAAAACAAGAATATATAGAAATATAGTGAATATTTGTAAAATAAACATATAGACTGCAATTTAGGTAATATAATGGTATAACCTTTTTTTTTCAAAGTTTTAATTTTTCATTAAATCTGAAGTACATAAAAGAAAAAAAATTCAGACTGAAAAAAAGTTTATGGCACTATATTACCTACATTGCAGTCTATATGTGTATTTTATGAATATTTGCTATATTGCTATTTATTCTTGATTTTGAATATGGCGAATATTCTTAAAACATATACAGTATATAGCACTATATTGAAAGAAAAAGGAAAAAGACTGGTACCGTGTTAGCCAATAGAAAAATAGTTTAGTGCTCTCATTAAGGCCTCATGCACACGACCGTTGTGTGCATCCGTGGCCGCTGTGCCGTTTTCCGTTTTTTTTTTCGCGGGCCCATTGACTTTCAATGAGTCCGTGGAAAAATCGGAAAATGCACCATTTTGCAGCCGCATCCGTGATCCGTGTTTCCTGCCTGTCAATAAAAATAGGACCTGTCCTATTTTTTTTACGGAAAATGGTTTACGGACCCATTCAAGTCAATGGGTCCGTGAAAAAAAACAGATGCACACAAGATTGGCATCCGCGATCGTGGTCCGTGGCCGTAGGCTACTTTTACACGAACGGATCCGCAGATCCGTCTGCATAAAAGCTTTTTCAGAGCTGAGTTTTCACTTCGTGAAAACTCACATCCGACAGTATATTCCAACACAGAGGCGTTCCCATGGTGAAGGGGAACTCTTCAGGTTAGAATATAGTAAAAGAACTGTGTACATGACTGCCCCTCCCTTCCCCCCCTGTATTTAACACATTGGTGGCCAGTGCGGCCGGCCCCCCCTCCCCCCCTGTAGTTAACACATTGGTGGCCAGTGCAGCCGGTCCCCTCTCCCTCCCCTGTACTTAACACATTGGTTGCCAGTGCGGCCGGCCCCCCCTCCCTCTCCTGTAGTTAACACATTGGTGGCCAGTGCAGATGGTCCCCCCTCCCTCCCCTGTAGTACTGTAGATTCATTGGTGGCCAGTGGGCCCCCCTCTTAATTAAAATCTCCCCCGCTATCATTGGTGGCAGCGGAGAGTACCGATCGGAGTCCCAGTTTAATCGCTGGGGCTCCGATCGGTAACCATGGCAACCAGGACGCTACTGCAGTCCCGGTTGCCATGGTTACTTAGCAATTTGTAGAAGCATTATACTTACCTGCGAGCTGCGATGTCTGTGTCCGGCCGGGAGCTCCTCCTACTGGTAAGTGACAGGTCTGTGCGGCGCATTGCTTAATAATCTGTCACTTACCAGTAGGAGGAGCTCCCGGACGGTCACAGACATCGCAGGTAAGTATAATGCTTCTACAAATTGCTAAGTAACCATGGCAACTGGGACTGCAGTAGCGCCCTGGTTGCCATGGTTACCGATCGGAGCCCCAGCGATTAAACTGGGACTCCGATCGGTACTCTTCGCTGCCACCAATGATAGGGGCCAGATTTTAATTAGGAGGGGGAGGGAGGGGGGCCCACTGCCCACCAATGAATCTACAGTACTACAGGGGAGGGAGGGGGTGCCACTGGCCACCAATTAATCTACAGTACTACAGGGGAGGGAGGTGGGGCCGGCCGCACTGGCCACCAATGTGTTAACTACAGGGGAGGGAGGGGGGGCCGGCCGCACTGGACACCAATGTGTTAGCTACAGGGGAGGGAGGGGGGTGCGGCCGCACTGGCCACCAATGTGTTAAATACAGGGGGGGAGGGGGGGCTGCCCCCTGCTGCCTGGCAGCACCTGCCAGGCAGCAGGAGGCAGTCATGTACACAGTTCTTTGAGTATATTCTAACCTGAAGCGTCCCCATCACCATGGGAACACCTCTGTGTTAGAATATACTGTTGGATCTGAATTTCACGATCTAACTCAAATCCGATGGTATATTCTAACATAGAAGCGTTCCATGGTGATGGGGATGCTTCAAGTTAAAATATACCATCGAATTGGAGAAAACTCCGATCCGATGGTATAAAAGGGACTCCTGACTTTACATTGAAAGTCAATGGGGGATGGATCCATTTGAAATTGCACCATATTGTGTCAACGTCAAACGGATCCGTCCCCATTGACTTGCATTGTAATTCAGGACGGATCCGTTTGGGTCTGCACGGCCAGACGGACACCAAAACGACTTTTTTTTCATGTCCGTGGATCCTCCAAAGATCAAGGAAGACCCACGGATGGAAAAAATGGTCACGGATCACGGATCTACGGACCCCGTTTTTGTGGACCTTAAAAAAAAACGGTTGTGTGCATGAGGCCTTAGAGAAACAAAATAAGAGTATTGCAGGTTTGATACCTTTTAATGGCTAACAAAAATAGAAGTAATGATGTTACATAGCGAGTTTTCGAGACATCACCAGTCTCTTCTGCTTGATGAAGAGACTGGTGATGTCTCAAAAGCTCGCTATGTAACATCATTATTTCTATTTTTGTTAGCCATTAAAAGGTATCAAACCTGCAATACTCTTATTTGTTTCTCTTAATGAGAGCACTAAACTATAGCACTATATTTACTGCTATATATTCTTTTTTGATCAACTTTGCATTACGCAAATTACCCCTGGTTCGGCTCCTGAGATATTGTGCGTTACACTTTTATGAAGCCCCGCCCACTTTCCACACCATGCTCTTAAATTCCAAAAATAAATACACCATTCGTTAGTGCTGCGTTTGTGCTGGTTTGTGCTGCAAAAAGTAAACGTTTGCGCCGCTTTGGTTTTCGAGATATTGCGCGCGCCACATGCTGAAAAAAATACACCATTCGTTTGTGCTGAGTTTGTTCCACAAATCACTGTAAGGGCTGTTTCACAGAGCTGCTGTAGAAAAAGCATGCCGTCTGTGCGCACTTTTGGCACAATCGCCCTGCTGCTGCTAGCCTGTCAGAGCTGCAGCATAACTTCGGCCTTCCCACTGACTGGCTCATATGCGACGTGTCCACAAGGTGGAACTCCACCTTGCACATGCCGGCCAGACTGTGCGAACAGCAGCAGGCGATAGTGGAGTTTCAGCTGCAGCACGCACGGGTGAGTCACTCTGGGGAACAGCACCACTTCACCACCAAAGACTGGTCTCCATGCGAGTCCTGTGTTGCTTGTTGCACTATTTCGAGTACTCCACAAACATGGCCAGTGCCGATAACGCCGTTCTCAGCGTTACTATCCCACTTCTATGCCTTCTTGAAAAAACTCCTCTGGTGATGATGGAAGAAGATATGGCACTGAAGAAGGAGGAGGAGGAAGAGGGATAATTTCATAGGAGTTCAGGCCAGTCATTCACAAGTGGCTCCGAGGGTGGGTTCCTGCACCGACAAACACCAGGTACAAAATTGTCCAGCAAGGGCACAGTTCTGGAGGATGATGAGGTGGAGGATGAGTAGAAGGAGATGGAGGAGGAGGAACCGTGTTCATAGCAGGGTGGCACCCGGACCAGCTCATGGCCATCACTGGTGCATACAGAGGACACATACCACAGAGGACAGCTTTTTGTTGCCTCTGGGCAGCCTGGCACACATGAGCGATTACATGCTGCAGTGTTTTCGCAAAGACCGCCGAGTTGCCCACATTCTAACTTATGCTGATTACTGGGTGGCCACATTGCTGGATCCCCGTTACAAGGACAATGTACCGTCCTTAATTCCATCACTGGAGCGTGATCGTAAGATGTGTGAGTACAAGCGCACGCTGATAGACGTGCTGCTGGTGGCATTCCCACCTGACAGCGGGGGCACAGTGGAAGAACAAGGCAAAGACATAGGAGTAGGAAGAGGTCACAAATGCAGCTGGGGCAATACCAGCACCTCAGAAGGCAGGGTTAGCAAGGCCGAAATGTGGAAAAGCTTTATCAGCATGCCACAACAACCAGCACCTCCAGCTGATATGGAACATCTTAGCAGGAGGCAGCATTTTAGGAACATACTGAATGACGGGTCTGCCCCCTTCAACTTCTAAGTCTCCAAATTGGGCACATGGCCTGAGCTTGCCCTTTACACCTTGGAGGTGCTGACCTGCCCTTATCTGAACGTGTGTTTAGCACGGCAGGGGGCGTTATCACAGACAAGCGCAGCCGCCTGTCCGCAGCCAATGTGGACAAGCTCATGTTCATTAAAATGAACCAAGCATGGATGCCACAGGACTTGTCGTACCTCGTGCAGAATAGACATGTATACCGGCCTTAACCAACCATTGTTATAGTACAGCACAATTGCTCATTCTTCTATTTTTGATATTTCCCACTCTTTTGGAGTGTACCCTAATAAAAAAATAAAATAAAAAATAAAATAAAAATTTTAACCCAAAAACTGTGTTGGCAATCTCGTTCTCCTCCACCGCCACTTCCACCTACACCACTACGGCCACCGCCTCCTCAGCCTCCTACTCCATATGGACCTCCTCCTCATACATCAAGATCATTTTTTTTAATTTGCACGGATTTTATTTTATTTTATGTAATTTCACAAATTTGTCTGCTACATTTGAAATTCACCAATTTTTGGGCTGTGATATACCCCTGCTCTACCTAGTAGACAGGTTAATACATTTCACTAATTTTTCTGTTACATAGTTGGGTGACATTCACCAATTTTTGGCTGTGATATACCCCTGCTCTACCTAATTGACAGGTTAATACATTTCATACATTTTTCTGTTACATAGTTAGGTGACATTCACCAATGTTTGGCTGTGATATACCCCTGCACTACCTAGTGGAAAAGTTAATAAATGTCACAAATTTATCTGTTACATTGCCGGGTGACATTTTACCATTTTTTTGGGTGTGATATACTCCTGTTCTAACTAGTAGACAGGTTAATTATTTTTACCAATTTTTCTGTTACATTCTTGGGTGACATTTTACAATTTTTGCCGTGAATAAACCCCTGCTCTGCATAGGTGACAGGGACTGACATTTTTAACCCCTTAAGGACCCATGACGTACCGATACGGCATGGTTCCCGAGTCCTTAAGAACCCATGACGTCTCACAGGCCGGAAGCTGTATGAGTAAGGCCTCATGCACACGACCGTTGTGTGCATCTGTGGCCGTTGTGCCGTTTTCCGTTTCTTTTTTCGCGGACCCATTGACTTTCAATGGGTCAGTGGAAAAATCGGAAAATGCACCGTTTGGCAGCCGCATCCGTGATCCGTTTTTCCTGTCCTATTTTTTTCACGGCCAACGGTTCACGGACCCATTCAAGTCAATGGGTCCGTGAAAAAACACGGATGCACACAAGATTGTCATCCGCGTCTGTGATCCGTGTCCGTTTTTTCCTATCATTTCAATGGCAAACTTGACTTAGATTTTCTTTTCATTTTTCATCCTCCAAAAATCAAGGAAGACCCGCGGACGAAAAAACGGTCACGGATCACGGACCTACGGACAAAAGTTGAAAAAATTAAGTTTTCCGCCAAAAAATTTTAAAGTTTCAAGTAAAAATAAACAAAAATTTCATTTTCCACAAACAAAGTTAAAAAATGGTAAAAAAATAGGGGAAAAAAGTATACATATTAGGTATCTTCGCGTTCGTATCGACCAGGTTTATAAACATATAACATTACCTAACCCCTCAGATGAAGACCGTAAAAAATAAAAACTGTGCTAAATAAACCATTATTAGTTTTCTTACATCACAAAAAGTGTAATAGCAAGCGATCAAAAAGTCATATGCACCCCAAAATAGTGCCAATCAAACTGTCATATCATCCCTCAAATAATGATATACAGTACCTGAGACAATTGCCCAAAAACTGAAAAAACTATGGCTCTCAGAATATGGAGACACTAAAACATGATTTTTTTTTTTTTGTTTTAAAAATTAGTTTTAAATTATTAGTGTGTAAAACTTACATAAATAAAAAAAAAGCATACATATTAGCATATTGCTGTGTCCGTATCGACTGGCTCTATAAAAATATCACATAACCTAACCCCTCAGATGAACACCATACATTTTTTTTTATAAAAACTGTGCTAAATAAGCCATTTTTTGTCACCTTACATCACAAAAAGTGTAATAGCAAGCGATCAAATAGTCATATGCACCCCAAAATAGTGGCAATAAAACCGTAACCTCATCCCGCAAAAAAAAATAGAACCTACCCAAGGTAATCGCTCAAAATCTGAAAAAATTATGACTCTCAGACTATGGAAACACTAAAACATGATTTTTTTTGCTTCAAAAACGAAATCATTGTGTAAAAATTATAAATAAAAAAAAGTATACATATTAGGTATCGACATGTCCGTATCGACCGGCTCTATAAAAATATCACATGACCAAACCCCTCAGATGAACACTGTAAAAAATTTTAATAAAAACTGTGCTAAATAAACCATTTTTCGTCACCTTACATCACAAAAAGTGTAATAGCACGCAATCAAAAAGTCACATGCACCCCAAAATAGAGCCAATAAAAATCATACCCTACCCAAGGTAATCGCTTGAAAACTGAAAAAAGTATGGCTCTCAGACTATGGAAACACAAACATGATTTGTTTTGCTTCAAAAAAGAAATCATTGTGTAAAACTTACATATTAGGTATCGCCGCATCCGTGAAAACCTGGTCTATAAAAAAATCACATGATCTAACCTGTCAGATGAATATTGTAAATAACAAAAAATAAAAACAGTGCCAAAACATCTATTTCTTGTTATCTTGCCTCACAAAAAGTGTAATATAGAACAACCAAAAATTTTATGTACCCTAAACTATTACCAACAATACTGCCACCCTATCCCGTAGATTATAAAATGGGGCCACTTTTTTGGAGTTTCTACTCTAGGGGTGCATCAGGGTGGCTTCAAATGGGACATGGTGTAAAAAAAAAACAGTCCAGCAAAAGCTGCCTTCCAAAAACAGTATGGCATTACTTTCCTTCTGCGCCCTGCCGTGTGCCCGTACAGTAGTTTACGACCACATATGAGGTGTTTCTGTAAGCTACAGAATCAGGGCCATAAATATTGAGTTTGGTTTGGCTGTTAACCCTTGCTTTGTAACTGGAAAAAAATTATTAAAATAGAAAATCTGACAAAAAAATGACATTTTTAAATTATATTTCTATTTTCCATTAATTCTTGTGGAACTCCTAAAGGGTTAACATCATTTGTATATTCAGTTTTGAATACATTGAGGGGTGTAGTTTCTTAGATGGGGTCACTTTTATGGAGTTTCTACTCTAGGGGGTGCATCAGGGGGGCTTCAAATGGGACATGGTGTCAGAAAAAAATGTCCTGCAAAACCTGCCTTCCAAAAACCATATGGCATTCCTTTCCTTCTGCGCCCTGCCGTGTGCCCGTATAGCGGTTTACGACCACATATCGTGTGTTTCTGTAAACTACAGAATCAGGGCCATAAATATTGAGTTTGGTTTGGCTGTTAACCCTTGATTTTTAACTGAAAAAAATTATAAAAATGGAAAATCTGCACAAAAAGTGAAATTTTGAAATTGTATCTCTATTTTCCATTAATTCTTGTGGAACACCTAAGGGTTAAAAAAAAAAGTTTGTAAAATCAGTTTTGAATACCTTGAGGGGTGTAGTTTATAGAATGGTGTAATTTTTGGGTGGTTTCTATTATATACTGTAAGCCTCGCAAAGTGACTTCAGACCTGAACTGGTCACTAAAAATAAGGTTTTTGAAAATTTCTAAAAAATTTCAAGATTTGCTTTTAAACTTCTAAGCCTTGTAACATCCCCAAAAAATAAAATATAATTCCCCAAATGATCCAAACATGAAGTAGACATATGGGGAATGTAAAGTAATAACTAATTTTGGAGGTATTACTATGTATTATAGAAGTTGAGAAATTGAAACTTGAAAATTTGCAATTATTTACAGATTTTTTGTAAATTTAGTATTTTTTTATAAATAAAAATGGTTATTTTTTACTTAATTTTACCAGTTTCATGAAATACAATATGTGACGAAAGAACTGTCTCAGAATGGCCTTAAGGGGTTAAAAAAATAATCAACAGTTGATAGAGAAGATATCCAATTGGATCGGGGACGTGCGATCAGGCAGAAGTTATCTAGAGTTAACAAAGCGGCAGCAGGACCTCTCCTGTCTATCGTTTCCAAATCCAAAATACCCCAGTGACATTCCCTATAATTTTTTAATAATCATTCCAATAACAGGGCATCTTAAGAGTCTTGTATTGTTATTTATCTTCACTACCTCCCCGAGTCGGGAGTAGGTAATTGCAGCTCACCCCCTCCTTTACTTGTCAGCTTTGGCTTCAATAATTTGTCCCACATGTCAGGTTGATCACATTACAGACATTGACTTCCCTTGGATGTGGTCTCCGTTTCTCTCTCGGATCGTGGACATCTCGGGGATGTGTGACATGGTGGAGCAGTATGTGTGCACCTACACGTACTGACTGATGGGTCTGCCCCCTTCAACTTCTGGGTCTCCAAATTGGGAACATAGCCTGAGCTTGCCCTTTACGCCTTGGAGGTGCTGGCTTGCCCTGCAGCCAGTGTATTGTCTAAACGTTTGTTTAGCACGGCTGGAGGGGGTTATAACAGGTTATTTTTCCCAATGCTTTGGGGTGTACCCTAATTTAAACAAAAAATAAAACCAAAAAGCAGTGTAGGCTACCTCCTCATCCTCCACCCCTGCTTCCACCTACACCCCCACATCCACCGCCTCCTCAACCTCCTACTCCATATGGACCTCGTCCTCCAAGATCAAGATTATTATTTTTTATTTTTACATATTTAATGTTATTTTAAGTAATTTCCCTATCCACATTTGCCATGCTCTTAGACACATTTTGCTGCCATTTGCAGCCCTCTAGTCCTTTCCATTACTTTTCAACAGCCATTTTAGTGCTCAAAAGTTCGGGTCCCCATTGACTTAAATAGGGTTTGGGTTTGGGGTCAAGTTCGAGTCCCGAACTCAAACTTTTTTGTGAAGTTCGGCCGAATCCGTCAAACCCAAACATCCAGGTGTCCGCTCAACTCTACTTATTAGTGTTGGGTGGGAAGAGGTTTAAGAGAGATCTTAGCCTATTAAAAAACTTTTTATCTGTGTAACAATTAAGACCTGTGGAAAGTGCACGAGTATAAAATCTGCCAGTCCATGCTAGCTGAGAACTGTTATTGATGTACTTACATAGTAACATAGTAACATAGAATATAAGGCCAAAAAAGACATCTGCCCATCCAGTTCGGCCTGTTATCCTGCAAGTTGATCCAGAGGAAGGCAAAAAAAAAAAAAATGTGGGGTAGAAGCCAATTTTTCTCACTTAAGGGGGAAAAAATTCCTTCCCGACTCCATTCAGGCAATCAGATAACTCCCTGGATCAACAACTCATCTCTAGTATCTGTAGCCTGTAATATTATTACACTCCAGAAATATATCCAGGCCCCTCTTGAACTCTTTTAGTGAACTTACTATCACCACCTCCTCAGGCAGAGAGTTCCATAGTCTCACTGCTCTTACTGTAAAGAATCATCTTCTATGTGTGTGTACAAACCTTCTTTCCTCCAGGCTCAGAGGATGTCCCCTCGTCACAGTCACAGTCCTGGGGATAAAAAGATAATGGGAGAGATCTCTCTACTGACCCCTGATATATTTATACATCATCATTAAATCATAATAAAATCTCCCATTAGTTGTCTTTTTTTTCTAAAGTGAATAATCCAATTTTCAGGGTACTGTAATTTCCTCATTCCAGTTATTATTTTAGTTGCCCTCCTCTGAACCCTCTCCAGCTCTGCTATGTCTGCCTTGTTCACAGGAGCCCAGAACTGTACACACACATGTGTGGTCTGACTAGTGATTTGTAAAGTGGCAGGACTATGTTCTCATCACGGGTATCTATGCCCCTTTTGATGCAACCCATTATCTTATTGGCCTTGGCAGCAGCTGCCTGACACTGGATTTTACAGCTTAGTTTTCTTTGCACTAAAATTCCTAGGTCCTTTTCCATGTCAGTGTTACCCAGTGTTTTTCCATTTAGTATGTACGGGTGACTTGCATTATTCCTTTCCATGTGCATAACCTTACATTTGTCAGTGTTAAACCTCATCTGCCACTTCTGTGCCCAAGCCTCCAATCTATCCAGACCCATCTGTAGCAGTATACTGTCCTCTTCAGTATACTTACTTTACACAGTTTAGTGTCATCTGCAAAAATGTATATTTTACTACGCAAGCCTTCTACAAGATCATTAATAAATATATTGAAGAAGATAGGGCCCAGAACTGACCCATGAGGTACCCCACTAGTGACAGTGACCCAATCTGAGTGTGTACCGTTAATAACCACCCTCTGTTTTCTATTACTGAGGCAGTTACTTACCCACATACAGACGTTTTCTCCCAGTCCGAGCATTCTCATTTTATATACTAACCTTTTATGCGGTACAGTGTCAAATGCTTTGGAGAAGTCCAGATATACAACATCCATTGATTCGCCGCTGTCAAATCTAGAACTTACCTCCTCATAGAAACTGATTAAATTAGTTTGACATGACCAATCCCTCATGAAGCCATGCTGATATGGCGTAATTTGCTTATTTTTATTGAGGTACTCCAAGATAGCATCTCTTAGAAAACCTTCAGTTTACCCACAATGGATGTTAAACTTGCCGGCCTATAGTTTCCGTGCTCTGTTTTTGGACCCTTTTTGAATACTTGAACTTGAATCTTCAGTAGCGATCTGTTCTGCTGCACATCTGCCTTATCATTGCCTCCTCCACCTCTGCACGGGATTCTATCTTGCATTGCACAACTTGTTACCATCAAAGACGCCCCTACCATCATCAAGCAGGAGAAGTTCTAAGAGCAGTGTGTGCACTAAAGGGAGGAAAGGTGTACCCTACCCTGCACATCCCAGTCCTTCCCTGGATAGTATATGTATATATACATACATATGTAAAGTGTGTACAGTGATAATAGAGACAATAGCCATGGACAAAAGTACTGCTATTTTCACTATAAAGTATATGTCTAAAGTAATGCTTCATCAAATGTAATGACCGATCTCATTGGTAACATTTTAATGTTTTATCCATGATCACCAGCATTTTGTAAATAATTGAAGTGCACCAGTGACTGTTTCACAAAAAGAAAAAGCTATTATCCTAGCAGAAACATCATCCAAATTTATGAACTTGTACAGTACCTAACATTAATAAAATGAATGTCATTTCAACAGAGGTGCAGTAGAGTTTGCACTTGAACATAGTTGTTTTACAGCCAGAGACATTGTTTATTATGACATTTTATGTGGTTATAAATTTGTGTGTGTTTGGTCAAGTACTATGATTTATACTGATATATTTTGGTCCTCAGTTTGGAAACTGCAAAAATACAAAATTACAAGAATATGAGCAAGGAAAAAACTAAAGTGAGGGTTGAATGTAATTGTGAAGAGCAAAATAAAGAAAACTCATTAGCTTTATGTTTGAGATTTACGATGACTTTCAACAATTAACATAAAGGTAAGGTAGTTTCTTAAAAAAAAAAAAAAAAACATCAAACCATTTAAGACTTGAACATCAAAGTCTCTTCACTGTAATTTTATAAGAAAATTCTAAATTATTGAACTGATAAATAGACCAAGTTAGGACATGATCTAAAACTATTACATTTTTATTAATTGTACTGTACACAAACATTTGTGTGTAGCTTAGCTTATATCCATTCTAAAAAGTAAAATTAATGGTTATCACATGGTAATATTTAAAAGTGTAAAGCTGACAGAGGGGAAGGTGGAGGAAAATTATTGACTATATTTTTTCTTGACATAAGCAAAAGCTACAGATATGCACTGCCAAGCTACTTTTCTGAAACCACTAGTGGATTTCAGATCTATATCCACTCCTATAATATAATATTTAAGGTCAATGGGCACCTTTGCACGGATGCTTTAAATTTTCTTTGCAAAATGCAAGATTGAGAAACTTTCTAAATAATCTCCATAAAAAAAATTATAACATTTTGTATCTGCAGAGTCTGTGGATATCCTTCACCTAGCTGCTGTTGAGTCTGAAATAAATCCATCAGAACTCTGTTTCTATTTTTTCTGTTCTAAGGGAGGTACTAGCTAACATAGGCTGTAGCTAGGTGGCAAAGCAAACACAAGGCAGCTTGCAAGAGGAAGGTAGCGGCATCACTAGGAAAGACACCCTACAAGTGCAGGTTGCAAACTATATATCAGTGGGGTCTCAAAATGAAGATTGCAGACTAAAACTTAGCACAACTTTTTTTTTTTAAATCAAGTATTTTTTTCAATGTTAAAGGTGTCCATAACCTTTAGGCTTCTATCCTGACACAGTTCACAACATGGGACTTTAAGGTGGTGGATCTAAACATAGTGAGCTTATAGGAAAGAAGAAAGCTCACCTAAGAGAAATTGTATATTTGTAGCATAATATTACACTATATCTGGACATTCTGACCGTAAGTGGGAATTCACAAGACTGTCTCCATTTTGCGGTCCATAAATCTTGTTTTACTCATCCTCAAAATGGACAAAATATGACACACTCCTTTTTTTCTTACGGGGGCTGCAGAATTGAACTGTGGTGTCCTGTCCGCATTTTTTGTTACCCATTGCAAAAAATGTGGATAAAATGCGGAAATAAAAAAATAAAAAATATTTGTGTGAATGGGGCTTAATACTCATGGGTAGGGATTAGAGTTGAGCGAACACCTGGATGTTCGGGTTCGAGAAGTTCGGCCGAACATCCCGGAAATGTTCGGGTTCGGGATCCGAACCCGATCCGAACTTCGTCCCGAACCCGAACCCCATTGAAGTCAATGGGGACCCGAACTTTTCGGCACTAAAAAGGCTGTAAAACAGCCCAGGAAAGAGCTAGAGGGCTGCAAAAGGCAGCAACATGTAGGTAAATCCCCTGCAAACAAATGTGGATAGGGAAATGAATTAAAATAAAAATTAAATAAATAAAAATTAACCAAAATCAATTGGAGAGAGGTTCCATAGCAGAGAATCTGGCTTCCCGTCACCCACCACTGGAACAGTCCATTCTCAGATATTTAGGCCCCGGCACCCAGGCAGAGGAGAGAGGTCCCGTAACAGAGAATCTGTCTTCATGTCAGCAGAGAATTAGTCTGCATGTCATAGCAGAGAATGAGGCTTCACGTCACCCACCACTGCAACAGTCCATTGGCATATATTCAGGCCCAGCACCCAGGCAGAGGAGAGAGGTCCCGTAACAGAGGATCTGGCTTCATGTCAGCAGAGAATCAGTCTGCATGTCATAGCAGAGAATCAGGCTTCACGTCAGCCACCACTGCAACAGTCCATTGTCATAAATTTAGGCCCAGCACCCAGGCAGAGGAGAGAGGTCCCGTAACAGACAATCTGGCTTCATGTCAGCAGAGAATTAGTCTGCATGTCATAGCAGAGAATCAGGCTTCATGTCAGCCACCACTGCAACAGTCCATTGGCATATATTTAGGCCTAGCACACAGGCAGAGGAGAGGTTCATTCAACTTTGGGTAGCATCGCAATATAATGGTAAAATGAAAATAAAAATAGGATTGAATGAGGAAGTGCCCTGGAGTCCAATAATATATGGTTATGGGGAGGTAGTTAATGTTAATGTAGGAAATGCACAGAAGCGTGTGTGTGAAGTTATTCTGAATGACCCTATGTGCACCTTCAATATTATATACCCTTTTAGGGATAGATTTCAAATAGCTCTGATATAGCAGAAACCACTAAATTATGAAATTGCTAAATTGGGAATTGTACTTCAACCCAGAACAAAAAATGTGCTTTGACGGACACTAAATATCTTGCCCAGCAACAACAGTACAGCGGTGGGTAACGAGAGATTTAGAGGGATTTAAATTTGAGGCCTAGTATTTAGGCGCTGGGTCACCGGTATGGATTTAGTGACAGAATTAGACTTGGAAATGCACAGAAGCGTGTGTGTGAAGTTATTCTGAATGACCCTATGTGCACCTTCAATATTATATACCCTTTTAGGGATAGATTTCAAATAGCTCTGATATAGCAGAAACCACTAAATTATGAAATTGCTAAATTGGGAATTGTACTTCAACCCAGAACAAAAAATGTGCTTTGACGGACACTAAATATCTTGCCCAGCAACAACAGTACAGCGGTGGGTAACGAGAGATTTAGAGGGATTTAAATTTGAGGCCTAGTATTTAGGCGCTGGGTCACCGGTATGGATTTAGTGACAGAATTAGACTTGGAAATGCACAGAAGCGTGTGTGTGAAGTTATTCTGAATGACCCTATGTGCACCTTCAATATTATATACCCTTTTAGGGATAGATTTCAAATAGCTCTGATATAGCAGAAACCACTAAATTATGAAATTGCTAAATTGGGAATTGTACTTCAACCCAGAACAAAAAATGTGCTTTGACGGACACTAAATATCTTGCCCAGCAACAACAGTACAGCGGTGGGTAACGAGAGATTTAGAGGGATTTAAATTTGAGGCCTAGTATTTAGGCGCTGGGTGACAGGTATGGGTTTAGTGACAGAATTAGACTTGGAAATACACAGTAGCGGGTGTGTGTGAAGTTATTCTGAATGACCCAATGTGCACCTTCAATATTATATACCCTTTTTGGGATAGATTTCAAATAGCTCTGATATAGCAGGAACCACTAAATTATGAAATTGCTAAATTGGGAATTGTATTTCAACCCAGAACAAGAAATGTGCTTGAACGGACACTAAATAACTCGCCCAGCTACAGCACTAGGGACAGATTTAGCTGGATATAAATTTGAGGCCTAGTATTTAGGCGCTGGGTGACCGGTATGGATTTAGTGACAGAATTAGACTGGGATATGGCCAAAAAATAAACAGACTATTGCTGGTTAAATGCACTTGGTGTGACAGCTTCACCCTGATGTAGGCTTTAGCCAAAAAACAACCACACCATTGAGGGTTAAATGCACTTGGTGACAGGCGCAGCTTGCCCCTGATTTTGTATATGGCCAAAAAATGAACAGACTATTGCTGGTTAAATGCACTTGGTGTGACAGCTTCACCCTGATGTAGGCTTTAGCCAAAAAACAACCACACCATTGAGGGTTAAATGCACTTGGTGACAGGCGCAGCTTGCCCCTGATTTTGTATATGGCCAAAAAATGAACAGACTATTGCTGGTTAAATGCACTTGGTGTCACAGCTTCACCCTGATGTAGGCTTTAGCCAAAAAACAACCACACCATTGAGGGTTAAATGCACTTGGTGACAGGCGCAGCTTGCCCCTGATTTTGTATATGGCCAAAAAATGAACAGACTATTGCTGGATAAATGCACTTGGTGTGACAGCTTCACCCTGATGTAGGCTTTAGCCAAAAAACAACCACACCATTGAGGGTTAAATGCACTTGGTCGCAGCTTGTGCTGGCGCACCACAAGACACAAAATGGCCGCCGATCACCCCAGAAAAATGAGACTGACAAACGGTCTGTGCAGCCTAAAAACAGTGAGCAATTGAGGATCAGCAGCTCAATGATCCACAGCTGCAGATCGATCAGTTAATCAAGTCCTTTGGAGGAGTTAATCTGCCTAATCTCGCCCTACTGTCGCAGCCGCAACCTCTCCCTACGCTAATCAGAGCAGAGTGACGGGCGGCGCTATGTGACTCCAGCTTAAATAGAGGCTGGGTCACATGGTGCTCTGGCCAATCACAGCCATGCCAATAGTAGGCATGGCTGTGATGGCCTCTTGGGGCAAGTAGTATGACGCTTGTTGATTGGCTGCTTTGCAGCCTTTCAAAAAGCGCCAAGAAAGCGTCACAAAAGCGCGAAGAAAGCGACGAACACCGAACCCGAACCCGGACTTTTACGAAAATGTCCGGGTTCGGGTCCGTGTCACGGACACCCCAAAATTCGGTACGAACCCGAACTATACAGTTCGAGTTCGCTCATCCCTAGTAGGGATTAGCGAACTTCATATTTTGAAGTTTGAGTTTGTGTTCAGGTTGGGGTATATACTGACTTGCATTATGGATTCCGTTACCACAGACCATAATGCAATTCCATGACCGAATGCATAACAGAATGCCTTTAGAGGCATTCTGTTATTCATTCCGTCATTAATAGAAGTCTATGGCTAGCATAACGGATCCTTCTGGTTTCTGTTATGCAGGAGAGGACTCTCAGGACTTCTATTATGATGGAATGAATAACGGAATGCCTCTAAAGGCATCCATTATGCATTCCGTCATAGAATTGTGTTATGGTCCGTGGTAATGGAATCCCTAAAGCAATTCAACATATGCCCCAACCTGAACACGAACTGAAACTTCAAAATATGTAGTTCGCTCATCCCTACCCAGTGTCACTGCCTACCACATAAAATTCATTTTACTTGTTGAAGTGAATCTGACACTCTTTCATAGCATTATTTTTAATGAAAAAAATGAGTCAAAACCAAGATTAAAATGCTAAACAAAACTTCCATTAAGTCTTCCGCGATCGGATAATATTTTATGAGTGGAATCAATGGATTTATAAAAGGTGACAGCAAAGATTATACTATGTCAAATAGCTTTTTTCTTTCTCTCTAATATAAAAATTACCCAAAATGACACCTCACAGTTACCCTTTACTCACATGCGAGCACACATACACTTTGGATAATGGTGATGAGTTTGCTAATGAAAGTGGATATAAGCCATTCTATCATAATTACTGAATGTAGATTTCAGTAGCAGAAGACATTTGCAATCTGAATGCATGCTCATTATGAAAACACTCACATAATTTTTAGTTCAGCAAGCGCTGCTGAAGACACAAAAAAGACAGGCAATTTAGTTATGACTGGGATGCATTTTATCTTACTCTTTATTATAGTCACTAACATTATGCTAAAAATCAGTCAAATATTCGCTACATTTTGCAAACTCTGAAAGTTTACAAGTAAAAGAACAGCTGTAAGTAAATCTTGCATACAACTCTGACACTTTTAGCTTCATACATTCAAAATTCAAAAGCTGCCTCTTTAAACCAAAACCCTATTTTTATTATGTGCAGTTTTATTTTCTGCATAGTTATAATGCACTCCAAATCAGGACAAAGTCAGCGCAAATAATATATGTAGGGATGTCACGCGTGTACCTCACATCACTATGCACCGTTGTACTGGGAGGGTAGCCCTGCCAACCGGATAAACCATGGCTTCTAGACCTATCAGGGTGACTGGAAACTGAGCCAATCAGGTTTCTGACTGTGTGCCCAATCCTAGAGCTAGGGAGCTGATTCCTATCAACATTGCCTGTTATTTTATTGGTTTTAAGGGCTCTATGCTGTGCGACTTAATACAGACTTTATCTGGTCATCTGACTTCTGCATTGTTTGGCAGGTCTGCTACTAGTGTGTCCGCACCAGTATTCTGTTCCTAGCTGCCAAGTCCATCCTGTCTTACAGTGGGCTGAGGCTCTAGTGGATACCTAGGGTAGCCTCATACTATCCAAAGTGGTTTGGGAAGGCTAGTAGAAGTTTTAGAGTACACTTGAGGTGGTCCAAATGGTTACTTCCCTAACAGTATGTACCTGAATATTTGACTTGGATCAGTCCAGGAATAACACAAAGGAAATGAACTCTAAAATGTTTCATTACATTTCCTGTCAGTTAACATCCTCCTTATTTTATAATTGTCAGTTAAATGCCCTTTAGTATCCTCATCTCCTGTAGACACTCTTTTTTGGCACTGGTACACTAATTTGCATTATTAGACCTAGTACCCACTGCTTCACCTTCAGTAACCAGTTTTTGAAACATGTTACTCCCTTACATGATTGTTCCATTAATTATTTTTTTAAAAAAACACACACACACACACAAAATGGTGCAACTGAAACAACATTTAATTAATACCTTAAAAAACAAGCCAAGTAGCATAACATTTCTCATGACAGAAATTTTATATTGATAAAAGATCTATAAAACATAGCACTGGCCACTTAGAAGTCACGCTAGGATGCACCAAAAAAGTGAAATATCTTACCCACTTGGCCATATGTTGCCTGGAGATGCTCTAGTCCATAGTGCAGTGCAGGAGATGCTTAAGTGCTAAAGTTGCCATTCTCTCCCTAGCATGTCTCATCTAGCCTGCACTAATATCTGTGAATAGAAATTACAGGGCTACTGCATGGACAAAGGTTTACCCTACTAAAATAGGCATATTAGACATATACAAACCAACACTTCTGCAATCTACACATGCTGGATATATATATCTATCTATCTATCTATCTATCTATAGATAGATATATATATCCAAAAAAGAGGAACAAATTCCAGCTTCACAATAAAAACAATGGTCTTCATTGAACATGCGATAAAAACTCCCTTAAAAAAAACACTTTTATCTACACGTTTCGAATTAAAACATTAGAATCCTTATTCATGACAAATGCAAGTGTACACAACACATAATGATATAGGGGACTGCCTCCAATCAGTCCACTTTGGTTAATAACTTTGGGGTTTGATTTTTTAACTTGAAAACAATTAAAAAACTTGGTTACAAAAATGACAATCTTTCTAACAAAGCTACAACTAACTGTATTTCACATGGAACTAGATCTCCCCATTCATTGCTCCAATAATTGTTCTGCTAGATTTATTTCAGGATGGCAGCTCAGATGGCTTGTCTTTTCTGCTGTAGCTCTTTCCTGTAACTACCACAGCTTGTAACACAAGATATGGGTCGTGGCACTATGCAGATTACTAATGAGCGGCATAGGCAATATTCGTTTTCACGATATTTTGCAAATGTATGGCCTAATATTCGACATAAATTCACAAATTCTAGAATTTGCAATCTCCTGTCATTATTTTCTTGATAGCAAAAATTGGCAATGTAATTTGCGCATATTGCGCGTGCAATACAGGCATGGCTCACTTTTGCTACATTTGTCAAGCTGCTAGAAGTTTCCTGAAACTGAAGAAATTGGTTGGCAGCAACTCCTGATTGAGTGCCTCAATATATTTGCAATTGTGCAAATCTGCACTAATTATGTGCATATTTTTGGCGCAATACATGCAATACATGCAATACATGCAACTTCACATTTTATCAGGTCTGAGTAGATATTACTGATTGGTGCACTAATTATTGTTGTGACATCACAGCACTATGTCTGCAGCATGTATGCAACACATACACTCACCTAAAGAATTATTAGGAACACCATACTAATACGGTGTTGGACCCCCTTTTGCCATCAGAACTGCCTTAATTCTACGTGGCATTGATTCAACAAGGTGCTGATAGCATTCTTTAGAAATGTCGGCCCATATTGATAGGATAGCATCTTGCAGTTGATGGAGATTTGAGGGATGCACATCCAGGGAACGAAGCTCCCACCATATCCCAAAGATGCTCTATTGGGTTGAGATCTGGTGACTGTGGCGGCCATTTTAGTACAGTGAACTCATTGTCATGTTCAAGAAACCATTTTTCCAGTATTCAACAGTCCAATTTTGGTGAGCTTGTGCAAATTGTAGCCTCTTTTTCCTATTTGTGGTGGAGATGAGGGATACCCGGTGGGGTCTTCTTCTGTTGTAGCCCATCCGCCTCAAGGTTGTGCGTGTTGTGGCTTCACAAATGTTTTGCTGCATACCTCGGTTGTAACGAGTGGTTATTTCAGTCAACGTTGCTCTTCTATCAGCTTGAATCAGTCGGCCCATTCTCCTCTGACCTCTAGCATCAACAAGGCATTTTCACCCACAGGACTGCCGCATACTGGATGTTTTTCCCTTTTCACACCATTCTTTGTAAACCCTAGAAATGGTTGTGCGTGAAAATCCCAGTAACTGAGCAGATTGTGAAATACTCAGACCGGCCCGTCTGGCACCAACAACCATGCCATGCTCAAAATTGCTTAAATCACCTTTCTTACCCATTCTGACATTCAGTTTGGAGTTCAGGAGATTGTCTTGACCAGGACCACAACCCTACATGCATTGAAGCAACTGCCATGTGATTGGTTGACTAGATAATCGCATTAATGAGAAATAGAACAGGTGCTCCTAATAATTATTTAGGTGAGTGTATGTGTGCACAGTAATTCTTATCAGACTATCTAACACCTTGCACTGGAACCAGCTACAGTATATCACTAGCTAACTAGTGATGAGCGGCAGGGGCTATTTTCGAATTTGAAATAGTTCATGAATATTTGGGCGAATATTCATCAAATATTCGCAAATTCGCTATCTTCGCTCATTATTTTTTTTAAATGGGAGAATCGTAATGTAAAATTTGCTTACTGTACATGCGAAAAAGAGGCGTGTCCCAGTTTTCAAACTACCCGAAGTTTGAGGAGATTGGAAAACATGGCTGGCAGCAATTTTTACTGAGGAAGAACTCTTGATCACTGTAAGTAATTTGACATTACAGCTAGAGTTGAGCAGACACATGGATGTTCGGGTTTGATGGGTTCGGCCAAACTTCACAAAAAAGTTCGAGTTTGGGACCTGACCTTGACCCTGAACCCAAACCCAGCACTAAAATGGCTCTAAAAAAGTCATGGGAAGGGCTAGAGGGCTGCAAATGGCAGCAAAATGTGGTTAAGAGCATGGCAAGTGCTCTGCAAATAATTGTGCATAGGGAAATGACTTCAAATAACATAAAATACGTAAAAATATAACATAATAATCTTGATCTAGGGGGAGGAGGTCCATAAGGAGTAGGAGGTTGAGGAGGCGGTGGATGTGGAGGTGTAATTGAAAGCGGCAGTGGAGGAGGAAAAGGTAGCCAACACTGTATTTTGGTTTTTTATTTTATTTTATTATAATTATTATTTGTTTAAATTTTAGTAGACCCCAAAACATTGGGAAATATAAAAAATAAAACAAAGAGAAAGTGCGCTGAAGTACAACAATGGCTAAGTGAGGCTGGTATACATGTCTATTCTGCAAAAGGAGCTTGTCCACATTGGCTGTGGACAGGCGGAAGCACTTGTCTGTGATAACCCCCTCCTGCCGTGCTAAACAAATGTTCAGACAAAACACTAGCTACAGGGCAGGCCAGCACCTCCAAGGCGTAAAGGGCAAGCTCAGGCCATGTGCCCAATTTGGAGACCCAGAAGTTGAAGAGGGCAGACCAGTCAGTTAGTACGTGTAGGCATGTGCACACATACTGCTCAAACATGTTGCATGTCCCCGTGACAGCCTTGATCCAATTGGATAACTTCCCTATCAACTTTCAAAGTTCTTTTGATCATGCTGACTCGGGGCAATAGTGATGATAAATAACAATACAGGATTTTTAAGATGCCCTGTTATTGGAATGATTAATAAAAAATTACAGGGAATGTCACTGGGGTATTTTTTATTTGGAAACGTTAGACAGGAGAGGCCCTGCTGCTGCTTTGTTGACTCTAGATAACTTCTGCCTGATTGCACGTCCCTGTGACGTCAACGATCCAATTGGATATCTTCTCTATCAACTTTCGATGTTCTTTTATGCGCCTACCATGGTGGTCACGGGTAACGGGGAATCGGGGTTCCATGCCAGAGAGGGAGCGTGAGAAAGTGATACCACATCCAAGGGAGGTCAATGGATGAAATTAAATATGATCAAGCGGAAATGTGGGACATATTATTATTTTTAAGTAAAGGAGGGGGCGCTGGGCAATTACCCACTCCTGACTCGGGAAAGTAGTGCCGATAAATAACAATACAGGACTCCTAAGATGCCCTGTTATTGGAATGATCAATAAAAAATTACAGGGAATGTCACTGGGGTATTTTTTATTTGGAAACGTTAGACAGGAGAGGCCCTGCTGCCGCTTTGTTGACTCTAGAAAACTTCTACCTGATCGCACATCCCCCGTGACGTCCACGAGGCAATTGGATATCTTCTCTATCAACTTTCCATGTTCTTTTCCGCGCCTATCATGGTGATCAAGGGTAGCGGGGAATCAGGGTTCCACGTCGGAGAGGTAGCACGAGAAAGGGATAACACATCCAAAGGAGGTCAATGGCTGAAATGTGATTAAGCGGAAATGTGGGACAAGTTATTAAAGCGGAAGGATCAAATGAAAAGAGGGGGCGTGCGTGAATTAAAGACACATTTTTGAAATTTAAGTCCCTGTCACCTATGTAGAGCAGGGGTTTTTCATCGGCAAAAATGGGTTAATGTCACCCACCAATGGAACATAATTTTTAAAAAATTTCGGTCCCTGTCAACTATGCAGAGCAGGGGTTTATTAACGGCAAAAATTGTAAAATGTCACCCAAGAATGTAACATATGCTTTTGAACTCTGCTTCCTCTTTTGTTGTGCTGGTGCCTCTGTGCGACCACCGCCTCTTCCTCCCAACTAGACAGGTCACTCGCATGACCTTAAGTCCATGTGAGGTCTAGTACCTCATCATCCTCCACATCATCTTCCACCCACTCTTTACCCCTGCCCTCCTTGTTGGTCTGCAGACTGCAGAAAGCCTCAGCAGTTGTCACCTGTGGTTTGTCATCATCAGAGAAGTGCTGTGGTGGTCTTCCCATGTCCTCATTATTTATTAGCAGCATGTCCCATATTCAAATTTGCAATATTTTGCGAATATTCGCTAGAATATTGGTTTCATATTCGCGAATATTCGTATTCAAGATAATTTTTGAGATTGTGATTAATCTAAAATGTAAAAATCGCGTAAAGCGAATTTGATTAAAAAGAATATATAGCAGTAAATATAGTGCTTTATATTTGTTTTAAGAATATTCTAAAGCAAGAATATATAGCAATATAGCGAATATTCAAAGTTTCAATATATTCAAAGTTTATAGCATTATATTAGATAAATTGCAGTCTATATGTGTATTTTACGAATATTCGCTATATTGCTATATATTCTTGTTTTAGAATATGCTGAATATTCTAAAAATATATATATATATATAGCAATATAGCGAATATTCTTAAAATACATACAGTATATCGACTACAATTGAGCTAATATACAGGTGAAGCTCCCAAAAATTTAATATCGTGCAAAAGTCTATTTATTTCAGTAATACAAATCAAAAGGAATTACATTATTGCAGCTCAAAATTGGAATTTTGTGAAAAGGTTTAATATTCTAGGCTCAAAGTGTCACACTCTAGTCAGCTAATTAATCCATATCCCCTGAGCAAAGGGTTCCTCAAAATTGAGACTTTGGGGTCTTCATAAGCGGTAAGCCATAATCATCCAAATTATAACAAATAAAGGCTTGAAATATATTGCTTTGTGTGTAATGAGTCTTTCTCATATGTTAGTTTCACCTTTCAAGTTATATTACTGAAATAAATTAACTTTGCACGATATTCAAATTTTTCGAGTTTCACCTGTAATGCTATAATTTTTTTTAAAAGGTTGTAATTTTTCTTCAAATCTGAAGTTCAGAAGAGAAAAAAAATTCAGACTATGAAAAAAAGTTTATAGCACTATATTAGCTCAATTGCAGTCTATATGTGTATTTTACGAATATTAGCTATATTGGTATATATTATTGTTTTAGAATATGACGAATATTCAAAAAAACTAATATATATGAATCTAGCGAATATATTTGTTATTTAGAATTTTCGCCTTTTTTTTAACCTGTACAGTTGTTCGGCATACTCGATGGGAACGCCTGTGGGTTAGAATATACCATCGGATCTGAGTTTTCACGAACTCAGGGAAAACTCAGATCCGATAGTATATTCTAACCCACAGGCATTCCCATGATGTCAGGGAGGAGTATGCGAACAACTGTATAGATTGGGAAAATAAAAAGCTGAATATTCTAAATATCGAATATATTCGCTATATTGATATATATTAGTTTTTTTTGAATAGTCCTCAATTTTTTTTTCCATATGAAAACGTTTCTTTCCTGCTTAAGTTGCTTGTGGGCCAATGACTCATTGGCCCACAAGCAAGAAACAGTGAGGAATCATGTTTTCAGATGTTAAAAAATTACGAATATCCGTTATTCCAATATTCGCGCTCAACACTAGTCCTCATCCTGAAACATAAGTGGTTGGGCATCAGTGCAGTCAATCTCTTCCACTTCTGGTGCAGGGCTAAATGGAAAACCTTGCCAGCAGAGTCATCAAAAAGCATAAGAGACTGCTGCATGACTTGGGGCTCAGACAGCTTGCATGATTTGCAAGGGGGTGAGTTGAAAGACAGATGGCCCTGGGCTGTAGGTGCCAACCCTGATCTTTCAGCAGGGGACTGGGTTGGAGACAATGCGAAGGAACTGGAGGCACTGTCAGACCCCCAATCTACTATTGTCTGTACTTGTTTTGGCCTCACCATTCGTACTGTCCTAAATGCAGTGTAGGACCCAATTGTACTTTCTAGCTCAAAAGATGAGCATTTGTCACCCAACAATGTAACAGACAAATTAGTGAAATGTATTTCCCTGTCTAGAGTTGAGCGAACCCGAACTTTAGGATTTTTGGACCCTGGACCTGAACCCGAATATTTCAGTAAAAGTTACTCCAATTGAACTCAGCGATCTACATAGATTTAGTTGTGTGGGTGCAGTGCACAATCTTTTTACCCTGCCCAGAACCCAGTGACAGAGAAAAATAACTCTTATCCGTCTGTTAGCTAGGAAGGCGGTGGCGGCCATTTTATGCAAGCTCACTGCATCTATGCTTTGTGACATTCAAATCCAAGCTTGAAATACTGCAATAATAATCTTATTTAAAAAAAAAAAAAAACTTTTTGGGCAATATCCTACATCTAGTGTCTTTGCAGCAGTGTGCAATTTAAGCTAGAAATACAGCTATAGTTTTCAGAGCTTTTAAAAAAACACCCTTTTTGCACAAAATACAAAATTTTACAGCACTTGCTGCATCTGCACGTGTGAAATTCAAGCGTTATATACAGCTGTCATATTCTGTTAGTAAAAAAACACCCTTTTTGGGCAAAATACTTAATATTGCAGGCCTTGCTGCATCTGTTATTGTTAAAAACAAGTTTGAAATACTTAAATAATTTTATGGCTTTGAAAAAACACAAATTTTTGGCAATAACCTTCATCTTGGGCCTATGCCGCATTAGTCATGGGCAATTTAACCACTACAGGACTGCCGCACGCAGGGATGCGTCCCGGCGGCAGCCCTGTTATTCCTCCTGGACGCGCCGGCGCGTCATCTCGCGAGATGCGAGATTTCGGGCAGAGCCGGCCCGTGCATGCACATTGCGGGCCGGCAAAAGTTAAAGAAGTATTTCGTCACCAGCCTGCCAGCCAATGATCAGCACTGGCAGTCTGGTGATTTTCAAAAAAACAAATCAGAAGCCATTTAACACCTTATATTTATAAATATAAAGGTGTTAAATGGCTTCTGTGCTCCTCTGCTGGTCCTTTTCGTCGATTTGTTCCAGTAGAGGAGGACAGTTCACAGTGAGTACACCAAACAGCACACTTAGCCCCCAGATGACCCCCCATCACCCCAATTAACCCCTTGATCGCCCCTGTCAATCACCTAGTGAAAGGGAAAAAAGTGTAAACTGTCACTTTTTTTTCCCACTAGTATTGACGGTTAGGTTTAGGATAGTTTAGGCCCATTTGTTAGGCAGTTAGCGTCGGTTAGCGCCCAGCCCACCGCACTGCAGTCACCGATTCATTTGTACTTTTATAGTATCTGTAAGTGATCAGAACTGATCACAGTCAGATCTATAATAGTATTAGTGTCACCTTAGCTCGCCCTCCACCCAAAACGCAGTGTTTGCCTGATAAGGCCTGATCGGTCGCACACACGTGCGTTCACCCACGCCTGACCCGCCGCAGTGACAGAATTATTATTATTTTTTGATCACTGCACAATCACTTTACAAGCGCTGCGGCGATAAAAAAAATCAGTTTTGATATTTTTTATCAATCGCAGCGGCCTCCTGTAATTCACTAGCCTCCCATTTGTAAGACAGACTTGCTTTTTTTCTTGGGTAGTCTCAGGGAATACCCCCTAAATGTAGTTGTCCAAATGGCAAATAAGGGGTATTCTTCTGAAGAGGCCTACAGGCTTCTGACCCAGTCGGATGAGGATTGGGAACCCTCATCTGACAAATCCAGTGGGTCAGAATACGAACCTGTAGTAAGCAGTGGCAGTCTGACCCAAAGTTCGGACGAGGAGGTTGAGGTCCCTGATACCACCATGCGTACCCGGCCCCGTGTTGCTAGACCACAGGTTGCGCAGGATCCGCTTCAAGGGCAGCAGAGTGGAGCTGGCGCTGGCGGATTACGTGGTGAGGCATACACCAGCAGCGCAGCCCATCCTGGACCTAGTACCAGCACTGCCGTACAACATGGTGAAGTGGTGAGCAGTTGAAACTGGTACGGTGGCACATGCAATAGTTCCCCCGTCGCAGCCACCACACAGACAGTAGAGCCCCTAGAGTCCCTGAGGTGCTGGCAAACACTGACTGGCAGCCCCCAACTTCAGCCGCACCAGTAGTTCCCCCTTTCACCGCCCAGTTTGGAGTTCGGGTTGAGACAGCTCAGATAGGATTGGCACTGTTTTTTTATTAGCTGTTTTTGATTGCGGAGCTGTTGGACTTAGTCATGGCAGAAACAAATCGATATGCCACTCAATTTATAGCCGCCAACCTGGGAAGCTTTTGTGCCCAGTCTTTCCAGTGGAAACCCATCCAAGTTTCCGAAATGAAAACTTTTCTGGGCCTTCTCCTCAACATGGGCCTAACAAAAAGGCCCATGCCCATGTTCTCTGCTGCCATGTCCAGGACACGATTTGAGACCATCCTGCGTTTCCCGCACTTTAGTGACTACAGCACCTCTCGTCCCGGAGGCCACCCAGCTTTTGACCGGCTCCACAAAATTCGGCCCCTCATAGACCACTTTAACACCAAATTTGCAGATTTGTATACCCCTGAGCAAAACATCTGCGTAGACGAGTGCCTTATACATTTTATCGGGTGCTTTGGCTTCAAACAATACATCCCAAGCAAGCGTGCCAGGTATGGGGTCAAATTGTATAAGCTCTGTGAAAGGGCCACAGGCTATACGCACAAATTTCATGTCTCTGAGAGTAAAGATCAGACCCTGGAGCCGGTTGGTTGCCCTGACTACCTGGGGAGCAGTGGGAAGACAGTCTGGGACTTGGTGTCACCCTTATTTGGCAAGGGGTACCATCTTTATGTGGACAATTTCCCCTCTTCAGGCATTTGTTCCTAGAACAGATTGACTGCTGTGGCACCACGCGACCTAGTCACCGGGGCTTCCCCCAACGGCTGGTTACCACCCGTCTTGCAAGGGGGGAGAGGGCTGCCTTGTGTAACGAAGAACTGCTCGCGGTGAAATGGAGAGACAAGTGTGACATTTACATGCTCTCCTCCATTCACGCAGACACAACAATCCAAATTGAACGAGCAACCAGTGTCATTGAAAAGCCCCTCTGTGTCCACGACTATAATTCGCTCATGGGAGGGGTGGACTTCAATGACCAGATGTTGGCTCCCTGATTACTTTCCCGCAGAACCAGACGCTGGTATAAGAAGGTGTCTGTATATTTGATTCAATTGGCTGTATATAATAGTTTTGTTCTCTACAGTAAGGCTGGGAGAACAAGATCCTTCCTCAAATTTCAGGAAGAGATCATCGAGAACCTCCTGTGAGCCGTCTACACGAGCGACATTTCCCCAGTGTCATTGCCGGTACCTCAAACCTCACCCCGAAAAAAATGTTGTGTCTGTAGCAGGAGTGGAATAAGGTGTGACACCCGCTATTTCTGTCCTGACTGCCCTGCCCACCCTGCCCTATGCTTAGGGGAGTGTTTCCGGAAGTACCACACACAGGTACACTTAGCATAGGGATTGCATCTCACAGGACAGGCACACATGGCTATTAGGGCCCATTCACACAGAGCTGCTGCAAACCTCTCCTTTCACCTGGGACAAAGTGCATAATGTACTTCGCCACATCTCTGGGCGATTTGCGCTTTGCACATTGTCCCATGGGGAAGGAGAGGTTCATCCTATAAAAGGTAAAAAAATAAATAAAAAAAAACACCGGCAAGTAAAAAAGTTAATGTTCTGTTTCCAAAGTTCATAAAAGTTAATGTTCTGTTCAAATGTTATTATAAAGTTCATATTAATACATTTATTGCGTTGCGGCCTTTATGCGGCGCTGCAAGACAAGATTTCTCCTCTGCAGTAAAAAAGATATGTTTGCCGAGGCTTATGAGCTGAGGGGCGGTGTTCATATGCTTTGGCAAACACTTTGTATATAAAAAAACACACACAAAAAAAAATGCCAATGATTTGTTCATCCACATTGATTGATGTGAATGGCGAAATCAGGTTTGCCAGGGCATACGAGCTAAGTGGGTATGGATGTTGGGAGGAGCTCCTATATCCTGGCAGTCGCCTTTCCCCTCCTTTTTTGGGGGGGGGCAGAGATTTTTTCATCCACATTGATCGATGTGAATGAACCCAAAAAATTATAGCTGCATTTCTAGCTTAACCACCTCAGCCCCCCTAGCTTAAACACCCTTAATGACCAGACCACTTTTTGCAATTCTGCACTACACTACTTTCACCGTTTATTGCCCGGTCATGCAACTTACCACCCAAATGAATTTTACCTCCTTTTCTTCTCACTAATAGAGCTTTTATTTGCTGGTATTTTATTGCTGCTGACATTTTAACTTTTTTTGTTATTAATCGAAATTTTACAAAATTTTTGCTAAAAAATGAAATTTTTCACTTTCAGTTGAATTTTTTTTTCTAAAAAAACGACATCTATATATACATTTTTCTCTAAATTTATTGTTCTACATTTCTTTCATAAAAAAAATGTTTGGGTAAAAATAAAATTGTTTGGGTAAAAGTTATAGCGTTTACAAACTATGGTACAAAAATGTGAATTTCCGCTTTTTGAAGCAGCTCTGACTTTCTGAGCACCTACCAAGTTTCCTGAGGTTCTACAATGCCCAGACAGTAGAAAACCCCCACAAATGACCCCATTTCGGAAAGTAGACACCCTAAGGTATTCGCTTATGGGCATAATGAGTTCATAGAACTTTTTATTTTGTGTCACAAGTTAGCGGAAAATGATGATTTTTTTTATTATTTTTTCCTTACAAAGTCCATATTCTGCTTGGGTGTATAGCAAGAGGAATTACCAGTAGAAAAAAGGAAGGTGCTCATGCCGCTCTACAGAGCACTAGTGAGACCTAATTTGGAGTATTGTGCTCAGTACTGGAGACCATATCTCCAGAAGGATATTGATACTTTGGAGAGAGTTCAGAGAAGAGCTACTAAACTGGTACATGGATTGCAGGATAAAACTTACCAGGAAAGATTAAAGGACCTTAACATGTATAGCTTGGAAGAAAGACGAGACAGAGGCGATATGATAGAAACTTTTAAATACATAAAGGGAATCAACAAGGTAAAAGAGGAAAGAATATTTAAAAGAAGAAAAACTGCTACAAGAGGACATAGTTTTAAATTAGAGGGGCAAAGATTTAAAAGTAATATCAGGAAGTATTACTTTACTGAGAGAGTAGTGGATGCATGGCATAGCCTTCCTGCAGAAGTGGTAGCTGCAAATACAGTGGAGGAGTTTAAGCATGCATGGGATAGGCATAAGGCCATCCTTCATAAAAGATAGGGCCAGGGGCTATCCATAGTATTTAGTATATTGGGCAGACTAGATGGGCCAAATGGTTCTTATCTGCCGACACATTCTATGTTTCTATATTCCACTAACTTGTGACAAAAAATAAAAACTTCCATGAACTTACTATGCCCATCACGAAATACCTTGGGGTGTCTTCTTTCCAAAATGTGGTCACTTGTGGGGTAGTTATACTGCCCTGGCATTTTAGGGGCCCTAATATGTGAGAAGTAGTTTGAAATCAAAATGTGTAAAAAATGCCCTGTGAAATCCAAAAGGTGCTCTTTGGAATGTGGGCCCCTTTGCCCACCTAGGCTGCAAAAAGTGTCACACATCTGTTATCGCCGCACTCAGGAGAAGTTGGGCAATGTGTTTTGAGGTGTTATTTTACATATACCCATGCTGGGTGAGAGAAATATCTCGGCAAAAGACAACTTTTCCCATTTTTTTATACAAAGTTGGCATTTGACCAAGATATTTATTTCAACCAGCATGGGTATATGTAAAAAGACACCCCAAAACACATTGCCCAACTTCTCCTGAGTACGGTGATACCACATGTGTGACACTTTTTTGCAGCCTAGATGCGCAAAGGGGCCCAAATTCCTTTTAGATGTGCATTTTTAGACATTCAGATCTCAGACTTCTTCTCACGCTTTAGGGCCCCTAAAATGCCAGGGCAGTATAAATACCCCACATGTGACCCCATTTTGGAAAGAAGACACCCTAAGGTATTCAATGAGGGGCATGGCGAGTTCATAGAAATTTTTATTTTTTTTGCACAAGTTAGCGGAATTTTTTTTTTCTTTCTCACAAAGTCTCCCTTTCCGCTAACTTGGGACAAAAATATGCCCCTCAGCTAATACCTTGGGGTGTCTTCTTTCCAAAATGGGGTCACATGTGGGGTATTTATACTGCCCTGGCATTTTAGGGGCCCTAAAGCGTGAGAAGAAGTCTGGAATATAAATGTCTAAAAATGTTTACGCATTTGGATTCCGTGAGGGGTATGGTGAGTTCATCTGAGATTTTATTCTTTGACACAAGTTAGTGGAATATGAGACTTTGTAAGAAAAACAAATAATCAATTTCCGCTAACTTGTGCGAAAAAAAATGTCTGAATGGAGCCTTACAGGGGGTGATCAATGACAGGGGGGTGATCAGGGAGTCTGTGTTTTGCGGATCCGATCCATGGATCCGTGGATCCGCAAAACACATACGGACGTCTGAATGGAGCCTTACAGGGGGGTGATCAATGACAGGGGGGTGATCAATGACAGGGGGTGATCAGGGAGTCTATATGGGGTGATCACCCCCCTGTCATTAATCACCCCCCTGTAAGGCTTCATTCAGACGTCCGTATGTGTTTTGCGGATCCGATCCATGGATCCGTGGATCCGTAAAACACATAAGGACATCTGAATGGAGCCTTACAGGGGGGTGATCAGGGAGTCTATATGGGGTGATTAGGGTTTAATAAGGGATTAATAAGTGATGGTGGGTGTAGTGTAGTGTGATGCTTGGTGCTACTTATTACTGAGCTGCCTGTGTCCTCTGGTGGTCGATCCAAGCAAAAGGGACCAACAGAGGACCAGGTAGCAGGTATATTAGACACTGTTATCAAAACAGCGTCTAATATACCTGTTAGGGGTTAAAAAAAATCGCATCTACAGCACGCCAGCGAATGATCGCCGCTGGCAGGCTGTAGATCCACTCGCTTACCTGCCGATCCTGTTAACGCGCACGCCTGTGTGAGCTCGTTCACAGGAAATCTCGCGTCTCGCGAGATGACGCATAGATGCGTCACTCTGCCTGAGACAGCCGCCTCTGGAAAGCGATCCTGCGTTAGGAGGTCCGGAGGCGGTTAAAGACAAATTTTAGAAATTTAAGTCCCTGTCACCTATGCAGAGCAGAGGTTTTTCATTGGCAAAATGGGTTACTGTCACCCACCAATGGAACAGACGATTTTTTTAAAAAATGTCGGTCCCTGTCAACTATGCAGAGCAGGGGTTTATTCATGGCAAAAATTTTAAAATGTCAGCCAAGAATGTAACTGTAATGGGGTGCCGAAGGCGCACATCGTCTCCCATCAGCCGCAGACCTGCTGCTTAGCTTCGGGAGCAAGGATCTGAGTTCGACCTTGTTCCCAGGGCAGCTTTGCTAGCTGGGAGGCTCCCTTCTCCTAGGTCTGCCTTGAGCGCCGAGCTGATCACTCGGTGCTCGCCTGGTCGATTTGTCGGTCATGTGACGCTGGCCACGTCACATGACCCTCACTCCTCTCTATAAATACAGGCAGCCTGCTGGCCACAGGTTGCCTGTTAATTTAGGTTCCTGGCGTTTGTTAGATACCTGTATACTTACCTAATCCTGTTCCCTGACGATCCTTTGCCTGCTCCTCCTGTACTGCACATCCTTCCTGCTTTTTTGACCTCGGCTTCCACCTGGCTATTCTTTGAGGACTCCTTTGGTACTTCTCAACTCTCCTGGTATTTAAGACCCTGGCTTCTTCTGACCATTCTTTGCTTATCCCTCTGTACTCCGTTGTCCTCTTGGTTTTGACCCGGTCTGTTCACTATCCGTTATTTGTCTTGTCTGTCCTTCCCGCACGTATCCTAATTTAGGGGCTCCCGTCCAGTTGTCCCCTGTCATCAGGACTCGTTAGGCAAGTATGCAGGGCCAGGGGTGAGGGTGGAGCGCAGTGGTCACTATCCTCCCCCCTGTGGGTGTGTGTGTATGTGACTGTTACAGTAACATATGCTTTTGAACCCTGCTCCCTCTTTTGCTGTGCTGGTGCCTCTGTGTGACTACCGCCTCTTCCTCCCAACTAGACAGGTTACTCGCATGACCTTGATTCCATGTGTAGTCTAGTACCTCATCATCTTCCACCCACTCTTTACCCCTGCCCTCCTTGTTGGTCTGCAGACTGCAGAAAGCCTCATCAGTTGGCACCTGTGTTTTGACATCATCAGAGACATGCTGCGGTGGTCTTCCCATGTCCACTTTAGTGATTAGCGGCAGGTCCCATATTCGAATTTGCAATATTTTGCGAATATTCACTAGAATATTGGTTTCATATTCGCAAATATTCGTATTTGAGATTATTATTGAGATTGCGCAAAATACAACATTTTACAGACCTTGCTGCATCTGCACGTGTAAAATTCAAGCGTTATATACAGCTGTCATATTCTGTTAGTAAAAAAAAAAACCTTAATAGTGCAGCCCTTGCTGCATCTCTGATTGTTAAAAACAAGTTTGAAATAATTTTCTGGCTTTGAAAAACACCCATTATGGGCCAAAAACGTAATTTTGCTGCATATGTCATTGTGATATGCACTCTTTAGATACTGTGGTTCTATTCTGCTATTAATAAAACACCCATTTTGGGTAAAAATCTTAAAGGATAACTGTCATATTATTTTTATTAATTTTTTTGTATTGGATTCTGGTGATTAATATCACCTTGGTGGCCCTATTTTAACTTTTCACTGTGTATTCAATTACCCCTTAATTCCAAATTTTTGTTCCCTGTATTGCCTACTTTTACCTGTGCTTAAAATAGTGTTGCTAGGCATGGTTCGTCCATCTGTTGATAGACGAGATGAGGAAAGGAGGAGGCGGAACCATGTTCACAGCAGGGTGGCACCCAGACCAGCTCATAGACATCACTGATGCATGGCTGGGGCGATACAGAGGACACAGACGATATACCTCCCACAGAGGACAGCTTTTCGTGGCCTCTGGGCAGACTGGCACACATGAGCGATTACATGCTGCAGTGTCTCCTCAGAAACCGCTGAGTTGCCCACAGTTTAACTTTTGTTGTTTACTGGGTGGCCACGCTGGTGGATCCCCGTTATAAGGACAACGTACCATCCTTAATTGCCTCACTGGAGCGTGATAGTAAGACGTGCTGCTGGTCGCATTCCAACCTGACAACGGGGGCACAGTGGAAGCACAAGGCGAAGGCAGAGGAGGAGGAAGAGGTCGCCAACGCAGCTGGGGCACCGCCAGCAACTCAGAAGGCAGGGTTAGCATGGCCGAAATGTGGAAAAGCTTTGTCAGAACGCCACACCAACTAGCACCACCAGCTGATATGGAACGTCTTAGCAGGAGGCAGCATTTCACCAACATGGTGGAGCAGTATGTGTGCACACGCCTACACCTACTGAATGACGGGTCTGCCCCCTTCAACTTCTGGGTCTCCAAATTGGGCACATGGCCTGATCTTGCCCTTTACGCCTTGGAGGTGCTGGCCTGCCCTGCAGCCAATGTATTATCTGAACATGTGTTTAGCACGGCAGGGGGTGTTATCAGAGACAAGCGCAGCAGCCTGCCCACAGCCAATGTGGAGAAGCTCACTTTCATTAAAATGAACCAGGCATGGATCCCACAGGACTTGTCCATACCTTGTGTATACCGGCCTTAACCAGCCATTGTTTTACTACAGCACAATTGCTTATTCTTGCAGCTTGGATATTTTAAACTCTTTTTGAGTGTACCCTAATTTAAAAAAATAATAGTTAAAGCCAAAAACCAGTGTTGGCTACATGGTCCTCCTCCACTGCTGCGTCCACCTACACCGTTACATCCACCGCCTCCTCAAACTGGTTCACCAGCAGTTTGCAGCGTATAGAGCAGAGACAGATAATTAGAATGGAACTTGTCATTCCATTCTCCCACCTTTGGGCAGAAGTGGGCCAGCCCTGCTTCCTACCAGAAGGGAGGAGCTGCAGTGCTATATTATTCTAGTCTAGGCTAGACAGTGAAGTGTAAGACTGGGCACGGTCACAGCCCGACGTGCCTATAACAGCCAGTGCAGGATAAGCTATGCTTGCAATGGAAGCAGTTGCAACAAGGGGAACGTGTTCTCTGGTAGCCAGAATATATAACATCAAGTGGAAATTTTGTGCTGGCTGTAACAGAAGCCTCCAAAGGGAAGTAGCTTGTAGAACACCAAAACTCCAAACTAGTGTATACCATAATATTTTAAATAGATTGTACAACAAATAGACATTATAACAGCCATAATCCAGAGTCGACCTGATTACTGTGATTGGCCAGTGAATACTGACAGGTCAATTGCAGTTTCCTCACTGTAAAAGCCAGAGAATGGGCTGCAGGGAAGCCAAAATGGAGGTGCTTGGTCCAGTACATGCTATTCAGCAATCATCAGACTGCTTTATGTAAATGACATGACTGTCATTACATAATCAAGCAAGCATACAGATGGACATTGTGGTTAGTGTGCCGGAGGACCCATTTTTTTCTGGCTCTGCCTCCCAATGAGATAATTGTTCTTTTTGGTCAGTGGCGTTGTCATCATCATCATCATCACCCTTCTGCTCTTTCACCACTGACTCCTCCTCCTACAGAACACTGCTATTGACAATTTACTTTTGGAATAATACAGTGATGGTGGTGACATTTCTTTCAACTATGTATTAAACTAGGAAGGGGGGGCAAAAGAGTGATAATCCAGCAGTCCGACTGCCCCCCGGAACAATGCCAGAAGATGCCAGTAGCACATAGGCTAAGAAATGACAAGCTCGGAGTCTTGTCTACAAATGCTCGCAGTTTAGGGAATAAGATCAATGAACTTGAGTCTATAATGGCATTTGAAAATATAGATTTAGTGGCTGTCACTGAGACACCGTTCAATGATAGTAATTACCGGGATATAACAATACCAGGGTTCTCTCTATATAGGAAAAACAGAGAAGGCAAGAAAGGGGGAGGGGTGGCCCTGTACGTGAAAGATAGCATAAAATCTAATTTAATACAAGTTAGCGAGACCAATTTAGAGTCAGTTTGGGTTACGTTGCTGCTTGATAATCATAAGGTAACTCATGTAGGTGTGATATATAGACCATCTGGCCAAGTCAAAGAATTAGCTGAGGAAATAGCTAAAATGGCATTGAAAGGGAAGGACCTCATTTAGGGAGGAAGACTAATTAATTTTTTGATGGATGTGTCTTTACAGAGGAAGAGGTTCTAAGTCAGCTGTCTAAAATTAATACAAATAAGTCACGTGGGCCTGTTGGGATACACCCAAAGCTATTAAAAGAGCTTAGCGGTGAACTAGCAAAACCATTAAAAGATTTATTTAACCAATCACTGGTAATAGGAGTAGTCCCAAAAGATTGGAAATTAGCAAATGTTGTGCCCATTTACAAGAAAGGTAGTAGGGAGAAATCAGGCAACTATAAGCCAGTAAGCCTGACATCAATAGTGGGGAAATTAATGGAAACCATACTTAAGGAGAAGATTGTGGAATATCTAAAATCCCATGGATTCAAAGATGAAAAACAGAATGGGTTTACTTCAGGGAGATCATGTCAAACTAATCTTATTGATTATTTTTTGATTGGATGACTAAAATAATAGATGGTGGAGGTGCAGTAGATATCGCTTATCTAGACTTTAGTAAGACTTTTGATAGGGTCCCACATAGAAGGCTTATCAATAAAATGCAGTATTTGTGCTTGGAATGGATTAGGGATAGACAACAGAGGGTTGTAGACAATGGAGTATATTCATACCATGGTCTTGTTACCAGTGGGGTACCTCAGGGATCTGTTCAGGGACCCATATTGTGTAATATCTTTATCAGTGAAATTGCAGAAGGCCTCAATGGTAAGGTGTGTCTTTTTGCTGATGACACAAAGATTTGTAACAGGGTTAAAATGTTATGTTGATAAGTGCAAGATAATGCACCTGGGGCATAAAAACCAAGAGTAGTGGATGCATTGAATAGCCTTCCTGCAGAAGTGGTAGCTGCAAATACAGTGGAGGAGTTTAAGCATGCATGGGATAGGCATAAGGCCATCCTTCATATAAGATAGGGCCAGGATCTTTTCATAGTATTCAGTATATTGGGCAGACTAGATGGGCCAAATTGTTCTTATCTGCCTACTCATTCTATGTTTCTATGTTTCTATGTATGTGCTTAATATCACTGGTTCAAAAATTATTTTTTTGGTACTATAAAACACACAGTTCACTTCAATAATGAGTCTGATCACCAGCAAAATAACAATGCAGTGTTGAATAATAAATTAGAAGGATGCGTTTTTTCCTGTTACCCCTTGTGAAAATGAAAAATATGGGGCTAGAAGGCACTTTATTGTAAACATTTTTATTTTATTCACAACCAAGTGTTTCTTAATTCTGTGAAATACCTATTGGGTTAAAATGATCAATAAATGATTCAGGGGTGTAGTTTTCAAAATGGGTTAACTTTTTGGGGGTTTCCACTGTAAGGGTACCATACCTCAGGGTCTCTTCAAATGCAACATGGTGCCTAAAAATAATTCCAGCTAGATCTAAGCTCCAAAAACCATATGGTACTCCTTCCTTTATGAGCCTTTATATGTGGGAACACAGCAGTTTACGGCAACATATGGGATGATTATGTAAACTGTAGCATAACGGTAAGCAGTATTGAGGTTTGTTTTGCTGTTAACCCTTGCTGTGTTATAGGAATGTTATGTAAGTGGGTGTGGACCCACTTCACCACTTACTGACTATACACTGGAGGGGCGTGACTAAACAACTACCTGGTCTTTACTAGAGCCTCTGATAGGGAGGATAGCGTTAGGTCATTAGGGTAGTTGCCAGGTGCCACTCCAGAGCAGTTGCTGAGTCAGTGGCACAGATACCGGTGCAAGCACAAAGGGGAAGGACGTGGTCAGGAAGTCTGAAGTCAGGGCAGGCAGCGATCAAGCAAGGTCTGTAAACAAAGTCCAAGGTCAGAGGCAGGCGGCAAACAAGCAAAATCTGTTAAATCCAAAAGCAGGGTCCGGTACACAGAAAAGCAGAGACTCCAAAAACAACTTCACACTAGGAACTAGACAAGCTAGTGACCAAGATTTCTCAGGTCAGGCACCTTCCTGGGGTAGGAAGCGTGTAAGAGGGTTAGACATGTCTGTATTATAGACTGCAGCCTGTCCTGTTATTTGTATACCCTGTGTTCCACTGTTTACTATGTTTGCTATGCAACTGAGTTTGGTTTAAAGTTATGCTCCTATCTATGTAGAATGTATTACTATTTGTGATGGGGTGCACTAAACATGCTTAGACAGCCGGAGTCAGACATTGTAGGAGGAGCTAGGAAGGAGGGGGAGGGGCTCAGTGCTGACAGGATGTTATGCTGTGAGGAAGTGTTATGGAGAGTGATGAGAGGAGAGTCTGAAAGGATTGTAGAGAGACCCCTGAGAGGAGAGTCATCAAAGAGAGCCACATCTAGAGAGAGATAAGACAACTGAGGCCAGGGTTAACAACAACACAGCTACAGGAGAACAGCTGAGAGGTGGCAGGTGGAGACTGAGGGGAGATGAGTGTCAGTGGTCTGTGGAGATCTGCACAGACTGATCTTATGTCATTGTGCAACCCAGACTTATATACTTTATTACAGAAGTAAAGTTGTATAAACCTGCTACCTGCCTGGTTCCTGTGATCATATACTACACTGGTTGTGCCACCTTACAAGCACCTTTAAATACTTCCTGCAACCCAGTCACAGGCTGGGAATATAGAGGGCATGTAAGTGCTGCCTCACAAGGGAGGAGAGACACGCCCATGCATGCCCTAACAACAGTATAGGAGTCGAGCATGGAGCGCAGATACAATATTTAAGCTATCTGCTGCCTGTGTTTGTCACCGCGGTGCACGGCAGCAGGAGGGAAAGAGGGAGCCCATGCCCGTGGGCAGGGGCAGCAACGCTGGCACGGACCACTGGGCTAACAAGGAGCATATGGAATAAAATGGAAAAGCTGAAAATAAAAGTAACATTTTTAAATTTGACCTCCATTTTTCTTTAATTCCTGTGGAACACCTATTGGGTTAACAAAGTTTCTAAATTAAGTTTAAATAACTTAATGGGTGTAGTTTCTAGTAAGTCCCTCTAAGAGACCTCAATTGGTCCTACAAAAAAAGCAGTTTTGTGGAAATGTTCTTGAAAATGTGAAAAATTGCTTCTAAAATTCTAAGCTTTCTATAATGTTTTTAAAAAAATGACATTTGCAAATGATGACAACATAAAGTAGATATATGGAGAATCCGTTGGATAAGTAAAAACATTCCAAAGTTATTACTACATAGAATGACACACGTCAGATTTTCAAAATTAGGCTTGGCCTTTAAAGGGGTTGTTTCACCTGCAACATTGGTAGCATTTTGCTAGCATTTGCCACCAATGTCAGATACTTTAGGTGTGGACATCTCTAGAACATAGCTCCCAAAAAGAACAAGAGTGCACCGTGCATGCGTGGGTGTGCTCCATTCATTTTTTTGGAGGTGGTGAAAATAATTGAGCACTGGCTTGGCTATTTCTGGCAGTTCCATGGAAGTGTATATAGTGGTGGGCTCACTTGCACAGTATGCTCTCCATTCATTTTAATGGAACTTCCAAAAATAGCTGAGCATGTTGCTTGGCTATTTTCAGCACTCCCATAGAAATAAATGACAGCCGCGCATGTGTGCTGTACTCTTGTTCTCTTAAGGAGCTTCATTCAAGACATAGGTGTGGGTACAAAAGGTGGGACCTATACCTATCTGACATTGGTGGCAAAATATAGCGATATGCCACCAATGTTCCTTGTGAGACAACTAGGGATGAGAGAATTGACTTCGGATGAAACATCCAAAGTCGATTTGCATAAAACTTCATTCAAATACTGTACGGAGCTGGAGCTCCATACAGCATTAGAATGTATTGGTTCCGATGAGGTACCACTTAGAACCGAACCCGAGTTCAGGATTTTTTTTTTTACAGTACAAATTAATTCATGAATTTATTATGCGAAGCAATAACTTCGGTTCATCAGAGCCAATACATTCTATTACTGTACGGAGTTCCTGCTCTGTACAGTATTGGAACAAAGTTTTATGTGAATCGACTTCGGATGTTTCATCCGAAGTCGATTAGCTCATCCCTAGAGACAACCCCTTGAAATTTGGCTGTGTCCTTCAAAGGCATCCATTCTTGTATGCAGAGTCCCATGAAGTCTTTGGCATCTCTATATTTTCCAGCTGCTGATCGTTTGACATGGTATGTGGTGACAGATGCCCTTTAATGGGTTAAATTTATTTTTATTACTGGTTCCAAGAAAAAAATTAAATGATACCCATTACTGTAGAATAAAGGTGAAGTAGAATAAAAGGGAGACTCACAGATATCTGTAATACATGCATAGGTTGAAAAAAGAAAAGGAACCGGTGTTTGAATGGGTTTCTTTCGGTACTTAATTTTCCTCCCACACTCCAATGATATAGGGAACTTACATATGAGCTCCATTGGAAACAGCAAGCAATGCTAAAGTCTGTAAAGTGCTGTGGAAATATGTCAGCGCTATATAAGTGAGTAAACTAAATGAAATAAGTAAAAAATAAATAAATATATATATAAAACACAAACAATAACAGAGTTCATGAGGAAACAACCACAGGGCACAGTTACCTATGGTCTAAAGCCTTCATACACTAGGAGAAAGGGTTAGATGTACAGGGGTTGATCAAATTAAGATTGAGAATAGATAAGGGGAGAAAGTAGAGAGGATATATTAGTAGTAGGAGGGCCTATATGGTAAGTATGGAGTTCCTATGTTTAACAAAGGGTGCTCAGGTCTTGAAACATCTGTTTTCCCAACTGGAAAATTCTTCCAACCAGTGTACATTATTTGATTGTCTTTTTTGATCCATTTAGGAATAGATGGAGGTTTCATTGAGCGCCACAGCAGAAGGAAAAGTAGTTTTGCAACAGTAATGAGAAAAGTATTTAGGGCCTTTTTAACTGGATTGAGATTTGGGAAGGGGGTCCAGAGTAAAATCAAGCCTGGTGAGATATTAAAGGTTGATACACAACCCTTCTGTATCATGGACTCAACAAGTCACCAAAATGTGGAGATCTTGGTGCCCACCCTCCAAATATGGAGTTAACCTGTGTGTGCCTCACATTGTTTTCTGGAAGAAGATTCAATTTAAAAAGAAACTCCATACCATCTCGTCAGGGTGAACTACCAGAGTATTTATAATGTATGGGGAAAAGGTGGTCCAGCAATTTAGTTACCAAGAAAAAGTGCACCATGGGCAGGACCACATTTGTACTATGAAATTACATGGGCACATGCCGTTCATCGTCAGTAATTGTGCTCAAGGCACAACCAGCATGTACTGCAATACTGAGGTTCCTATGGTTTCTGCATGCCATCCTTATTGGACTACAAGACCAGGGATGGAAGATCAGCAATGTAGAAAGAAACTTAGGTGTAGATGTATTGAGACAGACGTTTTAGACATCGGTCTTAATAAACTCCTAAGCTGGCGGTGGATCCGCCGGAGTTATCAAGAGGTGCAGGCATCTTCATAACTTTGGCGTACCCAGAGCCCGTTTTAAATGTAAGACAACTTCCTAGCTGTGTTACATTTAGACCATTTTCTATGCCTAAAACAGGCTTAGAAAGGGGTAAATGAGACTATGAGTCTGCATAAGGCACACAGATTTTGTGAAATACACAATGATAATCTGCAATATACATTGACATGTTGAATTTTTTTTAATTCACACCCCAGTGCAATTTCAAAAAAGAAAAAGTCCTGCTGCATGTGGAGTAAATGTGTTTAAAGGGGTTGTCTAGGTTCAGAGCTGAATCCGGACATACCTCCATTTTCACCCAGGCAGCCCTCCTGACTTGCGCATCAGAGCAGTTCATGCTCCGATGCTCTCCTTTGCCCTGTGCTAAATCATCCAGGGTAAAGGCATTTTCCAGAGTTCTGGTGACGTACCGGGCTCTCCATGGGGCTGCCAGGAAGCACGGTGACGCACAGGCACTGATGGGTGGGCTTTAGCGCTTTTCTAGCCTGTAAAACGGCTAGGGCAGTGCTAAAGCACGCCCATCAGAGCCGGTGACATCACCAAACACACTGCCGGGCGGAAGCTATTGCCCGCCAGTGTCTTATTGTAAACAAAAGAGCCCTTGCCCTGCGCGATCTGGCGCATGGCAAGGGAGCGCATCGGAGCATGAGATGCTCCTATGCTAATATCAGGGGTGCTGCCTGGGTGAAATTATGGGTATGTCTGGGTTCAGCTCTGAATATGGACAACCCCTTTAAATTTCATCCACAATGGCTGGTACTGTAATCTGCTGTGAACATTTCATGTGCAAATGCAGTTGGAATATCAAAACAAGGACATAACCCAATTTATTTCCAGCAAAACGTGGATATGCCTGCCTAGACAAAACCTTGACATACAATATAAATTGCTATATATGGTCTATAAGGGAACACTTTAACGTACTGTAGCTTGTTAATGTATGATTATACAGTGTATTGTTTATATTGAAACACAGATCCATATGGGTAGTGAAGATTTACACCGTGTATCAAGAAAGATTTTAATGCACATACTTTCCTTGGGAGCACAATAACATTAGCATATTCTATGTACAGAATGCATAGTAAACAGGAATAAGTCATTGCACAAAGATAAGTAGTTCATGTGAAAAATAATTTTGATTGATTCCTTTCCTTAATTCTCAACAGCAGAGTCTTTACTGTTTTTGTCTTCAAAAAAGGTTCTCGGGGAGGCCGAGTATTTCACATTCCTTTGCAAATTACATTGTTACAGCAGAAAGAAGAAAATGCATCCGGTGTAAACATTTCATACATAATTACGGTAATGTTCTAAGTAATTTCATTATATATTATGCATATCTTGTCTTGAATCTGTTAAAATAATATTTGAAAGATGTTACATTAATTTGAAATCCACAGTTCTTACTGCCTTAGGCTACGGCTTTCACACTAGCGTTTAAGTTTTACAGTATTGAGTTTCCTTATAGGGTCTCAATACCGGAAAAAAACGCTTCAGTTTTGTCCCCATTCATGTCAATGGGGACAAAACTGAACAGGATGCTCCAAAATGCATTCTGTTCCGTTTGGTTGCGTTCCCAGACCTGAGAGCAAACTGCAACATGTTGTAGTTTGCTTTCCGTCCTGGGATGCGGAGCAAGACGAATCGTCATGACCCCGAATGCAAGTCAATGGGGATGAATCAATTTTCTTTGCAACAATCAAAAACGGATCCGTCCTCCATTGACTTTCAATGGAGTTAATGACGGATCCGTCTTGGCAATGCTAAGGATGATACAACTGCATCCGTTCATAACGGATGCAGATGGATGTCTTATTAGTAACATAAGCATTTTTGCCCAAACCTGCCAGATCCACCAAAAATGCTAGTGTGAAAGTAGCCTTATTTAACTGGATAAAGACAAGGTCTGTGTAAATTAACTGTCTTAAAGGGTTTCTGTCACCAGAATTAACCCTATTAAACTAGCTGACATTAGCGATGTGTTAATGTCAGCTGAACCTAACTTTGCCTATTCCTACTTTTATCTATGCCCCCGTTACTCCAGAAATATAGCTTTTATAATATGCTAATTAGCCTCTAGGAACAGGGGGGGGGGGCTCAGTTCTCCCACCTCTGGCCACGCCCTGCTACACTAGATTGACAGGGCCAGGCAGCGTTGACCTCCAACTGCCGGCCCTGTGCGCTGGGGAAATCTTCAGTTGTGCAGGCGCAGTGAGGAAGCTAGCAGCCAGCAACCGCCCTTCACTCACAGTTTGAATACTGAACGGGGCGGCGCAGGCGTGAAATTTACATGGCAGACAGGGCCGGCAGGAGACCAATGCTGCCTGGCCCTGTCAATCTAGTGTAGCAGGGCATGGCCAGAGGTGGGAGAACAGAGCCTCTAGGAGCAGGGGCAATGCCCCCTCCCCCTTCCCCCGCACCTAGAGGCTAATTAGCATATTATAAAAGCTATATTTCTGGAGTAACGGGGCATAGATAAAAATAGGAATAGACTAGTCAGGTTCAGCTGACATTAGCACATTGCTAATGTCAGCTAGTTTAATAGGGTTAATTCTGGTGACAGAAGCCCTTTAACACTGGTAGCTTTATATACAGATACTGTTGTCTTACACCACAATAGTCATGGAAAATGTCCCTACAATATCTTCAGTGTGCCTAGCCTTCGTTTTCCCCATAATATAATTCTGTATAAGAAGTTAGTAAATGTTGAAATATATTTTGTTTGAAGGTGTATTCTCATCTAGATCTAAAATGATCCTTAGACATCTGCCCCTGGAGAGAATCTGTTTCTCCATTTGTCAGAGGCCTCTTTTTTCCCATTACCTGATTATTCAACTGGCTATAACTGTTCAGAATCTGTGAACTCACTGAAAACCCATGACAATAATGAGTCATGGAAGTACCGTAATTAGAGCTTTAACTGATTTATCACATGAGACGGAGTAGAGTGTGTGCGAGGAGGGCTGTCTGTAAACACACAGGGGAGGGATGTAGTCGGTTCTCGCAATTGTGTTGCTAAAATCACAGCCTAAAAGCAGAATGGATTGCTGACTTAATCCTTTCCCATGCTTTATACTGCTGCCAATCACTGACAGCAGTATAAAGCACCTATTGATCTCCCATAGCAACTGTATGTAGCCCATGCTCCTATACAACATCCCACCTCCCTTCTCCCTATAGCCATTGCTTGTTAAGTGGAAGGAGTTTACTCTCATATTACCGAAGTAGTGCCGTCAGACAAAAAAATCTGAGTAAGGCCTTCTGCGCACCAATTTTTTTTTCCGTTTACGTTCCATATACGGACCATAAACAGAACCATTCATTTCAATGGATCTGCAAAAAAAAATTTGAAGGTACTCCGTATTCCTTCCATTTTCGTATTTCCGTTCCGTTCAAAGATGGAACATGTCCTATTATTGTCTGCATAACCAACAAGAATAGCACAGTTTTATTAGGGGCCAGATGTTCCATTCTGCAAAAAACAGAATGCACACGGAAGTCATTCATATTTTTTGCGGATCCGTTTTTTGCGGACCTCAAAATACTGAAAAAGCCATATGGTCATGGGCAGGAGGCCTAAGTGTTGGATGTGAAGTCAGCCTCAGAGGAGCTGGTGCAGAGGAAGTAATGGCTCTGATGAGATGTTGTGTCACAGTGGGGCACTTCCTTGCCATTGCCTAAATTTTATTTTTCTGGGGTATGACCCGGCGGTGTGCTGAGACTGACTCTTGGCCAGGCAAGCAAGAGTACCACCGCTATATGCAAAATTTGGCTAATACACTTACAATGGGGGGAGGGAAGAGAGAAAAGGCAAAAATTCATATTTTTTTTTTTTAACAAAAGAGATACATTAGAGGGTGTTATATATCTAGGTCATTTTCCATACTGTAAATTATCTCGAGCTATTCAATGCTCATAAATACATTTAAGGCTACTTTATATAGGGCAACATTGCAAACAATTATTGGGAATTAATTGTTTGTTCCTAACAACTGCTTCCTCATCAGAGGAGGTAAAAGCTGAATTTAAATTCAAGAATCATTCAACATTTTTTTTAGTAGTAGATAAAAATACATATTCAAGTTTGGTATCATTGTATTCGTATTGAGCTGCAGAATAAGGAGACTATGACATTTTCAGTGTACAATCAACACCGTGATTTCAAAACCCCAAAAACCTTGGCAGCATAGTATTTTTCTTCTTTTTTTTTTTTTTTACTTTAACCTCGCAAAGATATTTTTTTCCCATTTTCCAATAACAGACATGGTAAATTGAATAGTTTTTTTAAACAGTACAACTTATCCCCGAAAACATAAGCCCTCATATGGCTATATGAATGAAAATTTAATAAGTTAGAACTATTGGAACGTTGGAAGGAAAAAAATAAAATGCAAAAACAAAAAAACTACTGTGGTAACCAAACGAAGAGCTCATGCACACAAATGTCTGCACCCCATTCCTTGAATTGGGGACTGTGAATATGGATTAATATTTACTGTAAGCCATGTCCTCACACCCACCATTTGCTGAAAGATGGCAACGGAAATCAAGCTCCACAGGGGGGCCCAGCTTCAAAGCTGCAGCCAGATAGCAGAAAACTCCTAGCAGGCCACATTTGGTTACATTTCACACCTCCAGTCAGACAGCAGGGATTCTGCAGGAAAACCCCCAGCAGGAGGTATTAGCCCTTGCCAGGATCAATACCTCCCCGACATGTTGGCACCTACAATTCATAAGGAATTATGAATTGCCTGGCCATCGCAGGCACAAACCGGATAAATATTTGTGTTGTGGTGGCCACGATGAACATGCCCATGGTCTTTGTTTGAGGGTGGGATGCCAGGGAAGCGAGATATCCATATCTCTCCACAGAAACCCAATAGTGGCACCATGTTTGGACTCTAGTTGTAGCCAGAACCCAGGTGGATCCGTTGGTCCCAGAACTATCTCCCTGTGACCTTCTGGACTGGAGCTATAAACCCTAAAGAGTTTTGTGGGTCATTTGCATCCAGTCCAGCAGAGGGGGGGTGGACCCCTCCCAAAAGCCGGGAAGGGATGGTCCGGCTACAGGTTAAAAGGCTTGGGCCAGCAAGCGGGCGTGTCTTTTCTGAGGGGGGGTCACATCGTGCCAATGTGTTTGGAGATACCGGGAACCAGCTGACCTCACTGCCCCCACGTGACTGCAGCCAAGGACTATTCCACCATTATAACCCCAAAGGAACTTTTATCTTACCCAGTAACTGACTTTTGCTCTGTTATACCCAGTTGTACCTAAATCACCTGAATCTGTAACCTCAGACCACTGTATATATTCTGTGTGTATTGTGTTATATCTAGTGTGCCCTTAAGATGATTAAATATATAATTTAATCTTGTGCTATCTTTGTCTCTCGATCACAAATCCTCACGTCCGTGATTCGGCCTAGTTATAAGCTACCGCGGGTTGGTTTCTCACCCATTATAATCTCGTTAGCGGACCAAGTTTATATCAAATGAGAAGCCGGTGGCAGATTTCCCTGGCTAAGGAGGCGCTGTTTTCACTGTGGCAGTGAAAAGGCTCTCTCATCTTGTTGCCTCTCTGTGCCCGCATAGACAGGAGGTGTCTGTCTAAACTGTACCAAGCTGACCTTACCTGTTCCTCTGGAGGGCGTAACGTCACGCTTTGGTAACAAGCTTATATCGAGTGACCTCTTCTGTGATGTAGACTCTTTACTCAGTGTCTTCATTCTGAGATAAGACCGCCTTGATACCCTCTTTCAGCTGTGTCTCATCTCTGCAGAGTTTTACAGATTTTTATTTATATTCCTCACTTTACAATCACCCTCAGATAAAAGACCTCCTCTCCTACTGTAGTGCTCATAAGTATAATGACCTCTGTATAATTATAATATATAATGGCCCCTCTGTGTTATTATTATAATGGACCCCTCTGTATTATTGTAATAATGGCCTTTCTGTAGTATTATTGTAATAATGGCCCCCTCTGTAGTATTATTGTAACAATGGCCCCCTCTGTAGTATTATTGTAATAATTATGGCCCCCTCTTTAGTATTATTGTAATAATTATGGCCCACTCTGTATAATAGTAATAATTATGGCCCCTCTGTATTATAGTCATAAATGTCTGCATGCCTGCATGCAGCCTCTGTAGTATTGTAATAATAATTGCCTCCATTCCATAATGTCCCCACACCCATTATGACCTGCCTATTAAAAAAAATAAATACTTACCTGTTACCTCTCTTCACATCAGTCACAAACACCTCACCGTGCCCTTCTGCACCGCTTCATAATGTCATCTCGCGAGACCCGGCGCAGGAGGTCACGGTGAGAAAATAGCAATCTCCTGCTTTGCTCTGCTGCCTTATAGGCTTCAGGCCATTAGCCTGAAGCCTATAAGGAAGAATGGAGGGGAAGGAAGTAGAGATGAGCGAATCAAAGCTCACAAAGTAGAATTTGTTTAGAATTTCAGGAAAAATTTGATTCGCAAGGAATGGGAATTTCCTCACACTTTGTGATAACGAATCACAATTTTCCTAAAATGGTGGCTACACGTGTGAACACTGAGGAAATGGGGCAAGGACCTCTGGGAAGGTGGGATCACCCTGATTGACATGCCTGCATGCAGCCAGCCAGCTCTGTGATGTCAATGCCCTATAAATATAGCAGCCATTTTATATTCTACCATTTTCCAGCGTTCAGAGTGCAAGGAAAAATGTGAGAAGGCGCTAGGGACAGCAAGTGGGAAAATGATTGTAAAAAACAAAAAAAAAAGACAGCATCTTATTGCAGGGAAATACGTAAGAAGGTCCTAGGGACATTGATAGGAGAGTGATTTACAAGTGCAGGGAACAATTATTTGGGTATCCAAATAGTCATTAGACAGCTCTGTAATTCCAGCTATTTGTTATTGGGCTACAAGTGTTATGTTGAAAAGCCTTTAGAGGCTTATATCTTTGTGTCTTATTCAGTGCTACAATAAAAAATATATACGCATTTCACTTCTGCAGTTATTTCTGGTAAAAGCGTATAGGGCGTATTACAGTAAAAAAAAAAAAAAAAAAAAAAAATATATATATATATATATATATATATATATATGCACTGCAATGTTGCAGTTATTTCTGTTGAAAGCGTACATGGGCGTTTTTCAGTAAAAAAGAAAAATATATATGCACTGCACTGTTGCAATTATTTCTGTTGAAAGTGTATAGTTGTGTATTTCAGTACTTCAAGAAATATACAGTACAGACCAAAAGTTTGGACACACCTTCTCATTCAAAGAGTTTTCTTTATTTTCATGACTATGAAAATTGTAGATTCACACTGAAGGCATCAAAACTATGAATTAACACATGTGGAATTATATACTTATCAAAAAAGTATGAAACAACTGAAAATATGTCATATTCTAGTTTCTTCAAAGTAGCCACCTTTTGCTTTGATTACTGCTTTGCACACTCTTGGCATTCTCTTGATGAGCTTCAAGAGGTAGTCACCTGAAATGGTTTTCACTTCACAGGTGTGACCTGTCCGGTTTAATAAGTGGGATTTCTTGCCTTATAAATGGGGTTGGGACCATCAGTTGCGTTGTGGAGAAGTCAGGTGGATACACAGCTGATAGTCCTACTGAATAGACTGTTAGAATTTGTATTATGGCAAGAAAAAAGCAGCTAAGTAAAGAAAAACGAGTGGCCATCATTACTTTAAGAAATGAAGGTCAGTCAGTCTGAAAAATTGGGAAAACTTTGAAAGTGTCCCTAAGTGCAGTCACAAAAACCATCAAGCGCTACAAAAAAAACTGTCTCACATGCGGACTGCACCAGGAAAGGAAGACCAAGAGTCACCTCTGCTGCGGAGGATAAGTTCATCCGAGTCACCAGCCTCAGAAATCGCAGGTTAACAGCAGCTTAGATTAGAGACCAGGTCAATGTCACACAGAGTTCTAGCAGCAGACACATCTCTAGAACAACTGTTAAGAGGAGACTGTGTGAATCAGGCTTTCATGGTAGAATATCTGCTAGGAAACCACTGCTAAGGACAGGCAATAAGCAGAAGAGACTTGTTTGGACTAAAGAACACAAGGAATGGACATTAGACCAGTGGAAATCTGTGCTTTGGTCTGATGAGTCCAAATTTGAGATCTTTGGTTCCAACCACTGTGTCTTTGTGCGACACAGAAAAGGTGAACGGATGGACTCTACATGCCTGGTTCCCACCGTGAAGCATGGAGGAGGAGGTGTGATGGTGTGGGGGTGCTTTGCTGGTGACATTTATTCAAAATTGAAGGCATACTGAACCAGCATGGCTACCACAGCATCTTTCAGCGGCATGCTATTCCATCCGGTTTGCGTTTAGTTGGACCATCATTTATTTTTCAACAGGACAATGACCACAAACACACCTCCAGGCTGTTTAACAGCTATTTGACCATGAAGGAGAGTGATGGGGTGCTGCGCCAGATGACCTGGCCTCCACAGTCACCAGACCTGAACCCAATCGAGATGGTTTGGGGTGAGCTGGACCGCAAAGTGAAGGCAAAAGGGCCAACAAGTGCTAAGCATCTCTGGGAACTGCTTCAAGACTGTTGGAAGACCATTTCAGGTGACTACTTCTTGAAGATCATTAAGAGAATGCCAAGAGTGTGCAAAGCAGTAATCAAAGCAAAAGGTGGCTACTTTGAAGAAACTAGAATATGACATATTTTCAGTTGTTTTATACTTTTTTTGATAAGTATATAATTCAACATGTGTTAATTCATAGTTTTGATGCCTTCAGTGTGAATCTACAATTTTCATAGTCATGAAAATAAAGAAAACTCTTTGAATGAGAAGGTGTGTCCAAACTTTTGGTCTGTACTGTATATACACAATTCAATTAGATTCTTACATTTTTTTCTGGTCAAAGCATACAGTGGCCTATTTCCATCCAACAAGAAAAATATATTTTCAGTTCACTGCTGCAGTTATTTCTGGTGAAAGCGTATAGGGGTGTATTTCACTACTTCATTAAAACTATATACGCACTTCACTCTTAAATTATTTTCTGGTCAAAGTGTATAGTGTCCTATTTCTGTCCAACAAGAAATATATATTCTCAGTGCACTACTGCAGTTATTTATGGTGAAAGCGTATAGGGGTGTATTTCACTACTTCATTAAAACTATATACACACTTCACTCTTTAATTTTTTTCCTGTTGAAAGCGTAGAGTGTCCTATTACCGTCCAAAAAGAAATATATATTCTCAGTTCACTGCGGCAGTTATTTCTGGTGAAAGTGTATAGGGGCGTATTTCAGTGCTTCATGAAAACTGTATACGCACTTCACTCTTGAATTTTTTTCTGGTCAAAGCGTATATCGGACAATTTCAGTGCAACAAGAAATATATTGTCAGTGCACTGCTGCAGTGATTTCTTTTGAAAGTGTATTTCTGTACTTCAAGAAATATATATACGCACTTCAATCAGATTCTTATTTTATTTTTTCTGGTTAAAGTGTATAGTGGCTTATTTCCGTCCAACAAGAAATATATATTCTCAGTTCACTGCTGCAGTTATTTCTGGTAAAAGCTTATAGGGGTGAATTTCAATACTTCATGAAAACTATATACGCATTTCACTCAATTTTTTTTTTTCCTGTCAAAGCGTATAGTGGGCAATTTCAGTGTGACAAGAAATATATATTCTCAGTGCACTGCTGCAGTGATTTCTGGTCAAAGTGTTTAGGGTTGTTATTCAGTACAAGACAAATATATTCTCAGTGCATTTCTGCAGTTAATTATGGTGAAAGTGTTTAGTGGACTATGTCAGTACAAAAAGATAAATAAATGCATCACTTTTAGGGGGGGTTTAATTTCCGTTTAATTTGTTTACTTCAGCTACAAGTATGCCAGGCAGAGAAGTGCCAGGCCATGCACAGAGGAGTGGCAGAGGCCTGAATGTTTCTCACACAAGCAGAGGTCGCAGAAGAGTAAGAGGGCGTGGCAGCAGGAGTAGCAGCAAGAGGCCTGAGCTCCCGGTGTCATCTAGCGGTAGTGTCTTGAACAGCAACCCAGCGGTTCTTGATTGGTTAACTCGGTTATCAACTTCATCCCAAGTGACATCAGACACCCCCAGCCAACAGTCGTGGATTCGTCAGACACAACCCTTAGTTGGCATGGCCCGGGAGCAGGCTCTGTGCCCTCACCTGTCCTCAACCTGCCTCTGGCCTATTCTGTGCCCTCACCGCAAGAAGTACTACATGCTGTTGGTTCAGCTCCACTTTTCACTGAGGAAGAGCTACTAGAGGACAGTCAGCAGCTACTGCCCAGCCAAGATCTGGAGGAGACATCCTCCGCTCGGTGGGCAAGTAGTGATGAGGAGACTGGCGTGGGAGCTTGTGTTGCTAGCGGTCAGGCTCCTGACCCAGAGACCGTTGAGGAGGACATCAGTGATGTGCAAACACTACTCAATGATGATGAAGCCAATCACACTTGGAAGCCGGGTGAAGAAGAGGCCTAGTCATCATCAGGAGAAGAGGGTGGCAGCTTGCCCATCAGGCAGCAGCGGAGCCAGCAAGTCGCTAGCGTGGCCTGGAGTCAGCAGGGTGGCAGCAGTGAGAGGTCGGGAGCCAAACGGGCATGGCAGCCTACCTGCCTGGCAAGGAGTGATGCACGGGATTATGGAAGCAGCGGCAGTAGAAGTCAGCCAGTAAGTAGTGCTAGGGGGAAAATCAGGTACTCGGCGGGGTGGCAGTTCTTTGTGAAGCCACCAGAGGAGATCAACAGGGCCATATGTAGAATATGTTGGCAGAAGGTGAAGTGTGCGGAGGGTGCCAATGTTGGCACCATGGTCCTGCATCAACATATGCAGCGTCACCATAAAGTGGCCTGGAAGAACTGTGGCTCTGATGTGGTGGTCCAGCCTTCCGCAGCTACAGCTACACAACCCAGTATCACGCACCCAGTGCATATCCTCATCCTCCACTATGTCCTCACCATCCAGTGCAGGGACAAGTTACAGTGCCCCTCCAGCATACCACATGTGCAGGGCTCGGCAGTGTCACGCTGTTCTCCACCTGGTTTGCCTTGGCGAACTGACTCACACAGGGAGGAACTGCTCCGTGTGATGTATCAAGAAATTAAATTCTGGCTTTCTCCGTGACAACTTAAAATTTTGAACCATGCTGACTGACAACGGGAAGAACATGGTGTCGGTGCTGCATCAAGTAAGGCTGAGTCATGCACCCTGCGTGGCACACATGTTCAATCTGGTTGCCAACAAATGGTTCCTGAAGTCTTCCACCCATCTGAAAGACATCCTAAAAATGGCCAGGAAAATTTGCATGCACTTCAGCCACTCGTACACCGCAAAACTCACCCTCCTTGAGCTGCAGTGGCAGAACAGCCTCCCCCAATATAGGCTGATATGCGACATTTCCACCTGTTGGAATTCCACCCTCCATATGTTGGACTGACTATACGAACAGAGAAAGGCCATCAACGATTTCTTGATAATGCAAGTGTATAGGAGTACTCCCCTGTGTAACTTCGATGTCAGCCAGTGGCAGCTTATGCGTGACACCTGCCATTTGCTCAGGCCCTTTGAGGAGACCACGTTATTTGTCAGTCGCCAGGACTACGGAATGAACAACGACATTCCACAGATTCATGTCCTGGAACAGATTCTGGTAACAATGGTTGGTCAGAAGACAGAAGACGTGGCACCTTGATCTCATGGCTACATGAGCCCTCTGGAGGTTGAACTGGAAGAGGAGGAGGAGTACATTGGGGCACAGGCATTGTGTATCCAAATGGGTGTTTTTTCTGCTCACCTGACAGGAGAGGAGGTGCACGAGCAGCCAGAGGAGCTACAGGGCGATGAGGAAGACGAGACAGAGGACCCAGACACACTGTGGCAGTATGCAGTGGAGATGGAGGCAGGGAGTCCCTCCGAGTCACTTGCACAAATGGCACGATGCATGCTCACTTGCTTGTGTAGTGACAGCCAAATTGTCACCATTCAGCAGAGGGATGACTTCTGGCTCTCCACCTTGTTGGACCCTTGCTACCGGTCCAGAATGGGGGTGTCACCACCAGACATCTGAGAAGCTCTGATAGACCTCCTTGAGGTTCCTTTGTTTTGCTTTCATTTTCTCATCTCGTTAGCCTCTCTCAGCTGTCATGTAGTTGCACTGATTGCATCCCTTTAAATCCTTTTCCCATAGTGCATCACTTTGCGGTTTATACAACTTCCTGGAGTGTGTGCATGCTGTTCCTACTTCTCAGTCTTCTACAAGATAAGTTTTCTTCATTTATTTGTGTTTTTCTGTTTGCTGGATCCCAGGTGACCCTAACTCCCTCCGTATCTAGTGTAGGGAGCCAGTGGTCGTGTCCCCTCACTATTATAGGGTGTTCAGGTGTTATACAGTCGAGGTACGAGGATATGCGATCATCTACCATTGGGATTTTCGCATAGGCTGAGCAGTCAGGGAGAAAGCCATGTCTGATGCAGGGCTCTCCCTTTTGTTCCTTAGTTTTGGATCCAGTCAGTCGTATATTCATTTTGTGTTTTCTAGTTTCCTGCACACCTTCCGTGACAGGGGGCCTTTTTTACACCCACCGAGAGGGATGACAAACTGAACTACTACAGAGACTTCCTATGTAGTCAGTTGGCTTATGCCTATCTGCACCATCGTCCATCATCTCGCAGTTATGACTGGGGGGCCCTCTGTGCTCACATTCCACTGCCATAGCTCCTGGGGAGGGATGGGGTGGCAGGAGCACAACCAGCTCCTTTAGCAGCAGCCTGAGTCTACAGTCGCTGATGAGCAGCTTTCTTCACCTGCATAATGAAGAAAAAACTCACTAGCAGCAGCAGTAGGTAGACTTGGAGCTGGACTTGAACCAGCAGGTGGTGGCATACTTGGACAGCACCCTACCACCCCACATTGAAGATCAGCTGGATTACTGGGTAGCCAAACTGAATTTGTGGCCGCATCTAGCAGAGTTTTCCCTGGAAAATCTGTCCTGCCTGGCCATTAGTGTGGCATCAGAGCGGGTGTTTAGTGCAGTGGGGGCCATAGTTACCCCAAGGAAAACTTGCCTGTCCACCCAAAAAGTAGAGAGACTGACCGTTAATCAAAATGAATCAGGCGTGGATCAGCCTGGATTTCCAACCATTAATTCCTGATGCATCAGACTAGATAATCCATGGTGCCACACAAACACTTTGATACAATTTTCATTGACATACTCCAAGATAGAATCTCTTAGAAAACCTTCAAACTGTTTACCCACGACAAATGTTAAACCTACCGGCCTATAGTTTCCGTGCTCTGTTTTTGGACCCTTTTTGAATATTGGCACCACATTTGCTATGTGCCAATCCTGTGGAACACTGCCTGTCAGTATGGAGTCCTTACGTATCAGATATAAGGGTCTGGCTATGACATTACTTCATTTTCTTAGGATACGGGGGGGGGTGCCATCCGGTCCTGGCAATTTGTCTATTTTAATCTTTTTAAGACACCGCTGTACTTCTTCCTGGGTCAGACAGGACACTTTTAATGGGGAATTTACTTTTACATTCTGCATTTCATCTGACAGTCTATTCTCTTCAGTGAATACAGTGGAGAAAAAAATATTTAATAGCTTTGCTAATTGAAGATCATTTTAAGGCTAGTTTTGCTCTCTTTGTCAATTAATCTCTTGGTCTCTAGTTTGGCTGATTTTATTTGTTTATAACATATTCTATTTGTTTTAGTGATTTAAATGCTTTTTTTTTGTCATTTATTGCTTTCTTTACAGTTCTATGTATCCACATTGGTTTGTTCTTATTCCTTAACCTTTTATTCCCATAAGGTATGTATCTCTCACAATTAGATTTTAGGATGCTTTAAAAAATATCCTATTTTGTGGCTGTATTTTTATTTTTGAGGACTTTGTCCCAGTTAGTTAGGCCTATGGTCTCTCTTAGTTGACTAAATTTAGCTTTTTTGAAGTTTGTTATTTTTCTTTGCAGTTGACAATGGGTCGTTTTGATGAGCACAGTGAAGGCAACATTTTTTTCCGGCTAGTAAGGCCTTATTCTCTTCATCGCGCTCATCAAACCAATCCCGCTGTTTCTTGCATGTGGGTCCGAGAGGCTTAAGTGCAGACGAATGCAAGATGTTCCAGAAGCATTCCCAGTCCATCTCAGCACTTTGCTGCATTTGCAGGTTTGGGAGTTAATTTTCAAGATCTTTTACCAGTGAGGCTGCGATATCGGGATTTACCAATGTATTGACATTGATCTTCTTTATCACAACTCTGTTTCCCTGTGGCTGCTTCTTAGGTTTGATGTGGATATTTAGTTTAGAAATAATGAGTCTATGGTCAGTCCAGCAGTCAGCACTCGGAATGGCCTTAGTTACTCTTACATCCTGTATGTCTTTCCTACGCACTATAAAATAATTATTAGATGCCAGTGTTTGGAGTGTGGGTGCATCCAGGATGTATTTTTGAAAGTAGGTAGGCAGAAGATGGTGTTAGTAATGACCAAGTCTTCAGCACATGTCTTCAATAGTAACAGACCATTGGTATTATAGAAGGTGCATGCTAATCAAGCTACACCTCTGGCTGGAGGGAGGAGGATAGGTCAAGAATTTGCCTTGGAAGGGGAGAGGGGGCGTTTCAATTTTTGCCTCAGGCAGCACAAAGGGTATGTGCTTCCCTTTCCCTGGCCACAAAGCACTAAGGGAAGGGGGGCCCAAGCTGAACTCTTGCACCAGGGCCCATGAGCCCATGAGCAAGATCATTATAAAACTTGTCCATTACTTCATCTGGATTTGTTTTTGTGGGTGCATAGGGACTGATCAGTGTAGCTTGTTTTCCACCAAGTAATGAAAGTTGCAGTGACATGAGCCAATCGTTTACACCCTTAGGAAGATTGGCAAGTTGGCAAACAAGATGATTTTTAACTGCAAAGCCAACTCCAGACTCATGACGTTGGTCACTGCCACATCCACACCAAAAGAATGTATAGCCGCCTCCTATTTCTGTGAGCTGACCTTCATTTGCTAAGCGAGTTTCACACAGGGCCAAAATGTTGATGTCGAACCTTGCAAGCTCTCTAGCTACCAGAGCTGTTCTTCTTTCTGGGTGATTTGCTAATGGGTTGTATTGAAGTGTACGTACATTCCATGTACCAATAGTAAGTGGTAATACCTTTTGTCTCATCTTGGGTTTTGTATTTCAACCATAAGAAATGGGATTCCCTCCACCCGCTGTAAGCTGGACAGGGTTTTGAGAGAAGCAACAATGTTTAGGGCACCTTTTCTAGCCCCTTCCTCATACTTTCGAGGTGAGCAGTGTTATCCTAAAGAGGGCTGCTCAGTCACTCTGGTAGACGCAGAATCCAGCTGTTCCTTCATCAGCATGAAGACGACCATTAGACCTGAGTCACCTGTGTGCAGGTCCACGTCCACAGCTCCCAGTGATTCCACCCCTGCTGCTTCATCGCTCGCCTATCGCCACAAGACGTTGAACTGGTCGAGTTGTCAAGACTTGCGTGTGAATTTGATTTAAGTGAGGGAGCGGTGCGGAGAGTCTGTCTCACTCTCTCTTCCCAGAGTACATCTTGCTCCAATGGCAGGACAGAAGTCGAGACAGTTGGAGGTGGGCTTGGTGCAGTGGTTTACCAGGGCATCTTACGTGTTTTGCCGTGCTCTTAGCATACCACTTGCTTGCAGATACTGTCTTCATGACCGTTGGTCCTATTTAGTAGCGCTCATCGGCTCACTCTGCCAGACTCTGTCTTCACATGCTCGGGATTGACAAATCCCGCTGTTACTGAAGGTCAATGACCCGATGGCTACTCTCAACCTGGTTTAGCCAGCCTGGCCACTGCGCATCTTACAGCTGCTAGGAGCCACAGGTGAGAGCTGAGTGTCAGGTGAGGACCAAATATGTACGAGCTGCCCTGAAAAGAACACAACATGCCCTCCACCAGAGGTACTACCCCTCCCTAGACACCCCAGACACCCCAACTAACTGCACCACTGAACGACAATTAGGCCCTAATTTTTTTTCTACTTTTATACAACACAAAAGGCTTTTCAACAGATAAGTGCAATGCTGGATGGCGAATATATTTTTATTTCACCACTAATACACGGCAAACTGGGCTTTAGAGTCTATCACTGCACCACACAAGGGCAATTAAGCCTTATTTTTTTTGTTTGTTTTTTACAGAACTCAACAGGCTTTTCAACAGATAAGTGCAACACTGGATGGTGAATATATATATATATATTTTTTTTTCGCAAGAAATACACAGCAAACTAAGCCTACGAGTATAGCACTGACCCGCACAAGGGCAGATCGGCCCTTATTATTTATTTTTTTCACTTTAAAGGTCCATTCACACATCCGCATAAATGGGTCTGCATTGTATTGCAATTTTGCAGAACGGGTGCAGACCCATTCATTTTCAATGGAGCTGGAAAAGATGGGACAAAAAAATAGAACATGTTCTATTGTTGTCCGCAGATACGGACAAGAAAAGTAATTTATAATAAAGTGCCTGGCATGTGCCGTCCACCGGTGTCCGTGTTTTGCGTATCTGCAATTTGCGGACCGCAAAACGCTTGCGGACATGTGAATGAATCCTTATACAGAATGCTTTTCAACAGATAAGTGCAATTATGAACGGCGAATATATTTTTATTTCGCCAATATTACACGTCAAACAGGGTTTTAGAGTATATCACTGCTGAATTTTCGAATCACAAATTTGAATTGCAAATATTGCTATTTCGAGAATTTGCTAATATTTAGAATATAGTGCTATATATTCGTATTAGCGAATAGTGTTGAATATTCTAATCACAAATTTATCGCGAATATATTACATTGCCAATTTTTCACAATCAAGTGAACAATGACTGGAGATCACGAATTTTCAATTTGCGAATTTATGGTGAATATTCGGGAAAAATTTGCAAAATATTGCAAATTCGAATATTGCCTATGCCGCTCATAACTAATCACTGCACCACACAAGGTCCTTTTTATTTATTTTTTTACTTTTACAGAACAAACAGGCTTTTCAACAGATAAGTGCAACACTGGACAGCAAATATATTTTTATTTTGCCAGCAATATACAGAAAACTGGGCTTTAGAATATATCACTGCACCACTGAGCGGCAAATATATTTTTCATTTTTCCACTAATACATGCAAAAAAGGGTTTTAAAACAGATAACTGCACCAATGAGCGGCAAATATTTTTTACTAATGCCACTAATATAAAAATGGCTGTAATTTTCACATTTTGACCAAAAAAGATAATAAGCCCTTTTTTCCTACTGATACAAGCCAAAAAATGCTTTATAACATATAACTGCACGGCACTAAGGAAAATAAAACGTAGAAATATTTCCTTGTAATAACCCCTTTTAATGCCTATATCAAACAGCACTTGCACCCTAATAAGAACGGTTTGCTGGAATTACAGAGCTGTATAATGGCAATTTGGATCCCCAGTCAGTGCAGCAAGGTGTAATAGGAATGTTCCTATTACCCAGGCTGTCACCTCCTTGACTGAACCCTGTTCAACATAAATGCTGTGGAATGATTCCTCCATATCCTTTCCCTACATCTTGAATTTTTTAGCAAAATGACGTATTTTCTATCACTGTCCCTAGCGCCTACAGACGTCTCTCCCTACACTAAGAACACTGGTAAATGGCAGAATTTAAGAAGGCTGCCGCTATTTATTCGTTCATCTCTAATGTAGGTATCATCCATTAAAATGTTCAATATATAATTCTGTTTCAGCAAAAGCAGCAACCACATCCCTTGGTGAAAACAGCTTGATAACCATAAGTCATCAATTAGCTGATAGCTAGGACGGTTTTATTTCAAAAAGGGGTTTGGGGATGAGACAACTACTGGGAATTACATTAATCAGGACATACATGGTCATGTATTTTCTATTCATTTTACTTGGAAAATAAAACATAGCTGTAATACAGTATTTTACCTATGAAGATTATAATCAAATGTTATTAAAAAACAGTCTGCGTTTGAGCCTTGACTCATAATACTGACCTAGAGAATGAATATTAAGACAAAATCTTTCCTTCAAAAGTCATTGATTTAAGTTATTTATTGTAATTCTAAAAGCTGAGGAGTACATTTTTCTTATTGACTAAATTCCTTTTTCGCTGACTTTTCAAGGTTAAAGTAGCTTTGAGTTTCTCATAGATATCCGCTGTATTTCATTTTATTTGAGTTTCTCTTTGGAAAATCTTGATGCTTTTTCTTAATGTTAGAAATTACTTTCATAGCTTATTCCTCTTTTTCCATATAGTGAGTTTAGATTAGATCCTATTTGTCAGTCTAGATGGTATTACTTGTCATATTACACTAAACAGCCTTTCTAATGATAGCAAACATTGCAATACTGTCAGTTCTTTAAAGCATTTCACTATCGAGAACAGGGAATGTGCAATCCTAATTTTCTTGTATTTCTTAGTAAAATGCTAACAAAATATTGTAATGAGTATTTTTTTTGTCATTGCAGTGTAACATATGTAGGTAAAAAGTGTAAAGAAGCTTTCTGTGGCAATGAGTGGCCAAGAACCCTAGGCTCATGACTTTTTCATTGTCATTGAGAATGGCAAAATACTTTAGTAACTTCTGGTAACTGCTAGTGTTGAGAGAATCGAAGTCCACAAAGTGAACTTCAATCCAAATTCCAGGATAAATTTAATTTTCCGCAAATCTTAGTGGTAGTGAATCTATTTAACCTGAAATAGTGTAAAAAAAAAAAAAAAAATCTTACCTGATCCATTTACTCGCAACGGGTCGGCCGCCGCCATCTTGCTTGAAGATCTCACACAAAATCCTGTCATCACAGGCCGCATGAGATTTTGTGCCAATCTTCAAGCAAGATGGTGGTGGCCAGCCCATCATGAGCAAATGGATTAGGTAAGTATATATATATATATATATATATATATATATATACTTTTTTGTACACTTTGTTATTTATGTCATGTATGAAACTGGCATCTGGGGGGTACAATGACTGGGAGCATCACAATTGTCGATCTCTGTCATTGCATTGCACCCACTACTTACAAAGAAATATGCTTTGTTACTAAATAATTCATAATGAAGCAAATGTTTTTGTAAAAATTTGGCAAAGGCAGCCAAATCAAATTTTTTAATAGTTAGCACATCTCTAGTAACGTCATTAGAACTTTTTGTACCTATATTTGTATTTTTTATAATTATTAATGTTAATCATTCATATTCTTGTTCTCTTTGTTTAAAATACACTGTTGTATGGATTTTCGTAACTTGAGTGAATAAAACTATAACCATCCACAATTTTATTAAATGCAAAAATTATTGGCAGGAAGTTAGTGTGTCTATTAGAAAACATATAGAAGTCATAAAAATTATCCCTATAAAAGTCAGTGCTGTGGTCAAGCAGCAACTCTACTGGACTCAAAGATATGTATTTCCCTTCAACTCCTAAAATAGCTGGCTGGCCACAGTGCCAAAATCATCTGTTTATTTTGTTACAAGAGTAGGATCCATTGCAATTATCTGATTTTTATAGTCTGTAATGAGACTACCTTTTTAACTTCCCCTACAAAAAAAAATAAAAATTGTTAAATGTCATTGAAGTACTTTTGCCTAGTTCTGACCAAACTGCCTCCTACTCAGTTTTGGAGTGATGACCAGACTATGGCAGTGCATTCACAAGGAACACTATTTGCATGGACCAAAATGTTAACCCTTAGGGTGACGGAGGTTTTTTTGTGTTTTCATATTTCTTCCCTATCTTCCTTGAGCCATAACTTTTTTATGTTTCCATTCACATACAAGTTGTACTTTCTAATGCCACCATTAACTAGGGCATACAGTGTAGTGGGGAGCGGGAAAAATACTTCAAATAGTGTGGAATTGGCAAAAGACGCAATTCCTCCACGGCTTTACGGGTTTTATTCCTGCGGTATTTCATTTGCATCAAAACTAACCTATGCCCTTCATTCTCTGTGTAAGTCTTATTACAATGATACTACATATGTTTTTATGTCTAAATAGTGTAAAAATAAATGTGAGAATTTTTTTTTTTTTTTACATCACCTTATTTTGACCCCTATAACTTTTTAAAAGTTAAGTCTACTGAGCTGTGTGAGGGCTAATTTTTTTTTCAGGACCATCTGTAGTTTTTATTGCTACCATTTTGGAGTGTGTGTGACTTTATGATCACATTTTATTGCATTTTGGGGGGTAAGAGAAGCAATGAAAAAATGGCAAATTGGCAATTTTTACCCATTTTTCTGTTAAGCCATTCACCATATTAGAAAAAATATTTTTATATTTTAATATTACGGGCATTTTAAGAAGTGGTGATGCCCATGATGCTTATATTTTTGTTATTTATGTATTTTTTTTTAAATTCTACGGAAAGGGATGATTTAAAATGTCACATCCTATAAACTGAAAAATATGGTATTTATTTAGCCATGGTCTTGAACTTGACCATTGGATGTCTGAATTCTGATCCTTGATTTTTCCAAATTTAATGTTGCTTCCAACATATCTAAACACTAGTTTTGCTTTCATTCTCAACCAACCACTCCACTCACTTGCTAGCAGATATCACTTGTTCTGGTGAGTTTACACTGTCCAATTTAACAGTACTGTTCAGGAAGGTCTAAAGAATTATTGCTATAGCAAAATAAAATGGGGGTCCTGTCGTGATACATTTCTGGGAGTGGAAAGATATCCATTATGCAGCCTAGTTACCTGTGATGAAGAATGCATTCTGCATTCAAAATGCATTAACAGTTGTGTATACGTGCAGCTGATGATTTTAATGGACTCCAATAAAGTTTGAATATTTCTGTTACAAGTGCTCAACAAATCTTTTCTTGCTTCAAGAATACAAAAAAATACAGTATGCTTGTTCAGAAGCAGAGCCCCATTGCACAAGTTAGTTGCATGATTGTGTACTTTTTTGATCTCTGTTTTTCATTTGTATATAAGCAGATACAGAGGTAGTGGAGTTAACACACATGCTTAACTAGATGCGTTAACTAAACTAGTGTTAAGCCGACACCTTCAATGGCTTTTCTTACAGGATATCACGATGAGTTAAGAAATTTGAGCTGAGTTTGAGTGTTAACTCTACTACATCTGTATTTTGTAGATAAGGGCCCACCACTATGAAAAAAATAAATAATTACAATACATTCTACTGCCTGCCAGAATGCATGCATGTCTAGCTAGATATAGAGGACCTTAAAATGGCCACTTGGCTATTATAAAGCAAGGGACCTTACAGTCTAATTGCACAGTGCCTTCTTCTGTCTATATCAGTCTCTGATCCATTAGTTTTTGTTTTCTCTGTATAGTAGTGGGATCACTACAGCCCACTACTACCAAATGCATCAGCAACTAGCCTACTACCAGAAGCATTCAGGCAATACTTTAAAGAAATAGTTCATACTTTACTCTTTCCTGCTTGATAGAATAGGATTCCTGCTTGATAGAATTGTTCTAGAATAAACTTGCAGCTTCACAGAAATTAGGACACTAAAAAGTATGCATTCTTTGAAAATTCTCCTTGCAGCTTATTCTATATAACTTGAGCCTAATACAAAAACTTTCCTGATTCAACTTGAATTTCATAAATTAGTCTCAATCTTATATCCGCCAGCCTCTTTCCCCTACTTCCCAGTGGACCTGGACCTCTGGAGTAGCTGTAGCTGTGCCCCTCCACATACTGTAGACTGCAGCCTGCTTCTTGCTAGCTAGGCCTCTCTCTTCCCAAAGGGCCTATATGTTTAGTCCAGCTGTTAAAGAGCCAGAGTGCATGTATTCTAATATTAACCATCCTATGGCTGGCTACCTTGGCATATTTAAGACACTATTCCCTGTGGGGTAGGTTCTAGTCCACTAGTGTCCTGCAAGGCTGTGCAGTTTTACGTTTGTCTGCCTGTGTACCAACCTATGTCTGTTCCTGGATTAGCTTTCTTACATGACCACTGCTCACTGCTGAGCTGTCTGCCCTGATCATGGGGACTGTTTATTGGATCACACAAACTATGGTTTTACCTGGTCCCTTGGTGCTGGCACTGGTGTCTCTTGAACCTCTTGGATTAGCCGTCACTTGACTAGATACTGCTCCAAGAGGTATCGGCCTGGTTTGTCCCCTGCAGCGAAGTCCAGATCACAGTACAGGGGTTACAGGGTCAATGTCATGGGGGGGGGCGGGCAGTTACATAACGTCCTTAGGAGTTGCCCCAAACCAAATCAGTTCAAATGACATAGCAGATCCATACCAGCTTCCTAACAGCAAGTGACTTAACCATATTGAATGCTTTAGCTCAACTATGCTTTTTAATACACCTTTATAAAAAAAAGTCTAATTAAGTAAAATTTCAGTCTATAGAAATTGTATGAAACTATGTAGGCATACAGCAGCATACATCTGGGCTAAAGATATGCTGGACCATTTTTGATCTAATTCAAAATGTGTTTTGCATTCCTTTTTTAGAATTTTCTTTTTATGGTTATTTACTTCTACTAACATTAACTTTGGAAACTGTTTTATGAGACCTGTATTTTCTCTTGCACTATGTTATTGCGGCTGTGTTAGTTTACTAGAATTAATTTTAATAGTGTTTTGCAATTAAACAAGATTACACTGCCGAGGTGTCATAATATGTGACAGAAATAATTAGAATCTGAAACATATTATAAGTTGTAAGTCATATATTTATTTTTTCCTTTCTATAAGAGGTGGTCTGCTAAAAGGACAGAAGTGCAAAACCAAGTTTTTGACAGATAACACCACGCACCAAAAAAAAACAAAAAAAAACATTTGTCCTTTACTAAATCGAGTGTGCGGAATACAAATCAGAAGTCAGAATTGTTGTAACACGTCACAATTTTTTTTTTCAAATTTATTTTAAATGAATTAAGCACTTGGAATGCATTGAATAATTTTGAACAGAATGAGTTTTACTCCAATAATTACCTGATCTACATCAAAGTTTGCATAGTAAACAGTGTATGAAAATGTAATGAAATAACAAAATTTCAAAAAGTCTTGTTTTTCAGTTTAAAAGTATTACTTGGGGAAGGCCCAGTACTGTTAAAAGTGCTTCAGGCATCTGCTTTTGTGTTTGTGAATAGAGTTGAGCGAACACCTGGATGTTCGGGTTCGAGAAGTTCGGCCGAACATCCCGGAAATGTTCGGGTTCGGGATCCGAACCCGATCCGAACTTCGTCCCGAACCCGAACCCCATTGAAGTCAATGGGGACCCGAACTTTTCGGCACTAAAAAGGCTGTAAAACAGCCCAGGAAAGAGCTAGAGGGCTGCAAAAGGCAGCAACATGTAGGTAAATCCCCTGCAAACAAATGTGGATAGGGAAATGAATTAAAATAAAAATTAAATAAATAAAAATTAACCAAAATCAATTGGAGAGAGGTTCCATAGCAGAGAATCTGGCTTCCCGTCACCCACCACTGGAACAGTCCATTCTCAGATATTTAGGCCCCGGCACCCAGGCAGAGGAGAGAGGTCCCGTAACAGAGAATCTGTCTTCATGTCAGCAGAGAATTAGTCTGCATGTCATAGCAGAGAATGAGGCTTCACGTCAGCCACCACTGCAACAGTCCATTGGCATATATTTAGGCCCAGCACCCAGGCAGAGGAGGGAGGTCCCGTAACAGAGAATCTGTCTTCATGTCAGCAGAGAATTAGTCTGCATGTCATAGCAGAGAATGAGGCTTCACGTCAGCCACCACTGCAACAGTCCATTGGCATATATTTAGGCCCAGCACACACACAGGCAGAGGAGAGAGGTCCCGTAACAGAGAATCTGGCTTCATGTCAGCAGAGAATCAGTCTGCATGTCATAGCAGAGAATGAGGCTTCACGTCAGCCACCACTGCAACAGTCCATTGGCATATATTTAGGCCCAGCACACACACAGGCAGAGGAGAGAGGTCCCGTAACAGAGGATCTGGCTTCATGTCAGCAGAGAATCAGTCTGCATGTCATAGCAGAGAATCAGGCTTCACGTCAGCCACCACTGCAACAGTCCATTGTCATAAATTTAGGCCCAGCACCCAGGCAGAGGAGAGAGGTCCCGTAACAGACAATCTGGCTTCATGTCAGCAGAGAATTAGTCTGCATGTCATAGCAGAGAATGAGGCTTCACGTCAGCCACCACTGCAACAGTCCATTGGCATATATTTAGGCCTAGCACACAGGCAGAGGAGAGAGGTCCCGTAACAGACAATCTGGCTTCATGTCAGCAGAGAATCAGTCTGCATGTCATAGCAGAGAATGAGGCTTCACGTCACCCACCACTGCAACAGTCCATTGGCATATATTTAGGCCTAGCACACAGGCAGAGCAGAGAGGTCCCGTAACAGACAATCTGGCTTCATGACAGCAGAGAATCAGTCTGCATGTCATAGCAGAGAATGAGGCTTCACGTCACCCACCACTGCAACAGTCCATTGGCATATATTTAGGCCTAGCACACAGGCAGAGCAGAGAGGTCCCGTAACAGACGATCTGGCTTCATGTCAGCAGAGAATCAGTCTGCATGTCATAGCAGAGAATGAGGCTTCACGTCAGCCACCACTGCAACAGTCCATTGGCATATATTTAGGCCTAGCACACAGGCAGAGGAGAGAGGTCCCGTAACAGACAATCTGGCTTCATGTCAGCAGAGAATCAGTCTGCATGTCATAGCAGAGAATGAGGCTTCACGTCAGCCACCACTGCAACAGTCCATTGGCATATATTTAGGCCCAGCACCCAGGCAGAGGAGGGAGGTCCCGTAACAGACAATCTGGCTTCATGTCAGCAGAGAATCAGTCTGCATGTCATAGCAGAGAATGAGGCTTCACGTCACCCACCACTGCAACAGTCCATTGGCATATATTTAGGCCCAGCACCCAGGCAGAGGAGGGAGGTCCCGTAACAGAGAATCTGTCTTCATGTCAGCAGAGAATTAGTCTGCATGTCATAGCAGAGAATGAGGCTTCACGTCAGCCACCACTGCAACAGTCCATTGGCATATATTTAGGCCCAGCACCCAGGCAGAGGAGGGAGGTCCCGTAACAGAGAATCTGTCTTCATGTCAGCAGAGAATTAGTCTGCATGTCATAGCAGAGAATGAGGCTTCACGTCAGCCACCACTGCAACAGTCCATTGGCATATATTTAGGCCCAGCACACACACAGGCAGAGGAGAGAGGTCCCGTAACAGACAATCTGGCTTCATGTCAGCAGAGAATTAGTCTGCATGTCATAGCAGAGAATGAGGCTTCACGTCAGCCACCACTGCAACAGTCCATTGGCATATATTTAGGCCCAGCACACACAGGCAGAGGAGAGAGGTCCCGTAACAGAGAATCTGTCTTCATGTCAGCAGAGAATTAGTCTGCATGTCATAGCAGAGAATGAGGCTTCACGTCAGCCACCACTGCAACAGTCCATTGGCATATATTTAGGCCCAGCACACACACAGGCAGAGGAGAGAGGTCCCGTAACAGACAATCTGGCTTCATGTCAGCAGAGAATTAGTCTGCATGTCATAGCAGAGAATGAGGCTTCACGTCAGCCACCACTGCAACAGTCCATTGGCATATATTTAGGCCCAGCACACACACAGGCAGAGGAGAGAGGTCCCGTAACAGAGAATCTGTCTTCATGTCAGCAGAGAATTAGTCTGCATGTCATAGCAGAGAATCAGGCTTCACGTCACCCACCACTGCAACAGTCCATTGGCATATATTTAGGCCCAGCACCCAGGCAGAGGAGGGAGGTCCCGTAACAGAGAATCTGTCTTCATGTCAGCAGAGAATTAGTCTGCATGTCATAGCAGAGAATGAGGCTTCACGTCAGCCACCACTGCAACAGTCCATTGGCATATATTTAGGCCCAGCACACACAGGCAGAGGAGAGAGGTCCCGTAACAGAGAATCTGTCTTCATGTCAGCAGAGAATTAGTCTGCATGTCATAGCAGAGAATCAGGCTTCACGTCACCCACCACTGCAACAGTCCATTGGCATATATTTAGGCCCAGCACCCAGGCAGAGGAGGGAGGTCCCGTAACAGAGAATCTGTCTTCATGTCAGCAGAGAATTAGTCTGCATGTCATAGCAGAGAATGAGGCTTCACGTCACCCACCACTGCAACAGTCCATTGGCATATATTTAGGCCTAGCACACAGGCAGAGGAGAGGTTCATTCAACTTTGGGTAGCCTCGCAATATAATGGTAAAATGAAAATAAAAATAGGATTGAATGAGGAAGTGCCCTGGAGTCCAATAATATATGGTTATGGGGAGGTAGTTAATGTCTAATCTGGACAAGGGACGGACAGGTCCTGTGGGATCCATGCCTGGTTCATTTTTATGAACGTCAGCTTGTCCACATTGGCTGTAGACAGGCGGCTGCGTTTGTCTGTAATGACGCCCCCTGCCGTGCTGAATACACGTTCAGACAAAACGCTGGCTGCCGGGCAGGCCAGCACCTCCAAGGCATAAAAGGCTAGCTCTGGCCACGTGGACAATTTAGAGACCCAGAAGTTGAATGGGGCCGAACCATCAGTCAGTACGTGGAGGGGTGTGCACACGTACTGTTCCACCATGTTAGTGAAATGTTGCCTCCTGCTAACACGTTGCGTATCAGGTGGTGGTGCAGTTAGCTGTGGCGTGTTGACAAAAGTTTTCCACATCTCTGCCATGCTAACCCTGCCCTCAGAGGAGCTGGCCGTGACACAGCTGCCTTGGCGACCTCTTGCTCCTCCTCTGCCTTGGCCTTGGGCTTCCACTTGTTCCCCTGTGACATTTGGGAATGCTCTCAGTAGCGCGTCTACCAACGTGCGCTTGTACTCGCGCATCTTCCTATCACGCTCCAGTGCAGGAAGTAAGGTGGGCACATTGTCTTTGTAGCGTGGATCCAGCAGGGTGGCAACCCAGTAGTCCGCACAGGTTAAAATGTGGGCAACTCTGCTGTCGTTGCGCAGGCACTGCAGCATGTAGTCGCTCATGTGTGCCAGGCTGCCCAGGGGTAAGGACAAGCTGTCCTCTGTGGGAGGCGTATCGTCATCGTCCTGCCTTTCCCCCCAGCCACGCACCAGTGATGGACCCGAGCTGCGTTGGGTGCCACCCCGCTGTGACCATGCTTCATCCTCATCCTCCTCCACCTCCTCCTCATCCTCGTCCTCCTCGTCCTCCAGTAGTGGGCCCTGGCTGGCCACATTTGTACCTGGCCTCTGCTGTTGCCAAAAACCTCCCTCTGAGTCACTTCGAAGAGACTGGCCTGAAAGTGCTAAAAATGACCCCTCTTCCTCCTCCTCCTCCTCCTCCTCCTGGGCCACCTCCTCTTCCATCATCGCCCTAAGTGTTTTCTCAAGGAGACATAGAAGTGGTATTGTAACGCTGATAACGGTGTCATCGCCACTGGCCATGTTGGTGGAGTACTCGAAACAGCGCAACAGGGCACACAGGTCTCGCATGGAGGCCCAGTCATTGGTGGTGAAGTGGTGCTGTTCTGTAGTGCGACTGACCCGTGCGTGCTGCAGCTGAAACTCCACTATGGCCTGCTGCTGCTCGCACAGTCTGTCCAGCATGTGCAAGGTGGAGTTCCACCTGGTGGGCACGTCGCATATGAGGCGGTGAGCGGGAAGGCCGAAGTTACGCTGTAGCGCAGACAGGCGAGCAGCAGCAGGATGTGAACGCCGGAAGCGCGAACAGACGGCCCGCACTTTATGCAGCAGCTCTGACATGTCGGGGTAGTTGTGAATGAACTTCTGCACCACCAAATTCAGCACATGCGCCAAGCAAGGGATGTGCGTCAAATTGGCTAGTCCCAGAGCTGCAACGAGATTTCGCCCATTATCACACACCACCAGGCCGGGCTTGAGGCTCACCGGCAGCAACCACTCGTCGGTCTGTTGTTCTATACCCCGCCACAACTCCTGTGCGGTGTGGGGCCTGTCCCCCAAACATATGAGTTTCAGAATGGCCTGCTGACGTTTACCCCGGGCTGTGCTGAAGTTGGTGGTGAAGGTGTGTGGCTGACTGGATGAGCAGGTGGAAGAAGAGGAGGAGGAAGCCGAGAAGGAGGAGGTGGCAACAGGAGGCAAAGAATGTTGCCCTGCGATCCTTGGCGGCGGAAGGACGTGCGCCAAACAGCTCTCCGCCTGGGGCCCAGCTGCCACTACATTTACCCAGTGTGCAGTTAGGGAGATATAGCGTCCCTGGCCGTGCTTACTGGTCCACGTATCTGTGGTTAGGTGGACCTTGCCACAGATGGCGTTGCGCAGTGCACACTTGATTTTATCGGATACTTGGTTGTGCAGGGAAGGCACGGCTCTCTTGGAGAAGTAGTGCCGGCTGGGAACAACATACTGTGGGACAGCAAGCGACATGAGCTGTTTGAAGCTGTCTGTGTCCACCAGCCTAAATGACAGCATTTCATAGGCCAGTAGTTTAGAAATGCTGGCATTCAGGGCCAGGGATCGAGGGTGGCTAGGTGGGAATTTACGCTTTCTATCAAATGTTTGTGAGATGGAGAGCTGAACGCTGGCGTGTGACATGGTTGAGACGCTTGGTGACGGAGGTGGTGGTGGTGGTGTTGGTGGTACATCCCCTGTTTGCTGGGCGGCAGGTGCCAACGTTCCTCCAGAGGCGGAGGAAGAGGCCGAGGCGGCAGCAGCAGAATAGGCCGAGGCGGCAGCAGCAGAAGAGGTAGCAGGGGGAGCCTGAGTGACTTCCTTGGTTTTAAGGTGTTTACTCCACTGCAGTTCATGCTTTGCATGCAGGTGCCTGGTCATGCAGGTTGTGCTCAGGTTCAGAACGTTAATGCCTCGCTTCAGGCTCTGATGGCACAGCGTGCAAACCACTCGGGTCTTGTCGTCAGCACATTGTTTGAAGAAGTGCCATGCCAGGGAACTCCTTGAAGCTGCCTTTGGGGTGCTCGGTCCCAGATGGCGGCGGTCAGTAGCAGGCGGAGTCTCTTGGCGGCGGGTGTTCTGCTTTTGCCCACTGCTCCCTCTTTTGCTACGCTGTTGGCTCGGTCTCACCACTGCCTCTTCCTCCGAACTGTGAAAGTCAGTGGCACGACCTTCATTCCATGTGGGGTCTAGGACCTCATCGTCCCCTGCATCGTCTTCCACCCAGTCTTGATCCCTGACCTCCTGTTCAGTCTGCACACTGCAGAAAGACGCAGCAGTTGGCACCTGTGTTTCGTCATCATCAGAGACATGCTGAGGTGGTATTCCCATGTCCTCATCATCAGGAAACATAAGTGGTTGTGCGTCAGTGCATTCTATGTCTTTCACCGCTGGGGAAGGGCTAGGTGGATGCCCTTGGGAAACCCTGCCAGCGGAGTCTTCAAACAGCATAAGAGACTGCTGCATAACTTGAGGCTGAGACAGTTTCCCTGGTATGCATGGGGGTGATGTGACAGACTGATGGGGTTGGTTTTCAGGCGCCATCTGTGCGCTTTCTGCAGAAGACTGGGTGGGAGATAATGTGAACGTGCTGGATCCACTGTCGGCCACCCAATTGACTAATGCCTGTACCTGCTCAGGCCTTACCATCCTTAGAACGGCATTGGGCCCCACCATATATCGCTGTAAATTCTGGCGGCTACTGGGACCTGAGGTAGTTGGTACACTAGGACGTGTGGATGTGGCAGAACGGCCACGTCCTCTCCCAGCACCAGAGGGTCCACTAACACCACCACGACCATGTCCACGTCCGCGTCCCTTACTAGATGTTTTTCTCATTGTTATGGTTCACCACAACAACAAATATATTATTTGGCCCAATGTATTGTATTCAAATTCAGCGGGATATAAATTTGAGGCCTAGTATTTAGGCGCTGGGTGACCGGTATGGATTTAGTGACAGAATTAGACTTGGAAATGCACAGAAGCGTGTGTGTGAAGTTATTCTGAATGACCCTATGTGCACCTTCAATATGATCTACCCTTTTAGGGATAGATTTCAAATAGCTCTGATATAGCAGAAACGACTAAATTATGAAATTGCTAAATTGGGAATTGTATTTCAACCCAGAACAAAAAATGTGCTTTGACGGACACTAAATAACTTTCCCAGCCACAACAGGACAGCGGTAACGAGAGATTTAGCGGGATATAAATTTGAGGCCTAGTATTTAGGCGCTGGGTGACAGGTATGGGTTTAGTGACAGAATTAGATTTGGAAATGCACAGTAGCGGGTGTGTGAAGTTATTCTGAATGACCCTATGTGCACCTTGAATATTATATACCCTTTTAGGGATAGATTTCAAATAGCTCTGATATAGCAGAAACCACTAAATTATGAAATTGCTAAATTGGGAATTGTATTTCAACCCAGAACAAGAAATGTGCTTGAACGGACACTAAATAACTCGCCCAGCTACAGCACTAAGGACAGATTTAGCGGGATATAAATTTGAGGCCTAGTATTTAGGCGCTGGGTGACAGGTATGGGTTTAGTGCCAGAATTAGACTTGGAAATACACAGTAGCGGGTGTGTGTGAAGTTATTCTGAATGACCCAATGTGCACCTTGAATATTATATACCCTTTTAGGGATAGATTTCAAATAGCTCTGATATAGCAGAAACCACTAAATTATGAAATTGCTAAATTGGGAATTGTATTTCAACCCAGAACAAGAAATGTGCTTGAACGGACACTAAATAACTCGCCCAGCTACAGCACTAAGGGACAGATTTAGCGGGATATAAATTTGAGGCCTAGTATTTAGGCGCTGGGTGACAGGTATGGGTTTAGTGCCAGAATTAGACTTGGAAATACACAGTAGCGGGTGTGTGTGAAGTTATTCTGAATGACCCAATGTGCACCTTGAATATTATATACCCTTTTAGGGATAGATTTCAAATAGCTCTGATATAGCAGAAACCACTAAATTATGAAATTGCTAAATTGGGAATTGTATTTCAACCCAGAACAAGAAATGTGCTTGAACGGACACTAAATAACTCGCCCAGCTACAGCACTAAGGACAGATTTAGCGGGATATAAATTTGAGGCCTAGTATTTAGGCGCTGGGTGACAGGTATGGGTTTAGTGCCAGAATTAGACTTGGAAATACACAGTAGCGGGTGTGTGTGAAGTTATTCTGAATGACCCAATGTGCACCTTGAATATTATATACCCTTTTAGGGATAGATTTCAAATAGCTCTGATATAGCAGAAACCACTAAATTATGAAATTGCTAAATTGGGAATTGTATTTCAACCCAGAACAAGAAATGTGCTTGAACGGACACTAAATAACTCGCCCAGCTACAGCACTAAGGACAGATTTAGCGGGATATAAATTTGAGGCCTAGTATTTAGGCGCTGGGTGACAGGTATGGGTTTAGTGCCAGAATTAGACTTGGAAATACACAGTAGCGGGTGTGTGTGAAGTTATTCTGAATGACCCAATGTGCACCTTGAATATTATATACCCTTTTAGGGATAGATTTCAAATAGCTCTGATATAGCAGAAACCACTAAATTATGAAATTGCTAAATTGGGAATTGTATTTCAACCCAGAACAAGAAATGTGCTTGAACGGACACTAAATAACTCGCCCAGCTACAGCACTAAGGACAGATTTAGCGGGATATAAATTTGAGGCCTAGTATTTAGGCGCTGGGTGACAGGTATGGGTTTAGTGCCAGAATTAGACTTGGAAATACACAGTAGCGGGTGTGTGTGAAGTTATTCTGAATGACCCAATGTGCACCTTGAATATTATATACCCTTTTAGGGATAGATTTCAAATAGCTCTGATATAGCAGAAACCACTAAATTATGAAATTGCTAAATTGGGAATTGTATTTCAACCCAGAACAAGAAATGTGCTTGAACGGACACTAAATAACTCGCCCAGCTACAGCACTAAGGACAGATTTAGCGGGATATAAATTTGAGGCCTAGTATTTAGGCGCTGGGTGACAGGTATGGGTTTAGTGCCAGAATTAGACTTGGAAATACACAGTAGCGGGTGTGTGTGAAGTTATTCTGAATGACCCAATGTGCACCTTGAATATTATATACCCTTTTAGGGATAGATTTCAAATAGCTCTGATATAGCAGAAACCACTAAATTATGAAATTGCTAAATTGGGAATTGTATTTCAACCCAGAACAAGAAATGTGCTTGAACGGACACTAAATAACTCGCCCAGCTACAGCACTAAGGACAGATTTAGCGGGATATAAATTTGAGGCCTAGTATTTAGGCGCTGGGTGACAGGTATGGGTTTAGTGCCAGAATTAGACTTGGAAATACACAGTAGCGGGTGTGTGTGAAGTTATTCTGAATGACCCAATGTGCACCTTGAATATTATATACCCTTTTAGGGATAGATTTCAAATAGCTCTGATATAGCAGAAACCACTAAATTATGAAATTGCTAAATTGGGAATTGTATTTCAACCCAGAACAAGAAATGTGCTTGAACGGACACTAAATAACTCGCCCAGCTACAGCACTAGGGACAGATTTAGCTGGATATAAATTTGAGGCCTAGTATTTAGGCGCTGGGTGACAGGTATGGGTTTAGTGCCAGAATTAGACTTGGAAATACACAGTAGCGGGTGTGTGTGAAGTTATTCTGAATGACCCAATGTGCACCTTGAATATTATATACCCTTTTAGGGATAGATTTCAAATAGCTCTGATATAGCAGAAACCACTAAATTATGAAATTGCTAAATTGGGAATTGTATTTCAACCCAGAACAAGAAATGTGCTTGAACGGACACTAAATAACTCGCCCAGCTACAGCACTAAGGACAGATTTAGCGGGATATAAATTTGAGGCCTAGTATTTAGGCGCTGGGTGACCGGTATGGATTTAGTGACAGAATTAGACTGGGATATGGCCAAAAAATAAACAGACTATTGCTGGTTAAATGCACTTGGTGTGACAGCTTCACCCTGATGTAGGCTTTAGCCAAAAAACAACCACACCATTGAGGGTTAAATGCACTTGGTGACAGGCGCAGCTTGCCCCTGATTTAGTATATGGCCAAAAAATGAACAGACTATTGCTGGTTAAATGCACTTGGTGTGACAGCTTCACCCTGATGTAGGCTTTAGCCAAAAAACAACCACACCATTGAGGGTTAAATGCACTTGGTGACAGGCGCAGCTTGCCCCTGATTTTGTATATGGCCAAAAAATGAACAGACTATTGCTGGTTAAATGCACTTGGTGTGACAGCTTCACCCTGATGTAGGCTTTAGCCAAAAAACAACCACACCATTGAGGGTTAAATGCACTTGGTCGCAGCTTGTGCTGGCGCACCACAAGACACAAAATGGCCGCCGATCACCCCAGAAAAATGTGACTGACAAACGGTCTGGGCAGCCTAAAAACAGTGAGCAATTGAGGATCAGCAGCTCAATGATCCACAGCTGCAGATCGATCAGTTAATCAAGTCCTTTGGAGGAGTTAATCTGCCTAATCTCGCCCTACTGTCGCAGCCGCAACCTCTCCCTACGCTAATCAGAGCAGAGTGACGGGCGGCGCTATGTGACTCCAGCTTAAATAGAGGCTGGGTCACATGGTGCTCTGGCCAATCACAGCCATGCCAATAGTAGGCATGGCTGTGATGGCCTCTTGGGGCAAGTAGTATGACGCTTGTTGATTGGCTGCTTTGCAGCCTTTCAAAAAGCGCCAAGAAAGCGTCACAAAAGCGCGAAGAAAGCGACGAACACCGAACCCGAACCCGGACTTTTACGAAAATGTCCGGGTTCGGGTCCGTGTCACGGACACCCCAAAATTCGGTACGAACCCGAACTATACAGTTCGAGTTCGCTCATCCCTATTTGTGAACGGTCATATTTTCCAGTTGCAAAAACCAGCAGTAGTTCCCCATCATGTTGGGATTCCAGCGGCCTTGATAGCTGTTCTCCATTGTAGAAATATCTCTATGAAACTCTCCATGTTTGTCACTTATGTGTCCCAAATTGGGTGGGAAAAAGTCAAGATGGGAATGTAAGAAATGCACTTTCAATGACATTCAGCAGCCAAGTTGTTCATATGCAATAAGCATTTTGTCTACTAATTCAGCACAGTTTGTAGCTTGTCTGTTCCCAAGGAAGTTCTGCACTACTAGCACAAATCCAAGCTGCAAGTTCCAGTGGGTTGAGTTTTGTTCTGAATGTGTCATCCTGCATTAGTTTGTTGATTTCGGGGGCCAATAAAAATTCCAGCCTATATTTTAGCATCAGTTTTCAGTGTGCTAAACTTTTCCTTCAAATACTGGAAACCATTTCTATCCCAATCAAGTGCAATTACAAAAAGTTTCATTATTTCAAGGCACAAGAAACACATATGCTTTGTGTACCCTAACTGTAGGCCAAGCAGGTCAGCTTGTACCGCTTTCATGTCAGCAGAAATTTTCCATTTATGTTCTGAGTATTTGATCATTTTCAAAATTAACTCCATAGAAGCATGGGTCTCTTTTATTCCAGCCACATGAGCAAATGGAACAGATGGTTTTTAGTTACCATTGTGCAACAAGACAGCTTTCAAACTTGTTTTGCTAGAGTCTATGAAAAGCCTCCATTAATCGGGAACATCTAACTCCATCATAAGACCATTTACAACAGAAACAAACATCGCTTTCCATTGCATAGTATGCATCTAACTTGGTGTGTTGATGACAAAAGTGTGAAGTTGTGGTGCCTTGTTGTAGCAAATTTCATTCCTGAAGTCTAGAAGCTAGCAGTTCTGACTTTTCTTTAGATAATGACAGATCTCTTACCAGATCATCTAAATCTGATGCAAGTGCGTCTGACGCTCCAGTTGTTCTGGATCAAGAAATACATTGTGACAATCAACTTCTTCTTCACCAGGATCAGAACCATCTGTTTCAATTGCCGTTCCTGCTGTGGGAGGAGCAGGCACTGGATTCTTTACATCATGTGGTACTGGTTTAAGAGCAGACTCACAGTCAGGATACAAAATGTGTGACTTGTTTCCCTTTGAATATCTGGCGATTTTAGTCATGCAATGGTGATTTTTCTGCTGACGCCAAACCATAGGCACTGCAAAAGCCATTCTTTTTATTTTCCCATTCAACCACTGCGTTAGCCCAGAGTAAGAATTTTACAGTCAAGTAATACTTGTAACCAAGACACATTCGCTTTGTCAGATTCTTGCGCTGATCATAAGTATTGTATTTGCCACATATGTAGCAGAAATTGTCTGGATCATTAACACATCTTAAGTTTCCAAATGGATAGCACTATAACAGATCACTTTATCAAAATCTGTCCAGCTTGCCTTATATACTTACTGCTGACATAAGCCTCAGTGCATCCTGACAGGTCTGGACATGTTCATTGGAATATTTCCAATATAATGCATTAATATTATAACTGAATAGGCTTTGCATGTATAACTTAAAATTTTGATGTGTCAAGCAAATTCCGAGTCCATATTTGCAATCAGCACGCTCATTTTAGTATAAATCACATGTTTCTCTCTCAGTAGCAAAATCATTGTTGTGCGGTGTAATTTATTCAGAGAGCAATATATTGATGTGATAAAGTTAATATAAAAATGCAATCCATATTTTAGCCCATTAAAGGTATCATCCAGCCTTAGAGTAACATGGCTGCAGTTTACCAAAATCACACATGCTACCACGGTCCATGGGCTATGTTTGGTATTAGAGCTATACCATATTCACTTCACAGGAGCTGAGCTGCAATATCAGACACAATCCATGGACCCTTGAAGAAAACATGTATAATTTCCTTATTCTGGACAGCCCCTTTAAAATGTGTATTAAGTTGGAAGTAGTGGTCTTCAGTGATGCTGATGATACTGAACTGTGCAAAGTAATTAACATAAAAAAGGAGAGTATGCTGATATAAAGGGATCTGAAGATGATGGGGGTTTGGGCAGAAAAGTGGGATATCCAGCATCTATATGACTGTTATGCCAGAATTGCAGCCTGTATTGCAGTAAGGGGAGATGCCACCCATTATTAATGTTGCAGCTAGCCACAAGGGGGTGTTTGAGTGAAGCCGGTTGGAAGTAGTAGTACTCACAGTTCTGATGCTCCTTGGGCTTTAAACTCCAATACATATTAGAAATGCCCTCTCATACCAATATGTCATAAAACTCTTCATGTTATAAACAACCAACAGCCACCCTAGCCCCCTCTCTACCCATTTTCCACTGCGAGCAGGTATAAATAAATATTGATTACCAAAAAAAAAAAGAGATTAACTATAGAAAAAAAAAGAGTCATCCTAAAAAAAAAGAACAGTAAAACCTGACCAGGACTTTCCTCCAATGTTTTGGACGAATCCTTGGATTACAGTTGTCAGAACATTTTAAACCGATTTGCATTTTTAAATGCTCTAAATTCCAATAACATATGGTTTATAATATATTTTTTCAACATTAGAACGGTAGGTATAGTTTGTGAAAACCATTCTCTAACAATAACTGCCCGGAGCAAAAAAAGCTATTTATATAGTCAGGCAAATTGAAATTAATAAAGAAAATCCCCAAAAATACAATATGAAAGATTTAAAGAAATACAAATACATACCACTCTTTGTAGCAATATTGTCAAGAATATCCACTCAACAACTAACCACATTGCGACAATATCAAATTAAATGTATCTAATCTGCTTGCATGGTTTTACACTTAGGTCATTTATCTAAGTTTCTCATATTAATACATTTCAGTAGTTTAGCAGGAAATTAAAGCTTATGTAAATTTTAAACAAATTTGCTGTGTGATTATTGTTGGAAAACAACAACAGGGCAACATAAAGCTCCTGTTCATCCCCTCCTCCATGCAAAGAAACCTATCTTTTGACAGTTTCTCTCCAACATGGGGAGAGCAGAGATATGATTATATTTAGGGCCCTTGCACACGACCGTATGTCGTCCGAGACATACGGTCCGTGAGCGGGCCATATGTCCCGGAGCGGCATTGATCGTGCGCATGGGAGCACATAGCATCATAAATTACAATGATGCTGTGCACGCGGGCCGCCCACGGGACTATTGTCCCGCACTTATATGATTTTATGAGTGTGGGATAATAGTCCGGCGAGCAGCCCGACATGCACAGCATCATTGTAATCTATGATGCTCTGTGCTCCCATGCGCATGATCGATGCCGCTCCAGGACATATAGGCTGCCCACGGACCGTATGTCTCGGAGGGCATACAGTCGTGTGCAAGGGCCCTTAAATATAGAAAGTAGATCTTAGAGATGGCCCCCTTGATAACTTTATTTGCTTGATCTTAGCATATCATTGTATAATTGTGAAACTAGTAACAAACCCTTTAAAAAATAAAAATAAAATTAAAATTAGCATTACAAAAATACTTAAAAATATATCCCCAAAGGGAATGATAGGTAAAGACCCGAACATCCCAAGATATAAATATTCAAATATCTAAAGAACTGTTTATTAAATTGATCTGCTTCCAAAAAATGAAAAGATTATCTGACACATAGACAACCTCAGCTGGTTTACCTTTCCATATTAATAAACCTATAAGTTAATTTATAGCATTTAACTCATTATTATAAATTCACAATGTAGAGTTTAACCTTCATATGCTTCTTATGGAGCCAATCCTTGGTTATCCTGGCTGTGTGCTTTGGGTCGCTGTCATGTTGGAAGACCGAGCCACGACCCATCTTCAATGCTCTGACTGAGGGAAGTAGGTTGCTGCTCAAAATATCTTAATAAATGGCCCAATTCATCCTCTCCTTAATACAGTGCAGTCGTCCTGTCCCCTTCACAGAAAAGCACACCCAAAGCATGATGTTACCACCCCCATGCTTCACAGTAGGGATGGTGTTCTTGGGATGCAACTTGTCCTTATTTTTCCTCCAAACACGACAAGTGAAGTTTAGACCAAAAAGTTCTACTTTGGTCTCATCTGACCACATGACTTTTTTTCATGCCTCCTCTGGATCATCCAGATGGTCATTGGCAAACTTCAGACGGACCTGGACATGTGATGACTTGAGCAGGGGAACCTTCCGAGCAATGCGTGATTTGAAACCATGACGGTGCAGTGTACTATTGACAGTGACCTTTAAAACTGTGGTCCCAGCTCTCTTCATGCCATTGACCAGCTCCTCCCTTGTAGTTCTGGGCTGATTCCTCGTCTTTCTTATCATCAGTGATACCCCACGAGGTGAGATCTTGCATGGAGCCCCAGTCTGAAGGAGCCTGACAGTCGTCTTTAGCATCTTCCATTTTCTAACAAATGCTCCAACAGTTGATCTATTTACATCCCAATCAGGTGAACGGTGTAGGAATTACAACAGTTTGCATATGTGCCTCCCACTTGTTAAGGGACTAAAAGTAATGGGACAATTGGCTTCTCAGCTGTTCCATGGCCAGGTGTGTGTTATTCCCTCAATATGCCAATTACAATGAGCAGATAAAAGGGCCAGAGTTTTTTTCAAGTGTGATATTTGCATTTGGAATCTGTTGCTGTCAATTCTTAGGCTGAGTTCACACGGGGTGGACACATTGCACCTGCACTGAATCCGGACCCATTCACTTCTATGGGGCTGTGCACATGAGCGGTGATTTTCACGCATCACTTATGCGTTGCGTGAAAATCACAGCATGCTCTATAATGTGCGTTTTCCACGCAACACAGGCCCTATACAAGTGAATGGGGCTGCGTGAAAATCGCAAGCATCTGCAATCAAGTGCGGATGCGGTGCGATTTTCACGCATGGTTGCTAAGATGACAGTCTATTCACTGTATCATTTTCCCTTATAACATGGTTATAAGGGAAAATAATAGCATTCTTTAATACAGAATGCTTAGTAGGTGGTCAATGGACCATGTGATGGACCATGTGATTGGACCATGTGATGTGATGTCACCACAGGTCCTTTGGCCGGCAGCTCATGATTAAAGAAGTAAGAAGAGACCGTCAGCTACGCGATCAAGAGGAGAAGGTGAGTTCATTTTATTTATTTTTTTAACCCTCAATTGACCACCTACTAAGCATTCTGTATTAAAGAATGCTATTATTTTACCATATAACCATGTTATAAGGGAAAATAATAACATCTACACAACACCGAACCCAAACCTGAACTTGAGTGAAGAAGTTCGGGTCCGGTACCATAGTCAGTTTTTTATCACGTGCGTGCAAAACGCATTGCACCCGCGCGATAAAAACTGAATAACAGAACGCAATCACAGTCAAAACTGACTGCAATTGGGTACCTACTCGCGCTTGTTTGCCACAATGCAAGCGGACCTTATCTGGACACACTCGTGTGAACTCAGCCTTAAGATGAGATCCAAAGAGCTGTCACTATCAGTGAAGCATACCATCATCAGTCTGAAAAAAAAAAAACATCAGAGAGATAGCAAAAACATTAGGCGTGGCCAAAACAACTGTTTGGAACATTTTTAAAAAGAAGGAATGCACTGGTGAACTCAAGAACACCAAAAGACCCAGAAGACCACAGAAAACAACTGTGTTAGATGACCGAAGAATTCTTTCCCTAGTGAAGAAAACTTCACAACAGTTGGCCAGATCAAGAACACTCTCCAGGAGATAGGTGTATGTGTGTCAAAGTCAACAATCAAGAGAAGAATTCACCAGAGTGAATACAGAGGATTCACCACAAGATGTAAACCATTGGTGAGCCTCAAAAACAGGAAGGCCAGATTACAGTTTGCCAAACGACATCTAAAAAAAGCCTTCAAAGTTCTGGAACAACATCCTATGGACAGATGAGACCAAGATCAACTTATACCAGAGTGATGAGAAGAGAAGTGTATGGAGAAGGAAAGGAACTGCTCATGATTCTAATCATACCACCTCATCAGTGAAGCATGGTGGTGGTAGTGTCATGCCTTGGGCATGTATGGCTGCCAATGTAACTGGTTCTCCTGTATTTATGGATGATGTGACTGCTGACAAAAGCAGCAGGGTGAATTCTGAAGTGTTTTGGGCAATATTATCTGCTCATATTCAGCCAAATGCTTCAGAACTCATTGGACGGCGCTTCACAGTACAGATGTACAATGAACCAAAGCATACTGCAAAAGCAACTAAAGAGTTTTTTTAAGGGAAAGAAGTTGAATGTTATGCAATGGCCAAGTCAATCACCTGACCTGAATCCGATTGAGCATGCATTTTACTTGTTGAAGACAAAACTGAAGGGAAAATGCCCCAAGAACAAGCAGGAACGGAAGACAGTTGCAGTAGAGGCCTGGCAGAGCATCACCAGGGATGAATCCCAGCGTCTGGTAATGTCTATGTGTTCCAGACTTCAGGCTGCAATTGACTGCAAAAGATTTGCAACCAAGTATTAAAAAGTGAATGTTTAATTTATGATTATTATTCTGTCCAATTACTTTTAGTCCCTTAACAAGTGGGAGGCACATATGCAAACTGTTGTAATTCCTACACCGTTCACCTGATTTGGCTGTAAATACCCTCAAATTAAAGCTGACAGTCTGCAGTTAAAGCACATCTTGTTCAAATCCATTGTGGTGGTGTATAGAGCCAAAAATGTTAGAATGGTGTTGATGTCCCAATATTTATGGACCTGACTGTGTGTATATATATATATATATATATATATATATATATGTTTTTTTTTGTTGTTGTTTATTTATTATGCACTATGCATTTTCACTTAGTTATGTGGATATTATTATTTTTTTACACTCTTTATCATGCACTTTTCACTTAGTCTATTTTGTATACTCAACAACAGGTTGTGAGACGCACAGGGCTGAGGAAAAATATGGAGGAGGTGCTCACAGTAAAGAGGATCCGTCCTTCCTCTAGTAAGGAATAAATAAATTTTAAAAAATTTTTAAAAAAAATTCAAAAAATACTGGGCACTCTCACTTATGTAGAACCATACAATTTATTTCAGTACATATAATCATAAACGCACAATCTCAATAATATAATAAAAATAGATAATAAATAAAAACTCCTAAAATCACTATAATAAAAATGGATCCAAAAAATGATGAGGGAAAGTCAGTCCATATGTATCAGACTGGTAGTGGGCGGTAGTCGATAATTATAGATGGGATTTAGTGTCCTGTACGATATACAGTCCCACTCTTTTGGAGAAAAGTAAAGATGCTACGGTTTGTAGACATTCACTTGAGTGAGTCTGTTTGCGGCGTCCCGCTTGTACTCACTGTGCAGTGAAATCTTGTGTAGATCTTCGGCTTGTAATCCAGAAGTTGCTCCTGTCCGCTCCTGTCGCCACCGGATACTGCTGTAGCTTGCTTGCCCGTGTTTAGTCCTTTAGCTGCCGCTCCGTGGTATCTAAGAGCCGGCAGGCAATAAGGCTTGTATTCGCTCTCCCCACGTCGGATACACTGCGCCACGCTACTGTGTAGCCTCGTGTGTTGCGCTTGTAGTTGCCGATGTGTCAGGGATCTTAATAAAACACAGGATCCGAGTTGGTCCGAAATAGCAGCACAGCGTTTTTTTAAGGTTCCAGTACGACTTGCTTTGGGATTACTATGGGGGTCTCTTCACCAAACGCGTTTCGGGGTACTTGCCCCTTCCTCAGTGGTAGTGACTGCCCCTTAAGTGTCTGTTTTTATAGAGCCTTGTAGATTTTTAATTATTCACACAGGTGTTGATTCACCTCTTTTTCCTCAAGAGGTGGTACGGATTTGAAGTACATTCTATTCGTCGTTTCACCCAATTATCCACGCCAGGAAACTTGATTCATAGCTTGCATAATGCTTAATGTGCAATAATATTCGTCCGTAACTTTCTCTAAAGTTGCTTTTATACAGTGATTCGTTAACCTCTTTTCTACATAAAGATAATCCCATTCAGTTCTTCCGATTTATCTACACAAAAAACCGATACAGACCCTTGCGGTATCAATGCGGTTTCAATTCTTAAACGAGGGATCAAAAAGTGACAGGTTATTTGCCAATTGTCCTCTTGTGTCCCTTAACTGTTACATATAGCAGAATAACATTTGCTTCAAATACATAAATCAACAGTGGACAATACAAGTGTCCCCAATAAATTTTCAAGGGTTAGCAGAAAGGTATTAACCCCCTAATGGCCCCATCTAATGTCAATCTCCCTACTATTCACTCTCTTCTTCCATAACCCACTCATCATGCTTCCTACGGGAGTCATATAGGTCATTTGTACATAACTAACAGTCATTTTTCATTTCTTTATATATTTTCTATTTTTTCAAAGTATAATATTTTTTTAAAATTTTTTTAAAAAATTTCCTAAAAATTATTCTTATATTTGGTTTGCCAGAGAGCACTTTAAGTTGCATCCTCCTTTGAAGTCAGGGACGGATCGAACCTTCCCAAAACAGGAGTGATGGGATGTTAGATGGAGGTCCCCCATGAAGGGCCGAACCCCCCAGGACAAGAAAAAACCTGCTAGGGGTTTTGCCGTCCATGAGGGACATCCACCAGATTACAAGAATCCGAATAGTTCGAATTCTGCGTTCAATCCGCCTGGCATCAAGGTGTTCAAGTTCGTATATCCGTTGGGACTCTAGTCTGGACATTCTGCTTATGTGGTCTCCTCCCCTCCAACATTTCTCCACCTTATCAATCGCCGCAAATTTCATGCCTGTTGGATTTTGGTCATGCAGTAGCTTAAAATGTCTAGAAGTGTGTGAGTTTCTAGGCCCTTCTTAATATTGGCGATGTGCTCGGAGATACGTTTTTTTAGGAATCTTTTTGTTCTCCCGATATATTGGCGTCCACACGGACACTCAATAATATAGATGACATTATCGGAGTTGCATGTTAAAAAGTCCTTTATTATATGTTTGTGATTGTTGACAGGTGATATAATTTCCTTTGTCTTCCGGGGAAAAGATGTAATCTTACAGTTTCCACACTTTCCGCATCTGTGAAAGCCCTCCATACTAAGCCAGTTTTGTAAAGAGGTGCTACCTATGTCTTTTCTTTTTATTGTTGGGGCTACCTTGTTCCCCAAACTAGGGGGCCTTGGTAAAAGTTATCCGAGGTTTTATTGGAATTAGGGGGCCTATTGTTTTGTCTTTCTGTAATAAGTGCCAGTGTCTCCCTATAATTTTTTGGATCTTCCTGTATTCATCATTAAAAGGTAAAATAATCCGTATTTCGTCCTTATCCCCATCTATATGTTTCACCTTTTCTAAAAAAAGTCTTCCCTTTTCATGTTTCTCACTTTGTTCAGGGATCCTGATATTAATTCCTCTGGGTAATCTTTATCTAAAAATGCCTCTTTCAACTTAATGGCCTCTTTTTCGAAATCTTCTTCTAGTGTACAGTTACGTCTTATTCTTTGAAACTGACCTTGCGGTATATTAGTCAACCAACTGGGTAAGTGACAACTGTTATACAATATATAACTGTTTCTCATGGTGGGTTTCATAAAAGTACAGCATTTAATTAATTTATCCTCTATAAATAGTTTTAGGTCTAAAAATTCTAATGTCTCCTTGCTAATATTGTGGGTGAACTTTAAGTTAAGCTCATTACAATTAATAACCCTTAAAAAATCTTCCAAAGATTCTTTGCCAGATTTCCAAATAAAAAGCACATCATCTATATATCTTTGCCATAGCACCAGGTCCACCCCCAGTCGAGGGGTGATGTTCCGTTCTTCCCAATCGGCCATAAATAAATTTGCGTAACTGGGGGCAAACCTGGTGCCCATGGCTGTGCCCTGAGTTTGAAGATAAAAATCTGTTTCAAAGTTAAAATAATTGTGCGTTAGTATAAAATCAATACTTTGGGTTAAAAAGTCGATCTGCTCCTCCTTTAGCCTACCTTCTTGTTTTAACTGGGACTCAACTGCTCGTTTGCCCTGCTCGTGGTTGATAATAGTGTATAAGGATTGAACATCCAAGGTGCCCATCCACCAGCCTTCTTCAAATGCCATATTCTCTACAATTTTTATAATTTGTGTGGAATCTTTAGTATACGAGGCAGTCTTTTTAACTATCGGCTGTAATAACACATCGATATATTTGGATAAGTTGCACGTCAAGGATTCAATCCCTGAAACTATAGGGCGACCTGGTGGATTGTTCATATCCTTATGCACTTTCGGTAGGCAGTAGAATACCGGTATCCTGGGGTATTTATTCAGTATAAAATTGTATTCATTCTCTGTTAAAATCCCTCTCCCTTTACCGTCCTCCACTAAATTCATTAATTCCACTAAAAAGTCACCAGTTGGGTCTTTCGTTAATTTTTTGTATGTGTTCTTGTCCACTAATTGTCTGTAGCATTCCTGTTTGTATTTTTCAGCGTCCTGTACAACTATTGCCCCCCCTTTGTCGGCTGGGCGAATAATAATCCTATTGTCTTTCTGTAGTTGTTTTAAGGTAACGATTTCTCCCTTCGTTAAATTCTTGCTTCTAAATTTATTAGTGTCTTTTATTTTTCGTACATCATTCTCCACACTTTCTTTGAATGTCGCCATTTCGTGGCTAATTTCGTTCCTCGGGTATTTTTTGGAACGGTTTTTAAGTTTGGTATGTGTGAATTTCTCCCTCTGAATATTATTTTCTATTTCCTTCTCAATCGGGTTTTTTGAAAAATATTTTTTGAGGCATAACCGCCGTATAAACTTTTCCACCCCTATAAAGGTTGAGAATTTATTGAGTTTTTCCGTTGGGGCAAATTTTAGGATAAGATAGAACGAGAGATTATGGAGAAAAAAATAAAAAAAATGCTATTCACTCAAAATAAAAAAGATAGAAAAGATAAGGCAGCACAACGTTTGGAGAGGGAAAGAACAGAAAGCATTAGGGAAGAAGAACAGATAGAAAGTAGAACTGATTCACGGGATAACTACACCAAAGACAACACTAGATCTAGTAATTTTAATATACCGACTTATAATAGATTTGAGATTTTTGATGAAAGGGCTTCTTTTTTAGATCGGACCCCACCACATCATCGTATACGGACCAGGCCACCATCACCCCCAAGGGGAACACACAAACCTTATCACAGACCACAGACAGATCACCAATACAACCTGAGAGACAGGCCACAAATGCACAGGGAGCAACAGGACTCCAAGACACAGAATATAGGGAAATACCGACAACCGCACAATTCACACAATCACAGCACGAGATATCACGAAGAAAAAAGGGGAAGGTACGGAGAGGAAGGAGGAAGGGAAAGACACCACAGGCAACAGAATTAGAAGTGACCAATGACTCCATTATTAATTTGAGTTCAATCACACTGACTAACGTCCAGAAACACCTTCTAAATAAAGGCCTAAAATTTGCCCCAACGGAAAAACTCAATAAATTCTCAACCTTTATAGGGGTGGAAAAGTTTATACGGCGGCTATGCCTCAAAAAATATTTTTCAAAAAACCCGATTGAGAAGGAAATAGAAAATAATATTCAGAGGGAGAAATTCACACATACCAAACTTAAAAACCGTTCCAAAAAATACCCGAGGAACGAAATTAGCCACGAAATGGCGACATTCAAAGAAAGTGTGGAGAATGATGTACGAAAAATAAAAGACACTAATAAATTTAGACGCAAGAATTTAACGAAGGGAGAAATCGTTACCTTAAAACAACTACAGAAAGACAATAGGATTATTATTCGCCCAGCCGACAAAGGGGGGCAATAGTTGTACAGGACGCTGAAAAATACAAACAGGAATGCTACAGACAATTAGTGGACAAGAACACATACAAAAAATTAACGAAAGACCCAACTGGTGACTTTTTAGTGGAATTAATGAATTTAGTGGAGGACGGTAAAGGGAGAGGGATTTTAACAGAGAACGAATACAATTTTATACTGAATAAATACCCCAGGATACCGGTATTCTACTGCCTACCGAAAGTGCATAAGGATATGAACAATCCACCAGGTCGCCCTATAGTTTCAGGGATTGAATCCTTGACGTGCAACTTATCCAAATATATCGATGTGTTATTACAGCCGATAGTTAAGAAGACTGCCTCGTATACTAAGGATTCCACACAAATTATCAAAATTGTAGAGAATATGGCATTTGAAGAAGGCTGGTGGATGGGCACCTTGGATGTTCAATCCTTATACACCATTATTCAACCACGAGCAGGGTAAACGAGCAGTTGAGTCCCAGTTAAAACAAGAAGGTAGGCTAAAGGAGGAGCAGATCGACTTTTTAACCCAAAGTATTGATTTTATACTAACGCACAATTATTTTAACTTTGAAACAGATTTTTATCTTCAAACTCAGGGCACAGCCATGGGCACCAGGTTCGCCCCCAGTTACGCAAATTTATTTATGGCCGATTGGGAAGAACGGAACATCACCCCTCGACTGGGGGTGGACCTGGTGCTATGGCAAAGATATATAGATGATGTGCTTTTTATTTGGAAAGTCTGGCAAAGAATCTCTGGAAGATTTTTTAAGGGTTATTAATTGTAATGAGCTTAACTTAAAGTTCACCCACAATATTAGCAAGGAAACGTTAGAATTTTTAGACTTAAAATTATTTACAGAGGATAAATTAATTAAATGCTGTACTTTTATGAAACCCACCATGAGAAACAGTTATATACTGTACAACAGTTGTCACTTACCCAGTTGGTTGACCAACTATACCGCAAGGTCAGTTTCAAAGAATAAGACGTAACTGTACACTAGAAGAATATTTCGAAAAAGAGGCCATTAAGATTGAAAGAGGCATTTTTAGATAAAGATTACCCAGAGGAATTAATATCAGGATCCCTGAACAAAGTGAGAAACATGAAAAGGGAAGACTTTTTTTTCAGAAAAGGTGAAACATATAGATGGGGATAAGGACGAAATACGGATTATTTTACCTTTTAATGATGAATACAGGAAGATCCAAAAAATTATAGGGAGACACTGGCACTTATTACAGAAAGACAAAACAATAGGCCCCCTAATTCCAATAAAACCTCGGATAACTTTTACCAAGGCCCCCTAGTTTGGGGAACAAGGTAGCCCCAACAATAAAAAGAAAAGACATAGGTAGCACCTCTTTACAAAACTGGCTTAGTATGGAGGGCTTTCACAGATGTGGAAAGTGTGGAAACTGTAAGATTACATCTTTTCCCCGGAAGACAAAGGAAATTATATCACCTGTCAATAATCACAAACATATAATAAAGGACTTCTTAACATGCAACTCCGATAATGTCATCTATGTTATTGAGTGTCCGTGTGGACGCCAATATATCGGGAGAACAAAAAGATTCCTAAAAAAACGTATCTCCGAGCACATCGCCAATATTAAGAAGGGCCTAGAAACTCACACACTTTCTAGACATTTTAAGCTACTGCATGACCAAAATCCAACAGGCATGAAATTTGCGGCGATTGATAAGGTGGAGAAATGTTGGAGGGGAGGAGACCACATTAGCAGAATGTCCAGACTAGAGTCCCAACGGATATACGAATTGAACACTTTGATGCCAGGCGGTTTGAACGCAGAGTTCGAATTATTCGGATTCTTGTAATCTGGTGGATGTCCCTCATGGACGGCAAAACCCCTACAGGTTTTTTCTTGTCCTGGGGGGTTCGGCCCTTCATGGGGGACCTCCATCTAATACCCCATCACTCTGTTTTGGGAAGGTTCGACCCGTCCCTGACTTCAAAGGAGGATGCAACTTAAAGTGCTCTCTGGCAAACCAAATATAAGAATAATTTTTAGAAATTTTTTAAAAAATTTTAAAAAAATATTATACTTTGAAAAAATAGAAAATATATAAAGAAATGAAAAATGACTGTTAGTTATGTAGAAATGACCTATATGACTCCCGTAGGAAGCATGATGAGTGGGTTATGGAAGAAGAGAGTGAATAGTAGGGAGATTGACATTAGATGGGGCCATTAGGGGGTTAATACCTTTCTGCTAACCCTTGAAAATTCATTAGGGACATTTGAACTTTCCACTGTTGGTTTATTTATTTGAAGCAAATTTTATTCTGCTATATGTAATAGTTAGGGGGCACAAGAGGACAATCGGTATATAACCTGTCACTTTTGATCCCCCGATTAAGAATTGAAACCGCATCGATACCGCAAGGGTCCGCATCGGTTTTTGTGTAGATAAAAATAAATAGGAAGAACTGAATGGGATTATTTCTGTGTTGAAAACAGAATAAGAAAAGAGGTTAACGAATCACTGTATAAAAGCAACTTTAGAGAAAGTTACGGACGAATATTATTGCACATTAAGCATTATGCAAGCTATGAATCAAGTTTCCTGGCGTGGATAATTGGGTGAAACGACGAATAGAATGTACTTCAAATCCGTACCACCTCTTGAGGAAAAAGAGGTGAATCAACACCTGTGTGAATAATTAAAAATCTACAAGGCTCTATAAAAACAGACACTTAAGGGGCAGTCACTACCACTGAGGAAGGGGCAAGTACCCCGAAACGCGTTTGGTGAAGAGACCCCCATAGTAATCCCAAAGCAAGTCGTACTGGAACCTTAAAAAACGCTGTGCTGCTATTTCGGACCAACTCGGATCCTGTGTTTTATTAAGATCCCTGACACATCGGCAACTACAAGCGCAACACACGAGGCTACACAGTAGCGTGGCGCAGTGTATCCGACGTGGGGAGAGCGAATACAAGCCTTATTGCCTGCCGGCTCTTAGATACCACGGAGCGGCAGCTAAAGGACTAAACACGGGCAAGCAAGCTACAGCAGTATCCGGTGGCGACAGGAGCGGACAGGAGCAACTTCTGGATTACAAGCCGAAGATCTACACAAGATTTCACTGCACAGTGAGTACAAGCGGGACGCCGCAAACAGACTCACTCAAGTGAATGTCTACAAACCGTAGCATCTTTACTTTTCTCCAAAAGAGTGGGACTGTATATCGTACAGGACACTAAATCCCATCTATAATTATCGACTACCGCCCACTACCAGTCTGATACATATGGACTGACTTTCCCTCATCATTTTTTTGGATCCATTTTTATTATAGTGATTTTAGGAGTTTTTATTTATTATCTATTTTTATTATATTATTGAGATTGTGCGTTTATGATTATATGTACTGAAATAAATTGTATGGTTCTACATAAGTGAGAGTGCCCAGTATTTTTTAAAATTTATTTTGTATACTCATCTCTTTATTTATGCACTATGCACTTTTCACTTATTGTATATAGATAATTATCAACAATGTAATATATTTGTAATATATGTATTTAGGATATTTTATATTATTTTATTATATTTATTAATCTTATTTAACATTGGGCAATATGACTTATCATGCTCACTGTTGGTGTCTTTGGGCATTTTTTGTCCACAATTTTGCACTTTATTGCTTATATCATATCATGTTTTATTATATTATATTATAGCCACCATTCTTTAGGGCTTCATTTGTGGTTCTTTCTTTTTTTAGTTTTTACAGATGAGTTTTAGCTTTTATGTCTGATTCTCATCCCGATGTTCCCTCATACCTTTTCTTTTTTCTTTATGTTGGTGAGGGGGATGTCTATCACAATAATCGGCACACAGTGTTAGGTTTTTATTAGAAGTACGGACTTCCGGACGTTCCTTTACCTTCTCCAAAATGGCGCCTCCCCTCCTTCTGCTTAGGCTAAGTCTTTCCTCGCGCTTTGATCGTGGCGCACTGGGCATGCGCGGTGGAGAGAGGGGGTTTGGGATCATGACGTGAGCGACAGGGATAGGGTAATTTGTATCCGATATGGAAGAGACAGAGCTCTATAAAGTGCCCCTGCGGTCAGTATTGCATATTTCCATCTGTTGTTTTTTGGTACCTTGAACTTTGCACTTTCTGCTAGTTCTATTATTATTAAATGCGACAGAGTCTGGTGGACTTTAATTCCAGCTTTTGTACTTTTTTTCTTTTACTTTTGGGTGTGTGATGAACAACATTGATAATATATGGATGTACTGTTGTGCTGACTGTTGACCTACCATATGCTGCTGTTAGGATCTGCTTTTAATCGGATTAACATTATTATATATTATATGTTGTGAAATAAATAAAGAGTATATATATTTTTCATTATTTTTTTATGTGTGGTTACTTATTTGGTGTATGAATATGAAAAAAGCATAACATATGACACGCAAAGGTGTGATTTTAAACATGCTGTTTATTAACGCCGTCAAACATGCGGCGTTACAACATCAGGGTCACTCATATTTAATATTGAAGTGAGACAGCAGGAGCTATAATTATACTTACTTGCTGCTGCACAGCAAGAAGATAAACATTAAGGAGAACACACTGGCAATATGAGTGTGGCATTATTTTCACAAGGCAGATCGGCAGAGATGCTTTCCTGCTAGTGTTGGGCGAGCATGCTGTGCTGAACACTAATTTTACTCGATGCTCGAGTCCCCTCTTAGCACGTTTGTTGGCGGCTACGCAGCCAATTGACATGCACAGAGGTACTGGCACTCACTGTAATGTCGTAGCCGTTTTGGCTACTGGCATTACAGTGATTGGCTGGCCGGAACGCGTCATCGGGTGCTATATAGCACCTGATGACACATGTTCGGCTCAGTTTTAGTCAGGGAGAGCTGTGCGGAAGAGGAGAAAGAGAGTGTAGGGAGTGGAATAGTAATATTTTTGTGAAAAAAACGATTATTTTATCTGGCAGCAATATAATTATTAGCGCAACCTGCGCTAAATTGCGTGCAATTGTAGAGACCCAAAAGTCCATTTAGGACTATTGTGGTATCTAGCAGCAATATATAGTGGGATGCAAAAGTTTGGGCAACCTTGTTAATCGTCATGATTTTCTTGTATAAATCGTTGGTTGGTACGATAAAAAATGTCAGTTAAGGCATTTATGCAGAGGAACAAGTGCAACGTTCTGGAATGGCCATCTCAGTGCCCAGACCTGAATATAATTGAAAATCTGTGGTGTGACTTAAAGAGAGCTGTCCATGCTCGGAAGCCATCAAACCTGAATGAACTAAAGATGTTTTGTAAAGAGGAATGATCTACAGGAAGCGTTTAGAGGCTGTAATTTCTGCAAAAGGAGGATCTACTAAATATTGTTTTCATTTCTTTTTTGTGGTGCCCAAATTTATGCACCTGCCTAATTTTGTTTAAACAATTATAGCACACTTTCTGTAAATCCAATACACTTCATTTCACTTCTCAAATCTCACTTTGTGTGCCTCCTATATGATATATTTAACTGACATTTTTTATCATAACAACCAACGATTTATACAGGAAAATCATGACGATTAACAAGGTTACCCAAACTTTCGCATCCCACTGTTTATTATTAGCACAACCTGTGCTAAATTGCGTTAAATTGTTAGAGAGACCCAAAAGTCCTTTTAAGGCCTCATGCACCACAGTCGTGGTTTTTTTTTGCAGTCCACAAACCTCGGATCTGCAAAAAAACGGAAGCCGCCTGTGTTGCCTTCCGCAATTTGCAATATAAATGCCTATTCTTGTCCGCAAAGCGTGGACAAGAATATGACATGTTATATTTTTTTAACAGGGCGGTGGAACGGAGCCATGGATGCGGACAGCATATGGAGTGCTGTCCGCATCTTTTGCTGTCCCATTGAAGTTAATGGGTCCGCAACCGAGCCGCCAAAACAAGTGGCAAACAAGTGATCCCACACTCGGATATTCCGAGGAGCTCTTTTCATCGCCATCCTTTGATTTGGGCCTCTCGACAAGCCTGCTTGAAGAGGGGCATAAGGAGATATTGTGCCCTGATTCCCAAACTTTTGAACATCCACCGTCACAAGATGATGACGGTGGGGAACCACAATTAGTGTTTCACGAGGTGGATGATGATGATGAGATACAGCTGCCAATAAAGTCAACCGCAATTAGTGTCTCAAGAGGTTGATGATGAGGATGCAAGACAGTTGGCAATACCTGAGGTTGTTGTTAGGTCAACAAGTCAGGAGGATGAGCAGAGTGAGGAAGTGGAAGAGGATGTGGTGGACGATGAAGTCACTGACCCAACCAGGGAAGGTGGAAAGCCAAGCGAGGACAGCAGTACAGAGAGGGATGGATCTGCAGCATCGCAACAGGCTGGAAGAGGCAGTGGGGTGGCAAAATGGAGAAGGTGGGCCACACCAAAGAGGCCCGCAGCTGTTCCACAGAGCACCCCCTTGCGGAAATCTCCTTTGCCAAGGGGTAGGTGTTCCACAGTCTGGCGCTTTTTTTAGGAAACTGTGGATGACAAAAGAATAGTAGTTTGCAACCTGTGCAGTACCAAAACACCAGCAACCTCACCACCACCAGCATGATCTGCCACATGGCATCCAAGCACCGTAATAAGTGGGAGAACACCTAGGTCCACAATCTGTGTCTGCGGGTCCTACCACTGCCTCCTCTTCCGCTGTGTTACATGCTGGCCAATACCCTGTTGAAGACGCAGGCACGGATGCCTGCCGCCCTGCACCTGGACCTTTGTAAGCACTATCAGCTACCACATCCACTTCCGTGTCCCAGCACAGCGTCCAAATGTCCTTACCCCAGGCCTTTAAACACAAGTGCAAATATCAAGCCACCGACACACAGGCCATTTAGACAGGACACAGATTCCTTCCGCAGCGTGATGTTGGCGGCCGTCCCGCATTACGCAGTCCCCAGCCACCAAAATTTTTCACGGTGTGCCATGCCAGCCTTACACCAACATGTTTCCCGTAACATCACACATGCCCTGACCAACGCAGTTAGTACCCTGGGATTGAACAGGTGCTACCGACAACAAGGATTGCGGGCCCTACGTCGACCAGGGTTTCCGCCAGCACCTACATTAGTGGCTCCAATCCCCACTTCTCCTCCTCCGTCTCCTCCTCCACTTCCACCTTTGAATTATCCGTGTGCAGTACCAGTCAGCCATCAGTCGGTAGCTGGAAGCAGTGTAGCACTGCAGTGGGGAAGCGGCAACAGGCCATGATGAAGCTGATGCTTAGGCGACAAACAGTACGCCTCTGCAGAGCTGTGGCAGGGGATAAGAGACCAGACTGAGCTGTGGCTCTCATCACTCAACATAGAACCAGGCATGGTTGTGTATGATAATGGCCGTAACTTGGTGCCTGCTTTGGAGCTCGGCAAGCTCACACACATACCATGCCAACCCCACGTGTTCAACCTAGTGGTTCAGCGGTTTCTCAAAACCTACCCCAATTTGCCTGAGCTACTGGTGAAGGTGTGCCACATATGTGCCCATTTTTGCAAGTCATCGACAGCTTCTGCCGGTCTGGCAATGCTGCAGAAGTGCTTGCAATTGCCAGCTCACCCACTGTTGTGCGACGTGAGCACGCGTTGTAACTCAATGTTTCACATGTTGGCCAGGCTTTGTGAGCAACAGAGAGCAGTAGTGGTATACCAGGTGCAACATGGTCATCACCTTTCCATCAGCTTCTGCTCTTCAAAAGAGACAATTGGGCATTGATGTTTGACCTCTGTGAGGTTTTAAGCAACTTTGAGGAATCAACACAGATGGTGAGCGGCGATATAACGCTATTATCAGCATAACCCTCCCACTTCTGTGTCTACTCAAACGCTCGCTGCTCACAATTAAGGTTGACGCTTTGCATGTGGAAGAGGTGGAAATGGGGGAAGACAGCACACAGGGTGATAGCCAGCTCATTCTCAGTTCATCTTCTCAGCGAAAATTGGATGATGAGGAGGAGCAGGAGAGGGTTGCCTTTGCTACAAAGGGTAGTACACATGGACATTTTTTTCATCTGTTCAGCGTGGATGGGTGGAAGAGGAGAAAGAGGATGAGGAGATTGAGATTCATGTCTTGTCTGTTGGGACTCTGGCACACATGGCTGACTTTATGTTTGGCTGCCTTTCCCATGACCCTCGCGTTTTAAGCATTTTGGTCAACACCGATTACTGGTTGTTCACCCTTCTCGACCCCTGCTACAAAGATAACTTTTCATCTTTCATTTCTGTGGTGGAGAGGACTAGCAAAATGGTGCAATACCAGAAGGTCCTTGTGGAATAATTGCCTTAAAAATTTGCAGTTGACAACGCTGGCTGCAGAGTACATCGTTTCTTGGCCAACCAAGGAGGGAATACGAGGGGAACACACAGCAGTTCCAACAGAGGCATGGAAACACTCTCCTGGGACAGTTTTATGACACCCTGCCAGCACCCTCAACTTGATGCGCGGCCTAGTGTCTTAAGGAGGGAAAAATTGATGGTGAAGGAGTACGTAGCAGACCGTGTCAGCGTTCTCAGTGATCACTCTGTGCCTTACAACTATTGGATGTTCAAACTGGACATGTGGCACAAACTGGCGTTCTACGCTTTGGAGGTGCTGGCCTACCCTGCCGCCAGTGTTTTGTCAGAGTGGGTATTTAGTGCTGCTAATGGCATAATAACTGATAAGCGCATCCGCCTGTCAACTGAAAATGCTGACCAGTTGACTCTTATCAAAATGAACAAGGCCTGGATTACCTCTGACTTCTCTACTCCACCAGAGGAAAGCGGCTCAACATAAAGGCACTCTAAATATGGCTTCTATGGTATATTGAATACATTGTATTCCCATGCACCCTTTCCACCACTAAAAAGAGTATATGGTTCAATCTCCCTTTTCTCCTCCTCTATCATATCCACATGCTTATTAGGCTACCCTTGCTCCTATAGTTTTAGAGGGTCAGCTCAGCAGCAAGTGATCACCCATAATGTTTTAGAGGGTCACCAGCAAGCCCTCACCCATAATGTTTTTGAGGGTCACCAGCAGGCCCTCAACCATAATGTTTTTGAGGGTCACCAGCAAACACTCACCCATAATGTTTAGAGGGTCACCAGCAGGCCCTCGCCCACAATGTTTTAGAGGGTCACCAGCAGGCTCTTGTTCATAATGTTTTTTAGGGTCACCAGGAGGCCCTCACACATAATGTTTTAGATGGTCAGATTAGCAGCAGGCACTTGCCCCTAATGTTTTAGATGGTCAGCTCAGCAGCAGACCCTGACCCCTAATGTTTCAGATGGTCAGATCAGCAGCAGTCATTCGCCCATAATGTTTTAGAAGGTCAGATCAGCACCAGGCACTTGCACTTAATGTTTTAGAGGGTCAGCTCAGCTCAGCAGCAGACCCTCACCCCTAATGTTTTACATGGTCGCATCAGCAGCAGGCCCTCGTCCCTAATGTTTCAGATGGTCAGATCAGCAGGCCCTTGCTCCAATAGTTTTTGAGGGTCACCAGCAGCCCATCAATCATAATTTTTCAAGGGTGTGTAGGATGCCCTCCTTTTTTGTGTAATAAAGGGTGTATGGAAGTGCCGGTTCCTTGTAATTTTCAGCAGCCCTTTCACTTAGTGCATAGGCTTTATGAATGTAGGAGTCCCACTACCTGAACAATTGTACCACAATGTGAATGAAGCCCTCCTTTATGTGATATACAGGTTGTATCGGAAGGCCTCTTCCTTGTAATTTTTGGCAGAACTTTCACTTTATATACAAGTAAATATATAGGAAAGAATGTTCCCTAACAATTTTTCCTCTAAAATAGATTTTATCTTTGGTTTTGTGCTTATCATTTTCAGTCAGTAAAAGTGGCCTGGGAGTCCAAGATGCATCCAGGCATCCTCCTCATGTTGTTCCTGAATCATTTCAGTGGTGTTTTCATCAATTTCTGACCTTTTCCTGTGGACCAGACACCCTCCCCTCTTGAGAGCATGGGGTGCCTGGTTTAATGCTCTGATTCTCCCATTGACTTTCATTGTGCTCGGGTGTTCTGTAGAGCACCTGAGCATCCCGAGGTGTTCTACTCGGGAGCCCAAGAATCCGAGCACTTTGGTGCTCGTCCAACACTATTTCCTGCCTTTTAAACATGCTTATGCAGCTAAGCTAAACCAGCCTCACATCTGCAACTAGTTCTTTTAGGACATAAACCCTTAATCAGAGAAAAGCAGATGAGAACAACATTTCTAATAGCAAGGCATTAGGGTAAACCTCTGGGTTGGTACTATTTCCGTTATGGACACTAGTTGATATACATGACAACTACTGTAGACTAGACCACACTCCACTGGATTTTTGTGTAAAATATATACAAATTATCATGTCTAACATCTGTTGGCATTGCCTGTTCTGCGATACTGTGCACACGTACTCAGCATGCCAGGCGCATTGCCTGGCCTACAATACTGCACACATGTACTTGGCAAAGTAATGGCCATTGCCAGGCTTACAATACTGCAAATGCATACTCTATGCAACATGAGCTCTACATAATGAGAGAGGCAACTCATATATATTGTTGAGAAACACACATTTGTGTATTAGGCTCTCTCTCTCTCTCTCTCTTTAAAATAAGTAATTTCCCATCTGGGATCTAACTACAGTATACTGTACCTCATGATTACGCTCTCCTCAGCCAGCAGGTCATGCAGCTTCCAGGCACTTCATACAGTTTCCAGCCCTCTATTTATCCCAACAGTAATTGTAACAACTGGACACCCTAGGGGTGATGTGTGTAAGCATACTAGTGATAAGGTGCCGAGGATAGTAGTACTCACAGTTAAGTTATCCCTTGGGGCCGGTGTGCAAGGGATAACTTAACTTCTGGGGCACTCTCGGTTGCAGGAAACAGCAACCAGATGGAAGTTGAGGTACCCTTGATGGTGGTGGTGTTTAGGGTGCTTGTGGCAGCTGGGCCCCTGGTTCGTGACGCCAGCACTGTTAGGTGAAAATGTGGAGATGAAGTGAAATGACGAGAGAGGCAGTAGTTGAACCAAACTGGAACTTTACTTGTCGGTTGTAGTCTTTCAGTGAATAGCATTTGGTAGCAGCACTTTGTATTGCGGGAAATTGGAAAAAATGATAAAGCTGCAAATTCCCATTAGCAGGCTCTGTGAGGCTCTGTATGCAGATTCCAGCTCAACTTACTTATGCAGGCATGATAGATAGAAGATACTCTCCTTGGTTCCTGGTCTTGCTCAGGCTTTCTATCCTTGCAATAATATGAATATTGAACACAACTTTGTACTTAGTTGTCAGGTGGTGTCCAGGCACCGGAAGCTTCTCCTGGTCACTTGTGGAGTCCTTAAGCTGGAAATGCTCTAACCTCCACAAGTTCAAGTAGATTAACTCCTGAGGCAAAGCCCAGGAGGACAGAGACAGAGTCTATCTCCTAGACTCCTCTCTTCTCTCTTTCTCTCTCCCCACACTCTCTACTCTCTAACTTCCTGTGGCTGGCCTATTTAAATTATGTAATAGAGACCTCTAGTGTTGGCAAAGTGTAGTGTGTCTGAACAGTCTGAAATAGGAATTTAGCAGTATATGATATAGGCAAATGCAGCAATGAGTGCACAATAACATGAAATGGAAATAGCATTTTGGAGTGGCCCATACACACATAATTGGGGCACTACATAATGATCCCAGCATCTACATGTGGGATTACTTCAGACTAGTGGAAAGTGGTGTACTGGAGTGGGGGAGGGAAAGTCAGGTCCTCTGCCAACCTACCCACAATTACATAAAAATACAGGTATATAAAACACATAAAATAAAAGTGCCTCTGCAAACTACACTTTTCTGAAACCACCCAGCTATCCTGGATTCATTAACCTCACACATCTGAGCATTCTAGGTGAGATACACACCTCTCTAGTACTATGTATCTATCTATGTATCTGCCCACCCCTGTTAAGATGTCAGGTTTCTGTGATGTAAATAAAATGAGACAAAGATACATAATTTCAAAACTTTTTCCACCTTTAATGTGAACTATAGAGGGAAGAAAAAATATAAAAATAAAATAATATGGTTGCATAAGTGTGCACACACTTAAACTAATACTTTGTTGAAGTACCGTTTGATTTTATTACAGCACTCAGTCTTTTGGGGTATAAGTCTATCAGCATGGCACATTTTGACTTGCCAAGATTTGCCCACTTTTCTTTGCAAAAACACTCCAAATCTGTCAGATTGCGAGGGCATCTCCTGTGCACAGCCCTCTTCAGATCACCCCACAGATGTTCAATCGGATTCAGGTCTGTGCCATTCCAAAACTTTAATCTTCTTCTGGTGAAGTCATTTTTTGTTGTTGATTTGGATGTATGCTTTGGGTCGTTGTCATGCTGAAAGATGAAGTTCCTCTTCATGTTCAGCTTTTTAGCAGAAGTCTGAAGGTTTTGTGCCAATATTGACTGGTATTTGGAACTGTTCATAATTCCCTCTAGCTTAACTAAGGCCCCAGTTCCAGCTGAAGAAAAACAGCCCCAAAGCATGATGCAGCCACCACCATGCTTCACTGTGGGTATGGTGTTCTTTTGGTGATGTGCAGTGTTGTTTTTGCGCCCAAAAATATATTTTGGAATTATGGCCAAAAAGTTCAACCTTGGTTTCATCAGACCATAACACCTTTTACCACATGCTTTTGGGAGACTTCAGATGTGTTTTTTTTCAAAATGTAGCCTTATTGGTGAGAACAGGCTTTTATCTTGCCACTCTACCCCATAGCCCAGAAGAATACGGGAGATTGTTATCAAATGTACCACACAGCCAGTACTTGCCAGATATTTCTGCAGCTCCTTTAATGTTGCTGTAGGCCTCTTGGTAGCCTCCTAGAGCAGTTATCTTCTTGTTTTTTCATCAATTTTGGAGGGACGTCTAGTTCTTGGTAATGTCACTGTTGTGCCATATTTTCTCCAATTGATGATGACTGTCTTCACTGTGTTCCATGGCAATCTATTGCCTCAGGAATTCTTTTGTACCCTTCTCCTGACTGATACCTTTTAACAATGAGATCCCTCTGATGCTTTGGAAGCTCTCTGTGGACCATGGCTTTTGCTGTGGGATGCAACTAAGAAAATTTCAGGAAAGACCAACTAGAGCAACTGAACTTTATTTGGGGTTAATCAGAGGCACTTTAAATAATGGCAGTTGTATGCTGACTCCTATTTAACATGATTTTGAATGTGATTGCTTAATTTTGAACACAGCTACATCCCCAGTTATAAGTGTGCACACTTATGCAACCACATTATTTAACTTTTTTTTTTCTCCCCTCCACCTATAAGATTAGTTTGTTTTTCAATTGAGTGGTACAGTTTATAGGTCACATTAAAGGTGGAAAAAGTTTTGAAATTATGTATCTTTCTCTCATTTGGAAAAAGATTTATCTTTGTCTCATTGCTTTACAGCATAGAAACCTGACATTTTAACAGGGGTGTGCAGACTTTTTATATCCAATGTATTAACCATTATATAGGCAGCACTCCAGTGCAAAGGGTGCAGTTTTATTCACCTAAATGTAAAACGGCAATATTTCAGCTGCTCAATAGAGATGTCCCGAACTATTCGCCGGCGAACGGTTCCCGGCAAACATAGCTTGTTCGCGTTCGCCGCGGCCTGTTCATCATCATTGAATAAACTTTGACCCTGTACCTCACAGTCAGCAGACACATTCCAGCCAATCAGCAGCAGACCCTCCCTCCCAGACCCTCCCACCTCCTGGACAGCATCCATTATAGATTCATTCGGAAGCTGCATTCTTAGTGAGAGGAGGGACAGTGCAGCTGCAGCTGATTTAATAGGGAAAATCGATAGTTAGGCAAGTGTATTCAGTGTCCACTGCAGTCCTGAAGGACTCATCTGATTTCTGCTGTAAGGACAGCACCCCAAAAAGCCCTTTTTAGGGTTAGAACATCAGTCTGCTTTTTTTTTTTTCCCTGTGTAATCAAATTGCAGTTGCCTGCCTGCCAGCGTGTGTGTCAGGCTCACAGCCCTGCAAGTGCATAGTGTCGCCAGCGCAACTCATATCTGGTGTCACATTCGATTACATTTAAAGAAAAACAACAATTTTGACTGTGAATAACTAGCAGTCAGTTGCACACACGTGTTTGTGTGTTTAAGGCCCAGCTGCAAGTCCACAGTGTCACTTCAGCGCCAGTCATATCTGGTGTCAAATTCAATTATATTTAAAGAAAAACAACAATTTTGACTGTGAATAACTAGCAGTCAGTTACACACGTGTTTGTGTATTTAAGGCCCAGTGCCAGTGCATAGTGTTACTTCAGCGCCATTCATATCTGGTGTCATATTTGATTACATTTAAAGAAAAACAACAATTTTGACTGTGAATAACTAGCAGTCAGTTGCACACACGTTTTTGTGTGTTTAAGGCCCAGTGCCAGTGCATAGTGTCACTTCAGCGCCATTCATATCCTGTGTCACATTTGATTACATTTAAAGAAAAACAACAATTTTGACTGTGAATAACTAGCAGTCAGTTGCACACACATGTTTGTGTGTTTAAGGCCCAGTGCCAGTGCATAGTGTCACTTCAGCGCCATTCATATCTGGTGTCACATTCGATTATATTTAAAGAAAAACAACAATTTTGATGGAATAACTAGCAGTCAGTTGCACACACGTGTTTGTGTGTTTAAGGCCCAGTGCCAGTGCATAGTACGTCATTTGGAAGAAAGGAGTGATGCACAACCATTATTGCAAGAGGATGTAGATAACAGGGATATGTCTCAGTCAGGCAGCATTACACAGATGGACGTACGGTGTGATGATGATAATGATTTTGTACCCGCTGCTGCTTTCTTTGCTGAGTTGTCAGATACAAGTGAAGCGGTTGATGATGTTGATGTGTCCGTGGATGTCACGTGGGTGCCCGCTCGAAGAGAAGAAGAACAGGGGGAAAGTTCAGAGGGGGAGACAGAGAGTAGGAGGAGACGAGTTGGAAGCAGGGGGAGGTCGTCACAAGGAGCTAGTGGCACAGTCAGACAGCATGTATCGGCACACGGGGTCAGCCAGACAGCAAGCCAATCAATGCATGCTGTTGCCACCACCAGAATGTCGTCATTGCAAAGCTCAGCAGTGTGGCATTTTGTTTGTGTGTCTGCCTCTGATAACAGCGATGCCATTTGCAACCTGTGCCAAAAGAAACTGAGTCGTGGGAAGTCCAACACCCACCTAGGTACAACTGCTTTGCGAAGGCACATGATCTCACATCACAATCGCCTATGGGATCAACACATGAGTAAAAGCATCACACAAACTCAAAGCCACCATCCTCCTCCTGGTCCAGCATCTTCAGCCACGTCAACCACTGCTGTCCTCCTTGCCCCTTCTCAACCACCGGCCACTCTGCCTCTCGCCTTGAGCAGTTCCTGCTCATCTGCCCACAGTCAGGTGTCTGTCAAGGACATGTTTGAGAGTAAGAAGCCAATGTCACAAAGTCACCCCTTTGCCTGGCGTCTGACAGCTGGCTTGTCTGAACTCTTAGCCCGCCAGCTTTTACCACACAAGCTAGTGGAGTCTGAGGCCTTCAAAAAATTTGTAGCTATTGGGACACCGCAGTGGAAGGTACCCGGCCAAAATTTCTTTGCACAAAAGGCAATCCCCAATCTGTACTCTATTGTGCAAAAGGAAGTCATGGCATGTCTGGCACACCGTGTTGGGGCAAGGGTCCATCTGACCACTGATACCTGGTCTGCAAAGCACGGTCAGGGCAGGTATATCACCTACACTGCGCATTGGGTAAACCTGCTCACAGCTGCCAAGCATGAAATGCGTGGCTCTGCAGAGGAGTTGGTGACACTGCCACAACTTGCAGGCAGGCCTTCTGCCACCTCCTCTACTCCTCTTACTCCATCCTCTTCCATAACCTCCTCGGCTGAGTCCTCTTGTGCTGTTGTGTCTTGCTCCACATCAACGGCACCCCCCCAGCTCCCCAGGGGCTATTCCACATCCCAGATACGATAGTGTCACGCTGTCTTGGGGTTAACTTGCCTGAAATCAGAGAGTCACACCGGACCAGCACTCATGTCCGCCCTGAACGCACAGGTGGATCAGTGGCTGACTCCGCACCAACTGGAGATTGGCAAAGTGGTGTGTGACAACGGAAGCAATTTGTTGGCAGCATTGAATTTGGGCAAGTTGACACATGTGCCGTGCATGGCACATGTGTGTAATCTGATTGTACAACGCTTTGTGCATAAGTACCCAGGCTTACAGGACATCCTCAAGCAGGCCAGGAAGGTGTGTGGCCATTTCAGTCGTTCCTACACGGCCATGGCTCACTTTTCAGACATTAATCACCCAAACAACATGCCAGTGAGGCGCTTGATTTGCGACAGCCCGACACGTGGGAATTCAACACTCCTAATGTTCGACCGCCAGCTCCAACAAGAAAAAGCCGTCAACGAGTATTTGTATGACCGGGGTGCTAGGACAGGCTCTGCGGAGCTGGGAATTTTTTTGCCACGTTACTGGACACTCATGCGCAATGCCTGTAGGCTCATGCGTCCTTTTGAGGTGGTGACAAACCTAGTCAGTTGCACCAAACGTACCATCAGCGACATCATCTCATTTGCTTTCTTCCTGGAGCGTGCCTTGCGAAGAGTGCTGGATCAGGCCGTAGATGAGCGTGAAGAGGAAGAGTTGAGGTCACCATCACCACCAGAAACAGCCTTATCAGCATTGCTTGCTTGTTGTACGTGGCTGGGGGAAAGAAAATACCTTCAGTGAGATCACTGAGGACAAGCTAAGGGACATGAGTAGCTCGGCATCCAACCTTGTGCAAATGGGGTCTTTCATGCTGTTGTGCCTCTTGAGGGACCCTCGTATAAAAAGGCTGAAGGAGAACGACCTGTACTGGGTGTCCACGCTACTAGACCCCCAGTATAAACAGAAAGTGCCTGGAATGTTACCGAATTACTGGAAGTCGGAAAGGATGCAGCAGTTCCAAAATAAATTAAAAAGTATGCTTTACACAGCATATAAGGGTGATGTCACAGCACAATGGGAATCTAACAGGGGAAGAGGTGAAAGTAATCCTCCTCCTCCCACGACCACGCCGGCAAGGACAGGACGCTTTACAGACGTGTTGTTGATGGACATGCAGAACTTTTTAAGTCCTACTCATCGCCACAGCCCTTCGGGATCCATCCTCAGAGAATGACTCAACCGACAGGTAGCAGACTACCTCGCCTTAACTGCAGATATCGACACTCTGAGGAGCGATGAACCCCATGACTACTGGGTGAGCAGGCTTGACCTGTGGCCTGAGCTATCCCAATTTGCGATAGAACTTCTGGCCTGCCCCGCTTCAAGTGTCCTGTCAGAAAGGACCTTCAGTGCAGCAGGAGGTATTGTCACTGAGAAGAAAAGTCGACTAGGTCAAAAAAGTCTAGATTACCTCACCTTTATTAGGATGAATGAGGGATGGATCCTGAAGGGACTGACAGTGGGCAATACATTCGTCTAAAAAAGGCCTGATGACTGAGATGAGCTTCCCTTGGGCTAAAAATGGTCCAGACGCTGCTGTATTTTATCTCTGAATGCCGGATGACTTGCGTGACCTATCCGCCACCAACTAGGGTTCAAGCCGCAATATTTTAGGGCTGGGAACAATACCTAATTTTTCAGGCATGTGCACATGCCTAATTTTTCTGGCCTCTGGTGCTGCACTGTGGCTTCAAACCCCCCCCCCCAAAAAAAAAAAGGCACATACATGTGTCAATTCCCCTTCGTGATCGTTACCTTGTTGTGGTGAAGGGGCTTGCGTATCACAATGAAGCGACCACCATGGCTGGGTAATTTTGCATAGAAAACCATAAATTTTCTTTGTGATCATCTAAGGTGATCATTAAAGCCTACTAGGCCAACAATGGGCCCACACTGCAGAATCATTGTTTTCTAGGCCACTTAACTGTCACTGAACTACCTCAGCACGACCACAGGCTTTGAAAAAAAACCATTGCCTGCAATCTCCCAAACGAGCGCACGAGCACAGTTATCACTACACCAAGATAGACGCATAGAGGAATAAAATTTATGTCATGAGTGTGTCAACTATTGACAACTCTTTGCAGTTGTCTAAAATCTATTCAATACACGTCCCCTGATAGGGGACGCAACAGGGATTAAACTGATAGAAATAGTACTACTTAACACACCTTATTATAATAATAATAATACTAGTGAACGTAACAGGGATTAAACTGATAGGAATAGTACTACTTAACACACCCCACATATTGGGATTGCACAGTACAGTGCCCCAAATTGGAATTAAGAGGACCGACCAAGCATCTTTTTCCATCTCCCGGTTCCTAAAATCGATTCCATATACACGTCCCCTGATAGGGGACGTAACAGGGATTAAACTGATAGGAATAGTACTACTTAACACACCTTATAATAATAATAATAATACTAGTGGACGTAACAGGGATTAAACTGATAGGAATAGTACTACTTAACACACCTTATAATAACGCAGAGAGAGGCAACACAGAGAGAGGAGTCTGAAGAAGAGGAGTCAGAGGAGGAAGGTGGCTTTGAGGAAGTGGAAGACCAAACACAGCAGGGGTCCCAGGGGGCTTGTTGTCACCTTTCGGGGACCCTTGGTATTGTACGTGGCTGGGTGGAGGAAGAGACCTTCAATGACATCAGTGAGGACAAGGAACGGGACATGGCTAGCTTGGTATCCAACCTTGTGCAAATAGGGAGTTTGCGGTTGTGCAAATAGACTGTTTGCGGTTGTTTGCGGTGCGTTAAACAGGGAGTTTGGTCTGTCATAGTTTGGCCTGTCACTGTGAAGCGGGCATAACCGTTACACTACCTGATTGATACAACATCATACCTGATGTTTTAAAGCACGTTATTCAAAACAATTTAGGAATGTTAGGTGATTTATGCCCTTTGTGGATTAAAACCTGACTCTGTGTCAACTACGTAATTTTCCATGGGCGTTTTGCCATGGATTTCTCTCCGGCATGCAACAGTCCAGGTGTTAGTCCCCTTGAAACATCCTTTCCATCACTATTGTGGCCAGAAAGAGTCCCTGTGGGTTTTAAAATTTGCCTGCCTATTGAAGTCAATGGCGGTTCGCCCGGTTTGCCCGTTCGCGAACACTTGCGGAAAGTCGTGTTCGCCGTTCGCGAATGGAAAATTTTATGTTCTCGACATCTCTACTGCTTAATGCAGACATTTTCAATCATCGATGTTCACATGCAACACAGCATATATAGGATGAGTATCAATTAACATTAATCAATTAGAACACAAGATATGAAAATACATAATTCTCCATTACCAAAAAAAGGTATATGATAATAAAACATGATAATGACAAAATGAATGTATCTGATATCTTATAAACGTGGGTAAAGTGCTAGTGTGCATAACCCGCAATCACCTACTAGATGATAGTTAAATATATCAGTTCAAGTGCTCAAAATTTATGAATATGCAAAACAGGGGGAGGAATAAATAATAATCTCCATGTCCATTTTAGGTCTGGATTACTCGCTTTTGACGCCAGAGTTTACCAGATGTTGCTCGTGTTTTGTACTGTGTGGTGGGGCAGGCACTATGGATACAGACCTAACGTGGACATGGAGATTATTGTTTCCTCTTCCCTCTTGTTTTGCATATTCATAAATGGTAGTTGCTGTCTTACATTTGAGTGAAAAAAATTGTGAACTAGTGGGGATTGGATTTCATCTCCTTAGAAGGCTGGCACCCATTTTTCTTTTAAAATGGTATCAGCAATGTGTAGGTTGCTCCACAGCTGAAGCCAGCTGAGATTGTTAAGGGGAAATAAAGCACAGTCCAGGCTGTCAATCTGGGGAGAGCAATGCCTGGAGAAAGTCTGTGAAGATGGCTGCCCTGCTCGCTAGAGAAGCCAAATTCTCTGTGTGACCTGTGTTCAATAGGTGAGCTAGGATCTTCACCTGTGGGCAGGTGTTTATTTTGGTTTGGTTTATGTTTTGTGGTGCTGGACCTTCACCTTACCCAGTGAGTTATAACTGGGTCTGCTTGTATTTCAAGTTCCCCCTTCAATACAGTAACAACTTTTTCATTCATGCTTATTAGAAGATGCTTAACAGGCAGTGGCTGCTCTGGAACTTCTGAGATTATGTGCCAGGTTACAGCGTATGCATAAAAATGAATCTCTTGGTATCGATGTGGGAGAGATTCATTTTAACATACAAGCTGTCTGTTGTAACCAGTAGTGTGGATCGAGCACCAAAGTGCTTAATGGAAGTCAATGGGAGAACCCGAGTATTAAACCAGGCACCCCATGCTCTGAAGAGGGGAGGGTGTCTGGTTCACATAAAAAGGTCAGAAATTGATGGAAACACCACTGAAATGGTTTGGGAACAGCATGGGGAGGATGTCTGGATGCATCTTGGTCTCCCAGGTCACTGCTGGAAATTATGTTATCCAAGTAGTACGCCAATTTTACAGACAATAATACGCACAAAACCGAAGATAAAATCGATTTTAGAGGAAACATTTTTAGGAAACATTCTTTCCAGTATATTTACTTGTATAGAAAGTGCAAGTGCTGCCAAAAATTACAATATAACCTGTATATCACATAAAGGAGGGCCTCATTCACATTGTGGTACAACTGTTCAGGTAGTGGGACTCCTACACTCATAAAGCCTATGCACTAAGTAAAAGGGCTGCCAAAAATTGCAAGGAACCAGTACTCCAATACACCCTTTATTAGACGTAAAAGAGTCCATCATTCACACCCTTGAAAAATTATGATTGATGTCCTGATGGTGACCCTAAAAACATTAGGAGAAAGGGCCTGCTGGTGGCCATCTAAAACATTAGGGGTGAGGGTCTGTTGCTGAGCTGACCATCTAAAACATTATGGGTGAGGGTCTGCTGCTGAGCTGACCATCTAAAACATTAGGGGTGAGGGTCTGCTGCTGAGCTGACCATCTAAAACATTATGGGGGAGGGCCTGCTGCCGAGCTGACCATCTAAAACATTATGGGGGAGGGACTTCTGCTAAGCTCACCATCTAAAACATTAGGGGTGAGGGTCTGCTGCTGAGCTGACTCTCTACAACATCAGGTGCAAGTGCCTGCTGCTGATCTGACCATGGAAAAAAATATGGTTGAGGTCCTGCTGCTGAGCTGACCTTCTAAAACATATAAAAACCACATTTAAAGTGCCTTCATGTTCAGCTGCTTTCCTCTGGTGGAGTAGGCAATCCAGGCCTTGTTCATTTTGATAAGAGTCAAACGGTCAGCATTTTTAGTTGACAGGTGTATGCACATATCAGTTATTATGCCACCAGCAGCACTAAATACCCGCTCTGACAAAACGCTGGCAGCAGGCACCTCCAAGGCGTAGAGCGCCAGTTTGTGCCACGTGTCCAGCTTGAACACCCGATAGATCTAAGGCACAGAGGGCTCATTGAGGATGCAGACACGGTCTGCTAAATACTCCCTCACCGTCTTCCTAAATTTTTCCCTCCTTGAGAGAGTAGGCTGCGCATCAGGGGGAAGATGCTGTCTGGGTGTCATGAAACTGTCCCAAGCCTTGGAGAGTGTTTCCCTACCTCTGTTGGAACTGCTTTGTGTTCCCCTCGTCTCCCCTCCATGGTTGGCCAAGGAACTACGTACTCTGCAGCCAGCGTTGTTAGCTGGAAAATTTCGGAGCAAATTTTTCACAAGGACCTTCTGGTATTGCACCATTTTGCTAGTCCTCTCCACCACAGGAATGAGAGTTGAGAAGTTCTCTTTATAGCGGGGGTCGAGAAGGGTGAACAACCAGTAATCGGTGTTGGCCAAAATGCGTATAACGCGAGGGTGACGGGAAAGGCAGCATTACATAAAGTGAGATATGTGTGCCAGAGTCCTAACAGATAAGACTTCACGGTCCTCATCAAGAAGATGACTATCAACCTCCTCATCCTCTTCCTCCTCTTCGACCCATCCAAGCTGAACAGATGGAATAAACCTGCTATGGGTACTACCCTCTGTAGCGGAGGCATCATCATCATCCAATCCGCGCTGAGTAGAAAAACGTAGGGTGGTCTGGTTATCACCCTGTGTACTGTCTTCCTCCATTTCCACCTCTTCTACATGCAAAGCGTCTGCCTTTATTGTGAGCAGCGAGCGTTTCAGTAGACACAGAAATGGGATAGCTTTGCTGATAATAGCGGCATCGCCGGTCACCATCTGTGTTGATTCCTCAAAGTTGCATAAAAAACCTCACAGAGGTCAGATATCTATGCCAACTCATCGCTTGTGAAGAGCAGAAGCTCACTGTAAAGGTGACAACCATGTTGCAGCTGGTATTCCACTACTGCCCTCTGATGCTCACAAAGACTGGCCAACATGTGGAATATGGAGTTGTAGTGCATAACAGTCAATGAGCTGGCAATTGTCAGACCGGCGGCAGCTGTAGATGACTTTCGGAAGTGGACACACATGCAGCAACTTCACTAGTAGCTCAGGCAAATTGGTGTAGGTTTTGAGAAATTGCTGAACCACTAGGTTGAACATGTGGGCTAGGCTTGGTATGTGTGTGAGCTTGCCAAGCTCCAAAGCCGCCACCAAGTTACGGCCATTATTAGACACAACCATGCCTGGTTGTAGGTTGAGTGGTGAGAGCCACAGGTCAGTCTGGTCCCTTATACCCTGCCATAGCTCTGCGGCGGTGTGCTGCTTGTCACCTAAGCAAATAAGTTTATTTCTGGCCTGTTGCCGCTTCCCCACTGCAGTGCTACACTGCTTCCAGTTACTGACTGATGGCTGACTGGTGCTGCAAGATGATAATTCAGAGGTGGACGTGGAGGAGGAGAATGGGAGGTTGCAGCCACTAATGTAGGTGGTTGTAGAAATCCTGATGGAAGTAGGGCCCGCAATACTTGGAGTCGGTAGCACCTGTGCCATCCCAGGGTACGACTTGCTCCCGGCCTACACAACCTTTATTCAGTGTGCCGTCAGGAAAATGTAGTGTCCCTGGCCACAAGTACTTGTCCATGTGTCAGTCGTTAAGTGGACCTTTCCAATAACTACATTGGTCAAGGCAGGAGTGATGTTACGGGACGCATTCTCTTGTAAGGCGGGGACGGCAGACCAGACAAAATAGTGGCGGCTGGGGACTGAGTAACAAGGGACTGGTGAAAGCCTCAGTGTCCACAAGCCTTAATGGCAACATTTCCAGGGCCAGCAGTTTGGAAAAGTGTGCATTTAGTGCTATGGCTTGTGGGTGGGTGGCTGGGTATTTGCGGTTTCGTTCAAAGGCCTTGGGTATGGACATCTGTATCCTGCGCTGGGACACAGAAGTGAATGTGCTAGCGGATGGTGCTTGCGAAAGTCGGGTTGCAGGGCATGAGGAATCCTGGCCTGTATCTTGAACAGGAGATTGGCCAGCACGTAAAACACAGGGGAAGAGGAGGCAGTGGTGTGACCCGCAAACACTGATGTGGACCAAGGCGTTTGTGTTGTGCTGCCTAAAGGACGATAAGGAAAGACAGATTCAATGTTATAGAAAAAACACCAATGGAAAAACTTAAATTGTTCTTAGAGAAGTGCATAGTTCAAAATGAAAAAATAAAATAAAAAAAACTTTACATATTAGCCAATAATGTAATAATTAGTAACATCAGTGATGTTTTTCTAAAAGAGATCAGTCTCATTATTGGGCATGTAATGCTGCATAATATATATATATATATATATATATATATATATATATATATATATATATACACTCTCACCTAAAGAATTATTAGGAACACCTGTTCTATTTCTCATTAATGTGATTATCTAGTCAACTAATCACATGGCAGTTGCTTCAATGCATGTAGGGTTGTGGTCCTGGTCAAGACAATCTCCTGAACTCCAAACTGAATGTCAGAATGGGAAAGAAAGGTGATTTAAGCCATTTTGAGCGTGGCATGGTTGTTGGTGCCAGATGGGCTGGTCTGAGTATTTCACAATCTGCTCAGTTACTGGGATTTTCACGCACAACCATTTCTAGGGTTTACAAAGAATGGTGTGAAAAGGGAAAAACATCCAGTATGCGGCAGTCCTGTGAGCGAAAATGCCTTGTTGATGCTAGAGATTAGAAGAGAATGGGCCGACTGATTCAAACTGATAGAAGAGCAACGTTGACTGAAATAACCACTCGTTACAACCGAGGTATGCAGTAAAGCATTTTTGAAGCCACAACACGCATAACCTTGAGGCAGATGGGCTACAACAGCAGAAGACCCCACCGGGTACCACTTATCCCCACTACAAATAGGAAAAGAGGCTACAATTTGCACAAGCTCACCAAAATTGGACTGTTGAGGACTGGAAAAATGTTGCCTGGTCTGATGAGTCTCGATTTCTGTTGAGACATTCAAATGGTAGAGTCCGAATTTGGCGTAAACACAATGAGAACATGTATCCATCATGCATTGTTACCACTGTGCAGGCTGGTGGTGGTGGTGTAATGGTGTGGGCGATGTTTTCTGGGCACACTTTAGGCCTCTTAGTGCCAATTGGCCATCGTTTAAATGCCACGGGCTACCTGAGCATTCTTTCTGACCATGTCCATCCCTTCATGACCACCATGTACCCATCCTCTGATGGCTACTTCCAGCAGGATAATGCACCATGTCATTAAGCTCGAATCATTTCAAATTGGTTTCTTGAACATGACAATGAGTTCACTGTACTAAAATGGCCCCCACAGTCACCAGATCTCAACCCAATAGAGCATGTTTGGGATGTGGTGGAATGGGAGCTTCGTGCCCTGGATGTGCATCCCTCAAATCTCCATCAACTGCAAGATGCTATCCTATCAATATAGGCCAACATTTCTAAAGAATGCTATCAGCACCATTTTGAATCAATGCCACGTAGAATTAAGGCAGTTCTGAAGGCAAAAAGGGGTCCAACACCGTATTAGTATGGTGTTCCTAATAATTCTTAATAATTCTTTAGGTGAGTATGTGTATATATATATATATATATATATATATATATATATATATATAGATCCATGAAAAGGGTCAGGCAGCACTCCTCAATATGCAGCTGTGTAGGTGCCCGCAGTAGTCCCTCGATGCAGGACAGGGTAAATAGCACAGAAAATCCGCAGCACTCCTTGAAGTAAAAAAATTTGCAATTTATTCACACATGTCAGAAAAGACAACGTTTCGGTTCTCTCACAGAACCTTTTTCAAGTCAGGTGAACATAAAGTGCATACGTGCATATATAAATACATCTTCACATCGTGACCAGTTAATTCATCAGCCAATACAGGTGTTTCTGAAGAAACAACAGTCTTTCCTGGAAAAGATGCGAAAAGATCTTGAGGAGGTTAAAAGGTCAAAGTGGCACAGAGACCAGAATGACTATATGTCTGGTCATGTCTACACCTGGGAACAACCTTGGCACACGGATCGGGGTCCGCTGCCAAAAAAGATGCCAAAACGGAATAAAGAAACAAATAAATGGGTGAGAAATAAAGATGTAAATGATGATTTCAACTCTAGCCAGCCTGGAACTTTTTTAGGCCCACGTGTTGCTACGGGAGACGCCCCACAAGACGGGGAGGTCTCAGACACAGAAGATCTGGGAAAAACCAGGGCACAGAGATTAACGAGGACCAACAACTCCAGACAGATGAACATAATAAAGAAGAAGTAGAGTCAAATGTGGTGATAAACATTTCATCTTATTCACTGACTGAGTATGAATTGAAAGCATTGAACAAAGGACTGTCCTTCTGTCCACAGGCTAGACCTGATTGGTTCCAGTTGGAACTGGACTTGAACCGCCTCTTCAGGAATTTAAAACTGAGGGTGTGGTTCGACTCTAGTTCCCCTGGTGCCATGAATACCAATGAGGCTGATTATCCTGATGGTCAATTGACTACTTTGAAAAAGTTTGGTCTGCATTTAAAAAGTGATTTCTTCCCTCTTGTCAATTTGCATGCCCTAGAGTGTTTTTCAGAGGCGGTTAAAAGAGATGTAGCCATATTAAGAAAAATAACTCAATGTGATGTGTTTACCAAACCAAATATCACCGCACAGGAAATGTCTGCGTTAGAGAGTTTGTCTAGGAACCCCGATCTCACCATTAAGTCTGCGGACAAGGGTGGTGGGATCGTGGTTATGGACACCTCTCGTTACATAAAAGAAATACAAAGGCAATTGGGCAAACCTGGTGTCTATGAACCACTGGTCAGGGACCCCAGACTCGATATTGCCAGGAAAATTGATGCACACTTGACTGCCGCGGTACAGGATGGTACTATTGATAGACAACTTAAAGAATTTTTGGTGGTGAAGTCCCCGGTTGCACCCACTATATATGTATTGCCAAAGATACATAAAAGGTTGGTCGACCCTCCGGGGCGGCCAATAATTTCAGGCAGGAATTCGATTTTATCGAATATAAATGTTTTTTTGGATAAAATACTCAGGGAGTACGCCATGGGTGCTAAATCATACATCAGGGATACCGGAGACTTCATCACCAAAATTAAAGGAACGCGGGTTCCAAAAGGGGCGATTTTGGCATCTTTTGACATAGTGTCATTATACACCTCGATTAACCATGGAAAGGGCCTGTCGGCTGTGGCTGAGATGTTGCAACACTCAGACTACTCAGCCTCAGCACGACAGTTTGTACTGACATTGTTGGAGCTGTCCTTGAGGAATAACTATTTTGTGTTCCAGGGACAGTTTTACCTGCAGACGATGGGCGCGACGATGGGGTCCAACGCCGCGCCCACCTATGCAAATATTTTTGTGCGGTCATTTGAGGAACGTCTTGTCTATGTATCTCCCCACTTCAACCAGGTTTTGACATGGTGGAGGTACATGGACGATATTTTCCTCATTTGGGGAGGCACCATGGAACAGCTGATGGACTTTCACGTATTTTTGAACTCTCTTGATCGGGAGATCCAATTTACGTTAACGGCATCGGCTGACCGGGTGCAGTACTTGGACACACAAGTTTACATCGAGGATGACCAGGTACATATGGATTTGAATATTAAATCCACGGATAAAAATACATTATTGCATTTTACAAGTGGTCACCCAAGAAGGATGGTGGATTCTCTGCCGTTCAGTCAGATTCTTCGTGTACGGAGAATAGTTGATAAAGAAGAGAATATGAATTTGGCAATGAATAATATGGAACAATCCTTTATAGACAGGGGGTACCCTCGAAGGTTAGTGAAAAAACATGCTGACAGAGCAAGAGAAACCCCAAGAGAGGAGTTGTTGGCCCCTAAACGAAGACAGGCGAGTGATAGATTGCCTTTTATATAATCATATAATGAGTTGAGTCCTAATATTGAAAGGATAGTGAGGCGACATTGGGGACTACTGAGTAGTGGTCACCCCAATATCGCTGCCTTTAAAAATCCGCCCATGATGGCATATAAAAGAGCAAGGAATATTAGGGATAAGGTTGTACACTCTAGAGTGCCTGAAAAGGGACAACTAAGACAGACGTTGTTAAGCCAAGGCGCACGGGCTCCTTCCCGTGTCTGGGATGTGTGAACTGTAAATTGATGGTGAAAGGATCGGCGTTTACACATCCAGACACGGGAGAGATCTTTAATATAAAGCATTATCTCACTTGTGACTCGTCATGGGTGATATATGTATTGTGGTGCCCTTGCAAAAGGCTTTATGTTGGTGAAACCACATGTGATTTGAAGACCAGGTTGAACAACCATAGGCAATCTATTAGGAATAAAAGAAGGGATTTGCCCGTGTCAAAACATTTTGTGGAAAAAAATCACAAGGAAAGTGACCTGAGATTTATGATCATTGATCATGTCAAACCTTTGGACAGTGGAGGGGATCGATTAAATATATTAAAGAAAACTGAGCTTAGGTGGATTTTTCGGCTAGATACTTTGAAACCCAAAGGGTTAAATGTCGAATTTAGGGTGACAGGAGAAATGGTCAGCTAATCTCTTGTCCATAGGGCTTGTGATCTGATGTATTTTGCATATTGTATATGGTGGATTTGATGGAAGCTATGGGGATATGTTCACGTTAAATACGTGACATAACTGTATGCATGTACTGTTTGAATCGTTATTTAGACTTTTACCTATGCCTGGCAATAAGTATGGAGATGAATTACATGGAGAAATAGAGGTGGAATGTATTGCCCGAATAAGTGCCCTAACTTAAAATGGCGGTTTTAGACCGGAGATGGGGCGCGGACGACTAGTGTAGCGGCACTGGCGCATGTATGATGTGCGGGGTGGACGCAGACGCGGTCGATCGGGTGTCATCACGTTGGGTCTCCGCCCAGGGGTGACGCATGTCGGTTATGTACGGCGTCAAATTTTTGAAAGTACCACCTACATGTATTCAGGATTGATTGGTACGCATGTTAACATGTGGAATTGATTACATGAATTGTAGCTTACCCTGAAAGGGGAGTGCACTGCTATTGTATTGGCTGATGAATTAACTGGTCACGATGTGAAGATGTATTTATATATGCACGTATGCACTTTATGTTCACCTGACTTGAAAAAAAGGTTCTGTGAGAGAACCGAAACGTTGTCTTTTCTGACATGTGTGAATAAATTGCACATTTTTTTACTTCAAGGAGTGCTGCGGATTTTCTGTGCTATATATATATATATATATATATATATATATATATATATATATATATAATAAGGAAAAGTGTGGCAGCACCAATTCACAAAAAGGCGTATCGGGTGCTATGTCCAGGGTTGTCACTGCTTACCCATGAAAATGTAGATGTAAACGGACAGCACATCCAGTAGAAAAAAAGTAGAAATGTATTCAACCACGGTGGCACAGTGAGGCAATGTTTCGGCTCAAAACCCAGAGCCTTTCTCAAGCATCAAACACAAGTGTAACATATGGTATAAATAGATGTACATAATTGTGCGGTGGAGTTATCAATCAATACAATCAATGTGGAAAACATCTATAAAAACATAATTTACAGATAAAAAGTGCAATAATAAAGGTAATATAATATGTGATACATAATTAGATATGGAATATAATCAGCAAAAATACAGTGATATAACAAAACATCCATGTAAATATAAGTGGCATCAATATCAATCAGCTGTTGTATATAAACATGATTGCATTAATTTAAAAATAGGAGGAGCAAGCGATGGGAAAGGTGACATGCCACATGTAGACATCATATTACCCCATGTCCGCCATGGCCAAAATTGGCGTCTCAGCAGAGTAACATCACACTACGTTCAAAACAGGCGAGTCAACTATAGTGTCTGCATAAATATTTGTATTTATTCATATACTATCTGTAGAGACACAACCTAAACCAGATCACAATATAATTAAAGACATTCAACTGTTTTAAGGCGGACATTAGGGCACAGTGTCTTCTAATATGGTAGATCAGCATCACATACACTTTGCTCTTCTTCTTATATAATATCGAATCATCTGTAAACAAAACAGATGAATAAAGAGAGAAGGTTAGAATCATGAGTTAGAACTTGTACAAACACTTATGTCTAACAAACATCAACAACTCCAGAACAAAAGACAGAACAGACAACACAGGGAAATATCAAAGGGCAAACCGCCTCTCTATGAACATACCCCAAAATTAAAGTCAACATTGAGACCATTGGGTCTCAAAGTATTAAGTGTGTATATCCAAAAAAGTTCCTTCTTTTTTAGAAACAGATTTCTATTGCCTCCGCGCCTAGGCTGCGGAATATGGTCAATTATCCAACACTGTAGTTGGTGTTCAGAATAATTATTCTCCACAAAATGCTTCAGGACAGGTAGATCTTTACGTTTTCTTTCTTATTGTAGAGCGGTGATTATTTAGACGAGTTTTGAGATCGGTGGATGTCTCACCTACGTATAGTAGTCGACAAGGACAGCTCAAAACATAGATAATAAAATTAGAATTACAAGTGAGGTAAAAAGAAATCGGATACCCCCCATTGGTAATTGGATATATAAACGTCTTACTCTTACGAATATGTTTACAATTGACACAGTTGAGACAAGGGAAACATCCCTTGCTCCGCTGTGTCAATGTGCTCTGTGTCAGTCCGGAAACTGGACCGATATCCGCTCGTACCAATTGGCCCCGTAAGTTCCTAGATCTCCGATAGGAAAACAAGGGAGGAAATTTAAATTCCGGGATATGACTAAGACAGCCACCTAAGATGCCCCAATGTTTGCTAATAACTCGGTTAATGATCAGACTATGTTCAGTATATTTTGTAATAAATGGGATCCTATTCTGAGGACTCTTTTTTTTTTTTTTTTTTCTTTCCTGGTTAGTAAATCACATCTGTCTGTGTCTTTAATCTTATCAATCTGAGATTGAAGCAATTTGGGGGGATAACCCCTTTGTTTAAATTTTTCAACCATAGTCTCCAGTGATTTCTCCAAGTCCCCAGAGTCAGAGATAATTCTTTTGGCTCTGAGGAATTTGGAAAAAGGTAGGTGTTTCACCATATTGCGTGGATGGCTACTCTCAAAATGTTGAAGAGTGTTTTTATCAGTAGGTTTAGTAAATAAAGTGGTATGTAACTGACCATCCTGGTATTTGACAGTCGTGTCCAGAAATTGTATCTCTGTGTCTGAATAGACAAGATCAAACTGTAAGTCCTTGTTAATACTGTTGAGATAACACTGAAAATGAAAATTCAACAGTTCAGAACAATCACCCGTCCAGATGACAAAGATGTCGTCGATGTATCTGCACCACCTCAGGATCTTGCTGTGGTGGTGGGATACATGGACAACATCCTCCTCAAAGCACCTCTTAAAAATGTCGGCGTACGTGGAGGCCACATGGGACCCCATCGCCACACCCCTAATTTGTTTGTAAAATATATCCTGAAACAGAAAGTAATTCTGTCTCAAAATAATATTTAGAAGATCTACCACAAAATCACAGGTGTGCGTAGTCAGAGATGACAGCTCCAGCATACGTCTAACCGAATTGACTCCAAGGTCATGATCGATTAGACGCATACAAAGATGTCACATCAAAAGATGCCAAAATAACCGTTTGTGTGTCACCAAAGTCAACTTCTCCAAGCTTACATAAAAAATCTGTGGTGTCCTGAATATATGATTCTGCCCCACATGCATAAATCTGTAACAGTTTGTCCAGATAAATTGAAATATTACTAAAAACAGATTCAGATCCCGATACAATTTATGTACTTTTGGAAGCACATACAATACCCGTGTAACCGGATGGTTAACAGTACAAAACTCTGCCAGATCGTTGTCAATGATGCCAGCTAGAATCGCATTAGTTAAACATTTATCAATCATTCTAGCAATTTCAAATTTAGGGTCAATCTGAAGCGCAAAATAGACCTTAGTATCATTGAGTTGTCGTCTGATCTCCCCAATATATTTTGAGGTGTCCAGGACCACAATCCCACCACCCTTATCTGTGGGTTTCACAGTAAGGAGGGAGTCATTTCTTAATTGCTCAATTGCCTCAATCTCCATACGTGTGAGATTGGGGCTCTTGAGTGTGTTCGCATCACAGGACAATTTGTAACTCAACAATTCAGATCTTACTGCAGCTATATAGGCATCAATGGCAGATTCACTGATCATGGGAGAGAAATTACTTTTTAGATGCAGACCAAGACTGCCCAACGTAAGTTCACTCATTTGGGCAGTGTTGCTCCGCGTCTTTCTACAGAACCAAGCTTTAAGCTTAATTTTACAAAAAAAAAAGCAGTTAAATCAACATCCAAATCAAACCAGTTAAGTGTAATGGATGGGCAAAACGTTATTCCTCTACTCAGGACACTTACTTGCATCGGAGTAAGGACTTTGGAAGATAAATTGAAAACAGTTATTTCCTTTTGGGCATCTGTACTTTGCCAACCTGTGTGCGTATCTTGTTGTTGCACAGTTTTGGGGGTTCATCGGTGTCTGCGGCCACCGCGTCTGGTACTCTTTGCTGCTGGTTGGAGGTTTTGCCTCCTAAAAAAGAAGGAGCAATCTGTTCCATTCCTGGTGTCTGTGTATTTTTCTTTCTTTTTCTGTCTTTAGGATTGGACAAATTATTCTCAAACTGCCACGCAAAAATGGAACCTCTTTTATAATCCTCCAAATCGCGAGTCCATTTTGTACGTTTGCCCTCCTCAAGCTCAGCTTTCAATTTAGAGACATGATACAATACACTGTCCAAGTATAGGGTAAATTCCTCAGGGGACAACGATGTCTGTAGTGCCCGTTCAACATCACTAATTTCAGCAGCTGTGAGGTTAATTCTTCCTGAATATATTGTATGTTCAACAAAATAAAATCCAAATAATATCTATTTGAAAGAGATTCCAATTTCTTACAGTAAATAGGATTGTGGAAAAACAAATTCGGTCGAAGGTGAGATCTCATGCCTCGGGGTATCCTCTGGGCTTTATAGTACTCGCCCAATGTGGTCATGTGTAGACCCAAGGATGCCGTCTTTTTGGATAAAAATGCCAGTTGTCTTTTTAATTCCTTAACGGATGGGGTATTTAAAAAGGTGGCATCTCCCCTAATGCCCTGTATAATCTGCTCTGCCTCTTCCTGCGAGAAGGTGGAGCCACGTGGAAAATCTGTATCCATAATATAAAAATATATATATATACGATAGTCCGTACAGACACAAATTGTGCTAAGCCACAAGTGAAAAATACAATAAGGAAAAGTGTGGCAGCATCAATTCACAAAAAGGCGTAGCGGGTGCTATGTCCAGGATTGTCACTGCTTACATGAAAATGTAGATGTAAACGGACAGCACATCCAGTAGAAAAAAGGTAGAAATTTATTCAACCACGGTGGCACAGTGAGGCGACGTTTCGGCTCAAAACACAGAGCCTTTCTCAAGCATCAAACACAAGTGTAACATATGGTATAAATAGATGTACATAATTGCGGGGTGGAGTTATCAATCAATACAATCAATGTGGAAAACATCTATAAAAACATGATTTACACATAAAAAAGTGCAATAATAAAGGTGATATAATATGTGATACATTAGATATGAAATATGATCAGCAAAAATGCAGTGATATAACAAAACATCCATGTAAATATAAGTGGCATATATATATATATATATATATATATATATATATTGTAAATTTTAAGATTTGTTAAGTATGCCAATCCTTGAAGGGGTTCTACCATCATAAATTCTGTTATGTAGCTGACTGACATTAGCAATGTGCTAATGTCAGCAGTACATAACAGTGTTCTTTTGCATTTTTTTTCCTACCGCCGTTCTCCTAAAAAACACACTTTTAAAATATGCTAATGAGCTTATAGGTGCTATGAGGGCATTGATTCAGCACCTAGAGGCTCGGTCTACTAACAATTTATCCCGTCCAGGTCCTCCGTTTAGCTTGCCCCTCTCCTCTTGAGTTGCGTCCGAGTTAGCTGGATCGCTGAAGAAATCCCGCGCCTGCGCCGTCCACTTCTGTATTCAGCGCAGGCGCAGTGAGTGAATGACGCACTCCATATGGCCGTGAGATCTAGGCGCCATGTCTTCTGTCCCCTGACTAGCCAGATTTACTAGCATCTGTTCCAGGACATGAAGCAGTGGAATGACATTGTTCATCCCATAGTCCTGGAGACTGACAAATAATGTGGCCTTCTCAAAGGACTTGAGCAAACGGCAGGTGTCACGCATGAGTTGCCACTGGCTGACATTAAAGTTATACAGGGAAATACTTCTGTCCGCTTGGATCATCAGGAAATCGTTTATGGTCTTTCTTGGTTCGTACAGTCGGTCCAACATATGGAGGGTGAAATTCCAACGGGCTGAAACGTTGCATATCAGCCTATGTTGGGGGATGCCGTTCTGCTGCTGCACCTCAAGGAGGGTGTGTTTTGGGGTGTACAAGTGGCTAAAGTGCATGCAAAGTTTCCTGGCCACTTTAGGATGTCTTGCAGATGGGTGGAAGACTTCAAGAACCAGATTGAACACGTGTGCCATGAAAGGCGCATGGCTCAGCCCTCCTTGACACACCACCGACACATTATTGTCGGTCGGTCACCATAGTTCCGATTTTCAGTTGTTGCAGAGAAATCCAGGATTTGATTTCTTGCTGAAGGACATGGAGCAGTTCCTCCTCTGTGTGATTCTGTTCGCCCAGGCAAATGAGGTGCAGAACAGCATGGCACCGCTGTGCCTGGAACATGTGGTATGCTGGAGGGGCACTGTGAATTGTCCCTTTAGTGGAAGCTGAGGAAAAGGTGAAGGATGAGGAGACAGAGGCAGACATTGTTTCTGGACCAACGGCGTGGCAACGTGGAGGCAGAAGCAGCGTCACCTGGCCAAGTTGCTGGTGTGGCTGTGCAGGAACCACATTGACCGAATGGGCCATAAAGGACAAGTATTGTCCCTGACCGTAGTTGCAGCTCCACATGTTGGCGCTGCCATGCACTTTGGCAGACACCGACAGGCTCAAGGACTGGCCCACCTTCTGTTCTACATGTGTGTGCAGGCCTGGTACTGCCTTTTTGGCAAAAGAAAATACTGTTTGGAACTCTCCACCTTGGCCCGACACAAGCCATCATTTCTCTGAAAGGTGCAGAGTCCACCACTTGGAAATGGAGGGAGTGCAGCACCAGCAACTTGGATAGGAACACATTCAGCTTCTGTGCCATACTGTTGTCTCTTGGCAATCGCTTCGGTAATCAATTGCTGACGGAATTACTGACGAGGAGCAGGAGGGTGAGGAGCAGGAGCATCAGGACCAGCAGATGATGGGAAGGACAGACAGTTATCTTCTGCTGTGGTGGTAGAGCCTTGACTGCCTGAAACAGGGTGCGTGCCACTGGGTGATGCAGTGGTTGCTGGCATGCTACTGGGTGATGCAGCGGTTGCTGTTGCAGCCTCGAACATCACATCAGAGCCATGGTTTTCCTAGGCCACTTTATGGCAACTCTGTATATAATGACAGAGGGCCATAGTGTCAACATTGGCACCCTGGCCATGCTTCAACTTCTGACCACTGATTCTACATATGGCCACATTTACCGCTTAACAAAAAACTGCCACACCACTGAGTGGGTGATTTTTACCCCCAACACTATGCACTGACTGACTGCTACCGCCGCTGCCTCCTTGAACCCCTGCACCGCTACTTCCCGGACAGGTAGGCTCCTGCAGTGGTCTACCCTGGGCACGTTTGACTACCGACCTCCACACTGCTTCTAATCCACAAGTAGTTGCAGGGACGTCGCTGATACCAGCAGTAATAGACACAATGCAGACTTCAACACACGCTACAGCAGGCAGCTGTTATAAATCCACTCCTATGGACGTCTCCTGCAGCGTCTTGATACTAACCGAAAACTTCAATGTACGGCACCAATTCCTTCACAAGACAAAGAGACACATAGTGCAATACCCAAGTGGTAAAAGTAAGTATCTAATTTATTGTAGTTACAAAGTCCATGTGATAAAAGACATTTCATAAAATCACACCCGACCTGGGTTTCGCCTTAGGCTTCGTCAGGGGTTGAATTCACTCAGACTCGCTGTTAAATATCCTTCCTAAATTGCTCTATGGCCACGCCCAACTTCCAATTTGTCCGGAGGGCGGGTGACATGCATTAAATACAAACAACACTAAAAACATCCATAATACAAAAATTAATCATACACAATATCAGATAAAAAACTAATTTCAAGCATAATCCACATGCGCTTCGCATGGGCAATACAAAAAAGTTAAAATATGACAGAGTTTACACAAACTGTGCAGCCTGCGATTATGACATGCAAGCTGCCTTAATATCCCATTCTATGTTAAGGCCATGTGGTAGGAGGGTGCCCATCTCATATATCCACTCTGCTTCTCTTTTGTTTATCTGTTTAACAGGGTCTCCCCCTCTCCAGTGTCTCCGCACCAGTTCAACGGCACAAAATCTTAAACCGCTCAGATTTTTCTGGAGCACTTTTTTGTAATGCGCCAAAACACTGTGCATCTCCAAACCCTTCTTAATGTTTTGGACATGTTCAGCAATGCAGGTTTTTAATTTTCTTAGAGTACGACCTATATATTGTGTCTTGCAGGGGCACTCTAACAAGTAGATTACCCCCGCTGTTTCACATGACAGATTCCCTTTTATTTTACACTCCTTATATTTTGATGTTGATGTCACCATACTCGTATTGATGTTTTTTTTGTCTTCCTTGGCCCTATTTTTACATCCTATGCAAAAGCCGCACCATGTGAACACATCCCTATGGATACGGGATCCCTTTTCTTTATTAGGGCATCCATGTGCGATCTTATTCCTAACAGTTGGAGCCCTTCTGAATATGAGGGGGGCTTTGTGTGGAATCAGATCCCCTATTACACCATCGTTCTTAAGGACGTTCCAATTTTTGTTAATAATATCCCTAATATGGGGGCAGTGGACAGAGTAAGTGGTGGAGAAAGCAAACCTATACCGGTCACTGTAATCTTTCTTTTTAAAATGATCACTGGCTTTTTCATCTTTACTTGTTACTAGGGATGAGCGAACTCGAACTGTATAGTTCGGGTTCGTACCGAATTTTGGGGTGTCCGTGACACGGACCCGAACCCGGACATTTTCGTAAAAGTCCGGGTTCGGTGTTCGTCGCTTTCTTGGCGCTTTAGTGATGCTTTCTTGGCGCTTTTTAAAAGGCTGCAAAGCAGCCAATCAACAAGCGTCATACTACTTGCTCCAAAAGGCCGTCACAGCCATGCCTACTATTGGCATGGCTGTGATTGGCCAGAGCACCATGTGACCCAGCCTCTATTTAAGCTGGAGTCACATAGCGCCGCCCGTCACTCTGCTCTGATTAGCGTAGGGAGAGGTTGCGGCTGCGACAGTAGGGCGAGATTAGGCAGATTAACTCCTCCAAAGGACTTGATTAATCGATCTGCAGCTGTGGGTCATTGAGCTGCTGAAATTCAATTGCTCACTGTTTTTAGGCTGCCCAGACCGTTTGTCAGTCACTTTTTTCTGGGGTGATCGGCGGCCATTTTGTGTCTTGTGGTGCACCAGCACAAGCTGTGACCAAGTGCATTTAACCCTCAATAGTGTGGTTGTTTTTTGGCTAAAGCCTACATCAGTGTGAAGCTGTCACACCAAGTGCATTTAACCAGCAATAGTCTGTTTATTTTTTGGCCATATACTACATCAGGGGCAAGCTGCGCCCGTCACCAAGTGCATTTAACCCTCAGTAGTGTGGTTGATCAAGCTGTCACACCAAGTGCATTTAACCAGCAATAGTCTGTTCATTTTTTGGCCATATACTATATCAGGGGCAAGCTGCGCCCGTCACCAAGTGCATTTAACCCTCAGTAGTGTGGTTGGTCAAGCTGTCACACCAAGTGCATTTAACCAGCAATAGTCTGTTCATTTTTTGGCCATATACTACATCAGGGGCAAGCTGCGCCCGTCACCAAGTGCATTTAACCAGCAATAGTCTGTTCATTTTTTGGCCATATACTACATCAGGGGCAAGCTGCGCCCATCACCAAGTGCATTTAACCCTCAGTAGTGTGGTTGATCAAGCTGTCACACCAAGTGCATTTAACCAGCAATAGTCTGTTCATTTTTTGGCCATATACTACATCAGGGGCAAGCTGCGCCCGTCACCAAGTGCATTTAACCCTCAGTAGTGTGGTTGATCAAGCTGTCACACCAAGTGCATTTAACCAGCAATAGTCTGTTCATTTTTTGGCCATATACTACATCAGGGGCAAGCTGCGCCCGTCACCAAGTGCATTTAACCCTCAGTAGTGTGGTTGGTCAAGCTGTCACACCAAGTGCATTTAACCAGCAATAGTCTGTTCATTTTTTGGCCATATACTACATCAGGGGCAAGCTGCGCCCGTTCTGGCTGGGCAAGTTATTTAGTGTCCGTCAAAGCACATTTTTTGTTCTGGGTTGAAATACAATTCCCAATTTAGCAATTTCATAATTTAGTGGTTTCTGCTATATCAGAGTTATTTGAAATCTATCCTTAAAAGGGTATATAATATTCAAGGTGCACATAGTGTCATTCAGAATAACTTCACACACACGCTACTGTGCATTTCCAAGTCTAATTCTGTCAGTAAATCCATACCGGTCACCCAGCGCCTAAATACTAGGCCTCAAATTTATATCCCGCTAAATCTGTTGTTACCGCTGTACTGTTCTGGCTGGGCAAGTTATTTAGTGTCCGTCAAAGCACATTTTTTGTTCTGGGTTGAAATACAATTCCCAATTTAGCAATTTCATAATTTAGTGGTTTCTGCTATATCAGAGCTATTTGAAATCTATCCCTAAAAGGGTATATAATATTCAAGGTGCACATAGGGTCATTCAGAATAACTTCACACACACGCTACTGTGCATTTCCAAGTCTAATTCTGTCAGTAAATCCATACCGGTCACCCAGCGCCTAAATACTAGGCCTCAAATTTATATTGCGCTAAATCTGTCGTTACCGCTGTACTGTTGTGGCTGGGCAAGTTATTTAGTGTCCATCAATGCACATTTTTTGTTCTGGGTTGAAATACAATTCACAATTTAGCAATTTCATAATTTAGTGGTTTCTGCTGTATCAGAGCTATTTGAAATCTATCCCTAAAAGGGTATATAATATTCAAGGTGAACATAGGGTCATTCAGAATAACTTCACACACACGCTACTGTACATTTCCAATTTTAATTCTGTCTGTAAATCCATACCGGTCACCCAGCGCCTACATACTAGGCCTCAAATTTATATCCTGCTAAATCTGTCGTTACCGCTGTACTGTTGTGGCTGGGCAAGTTATTTAGTGTCCGTCAAAGCACATTTTTTGTTCTGGGTTGAAATACAATTCACAATTTAGCAATTTCATAATTTAGTGGTTTCTGCTATATCAGAGCTATTTGAAATCTATCCCTAAAAGGGTATATAATATTCAAGGTGCACATAGGGTCATTCAGAATAACTTCACACACACGCTACTGTGCATTTCCAAGTCTAATTCTGTCAGTAAATCCATACCGGTCACCCAGCGCCTAAATACTAGGCCTCAAATTTATATCCCGCTAAATCTGTTGTTACCGCTGTACTGTTCTGGCTGGGCAAGTTATTTAGTGTCCGTCAAAGCACATTTTTTGTTCTGGGTTGAAATACAATTCACAATTTAGCAATTTCATAATTTAGTGGTTTCTGCTATATCAGAGCTATTTGAAATCTATCCCTAAAAGGGTATATAATATTCAAGGTGCACATAGGGTCATTCAGAATAACTTCACACACACGCTACTGTGCATTTCCAATTTTAATTCTGTCAGTAAATCCATACCGGTCACCCAGCGCCTAAATACTAGGCCTCAAATTTATATCCCGCTAAATCTGTTGTTACCGCTGTACTGTTCTGGCTGGGCAAGTTATTTAGTGTCCGTCAAAGCACATTTTTTGTTCTGGGTTGAAATACAATTCACAATTTAGCAATTTCATAATTTAGTGGTTTCTGCTATATCAGAGCTATTTGAAATCTATCCCTAAAAGGATATATAATAATCAAGGTGCACATAGGGTCATTCAGAATAACTTCACACACACGCTACTGTGCATTTCCAAGTCTAATTCTGTCAGTAAATCCATATCGGTCACCCAGCGCCTAAATACTAGGTCTCAAATTTATCTTCAGCTGAATTTGAATACAATACATTGGGCCAAATAATATTTTTGTTGTTGTGGTGAACGATAACAATGAGGAAAACATCAAGTAAGGGACGCGGACGTGGACATGGTCGTGGTGGTGTTAGTGGACCCTCTGGTGCTGGGAGAGGACGTGGCCGTTCTGCCACATCCACACGTCCTAGTGTACCAACTACCTCAGGTCCCAGTATCCGCCAGAATTTACAGCGATATATGGTGGGGCCCAATGCCGTTCTAAGGATGGTAAGGCCTGAGCAGGTACAGGCATTAGTCAATTGGGTGGCCGACAGTGGATCCAGCACGTTCACATTATCTCCCACCCAGTCTTCTGCAGAAAGCGCACAGATGGCGCCTGAAAACCAACCCCATCAGTCTGTCACATCACCCCCATGCATACCAGGGAAACTGTCTCAGCCTCAAGTTATGCAGCAGTCTCTTATGCTGTCTTGAAGACTCTGCTGGCAGGGTTTCCCAAGGGCATCCACCTAGCCCTTCCCCAGCGGTGAAAGACATAGAATGCACTGACGCACAACCACTTATGTTTCCTGATGATGAGGACATGGGAATACCACCTCAGCATGTCTCTGATGATGACGAAACACAGGTGCCAACTGCTGCGTCTTTCTGCAGTGTGCAGACTGAACAGGAGGTCAGGGATCAAGACTGGGTGGAAGACGATGCAGGGGACGATGAGGTCCTAGACCCCACATGGAATGAAGGTCGTGCCACTGACTTTCACAGTTCGGAGGAAGAGGCAGTGGTGAGACCAGAGCCAACAGCGTAGCAAAAGAGGGAGCAGTGGGCAAAAGCAGAACACCCGCCGCCAAGAGACTCCGCCTGCTACTGACCACCGCCATCTTGGACCGAGCACCCCAAAGGCAGCTTCAAGGAGTTCCCTGGCATGGCACTTCTTCAAACAATGTGCTGACGACAAGACCCGAGTGGTTTGCACGCTGTGCCATCAGAGCCTGAAGCGAGGCATTAACTGTTCTGAACCTTAGCACAACCTGCATGACCAGGCACCTGCATGCAAAGCATGAACTGCAGTGGAGTAAACACCTTAAAACCAAGGAAGTCACTCAGGCTCCCCCTGCTACCTCTTCTGCTGCTGTCGCCTCGGCCTCTTCTGCTGCTGCCGCCTCGGCCTCTTCTGCTGCTGCCGCCTCGGCCTCTTCCTCCGCCTCTGGAGGAACGTTGGCACCTGCCGCCCAGCAAACAGGGGATGTACCACCAACACCACCACCACCTCCGTCACCAAGCATCTCAACCATGTCACACGGCAGCGTTCAGCTCTCCATCTCACAAACATTTGAGAGAAAGCGTAAATTCCCACCTAGCCACCCTCGATCCCTGGCCCTGAATGCCAGCATTTCTAAACTACTGGCCTATGAAATGCTGTCATTTAGGCTGGTGGACACAGACAGCTTCAAAAAGCTCATGTCGCTTGCTGTCCCACAGTATGTTGTTCCCAGCCGGCACTACTTCTCCAAGAGAGCCGTGCCTTCCCTGCACAACCAAGTAGTCCGATAAAATCAAGTGTGCACTGCGCAACGCCATCTGTGGCAAGGTCCACCTAACCACAGATACGTGGACCAGTAAGCACGGCCAGGGACGCTATATCTCCCTAACTGCACACTGGGTAAATGTAGTGGCGGCTGGGCCCCAGGCGGAGAGCTGTTTGGCGCACGTCCTTCCGCCGCCAAGGATCACAGGGCAACATTCTTTGCCTCCTGTTGCCACCTCCTCCTACTCGACTTCCTCCTCCTCTTCTTCCACCTGCTCATCTAGTAAGCCACACACCTTCACCACCAACTTCAGCACAGCCCGGGGTAAACGTCAGCAGGCCATTCTGAAACTCATATGTTTGGGGGACAGGCCCCACACCGCACAGGAGTTGTGGCGGGGTATAGAACAACAGACCGACGAGTGGTTGCTGCCGGTGAGCCTCAAGCCCTGGCCTGGTGGTGTGTGATGATGGGCGAAATCTCGTTGCAGCTCTGGGACTAGCCAGTTTGACGCACATCCCTTGCTTGGCGCATGTGCTGAATTTGGTGGTGCAGAAGTTCATTCACAACTACCCCGACATGTCAGAGCTGCTGCATAAAGTGCGGGCCGTCTGTTCGCGCTTCCGGCGTTCACATCCTGCTGCTGCTCGCCTGTCTGCGCTACAGCGTAACTTCGGCCTTCCCGCTCACCGCCTCATATGCGACGTGCCCACCAGGTGGAACTCCACCTTGCACATGCTGGACAGACTGTGCGAGCAGCAGCAGGCCATAGTGGAGTTTCAGCTGCAGCACGCACGGGTCAGTCGCACTACAGAACAGCACCACTTCACCACCAATGACTGGGCCTCCATGCGAGACCTGTGTGCCCTGTTGCGCTGTTTCGAGTACTCCACCAACATGGCCAGTGGCGATGACGCCGTTATCAGCGTTACAATACCACTTCTATGTCTCCTTGAGAAAACACTTAGGGCGATGATGGAAGAGGAGGTGGCCCAGGAGGAGGAGGAGGAGGAGGAAGAGGGGTCATTTTTAGCACTTTCAGGCCAGTCTCTTCGAAGTGACTCAGAGGGAGGTTTTTGGCAACAGCAGAGGCCAGGTACAAATGTGGCCAGCCAGGGCCCACTACTGGAGGACGAGGAGGACGAGGATGAGGAGGAGGTGGAGGAGGATGAGGATGAAGCATGGTCACAGCGGGGTGGCACCCAACGCAGCTCGGGTCCATCACTGGTGCGTGGCTGGGGGGAAAGGCAGGACGATGACGATACGCCTCCCACAGAGGACAGCTTGTCCTTACCCCTGGGCAGCCTGGCACACATGAGCGACTACATGCTGCAGTGCCTGCGCAACGACAGCAGAGTTGCCCACATTTTAACGTGTGCGGACTACTGGGTTGCCACCCTGCTGGATCCACGCTACAAAGACAATGTGCCCACCTTACTTCCTGCACTGGAGCGTGATAGGAAGATGCGCGAGTACAAGCGCACGTTGGTAGACGCGCTACTGAGAGAATTCCCAAATGTCACAGGGGAACAAGTGGAAGCCCAAGGCCAAGGCAGAGGAGGAGCAAGAGGTCGCCAAGGCAGCTGTGTCACGGCCAGCTCCTCTGAGGGCAGGGTTAGCATGGCAGAGATGTGGAAAAGTTTTGTCAACACGCCACAGCTAACTGCACCACCACCTGATACGCAACGTGTTAGCAGGAGGCAACATTTCACTAACATGGTGGAACAGTACGTGTGCACACCCCTCCACGTACTGACTGATGGTTCGGCCCCATTCAACTACTGGGTCTCTAAATTGTCCACGTGGCCAGAGCTAGCCTTTTATGCCTTGGAGGTGCTGGCCTGCCCGGCGGCCAGCGTTTTGTCTGAACGTGTATTCAGCACGGCAGGGGGTGTCATTACAGACAAACGCAGCCGCCTGTCTACAGCCAATGTGGACAAGCTGACGTTCATAAAAATGAACCAGGCATGGATCCCACAGGACCTGTCCGTCCCTTGTCCAGATTAGACATTAACTACCTCCCCTTAACCATATATTATTGTACTCCAGGGCACTTCCTCATTCAATCCTATTTTTATTTTCATTTTACCATTATATTGCGAGGCTACCCAAATTTGAATGAACCTCTCCTCTGTCTGGGTGCCGGGGCCTAAATATATGCCAATGGACTGTTCCAATGTTGGGTGACGTGAAGCCTGATTCTCTGCTATGACATGCAGACTAATTCTCTGCTGACATGAAGCCAGATTCTCTGTTACGGGACCTCTCTCCTCTGCCTGGGTGCTGGGCCTAAATATATGCCAATGGACTGTTGCACTGGTGGCTGACGTGAAGCCTGATTGTCTGTTACGGGACCTCTCTCCTCTGCCTGGGTGCTGGGCCTAAATATCTGACAATGGACTGTTGCATTGGTGGCTGACGTGAAGCCTGATTCTCTGCTATGATATGAAGACTGATTCTCTGCTGACATGAAGCCAGATTGTCTGTTACGGGACCTCTCTCCTCTGCCTGGGTGCTGGGCCTAAATTTATGACAATGGACTGTTGCAGTGGTGGCTGACGTGAAGCCTAATTCTCTGCTATGACATGAAGACTGATTCTCTGCTGACATGAAGCCAGATTGTCTGTTACGGGACCTCTCTCCTCTGCCTCGGGTGCTGGGCCTAAATTTATGAAAATGGACTCTTACAGTGGTGGGTGACGTGAAGCCTGATTCTCTGCTATGATATGAAGACTGATTCTCTGCTGACATGAAGCCAGATTGTCTGTTACGGGACCTCTCTCCTCTGCCTGGGTGCTGGGCCTAAATTTATGACAATGGACTGTTGCAGTGGTGGCTGACGTGAAGCCTGATTCTCTGCTATGACATGAAGACTGATTCTCTGCTGACATGAAGCCAGATTGTCTGTTATGGGACCTCTCTCCTCTGCCTGGGTGCTGGGCCTAAATTTATGAAAATGGACTCTTACAGTGGTGGGTGACGTGAAGCCTGATTCTCTGCTATGATATGAAGACTGATTCTCTGCTGACATGAAGCCAGATTGTCTGTTACGGGACCTCTCTCCTCTGCCTGGGTGCTTGGCCTAAATTTATGACAATGGACTGTTGCAGTGGTGGCTGACGTGAAGCCTGATTCTCTGCTATGACATGCAGACTGATTCTCTGCTAACATGAAGCCAGATTCTCTATTACGGGACCTCTCTCCTCTGCCTGGGTGCTGGGCCTAAATATATGCCAATGGACTGTTGCACTGGTGGCTCACGTGAAGCCTGATTGTCTGTTACGGGACCTCTCTCCTCTGCCTGGGTGCTGGGCCTAAATATCTGACAATGGACTGTTGCATTGGTGGCTGACGTGAAGCCTGATTCTCTGCTATGATATGAAGACTGATTCTCTGCTGACATGAAGCCAGATTGTCTGTTACGGGACCTCTCTCCTCTGCCTGGGTGCTGGGCCTAAATTTATGAAAATGGACTCTTACAGTGGTGGGTGACGTGAAGCCTGAATCTCTGCTATGATATGAAGACTGATTCTCTGCTGACATGAAGACAGATTGTCTGTTACGGGACCTCTCCCCTCTGCCTGGGTGCTTGGCCTAAATTTATGACAATGGACTGTTGCAGTGGTGGCTGACGTGAAGCCTGATTCTCTGCTATGACATGAAGACTGATTCTCTGCTGACATGTAGCCAGATTGTCTGTTACGGGACCTCTCTCCTCTGCCTGGGTGCTGGGCCTAAATTTATGAAAATGGACTCTTACAGTGGTGGGTGACGTGAAGCCTGATTCTCTGCTATGATATGAAGACTGATTCTCTGCTGACATGAAGTCAGATTGTCTGTTATGGGACCTCTCTCCTCTGCCTGGGTGCTGGGCCTAAATTTATGACAATGGACTGTTGCAGTGGTGGCTGACGTGAAGTCTGATTCTCTGCTATGACATGCAGACTGATTCTCTGCTGACATGAAGCCAGATTCTCTGTTACGGGACCTCTCTCCTCTGCCTGGGTGCTGGGCCTAAATATATGCCAATGGACTGTTGCACTGGTGGCTGACGTGAAGCCTGATTGTCTGTTACGGGACCTCTCTCCTCTGCCTGGGTGCTGGGCCTAAATATCTGACAATGGACTGTTGCATTGGTGGCTGACGTGAAGCCTGATTCTCTGCTATGATATGAAGACTGATTCTCTGCTGACATGAAGCCAGATTGTCTGTTACTGGACCTCTCTCCTCTGCCTGGGTGCTGGGCCTAAATGTATGAAAATGGACTCTTACAGTGGTGGGTGACGTGAAGCCTGATTCTCTGCTATGATATGAATACTGATTCTCTGTTGACATGAAGCCAGATTGTCTGTTACGGGACCTCTCTCCTCTGCCTGGGTGCTGGGCCTAAATATCTGACAATGGACTGTTGCATTGGTGGCTGACGTGAAGCCTGATTCTCTGCTATGACATGCAGACTGATTCTCTGCTGACATGAAGACAGATTCTCTGTTACGGGACCTCTCTCCTCTGCCTGGGTGCCGGGGCCTAAATATCTGAGAATGGACTGTTCCAGTGGTGGGTGACGTGAAGCCTGATTCTCTGCTATGATATGAAGACTGATTCTCTGCTGACATGAAGCCAGATTCTCTGTTACGGGACCTCTCTCCTCTGCCTGGGTGCTTGGCCTAAATTTATGACAATGGACTGTTGCAGTGGTGGCTGACGTGAAGCCTGATTCTCTGCTATGACATGCAGACTGATTCTCTGCTGACATGAAGCCAGATTCTCTGTTACGGGACCTCTCTCCTCTGCCTGGGTGCTGGGCCTAAATATATGCCAATGGACTGTTGCACTGGTGGCTGACGTGAAGCCTGATTGTCTGTTACGGGACCTCTCTCCTCTGCCTGGGTGCTGGGCCTAAATATCTGACAATGGACTGTTGCATTGGTGGCTGACGTGAAGCCTGATTCTCTGCTATGATATGAAGACTGATTCTCTGCTGACATGAAGCCAGATTGTCTGTTACGGGACCTCTCTCCTCTGTCTGGGTGCTTGGCCTAAATTTATGACAATGGACTGTTGCAGTGGTGGTTGATGTGAAGCCTGATTCTCTGCTATGACATGCAGACTGATTCTCTGCTGACATGAAGCCAGATTGTCTGTTACGGGACCTCTCTCCTCTGCCTGGGTGCTGGGCCTAAATTTATGAAAATGGACTCTTACAGTGGTGGGTGACGTGAAGCCTGATTCTCTGCTATGATATGAAGACTGATTCTCTGCTGACATGAAGTCAGATTGTCTGTTATGGGACCTCTCTCCTCTGCCTGGGTGCTGGGCCTAAATTTATGACAATGGACTGTTGCAGTGGTGGCTGACGTGAAGTCTGATTCTCTGCTATGACATGCAGACTGATTCTCTGCTGACATGAAGCCAGATTCTCTGTTACGGGACCTCTCTCCTCTGCCTGGGTGCCGGGGCCTAAATATCTGAGAATGGACTGTTCCAGTGGTGGGTGACGTGAAGCCTGATTCTCTGCTATGATATGAAGACTGATTCTCTGCTGACATGAAGCCAGATTCTCTGTTACGGGACCTCTCTCCTCTGCCTGGGTGCTTGGCCTAAATTTATGACAATGGACTGTTGCAGTGGTGGCTGACGTGAAGCCTGATTCTCTGCTATGACATGCAGACTGATTCTCTGCTGACATGAAGACAGATTCTCTGTTACGGGACCTCTCTCCTCTGCCTGGGTGCTGGGCCTAAATATATGCCAATGGACTGTTGCACTGGTGGCTGACGTGAAGCCTGATTGTCTGTTACGGGACCTCTCTCCTCTGCCTGGGTGCTGGGCCTAAATATCTGACAATGGACTGTTGCATTGGTGGCTGACGTGAAGCCTGATTCTCTGCTATGATATGAAGACTGATTCTCTGCTGACATGAAGCCAGATTGTCTGTTACGGGACCTCTCTCCTCTGTCTGGGTGCTTGGCCTAAATTTATGACAATGGACTGTTGCAGTGGTGGCTGATGTGAAGCCTGATTCTCTGCTATGACATGCAGACTGATTCTCTGCTGACATGAAGCCAGATTGTCTGTTACGGGACCTCTCTCCTCTGCCTGGGTGCTGGGCCTAAATTTATGAAAATGGACTCTTACAGTGGTGGGTGACTTGAAGCCTGATTCTCTGCTATGATATGAAGACTGATTCTCTGCTGACATGAAGTCAGATTGTCTGTTATGGGACCTCTCTCCTCTGCCTGGGTGCTGGGCCTAAATTTATGACAATGGACTGTTGCAGTGGTGGCTGACGTGAAGTCTGATTCTCTGCTATGACATGCAGACTGATTCTCTGCTGACATGAAGCCAGATTCTCTGTTACGGGACCTCTCTCCTCTGCCTGGGTGCTGGGCCTAAATATATGCCAATGGACTGTTGCACTGGTGGCTGACGTGAAGCCTGATTGTCTGTTACGGGACCTCTCTCCTCTGCCTGGGTGCTGGGCCTAAATATCTGACAATGGACTGTTGCATTGGTGGCTGACGTGAAGCCTGATTCTCTGCTATGATATGAAGACTGATTCTCTGCTGACATGAAGCCAGATTGTCTGTTACGGGACCTCTCTCCTCTGCCTGGGTGCTGGGCCTAAATTTATGAAAATGGACTCTTACAGTGGTGGGTGACGTGAAGCCTGATTCTCTGCTATGATATGAAGACTGATTCTCTGCTGACATGAAGTCAGATTGTCTGTTATGGGACCTCTCTCCTCTGCCTGGGTGCTGGGCCTAAATTTATGACAATGGACTGTTGCAGTGGTGGCTGACGTGAAGTCTGATTCTCTGCTATGACATGCAGACTGATTCTCTGCTGACATGAAGCCAGATTCTCTGTTACGGGACCTCTCTCCTCTGCCTGGGTGCTGGGCCTAAATATATGCCAATGGACTGTTGCACTGGTGGCTGACGTGAAGCCTGATTGTCTGTTACGGGACCTCTCTCCTCTGCCTGGGTGCTGGGCCTAAATATCTGACAATGGACTGTTGCATTGGTGGCTGACGTGAAGCCTGATTCTCTGCTATGATATGAAGACTGATTCTCTGCTGACATGAAGCCAGATTGTCTGTTACGGGACCTCTCTCCTCTGTCTGGGTGCTTGGCCTAAATTTATGACAATGGACTGTTGCAGTGGTGGTTGATGTGAAGCCTGATTCTCTGCTATGACATGCAGACTGATTCTCTGCTGACATGAAGCCAGATTGTCTGTTACGGGACCTCTCTCCTCTGCCTGGGTGCTGGGCCTAAATTTATGAAAATGGACTCTTACAGTGGTGGGTGACGTGAAGCCTGATTCTCTGCTATGATATGAAGACTGATTCTCTGCTGACATGAAGTCAGATTGTCTGTTATGGGACCTCTCTCCTCTGCCTGGGTGCTGGGCCTAAATTTATGACAATGGACTGTTGCAGTGGTGGCTGACGTGAAGTCTGATTCTCTGCTATGACATGCAGACTGATTCTCTGCTGACATGAAGCCAGATTCTCTGTTACGGGACCTCTCTCCTCTGCCTGGGTGCCGGGGCCTAAATATCTGAGAATGGACTGTTCCAGTGGTGGGTGACGTGAAGCCTGATTCTCTGCTATGATATGAAGACTGATTCTCTGCTGACATGAAGCCAGATTCTCTGTTACGGGACCTCTCTCCTCTGCCTGGGTGCTTGGCCTAAATTTATGACAATGGACTGTTGCAGTGGTGGCTGACGTGAAGCCTGATTCTCTGCTATGACATGCAGACTGATTCTCTGCTGACATGAAGACAGATTCTCTGTTACGGGACCTCTCTCCTCTGCCTGGGTGCTGGGCCTAAATATATGCCAATGGACTGTTGCACTGGTGGCTGACGTGAAGCCTGATTGTCTGTTACGGGACCTCTCTCCTCTGCCTGGGTGCTGGGCCTAAATATCTGACAATGGACTGTTGCATTGGTGGCTGACGTGAAGCCTGATTCTCTGCTATGATATGAAGACTGATTCTCTGCTGACATGAAGCCAGATTGTCTGTTACGGGACCTCTCTCCTCTGTCTGGGTGCTTGGCCTAAATTTATGACAATGGACTGTTGCAGTGGTGGCTGATGTGAAGCCTGATTCTCTGCTATGACATGCAGACTGATTCTCTGCTGACATGAAGCCAGATTGTCTGTTACGGGACCTCTCTCCTCTGCCTGGGTGCTGGGCCTAAATTTATGAAAATGGACTCTTACAGTGGTGGGTGACTTGAAGCCTGATTCTCTGCTATGATATGAAGACTGATTCTCTGCTGACATGAAGTCAGATTGTCTGTTATGGGACCTCTCTCCTCTGCCTGGGTGCTGGGCCTAAATTTATGACAATGGACTGTTGCAGTGGTGGCTGACGTGAAGTCTGATTCTCTGCTATGACATGCAGACTGATTCTCTGCTGACATGAAGCCAGATTCTCTGTTACGGGACCTCTCTCCTCTGCCTGGGTGCTGGGCCTAAATATATGCCAATGGACTGTTGCACTGGTGGCTGACGTGAAGCCTGATTGTCTGTTACGGGACCTCTCTCCTCTGCCTGGGTGCTGGGCCTAAATATCTGACAATGGACTGTTGCATTGGTGGCTGACGTGAAGCCTGATTCTCTGCTATGATATGAAGACTGATTCTCTGCTGACATGAAGCCAGATTGTCTGTTACGGGACCTCTCTCCTCTGCCTGGGTGCTGGGCCTAAATTTATGAAAATGGACTCTTACAGTGGTGGGTGACGTGAAGCCTGATTCTCTGCTATGATATGAAGACTGATTCTCTGCTGACATGAAGTCAGATTGTCTGTTATGGGACCTCTCTCCTCTGCCTGGGTGCTGGGCCTAAATTTATGACAATGGACTGTTGCAGTGGTGGCTGACGTGAAGTCTGATTCTCTGCTATGACATGCAGACTGATTCTCTGCTGACATGAAGCCAGATTCTCTGTTACGGGACCTCTCTCCTCTGCCTGGGTGCCGGGGCCTAAATATCTGAGAATGGACTGTTCCAGTGGTGGGTGACGTGAAGCCTGATTCTCTGCTATGATATGAAGACTGATTCTCTGCTGACATGAAGCCAGATTCTCTGTTACGGGACCTCTCTCCTCTGCCTGGGTGCTTGGCCTAAATTTATGACAATGGACTGTTGCAGTGGTGGCTGACGTGAAGCCTGATTCTCTGCTATGACATGCAGACTGATTCTCTGCTGACATGAAGCCAGATTCTCTGTTACGGGACCTCTCTCCTCTGCCTGGGTGCTGGGCCTAAATATATGCCAATGGACTGTTGCACTGGTGGCTGACGTGAAGCCTGATTGTCTGTTACGGGACCTCTCTCCTCTGCCTGGGTGCTGGGCCTAAATATCTGACAATGGACTGTTGCATTGGTGGCTGACGTGAAGCCTGATTCTCTGCTATGATATGAAGACTGATTCTCTGCTGACATGAAGCCAGATTGTCTGTTACGGGACCTCTCTCCTCTGTCTGGGTGCTTGGCCTAAATTTATGACAATGGACTGTTGCAGTGGTGGCTGATGTGAAGCCTGATTCTCTGCTATGACATGCAGACTGATTCTCTGCTGACATGAAGACAGATTCTCTGTTACGGGACCTCTCTCCTTTGCCTGGGTGCCGGGGCCTAAATATCTGAGAATGGACTGTTCCAGTGGTGGGTGACGTGAAGCCAGATTCTCTGCTATGAGACCTCTCTCCAATTGATTTTGGTTAATTTTTATTTATTTAATTTTTATTTTAATTCATTTCCCTATCCACATTTGTTTGCAGGGGATTTACCTACATGTTGCTGCCTTTTGAAGTCCTCTAGCCCTTTCCTGGGCTGTTTTACAGCCTTTTTAGTACCGAAAAGTTCGGGTCCCCACTGACTTCAATGGGGTTCGGGTTCGGGACGAAGTTCGGATCGGGTTCGGATCCCGAACCCGAACATTTCCGGGAAGTTCGACCAACTTCTCGAACCCGAACATCCAGGTGTTCTCTCAACTCTACTTGTTAAACTAACATCTCTTACTTCCTCCCTTTGTTTAAACAGCAGATCCTTTGCATATCCTTTCTCCCTAAACCTTTTGAGGATTATGGTGTATAAGGAAGTAACATCAAGTGTCACCATATGCGTATTGTCTGGAAGTGCACTAAACCCCCTAAGGATTACAGATCCTGGAAATCCTTAGGGGGTTTAGTGCACTTCCAGACAATGTGTATATGGTGACACTTGATGTTACTTCCTTATACACCATAATACCCAATGAAATAGGACTAAAGGGTGTACGTTTTTATATAGACCAGGATGAGAAGATGAGTGAGGAGCATAAAACATTTATTGTGGATTGCATTAAATACTGCCTCACCCATAATTATTTTTGGTATGAGGATAATTTTTATTTGCAAGTATCGGGTGTTGCGATGGGTGCGAAATTTGCACCCAGTTTTGCAAATATTTTTATGTCCTACTGGGAACATTTTTATATTGACCCACTGGTGCGTGTGGAGAATGAAGCGGGCTGTCAGCAATTATGGAAAAGGTATATCGACGACTGTATCTGTATTTGGTGTGGCACAGAGACCGCACTTAAAGAGTTCATTGTATATATCAATGATAACCCCTGGAATATTGTATTCACTGAGAATATTAGCAAGAGTATGATCCATTTCTTGGATCTGGAAATTGCGGTCGAACAAGGGAGGATAAAAACAAAAACCTATTTTAAACCTACAGATCACAATGGTTACATTGACAGGAGCAGTTGCCATTATAGACCATGGATCCAAAATGTGCCTAAAGGGCAATTACAGCACATTAAACGCAACTGCACTGAGGCTGATGATTTTGAATCACCAAGTGACATAATCCTCAAAAGGTTTGGGGAGAAAGGATTTGCAAAGGATCTGCTGTTTGAACAAAGGGAGGAAGTAAGAGATGTTAGTGTAACAAGTTTGTGTTACCACTTACTCTGTCCACTGCCCCTGTATTAGGGATATTATTAACAAAAATAATAATAATAAGAACGATGGTGTAATAGGGGATCTGAATCCACACAATCCACTCCTACCACACGGCCTTAACATAGAATGGGATATTAAGGCAGCTTGCATGTCATAATCGCAGGCTGCACAGTTTGTGTAAACTCTGTCATATTTTAACTTTTTTGTATTGCCCATGCAAAGCGCGTGTGGATAATGTTTGCAATTTGTTTTTTATCTGATATTGTGTATGATTGATTTTTGTATTATGGACGTTTTTAGTGTTGTTTGTATTTAATGCATGTCACCCGCCCTCCGGACAAATTGGAAGTTGGGTGTGGCCCTAGAGCAATTTAGGAAGGATATTTAACAGTGAGTCTGAGTGAATTCAATTCCTCAACCCCTGATGACGCCTAAGGCAAAACCCAGGTCGGGTGTGATTTTATGAAATGTCTTTTATCACATGGACTTTGTAAGTACAATAAATTGGATACTTACTTTACCACTTGGGTATTGCGCTAAGTGTCCCTTTGTCTTGTTAAGGAATTGGTGCCATACATTGAAGTTTTCGGTTGGTATCAAGACGCTGCAGGAGACGTCCATAGGAGTGGATTTAAAACAGCTGCCTGCTGGCGCGTGTGTTGAAGTCTGCATTGTGTCTATTACTGCTGGTATCAGCGAGGTCCCTGCAACTACTTGTGGATTTGACTGTTTTAAGGAGACTGAACCTACTCCTGGATAAGGGTTCCGCTGCTTATTTGTGACTGTGCATCTAGCCCCCCCCTTTTTTTCTATCCCACTTCTTCTACCCTGCTGACTCCAGGCCACGCTAGCGACTTTCTGGCTCACGGGCAAGCTGCCACCCACTTCTACCTATGATTATGATGAAGACCCTTTGTCACCTGGCTCCAAAGTGCGATCAGCTACATCATCATCATCGAGTAGTGTCTGCACGTTTCTGGGTCAGGATCCTGACCGCTCGCAACACCATCTCCCACGCCACTCTCCTCATCACTACTTGTCTGCCTAGAGGAGGAGGCGGCGGATGTCTCCTCCAGATCTTGGCTGGGCAGTATCTGCTGACTGTCCTCTAGTAGCTCTTCCTCGATAAAAAGTGAAGCCGAGCCTACGGCATATAATACTTCTCGCTGTGAGGGAACTGAAAATATCAGAGGAAGGTTCAGGACAGGTGGGGGCACAGGGCATGCTTCCGGGCTATGCCAACTAAGCATCGTGGCAGAGGAACCCACCGACTCTTGACTGGGGGTGTCTGATGTCACTTGGGACAAAGTGGATAACCAAGTCAACCATTCAAGAACCACTGAATTGCTGGTCAAGACACCGCTAGGTGACACCGGGAGCTCAAGCCTCTCGCTGCGACACCTGCTGCCACGCCCCCTTACTCTTCTGCAATCTCTGCCTGCGCCACAAACATTTAGGCCTCTGCCACTCCCCTGTGCAGGGACTGGCACTTCTCTGTCTGACATACTGTGAGATCAAATAACCAAATATTAGATCAAATAATTTTTATTTTGCCACTAATACACAGCAAACAGTGCATTATAATATATAACTGCACCGCTGATCAGCAATTAGGCCCTACATTTTTTTCTACTTTTACACCGCACAAAATGCTTTTCAACAGATAAATGCAACACTGAACGGTGAATATATTTGTATTTCACCAGTAATACATGGCAAACAGGGCTTTAGAATATATCACTGCACCACTCATTGGCAATTAGGCCCTAACTTTTTTTCTACCTTTACACAACACAACAGGCTTTTCAACAGATAAGTGCAACGCTGAACGGTGAATATATTTTTATTTTGCCACTAATACATGGAAAACAGGCCTTTAGAGTATATCACTGCACCGCTGAACAGCAATTAGGCTCTAATTTATTTCTACCTTTAAACAACACAAAAGGCTTTTTAACAGATAAGTGCAACGCTGAATGGAGAATATATTATTTATTTTGCCACTAATAAACAGCAAACAAGGCTATAGAATATATCACTGCACCCCTGAATGACAATTAAGCCCTAATTTTTTTTTCTACTTTTAGACAACACAAAAGGCTGTTCAACAGATAAGTGCAATGCTGAACGGCGAATACATTTTTGTCACAGACTTTCCCGTGACAGGTGTGAGACTGGCAACACATGGTTTGATCTGACAGGTTCCTTGTGGATCAATTTGTACATGTGGTGTTTCTAGTAATGGCTACACCCCTTGCTTCAGGTGTTTCTTATGTGATCATTTAACCTTCCTTATTTATTGTGTCTTCTCCCACCATGCTGCACGGTTTATAGCTTCAGTCTTGTGGATTGCTGGTATTTGGATCTGTGCTTCCATAGCCATTTGAAGTTAAGTGTCTTCTTCCCCTTTTCTTTAGAGTCCATTCACACGTCCGTAGTGTTTTGCGGATCAGCAAATTGCGGATCCACAATTCACCCGGCCGGCACCTCCCATAGAACTGCCTATTCTTGTCCGCAATTGCAGACAAGAATAGGACATGTTCTATTTTTTTGCGGAGCGGCGGCCTGGAAGTTCAGGGCCTCGCTCCTGAAAGTTACTTAGAGTTTGGCTAAATGACACAACTTTTTCCAAATTTCCTGTGGCAGCAGGGTTTTTCTTTGTTAAAAAAAAAAAAAACGACGGAACCCTTTGACCATGTCTGGATTTCCATGAGCTCAATCGGATTACTGTCTGTGATCCTTACCCCCTTCCTTTGATTACTGATTTGTTTAACCAGATTGTTGGTGCCGAGATGTTCTCCAAGTTGGACTTAAGGGGGGCATATAATCTGGTCCGGATCAAGGAAGGGGATGAATGGTAGACGGCTTCTAATACCCCAGAGGGTCCCATTTTAGAACCTGGTCATGACCAATGCTCCTGCGGTTTTCCAGCATTTTGCAAATTACATTTTTCATCACCTGGTGGGGAGGTTTGTTGTTGTGTATTTAGATCACATACTAATTTATTCTCCAGACGTGGAGACCCATCAGGATCACGTTAGGCAGGTGTTACAGATCCTAAGAGATAATAGATTGTATGCAAAATTGCAGAAGTGTTTTTTCTGTACAGGAGGTGCAGTTCTTGGGCTACCTGTTGTCACCTTCGGGTTTTCAAATGGATCCAGAGAAAGTCAGTGCTGTATTGGACCGGGATCGACCCAAACCCAAAAATCTGAAGTCTCATGTGGTTTTTGGGGTTTACCAACTATTACCGAAAATTTATTAAGAACTATTTGACAGTGGTGAGGCCCTTAACTGACATAAGAAAGGGACAGATGTCTCAGTGTGGTCCATTTCGGCATTGCAAGCCTTTTCTGTGGTTAAGGAGTGTTTCGCTTCTGCCCCTATATTGGTGCAGCCAGATATGTCAAAGCCTTTCATTGTGGAGGTTGACGCGTCCGAGGTGGGGGTAGGAGCAGCCTTATCGCAGGGCCCGTCACCTGGTAAATTGAGCCCATGTGCACGTTTCTCTAAAAAATGTATGAAGGTGCATTCAGCAGCAGAGAGAAATTACGATGTGGGTAAGGCCGTTTTTGTGGTCCGCATCCGAGCTGCATTTTTTGCGGCTCGGGTGTGGACCCATTCACTTCAATTGGGCCACAAAAGATGCGGACAGAACTCTGTGTGCTGTCCGCATCCGTTGCACCATTCCGTGGCCCCGCAAAAAAAAATATAGCATGTCCTATTCTTGTCCGTTTTGCGGACAAGAATAGGCATTTCTACAATGGGCCATCCGTTCCGTTCTGCAAATTGCGGAAGGCACACAGGCAGCTTCTGTTTGTTGCAGATCCGCGGATTGCAAACCACAAAAAAATTGCACGGTTGTGTGCATGAGGCCTAACAGAGTTGCTGGCCATTAAGTTGACTTTTGAGGAGTGGTGTCATTGGTTGGAAGTGGCGATTCATCTGCTCACAGTGTTCACAGATTACAAAAATCTGGCTTACCTGGAATCGGCTAAACGACTGAACCCGACGCAGGCCACATTGTCTTAGTTTTTTTACCAGATTTAATTTCATTGTCACTTATCATCCTGGGGTTAAGAACGTCAAGGCAGATGCCTTGTCATGTAGTTTATTTGGAGGTGGTGATTTTGAAAATCCAAGTCCGATACTGTCAGAGGGGGTTGTGATATCAGCTCTATACCCTGACCTAGAGGTGAAGGTGTTAGAGGCTCAGGGAGACACACAGGATTCTTGTCCCAATGGGAAATTGTTTGTTCCATCTGAATTGCGTCACAAGGTGTTTGAGGAATATCACTGTACGGTTCTTATGGGACACCCTGGGAGCAGATCCATTGCTAACCTCATTTCTCGTAGATATTGGTGGCCGGGGTTGCGTAAATGTATGGATTAGTGATGAGCGGCATAGGCAATATTTGTTTTTGCAATATTTCACAAATTTTTCGCATAATCACAATAAATTAGTGAATTCTAGAATTTGGGATCTCCAGTCATTATTTTCGCGATTGTGCAAATCGGCACTAATGATGCACATATTTTTGGCGCAATACCTGCAACTTCACATTTTATCAGGTCTGAGTAGATATTACTGATTGGTGTACTAAGTATTGCTGCAAAATCACAGCACTATGTCTGTAGCATGTATGTATGGATAGCAGAGAAACTGTAATTCCTATCAGCTACAATATATCACTATCTAACCTACACTGACTATCTCCCACTAACTATCTAATGTAATTGGATAAGGAATAGGATCCAGATGAAAGCACAGAGCACAGCAATGTCACTGCTCTCTCTCTCTCTCAGAACTGCAAAAAAAATAAAAATAATGCTGAAAATGACTGCTAGGGAGTTTCTTATATAGTAAAGGTGTAGGCAACTTTCCTATTAGTTTCTAGGTATGTTGCTAAGCTCTGACAAAGATATTGCAGCCTTCTCATTGGCCCACAAGCAAGAAGGGAGGTTACTGATGGAAAAAAAAATCGAGAATATTTGCGATTACGTATATATAGCACTGTATTCTACATCTTTGCAAATTCTCGAAGTGACGATATTTGCAATAAAAAATTGCGATTAGAATATTTGCGATCAACACTAGTGTTGAGGACTATGTGTCAGCCTATAGCACTTGTGCACATACTCAACCTTCTGGATCTCTACTTCCGTTGCCCATCCTGTCCAGGCCATGGACTCATTTATCAATGGATTTTATTACTGTTCTACCTAATTCTGCAGGAAAGACAGTGATTCTGGTGGTAGTTGATCGCTTTAGTAAAATGACACACTTTATAGTATAGCTGGGCCTACCTAATGCTAAAACTCTTGCACAAGTGTTTGTTGATGACATTGTGAAACTACATGGCATTCCCTCTGACGTGGTCTTGGATCGTGGGACTCGTTTGTTTCCAAATTCTGGAAGGTGTTCTGTACTAGACTGGGGGTACAACTGTCTTTTTCTTAGGCTTTTCATCCTCAGTCGAACAGACAGACTGAACACACTAATTATAGTCTGGAGACTTACTTGAGATGTTTTGTCTCTGAGAACCAGGAGGAGTGGTCTTCATTTTTGTCTTGAGCAGAGTTTGCCATAAACAATCATAGACAGGAGTCCACTGATAAGTCGCCATTTTTTTTAAGCATACAGGTGAAACTCGAAAAATTTGAATATCGTGCAAAGTTCATTTATTTCAGTAATGCAACTTAAAAGGTGAAACTAACATATGAGACAGACTCATTACATGCAAAGCAATATATTTTAAGCCTTTATTTGTTTTATTTTGGATGATTATGGCTTACAGCTTATGAAACTCCAAAGTCTCAATTTTGAGGTACCCTTTGCTCAGGGGGTATGGGTTAATTAGCTAACTAGAGTGTGACACTTTGAGCCTAGAATATTGAACCTTTTCACAAAATTTAAATTTTAAGCTGCAGTAATGCAAATCCTTTTAATTTGCATCACTGAAATAAATGGACTTTTGCATGATATTCAAATTTTTCGAGCTTCACTTGTATGAGTTTCACCAGCAGTTTGGCAAATTTTATGGTTCTGATACTTCTGGTATTCCTAAGGAGGATATACTATCACAGATGTTCCCGTGGCAGGAGATCAGTGAGACTGTCAACACGTGGTTTGATCTGACAGGTACCTTGTAGATCAATGTGTCTGTGTTGTTTCTGGTAATGGCCACACCCCTTGCTTCAGGTGTTGCTTATGTGGTCCTTTAACCTTTCCTATTTATTGTGGCTTCTCCTACCGTGCTGTGTGGTTTATACCTTCTGTCTTGTTGTGGATTGCTCATGTTTGGATCTCGGCTGAGTTCTTGTGCTTCCATACCCATTTGAAGTTAAGTGTCTTCTTCCCCTTCTGTTTATTGTGTGGGTTTGCTTGTGTTGCTCTTTTCCCTGTCATTTGTGTTTAGGCCTGAGGGAGACTCCTGTTTGCCCTACTGTTTGGAGGAACAGATTGTCTCATGTCCTGACATTAGTACCAGGGTACTACAGGGTGAGTTAGGACTTTAGGTTCCTGTGTATGAACTCACCTACCTCCGGGGTCAGTTGATACTTGCCGTCAGTCAGGACTTTAATTAGGGTTTCTTTAGGAAGTTACCTGCTCTTTTCCCTAGTTTCCAGGTCTTTCCGCCTCACCTCTTTCCCTCCTACGTTCGGTGCAGCTTTCCCTCCAACACTGAAGAGTGACATTAGGCCCTAATTTTGTTCTAATTTTACATAACACAAAAGGCTTTTCGACAGATAAGTGCAGCGCTGAATGGCGAATATATTTTTATTTTGGCAATTATATTTTTATTTTGCCACTAGTACACGCCAAAAAGTGGTTTACAACATATAATTGCACTGCACAAGGGCAAATACGACATACTGTAGAAATATTTCCTTGTAATAAACCCTGTTAATGGTTGTATCAAACAGCACCCCAATAGGAAGAACGGTTTGCGGGAATTACAGAGCTGTATAATGGCAATTTGGATCCCCAGTCAGTGCACCAAGGTGTAATAGGATTGTTCCTATTACCTAGTCTGTAACCTCCCCTACTGAACCCTGTTCTACACAAATGCTGTGGAACGATTCCTCCCTATCCTTTCCCTGCACTTATAAATCATTTTTTCACCACAATCAAGCCTTTTCTGTCACTGTCCCTAGCACCTTCAGACGTCTCTCCCTGCACGAAGTATACTGGTAAATGGCAGAATCTAAGATGGTTGCTGCTATTTATAGAGCTGTGACATCACAGGGCTGGCTGGCTGCATGCATGGCATTATGGGTGATCCCGCCTTCCCAGAGTTCCTTTCTCCACGTCCTCACATGTGCAGCAGCCATTTTAGGAAAAAATTTGATTCGTTACCATGTAGCGCAAGGAAATTTGGCTTCGGTTCAAATCAAATTTTTCAGCTTTGATTTGCTTATCTCTAGTAGATAAAAATTGATTTTCCCTGAAATGGGGATAAAAATCATACTTGCCTCATCCATTTGAGCGTGAAGAGGCCACCGCAGCCATCCTGCTTAAAGATCTTGTGCAAAATCTCATGTGAGGTGATGAATGGAATCACCACGCCAGCCAATGTGATTTTGCGCTGGATCTTCAAGCAAGATGGCCACGGCAGCCTCCTCGTGATCAAATGGATGAGGTACTGTAAGTATGATTTATTTTTTTATTTTTAAATTTACAAACCGTAAAATGCTTTAATATGGACCTCAGATGCCGCGAATAGCGATGAATGCGGCATCTGAGTGGTTCAATGATGGGGGCTGTGCTATAGCCATTCCCTGTCATTGCACCTATTATTTACAAAGAAATGCGCTATGTGAGGAAGTATTTTACCACAAAGCAAATTTTTTTTCTCCTTTCTCTATTGATAATGGATTTTACACCACAGCACCTGTTGGTGGGATTGAGGTGATAAATCCCCCCACAAAAAATAAATAAAAATCTTGCTGTTTACACTGAAAAGTTTCCAGGACATTCAGTGAGATGACTCTGTTTTACATGTGCATGAGGCTATTCTCAATATTATATTTAAATGATTTGAGAGTTATGTATATACAATATGTACTGACTTTAGCATTACTAGTGGGCCTATGATATTTCAGGGCCAAACTAATTAAACACAGTTTAGCCCATGACTAGAGTTGAGCGAACACCTGGATGTTTGGGTTCGAGAAGTTTGGCCGAACTTCCCGGAAATGTTCCGGTTCTGGGTCCGAACTCGACCCGAACTTCGCCCCGAACCCCATTGAAGTCAATGGGGACCCAAACTTTTCGGCACTAAAAAAGCTGTAAAATAGCCCATGAAAGGGCTAGGGGGCTGCAAAAGGCAGCAAAATGTAGGTAAATCCCCTGCAAACAAATGTGGATAGGGAAATTAATAAAAATTAACCAATATCAATTGGAGAGAGGTCTCATGGCAGAAAATCAGGCTTCATGTCACCCACCACTGGAATAGGCCACTGACAGATATTTAGGCCCGGCACCCAGACAGAGGAGAGAGGTCCCATAGCAGAGATTCAGGCTTCATGTCATAGCAGAGAATCAGTCTTCACGTCACCCAACACTGGAACAGGCCACTGCCACTGGGGCACCCAGACAGAGGAGAGAGGTCCCATTGCAGAGAATCAGGCATCATGTCATAGCAGAGAATCAGGCTTCACATCACCCACCACTGAAACAGGCCACTGTCAGATATTTAGGGCCCAGCACCCAGACAGAGGAGAGAGGTCCCATAGCAGAGAATCAGGCTTCATGTCATAGCAGAGAATCAGGCTTCATGTCATAGCAGAGAATCAGGCTTCACGTCACCCACCACTGGAACAGGCCATTGTCAGATATTTAGGCCCCAGCACCCAGACAGAGGAGAGAGGTCCCATTGCAGAGAATCAGGCTTCATGGCATAGCAGAGAATCAGGCTTCACGTCACCCACCACTGGAACAGGCCATTGTCAGATATTTAGGCCCCGGCACCCAGACAGAGGAGAGAGATCCCATAGCAGAGAATCAGGCTTCATGTCATAGCAGAGAATCAGGCTTCATGTCATAGCAGAGAATCAGGCTTCACGTCACCCACCACTGGAACAGGCCATTGTCAGATATTTAGGCCACGGCACCCAGACAGAGGAGAGTGGTCCCATTGCAGAGAATTAGGCTTCATGGCATAGCAGAGAATCAGGCTTCACGTCACCCACCACTGGAACAGGCCATTGTCAGATATTTAGGCCCCGGCACCCAGACAGAGGAGAGAGATCCCATAGCAGAGAATCAGGCTTCATGGCATAGCAGAGAATCAGGCTTCATGGCATAGCAGAGAATCAGGCTTCATGTCATAGCAGAGAATCAGGCTTCACGTCACCCACCACTGGAACAGGCCATTGTCAAATATTTAAGCCCCGGCACCCAGACAGAGGAGAGAGGTCCCATTGCAGAGAATCAGGCTTCATGGCATAGCAGAGAATCAGGCTTCACGTCACCCACCACTGGAACAGGCCATTGTCAGATATTTAGGCCCCGGCACCCAGACAGAGGAGAGAGATCCCATAGCAGAGAATCAGGCTTCATGGCATAGCAGAGAATCAGGCATCACGTCACCCACCACTGGAACAGGCCATTGTCAGATATTTAGGCCCCAGCACCCAGACAGAGGAGAGAGGTCCCATAGCAGAGAATCAGGCTTCATGTCATAGCAGAGAATCAGGCTTCATGTCATAGCAGAGAATCAGGCTTCACGTCACCCACCACTGGAACAGGCCATTGTCAGATATTTAAGCCCCGGCACCCAGACAGAGGAGAGAGGTCCCATTGCAGAGAATCAGGCTTCATGGCATAGCAGAGAATCAGGCTTCACGACACCCACCACTGGAACAGGCCATTGTCAGATATTTCGGCCCCGGCACCCAGACAGAGGAGAGAGATCCCATAGCAGAGAATCAGGCTTCATGGCATAGCAGAGAATCAGGCTTCACGTCACCCACCACTGGAACAGGCCATTGTCAGATATTTAGGCCCCGTCACCCAGACAGAGGAGAGAGATCCCATAGCAGAGAATCAGGCTTCATGGCATAGCAGAGAATCAGGCTTCATGTCACCCACCACTGGAACAGGCCATTGTCAGATATTTAGGCCCCAGCACCCAGACAGAGGAGAGAGGTTCCATAGCAGAGAATCAGGCTTCATGTCATAGCAGAGAATCAGGCTTCATGTCATAGCAGAGAATCAGGCTTCATGTCATAGCAGAGAATCAGGCTTCACGTCACCCACCACTGGAACAGGCCATTGTCAGATATTTAGGCCACGGCACCCAGACAGAGGAGAGAGGTCCCATTGCAGAGAATCAGGCTTCATGGCATAGCAGAGAATCAGGCTTCACATCACCCACCACTGGAACAGGCCATTGTCAGATATTTAGGCCCCGGCACCCAGACAGAGGAGAGAGATCCCATAGCAGAGAATCAGGCTTCATGGCATAGCAGAGAATCAGGCTTCATGTCACCCACTACTGGAACAGGCCATTGTCAGATATTTAGGCCCCGGCACCCAGACAGAGGAGAGAGGTCCCATAGCAGAGAATCAGGCTTCATGTCATAGCAGAGAATCAGGCTTCATGTCATAGCAGAGAATCAGGCTTCATGTCATAGCAGAGAATCAGGCTTCACGTCACCCACCACTGGAACAGGCCATTGTCAGATATTTAGGCCCCGGCACCCAGACAGAGGAGTGAGGTCCACAGCAGAGAATCAGTCTTCATGTCATAGCAGAGAATCAGGCTTCATGTCATAGCAGAGAATCAGGCTTCACGTCACCCAACACTAGAACAGGCCATTGTCAGATATTTAGGCCCTGGCACCCAGAGAGAGGAGAGAGGTCCCATTGCAGAGAATCAGGCTTCATGTCATAGCAGAGAATCAGGCTTCACGTCACCCACCACTGGAACAGGCCATTGTCAGATATTTAGGCCCCGGCACCCAGACAGAGGAGAGAGGTCCCATTGCAGAGAATCAGGCTTCATGTCATAGCAGAGAATCAGGCTTCATGTCATAGCAGAGAATCAGGCTTCACGTCACCCACCATTGGAACAGGCCATTGTCAGATATTTAGGCCCCGTCACCCAGACAGAGGAGAGAGGTCCCATAGCAAAGAATCAGGCTTCATGTCATAGCAGAGAATCAGGCTTCACGTCACCCAAAACTGGAACAGGCTATTGTCAGATATTTAGGCCCCAGCACCCAGACAGAGGAGAGAGGTCCCATAGCAGAGAATCAGGCTTCATGTCATAGCAGAGAATCAGGCTTCATGTCATAGCAGAGAATCAGACTTCACGTCACCCGCCACTGGAACAGGCCATTGTCAGATATTTAGGCCCTGGCACCCAGAGAGAGGAGAGAGGTCCCATTGCAGAGAATCAGGCTTCATGTCATAGCAGTAAATCAGGCTTCGTGTCACCCACCACTGGAACAGGCCATTGTCAGATATTTGTAGGCCCCGGCACCCAGACAGAGGAGAGAGATCCCATAGCAGAGAATCAGGCTTCATGTCATAGCAGAGAATCATGCTTCATGTCACCCAACACTGGAACAGGCCACTGTCAGATATTTTTAGGCCCTGGCACCCAGACAGAGGAGAGGTTCATTCAACTTTTGGTTGCCCCGCAATATAATGGTAAAATGAAAATAAAAAAAGGATTGAATGAGGAAGTGCCCTGGAGTACAATAATATATGGTTAAGGGGAGGTAGTTATAAATGTCTAATCTGCACAAGGGATGGACAGGTCATGTGGGATCCATGCTTGGTTCATTTTTATGAACGTCAGCTTGTCCACATTGGCTGTAGACAGGCGGCTGCGTTTGTCTGTAATGACGCCCCCTGCCGTGCTGAATACACGTTCAGACAAAACGCTGGCCGCCGGGCAGGCCAGCACCAACAAGGCATAAAAGGCTAGCTCTGGCCATGTGGACAATTTGGAGACCCAGAAGTTGAATGGGGCCGAACCATCAGTCAGTACGTGGAGGGGTGTGCACACAAACTGTTCCACCATGTTAGTGAAATGTTGCCTCCTGCTAACACGTTCCATATCAGGTGGTGGTGCAGTTAGCTGTGGCGTGGTGACAAAACTTTTCCACATCTCTGCCATGCTAACCTTGCCCTCAGAGGAGCTGGCCGTGACACAGCTGCATTGGCGACCTCTTGCTCCTCCTGTGCCTTCGCCTTGGGCTTCCACTTGTTCCCCTGTGACATTTGGGAAAGCTCTCAGTAGAGCAGTCTACCAATGTGTGCTTGTACTCGCGCATCTTCCTATCACACTCCAGTGCAGGAAGTAAGGTGGGCACATTGTCTTTGTACCGGGGATCCAGCAGGGTGGCAACCCAGTAGTCCGCACACGTTAAAATGTGGGCAACTCTGCTGTCGTTGCGCAGGCACTGCAGCATGTAGTCGCTCATGTGTGCCAGGCTGCCCAGAGGTAAGGACAAGCTGTCCTCTGTGGGAGGCGTATCGTCATCGTCCTGCGTTTCCCCCAAGCCACGCACCAGTCATGGGCCCGAGCTGTGTTGGGTGCCACCCCGCTGTGAACATGCTTCATCCTCATCCTCCTCCACCTCCTCCTCTTCCTCGTCCTCCTCGTCCTCCAGTAGTGGGCCCTGGCTTGCCACATTTGTACCTGGCCTCTGCTGTTGCAAAAACCTCCCTCTGAGTCACTTCGAAGAGACTGGCCTGAAAGTGCTAAAAATGACCCCTCTTCCTCCTCCTCCTCCTGTGCCACCTCCTCTTCCATCATCGCCCTAAGTGTTTTCTCAAGGAGACATAGAAGTGGTATTGTAACGCTGATAACGGCGTCATCGCCACTGGCCATGTTGGTGGAGTACTCGAAACAGCGCAACAGGGCACACAGGTCTCGCATGGAGGCCCAGTCATTGGTGGTGAAGTGGTGCTGTTCCTCAGTACGACTGACCCGTGCGTGCTGCGGCTGAAACTCCACTATGGCCTGCTGGTGGAGTTCCACCTGGTGGGCATGTTGCATATGAGGCAGTGAGCGGGAAGGCCGAAGTTACGCTGTAGCGCAGACAGGCGAGCAGCGTCAGGATGTCAACTCCGGAAGCGCGCACAGACGACCCGCACTTTATGCAGCAGCTCTGACATGTCGGGGTAGTTGTTTATGAACCTCTGCACCACCAAATTCAGCACATGCGCCAGGCAAGGGATGTGCGTCAAACCGGCTAGTCCCAGAGCTGCAACGAGATTTCGCCCATTATCGCACACCACCATGCCGGGCTTGAGGCTCACCGGCAGCAACCACTCGTTGGTCTGTTGTTCTATACCCCGCCACAACTCCTGTGCGGTGTGGGACCTGTCCCCCAAACATATGAGTTTCAGAATGGCCTGCTGACATTTACCCCGGGCTGTGCTGAAGTTGGTGGTGAAGGTGTGTGGCTGACTGGATGAGCAGGTGGAAGAAGAGGAGGAGGAAGCCAAGTAGGAGGAGGAGGCTACAGGAGGCAAAGAATGTTGCCCTGCGATCCTTGGCGGTGGAAGGACGTGCGCCAAACAGCTCTCTGCCTGGGGCCCAGCCGCCACTACATTTACCCAGTGTGCAGTTAGGGAGCTATAGCGTCCCTGGCCGTGCTTACTGGTCCACGTATCTGTGGTCAGGTGGACCTTGCCACAGATGGCGTTGCACAGTGCACACTTGATTTTTTCGGATACTTGGTTGTGCAGGGAAGGCACGACTCTCTTGGAGAAGTAGTGGCGGCTGGGAACAACATACTGTTGGACAGCAAGTGGAATGAGCTGTTTGAAGCTGTCTGTATCCACCAGCCTGAATGACAGCATTTCATAGGCCAGTAGTTTAGAAATGCTGGCATTCAGGGCCAGGGATCGAGGGTGGCTAGGTGGGAATTTACGCTTTCTCTCAAATGTTTGTGAGATGGAGAGCTGAACGCTGCCGTGTGACATGGTTGAGATGCTTGGTGACAGAGGTGGTGGTGTTGGTGGTACATCCTCTGTTTGCTGGGCGGCAGGTGCCAACGTTCCTCCAGAGGCGGAGGAAGAGGCCGAGGCGGCAGCAGCAGAAGAGGTAGCAGGGGGAGTCTGAGTGAGTTCCTTGTTTTTAAGGTGTTTACTCCACTGCAGTTCATGCTTTGCATGCAGGTGCCTGGTCATGCAGGTTGTGCTAAGGTTCAGAACGTTAATGCCTCGCTTCAGGCTCTGATGGCACAGCGTGCAAACCACTCGGGTCTTGTCATCAGCACATTGTTTGAAGAACTGCCACGCCAGGGAACTCCTTGAAGCTGCCTTTGGGGTGCTCGGTCCCAGATGGCGGCGGTCAGTAGCAGGCGGAGTCTCTTGGCGGCGGGTGTTCTGCTTTTGCCCACTGCTCCCTCTTTTGCTACGCTGTTGGCTCGGTCTCACCACTGCCTCTTCCTCGAACTCTGAAAGTCAGTGGCACGACCTTCATTCCATGTGGGGTCTAGGACCTCATCGTCCCCTGCATCGTCTTCCACCCAGTCTTCCTCCCTGACCTCCTGTTCAGTCTGCACACTGCAGAAAGACGCAGCAGTTGGCACCTGTGTTTCATCATCAGAGACGTGCTGAGGTGGTATTCCCATGTCCTCATCATCAGGAAACATAAGTGGTTGTGCGTCAGTGCATTCTATGTCTTCCACCGCTGGGGAAGGGCTAGGTGGATGCCCTTGGGAAACCCTGCCAGCAGAGTCTTCAAACAGCATAAGAGACTGCTGCATAACTTGAGGCTCAGACAGTTTCCCTGATATGCATGGGGGTGATGTGACAGACTGATGGGCTTGGTTTTCAGGCGCCATCTGTGCGCTTTCTGCAGAAGACTGGGTGGGAGATAATGTCAACGTGCTGGATCCACTGTCAGCCACCCAATTGACTAATGCCTGTACCTGCTCAGGCCTTACCATCCTTAGAACAGCATTGGGCCCCACCAAATATCGCTGTAAATTCTGGCGTCTACTGGGACCTGAGGTAGTTGGTACACTAGGACGTGTGGCTGTGGCAGAGCGGCCATGTCCTCTCCCAGAACCAGAGGGTCCCCTAACACCACCACGACCATGTCCGCATCTGCGTCCCTTACTAGATGTTTTCCTCATTGTTATCGTTCACAACAATAAGAAAAAAATTATTTGGCCCAATGTATTGAATTCAAATTCAGGCCTTTTTTTACAGGCACCTAACACTATCTGGCTATCTATTTAGGTTACGTATTACACTAATACAGGCACAGCAGTAACCACAGATTTAGCTGAATATAAATTGTAGGCCTAGTATTTAGGCCCTGGATGACAGGTATACGTTTACGGACAGAATTAGACTTGGAAATGCACGGTAGCGTGTGAAGTTATTGAGGATGACCCTATCAGCACCTTCAATGTAATATACCCTTTTATGGATAGATTTAAACTTGGCCTGCTACAGCAGAAACCACTGATTTAGGGAATTGCTAAGTTGGGAATTGTATTTCAATCCAGAACAAAAACTGTGCTTTGACGGACACTAACTTGACCAGCCACAGCAATAACCACAGATTTAGCTGAATAAAAATTGTAGGCCTAGTATTTAAGTCCTAGATGACAGGTATACGTTTACGGACAGAATTAGACTTGGAGATGCACGGTAGCGTGTGAAGTTATTGAGGATGACCCTATCAGCACCTTAAATGTAATATACCCTTTTATGGATAGTTTTAAACTTGGCCTGCTACAGCGGGAAACCACTGATTTAGGGAATTGCTAATTTGGGAATTGTATTTCAACCCAGAAAAAAATATATCCGTTGCCAGACAGCAGACAGTATTACAATTGGCTAGCCACAGCTGAAACACCAGATTTAGGGTACTGCTATTTTGGCAATTGTATTTCACCCCTCAATACAATAGTAAGCACAGCCAAGCCCCTGATATAGGATATAGCAAAAAAAAAAAAAAAACACCATTGGTTAAACGTACTTGGTGGCAGCTCATGCTGGCGCACCACAAGACACAAGATGGCCGCCGATCACCCCAGAAAAAAGTGACAGAAAAACACTCTGGGCAGCCTAAAAACAGTGAGCATTTAAATAGCAGAGGTTGAATGATTCACAGCTGTAGATCGATCACTTCATTAAGTGTTTTGGAAGAGTAAATCCCTGCCTAATCTCGCCCTAACAGCAGCAGCTGCATCCTATCCCTACACTGATCAGAGCAGAGTGACGTGCGGCGCTACGTGACTCCAGCTTAAATAGAGGCTGGGTCACATGCTGCACTGGCCAATCACAGCCATGCCAATAGTAGGCATGACAGTGATGGCCTCTTGGGGCAAGAAGTATGACGCTTGTTGATTGGCTGCTTTGCAGCCTTTCAAAAAGCGCCAAGAAAGCGCCGAACACCGAACCCAGACTTTTACGAAAATGTTCAGGTTCGGGTCCGTGTCACGAACATCCCAAAATTCGGTACGAACCCGAACTATACAGTTCGGGTTTGCTCATCCCTACCCATGACTTATGATTAACATCCTGTATAATCTGAACCTCCCACTTATGTCTTCAAGAATTCTTTCGAGTTGCACCAGTTTTCTGAAATGCCATAGCCCAAGCAATTTGGTTAATTCATAACATCTACGGTTTTAGGTGCTCCCTAAAAACACATATTTTTAGGTTAGCCTATTGCATCCCCTGAATCCTGATCTAACCGTTCTCCATTCACTGCCCTCCTCCCTTCAGATTTATTCCACTGAATCTAATCTATCAGCATTTTCCACACCCCATGCACTCAGAAGTACTTCTGATATCAGCTGGTGACTGATTCAGGGATCCTTTTATCCAATCTCCTATTGTGTTAAGATGGCTGGATCACTGTACTAAACAAGCATTTCTACCTTTTGTCTCACCCTCATCTCCTCATAGAGTGCAAGTTCTTGCGAGCAGGGCCATAATTACTTTTGTTTTAATTATTGACCTGTTTGCTGCTATGTTATTTATAACTATTTGTACATGAGCCCCCTAATTGTAAAACGCTGAGGAACATGTTAGCGCTATATAAATCAAGAAGATTATTATTATTATTATTATTTTTGGCGAAACCAACCTCGCCACTGGGTTTTGGAGGGGCCTGGCTACCAGCCTCTTGCCCCAGGATTATGGTCCATACTAACTTTGAAGGAGAAGACAGACCGGCCGCACAGCTTAAATCTGTGGAACTATTTTGGGCAGGAAAGCCATGCTTGCGGCCGGCCAAATGTGACTTCCATGGAATTTGGGATCCCCTGCCTGGATCTGGGTGATTTTTGGATATGCTGTTCACCCAGATCAGAGCTATCCATTGATGTATACATTATGGCGATGTGTGGGGTTTTGAGGTGTTTTCTGTGTGTTGGGAAAAATGTGTGTTTTCTTTCTGTGAGTGATTAAGTTAGCCCATTACGTTTGGTAATTGTATTTTGTTGATTGCGTCTCAGACAATGCCAGTGGGTTAGTTAATTGCATCTCAGACAATGCCAGTGTGTTAGTTAATTGCGTCAAAGACAATGCTCATTGTATTTTGTTGATTGTGTTACAGACAGAGGGAAGGGGGTTTTGTGTACAATTGCTGGGAAGGTTTAAATACTGTAAATGCATGTGATTGGCTAAAATATAAACTGTCACAGTCTTCTTCAAGGGCCCCAGGGGGAGTGTCCCTTGCTAGGAGACCTGCATAAAAGGCTGACAAACAACCCATTAAAGAGTTTCTGTTTTACATTCAACATAGAACCTCGTCTCATGTGTGTGGGGATTGCTATACGTGTATACTCCCCTGGCTATTACTTATAGCTCTTGTAAGGGCTGTTCCTGTTCCTGGTTCCTGTGGTGGTATCGGTGTAGAGCGGAGTGCTTGGAGTCCTCGGGAAGCACTGGGAGCATCCATCAATGGAGGTACCCAGTCGGGGTACTAGGAGATCCGTTTAATTATTATTATTATTATTAAAGAAGAGCTCATATGAGCTCTGCCTTCTCTTCACTGTTTGCCTGCTCACCGTAGCAACTGGAGCTGTGAGCAGATGCAATTACAACTACGTCATTCCATTCACTTCAATGGGATGGTACCTTTCTATTCAGTTTAAGGATAGGTCAACAATATAACAGGAAAAAAAGGACAACCCCTTTAATTCTTGTAGCTACATTACACAGGTGTGCAAAACAAAATTTTCAAGAGCTGTTTTGGTTATTCCCTGTAATCTTTATCTTTTTTGGTGCGCTGAATCAGAAAATGACCTCCATTTGACATAGGACATCACGTTTCCTGACAATTTAGGTAACTATAATAAATAAGGCAATATTTCAAAATATATGGAATTAGACATAAAATTAAAGTTTTATTACAATTTTTTCATGAAAATCCTTTTTTGAACTGAAATTAGCTCACCTACACACACTAAACTTGATTATTCTTCCCTGTAAGGCTCCTCTAGGTGCATTTGCATTTGTAAGTAGCGTCTGTAATGTCTCTCTGAAGCATCCAACATTAGTCTGCCATCATTGTAATGCTCCATTTTCCCCGGTATCTCCTTTCTATCTCTTTAATGTCTTGGTGGAATCGTTCATCTTGTTCCTCACTCACAGCTCCCAAATTTTCAGGAAAGCAGTCAAGGTGGGACTGGAGGAAATGCACTTTCAAACTCATCAGGCAACCTAAAGCTTGAAATGCTTTCAGCATTCGTCCAACGATCTTTTTGTAGTGAGGCTCTTTGTTATTGCCTAAACATTTCTGTACGACTTCTTTAAATACAATCCACCCTTCTTTTGAGGATCCGTCATGGTATTGACAAACTCTTGATCAACTATAAGCCTTCTAATGTCTGGTCCGACGAACACACCTTCCTTCAATTTTACCTCTGACAGGCCTGGAAACTTGGTGACCAAATATTTGAAGCGTTCGCCATCTCTTGGAAGTGATTTTTACGAATTGCTTCATCAATCCCAATTTTATGTGGAGAGGTGGTAGAAGAATTTTATGGGAAGGTACCAAAGTTTCTCGAAGGACATTTTTTTCACCGACTGTTAGCACTCTCGGCCAACCTATCTTCTTGGTCCAGTGATTTTGTCGGTTTTAACTGTGCCATAGATACAGAAAACAAGGGAATTTGGTATACCCAGCTTGTTTCCCGAGCAGCATGCACAAGACATTTAAGTCCCCACACACTTGCCAACCATGGTCTTCATATTTAAGTTTACGAAGAACCAATTCCAAGGTCTCGTAGGTTTCCTTCAAGTGTACGGAATGACCTACAGGTATGGAACTGTAAAAACCATCGTTGTGGAGTAAAACTGCTTTGAAACTTCTTTTTGAAGAATCTATAAAAAGACTCCATTGCTCTGAATCATATTGGATTTTAAATTGACCCATCAGACCTTCAACATCGATGCAATAAACCAACTTGTCTTCCTGGGTGAAGTAAGGAACAAACTCCTTTTCACGATGTCTGAATCATAAAGATGACACTCCTGGCAACAATAAACTCCTGCTTTTCAGTCTTGATCCAAGTAACTCAGCGGCATCTTTGGGAAGATTCAAGTCTCATTCATCTCCTCCTGAGAAAACAGTTTTGGTCATGTATCATCTTCAAAGTCAGATTCTTCAGGAAAGATTAACCCCTTCTACCATTAGAAGCACAGACTTAGGGCTGAGGCTTACACATACAGCATGCTGCTGAGTATCCCAGTAGTCAGACATGTCACTCAGAGCAGCACTTGTATTCACCCAATTTGCAGGGGGGGAGGGGCAGAGATTGTTTACTTACAAATAACAACAAAGGGCCAAGAGGAGAACTAGGGAAATGAGGAAATAGATTTTTTTCCCCCTAAAACTTGCTTAGCTTATGTATATATTGCTGACCATCAGATTTAGAGTGCTACATATCTTTTTTACATAACTATAAGTTTTTGGGGAATTTTATATCTTAAATGTACTTATGTGAATTAATTAATTAATAGTAATTTGGACTTTAAATTTGGTTAAAAACCCATAATATAAAAAAAGCCAAAATTTAAAAAAAGTTACATTGTAAGACAATTTAGCATTTTGTGGCAAATCATGACATCTAGGAGTTTGTTTCAATATTTTATTTATTTTCAGCACTCCAAAATACATGGAAATTAGATGAAAATAATCAAACAGCTTTTTAGTTGCAGACCTGTGTTATTTAATTTCTCTAGGACCATGTCCTGAGCGTTTTTAAACAATCAGCATAACTTTTTTTCTTTGTATAACCATTTAATTATGTATATACTACACTTTGTGCTATTTTGAACCAGTTTTGTGTATATTTCTGTGCGTCTTCAACACTGGAACGCACATCGCTAGAGAGATGGACTTGTGAGGCAGAGGGCGGGGCTGAGGCGCCGTATTTCAGGCGTAAGCCCTGTCTTGATACGTATTAGTTTCCTTATAGCATAAGCACTAGGCATTTTACTTTCATTTTATGTTGTTGTAGTCCCTTAATATGCATTAATACAATAAGTATAATACCTCTGTGAAATATTTTCAAGTTCCGTCCCTCCGATGGGTTGTATGCATTCCAGAGGGGAATGCAACCATGTCAGTTCTGGTATGGCACTTCCAGTTAATGTCATGGAGCACAAGAAGACAATATAATGTATTAGTACTTTTCTGGTGAGTTTAACAGGTGTTTTATGTATTTTGTGATTAGATCAATATATAGCAATATGGTAGGAACGCACTTTAGATGCTAAATCACCGGTCAGGACAAATATAGGTATGTTTCAGGGGTACTTAGGCCCCCTTCATCAGGTTAAGATGTACATTTATTTGCATCTTCCTAATCTGATGAAGGGGGCCTAAGTACCCCTGAAACACATTGTTTTATTTGTTTTACCTGATGAGCAATTTCCATTAAACAAGACATATTCACCATACCTAAATCTGTCCTGACGTGTGATTTTTGCCTAAAGTGCGGAACTACCATATTGCTATTATACTGACTTTGGAGAGACTGGGCCACTCCTCCTGAAGAATCAGAAGCTTCGGCTACATACCTGGAGACTGGACAATTGTTTCTTATAAGTCTACAATAGTTTTATGCCTATGCCTAGAACAGCCACCTAAGGTGAGCCTCCATTTTTCGTTCTATTCACCAGTATTTTAATGTGGAACCTACTACCCTATGGTGCACTTTCTTGTATATGTCTCTACAACTTCTTTATGCCCAATTATATTAGATCAATATATAAGAACCCTACTTCCATCATGCTTTACCCCCGGATGAAGCTTTGGGTGAAACGCGTGTCGATCGTTATGGTAACTTTATGACTTGTATTATATGTGGTTTGGTTTCACCTGGCATCTTTATGGGCGTTTTCTATTTAGCCCATGTTTATTTGCTTATTTGGTTAGTTTTTTTTGCACTTGAGAGGACTCCCCTGCATAATGGAAATGGGACAGATCCGTTTTGCAGCCCATACTGTAGTCATCTTTAATGACAGAATGAATAACGGAATGCCTCTAAAGGCATTCCATTATGCATTCCATCATAGAATTGCCTTATGGTCCGTGGTAACGGAATCCATAACGTAATTCTGCTTTTACCACCAAATGAAGCGTAAAAAAATTTCATAACATTAAATTCGCTCATCTCTACTCGCGACCATCTTGATTAAAGATCTGGTGCAAAATCTCTTGCGGCCATGATGATGTTATCACATCAGCCGGCTTTCCTGGGACAGGACCGTGATGTACCACGCATGGGATTTTGTGCGATGTACCACTCATGGGATTTTGTGTGAGATCTTCAATCAAATGGCAGTGCAATGAGGCATATGCCTTTGGGTATCATCCAAACTTTCTTATGGCTGATCAGTAATCCTATGTATCTAAGAAGTGGGGAATTGGCTTTTGGCTCTTCCGTTTTCCATAACTCCCATAGATGTGTGGCCACCATTACTATATGTGGCTTTGATAGGGAATTAATTTGGACAGGATGGGGCCTCACCAATATAGTGTTGCCATTAAACAAATATGCAGCTCTGTGTGAAACCAAATATGACATGGATGATCATTGGGTGTTTCTGAAGTTGAAATGTCAGTAAGAGCTTGTGTGCACAGGATGTATCTAAGAAGTGGGGAGTTGGCTTTTGGCTCTGCTGTTTCCATAACTCCCATAAATGTGTGGCCACCATTACTATATGTAGCTTTGATAGGGAATTAATTCGGACAGGATGGGGCCTCACCAATATAGTGTTGCCATTAAACAAATATGCAGCTCTGTGTGAAGCCAAATATGACATGGATGATCATTTGATAGGGAATTAATTCGGACAGGATGGGGCCTCACCAATATAGTGTTGCCATTAAACAAATATGCAGCTCTGTGTGAAGCCAAATATGACATGGATGATCATTGGGTGTTTCTGAAGTTGAAATGTCAGTAAGAGCTTATGTGCACAGGATCTTGATGTGAAGAGAATAAGGGATCTAAATTATTATTATAATACATTATTAGTAATCCTATGTATCTAAGAAGTGGGGAGTTGGCTTTTGGCTCTGCTGTTTCCATAACTCCCATAGATGTGTGGCCACCATTACTATATGTGGCTTTGACAGGGAATTAATTCGGACAGCATGGGGCCTCACCAATATAGTGTTGCCATTAAACAAATATGCAGCTCTGTGTGAAGCCAAATATGACATGGATGATCATTGGGTGTTTCTGAAGTTGAAATGTTGATAATCTGATCAACAGCTGGCTTCCATTTCATAGTAACATGCTTGTTAAATTGTGATTATTTAGCATAGATATAAAATGTTGCAGTTTTATTGCAAGAATCTGCATATCATAAAGGGTTTAATTGGATTCCTCTTCCTTCTGCTCACTAATAAATTTTAATATACTGTCTCTGATTTTTTAATATCTTTTCCTGACTTTTAGTAAATGACCATTGATCTTATTCAAAGCGTTTAGAAAATCTTTCTGGTTTCAAATAATGTGTGTCATGCCTTACAGCCATTTCAGGCCACAGAGGAGACCAAAATACAAAAGAAAAAAAAGAAAAAATGTTCTATTGTAATATTATTCGAATATCACAAATGCGACATCCCAAGTGTAAATTCAGGAGTGTAAATTCTGCTATTGTCAGGCAGTGACTGGCTCCATGTGTGTTATGATTACTTCCCGTATATTCATAGAAATAGAAGGTAATTCAATAAGATTTTTTACTTTTCTGTGCTACTGTGAAAATTGGTGTATCACAAAATGACACAAAAGCCTTAAACTCTCATGATGAGGGGAAAATGTTATGTCTACTAGATTGTGAAGGTGCTTAGAGTACACCTCAGGACAGTATCTGGATTTTTATTTATTATAAAATTATATATCAGTGGGTTTTCTCATTATGTATAGTATGGTATAGAGTGAAGTGTCAATGATCCATCCCCCAGGATATTTTTATGTGAATTCACTGCTGACACAAATGCCCTTGCTGGCTAGCAGGCCCGATCAATGCACTTTCATTTTAGTAAAGGGATTAACAGGAATATTGTTTTCAGGTACAACGAGATTACCCTGTTCCTGCTCATAGTATGAGATATTAGAACTTCAATGGATGTTTTCAACAAAAGAGATAATTATTTCTGCTAGGTTTTATGTCAAAGCTATACTTAACTTTGGAGTTTAGGACAAAACAGGTACACTACAATTACAATTCAATCACTGTTGTGCTTGTATTGGAGAAACAGTGACATATTTGTTGTTAATCCTATGGTTGCAATTATCACAAATTATTATGATGATTGGCCAACAGATTAGAAATGAACAATAACATGGAAACTGTTAGATGAAGAATGGATTAATCAATAAATTTGAACTATCTATAACTATAACTGGAACATTCTTAGCCCCATAGTAAGCTTTTGAATAAATCCCTAAATCCCTGAAATTTCCATGTGAAGATCTATGTGAAATTTCAGGTTGGCAAATATGCCAACCAAGTTGAAGGACCATAATTTATGTACAAATTATCAGGTCACGATGGGACAATGGTACCACATAGACAAACTATCAACCACATAAGTAAAGACTGCAGGATGAGGGCATGGGGAGTATCAAATCCCCAATGAGACCTTAAAATTTATGAAGACCTCATACTAGATCCCAAGATTAATTCAGATGACATAAAAAAATGAATACAGACCAAAACCAGACAAAATAATAATTTATTATAATAATAATTTAGATCCCTTATTCTCTTCACATCAAGATCCTGTGCACACAAGCTCTTGACAATGACCAGGACCTTTTCCACATCATCACACTTTCTTTGACAGGCCCCCTTTTATCCAATAGTCTAACTATGACGTCTTCTGAGACCTTACACCACTAGTTGAAGATCTTGTTGTGGTAAGGTTGGCCTGTGATTGCAATTGTAATAGCTGTGACTACTGCTGCCACGCGTTATTTGTGGTTTTACAGCAAACCCCTGTCTGATCCAGAGCAGAAAATAGTGTCCCTAATGAGGTGATGTGTCAAGGTGCCCTACCTCAGGCTGTCACTCCCTGGGGTCAAATGCAGTGAAGATTTAGGTTGAAGAATGAGGCCACCATCAGACATAATAAACTCCTTTCACTAAGTGCATTGTAGAACCTAAAATACATACAGTAGCAACAGGCTTTTAGTGGAGTTCTTATCTTGCACCATCTGGGGAAGTATGGTGGCTGGTTGGACGGCTGCAGTTCTGCACTTAGTTGATGCTGGCCTAATGATGGTTTTGCGATGGGTGACTTGGCTTTAATCCCTCACCTTGCATCAGCATCTTTAGAGCTGTATCTTGTTAATGACTCTGCTGTCTAGAGTCTCAAGACTTTACTTGAAGCTGAAGTTAGCTGTCGTTCTGATAGGAGAAAGATAACTGGATCCCGAACTTTAATATGGTTCATGGGAGTTGGTGCTCTACGAGCAACTTTCCAACTCCCCCACTATAACAACAGGACCTCTCGCGTCTCCTCTCCTCCTAGCACTAACTCACTAGATTTCACACTCCTGGCAAGAAGTCAGACCAGCCCACTCTTACCAAGAAGGGTGGAATTGGGTGGCCAACCATTACCTCTCCTTTTAGATAAAATGACACAGTATATGCAAAATATATAACATTACATATAAAAGATATAAAAATGCAGCAATGCAAGAACCCAATAGTAGTATCCCCAGGTCTTGATTACTAAAGTTTAAAATGGGAATACATGTAAAAATTGGTTCTCATAATGGAACAAAATGAAAAAGAAGAAATAAATATGTCACTTACAAAATTCAACTTTCTATTTCTAATACTCAGTAGGTTTACTTGCAGTCCTATGGAAAACATTGTGAGTAATAGTCAATGCTAACCTTATATGCCTATGGTTTATATGTAATAGTATAGCTGAACCTTAATGGTCCATTCACACGTCAGTAGAATGTGTCCACACCTGTTCCGCAATTATTCGGAACTGGTGCTGACTCATTCATTCTCTATCGGGCAGGAATGGATGCAGACAGCACACGGTGTGCTGTCCGCATCCGCATTTCCGGAGCACGGCCCCATACTTCCGGTCCGCAGCTCCGGAAATAAAGAGAACATGTCCTATTCTTGTCCACAATTGCAATTTACGGATCCGCAATACACTACAGACGTGTGAATGGACCCTAATTTTGTTCTATTTGTATCCTTAATGAACTTTATCATCAATTCCACTGTTACACAACATCTTGGCCCTAGAATACATTCTGAAGGTCATTTGTAATCGTGCTGGGAAAGAAGATTGTAAGGAAAGGAGGAATATTTCACTTGATATGGTGTACAATGGTGAAAATTGCTCTAGATGGAGGGTGACCTGATATGTACCAAATGTTCTCAGAGATTCTAGGAAATCTTTTTTTTTTTTTCTTTCCTAGAATAAAGGATCCAGATGGTATGTATTCTTATACAACTTGGGTCCAGTTTTACACAAATTAACTTTTACCTATTTTCAAACAAAAAAAAAAGAGAAAACCGACTAGCTAATTACTGCTGGTGGGGTGGTAGGGGCCAAATTAAATCATGCACACCAAATCAGAATAAAGTAATCACTAATAAGTCACTAAACCAATTTTAAATAATAATAACTTTATTAATTTACATCAAAATTGTGAACAAGACAGTAAAAAATGAGAGCAGCAATGTATAAAGACCAATAGTGAAATCACATGTTACAAACACAAAGCATAGCCCAATCCACCCGGGGTGTCGGCATACTGGTCTGTATTCACAATCATGTTGGCTATTCTTTGTGTTTGTAACAATTGGTCTTTATACATTGCTGCTCTCATTTTTAAATGTCTTGGGATATATACAGTTCATACTAGCCACTTGGCATAACACTTTGCACTTTATATTTCTGTGTACCCATGAGATTAGATTATCAATTTGAGCACATTATTAAGATAAATTAAGCCCTCTTATTATATGTAATTTCTTACTATAGGACCGCTGTAACAATATAATAATAGCAAAGACAGGTGCACTCTGCGGTCTTACTAAACCCTCAAACTGATTTTAAAATTGAGAGATTAGCCAACATGTCCTACGGTGTAGGGCATGTCTGAGCCCAAGCACCACACCAAGTTTTCTCAAGTAGCTCGGGTCCTAACACTCACCTACCTGAGCCGTATGGGCTATATCAGGGGCTAGTGGGAGAATTACAGGAGCGTGAGGTCAACTCACAGATAACACACCATTTACTTCCAGCATGTAGCCATGCTGGCAATGGGAGGAGGGAGGAGTCTGAGAGTCCCACTCAAGACTGGCTGATATGGCCCAGGCCTCGCAGGTGCACGTAAATGTAGCCTGTGGATGCAAAGCAGGCACATTTAAATTGGAGTTTATACACTTCCAGGCATCTCTATATACAAACTGAAAAGAATGGCATGAGTTGTCTGTGAGTTGGACCTCACGCTCCTGTAATTCACCCACTGGCCCCTGGTATTTCCCATAAGGCTCAAGTAGGTGAGTGTTAGGACCCGAGCTACTTTAGAAACCTTGGCACGGTGCTCGGGCTCAGCCATGTCCTACACCATAAGACATGTTGGCTAATCTCTCAATTTTAAAATCAGTTTGAGGGTTTATTAAGACGGCAGAGTGCACCTGTCTTTGCTATTATTATATTGTTATATTGATTATCACATCCCCATAATTGCTATCTTGTGTAGGATGTCTATTGTGGTACTTGTGGTTCGCTGCGGGCATCCTCCACTGTATGCATTTTTGCTGGGGATCGCCATTAGCAACAGGCCACAAGTGCAGGATTTGCTTCCCTGTGTATATATGCACAACTGCATGTGGGTTTGAGCACTTCCTGCTTGTTTAATACCACGCCATTATTTTCAGTTTGTATATAGGACTGCTGTATCCCCCTTTCTATATGTGTATGTCGCTGTTGTGATTGATTTTATATGTTCACAATTTTGATGTAAATTAATAGTTATTATTTAAAATTGGTAAGTGACTTTATTGGTTTTTAGTGAGGGGTACTTTCTGATTTGGTGTGCACTATTTTCAAACCATAAGATATTGCTAATATGCTATCATGTGTAATTATGTAATCTGCCACATCTGATTTTAAGTATTGTAACTGCCTTGAAACTCCCAGTTACTCCCATTATCAAAAAATGTATTACAAATATTTGGGAGAGGTCTTTCAGATCTCCTTAGATCCAGCAAGCATTGTCTGTGTCTTTGTTATCCGCCAAGTTAATTATTTACTCTCTTCCTGACAATTGAACTACTGTGACACATAGATAATGCACAATAAGATCATGGCAGCAAATTATTGCATGATAACTAGTATGCTACCTACCATTTCTGCGCTGTCTGCATTATTTTCAGAAATTTTTAAAATGTTTTCCTCAATGTAGACAAAAACCCAAATTTGTGTAATTCTATGTAAAAGGGTTGTTTGCTTTTTTTTATATTGATAACCTATGCTCTGGATAGGTCATCAATATAAGATTGACGGGAGGCCTATTTCACTTGAATAGGAAGGAGTCGCCCTATTGAAGTGAATGGGGATGGTGCAGTTGCAATTACACCTGATTGCCGCTGCAATTGCAATGGCAAGCAGTTAAACAGTGAAGAGAAAGAGTGAATGTACAAGCGGCAGTGGTGCCAGCAGTCCTGAGGATAAGTCATTAATATAAAACAGCAGACAATCCCTTTAATAAGGGATAGACTTTTAGTTTTAACATAAAATCAAGAAGTTAGGACAGGAGATGCAGTTGTCACCACCAGATACCTGAGAAGCTCTGACCGACGTTCTTCAGAACCTCTTGCTTGAGGTTCTTTTGTTTTGCTTTTGTTTTGTCATCTCGTTTCCCTCTCTCAGCTGTCATCTAGTTGCACTGATTGCTTAACTTTAAATACCCTCCCATACTGCATCACTTTGTGGTTTATACAATTTCCTGGATTGTGTGCATGATGGATGCTGGATGCTGCAACTGATGCTTCTACAGATAAGTCTGTTTCTTTTTGTGTTTTCCTGTTGCCTTGAGCCTAGGTGACCCTGACTCCCTCCGTATTAAGTGTAGGGAGCCGGTGGTCGTGTCCCCTCACTATCATAGGGTGTTCAGGTGTCATACAGTCGAGGCACGAGGGCATGCAATTATCTTTCATAGAGATCTTTGCATGGGCTGAGAAGTCAGGGAGAGAGTTAGGGCTTTTACAGGGCTCACCCTTATGTTCCTTAGTTTGGGATCAAGTCAGTCGTATCTTCATTTGTTGTCTTCTAGTTTTCTGCAACACCATCTGTGACATTATAAACCGCCCTGGGGTTAAGAATGTGAAGGTGGATGCCCTGTCAAGTTGTTTCCGAGAGGGGGGAACTATGAAGACCCGGTCCCATTTTGGCTGAAGGGGTGGTTGTGTCTGATCTTTATCCTGAATTGGAGGCAGAGGTTCAGGCAGCCCAGGCAGAGGCTCCTGATCTTTGTCCTCCAGTGAGGTTGTTTGTGCCTCTCGCTTTACGACACAAGGTTTTATCATAGGTTGTGTCGTAAAGCGAGAGGTTCACAAGGTTCTATCATAGAGATCTTTGCATGGGCTGAAAAGTCAGGGAGAGAGTTAGGGCTTTTACAGGGCTCACCCTTATGTTCCTTAGTTTGGGATCAAGTCAGTCGGATCTTCATTTGTTGTCTTCTAGTTTTCTGCAACACCATCCGTGACAGCAGTGTGTTGGATATGTAACTGTAGCACTTTTACTGGACACCTTTTTTGTAAAATAAATATTGCAAGTCACTGCATATGTACTAGAGGTAGGTCAAGCACACAAGCAGTTATTCTTCACATTCCTAATTTTGCCATATACCAGTATAAACTACATCTGTATCTTATAGAGGCGTACCGAGTTCCAGGATTGACCGTGCAGGATAATAAATTGGCTGCACTTGCATCTGACTTTTATGGCATGTTAGCAACATACCTGATCTCTTAAAGCACAAGTCTGAATGCCATTTTACATGGGCCAAGGATCAGGACAATTATCAGAGACAAATATTCATATTAATGTTTGTCCCTGACAATAGTTCTGTATAAAGTAAATACAGAGAAATCCGTGTCAGGCAGCTGCTGCCAAGGCCAATAAGATAATGTGTTGCATCAAAAGGGGCATAGCTGCCAGTGATGAGAACATAGTCCTACCACTTTACAAATCACTAGTCAGACCACACATGGAGTACTGTGTACAGTTCTGAGCTCCTGTAAACATAGCAGTGCTGGAGAGGGTTCAGAGGAGGGCAACTAAAGTAATAAATGGAACAGGTTGACTACAGTACCCTGAAAGATTATCAAAATTAGGGTTATTCACTTTAGAAAAAAGATGACAAAAAGATGCGAAAAAAGAGGGAAGATCTAATTACTATGTATAAATATATCAGGGGACAGTACAGAGATCTATCCCATCATCTATTCATTCCCAGGACTGTGACGAGGGGACATCCTCTGCACCTGGAGGAAAGAAGGTTTGTACACAAACATAGAAGAGGATTCTTTACGGTAAGAGAAATGAGACTATGGAACTCTCTGCCTGAGGAGGTGGTGATGGTAAGTTCACTAAAAGAGTTCACGAGGGGCCTGGATGTATTTCTAGAGCGTAATAATATTACAGACTATAGCTACTAGAGAGGGGTCGTTGATCCAGGGAGTTATTTTGATTGTCTGATTGGAGTCGGTAAGGCATTTTTTCCCCCTTAAGTGGGGAAAATTGGCTTCTACTGCACAGTTGATATTTTTCTTTTGCCTTCCTCTGGATCAACTTGCAGGATAACAGGCCGAGCTAGATTGACAGATATCTTTTTACGGCCTTATAAACTATGGTACTATGTTACTATCTTTTGCCTTGTCTGTTCCACGTTGTGCTGATACTGCTGCTGTTACTGCAGTTGCTGAGTTTGGGGTGGCCTCAATGCTACTCTGGGTCACCCAGACACAGTCATTTTTGAAGTACAAAACAATACAAGCAACACATTGTGCTGGCTTCTCCATTTTCCTCCTTGGCAGAAGAAGGTTTCATGCTGATGAAAAGCCTGAGCTCTCTGTTTCTTGCTTTCTCTCTCATAAGGCTGGTACCATGGCCAAGGCTGGCGGCTAAGGGTCTGTGGTTCAGTCATCCAGCTGGCTTCCTGGCCGGCAGGCTGGTAACCTGGGGTCTGTGGCTCAGCAAACCCATCTCAGTGTTTTCTTCTGGTCATTCATGCAGTCTAGAAGAGTCTCTCATTCTAAGCACTGATCCCTAGCTGCAGACAACTAAGGGCTCTAAGTCTCTGACTGCTCTCCTTATTAACAGTAGAATCTTCAAGTGGGAGGGGTGGAGAATCACAGCCTAAACAGGAACAATTTAGCAATTTTAGTCTGTCATAGACTTGTATAGTTTCAGTCCTAATAAATGGGTGTATATAATATAGTATAAAGAGCTAAACCTGACATTAAAGGTCATTATGTCTTTTTTCCCCTCCAAAACTTTGCATAGGTCTAAAGTTTATCAGTATTAGCTGCTTCTGCATTAACCCTTTCCACAAAGTAGAGCAGCTATAGTGTAATAGCAATGCAAATGAACAAGATATATTACAATAAACGTGTAAATGCAGTTCAACAATATGAAACAGTATAAGTGTGCACAACAGCATAAATCACAGTGCAAGTTAGCCCTTCAAAGTGCAATAAAGTCGGTAGTTTATGTCTTTGTATAGTAGCAGTAAGGGGAAATGTCCACAAATGTCAATATTCCAAAGTAATCTTGCTTCAGTGCACTAGACTACTATTGCAGCCACAGGCCATTATTACCCTTACTTTTTCACACAGTGAGAATCAATTCTGAATCTGACATGAAACAAATTTCAAGAAATTTGCTCGTCTCTATCATCAATGCATGAAGCCTCTGACAATTTGTGTGCCCATGCTGCTGCCAAGACAAATTAGACATCCACTCCTAAATTATTCATCCAAGAATATATTACTCCTATGTCCTATGCATTTCAGCTGTCCGAAATCCTATTCTGTGAGCTTATGTTGCCTGCCATTTACTAGAGACAATGGAACAGCATCTACTATGTCAATATGTTTCCTTGTAAGACTTCTGAACATAAAACCTACAGTATGTAAGGAAATGAATAGAGATGAGCGAACCAAAGCTGACAAAGTGGAATTTGTTCCGAATTTCAGGAAAAATTTGATTTGCACCGAAGGTGAATTTCCTTGCGCTTCGTGGTAACGAATCACATTTTTTCCTTAAATGGCTGCTGCACATGTGAGGACATAAAGAAAGGGACTCTGGGAAGGCGGGATCGCCCATAATGCCATGCATGCAGCCAATCAGCAACCAGCCAGCCCTGTGATGCCAATGCCCTATAAATAGCGGCAGCCATCTTAGATGCTGCCATTTACCAGTGTACTTAGTGCAGGGAGAGATGTCTGCAGGCGCTAGACAGTGATAGGAAAGACTTGATTGTGCTGAAAAAACGATTTATAAGTGCAGGGAAAGGATAGGGAGGAATCGTTCAACAGCTTTTGTGTAGAACAAAGTTCAGTAGGGGAGGTTGACTGGGTAACAGGAACAATCCTATTACACCTTGGTGCATTGACTGGAGTCCAAATTGCCATTATATAGCTCTGTAATTCCAGCAAACCGTTCTTCCTATTGGGGTGCAAGTGCTGTTTGATACAACCATTAAAGACTTGATTGTGGTAAAAAAAAAAAAAAACGATTTATAAGTGCAGAGCAAGAATAGGGAGGAATCATTCCACAGCATTTATTTAGAACAGGGTTCGCTATGGGAGCTTACTGACTGGGTAATAGGAACAATCTGGTTACCCCTTGCTGCACTGACTGGGGATACAAATTGCACTGACTGGGGTTCAAAATTGCCATTATACAGCCCTGCATTTCAAGCAAACCGTTCTTGTTATTGGGGTGCAAGTGCTGTTTGATACAGCCATTACCAGTGTTTATTAAAAGGGAATATTTATACAGTACATCCTATTTGCCCTTGTGCGGTTCAGTTATATGTTAAGCCCTTTTTGCCGTGTATTAGTGGCAAAATAAAAATATACAAATGTAGCAGGGTTAACACTCAAACTCTTAACTCAAATTTCTTAACTCATTGTGTTATCTTAAAACAATAGCCATTAAAAAGCAATTGAAGGTGTTTGCTTAAAGGGAACCTGTCACCAGGATTTTGTGTATAGAGCTGAGGACATGGGTTGCTAGATGGCCACTAGCACATCAGCAATACCCAGTCCCCATAGCTCTGTGTGCTTCTATTGTGTAAACAAAACAATTAACCTGAGATGAGTCCTGTCCCTAGAAAAAAATTAGGGCCTAATTGCCCTTGTGTGGTGCAGTGATATACTCTAAAGCCCAGTTTGCCGTGTATTAGTGGTGAAACAAAAATATTATCACCATCGAGAGTTGGACTTATCTGTTGAAAAGTCTTAAGTCTTAAGTGTTGTGTAAAAGTTTAAAAAATGTAGGGCCTTATTGCCGTTCATTGGTGCAGTGATATATTTCAAAGCCCTATTTGCCGTGTATTAGTGGCAAAATAAAAATATATTCGCCATCCAGCGTTGCATTTATCTGTTGAAAAGCCTTTTGTTCTGTGTTACTTTTTTTTTTTTTTTTTTTATATATTTTATTAATTTATAATGCAAAAATTCATATCCATATTACAATTATAATATTATAAAATCCTTCAGTCCGTAAATTTGTGATTTGCAACATGATTAAGAATAATTTCATACAAGTATCCATGCTTATGGAGACAACAAGAATACAAATGGAGATCTCACTTGCTGGGGGAAAAGCGGGATACGTCCGTCATCCACAGCCTAATGAGGCAAAACAAACACACAAAACATCCCACTTGACATATTGTTGTCTATACAGGGGAAAAAGGTCAGGGGCCCGCAGCCCGGGCGGCCACCAGGAAGCGAGCGCGCGCCCCGCGCTCTCTCCCCCGATCATGGGTAAGAAATTGACAGGATTGACAACCATGTAACCATTCATCCGATACTCACATTAACCGTACGTAGCGGGCCTACTGCAATCTTTGATCACAAGCATTTCATAAAACAAGTTTGGGGGTCCAGCCGTCTTCTATCGCAGTGGAAAAGGAACCTCTTACATATTTTGCTGCCTCATCCCCATGTAGTTAAATTAAGAATTTAATGCCCGACTTAACCGTACCTCACATATGTCCACATTAGTGTCTCACATATAAAGGGACTCAACTCGAGTATCACTCGGTGATCACCGGCATTTAGGGAAAATGTAAACATGAGCACTACCTAAAACCAGCTCTGTCCCACTGAGAGAACACCTCTTGGTACCCATACAACATGTGTCATATCACTGCCTGCAGTAGAGCCACATGTCTGACAGAGAGAGCCGCGTCCTAGGGCACACCCAGTCACCGGGCTGCCCAATATCCGGGGCCCCGGGTCCCCGCCCGTAGCCGGCACGGTACTATGGTTCAATTAAAAATTTTAGCCATTGTTTAATGCCGGAAGGTCCCGCCATCCCCAGCATTCCTAGAGATACTCCATTACCCAAATGCAGCTTTGTCTCCTTTACTAATTATGATTCATATAGAAAAGGCCGGACTAATAGGATCATCCCCAGCCCACCCCGCCAAGCCCCCCCCCCCCACCTTGCAGGAAAAAAAAAAAAGTTAAAGTAGAAAAAAATTAAGGCCTAATTGCCCTTGTGCAGTTCAGTGATATACTCTAAAGCCCAGTTTGCTGTGTATTAGTGATAAAATTAAAATATAATTGCTGTACAGTAGAGTTGAGCGAACACCTGGATGTTCGGGTTCGAGAAGTTTGGCCGAACTTCCCGGAAATGTTCGGGTTCGGGATCCGAACCCGACCCGAACTTCGTCCCAAACCTGAACCCCATTGAAGTCAATGGGGACCCGAACTTTTCGGCACTAAAAAGGCTGCAAAAGGCAACAAAATGTAGTTAAATCCCCTGCAAACAAATAATAAAAATTAATCAATATCAATTGGAGAGAGGTCCTATAGCAGAGAATCAGGCTTCATGTCACCCACCACTGGAACAGGCCACTGTCAGATATTTAGACCCCGGCACCCAGACAGAGGAGAGAGGTCCCATTGCAGAGAATCAGGCTTCATGTCATAGCAGAGAATCAGGCTTCATGTCATCCACCACTGGAACAGGCCATTGTCAGATATTTTGGCCCTGGCACCCAGACAGAGGAGAGAGGTCCCATAGCAGAGATTCAGGCTTCATGTCATAGCAGAGAATCAGGCTTCATGTCATAGCAGAGAATCAGGCTTCATGTCATAGCAGAGAATCAGGCTTCACGTCACCCACCACTGGAACAGGCCATTGTCAAATATTTAGGCACCGGCACCCAGACAGAGGAGAGAGGTCCCATAGCAGAGATTCAGGCTTCATGTCAGCAGAGAATCAGGCTTCATGTCATAGCAGAGAATCAGGCTTCACGCCACCCAAAACTGGAACAGTCCATTGTCAGATATTTAGGCCCCGGCACCCAGAAAGAGTAGAGAGGTCCCATAGCAGAGATTCAGGCTTCATGTCATAGCAGAGAATCAGGCTTCACGTCACCCACCACTGGAACAGGCCATTGTCAGATGTTTAGGCCCCGGCACCCAGACAGAGGAGAGAGGTCCCATAGCAGAGATCCAGGCTTCATGTCAGCAGAGAATCAGGCTTCACGTCACCCAAAACTGGAAAAGTCCATTGTCAGATATTTAGGCCCCGGCACCAAGACAGAGGAGAGAGGTCCCATAGCAGTGATTCAGGCTTCATGTCATAGCAGAGAATCAGGCTTCATGTCACCCAACACTTGAACAGGCCACTGTAAGATATTTTTAGGCCCCGGCACCCAGACAGAGGAGAGGTTTGCCCCGCAATATAATGGTAAAATGAAAATAAAAATAGGATTGAATGAGGAAGTGCCCTGGAGTACAATAATATATGGTTAAGGGGAGGTAGTTATAAATGTCTATTCTGCACAAGGGATGGACAGGTCCTGTGGGATCCATGCTTGGTTAATTTTTATGAATGTCAGCTTTCCACATTGGCTATAGACAGGCGGGTGCGTTTGTCTGTAATGACGCCCCCTGCCGTGCTGAATACACGTTCAGACAAAACGCTAGCCGCCGGGCAGGCCAGCACCTCCAAGGCATAAAAGGCTAGCTCTGGCCACATGGACAATTTGGAGACCCAGAAGTTGAATGGGGCCGAACCATCAGTCAGTACGTGGAGGGGTGTGCATACGTACTGTTCCACCATGTTAGTGAAATGTTGCCTCCTGCTAACACGTTTCGTATCAGGTGGTGGTGCAGTTAGCTGTGGCGTGTTGACAAAACTTTTCCACATCTCTGCCATGCTAACCCTGCCCTCAGAGGAGCTGGCCGTGACAACTGCATTGGCAACATCTTGCTCCTCCTCTGCCTTCGCCTTGGGCTTCCACTTGTTCCCCTGTGACATTTGGGAATGCTCTCAGTAGCGCGTCTACCAATGTGCGCTTGTACTCGTGCATCTTCCTATGACGCTCCAGTGCAGGAAGTAAGGTGGGCACATTGTCTTTGTACCAGGGATCCAGCAGGGTGGCAACCCAGTAGTCCGCACACGTTAAAATGTGGGCAATTCTGCTGTCATTGTGCAGGCACTGCAGCATGTAGTCTCTCATGTGTGCCAGACTGCCCTATCGTCATCGTCCTGCGTTTCCCCCCAGCCACGCACCAGTGATGGGCCCGAGCTGCGTTGGGTGCCACCCCGCTGTGAACATGATTCATCCTCATCCTCCTCCACCTCCTCCTCGTCCTCCTCGTCCTCCAGTAGTGGGCCCTGGCTGGCCACATTTGTAGCAGCTGTTGAAAAAAAACCTCCCTCTGAGTCATTTCGAAGAGACTGGCCTGAAAGTGCTAAAAATTACCCCTCTTCCTCCTCCTCCTGGGCCACCTCCTCTTCCATCATCGCCCTAAGTGTTTTCTCAAGGAGACATAGATGTGGTATTGTAACACTGATAACGGCGTCATCGCCACTGGCCATGTTGGTGGAGTGCTCGAAACAGAGCAACAGGGCACACAAGTCTTGCATGGAGGCCCAGTCAATGGTAGTGAAGTGGTGCTGTTCTGCAGTGCGACTGACCCATGCGTGCTGCAGCTGAAACTCCACTATGGCCTGCTGCTGCTCGCACAGTCTGTCCAGCATGTGCAAGGTGGCGTTCCACCTGGTGGGCACGTCGCATATGAGGCGGTGAGCGGGAAGGCCAAAGTAGCGCAGACAGGCGAGCAGCGGCAGGATGTGAACACCGGAAGCGCGCACAGACGGCCCACACTTTATGCAGCTGCTATGACATGTCGGGGTAGTTGTGAATGAACTTCTGCACCACCAAATTCAGCACATGCGCCAAGCAAGGGATGTGTGTCAAATTGGCTAGTCCCATTATCACACACCACCAGGCCGGGCTTGAGGCTCACCGGCAGCAACCACTCGTCAGTCTGTTGTTCTATACCCCGCCACAACTCCTGTGCGGTGTGGGGCCTGTCCCCCAAACATATGAGTTTCAGACTGGCCTGCTGACGTTTACCCCGGGCTGTGCTGAAGTTGGTGGTGAAGATGTGTGGCTGACTGGATGAGCAGGTGGAAGAAGAGGAGGAGGAAGCCGAGTAGGAGGAGGAGGCAACAGGAGGCAAAGAATGTTGCCCTGCGATCCTTGGCGGCGGAAGGACGTGCGCCAAACAGCTCTCCGCCTGGGGCCCAGCCGCCACTACATTTACCCAGTGTGCAGTTAGGGAGATATAGCATCCCTGGCCGTGCTTACTGGTCCACAGATGGCGTTGCGCAGTGAACACTTGATTTTATTGGATACTTGGTTGTGCAGGGAAGGCACGGCTCTCTTGGAGAAGTAGTGGCTGCTGGGAACAACTTACTGTGGGACAGCAAGCGACATGAGCTGTTTGAAGTCTGTGTCCACCAGCCTGAAGGACAGCATTTCATAGGCCAGTAGTTTAGAAATGCTGGCATTCAGGGCCAGGGATCGAGGGTGGCTAGGTGGGAATTTATGCTTTCTTTCAAATGTTTGTGAGATGGAGAGCTGAACGCTGCCGTGTGACATGGTTGATATGCTTGGTGACGGAGGTGGTGGTGTTGGTGGTACATCCCCTCCAGAGGCGGAGGAAGAGGCCGAGGCGGCAGCAGCAGAAGAGGCTGTGGCGGCAGCAGCAGAAGAGGTAGCAGGGGGAGCCTGAGTGACTTTGTTGTTTTTAAGGTGTTTACTCCACTGCAGTTCATGCTTTGCATGCAGGTGCCTGGTCATGCAGGTTGTGCTCAGGTTCAGAACGTTAATGCTTCGCTTCAGGCTCTGATGGCACAGCGTGCAAACCACTCGGGTCTTGTCGTCAGCACATTGTTTGAAGAAGTGCCATGCCAGGGAACTCCTTGAAGCTGCCTTTGGGGTGCTCGGTCCCAGATGGCGGCGGTCAGTAGCAGGCGGAGTCTCTTGGCGGCGGGTGTTCTGCTTTTGCCCAATGCTCCCTCTTTTGCTACGCTGTTGGCTCGGTCTCACCACTGCCTCTTCCTCCGAACTCTGAAAGTCAGTGGCACGACCTTCATTCCATGTGGGGTCTAGGACCTCATCGTCCCCTGCATCGTCTTCCACCCAGTCTTCCTCCCTGACCTCCTGTTCAGTCTGCACACTGCAGAAAGAAGCAGCAGTTGGCACCTGTGTTTCGTCATCATCAGAGACGTGCTGAGGTGGTATTCTCATATCCTCATCATCAGGAAACTTAAGTGGTTGTGCGTCAGTGCATTCTATGTCTTCCACCGCTGGGGAAGGGCTAGGTGGATGCCCTTGGGAAACCCTGCCAGCAGAGTCTTCAAACAGCATAAGAGACTGCTGCATAACTTGAGGCTCAGACAGTTTCCCTGATATGCATGGGGGTGATGTGACAGACTGATGGGCTTGGTTTTCAGGCGCCATCTGTGCGCTTTCTGCAGAAGACTGGGTGGGAGATAATGTGAACGTGCTGGATCCACTGTCGGCCACCCAATTTACTAATGCCTGTACCTGCTCAGGCCTTACCATCCTTAGAATGGCATTGGGCCCCACCAAATATTGCTGTAAATTCTGGCGGTAGTTGGTTCACTAGGACATGTGGCTGTGGAAGAACGGCCACGTCTTCTCCCAGCACCAGAGGGTCCACTAACACCACCACGACCACGTCCGCGTCCCTTACTAGATGTTTTCCTTATTGTTACCGTTTACCACAATAAGAAAAAAATTATTTGGCCCAACGTATTGAATTCAAATTCAGGCCTTTTATTACAGACACCTAACACTATCTGGCTATCTATTTAGGTACTGTATTACACTAATACAGGCACAGCAGTAACGACAGATTTAGCTGAATATAAATTGTAGGCCTAGTATTTAGGCCCTGGATGACAGGTATACATTTACGGACAGAATTAGACTTGGAAATGCACGGTAGCGTGTGAAGTTATTGAGGATGACCCTATCAGCACCTTCAATCTAATATACCCTTTTATGGATCGATTTATACTTGGCCTGATACATCAGAAACCACTGATTTAGGGAATTGCTAAGTTGGGAATTGTATTTTAACCCAGAACAAAAATATATCCTTTGCCTGACAGCAGACAGTATTACAATTGGCTAGCCACAGCTGAAACACCAGATTTAGGGTACTGCTATTTTGGCAATTGTATTTCACCCCTCAATAAAATAGCAAGCACAGCCAAGCCCCTGATGTAGGATATACAGTTGCAAGAAAAAGTATGTGAACCCTTTGGAATGATATGGATTTCTGCACAAATTGGTCATAAAATGTGATCTGATCTTCATCTAAGTCACAACAATAGACAATGACAGTCTGCTTAAACTAATAACACACAAATAATTAAATGTTACCATGTTTTTATTGAACACACCATGTAATCATTCAAAGTGCAGGTGTAAAAAGTATGTGAACCCTTGGATTTAATAACTGGTTGAACCTACTTTGGCAGCAATAACTTCAACCAAATGTTTCCTGTAGCTGCAGATCAGACATGCACAACGGTCAGGAGTAATTCTTGACCATTCCTCTTTACTGAACTGTTTCAGTTCAGCAATATTCTTGGGATGTATGGTGTGAATCGTTTTCTTTAGGTCATGCCACAGCATCTCAATCGGGTTGAGGTCAGGACTCTGACTGGGACACTCCAGAAGGCGTATTTTCTTCTGTTTAAGCCATTCTGTTGTTGATTTACTTCTATGCTTTGGATCGTTGTCCTGTTGCAACACCCATCTTCTGTTGAGCTTCAGCTGGTGGACAGATGGCCTTAAGTTCTCTTGCAAAATGTCTTGGTAAACTTGGGAATTCATTTTTCCTTTGATGATAGCAATCCATCCAGGTCCTGTTGCAGCAAAGCAGCCCCAAACCATGATGCCCCCACCACCATACTTCACAGTTGGGATAAGGTTTTTTAATGTTGGTGTGCTGTGCCTCTTTTTCTCAACATATAGTGTTGTGTGTTTCTTCCAAACAACTCAGCTTTGGTTTCATCTGTCCACAGAATATTTTGACAGTACTGTTGTGGAACATCCAGGTGCTCTTGTGCAAACTGTAAACATGCAGCAATGTTTTTTTGGACAGCAGTGGCTTCCTATGTGGTATCCTCTCATTAAATCCATTCTTGTTTAGTGTTTTACATATCGTAGATTCGCTAACAGGGATGTTACCATATGCCAGAGACTTTTTTAAGTCTTTAGCTGACACTCTAGGATTCTTCTTCACCTCATTGAACAGTCTGCGCTGTGCTCTTGCAGTCATCTTTACAGGATGGCCACTCCTAGGGAGAGTAGCAGCAGTGCTGAACTTTCTCCATTTATAGACAATTTGTCTTACCGTAGACTGATGAACAGCAAGGCTTTTGGAGATACTTTTATAACCCTTTCAAGCTTTATGCAAGTCTACAATTCTTAATCGTAGCTCTTCTGAGAGCTCTTTTGTGCGAGGCATCATTCATCTCAGGCAATGCTTCTTGTGAAAAGCAAACCCAGCACTGGTGTGTGTTTTTTATAGGGCAGGGCAGCTGTAACCAACACCTCCAATCTCATCTCATTGATTGGACTCCAGTTGTCTGACACCTCACTCCAATTAGCTCTTGGAGATGTCATTAGTCTAGGGGTTCACATACTTTTTCCACCTGCACTGTAAATGTTTACATGGTGTGTTCAATAAAAACATGGTAACATTTAATTATTTGTGTGTTATTAGTTTAAGCAGACTGTGATTGTCTATTGTTATGACTTAGATGAAGATCAGATCAGATTGTATGACCAATTTGTGCAGAAATCCCTATCATTCCAAAGGGTTCACATACTTTTTCTTGCAACTGTAGCAAAAAAATAAACTAATGATGGTTAAATGGACTTGGTGGCAGCTTGTGCTGGCGCACCACAAGACACAAAATGGCCGCCGATCACCCCAGAAAAAGTGACTGAAAAACGCTCTGGGCAGCCTAAAAACAGTGAGCAATTGAATAGCAGAAGATGAATGATTCACAGCTGTAGATCGATCACTTCATTAAGTATTTTTGCTGAGTAAATCCCTGTCTAGTGGCTACTCTCGCCCTAACAGCAGCTGCATCCTGTCCCTACACTGATCAGAGCAGAGTGACGTGCGGCGCTACGTGACTCCAGCTTAAATAGAGGCTGGGTCACATGCTGCACTGGCCAATCACAGCCATGCCAATAGTAGGCATGGCTGTGATGGCCTCTTGGGGCAAGTAGTATGACGCTTGTTGATTGGCTGCTTTGCAGCCTTTCAAAAAGCACCAAGAAAGCGCCGAACACCGAACCCGAACCCGGACTTTTATGAAAATGTTCGGGTCCGTGTCACGGACACCCCAAAATTCGGTACAAACCCGAACTATACAGTTCGGTTTCGCTCATCCCTACTGTACAGCATTGCACTTATCTGTTGAAATCATGTTGTGTTGTATAAAAGTAGAAAAAATGAGGGCCTAATTGCAGTTCAGCTATGTTCTACAGCTATATTCTACAGCCCTGTTTGCCATGTATTAGTGGCAAAATAAAAATATAATCGTTGTACAGCATTGAACTTATCTGTTGAAATAATATTGTGTTGTATAAAAATAGAAAAAAATTAGGGCCTAATTGTCCTTGTACAGTGCAGTGATATAATCTAAAGCCCAGTTTGTCGTGTATTAGTAGCAAAATAAAAATATATGCGAGGCAAGTAGGCAGGGCCAGGGGTGAGGGTGGAGCGCAATGCTCACTATCCTCCCCCCTGTGTGTAGTGTACGTTACCGTCGCAGCACTTATCTGTTAAAAAGCCTGTTGTATTGTGTAAAAGTAAAAAATAAATTAGGGCCTAACTGCTGTTCAGCTATGCAGTGATATATTCTACAGCCCTGTTTGCTGAGTATTAGTGGCAAAATTAAAATATATTCGCCGTTCAGCATTGCACTTAATCTGTTAAAAAGCCTTTTGTGCTGTGTAAAAGTAGAAAAAAATTAGGGCCTAATTGTTGTTCGTCTATGCAGTGATATATTTTACAGCCCTGTTTGCCATGTATTAGTGGCAAAATAAAAATATAATCACCATCCAGCATTGCACTTATCTGTTTAAATCCTGTTGTGATGTGTAAAAGAAGAAAAAAAATAGGGCCTAATTGCCGTTCAGCTATGCAGTGATATATTCTACAGCCCTGTTTGCCCTGTATTAGTGTCGAAATAAAAATGTATTCACCGTCCAGCATTGCACTTATTTGTTAAAAAGCCTTTTGTGTTGTGTAAAACTAGAAAAAAAATAGGGTCTAATTGCCTTGTGCAGTGATATACTCTAAAGCCCAGTTTGCCGTGTATTAGTGGCGAAATAAAAATATAATTGACATATAGTGTTGCACTTATCTGTTGAAAAGCCTGTTGTGTTGTGCAAAAGTAAAAAAAAAAATATAGGGCCAAATTGCCCTAGTGCGGTGCAGTGATATACTCTAAAGCCCAGTTTGCCGTGTAATAGTGGCAAAATAAAAATATATTCACTGCCCAGCATTGCACTTACCGTATCTGTTGAAAAGTCTTTTGTGTTGTGTGAAAGCAAAAAAAAAAAATAGGGCCTAATTGCCCTTGTGCGGTGCAGTGATATACTCTAAAGTCCTGTTTCCTGTGTATTAGTAGCACAATTAAAATATATTCACCATTCAGTGTTGCACTTATCTGTAGGGATGAGCGAACTCGAACTGTATAGTTCGGGTTCGTACCGAATTTTGGGGTGTCCGTGACACGGACCCGAACCCGGACATTTTCGTAAAAGTCCGGGTTCGGGTTCGGTGTTCGTCGCTTTCTTGGCGCTTTTGTGACGCTTTCTTGGCGCTTTTTGAAAGGCTGCAAAGCAGCCAATCAACAAGCGTCATACTACTTGCCCCAAGAGGCCATCACAGCCATGCCTACTATTGGCATGGCTGTGATTGGCCAGAGCACCATGTGACCCAGCCTCTATTTAAGCTGGAGTCACATAGCGCCGCCCGTCACTCTGCTCTGATTAGCGTAGGGAGAGGTTGCGGCTGCGACAGTAGGGCGAGATTAGGCAGATTAACTCCTCCAAAGGACTTGATTAACTGATCGATCTGCAGCTGTGGATCATTGAGCTGCTGATCCTCAATTGCTCACTGTTTTTAGGCTGCACAGACCGTTTGTCAGTCTCATTTTTCTGGGGTGATCGGCGGCCATTTTGTGTCTTGTGGTGCGCCAGCACAAGCTGCGACCAAGTGCATTTAACCCTCAATGGTGTGGTTGTTTTTTGGCTAAAGCCTACATCAGGGTGAAGCTGTCACACCAAGTGCATTTAACCAGCAATAGTCTGTTCATTTTTTGGCCATATACAAAATCAGGGGCAAGCTGCGCCTGTCACCAAGTGCATTTAACCCTCAATGGTGTGGTTGTTTTTTGGCTAAAGCCTACATCAGGGTGAAGCTGTGACACCAAGTGCATTTAACCAGCAATAGTCTGTTCATTTTTTGGCCATATACAAAATCAGGGGCAAGCTGCGCCTGTCACCAAGTGCATTTAACCCTCAATGGTGTGGTTGTTTTTTGGCTAAAGCCTACATCAGGGTGAAGCTGTCACACCAAGTGCATTTAACCAGCAATAGTCTGTTCATTTTTTGGCCATATACAAAATCAGGGGCAAGCTGCGCCTGTCACCAAGTGCATTTAACCCTCAATGGTGTGGTTGTTTTTTGGCTAAAGCCTACATCAGGGTGAAGCTGTCACACCAAGTGCATTTAACCAGCAATAGTCTGTTTATTTTTTGGCCATATCCCAGTCTAATTCTGTCACTAAATCCATACCGGTCACCCAGCGCCTAAATACTAGGCCTCAAATTTATATCCAGCTAAATCTGTCCCTAGTGCTGTAGCTGGGCGAGTTATTTAGTGTCCGTTCAAGCACATTTCTTGTTCTGGGTTGAAATACAATTCCCAATTTAGCAATTTCATAATTTAGTGGTTCCTGCTATATCAGAGCTATTTGAAATCTATCCCAAAAAGGGTATATAATATTGAAGGTGCACATTGGGTCATTCAGAATAACTTCACACACCCGCTACTGTGTATTTCCAAGTCTAATTCTGTCACTAAACCCATACCTGTCACCCAGCGCCTAAATACTAGGCCTCAAATTTAAATCCCTCTAAATCTCTCGTTACCGCTGTACTGTTGTTGCTGGGCAAGATATTTAGTGTCCGTCAAAGCACATTTTTTGTTCTGGGTTGAAGTACAATTCCCAATTTAGCAATTTCATAATTTAGTGGTTCCTGCTATATCAGAGCTATTTGGAATCTATCCCTAAAAGGGTATATAATATTGAAGGTGCACATTGGGTCATTCAGAATAACTTCACACACACCCGCTACTGTGTATTTCCAAGTCTAATTCTGTCACTAAACCCATACCTGTCACCCAGCGCCTAAATACTAGGCCTCAAATTTAAATCCCTCTAAATCTCTCGTTACCGCTGTACTGTTGTTGCTGGGCAAGATATTTAGTGTCCGTCAAAGCACATTTTTTGTTCTGGGTTGAAGTACAATTCCCAATTTAGCAATTTCATAATTTAGTGGTTTCTGCTATATCAGAGCTATTTGAAATCTATCCCTAAAAGGGTATATAATATTGAAGGTGCACATTGGGTCATTCAGAATAACTTCACACACACGCTTCTGTGCATTTCCAAGTCTAATTCTGTCACTAAATCCATACCGGTGACCCAGCGCCTAAATACTAGGCCTCAAATTTAAATCCCTCTAAATCTCTCGTTACCCACCGCTGTACTGTTGTTGCTGGGCAAGATATTTAGTGTCCGTCAAAGCACATTTTTTGTTCTGGGTTGAAGTACAATTCCCAATTTAGCAATTTCATAATTTAGTGGTTTCTGCTATATCAGAGCTATTTGAAATCTATCCCTAAAAGGGTATATAATATTGAAGGTGCACATAGGGTCATTCAGAATAACTTCACACACACGCTTCTGTGCATTTCCAAGTCTAATTCTGTCACTAAATCCATACCGGTGACCCAGCGCCTAAATACTAGGCCTCAAATTTAAATCCCTCTAAATCTCTCGTTACCCACCGCTGTACTGTTGTTGCTGGGCAAGATATTTAGTGTCCGTCAAAGCACATTTTTTGTTCTGGGTTGAAGTACAATTCCCAATTTAGCAATTTCATAATTTAGTGGTTTCTGCTATATCAGAGCTATTTGAAATCTATCCCTAAAAGGGTATATAATATTGAAGGTGCACATAGGGTCATTCAGAATAACTTCACACACACGCTTCTGTGCATTTCCAAGTCTAATTCTGTCACTAAATCCATACCGGTGACCCAGCGCCTAAATACTAGGCCTCAAATTTAAATCCCTCTAAATCTCTCGTTACCCACCGCTGTACTGTTGTTGCTGGGCAAGATATTTAGTGTCCGTCAAAGCACATTTTTTGTTCTGGGTTGAAGTACAATTCCCAATTTAGCAATTTCATAATTTAGTGGTTTCTGCTATATCAGAGCTATTTGAAATCTATCCCTAAAAGGGTATATAATATTGAAGGTGCACATAGGGTCATTCAGAATAACTTCACACACACGCTTCTGTGCATTTCCAAGTCTAATTCTGTCACTAAATCCATACCGGTCACCCAGCGCCTAAATACTAGGCCTCAAATTTATATCCCGCTGAATTTGAATACAATACATTGGGCCAAATAATATATTTGTTGTTGTGGTGAACCATAACAATGAGAAAAACATCTAGTAAGGGACGCGGACGTGGACATGGTCGTGGTGGTGTTAGTGGACCCTCTGGTGCTGGGAGAGGACGTGGCCGTTCTGCCACATCCACACGTCCTAGTGTACCAACTACCTCAGGTCCCAGTAGCCGCCAGAATTTACAGCGATATATGGTGGGGCCCAATGCCGTTCTAAGGATGGTAAGGCCTGAGCAGGTACAGGCATTAGTCAATTGGGTGGCCGACAGTGGATCCAGCACGTTCACATTATCTCCCACCCAGTCTTCTGCAGAAAGCGCACAGATGGCGCCTGAAAACCAACCCCATCAGTCTGTCACATCACCCCCATGCATACCAGGGAAACTGTCTCAGCCTCAAGTTATGCAGCAGTCTCTTATGCTGTTTGAAGACTCCGCTGGCAGGGTTTCCCAAGGGCATCCACCTAGCCCTTCCCCAGCGGTGAAAGACATAGAATGCACTGACGCACAACCACTTATGTTTCCTGATGATGAGGACATGGGAATACCACCTCAGCATGTCTCTGATGATGACGAAACACAGGTGCCAACTGCTGCGTCTTTCTGCAGTGTGCAGACTGAACAGGAGGTCAGGGATCAAGACTGGGTGGAAGACGATGCAGGGGACGATGAGGTCCTAGACCCCACATGGAATGAAGGTCGTGCCACTGACTTTCACAGTTCGGAGGAAGAGGCAGTGGTGAGACCGAGCCAACAGCGTAGCAAAAGAGGGAGCAGTGGGCAAAAGCAGAACACCCGCCGCCAAGAGACTCCGCCTGCTACTGACCGCCGCCATCTGGGACCGAGCACCCCAAAGGCAGCTTCAAGGAGTTCCCTGGCATGGCACTTCTTCAAACAATGTGCTGACGACAAGACCCGAGTGGTTTGCACGCTGTGCCATCAGAGCCTGAAGCGAGGCATTAACGTTCTGAACCTGAGCACAACCTGCATGACCAGGCACCTGCATGCAAAGCATGAACTGCAGTGGAGTAAACACCTTAAAACCAAGGAAGTCACTCAGGCTCCCCCTGCTACCTCTTCTGCTGCTGCCGCCTCGGCCTATTCTGCTGCTGCCGCCTCGGCCTCTTCCTCCGCCTCTGGAGGAACGTTGGCACCTGCCGCCCAGCAAACAGGGGATGTACCACCAACACCACCACCACCACCTCCGTCACCAAGCGTCTCAACCATGTCACACGCCAGCGTTCAGCTCTCCATCTCACAAACATTTGATAGAAAGCGTAAATTCCCACCTAGCCACCCTCGATCCCTGGCCCTGAATGCCAGCATTTCTAAACTACTGGCCTATGAAATGCTGTCATTTAGGCTGGTGGACACAGACAGCTTCAAACAGCTCATGTCGCTTGCTGTCCCACAGTATGTTGTTCCCAGCCGGCACTACTTCTCCAAGAGAGCCGTGCCTTCCCTGCACAACCAAGTATCCGATAAAATCAAGTGTGCACTGCGCAACGCCATCTGTAGCAAGGTCCACCTAACCACAGATACGTGGACCAGTAAGCACGGCCAGGGACGCTATATCTCCCTAACTGCACACTGGGTAAATGTAGTGGCAGCTGGGCCCCAGGCGGAGAGCTGTTTGGCGCACGTCCTGCCGCCGCCAAGGATCGCAGGGCAACATTCTTTGCCTCCTGTTGCCACCTCCTCCTTCTCGGCTTCCTCCTCCTCTTCTTCCACCTGCTCATCCAGTCAGCCACACACCTTCACCACCAACTTCAGCACAGCCCGGGGTAAACGTCAGCAGGCCATTCTGAAACTCATATGTTTGGGGGACAGGCCCCACACCGCACAGGAGTTGTGGCGGGGTATTGAACAACAGACCGACGAGTGGTTGCTGCCGGTGAGCCTCAAGCCCGGCCTGGTGGTGTGTGATAATGGGCGAAATCTCGTTGCAGCTCTGGGACTAGCCAATTTGACGCACATCCCTTGCTTGGCGCATGTGCTGAATTTGGTGGTGCAGAAGTTCATTCACAACTACCCCGACATGTCAGAGCTGCTGCATAAAGTGCGGGCCGTCTGTTCGCGCTTCCGGCGTTCACATCCTGCCGCTGCTCGCCTGTCTGCGCTACAGCGTAACTTCGGCCTTCCCGCTCACCGCCTCATATGCGACGTGCCCACCAGGTGGAACTCCACCTTGCACATGCTGGACAGACTGTGCGAGCAGCAGCAGGCCATAGTGGAGTTTCAGCTGCAGCACGCACGGGTCAGTCGCACTACAGAACAGCACCACTTCACCACCAATGACTGGGCCTCCATGCGAGACCTGTGTGCCCTGTTGCGCTGTTTCGAGTACTCCACCAACATGGCCAGTGGCGATGACACCGTTATCAGCGTTACAATACCACTTCTATGTCTCCTTGAGAAAACACTTAGGGCGATGATGGAACAGGAGGTGGCCCAGGAGGAGGAGGAGGAGGATGAGGAAGAGGGGTCATTTTTAGCACTTTCAGGCCAGTCTCTTCGAAGTGACTCAGAGGGAGGTTTTTTGCAACAGCAGAGGCCAGGTACAAATGTGGCCAGCCAGGGCCCACTACTGGAGGACGAGGAGGACGAGGATGAGGAGGAGGTGGAGGAGGATGAGGATGAAGCATGGTCACAGCGGGGTGGCACCCAACGCAGCTCGGGTCCATCACTGGTGCGTGGCTGGGGGGAAAGGCAGGACGATGACGATACGCCTCCCACAGAGGACAGCTTGTCCTTACCCCTGGGCAGCCTGGCACACATGAGCGACTACATGCTGCAGTGCCTGCGCAACGACAGCAGAGTTGCCCACATTTTAACCTGTGCGGACTACTGGGTTGCCACCCTGCTGGATCCACGCTACAAAGACAATGTGCCCACCTTACTTCCTGCACTGGAGCGTGATAGGAAGATGCGCGAGTACAAGCGCACGTTGGTAGACGCGCTACTGAGAGCATTCCCAAATGTCACAGGGGAACAAGTGGAAGCCCAAGGCCAAGGCAGAGGAGGAGCAAGAGGTCGCCAAGGCAGCTGTGTCACGGCCAGCTCCTCTGAGGGCAGGGTTAGCATGGCAGAGATGTGGAAAACTTTTGTCAACACGCCACAGCTAACTGCACCACCACCTGATACGCAACGTGTTAGCAGGAGGCAACATTTCACTAACATGGTGGAACAGTACGTGTGCACACCCCTCCACGTACTGACTGATGGTTCGGCCCCATTCAACTTCTGGGTCTCTAAATTGTCCACGTGGCCAGAGCTAGCCTTTTATGCCTTGGAGGTGCTGGCCTGCCCGGCAGCCAGCGTTTTGTCTGAACGTGTATTCAGCACGGCAGGGGGCGTCATTACAGACAAACGCAGCCGCCTGTCTACAGCCAATGTGGACAAGCTGACGTTCATAAAAATGAACCAGGCATGGATCCCACAGGACCTGTCCGTCCCTTGTCCAGATTAGACATTAACTACCTCCCCATAACCATATATTATTGGACTCCAGGGCACTTCCTCATTCAATCCTATTTTTATTTTCATTTTACCATTATATTGCGATGCTACCCAAAGTTGAATGAACCTCTCCTCTGCCTGTGTGCTAGGCCTAAATATATGCCAATGGACTGTTGCAGTGGTGGCTGACATGAAGCCTGATTCTCTGCTATGACATGCAGACTAATTCTCTGCTGACATGAAGCCAGATTGTCTGTTACGGGACCTCTCTCCTCTGCCTGGGTGCTGGGCCTAAATTTATGACAATGGACTGTTGCAGTGGTGGCTGACGTGAAGCCTGATTCTCTGCTATGACATGCAGACTGATTCTCTGCTGACATGAAGCCAGATCCTCTGTTACGGGACCTCTCTCCTCTGCCTGGGTGCTGGGCCTAAATTTATGACAATGGACTGTTGCAGTGGTGGCTGACGTGAAGCCTGATTCTCTGCTATGACATGCAGACTGATTCTCTGCTGACATGAAGCCAGATCCTCTGTTACGGGACCTCTCTCCTCTGCCTGGGTGCTGGGCCTAAATTTATGACAATGGACTGTTGCAGTGGTGGCTGACGTGAAGCCTGATTCTCTGCTATGACATGCAGACTGATTCTCTGCTGTCATGAAGCCAGATTGTCTGTTACGGGACCTTTCTCCTCTACCTGGGTTCTGGGCCTAAATTTATGAAAATTGACTCTTACAGTGGTGGGTGACGTGAAGCCTGATTCTCTGCTATGATATGAAGACTGATTCTCTGCTGACATGAAGCCAGATTGTCTGTTACGGGACCTTTCTCCTCTGCCTGGGTTCTGGGCCTAAATTTATGAAAATTGACTCTTACAGTGGTGGGTGACGTGAAGCCTGATTCTCTGCTATGATATGAAGACTGATTCTCTGCTGACATGAAGCCAGATTGTCTGTTACGGGACCTTTCTCCTCTGCCTGGGTTCTGGGCCTAAATTTATGAAAATTGACTCTTACAGTGGTGGGTGACGTGAAGCCTGATTCTCTGCTATGATATGAAGACTGATTCTCTGCTGACATGAAGCCAGATTGTCTGTTACGGGACCTTTCTCCTCTGCCTGGGTTCTGGGCCTAAATTTATGAAAATTGACTCTTACAGTGGTGGGTGACGTGAAGCCTGATTCTCTGCTATGATATGAAGACTGATTCTCTGCTGACATGAAGCCAGATTGTCTGTTACGGGACCTTTCTCCTCTGCCTGGGTTCTGGGCCTAAATTTATGAAAATTGACTCTTACAGTGGTGGGTGACGTGAAGCCTGATTCTCTGCTATGATATGAAGACTGATTCTCTGCTGACATGAAGCCAGATTGTCTGTTACGGGACCTTTCTCCTCTGCCTGGGTTCTGGGCCTAAATTTATGAAAATTGACTCTTACAGTGGTGGGTGACGTGAAGCCTGATTCTCTGCTATGATATGAAGACTGATTCTCTGCTGACATGAAGCCAGATTGTCTGTTACGGGACCTTTCTCCTCTGCCTGGGTTCTGGGCCTAAATTTATGAAAATTGACTCTTACAGTGGTGGGTGACGTGAAGCCTGATTCTCTGCTATGATATGAAGACTGATTCTCTGCTGACATGAAGCCAGATTCTCTGTTACGGGACCTCTCTCCTCTGCCTGGGTGCTGGGCCTAAATTTATGACAATGGACTGTTGCAGTGGTGGCTGACGTGAAGCCTGATTCTCTGCTATGACATGCAGACTGATTCTCTGCTGACATGAAGCCAGATTCTCTGTTACGGGACCTCTCTCCTCTGCCTGTGTGTGTGCTGGGCCTAAATATATGCCAATGGACTGTTGCAGTGGTGGCTGACGTGAAGCCTCATTCTCTGCTATGACATGCAGACTAATTCTCTGCTGACATGAAGACAGATTCTCTGTTACGGGACCTCTCTCCTCTGCCTGGGTGCCGGGGCCTAAATATCTGAGAATGGACTGTTCCAGTGGTGGGTGACGGGAAGCCAGATTCTCTGCTATGGAACCTCTCTCCAATTGATTTTGGTTAATTTTTATTTATTTAATTTTTATTTTAATTCATTTCCCTATCCACATTTGTTTGCAGGGGATTTACCTACATGTTGCTGCCTTTTGCAGCCCTCTAGCTCTTTCCTGGGCTGTTTTACAGCCTTTTTAGTGCCGAAAAGTTCGGGTCCCCATTGACTTCAATGGGGTTCGGGTTCGGGACGAAGTTCGGATCGGGTTCGGATCCCGAACCCGAACATTTCCGGGATGTTCGGCCGAACTTCTCGAACCCGAACATCCAGGTGTTCGCTCAACTCTACTTATCTGTAGAGATGTTGCGAACATAAAATTTTCCGTTCGCGAATGCGAATTCCTACAAATGTTCGCAAACGGGCGAACCGCCATTGACTTCTATAGGCAGGCGAATTTTAAAACCCACAGGGACTCTTTCTGGCCACAATAGTGATGGAAAAGTTGTTTCAAGGGGACTATCACCTGGACTGTGGCATGCCGGAGGGGGATCCATGGCAAAACTCCCATGGAAAATTACATAGTTAACGCAGAGTTGGATTTTATTCCATAAAGGGCATAAATCACCTAACAATCCAATTTTTTTTTTTAACAACGTGGTTTAAAACATCCAGTGTGTGTAAACATTCAGGTATGATGTTGTATCGATCAGGAAGTGTAAGGCCCCTTTCACACAGTTTTCCGTGCGGGTGCGATGCGTGCGGTGAACGTATTGCACCCGCAGTGAATCCTGACCCATTCATTTCTATGGGGCTATGCACATGAGCGTTGATTTTCACGCATCACTTGTGCGTTGAGTGAAAATCGCAGCATGATCTATGTTGTGCGATTTTCACGTGACGCAGGCCCCATAGAAGTGAATGGGGTGCGTGAAAATCGCATAGCATCCGCAAGCAAGTGCGGATGAGGTGCGATTTTCACGCATGGTTGCTAGGTGACAGTCTATTCACTGTATTATTTTCCCTTATAACATGGTTATAAGGGGAAATAATAGCATTCTGAATGCAGAATGCATAGTAAAACATAGAGGTAAAGGACCTTTGAGGACGTCACTCCGGTCATCACATGGTACGTCGCATGATCTTTTACCATGGTGATTCACCATGGTAAAAGACCATGTGATGACTCCGGTCATCACATGGTACGTCACATGATCTTTTAACATGGTGATTCACCATGGTAAAAGACCATGTGATGACCGGAGTGACATCATCAAAGGTCCTTTACCTCTATATAATGTTCACCACAGGTCCTTGTCAACAAAGGAGACACAAGGAGATGCCGGGCTTCGCGATCAAGTGGACTAAGGTGAGTTAAATTATTTTCTATTTTTTTTTAACCCCTCCAGCGCTGTTTTACTATGCATTCTGTATTCAGAATGCTATTATTTTCCCTTATAACCATGTTATAAGGGAAAATAATACAATCTACAGAACACCAATCCCAGACCTGAACTTCTGTGAAGAAGTTCGGGTTTGGGTACCAAACATGCGCGATTTTTCTCACGCGAATGCAAAACGTATTACAATGTTTTGCACTCGCACAGAAAAATCGCGCATTTTCCCGCAACGCACCCGTCTCTTATCCGGGCAAAAAAACTGACGCCCGTGTGAAAGAGGCCTAAGGGTTACGCCCGCTTCACAGACATTGACAGACCAAACTCCCCTTTTAATGCACCACAAACAGTCCATTTTCCCAACCGCACACTTCCCATTTGCACAAGGTTGGATACCAAGCTAGCCATGTCCCGTTGATGTCATTGAAGGTTTCTTCCTCCACCCAGCCACATACAACACCAAGGGTCCCGGAAAGGTGAATTTAATAGATTTTTTGAACAGGGAGATGGTTAAAAAAACGCTGGCTCCCTCCCCTTTGTTTGAATCCACGGTCACTGCGTCTGTGCCGTGCAATTTACTGTCCCACCCGATATGAGTGCTATTTTTTATAGTTCTCTCTTCTCATCAGTTTAATGCCTGTTACGTCCCCAATCTGGGGTCCATTTATTAAATGGATTTTTCGAACAGGGAGATGGTTAAAAAAAAACTCTGGCTCCCTCCCCTTTGTTTGAATCCACGCCGCGGTCACTGCGTCTGCGCAGTGCAATTTACTGTCCCACCCGATATGAGTGGTATTTCCTGTAGTTCTCTCTTCTCATCAGTTTAATCCCTGTTACGTCCCCAATCTGGGGTCCATTTATTAAATATATTTTTTGAATGGGAAGATGGTTAAAAATTTGCTGGCTTCCTCCCCTTTGTTTGAATCCACGCCACGGTCACTGCGTCTGTGCCGTGCAATTTACTGTCACACCAGATATGAGTGGTATTTTCTGTAGTACTATTCTCATCAGTTTAATCCCTGTTACGTCCCATATGAGGGTGGGATTGCCTTTTGTGAAAAAAAAGTTTAGGCCGGGTACCTTCAACTGCCTTCACAGTGACAGACCAAACTCTGATACACCAAACTGAATTGATTTTAGGAACCGGGAGATGGAAAAAGCAGCTTGGTCGGTCCTCTTATTCCCAAGTTGGGGCACTGCGCGTGCACGGAGCAATGTGCTGTGACACCCTATATGAGTGGTGTCTTAACTAGTCCTATTGCTATCAGTTTAATCCCTATTACGTCCCCTATCCGGGGATGTGTGTCGAATTGATTAACCATTGTCGAATTAACAAACCATTACGACATCCTGTAATAATTTAGTTCTGAGCTTTGTACTTGCTTTGTATTGGAATTGATGGGGATTTTTTAAATTGTCTGCATTATTTCTAATAAACTATTAGGAGACTTTATTATGATTTTTTTTTTATTTTGTGTATTAAAAACCCACCCATACAACTTAAAAAAAAAAACAAATCTTTTTTTTTTCTATGAAAAAACATCCAGCCGATCGCTTTTGGTCTGATCATAATGAAGCAATGGCCTTATCATCTGGGGTGTGGCAACATTGCCAACACACTCATAGAGGTGATGATCGCTTCATTGTGATACGCAAGCCCCTTCACCACAACAAGGTAACGATCACGAAAGGGGAATTGACACTTGTATGTGCCTTTTTTTTTGTTTTGTTTTTGTAGCCACAGTGCAGCACCAGAGGCCAGAAAATTAGGCATGTACACATGCCTGAAAAACAATGTTTTTGTTGCAGCCGCTGTTATAGCAGCGGCTGCAAAAATTGATGTTTTCAAGGCAGAAAGGTGAATAAAACATTGCGGCTTGAACCCTAGTTGGTGGCGGAGAATTCACAAAGTCATCTGGTATGCAGACATTAAATACAGCAGTGTGGGGACCATTACTGTCAGTCTCTTAGGGATCCATGCCTCTATCATCTTAATGAAGGTGAGGTAATCAACACTTTTTTGACCGAGGAGACTTCTTTTGTCAGTGACAATGCCTCCTGCTGCACTGAATGTCCTTTCTGACAGGACACTTGAAGCGGGGCAGGCCAAAAGTTCTATCGCAAACTGGGATAGCTCAGGCCACAGGTCAAGCCTGCACACCCAGTAGTCAAGGGGTTCATCGCTACTCAGAGTGTCGATATCTGCAGTTAAGGCGAGGTAGTCTGCCACCTGTCGGTCGAATCGTTCTCTAAGGCTGGATCCCGAAGGGCTGTGGCGATGTGTAGGACTGAAAAAGCTCTGCATGTCCTCCATCAACAACACATCTGTAAAGCGTCCTGTCCTTGCCGCCGTGGTCGTGGTAGGAGGAGGATTACTTTCACCTCTTCCCCAGTTAGATTCCCGTTGTGCTGTGACATCCCCCTTATAATCTGTGTAAAGCATATTTTTTAGTTTGGTTTTGAACTGCTGCATCCTTTCTGACTTCCGGCAATTTGGTAACATTTCCGCCACTTTCTGCTTATACCGGGGGTCTAGTAGCGTGGCCACCCAGTACAGGTCGTTCTCCTTCATCCTTTTTATACGAGGGTCCCTCAACAGACATGACAGCTTGAAAGACTCCATTTGCACAAGTTTGGATGCTGAGCTACTCATTTCCCGTTCCTCCTCCTCAATGATGTCATTGACGGTCTGTTTTTCCCCCCAGCCACGTACAACACCACGGGTCCCAGATTGGTGACAACAACAAGCACCCTGGGATGCCTGCTGTGGTTGGTCTTCCTCCTCCTCAAAGTCACATTCCTCCTCTGACTCCTCATACTCCTCTTTCAGCGTTGCCGCAGGTCCGGCAAGCAATGATGACAAGGCTGTTTCTGGTGGTGATGGTGACCACAACTCTTCCTCTTCCTCTTCACGCTCATCTACAGCCTGATCCAGCACGCTCCATGAAGAAAACAAATGGGATGAGGTCGCTGATGGTGCCTTCGGTGTGACTGACTAGGTTTGTCACCTCCTCAAAAGGACGCATGAGCCTACAGGCATTGCGCATGAGCGTCCAGTAACGTGGCAAAAAAATTCCCAGCTCCGCAGAGGCTGTCCTAGCACCCCGGTCATACAAATACTCGTTCATGGCTTTTTCTTGTTGGAGCAGGCGGTCGAACATTAGGAGTGTTGAATTCCAAAGTGTCGGGCTGTCGCAAAACAAGCACCTCACTGGCATGTTGTTTTGGCGCTGAATGTCTGAAAAGTGTGCCATGGCCGTGTAGGAACGCCTGAAATGGCCACACACCTTCCTGGCCTGCTTGAGGATGTCCTGTAAGCCTGGGTACTTAGACATAAAGCATTGTACGATGAGATTCAACACATGTGCCATGCACGGCACATGTGACAACTTGCCCAAATTCAATGTCGCCAACAAATTGCTTCCATTGTCACACACCACTTTGCCGATCTCCAGTTGGTGCGGGGTCAGCCACTGATCCACCTGTGCGTTCAGGGCAGACAGGAGTGCTCGTTCGGTCTGGCTCTCTGCTTTCAGGCAAGTCAACCCGTAGACAGCATGACACTGTCGTATCCGGGATGTGGAATAGCCCCTGGGGAGCTGGAGGGATTCAGCTGATGTGCAGCCAGACGCTGCAGCAGAAGAGGACTCAGCCGAGGAGGTTATGGAAGAGGATGGAGTAGAGGAGGTGGCAGTAGGCCTGCCTGCAAGTCGTGGCGGTGTCACCAACTCTGCTGCAGAGCCACGCATTCCATGCTTGGCAGCCGTCAGCAGGTTGACCCAATGCGCAGTGTAGGTGATATACCTGCCCTGACCATGCTTTGCAGACCAGGTATCAGTGGTCAAATGGACCCTGTGACATTTGCTTCTTACGCTCAAACATTTCCTTTACAGACACCTGACTGTGGGCAGATGAGATGGAACTGCTGAAGGTGAGAAGCGGAGTGGCGGGTGGTTGAGAGGGGGCAAGGAGGACAGCAGTGGTTGATGTGGCTGAAGATGCTAGACCAGGAGGAGGATGGTGGCTTTGAGCTTGTGTGCTGCTTCTACTCGTCATCATGTGTTGATCCCATAGGCGTTTGTGATGTGCGATCCTGTGCCTTCGCAAAGTAGTTGCACCTAAGTGGGTGTTGGATTTCCCACAACTCAGTTTCTTTTGGCACAGGTTGCAAATGGCATCGCTGTTGTCAGAGGCAGACACACAAAAAAAATGCCACACTGCTGAGCTTTGCAATGACGGCATTCTGGTGGTGGCAATAGCATGCGTTGATTGGCATGCTGTCTGGCTTACCCCGGGTGCCGATACATGCTGTCTGACTGTGCCACTAGCTCCTTGCGACGACCTCCCCCTGCTTCCAACTCGTCTCCTCCTTCTCTCTGTCTCCCCTTCTGAACTTTCCCCCTCTTCTTCTTCTCTTCGAGCAGTCACCCACGTGGCATCCACGTACACATCGTCATCATCAACCACTTCACTTGTATCTGACACCTCAGCAAAGGAAGCAGCAGCGGGTACAACATCATCATCATCATCACACTGTACGTCCATGTGTGTAATGCTGCCTGACTGAGACCTATCCCTGTTATCTACATCCCCTGGCAATAATGGTTGTGCATCACTAATTTCATCCAACTGATGTGTAAATAACTCCTCTGAGGGATCAAGTGAAGTGGCTGTGGTGGCTGTGGTGGTGGTAGCGGCGGGCGGGAGAGTGGTAATTTGAGAGCAGGTGACCAAAGCTGAGCTGGAGGAGGATGGTGCGTCAAGGTTCTTAGCGGAAGCTGTTGAAGATTGGGTGTCTTGTGTAAGCCAGTCAACTATTTTCTCCAAATTTTTTGGGTTCAGGGTACGTGGCCTCTGAACACTGGGCATTATTCCAGGGCCAGTGGAAATCACAGCACCACGAACACGACGGCCCCTGCGGCGTGGCCTGCCTCTGCCTGTCATTTTTTTTTAGATAAGTGTTACTATGCGTGCAAGGTACTGTGCCACCCTATATAAGTGGTGGGCAGTGGGCACAGTACAGTCTGTGTGGGCCTGACACACACGGGCTTGCAAATGTGATTATATCACAGAAGAATTTTCAATAAAATTTTTCTTTTTTCTGCAAGGTATTTGAGTGAATGACACCCTGTAATGGTATGAGTGTAGGCCTAGCCACTAGCAGTATACAGTATGTGTGGGCCTGACACACACGGGCTTGCAAATGTGATTATGTCACAGAAAAATATTAAATATATTTTTTTTTTTATCTGCAAGGTATTTTCTGTCACACCCTGTATGAATGGTGTGCACTGTGCACACAGTGCTGTCTATGACTGAGCCTGCAGCCTCTTACACACGGGCAGCCAGGCAACTGCAATATATATATATATATATATATAAAAAGCACACTGATGTACCAGCCCTGCAAAGGGCTTTTTGGGGTGCTATCAGGATGCTGTCCTTACAGCAGATGAGTCTGTGGACACAGAACAATGCCCTAGCTAACGCTTTCCCTATTGAATCAGCAGCAGCAACACTCTCCCTCCTCTCACTGTGAATGCAGTTTCCGAATGAATCTAAAATTGATGCTGCCCAGGAGGTGGGAGGATCTGGGAGGGAGGGCCTGCTGCTGATTGGCTGGAATGTGTCTGCTGACTGTGAGGTACAGGGTCAAAGTTTACTCAATGATGATGTATAGGGGGGCAGACCGAACATCGCATATGTTCGCCCGCAGCGGCGAACGTGAACAAGATATGTTCGCCGGCGAATAGTTCGGGACATCACTACTTATCTGTTGACAAGCCGGCTGTGTTGTTTAAAAGTGGGGAAAAAATTGGGTCTAATTGATGTTTAGCGGTGCAGTGATATATTTGATTGAACATTTGGTTATTTGATCAATCTGTATGTCAGGCAGAGAAGCATCAGGCCATGCACATGGGAGTGGCAGAGGCCTAAATGTTTGTGGCACAGGAAGAGGTTGCAGCAGAGTAAGGGGCCGTGGCAGCAGGGATCACTTCGAGACACCTGAGCACCCAGTGTCAGCTAGCGGTCATGTTGTGACCACCAACCCAGCGATTCTTGAATGGTTGACTCGATCTTCGACTTTGTTGCAAGTGATATCAAACACCCCCAGCCAAGAGTTGGTGGGTTTGTCAAACACATCTCTTAGTTGGCATAGCCCGTGCCCAGACCCTGTGCCCTCACCTGTCCTTAACCTGCCTCTGTCCTTTTTTGTTCCCTCACTGCGAGAAGTACAGTTGTGTTTAAAATAATAGCAGTCAGACACCATTAACCTGATCAATATCTGTTTTTGGTATAAATGATATTTCTACGAATACTTAGGGGCCGTAGCGGCATGACGTGAGGACGTGCCGCGCTTTCTCCTCCCCCCTCCCTCCTCCCTCCTGCAGGCTGCCGGTGCCTCGGCGTGTGGCTCTCTATGGAAGGCGCACGCATGGAACGGGGATGCCGCTGAATGATCCACAGACCTTGCTGGTGATCCGTCGAGTTGACCTGGGGGGTGCGGGGAGATAGCGCTTGGAACTTCGGAGGATCGTGACCGCAGGAGCAGACCCGTGTACCGAAGTAATGGTGAAGTAGCCTGGCAACCTTGTAACTTTGTAACCCTGTGGGAATGCGGAAGCGACGTCTTGGAGCCTATGTAGAGAGCTAAGCACTGCTAAGCATTGCTGAGAGACAGCTCTGTATGCCGTGGCGCTTGGTTGGTCTCCCAGCGGTATGTTGGAGGGGTGAGGCTGAAGACACAAGAAGGGGAACAAGGCAGCTTGATGATGGGTGTTACCCCCTTTCTCCTCTGTTGTAACAATTGCCGGGTGAACCTGGGATAATTGGCTGTATACCACAAATAGGCTGTATACCGCAGCGTTGTGCTGAAAATCTGGGTGCAGCATATCGCTAAAATTACCCTGCTGACCCGGCACACGGCTGTTTCGGGTGGGCCTGCGAGTGGGTATACACCTGGAATTATATGGAGGCTCTCAAACTGTCCTAAGGTGTCAGGTACTCCCGGCAGGACTGGTGCCCGCTCAGAAAACGGAATTTTGTCCCCCGTAAGTGTCTTTAACAGCAGGCGACCTGGGAGACTACTGACACAATATGTACCTCCGTGCGGTGCACCTGACGGTATAACAGCATAAGTGGTAGGATAATCATATCTTATGACTCGACTCTCGGATCTCCTTTCGTTCATGTCCCCCCTTCTCCTGAAAATTGCTTGCATCCAGCCGCCGGACATCATTCGCTGTTTGGTAGGAAGAATAAAACAGAATTTTTTTTTTTTTTTTTTCCCTCCTCTTTCTTTGGATACGGACTGGCAAATAGAACTGTGATTATTGGCCCACTTTCTGGACTCTGTCGAGGGGACATATCATTGTTTTGCTTTTTTTCTTTATTGCCCATATTTCCGTTTGACGGCACGGCAGCTATCTGATATTTTTTTTTTTTTTTTTTTTTTTTTTTTTGTGTGCGTGGCTTTTTTGTGTGGCTCATGATTGTTTCTTTTTCCCCTTTTTGTGTGCGGGAGGTTGTAATAGGGAGAGGATAGGGAGGGGAGGAGATGAAAAGATGCCTCCAAAAAATTACAGCAGAAAATCGGTGGGAACCTCCTCACCGAGTGGGGGAAAAGGGAGCAGCACAGTAACTGGCCTAGAAAAATATCTTAAATCCCCCCCAAACCCAAAGAGTAGGAGTGCATTACGGGGGAATAAGGAGGCCCAGAAAGAGGGAGGTGATCCATCCGTCCCAGACGAATGTCCCGGGGCTGAGAGCAGGATAGGGTATGGAGAAGGGATGGAGGAAAGAATAAATTCAGTTGATAAAAAACTGGGAGAAATTTTAGGGGCGGTACAACAGTCGAATCAAAGTTTAGAGGATCTGACCACTAAGATCGCCTCTGCTCAGGCTGACCTCTCCTTGATTAAGGAAGAGATGAATAAGGTGAGGGAAAAGGTTAAGGAGCTGCAGATATCCTCAGGAGGGATGAGGAGAGATATTGATGGGACAAAAAAAAGAGTAGAAGCTTTAGAAGGTGAAAAGAAAATCTTGCTAGAGAGAGTTACCACAATGGAGGATAGATCCCGGAGATCAAATATGAGATTAGTGGGATTTCCGGAGGGGGTGGAAGGAGAAGATACAACCGGGTTTATCCAGCAGTGGCTGGAGGATAGTTTTGATAAAAGTACCCTCTCTAAATGGTTTTTAGTTGATAGAGCGCATAGAATCCCGGGAAGACCACCGCTAAAAGGGAGTCCCACCAGGGCCATTTTAGTTAAAATCTTAAGTTCCAGAGATAGAGACGTAATAATGAGGGCAAAAAGGAAGATGCAGATAATAGAGTACAATGGCCATAATATAGAAATATACCCAGATTACTCCAGAGCAACGCAGGAAAAGAGACGTGAATTTAGAGAAGTAAAGAGGAGGTTAGCAGCCGCCCAGTTACAATACTCCTTGATATACCCAACTAAGTTACGCGTAATATACCATGATCAAGTTAGTTTTTTTGGATCACCAGAGGAGGCCGCTGAATGGATGGATTCCAAGGGAATAGGATCATGAGATGGCCTGTGGAGTGGGTGAGGGGGGTGCGGGGGGGGGAGAGAAGGGGGCGTAGAGTAAGAGGAGGGGGAAATGTTCTATTTCGCCAACCAGCAGGGGGGGGAGGGAGGGGGTAGGGGTGGGGGGGAAGGAGGAGGGGTTATGGGAGGGATGGTTGTCTTGATAGGATTACTAACGAAGATAAGAACAAAAACACAGGTGGAAGGCACACATGAGTAGGATTTTAACATGGAATGTACGAGGTCTGGGGGATAAGGTTAAGAGGGTTATGGTTTTTGATACAATTACTAGACACCTCCCAGCAATTGTGGGACTAACGGAGACACATAACACTAAGGATAAGACATACTTATTAACTCGGAAATGGGCTAAGTTCCAGTATCATTCATGTTTCTCTACCTACTCATGTGGAGTTAGTGTATATATTCACCACAAAGTGGACTACCTCCCACTAGATCAGAAGATCGATGATAGGGGCAGATATGTTTTCCTCCACTGTCAGTGGAATGGGAGACGGTGCGTTCTAGCCTTTGTTTATATACCCCCACCATTTTCACTATGTGTTATTAATAGCTTAGTGGAGTTTGCTGAGTCGCGAGGTAAATGCCCCATACTGGTAATGGGAGACTTTAACTCAGTTATGAATAGCTGCTTAGATAGATACTCTGTGATACCAAATGATAAATATGGGATAAGTCAACCAACACTTCTCAAAAGAATATCACAAGAACTGCTGTTAATAGATGTATGGAGGTACCTGTATGATGATAAGCGAGCGTACTCATGGTTTGGTTATGGGAGTAAAATCATGTCAAGAATAGATATGGCATTAGCTAGCCCAGAACTGGTAGAGCAGATATTGAAAATGAGGTATGAGGTGAATAGTATTTCAGACCACTCCCCAATCTGCCTGACATTTAAAACAGCGGTTAAACCAAAGGGTAGAGTGTTCCGGCTAAACCCACATTGGCTAAACCTGATAAATAAAGATGAAAGTATCAGCGACGACATAGCGGAGTACTGGAAAATTAATCTTGGATCTGCACAAATAGGTTATGTATGGGACGCATTTAAAGCATACCTACGGGGCATCCTCGTTGGCAGAATTCAGGGCTTAAAAACTGAATTCGCCAAAAAGGAGAGGGAGCTGGGCGAAAAAATAAAGAAACTAGAGGAGAAACTCCAGGCTAATAGTTCACCTGAGACGATGGCGGAGTTAGAAGAGTCTAAAATCTCTCTAAAAAATTATCTGGAGAATAAGGCACAACAAAGAGTGTTTTTTGAGGGGGCCCGATATTTCAGGGAATCTGGGAAACCAGGTAGACTGCTTTCCACTATCGTACAGAATCAGAGGGGGGATGGTAGAATTAAGCGAGTTGAGAGGAGAGACGGGGTGATAACATCCAGCCCTGGAGAAATTGAGCAGGAATTTGTTAAATATTACAGGGACCTCTACTCCTCGGAGGGAGTGGGGGATGGTGGAGACATAAAACTCTTTTTGGAGGGGGCCTCGCTCCCTACTCTCTCCGAGGAGGACAGGGAGTATTTGAATGGTCCAATAGAACAGGAGGAATTACGTGATACCTTGAAATCAATAAAGGGTAACTCTAGCCCCGGGCCGGATGGTCTCCCCTTCGAGATATATAGAAGATACGGGGAGGTTATCCTCCCAGTACTCCTGCGGGTCCTTAAGGAATCTATGGACGGGGGTGAACTTCCGGCCTCCCTGTCAGAGGCTGTAATAACCCTGATAGGGAAAAAGGGGAAAGACGAGAGTAAGGTGGATTCGTATCGCCCCATCTCTCTTCTCAACACGGACTATAAAATATGCGCCAAATTGCTGGCAAACCGCCTAAAAAAAGTGATAGGTAAGATAATACACCCAGATCAATCGGGGTTTATACCGAAACGTCAGGCTCAAATGAATATCCGTCGGGCCCTCCTTAATATCCAGATGGGCGGGGAGGGTGCCCACTCCCTCCTGTCACTGGACGCAGAAAAAGCGTTTGACAGGGTGGAGTGGGCATACCTCTGGAACATAATGCGTGAGCTAAACTTGGGGGACAATTATATTGGCTGGGTGCAACTACTGTACCAACACCCGAAAGTAAGGATTAAAATCAACGGAGAGATATCTGAATCGATGGTGTTGCAAAGGGGAACCAGGCAGGGGTGCCCCCTTTCACCATTACTGTTTGCCATCTTTGTCGAACCGTTAGCATGCAAGGTACGATCAGATGATAACATCAGGGGATTTGGGAGTAGGGGCGCCTCAGATAAAATGTGTTTATACGCGGATGATGTCCTGTTTTTCTTGAAAGGGGGGGCGTCGGCGGTTCCATACCTGATGCGAACTGTAAATCAATTTGGTCAAATCTCCGGCTTCAGGGTGAATTGGATGAAATCAGTGTTACTCCCAATTGGCTACGAAACCAGGAGAATGGATCTTAATGTTAAAGTATTGAAACCCACAGATGCACTGGAATACCTTGGAATCAAAATTAGTGCGAGGATCCAGGAATATATAGAATTGAATCTTGCCCCTCTGCTTAAAAGGGTTAAAAATAAAATAAGTATTTGGCAAAAAATACTGATAAGACAGGTAGACCGTATAGCTATTATTAAAATGATTTTGTTGCCGCAGGTCCTCTATGTAATATCCTCATGCCCTGTCTGGATAGGTGACCACCTTTTCAATGTATTGGAGGGATTGATAAATGATCTTATATGGGGGAAAAAAAGGGTCAGGCTCAAACAAAAATACTTATGGCTTGATGAAGAAGATGGTGGCTTGTCCGTGCCCTGCTTCAGAGGCTACTATTACGCATCCCAGCTACAATGGTTAATGATAGAGGATGACAGATTACGCCAGTACCTAGTGGGCGAGTTTGTAGGTCTCCAATATAACATTTTTAGTATCTTGGAAGCCGGGATATTAAAAATAAAGGGTAAGAAGTGCCCTATTAGTAATATGATGCACTTGATATGGGTGAATGTTAAAAAATTACTGGGGATAAATTACTCACTAAAGATCACCCCACTATGGGGGAATATAAACTTAGGCGAGTTTCAGAAGTTAGAGGATTATGTATTTTGGGAAAAAAATGGTATTAAGTTTATTTCACAGATTGCGATAAAAGGAAAGCTCAGGACATTAGAAGAATTAGGACTTAGTATAAAATTAGATACCCTTACACGTTTTAGATATTTTCGGTTAAAACACGCATTTGACAGTACTGAGAATAAATCGTACTTAATCACCAAACATTCAGAATTTGTAGAATTTTGCTGTCTCAATAAGGGGACCAAAATATCAATATCACAGATATATAAAATAATTAAAAGGGGTTTAAGGGGAGTGATAAAGTTTAATAGTGAACAAAAATGGGCACTAGAAGTTGACCCCAACACGCTAGATTGGAGATGTATCTATAAAAGTATAAAAAGAAGTACTGTATCGAGTAATTTCCGACTGATACAGTTCTTTATTGTCCATCGTACCTATATCACCCCATGGGTGTTGAGTAGGATGTATAAAACAAGGGACGCTAGATGCTGGAAGTGCAGGATGGATAATGCGGATTTCACCCACTTGATCTGGCACTGCCCCCTAATGCAGGATTACTGGTCTCAGGTTTTTCGGGAGCTGACCAGATCAACTGGGTGCTCAGTCCCAATGGAGATCGCTACAGCGGTGCTTGGATATATCAGGAAAATAGGTCTCGACATAGAAATAGAAATGAAATGGGCCAAAGGATTAATGCTGGTGCGGGTAGTAGTGGCTAGGGAGTGGGGGGCGGACACACCACCAAACATCGAAGCATGGAAGAACTTATGTGGGAGGGTATGCAGATATGAATATGCCGGTACCCATAAATAAATGGAGGATGTGGAAGAGAGAAGGAAAATCTGTGGTATCCATCAAGACAACCATGGGGGGGGGGGGAAGGGGAGGGGTTATATTGTTTTTCTTTTGTCTCTTCGTTTTGTATATGATACGAGGAAAGAAACAGGACAGGGACATATTCCAGATGTCTAAGGATAAGCGAGTAACAAATGTATGTGTATATACAGGAATTAGCATTGTTTATGCCCTGCTGTATTACTGTCTATTGTTATGTCTTGTTCCTGAACTTTTTATATATGATGAAGGAAAAAAATAAACTAAAAGTATTAAAAAAAAAAAAAAAGAAATGATATTTCTATATGGCAAACAATTTACTAGCAGGTGTAGTAGAGTAATAGCAACCCAACAGACCCAACAGTCATGACATGCATGCTGCTGATCACTTATTGAAAGGGGCATGTTCAAAATAATAGCAGTGTGGAGTTCAATGAGTGAGGTGATTAATTTTTTGAAAAATAGGTGGCAATTATTGCCCTTATTTAAGGAAGGAAGGTAGCAAATGTTGTACATGCTGGTCCCAGTGCATTTCTCTCTGACATTCTGAGGAAAATGGTTTGTTCCAGACAGTGTTCAGAAGAACAGAGTACCTTGATTAAAAAGTTGATTGGAGAGGGGAAAACATATAAAGAAGTGCAGAAAATTATAGGCTGCTCAGCTAAAATGATTGGAAATGCTTTAAAATGGCAACCAGAACCTGAAAGACGTGAAAGAAAGAGAAAAACTACCATGCAAATGGATAGAAGAATAGCCAAAATGGCAAAGACTCAGCTCCAGGAAAATCAAAGAATGTCTAAAGTTACCTGTGAGTACTGTTACAATTAGACACCTATGTGAAGCCAAGCTATCTGCAAGAAGCCCCCGCAAAGTCCCACTGTTGAAAACAAGACATGTGCTGAAGAGGTTACAGTTTGCCAAAGAGCACATTGCCTGGCCTAAAGAGACATTTTATGGACTGCCTAAAGTAAGATTGTTCTTTTGGGGTCTAGTGGCTGGAGTCAGTTTGTCAGACGACCCCAAACACTGAATTCAAGCCACAGTACACTGTGAAGACAGTGAAGTATGGTGGCGCAAGCATCATGATATGGGGATGTTACTCATACTACGGTGTTGGGCCAATTTATTGCCTACCAAGGATTATGGATCAGTTTAAATACATCAGAATATTTGAAGAGGTCATGCTGCCTTATGCTGAAGAGGAAATGTGCTTGAAATGGGTGTTCCAACAAGACAACAACCCCAAACACACCAGTAAACGTGCAACATCTTGGTTCCAGACGAACAAGATTGTCATTATGGAGTGGTCAGCCCAATCCCCAGGTATTAATCCAATAGAAAACTTGTGGGGTCTCATAAAAAATGCAGTTTCTGAGGCAAAACCAAGAAATAGAGAAGAACTGTGGAATGTAGTCCAATCATCCTGGGCTGGAATATCTGTTCACAGGTGGCAGAAGTTGGTTTACTCCATGCAACACAGGTGTATAGCAGTTCAAGAAGAATACAAACACTGCTATTTTTTTGAACAGTCTAATCACTTTTCTTCCATTTTTTTGGAAGAGCAACACAAATTTGATACATTTTTCTTCATGTTTTGATTTGGAATAGAATGTGTAGTGTTCCCAATGCATTTGTGTGTATGGAAATAAAAGCTATTAGAAAGATTTTGAGCTTTATTCACTTTTTTAAACACACTGCTATTATTTTGAATACAACTATATTATATGCCGTAGGCTCGACTCCACTTTTCAGCAAGGAACAGCTACTAGAGGACAGTCAGCAGCTACTGCCCAGCCAAGATCTGGAGGAGACATCCACGCTTCCGCCACTAGATGGGCAAGTAGTGATGAGGAGAGTGGAGTGGGAGCTGGTGCTGCGAGCGGTTAAAGAGGACATCAGTGAAGTACAGACAGTACTCAATAATGATGATGTAGCTGATTGCACTTGGGAGCCGGGTGACAAAGGGACTTTATCATCATCAGGAGAAGAGGATGGCAACTTGCCCGTGAGGTAGCAAGTTGCTTGTGTGGGTGGAAGTCAGCAGGGTGGCAGCATTAGGAGGTCGGTAGCCAAACGCGCTCGGGGTAGACCACCTGCTTCACGGAAGCCTACCAGCCAGGGAAGTAGCAGTGCAGGGGTTTAAGGCGGCAGCGGTGGTAGCAGTCAGTCACTGCGTAGTGTTGTGGGTAAAATTGCCTACTCGCCGGTGTGGAAGGTTTTTTTTAAGCCACCGTTGGAGGCGAATGTGGCTATATGTAGAATCTGTGAGCAGAGCATGAAGCGTGGACAGGGTGCCAATTATGGCACTACAGCCTCCGTCAACATATGCAGCATTGCCATAAAGTGGCCTGGGAGAAACAGGGCTCCGATGTGGTGGTCCAGCCTGCTGCAGCAACCGCTGCATCACCAAGTGGCACGCACCTGGTTTCTGGCAATCAAGGCTCCACCACTTTAGCCAAAGAGAGTCTGTCTGTCCTTCCCATCATCTGCTAGTCCTGATGCTCCTCCTACTCCTTGTAACTCATTCTATCAGCAATTGATCCCTGAAGCGATTGCCAAGAGACAACTGTATGCGTGCACTCAACCAACGGCACAGAAGCTGAACAGGATCTTGTCCAAGTTGCTGGTGCTGCAGTCCCTCCCTTTTCAAGTGGTGGACTCTGCACCTTTCAGAGAACTGATGGCTTGTGCCAAGCCAAGGTGGAGAGTCCCAAGCTGCACAGAAGCATCGACGTGTGGAGCTGTAACTAAGGTCAGAGACAATACATGCCCTTTATGGCCCACTGGGTGAATGTGGTTCCTGCACAGCTACACCAGCAACTTGGCCAGGTGACGCCGCTTAATCCCCAACATTCTCACGCCATTGGTCCTGCGACAGTGTCCACCTCTGCCTCCTCATTCTCCACTCTGTCCTTAATCTCCACTGCAGGGACAATGCAGTGCCTCTCCAGCATACCACATGTGCAGGGCACGGTGGTATCACGCTGTTCTGCACCTCGTTTGCTTGGGCGAACCAAGTCACACAGGGGAGGAACTGCTCCATGTACTTAGCAAGAAATCGAATCCTGGCTTTCTCTGTGACAACTGAAAATCGGACCCATGGTGACTGCCAATGGGAAGAACATTGTGTCGGTGCTGCGTTAAGGAGGGCTGAGCCATGCGCCTTGCATGGCACACATGTTCAATCTGGTTGTCAAGTGGTTCCTGAAGTCTTTAACCCATCTGCAAGAGATCCTAAAAATGGACAGGAAACTTTGCCTGCACGTCAGCCATTCGTACACCACAAAACACACCCTCTTTGAGCTGCAGTGGCAGAACGGCATCCCCCAACATAGGCTGATATGCAACGTTTTCACCTGTTGGAATGTCACCCTCCATATGTTGGACTGACTGTGCGAACAGAGAAAGGCCATACACGATTTCCTGATGATCCAAACGGACAGGAGTACTCTCCTGTGTAACTTCAATGTCAGCCAGTGCCAGCTCATGCGTGACACCTGTCATTTTCTCAGGCTCTTTGAGGAGGCCACATTATTTGTCAGTCGCCAGGACTACGGGATGAACAATTTCATTGCTTCATGTCCTGGAACAAATGGTAAATATGGCTGGTCAAGGGACTGGAGATGTGGCGCCTAGATCTCACTGCCACATAAGCCCTGTGGGGGCTGAACTGGAGGAGGAGGGGGGCATTGGAGCACAAGCTATGTGTAGCAAAATGGGTGGTTTTTCTACACAGGTGACAGGAGAGGAGGAGCAGGAACAGCCAGAGGAGCTACAGGGTGAAGAGGAAGATGAGGCAGAGGACCCAGACACACCGTGGCAGCATGCAGTGGAGATGGAGGCAGGGAGTCCCTCTGAGTCACTTGGGAAAATAGCCCGCTGCATGCTCACTTGCTTGAGTAGTGACAGCCGAATTGTCACCATTAGACAGAGGGATGACTTCTGGCTTTCCACCTTGTTGGACCATCGCTACCGGTCCAATTTGGAGGCCTTTTTAACACCTGCTAAGAGGAAGGACAAACTGAACTATTATAGAGACATCCTATGTAGTCAGTTGGCCCTGGTTTGCCCTGGAAATGCTGTCCTGCCCGGCCAGTAGTGTGGCATCAGAGCAGGTGTTTAGTGCAGCGGGGGCCAAGAAGAACTCGCCTGTCCACCCAAAATGTGGAGAGACTGACCTTTGTCAAGATCAATCAGGTGTGGATCATCCAGGATTTACACCAACTAATTCCTTATGCATCAGACTAGATCATCCATGGTGCCACACAACACTTTGACAAAAGAGACCAGTTCCTTCTGGCTACCTGCTTCAGCTACTATTCTGATGCTGCCACCCGCCTAATGCCAAACATCTGATGCCAAGTGCTCCGTCTTTCACCCACCATCTTCAGCAGGTACTGGTATTGCCACCCACCTCCACACTATGTCACCTTGCCACTCTGTGGCCTCCTGATGTTGCCACCACCTCCAAACTATATCACCTTGCAACTATGTGGTCTCCTAATGCTGCTGCCACCTCCACCCTATGTCACCTTGCCACTCTGTGGCCTTATGAATGATGCTGCCGCCACCTCTGCACTATGTCACCTTGCCACTCTGTGGCCTCCTGATGCTGCCGCCACCTCCACACTCATGGTTCCACTCTGTTGCGTCCTGATGCTGGTGCCACCTACAGACTCTGTCATTGGGCCACTTTGTAGTCTCCTCATGCTGCTTCCGCCTCACCACTATGTCACCTTGCCACTCTGTGGTCTTCTGATGCCGCCGCCACCTCCACACTCTGTCATTGTTGCACTCTGTGGCTTCCTGATGCTGTTGCCACCTCCACACTCTGTCAATGCGCCACTCTGTGGCATCCTCATACTGCTACCACCTCTAGACTCTGTCATTGGGTCAATCTGTGGTATCCTCATGCTGCTTCCACCAAACCACTATGTCATAGGGCCACTCTGTGGACTTTTCATGCTGTTTCCACCCTCCCCACTTCATGACTGGGCCACTATTTAGCCTTTTTAGCTTGGCTGACATAATCATTTATTTGACCCTTCTTCGGATCTGTCAGAAGGAAGGTAAAGTGAGACGCACAACATATCCTCTGTCGGAGGGGGGGCTTTACTTATATAGGCATTTAATGGAACAGGTTCTGTTGACATCAATGTGGAATCAGCTGGCCACAGTGTAAGAGGAGTGTGCTTCTTCTTGGCGCTAACATCGACCTGTAAGGCTGAGTTCATACTTGATTTATTTGGTCATTTTTGGCCCAGTGAAAATAAGTGAAGTATGCAGTGATTCTAAGAGCGACTCCTGTCATCTGCATGTCATACGGACTCACAGTATTACTTCACTACCACAACGCATTCCCTATGCATGTTACTACGAGGCACAGTGTTCTACATCACTATAAAGGCTCTCTGCTGCCAGGAAAAAAAATCATTTTTATGTAATTCACCGCAAATAAATTTGTATTGAACCAAATGATTATTTTTTTATTCGGCGAACCGGCGAATATAATTTCAGAAAAATTTGTTTATCTCTAGAAATGAAGAAAGTCTTCTAGAGGGAATTATAAATCTTGAAATCTTGAACCATTGTACTGAATGCTGGTAGACAGATTAACATTCATGATGTAAGCAGGAGATGGTACAATGTTGTAGGTGCTGCTAAAGAATCTGTATATTTTATGTTGACGTGGAGTCATCCCAATCATTCAAAAACTGACAAAGACAGCAGGAGTTTTATGTCTTGCTTTAAGAAACTACACACGCTTTATCCCACCAGAAATGTAAAGTACTTTTCACCTGAAAGTGAATGCTTCTAGAAAGAAATAGGCCATGATTCACTAAATCCCCATGTTTCACACAAATATGGTACTGTAACTGGATCAAATGGTGTATGAGACAATAAATCAGGCAACAAAGCGCAAGATGGGTAAAAGAGAATCCTAGTTATTATCATTCTCCTCTACAGATAAATGGAAAGATTTATTAATGGAAAAACATAGCCTTGCTGTTTGAAAATATCACACTTTTTATACCTCTGTGCTTCTATCTAATGCAATAATTGAAATAATAGAAAATCTAAGAGCTCTATTAATAGCTATAGTGCTATATGAGGAATGTACCCAAGCACATTGCTTTCTGGCAATAATTTTATTTTTTTGTGGTACAGTACGTATCATTACTCATTATAGTATCTTTTTTTTTTTTTTTTACAAAAGAAATGTAGTCAATTTGAGTTCACTAAAGTTTTCTATAGGAACAGGTCTATATAAAAATATATGTATATCATTATAATATAGTTTCATATTAAGGTGAAATGAGGCCTAAACATCGGGTGAGTCTAAATGTGTATGTTGTGAAGTGTTGAACCAGAATTGGATCCTGGGTATCATTCTCTTTAGATGTTACATAATGATAGCAAGGTTCCTAGGCAAGTCTTCTAAACAACCTGATACAATCAGCCATTGGTTATCTATTGACAACTTAAATCCTCAGAAGAGCACAACCTAAAGGACAGAGTATCTTACACAAGGGACCTGCTTCTACTGTATTTATTCAGTCTGATCACATACAGTACTTCTATTTAAAACTTGAAAGTCTGTCTATTCTTATCATACAACATAGAAGCTTACACACACATAATAACTAGTGTTGAGCAAATCAAAGCCAAACAAATTGACTTCAATCAGAATTTCAGGAAGAATGTGATTCTTCGTTTTAACAAATACATTTTTCCTGTAATGGCTGTAAAAAAAAAAAAAAAAAAAAAAACATACTTGCCTCTTCCATTTGCTCACAGAGAGGCTGTCGCGGCTATCTTGATTGAAGATACCGCGCAAAATATTGTGCAGTGTCTTCAATTAAGGGTACTTTCACACTAGCGTTAAGGTTTTCCGGTATTGAGTTTCGTCTAAGGGGCTTAATACCAGAAAAAATGCTTAAGTTGCATTCTAATGCATTCTGAATGGAGAGCAATCCGTCTTCAGTTCAGTCACTCTTACGGTATTTCCGGAACACTTGCCGGAATGCCATATCCAGCATTAATTTCCATTGAAATGTATTAATGCCTGATCCGGTACCAAGTGTTCCGGAAAACCGGATCCTGCTTCCTGGTCTGCGCATGCGCAGAGCTTTAAAAATGTGAAATAAATAAATATCGGATTTGTTTTTTCGAGATGACACCGGAGAGACGGATCCGGTGTTTCAATGCATTTTTCAGACAGATCTGCATCCGGAAACAAATGCTATCCGTTTGCATACGGATTTCTGGATCCGTCAGGCAGTTCCAGCAACCCTTAGGGTAGTTTCACACTTGCGTAGTGAAGATCCGGCAGGCAGTTCTGTCGCCAGAACTGCCTGCCGGATCTGGAAATCCATGTGCAAACGGATAGCATTTGTAGACAGATCCGGATGCGGATGAATCTAACAACTGCATTGAAACACCAGATCCGTCTCTCCGCTGTTTGCTGGAACACTTGGTGCCGGATCTGGCATTAATTTATTTCAATGGAAAATAATGCCGGCAAGTGTTCCAGAATTTTGGACGGAGAAGATACTGCATGCTGCAAATACCATAAGAGGGACTGAACTGAAGACATCCTGATGCATACTGAATGGATTGCTCTCCATTAAGAATGCATTAGGATAAAACTGATCAGTTTTATTCCGGTATTGAGCCCATGCGATGGAACTCAATACCGGAAAACTTTAACGCCAGTGTGAAAGTACCCTAAGATAGCCACGATGGCCTCTCAGAGAGTAAATGGATAAGGTGAGTATGTTTTTCTTTTTTTTAACCAGATTAACCTGTGAAAGGTCTCAATTGTAGCATCAGATGCCGCGATCAGCAATATACAAATGAATGCACTTTGTGACATAGTACTGTATTTTATGCCCTATAAGACGCACTTTTTCCCCCCAAAAGTGGGGGGGAAATACCAGTGCATCTTATGGGGTGAATGCTGCATTTTGCTGACTTTTCAATGATACGCTGCGCGGTGGGCGTATCAGCTGAGAGGGAGGAGGGGCTGGGGGCCGTCATCTGCTTTTATAATAACAGCGGGGCCCGTGCCGCCCACTTTATGAATGAAGCAGGTGGCGTGGGCGCATGACGTAGTGACTCCTGCTGCCAGCACCCGTCCTCCTGGCCTCCTCTCTGCTACCGAGCGCTTGTAAGTAGAGTTGAGCGAACACCTGGATGTTCGGGTTCGAGAAGTTCGGCCGAACATCCCGGAAATGTTCGGGTTCGGGATCCGAACCCGATCCGAACTTCGTCCCGAACCCGAACCCCATTGAAGTCAATGGGGACCCGAACTTTTCGGCACTAAAACGGCTGTAAAACAGCCCAGGAAAGGGCTAGAGGGCTGCAAAAGGCAGCAACATGTAGGTAAATCCCCTGCAAACAAATGTGGATAGGGAAATTAATTAAAATAAAAATTAAATAAATAAAAATTAACCAAAATCAATTGGAGAGAGGTTCCATAGCAGAGAATCTGGCTTCCCGTCACCCACCACTGGAACAGTCCATTCTCAGATATTTAGGCCCCGGCACCCAGGCAGAGGAGAGAGGTCCCGTAACAGACAATCTGGCTTCATGTCAGCAGAGAATCAGTCTTCATGTCATAGCAGAGAATCAGGCTTCACGTCACCCACCACTGTAATAGTCCATTTTCATAAATTTAGGCCCAGCACCCAGGCAGAGGAGAGAGGTCCCGTAACAGACAATCTGGCTTCATGTCAGCAGAGAATCAGTCTTCATATCATAGCAGAGAATCTGGCTTCCCGTTACCCACCACTGGAACAGTCCATTCTCAGATATTTAGGCCCCGGCACCCAGGCAGAGGAGAGAGGTCCCGTAACAGACAATCTGGCTTCATGTCAGCAGAGAATCAGTCTTCATATCATAGCAGAGAATCAGGCTTCACGTCAGCCACCACTGCAACAGTCCATTGTCATAAATTCAGGCCCAGCACCCAGGCAGAGGAGAGAGGTCCCGTAACAGACAATCTGGCTTCATGTCAGCAGAGAATCAGTCTGCATGTCATAGCAGAGAATGAGGCTTCACGTCACCCACCACTGCAACAGTCCATTTTCATAAATTTAGGCCCAGCACCCAGGCAGAGGAGAGAGGTCCCGTAACAGAGGATCTGGCTTCATGTCACCAGAGAATCAGTCTGCATGTCATAGCAGAGAATCAGGCTTCACGTCACCCACCACTGCAACAGTCCATTTTCATAAATTTAGGCCCAGCACCCAGGCAGAGGAGAGAGGTCCCGTAACAGAGGATCTGGCTTCATGTCACCAGAGAATCAGTCTGCATGTCATAGCAGAGAATCAGGCTTCACGTCAGCCACCACTGCAACAATCCATTGGCATATATTTAGGCCTAGCACACAGGCAGAGGAGAGAGGTCCCGTAACAGACAATCTGGCTTCATGTCAGCAGAGAATCAGTCTTCATATCATAGCAGAGAATCAGGCTTCACGTCAGCCACCAATGCAACAGTCCATTGTCAGATATTTAGGCCCAGCACCCAGGCAGAGGAGAGAGGTCCCGTAACAGAGGATCTGGCTTCATGTCAGCAGAGAATCAGTCTTCATGTCATAGCAGAGAATCAGGCTTCACGTCACCCACCACTGTAAGAGTCCATTTTCATAAATTTAGGCCCAGCACCCAGGCAGAGGAGAGAGGTCCCGTAACAGACAATCTGGCTTCATGTCAGCAGAGAATCAGTCTTCATATCATAGCAGAGAATCAGGCTTCACGTCACCCACCACTGTAACAGTCCATTTTCATAAATTTAGGCCCAGCACCCAGGCAGAGGAGAGAGGTCCCGTAACAGACAATCTGGCTTCATGTCACCAGAGAATCAGTCTGCATGTCATAGCAGAGAATGAGGCTTCACGTCAGCCACCACTGCAACAATCCATTGGCATATATTTAGGCCTAGCACACAGGCAGAGGAGAGGTTCATTCAACTTTGGGTAGCCTTGCAATATAATGGTAAAATGAAAATAAAAATAGGATTGAATGAGGAAGTGCCCTGGAGTCCAATAATATATGGTTATGGGGAGGTAGTTAATGTCTAATCTGGACAAGGGACGGACAGGTCCTGTGGGATCCATGCCTGGTTCATTTTTATGAACGTCAGCTTGTCCACATTGGCTGTAGACAGGCGGCTGCGTTTGTCTGTAATGACGCCCCCTGCCGTGCTGAATACACGTTCAGACAAAACGCTGGCTGCCGGGCAGGCCAGCACCTCCAAGGCATAAAAGGCTAGCTCTGGCCACGTGGACAATTTAGAGACCCAGAAGTTGAATGGGGCCGAACCATCAGTCAGTACGTGGAGGGGTGTGCACACGTACTGTTCCACTATGTTAGTGAAATGTTGCCTCCTGCTAACACGTTGCGTATCAGGTGGTGGTGCAGTTAGCTGTGGCGTGTTGACAAAAGTTTTCCACATCTCTGCCATGCTAACCCTGCCCTCAGAGGAGCTGGCCGTGACACAGCTGCCTTGGCGACCTCTTGCTCCTCCTCTGCCTTGGCCTTGGGCTTCCACTTGTTCCCCTGTGACATTTGGGAATGCTCTCAGTAGCGCGTCTACCAACGTGCGCTTGTACTCGCGCATCTTCCTATCACGCTCCAGTGCAGGAAGTAAGGTGGGCACATTGTCTTTGTAGCGTGGATCCAGCAGGGTGGCAACCCAGTAGTCCGCACAGGTTAAAATGTGGGCAACTCTGCTGTCGTTGCGCAGGCACTGCAGCATGTAGTCGCTCATGTGTGCCAGGCTGCCCAGGGGTAAGGACAAGCTGTCCTCTGTGGGAGGCGTATCGTCATCGTCCTGCCTTTCCCCCCAGCCACGCACCAGTGATGGACCCGAGCTGCGTTGGGTGCCACCCCGCTGTGACCATGCTTCATCCTCATCCTCCTCCACCTCCTCCTCATCCTCGTCCTCCTCGTCCTCCAGTAGTGGGCCCTGGCTGGCCACATTTGTACCTGGCCTCTGCTGTTGCCAAAAACCTCCCTCTGAGTCACTTCGAAGAGACTGGCCTGAAAGTGCTAAAAATGACCCCTCTTCCTCCTCCTCCTCCTCCTCCTGGGCCACCTCCTCTTCCATCATCGCCCTAAGTGTTTTCTCAAGGAGACATAGAAGTGGTATTGTAACGCTGATAACGGTGTCATCGCCACTGGCCATGTTGGTGGAGTACTCGAAACAGCGCAACAGGGCACACAGGTCTCGCATGGAGGCCCAGTCATTGGTGGTGAAGTGGTGCTGTTCTGTAGTGCGACTGACCCGTGCGTGCTGCAGCTGAAACTCCACTATGGCCTGCTGCTGCTCGCACAGTCTGTCCAGCATGTGCAAGGTGGAGTTCCACCTGGTGGGCACGTCGCATATGAGGCGGTGAGCGGGAAGGCCGAAGTTACGCTGTAGCGCAGACAGGCGAGCAGCAGCAGGATGTGAACGCCGGAAGCGCGAACAGACGGCCCGCACTTTATGCAGCAGCTCTGACATGTCGGGGTAGTTGTGAATGAACTTCTGCACCACCAAATTCAGCACATGCGCCAAGCAAGGGATGTGCGTCAAATTGGCTAGTCCCAGAGCTGCAACGAGATTTCGCCCATTATCACACACCACCAGGCCGGGCTTGAGGCTCACCGGCAGCAACCACTCGTCGGTCTGTTGTTCTATACCCCGCCACAACTCCTGTGCGGTGTGGGGCCTGTCCCCCAAACATATGAGTTTCAGAATGGCCTGCTGACGTTTACCCCGGGCTGTGCTGAAGTTGGTGGTGAAGGTGTGTGGCTGACTGGATGAGCAGGTGGAAGAAGAGGAGGAGGAAGCCGAGAAGGAGGAGGTGGCAACAGGAGGCAAAGAATGTTGCCCTGCGATCCTTGGCGGCGGAAGGACGTGCGCCAAACAGCTCTCCGCCTGGGGCCCAGCTGCCACTACATTTACCCAGTGTGCAGTTAGGGAGATATAGCGTCCCTGGCCGTGCTTACTGGTCCACGTATCTGTGGTTAGGTGGACCTTGCCACAGATGGCGTTGCGCAGTGCACACTTGATTTTATCGGATACTTGGTTGTGCAGGGAAGGCACGGCTCTCTTGGAGAAGTAGTGCCGGCTGGGAACAACATACTGTGGGACAGCAAGCGACATGAGCTGTTTGAAGCTGTCTGTGTCCACCAGCCTAAATGACAGCATTTCATAGGCCAGTAGTTTAGAAATGCTGGCATTCAGGGCCAGGGATCGAGGGTGGCTAGGTGGGAATTTACGCTTTCTATCAAATGTTTGTGAGATGGAGAGCTGAACGCTGGCGTGTGACATGGTTGAGACGCTTGGTGACGGAGGTGGTGGTGGTGGTGTTGGTGGTACATCCCCTGTTTGCTGGGCGGCAGGTGCCAACGTTCCTCCAGAGGCGGAGGAAGAGGCCGAGGCGGCAGCAGCAGAATAGGCCGAGGCGGCAGCAGCAGAAGAGGTAGCAGGGGGAGCCTGAGTGACTTCCTTGGTTTTAAGGTGTTTACTCCACTGCAGTTCATGCTTTGCATGCAGGTGCCTGGTCATGCAGGTTGTGCTCAGGTTCAGAACGTTAATGCCTCGCTTCAGGCTCTGATGGCACAGCGTGCAAACCACTCGGGTCTTGTCGTCAGCACATTGTTTGAAGAAGTGCCATGCCAGGGAACTCCTTGAAGCTGCCTTTGGGGTGCTCGGTCCCAGATGGCGGCGGTCAGTAGCAGGCGGAGTCTCTTGGCGGTGGGTGTTCTGCTTTTGCCCACTGCTCCCTCTTTTGCTACGCTGTTGGCTCGGTCTCACCACTGCCTCTTCCTCCGAACTGTGAAAGTCAGTGGCACGACCTTCATTCCATGTGGGGTCTAGGACCTCATCGTCCCCTGCATCGTCTTCCACCCAGTCTTGATCCCTGACCTCCTGTTCAGTCTGCACACTGCAGAAAGACGCAGCAGTTGGCACCTGTGTTTCGTCATCATCAGAGACATGCTGAGGTGGTATTCCCATGTCCTCATCATCAGGAAACATAAGTGGTTGTGCGTCAGTGCATTCTATGTCTTTCACCGCTGGGGAAGGGCTAGGTGGATGCCCTTGGGAAACCCTGCCAGCGGAGTCTTCAAACAGCATAAGAGACTGCTGCATAACTTGAGGCTGAGACAGTTTCCCTGGTATGCATGGGGGTGATGTGACAGACTGATGGGGTTGGTTTTCAGGCGCCATCTGTGCGCTTTCTGCAGAAGACTGGGTGGGAGATAATGTGAACGTGCTGGATCCACTGTCGGCCACCCAATTGACTAATGCCTGTACCTGCTCAGGCCTTACCATCCTTAGAACGGCATTGGGCCCCACCATATATCGCTGTAAATTCTGGCGGCTACTGGGACCTGAGGTAGTTGGTACACTAGGACGTGTGGATGTGGCAGAACGGCCACGTCCTCTCCCAGCACCAGAGGGTCCACTAACACCACCACGACCATGTCCACGTCCGCGTCCCTTACTAGATGTTTTTCTCATTGTTATGGTTCACCACAACAACAAATATATTATTTGGCCCAATGTATTGTATTCAAATTCAGCGGGATATAAATTTGAGGCCTAGTATTTAGGCGCTGGGTGACCGGTATGGATTTAGTGACAGAATTAGACTTGGAAATGCACAGAAGCGTGTGTGTGAAGTTATTCTGAATGACCCTATGTGCACCTTCAATATGATCTACCCTTTTAGGGATAGATTTCAAATAGCTCTGATATAGCAGAAACGACTAAATTATGAAATTGCTAAATTGGGAATTGTATTTCAACCCAGAACAAAAAATGTGCTTTGACGGACACTAAATAACTTTCCCAGCCACAACAGGACAGCGGTAACGAGAGATTTAGCGGGATATAAATTTGAGGCCTAGTATTTAGGCGCTGGGTGACAGGTATGGGTTTAGTGACAGAATTAGATTTGGAAATGCACAGTAGCGGGTGTGTGAAGTTATTCTGAATGACCCTATGTGCACCTTGAATATTATATACCCTTTTAGGGATAGATTTCAAATAGCTCTGATATAGCAGAAACCACTAAATTATGAAATTGCTAAATTGGGAATTGTATTTCAACCCAGAACAAGAAATGTGCTTGAACGGACACTAAATAACTCGCCCAGCTACAGCACTAGGGACAGATTTAGCGGGATATAAATTTGAGGCCTAGTATTTAGGCGCTGGGTGACAGGTATGGGTTTAGTGACAGAATTAGACTTGGAAATACACAGTAGCGGGTGTGTGTGAAGTTATTCTGCATGACCCAATGTGCACCTTGAATATTATATACCCTTTTAGGGATAGATTTCAAATAGCTCTGATATAGCAGAAACCACTAAATTATGAAATTGCTAAATTGGGAATTGTATTTCAACCCAGAACAAGAAATGTGCTTTGACGGACACTAAATATCTTGCCCAGCAACAACAGTACAGCAGTAACGAGAGATTTAGCAGGATATAAATTTGAGGCCTAGTATTTAGGCGCTGGGTGACAGGTATGGGTTTAGTGACAGAATTAGACTTGAAAATACACAGTAGCGGGTGTGTGTGAAGTTATTCTGAATGACCCAATGTGCACCTTGAATATTATATACCCTTTTAGGGATAGATTTCAAATAGCTCTGATATAGCAGAAACCACTAAATTATGAAATTGCTAAATTGGGAATTGTATTTCAACCCAGAACAAAAAATGTGCTTTGACGGACACTAAATATCTTGCCCAGCAACAACAGTACAGCGGTAACGAGAGATTTAGCAGGATATAAATTTGAGGCCTAGTATTTAGGCGCTGGGTGACAGGTATGGGTTTAGTGACAGAATTAGACTTGAAATACACAGTAGCGGGTGTGTGTGAAGTTATTCTGAATGACCCAATGTGCACCTTGAATATTATATACCCTTTTAGGGATAGATTTCAAATAGCTCTGATATAGCAGAAACCACTAAATTATGAAATTGCTAAATTGGGAATTGTACTTCAACCCAGAACAAAAAATGTGCTTTGACGGACACTAAATATCTTTCCAAGCAACAACAGTACAGCGGTAACGAGAGATTTAGCAGGATATAAATTTGAGGCCTAGTATTTAGGCGCTGGGTGACAGGTATGGGTTTAGTGACAGAATTAGACTTGGAAATACACAGTAGCGGGTGTGTGAAGTTATTCTGAATGACCCTATGTGCACCTTGAATATTATATACCCTTTTAGGGATAGATTTCAAATAGCTCTGATATAGCAGAAACCACTAAATTATGAAATTGCTAAATTGGGAATTGTACTTCAACCCAGAACAAAAAATGTGCTTTGACGGACACTAAATAACTTTCCCAGCTACAACAGGACAGCGGTAACGAGAGATTTAGCGGGATATAAATTTGAGGCCTAGTATTTAGGCGCTGGGTGATAGGTATGGGTTTAGTGACAGAATTAGACTTGGAAATACACAGTAGCGGGTGTGTGTGAAGTTATTCTGAATGACCCTATGTGCACCTTCAATATGATCTACCCTTTTAGGGATAGATTTCAAATAGCTCTGATATAGCAGAAACCACTAAATTATGAAATTGCTAAATTGGGAATTGTATTTCAACCCAGAAGAAAAAATGTGCTTTGACGGACACTAAATAACTTTCCCAGCTACAACAGGACAGCGGTAACGAGAGATTTAGCAGGATATAAATTTGAGGCCTAGTATTTAGGCGCTGGGTGACAGGTATGGGTTTAGTGACAGAATTAGACTTGAAAATACACAGTAGCGGGTGTGTGTGAAGTTATTCTGAATGACCCAATGTGCACCTTGAATATTATATACCCTTTTAGGGATAGATTTCAAATAGCTCTGATATAGCAGAAACCACTAAATTATGAAATTGCTAAATTGGGAATTGTACTTCAACCCAGAACAAAAAATGTGCTTTGACGGACACTAAATATCTTTCCAAGCAACAACAGTACAGCGGTAACGAGAGATTTAGCAGGATATAAATTTGAGGCCTAGTATTTAGGCGCTGGGTGACAGGTATGGGTTTAGTGACAGAATTAGACTTGAAAATACACAGTAGCGGGTGTGTGTGAAGTTATTCTGAATGACCCAATGTGCACCTTGAATATTATATACCCTTTTAGGGATAGATTTCAAATAGCTCTGATATAGCAGAAACCACTAAATTATGAAATTGCTAAATTGGGAATTGTACTTCAACCCAGAACAAAAATGTGCTTTGA